>NC_056688.1:94767252-95977252 GCF_018350215.1 Panthera leo
CAAACTCGAGATTCTTTCCAGAAAAAGTCCACTATGCGGAATATGCTGATGGATTAAGTAAGTGTAGGTCTGACCAGTGTTCCTTGGTTTTGATAAGATCGAAGTCACTGGTGACCATGACATGAAAAATGTCAATAGAATGAATGGATGGGGGCCAGAAGAGAATGGGCTGAGTGAATGAGAGGGAAAGGAGTGGGTACAACTTACAGAGTAGGCAACTATTCCAAGATGTTTTACTGTGAAAGGCAGAAAAAAAGGCAATGATTAGAGAAATATAAGTTTTCAAAGAATGTTTTGCTTTGTTTTTAAGATGAGTGATTCTACATCATGTTCTTTTGCTGATAGTAGACAGGAAGAGGAAGGCAAAGAGAAGAAAGTACAAGACAATATGAATAAACACATTTGCCACAGAGACAAAAACTGAAGCAAAGAAAACACATTGGGATTCAGTGAATTAAAGGCAGCATCAACCTTCAATACAAACAGAGGTGTATTTTAATGAGAAGACATGGACACAGATGTAGGTGCATTTATAGATTTGGTGGAGGTACAATCAGGGAATACCAGTAAGATGGTCTGTATTGTCTTGAAGTACGAAAGGAGATCATCAGGGAATAAAGAAGAAGGGTGTCTGTGGGAAGCTTAAGGAGGAAGAAAACATTATGAACTAAGATCTAAAAATCACACTGAGTTGTGAAAGTATAGGGATTTTGAATCCCATAGAAGAATGACCACAATTTAAGGCAGTTGGAAAGAAATAAATGGATAAAATTATATTTTAAGATGAAATGGCTGTACATCCAAATCTGAGAAACTTCCAATTAATAGCAATTCACTAAAGTGGCTGGATAGAGGCTACATGTATAAACCTCAGTGGCATTTGCAGATACAACCAATTATTCCTTGAAGATAAAATAGACAATTACCACCTTCTTAATATCTGCATTTAGTGTCATGGCTGAGCTATGCTTTGAAATATTGGTTCTTTGCAACTTCCTGCCTCCTGATTTTTCAGTGGTTATTTGAGGGCCCCTTTCCTTCTCCACGTATATCAGCCAAGAAAAAGACCCAAGAGGCCACAGAGGCAAAAGGTAGGCGGAAAGATTCAGATGACTAGAAACAAAATGAGTTGTGAACTGCTCATAACTCCTAACCTGTGAACAATTGTGAGACTGGATAATTGTGAGACTCCCTGAATGGAAGGATGAGAAACTTGTACATCTTAGAGTAGGGAACAAGGGAGAAAATAGAGAATATTATTCCCTGATCACGATGGATCTGACTTTAACTAAGTGGAAATTTCCCTACAATCTGCAAAAGGGCAAAACCACCACTGCTTATCTCCTTGTTTATTTTCATTTCAACTATTCTCTAAACAGAAGAGTTAATAGATTGTATTCAAATTGTATGCATTAATCTTGCAAGGCATATCCTTTGCACATATCTTTGATTTACTGTATATTCTTTCTGTTCATCTTCAAAAAAATAGCCTTATTCATTTATACTGCAACCAACAAAAATGCAAATAACTCCCAAATTGGTGGAATTTTGGGCTATTTTCTTTCATAAATTTCCAATGACTGGTAAATCACCTTTATCTTGCAATGTATTTACATTTGCTCCTATATTTGGCCTTTATTGATGCCCAGTTAGTTCAAGAAAAGGAATACTGAACATGTATTAAGATACAGAGTTTAACTGCTATTGCAAATATCAACCTAAATCTACCCTGAAGTTGGTTAGAACTCTCACGTTAGAGACATTTAAGCAAGGTGGCCCAGGAAGTTGCCCACTTCCATTTTCCTCCCTTTGCTGGCTTTGTTTTGAGCGTCCAGGGATTTACCTCAGGCTGGGCACTCTTCCTCTTCAGAGAAACTCACTTTAAGAACAATCCACTACAGAGCCTTTCATTCTGCTTAGAAAGCTAGTCTCTCATTTTAAACTTGAGGTTAAGTGCCACCATAGTTCTCAAGGAGTTATTTAGAAAAAAAGCTTCTTTTCTCTCTCCATAGATGAGATCAGATGTGGCTTCTTTAATGCTTTCTCCATTAGCCTGGTTCCTTCTGCTTTCTGTTCTGGACATTCTTCAAATGGTCTGACCTATAATTTATAATTTCCTAGTGCACTTCAGTTGTGCTCATTCTGCTGCCTATTTAGTATTTTTCTTTTTTTTTTAACGTTGACAACTTTATTTTCTTGTTTGTTTTTAATGGCCTTTATTTTTTAGAGAAGCAAAATTGAGAGGAAGATACATAAATTTCCCATATATCACCTACCACCCATATCCATATAGCCTCTCCCATGTTCCACATTCCTCCCAGGGAGTGGGACATTTGTTACAATTGATGAACCTACACTGACATACTATAATCACTCATAAGAATCCATACTTTACATTAGGGTTCACTCTTGGTGTTGTACATTCTATAGGCTTGGACAAATTTATAAGGACATGTATGCACTATTATAGTGTCATATAGAGTAGCTTCACTGCCCTAAAAATCCTGCATGCTCTGCTTATTCATTCTTTCCCCCATCCCACTTCCCAACTCCTGGAAATTACTTTTGTAAAGTAAAAAGTATGATCTTTTTACTATCTCCACAGTTTTGCCTTTTCCAGAATGTCATATAGTTGGAATCACACAGTATGTAGCCTTTTCAGATTGTCTTCTTTCGTTTAGTAATACGTGTGTAAGATTATTCCATATCTTTTCATGGCTTGATAGCTCATTTCTTTTTAGCACTAAATAATATTTCATTATCTGGATATACCACAGTTTATCCATTCACCCTCTGAAGGACATCTTGGTTACTTTCAACTTTGGGCAACTATGAATGAAGACAGGATAAACATCCATGTACAGGTCTTTGTATGGAGATAACTTTTCAACTCTTCTTGGTAAATACTAAGGAGCATGATTACTGAGTCATATGGTAAGAATATGTTTAGCTTCATAGGAAATTGCCAGACTATCTTCCAAAGTGGCTGTATCATTTTTCGTTCCCACCAGCAATGAACGAGACTTCCTGTTGCTTCACATCCTTGCCAGAATTTGGTGTATCACTACTCTGGATTTTGGTCACTCTTTTCTTTTTTGAAGTTTATTTATGTAGTTTTGGAGAGACAGAGAGAGCACGCACAAGTTGGGGAGGGGCAGAGAACAAGGGAGAGAGAGAATCCCAAGCAGGCTCCATGCTGTCAGCACAAAGCCCAACATGAGGCTCTATCCCATGAACTGCAAGATTGTGACCCCAGCCAAAATCAAGAGTCAGACACTTAACTTACTGAGCCATCCAGGCGCCCCCAGGTTTTGATCATTCTAATAGGCGTTTAGTGGCATCCCAATGTTGTTTTAATTTGCATTTTCCTGATAACATATAATGTAGAGCATCTTTCCTGATGCTTATTTGCCACCTGGGCATCTTCTTTGGTGATGTGTCTGTTAATACTTTTGACTCATAATTTATTGTTGCATTTTAAGAGCTCATTGTATATTTTTATAAACTGTTCTTAATCAGATATAACAATCATATTTTTAATTTATAATATTTCTACTATTTCTTATTCATAGAAGTCTGCTCTTGTTTCATATGCCCTTGAATATAGGATGAACATGTAAAGTTTTCCATTGTTTACTCTCTTAACTGTTTCACTGAACACTATTTTTTCTGATTGTTGTGTGTCTTTTCTTCTTTGGACTTGGTCTTCCTCACACATAAGCGAGTTTTGGATATCTATTTATTTCTGTTATTGAAATGAAGGAAAATCTTTGTTTACCTGCTGAGACTATGTATTCTAGGTATTAAGAAGCTGTCAGTAAATTAGAGTGGGCATAAGGAGAAACTCACCTCAGTGAATATCGCTCCTGGGCTCACTGGGGAGTAGATGTGTTTGCAAATTTAACCAGAAGCCAAAAAGGCTGCATCAGCTTCCCCATGGCCTTTTCCTCCCTCTGCTATGTATGTGGCAGTTTGGTGATTCTGATTCTTTCTGCATCCCAGCAGTCATGCTGGGAGTCCTCCCCAGGCAGATGCATTACCGTTTTCCAGACCATTTGATCAAACTCACAGAAGGGAGAGAGAGGAAGCAAAGGAAATATACCAGGGGTAAGGGGAGTGAGCAACTTTTCTTAATCATTCACTATATTCCATACTGTTTACTACAATCTTTTTAGTCATCTCATTTAATGCTCCTAGCAGATCTCCAAGATAAGTATGATCAAGTCCATTTTGCAGATAAAGAAAACGAGATATATAGGTCAAATAAGTCAAAGGGAGATCAAATTAAAACATTTTACTTTTTATTTTGAGCCCAGTGTATGGCCTCAGAATGAACAGTAATATGGTTTACCCTAGCTATTCTTAGGTACACAACCTGATACCTCATAACCATCCTATTTATTCTAGGCTTATGCAACCTCTGTTAAATTTTTTCAAGGGTTTCCAGCTCAGAAAGTTGTAGTTCAGGAAGATATATCATAATAGGTCACCCTCTTAAAAGGCCAACGGAAAGACATTCATTTTGTAAACTGGAAAGTATTTTACAACCTGGTTCCATATATTTTAATTAAGTCTCCTCACCACGAGCAGAAGATAAGTGATATGTTTTTGACATTGGTCATGCCAGTGCTTGTCACAGTTTATTCTTCTGGTCATACTGGTGAGGCTGTGTCCTTTTTCTCTCTCACCCCAACTTATGTGTCTCTTTAGACTCATTCTCTGTACACAATGGAGAAAACATTCTTTAATTAAGGGTACAACCTCAATGACTTCAAGTTACCAAGGAGAGGAGAGGAGTGGATAAGAGGGCAGATGACAACATTTAAGATAATAGCCTGAAGAGATGATCTGGTCAGATAAAAAGGGTACAAATTCTCTTGACAGGTCTAGGACCCAGGTGGATAGAAGGCATCATTGTCTCCACCAATAGTTACTGACAAATATCCATAACACATTATTATGGGCAGAAAAGGAGGATCTTAGAGAGGCAGCATAAGATGACAGGAATGAGGCCCCAGACTTTTCTGCTATTAACTAAATCATTATTCTTCAAGCCACTTATCCTTTGTGTAAAAAGAGGGAATTGCACTGATTTCTAGGGTTCCTTTCCAACTCTAAGAATAATACTGTGTGCTGCCTCTTCTAAAATGTATGAGAAAAGAGTTTCAGAAGTCCTTTGGAAACTGGGGAGTTCTATATAAATGTGAGATCTGATTTCTTTTACAAAAATTCACGGATCTCCTAGCTCATTCCAGCCCCTATTACAGGCACCAAGAATGCTAAAGTGCTTTGCTTAACAATGTAGGAGGCAGGCTTCATTGTGGGCAGGGGATAGTTCTACAGATCATGTGATTAAATAAAGCCTTTTTCCCCACTACATGGTAGGGCCAACACACAGTCTTTCAGGTGTTTTGACTTGGAGTGAGAGTTTAAAGAACAAGCTGTAGGAGAGTCCTATCATTGGGATCATGAGCTGGTTCCTACAATCCAGCAGCAGGCTGAGGGCTGAGGTTGTATAAGGTCCTATAGGGTACAAAAAAATGATAGTCCCTGCCTTTCATAATATCCTATTCTATTTCCATAATCAGCCAGATTATAAATGAGTTATTTTGAAAGATAACCAACCAAAATGTGAAGGCTTCTGAGTGTGTGAAAACCTTGGGCCTCCTTTATACACTTTTAGTATTCCAATGCACCAGAGAGTTTCCATCAGTGAATTGAAACTGGGCAGCTAGGCAGTCAATCCGAAGAAGTAGTTTTAAGCTGGGTCAGGAAGGGTGAGGTGTCCACCTCAGAGTTGGGAGAAGGAACTAGCAGGCCTAAAGAGTAACACGGATGGAAGAAGCCAGGGCATGAGAGAATTTGACACACCGGAGGTGTCTCCACCTCCAGAATCCCCTTTAACCAACTTGGGAAATGCCAGGTACTACTAAGGAAGCCATAATAAATTTTTTTCAACCATCTCTTAATTTAGAAAGCTTTTGTGTAGCCATGAGCTTATTATTCAGAGAAAGAAGGAAAGAAGCAAAGAAGGAAAGAAGGAAAGAAAGAAAGATACCTGCTATAGCAAATCTATGAAGGAAACATAACAGTAATGGTGGCCCAATGTTCACTATGGCTCAAACTGCTTTATCTGCAAACTCACACAGAAATTCCCCAAATACTTATGCTCAAAGTTACATTTGCTTGGTTAACAAAAAGTCCAGTCTCTCTTTAGATTTTCCTTGCCAAATGCTACCAAGAATTAGGAGGTGTATACCAGCTTGGCCATCAGAGGTAAGGTTCCTTTTTTTCTTAGAGTCCCCTGGATGGACAGCTGCCTTCTGCTTCAGTGTCTACTATACTTCTGATCCTTCTTTCTGGTGTTTTGTTCTGTTTTAGTTTCCTGTGGCTTCTGTAACAAATTATAAACTTGGTAGCCTAAAACAAAAGAAATTTCTTTTCTCACAGTTCTGGAGGCCAGAAGTCCAAAGTCAGTTTTTATGGGACAAATCAAGGTACAAAAGTGCCCTGAGTCCTTAGTCTCCAAAGGAGAATTGGTTCTTTGCCTCTTCCAGCTTCTAGTGCTGCTGTCATTCCTTGACTGTGGTTACATCACTCCAGTCTCTGCCTTGTGGTCAAGTTGCCTTCTTTTCTTTGTCACATCTCCCTCTGCCTCTCTAACTATACTTGTGACTCCATTTTAGGGCCACTCAGATATCCAGGATAATATCCCCATCTGAAAATCCTGAATTTAATCACATCTGCAAAGACCATTTCTATAAATAAGGTAGCATTTTCCATTTCCAGTAGTTACACCTGATATCTTTGGGGGGGGGGGCATTTTTCTGTGTACCTCTTCCCACATCGATCTATTGCTCTACAGTTCAGAGATACAAGTTCGTAATTATATATTGCAAAAATCTCTAGGCCTCTGACCTTGCAAGGCCTCTGGAGCTCTTCTCATCCCCCATTAGTAGGGAAATGATTTTGCTTCTCATTTCCATCTTTCTTACAAAGGGTTCCCAGGGAAGAGATCCTGGTCTTTTAATTAGAAGGCTTTTTCCTTTATTCCAGAGTCCTGTCCATACACTCAGTTGCAGAATTACCATGGGATTCAAGCTGTTCCAAAATCATTAATCCCATTCAGGTCCTACTTCTAAGTCATGGCCCATTCTGCTATAATCTTTATTCACACATAATGATTTTCTAACAGGTATGTTACGATGGTTAATATTATATGTCATTTGGGCTAAGAGATGTCCAGATAGCTGGTAAAACGTTATTTCTGAGTGTGTCTACAAGGAGTTTCTAGAAGAAGTTAGTGTTTGATTCAGTAGACTGGATAAAGAGATTTGCCCTCATTAATGTGAGTGGGCATCATCCATTCCATTGGAGACTCACACAGAACAAAAGGGTAAAGGAAGGGCAAATTTCCTTTCTGTCTTCTTCAGTTGGGACATTCATCTTCTCTCACCCCTGGATATCAGAGGTTCTGGTTCTCAAGCCTTCGGGCTATGAGTCTTATACCAGTAGCTCCCAGTTCTCAGGCCTTTGGACTCCCATAAACTCTCCTTGTTCACCAGCTTGCAGACAGCAGATCATGGGCCTATTTGGCCTCCATAATTGCTTGAGCCAATTCCTATTATAAATCTCTTCATATATATCTTATCAGTTCTGTTCCTCTGAAGAACCCTAATACATGTGTGTTTGTCCTTCCCACTTTCAGGCTTTGCTCACTGTACTAATTCATCAGAAATATATGAAAGTAGAGAAATCGTATTTGTCCATAGGATTATTTACCATCTCATATTAGAGAGATATCACCCCCCTCTTCCAAAGTGGAGTGATATTACAAAGAAAAAATGACTCCTGAATGGCAAACCTCACCTCAAAACTCCACACAGTGGATCCTCTGGAGGAACCACAGTGCTAGATATGTTATGTTCATCTATATGCTCGCACATATTTTTTCTGGAGTTAATAAATGGTTTTGTTTGCAAAAACCTGAGAATTATTCAAGATACTCAAACAATGGATATTTATTGAATGGCAAAAAATACTTTACAGCAAAATTATTGCAGGCATCCAGCAAAATAATTAAGATAGAACCTCAGCTGTACCTCCAGGCCCCATAAAAACTGAGGACAACCACACAGCTTATAAGCTTACAGGATTACAAGAAAAGATGCATAATAAAAAGAATAAAATTATAGGGGGAGCTTGGGTGGCTCAGTTGGTTGAGTGGCTGACTCTTGATTTCAGCTTAGGTCATGATCTCATGGCTCGTGAGTTCAAGCCCTGCACTGGGATCTGTGCTGGCAGGGCAAAGCCTGGTTGGGATTCTCTCTCTCCCTCTCTCTCTGCCCCTCCCCTGCTCACATGCTCTCTCTCTCTCTTAAAATAAATAAAACATTAAAAAAACTGTAAAAGATAGGAAAAGCTAGATAGTCACACCTTACAGAGATGAAAACCTAGTTGAGCGACTGAAAGGTTGGTCCATAATTAATTTGTATCTTCTGACCTCATTGAGTCTTCCATATCTCCATAGCAAGAATGTGTTGATCTCCATCTGGTTTTCTGTCATTATCATCCACTGCATATCTTGTCATGTCCACTTTTGGTTCTTGTGCCAATCTTCCCATTAGCTTTATAATTCCTCTGGGAAGGTCTGATCAATCCAGTATGTCTCCAATGGACCTGGCCTGCAGAATTCTTAATTACAGTTCACCCCCTAGACTTGCAGATTGACTTCTTTTGGGACAAATGTCCACTAATGAGCCAGTCAGCTATGGATGTTGGGTTCACATATAACTAACTGGACATCATATGTGGTTGAAAACTATTAGTAAGGAGTTGGAGGTAGGCAGATGGTTAAGTCTTGCCCTATCCAGGGCACCTACTTGCTCAGAGACCATGGAAATCAGCCCCATATCGCTGCACTTTGAGCTCAGTACAAAGCTTTCCTCCCCTCTTAGAATGACAGCAGAAGCTCAGTTGTGTACCAGAATATATGTGGAGACTGGTGACCATGGACACACAGTCTGCTACAGCTCAGAATGAGATACCAAAGAGAGAGCTAAGTAATGTGTTAAACCTGTAACATAAGCTGAGTGCTGTGTCAGCACTGAACTAGCCACTCTCTTTGGTGCTGTTAGATACACATGGCAAGACTTCATTCCCATCATGTTTATCGCTCCAGCATTGCCTAAGGGGGTTATAAAAACTAGTAGTAGCCTGTGTAATTTTTCTGGCATGGCGAAGAGAATAGCCTTGAACTTGGAGACTGATCTCTGGGTGTAAAATGGTAATGGGCTATCATTCACATCACTCCTTCCCGGCTGCATTAAATAACACTTGGGTATTTAGCCATAATTCACAATCTGCAGGGGCTGTGTCAGAGGGAAGGAGGACATTCACTCAGTTTGACTGCAATTTCAAACACAAATGCAGTGAAGAATAGCATTACTGAGCCTACAGAAATTATTATTCTGGACACAGCTCTTTTAATTTGTGTAAATGTTGGATCCTGTACTTACAGAAGAAAAGAAAAAAGTGACTGTGCTAGGGGTCGGGTGTGGCACAGAGTGGTGGCAGAAGGCATGATTTTTATTTAGTGAGATGTGCTTTCTGCCAGAGTCTTGGACTCTGAAAAAAGAAAACTATTTGAAAAAATAAAAGGAATGCAAATGCAATGTCTTGAGTGAGGTGTTAAAACATAGTCATTGCACTTCAGGGAGACATATATATGAATTCACAATCCCCAAATGGTGGCAAAGTCTCTGGGGTGGGAGAGGCTGCTGTCCTTGTAGCGTCCATCCTGTCCCTGGACCCTCCCTGCCCCCATATCCAGGAGCCCTAGATGCTTTTATGCCTGGCAGAGAATACATGTTTCTCTGT
The DNA here is from genome assembly GCF_018350215.1 of Panthera leo. NCBI lineage: Eukaryota > Metazoa > Chordata > Mammalia > Carnivora > Felidae > Panthera > Panthera leo. The sequence goes on from NC_056688.1 coordinate 94,777,132, forward strand.
GTGTTTCCAGAGCAGGGCCATTCTAATGGGCCACATGAAGTAAAGGAAGAGAAATCAGATGTAATGTAAGATTGGTAAACAGAGAATTTTCATTCCTTGGTCCCTAGAAGCTAATGTTGAAAACAAGTGCAAACCATTGATGTCTTCTATGAACAGGGCAGTGTGTTATAGGTACATAATAATAACAATGATGATGATGATGATGTATGTCGCAATCAAATAGACTTTGATTTAAATCTCAGTCCCTCACTTCCCAGCTAAAAGACCTCAGACTAGTCACATCAGCTGCCTGAATTTTGGTTCCTTCAACTGCCAAAGGATGATATTAATGGGTACAAGGTATTAAGACAATTAAACTGGGTAGTATCTGTAATGCACTTGGCACTGTGACTCAAAAATGAACATGACCTAGCCCAGCATGAGCTGACTCACCTTTCCTGCCAGCCTCATTTTGGACCAGTTTGATAGTCTACCTCTACCCCTATGGCACCCTGGCCTGATTTTATTTATTTACTTTGAGAGACAGACTGAACAGGGGAGGGGCAGAGAAAGAGGGAGAGAGACAGAATCCCATGCAGGCCCTGCACTGCCAGTGCAGAGCCTGATGTGGGGCTCAAACCCACAAACCATGAGATCATAATCTGAGCCGAAATCAAGAGTCAGACACTTAACTGACTGAGCCACCCAGGCACCCCTCACCCTGGCCTTATTTTTATCTCTCAGACCCCCCAGTCTTTTTCCTATCACGGAGGTCTTTGTGATGTTTCCACTGCCTAGAAGGTTCTCCCTGTTTCCAGCTCTTCTTTTGCCTGGGTAATGTTTTCCAATGTCAAGCTTTCACCTTTTAAACGGGATTTGTCAAACAAGGACATTAGTCTGCCTTATCCACAAAACAGGTGAGATTTCATATGTACATTTTGTTTTGTTTTTCTTAGCACCTTGCAGTTATCTGCCACTCTACTTAACTACAGCTGTGGTTAAATGTATATTTTATAAACTATCTTATTATTAATTTTTTTAATGTTTATTTTTGAGAGAGGGAGAGAGACAGAGCGTGAGTGGGGTAGGGGTAGAGACAGAGAGGGAGACACAGAATCTGAAGCAGGCTCCAGGCTCTGAGCTGTCAGCACAGAGCCCGACACAGGGCTCAAACTCACAAACCGTGAGATCATGACCTGAGCCGAAGTCAGTCGCTCAACTGACTGAGCCACCCAGGCACCCCTATAAACTATATTTTTAAATGTTAGTCTCTCACAAAGAACTGAAAGCTTTATTGAAGAAAAAAAAACAAACATAAAACTTCCTGTCTTATTCACCAATTACCTCCAGCCCTGGCCACAGTAACTGTACCCAGGAGTTATTCTTTGTAGATTATAGTTGTATTCCCTGTGGTAGGTCATGGGAAGAAAACCAGTGAACATTACCCAGTTCGAAGTATGATGTCTGTAAAGCAAATGGGAAATATTATTTGGGTCCACACAAGTGGTCATGGTCCCCCTAAAAAGGCAGCAACTTGTTCACTGTCCTTTTCCTTTCTCCTGCATTCCTGAAATGTATCCAAAGCATGAGAGTGTCCAGAGGGGTGTAAAGATGATATATGGGTCCTTTAGGGATAGGCCAGTTTTCCAATAGAACACTTGTGTTTTCTCAGCTCAAATTTTGACTGGGCTCGTTGATTTGGTAAGAACATGTCAAAAGGAACTCCAGGATGATTCAATGTGCTTGATAATATGGATATAAACTAGAGTGGATATTTGAATTTCAAGCTGTATTTAAAAGTGACTCTTAGCTTCCCCAATGCAAAAAGGTACTACACAGAACATGACAAAGTCAACCCTGAAGAGTCATACCCATGCTGCATAAACTTTCCACTATTATATGAATCCCTGAAAGAAGGGCTAGGTTCTATTGTTTCTGAAAGAATACCCAGTACATGGTGGTATTTTATACATTTTTTGAATGGATGAATGGATGGATGGATCACTCAAACATAAGCTGGTAACCTATTTTGCAATTATATATGGGAAACAGATTTTTTGAGTGTTCCAATATTTTATCGCATGCCTTAATTCATGTAACAATCTTGTTGAGAAGTATCCTCTATTTACAGATAATAGCACTCAGAAAATCTACCTTTTACTAAGCACGGCACAGAGCTTGTACAGACCTTTGCAGTGCTGACTCTGGAGTGTAAGAAAGACGAAAATGTTTATTTTTGAGAGAGACAGAAAGAGCATGAGCAGGGAAGGGGCAGAGAGAGGGGGAGACACACAATCCCAAGCAGGCTCCAGGGTCTGAGCTCTCAGCACAGAGCCCAACGTGGGCTCAAACCCACGAACCATGAGATCGTGACCTGAGCCAAAGTCAGATGCTCAACTGACTGAGCCACCCAGGAGCCTCTGCATAGGTAAGTTCTAATGTAGAATTTGTGTCTAGAAATTCCAGATAGAAGGTGATAGAGGAGCACATGAAATGATACGTAAAATCTTCAGATAAGGGAAATTTTCAGAAAATGCATGACTTTATTCTGATACTGAAGGAATGAGAAATAGAGACCCAGACATTGAGCAATGGATGACATTTCCAGAAAAAAGAAATAGCTAATATGAAGCCTTGTTGTAAACGTGTACTTAGCACACCTGCAGAAACCCCGGATACAGGTGGCTGCAAGGTAGGCTTAGGTAGAGGATCTGTGAGAAACGAGACAGGGGGAATGGAGGCCAGACCTGAGGCCCAGGGGAACCATCACATGCCTTCAGGTCACTGGAGGTGTAAAGATTTTTTTTTTTACTTTTCACAGAATTTAGTTACAGTCTAGAAAATGGCTCGAGGCAGGGCACAGCGGAAAGAAAGGGCGAGAGGGCCAGGTAGTAAGGGATGACAGTGGCCTGTGCTAAAGACGGTGCATGAGGCTCAGGATGGGGGATATGATACGTTATGAGACATTCAGGAGAGAATCAGCATCTTGTGTGGTAGGTACCATTGTGTCTAATTTACAGAGGAAGGATCCTAAGGTTAATAGAGGAAAAATAATTTGTCCAAGAGCAGAGCAGGAGCTCAAAACCAGATGCGCCCCACAGCCTTACTCTGTTCACATGACATCATCTCCCCAAAGCATGATGTCCCAGACATTTGAAGCTGTGGTCTCTAAGAGAGACAGCCCATATCCCCAGCAACTCAAGTCCTCTTTGTATGGCTTTCATACTACCTTCTGTTTCTTCCCCCAAGTACCAGCTGTTGTACAAAACACTTCAAATTATCAAATGCAAATTCTCTTTGAAAATCAATTTCAGGATGCTTAGCCAGAAATGTTGTTAAGCAGCTATTGATTGAAAGCAGAAAAGTTAACGTGCAAATCAAATCTAGATTACCTGTGTCTCTAACACACATAACATCATCTTTCACTGACATAGATAAGATGCTGCTGTTAAAAACAAAAACAAAACCAAAACCAAAACCAAAAAAAAGCCTCCTTGTTGGCATCTCAGAAACAAGCACCCCTTTGCTTAATTTGCTTCTTTCTTTGACAAGAATAAACAAATCTTTTAAAAATATAATGAGTCAGGCCATTCTCTCTGTGGTGTGTAAGTGGCTCCAAGGGACTCCAGAAGGTCCCTGTTGAGGGTCATTACCTCTTTCAGGCCCTCTGGGAAGCATTCGGCAAATAATTGCTTCCCCACATTACATAGATACCCTGGTGTTCCAAACACGGGCTGGGGGCAGGGAGTAACTTCTGAACTGGGAAAATTTGGCTGATTAACTTTCCATTAAATGCCTCCCGACTCCATGCTGAAACTTCGGGGATCAAGCTGAGAGCTGAGAAAAAAGAAACAATCTGTAAGCTTGGCTGGTAATTAACATCACCAGGTGACAAATCAATACTACCTGGCTGTTCCCATAAACAATGATAACAGGGAGAACCGAGCCTTCTAGCCCAAAGCTTCCTGGTTATTTTTCTGTGGCTCCTGTTGCTTTAAAGATAGAAAGGTGAAAGACAGGTGGATGGTTTTCTTGAACTGTAGGTGGTAGGGAAGGCTGAAGATGCAAACAGATCTTCCAAGGCAAAGAGGTTTGGGCAAAAAATAATGAAATAAGTTACAATCTGAGAGGTTGGACCAGAAAAACGTGAATTTGGGTAGGTATATAAAAATTAACAAGAGAACTCATTAGAAATGCAAGTTCCAGAAATTCTTTTTTTTTAATTTATTTTTGAGAGAGAGAGAGAGAGAGAGAGAGAGAGAGAGAGAGAGAATGCACGTGAGCCGGGAAAGGGCAGAGAGAGAAGGGGACAGAAGATCTCAAGCAGGCTCTGCACTGAAGCAGTGAGCCCTACATGCGGCTCTAAGATCATGACCTGAGCCTAAGTCAGACGCTCAACCGACTGAGTCACCCAGGTGCCCCAGAAATGCAGATTCCAGAAATTCTGTTTCGGGAGTATTCATTACAAGTTTCCCCAGATCATGCTGGTGCAGGTGGGTCACAAATCATACTTGAAGAATCATTGTTAAATACCTAACAGTTCCATTTGTTAGGTAACTAGAGCCAAGCAATTTAAGAAGTATTTATGTCCTGACAACTTAGTAGTTCTTTGAAAAAGTGATGCATATAAATTGAAAGAAAAATTAACTTTCTCCCTTCTTAAATTACCACAAGTGAGGTGCTGCTAATGGGATGTGCACACCTGTTGGGCACTGCACAACTTCTCAAAGCTTGGAATCAGATCAGACACTGCCACTCTCACTTCCTGTTCACACTGATTTTCATATGGGGCTTGCTTTGTATCATAGCAACTGCTGAAAACCCAGCTTCCCAAAGATGTGGCACCACTGACAGGAATATAAAGTGATTGTGGAAAACGTGAACTACTTGGAGCCAATAATTCCTACAGCCTCTCACAAAAGTCAAATTCTCACTCTGTTGTCCTATCAATTAAAGACATCTCAGTGTGCCCCTATGAGTTTGGGGTGGCACCCTTTGGGAATCAAGGGCATGAACAGCAGTGAAACAGAAAAGATCAGATAGCATTAGACCCCCAGAGTCTCTTCATGGCAGAGAATGGACAATTAGACAGATGTTTGGGGGTAAGGAATTGCCTATCCTTTGGAGATGGAAGCACTTTTCTCTTTCAGGATAGATGGACTGTAGCACTCCAGCTTTAGGCTTGTCAGTGAACCTAATTGGAATAATTTGTTAGTTGTTAGTAAGTGGTGTGGTTTAATTAAGCCTCAAGTACTTTAAATTTAGAAATGTCTTGGTTTTGTTTCTTGGTTTTTGTTTGTTTTTGTTTTTTGCTTTGTTTTGTTTTGTGCAAACCCACTATGTTCCAGAAAAATAGAAAAGCACATTCACCAGTTCATTGAATCTTCCCCACAAAACTAGAAGGTATTGTTATCCCCATTTACCAGTTGGGGAAGCCAGGGATCAAACTGGCTAAGATACTTACACAATATTCTACAGACAGTTAGTGTTGTTAGGCCTGGGACCCAGGTTTAATTGGCTCTAAAATCCAAGCTTTTTGTTCTGTAAGCCAGAGCCTCTTTCTGAGAAATAGCCCCCTTAGGTGGCCACCACGTGAGTCTAGAAGGTTCAGCTTGAGATGCTTAGTGTATCCTTGTTCCCAATTCAGTAGTTATGTGACCTTCAGTGGGTAATTTACCCCCAACAGGCTCATCATCAAAAGAAAGCAAGTAAGGGGCACCTGGGTGGCTCAGTCTGTTAAGCATCTGACTTCGGCTCAGGCCATGATCTCACAGTTCGTGAGTTTGAGCCCCATGTCAGGCCCTGTGCTGACAGCTCAGAGCCTGGAGTCTGCTTCAGAATCTGACTCCCTCTCTCTCTCTGCCCTTCTCCTGATCATGCTCTGTCTCTCTCTGTCTCTCAAAAAATAAATAAACATTAAAAAAATTAAAAATAAATAAAAATTTAAAAAAGAAAGTAAATAATAGTAACTACCTTGTAGTTATTGAGAACAAACTGACATAAAGCCTCTTGCACATAAGAAACATTTCATCAATGATAGCTATTATTATAGCCATATATAGCGGTACTATGGGCAGGTATATGTTCCCTATGATTTATGTCAAATTTTTAGAAGAAGAGATTATATCAAAATATTATGTCTGTGTTTATTTTATACTATATAGAATACACAATCATTCAGAAAGGTGACAATGGTTTGGAAGTAAGCCCTCTTATATAACCTCATTTCAATCTATAGGTGTATATATTTATCACCCCTTTAAAGTTCACTAGACTTTTGAAGGCAAATGGAGATTTTTTATTAGCCATTATTTTATTATTTAAAAACCAAATACAAATAAGTGAAAGGTATCTCAAGGTAAAAAGTGGAGAGAGATTATGGCTATCTCCTCCCTTCCAATAAATTTCAAGTAAAGATAACACTACCCTCACATCTAGTTCCCCACCCCCATCCATGCTGTGTCATTTTGGGAAATTATTTAATTGCCTAATCTCTTTGGGACTTAGTTCCCTTTTCTATTTATATTTATATTAAATAATATCTGTGTTAACTACTATTAACCCAGTTCACCTAAAATCAACAGATTTTTAACTGACCTTGAATTCGTGTTAAGCACTAAACAATGTGAGACAAATATGTGGATAAGAAATACTCTACCTATCAGAAGCTTAAAATTGAATATGTGTATATGTGCATGCGTGTGTGTGTACATGTGTGTGTGAGGGTATGACAGAGACAGAGAGAAAGTGAGAGAGAGACTGAGAGACACAGTTTCACTGTACTGGAACCAAAAGAAAGGGATATTTTCTGCCCTATTTTGGGACTTATATTAAAAGTGGCAGCCCTCCTCATACCTTCTGTGCTTCAGTTGGTCCAAGCTGAAGAATTTTCTTGAGACCCATTAAAAACAAAATATAGCAATTAACTTCCTTTCCCCCATACTGTAAAAATTTTGGTTTCAGACCATTAATTACATGTCAGTGGTTGAAGGAGAGGTGAAAATTAAAGCTCTAACTTAAGTCAAGGTTAAAGAATCAAGAAAAACCTTACTTTTTAATAATGCTATTCCACTTACACACAAAAGTACTGATTTGCATAGATTTTCAGGGCTCACAATTGTCCCTACTATTATTCAATATTAGGTAAGTGTATTAGGTATTATTATCAGTAGACTATTTTGACCTCTAACTTCAAATGTGGATAGAGATGCTCCAGATACAAATAACATAGATAGAGCCATACATACACACACAGATCTAGGTATCCATCCATAAGGTATCAGGTCTCCTATTCATACCCTGGTATTTCTCCAATGTCTTAATTATATTAATGTGCCCATTTCTAAGGCAGGGGAAAGGCAAAGCAAGTAGTGCTTTTTCTCCCTCTTTAGTTTCCTAATCCCAATTACTAACGTTGGGTATTACCATGAATTAATTAATTAGTTAATTAAATTTTAAATTTAGGGGTGGTTTATAGGGAGTGGGAAAGCAGAGGAAGAAGAGAGGCATTGATTTTGTTTTGGTGATTTTCATTTCAATTCCCTTTGACTCTTTAGTGGTAAATGCTCACACTGAGCTGAGAAAATGAGTGACAGGATTCTCATTAGTGCTACAGGGGTTCCCAGTTTAATATTTACTTGGCTGTATTTATAGCTTTATGGATGAATGGGTGCATGGTTAACAGAGTGCATATAGGATAGAAAAAAAATGGGACGGCACATTAAAACGAAACAAGAGGGAAGCACTTAATTGCTGCTGCTGTTTTGATAGCTGAGAGTACAATATTCTCTCTACATATAATGATCATGCTAATAAAAGTTAGTGTTTTCTGCCCCTAATATGTACCTGGCTTGGTGTTTGGGGTGGGGGGTGAGAGGTGGTGATTAAGAAGAAAGATTTATTCAACCTCTTAGAATTTACAGCTTTAGTTTCATGTGGTCCTCACAGCAGCTGCTTTGGGTATGTCTTATAAATTTTATAAATTTTATGAATGTGCAAACCAAGTTTCAGAAATCACTTGCCTACAGGTAGAAGTGTCAGAGCCAGACTCTAAAGGCAAGTCTCTTTTGACTCCAAAATCCAGTTATCTCCACTACACTGGGCTGCCTCCCACACCGGATATATTGATAATACAGAACTAATCAATTCACTAGTTGCATCTCATTTTTTTTTCAGCATAGACTGGTTTCATAGATACATTTATACTCTCTGGAAAATTGATGATGATTCTAATTTTGAATATATTATAACATACATATGGTTATGGTAATCACTCATTAAACCCAAGAGTGAGTGGAATTTTCACGAACCACAGGACTCCATCTAAATTTTCAGAACAATACTGAGACATATCACCATTAGGCTGACAAAAGTAATTATAAGGAAAGAACATGTTCCATTTACACCCCAATTTCACATGATAAATGGCCCAGAACTGTCCTTTCCAAATTTCAGTACTCTGGTTCACGACCTCACCATCACCTGGGAGGCTTATTAAAAAAACATAGATTCCACACTCTATTGACTCAGCATCTCTAGAAGGGGGGAAAAAAAACACTTGGAGAATCTGTATTTTAAACCATTTGCCTAGGTCATTTCCGTCTATAATAAGTGTAGGATCTACTTCTGTAGGTATGAACTACTCCACTCTAGTTGGAGGAGCATAATCTCACATCTTATATCTTTTATTGTTAATATTGGAATTATTAAAAGATCAAAGCCTCATCTAGAATAAAAGCAAGTCCAGTACCTTCTGTAAGAGGGGAATGGACTCCCCATAGCCATTGTTGAACAAATAAACAAAGGCTTATGCAAACAATTGATTCTACTATAAGACTAACCAGGGCAAGTTCTAGACTATAATTGGGTCATCCATTCCATTGCTCTGTTTCTCTCCGTAACACACTGTTGCATTGAAAGTGGGTATTTTGACATAAGGTGTCCTGAACCTTATGCCCAGGAAAGGTGACTTCAATCATCTGACACTGAGCTCACAGAACACTACTCCGAGCTCCGACTCTCATTTGAATTCTAATTCAGCACTCCCCTAAGGCTTCCCAGGAGTTTATTAGAGTTGTCTCCAGGTTCTCCCCTCAATTCCAAGGTGAAAGAGTACCTCTACTCCTTTTCTCAGGGAAGACAGCTTGACTACTTCCAGTGGGTCAGAAAACCTTGGACCAAGAAAGACGTATTTGTGAGAAGTTTCCAGCCACTCTACTCTGTGCTGTTTCTGGAAACTTTTCACTCTTTATCCTTACCACACAAGGCTGATTATACTCCCTCCCTTGCCAATAGAGCTTGATTGGCCTTTTTTTTTTTTAAAGCAAAAACAAAAAGATCCCTGAGGGAAGCAGTCATTCAGGGTCTCAAATGCAATTCACTCTTCCTAGGACCACCAAATGGATCTGAGTCTTATTAAAAACAACAAAACTGAAACAGAAATTAATGCTGAAGCTTTATAACCTTGTTATAAATACAGATGACCCTTGAATAACAGGGGTTAGGGGCACCCCCCAACACACACACACACAGTTGAAAATCCATGAAAAACTTTTGACTACACCAAAACTTAATTACTAATAATTGGACATCTTACCAATAACATAAACAGTTGATTCACACATATTCTGTGTGTTATACGTATTATATGCTACATACATATATATAGTATATATTACTGTATTCTTACCATAATAACTTTTTCTTATTTTTTTTGGTATTTCTTTTTTAAACTAAAATTTTTAATGTTTATTCATTTTTGAGAGAGAGAGAGGGGGAAGGGGAAAGAGAGGGAGACAGAGAATCTGAAGCAGGCTCCAGGCTCCAAGCTGTCAGCACAGAGCCCAATGCAGGGCTCAAAATCACAAACCCTGAGATCATGACCTGAGCCAAAGTCGAATGCTCAGCCAACTGAGCCACGCAGGCACACCTTATTATTATTATTATTATTATTATTATTATTATTATTATTATTATTGTTATTTCTTAGCTAGAGTTTATCTGCGAGTTTTTTTTAGAAATGTCACAAATCCCCAAAAAAATTTCCAATATATTTACTGAAAAAAAAAAAATCCATGTACAAGTGGACCCATGCAGTTCAAACCCATATTGTCCAAGGGTCAGCTGCATACATTCTTTTTTTAATTTAAGTTTTATTTTATTTTGAGAGAGAGAGAGGAAGGGAGGGAGAGAGTGGGAGAGAGAGAATCTCAAGCAGGCTCCAGGCTGTCAGTGCAGAGCCTGACATGGTGCTTGAACTCATGAAATATGAAAAACCAAGAGTTGGACACTCAGCTGACTGAGCCACTCACGCACCCCTACACATTATTATTGACATCATTACCATTATTTTTTCCCAATTACCATGCTCCCTATGTCACAGTGAAATATAGTTATTTTTAGAAAAAGTTATTTTCTAAGAATGTATACCAATTCCTTCCTAAACCATTGCCCTAAAATATCAAGGGAAACTATAGCTCTCTGCACTACAAATGTGTGAAGTGATATGCCCACATCACTTTCCAGTTCCTATTACCTAAACCAGTTTCTATAAACCCGTTTATCTCTACTTCATACAACACAAATTCCAGTGATGTTTTACACATGCCAAATAGTTTCTATAATCAAATGTTTCAGAAAATTACCAGTATAATAAAATAATTTACTACAAGTTCTACAAAGAAACTGTGAATCTTCCAAAGAAGATAGAGTATTAGAGTTTTTCTCAAGCTAAAATCATGGAGCCATTTTTCCACAGAATATCTTAAATGATTGGCATTCTACAAAACTCACCACAGAAAATGTTGGTTCAAGCCAACTTCTGTTATTGATCATTCTATCAACAAATATCATTGAATTTCAGCACTGTTCTTTGCGCTCTTTTTTTTAATGTTTTTTTTTTTGTTTTTTTTTTTTTTAATTTTTTTTTTCAACTTTTTTTATTTATTTTTGGGACAGAGAGAGAGACAGAGCATGAACGGGGGAGGGGCAGAGAGAGAGGGAGACACAGAATCGGAAACAGGCTCCAGGCTCCGAGCCATCAGCCCAGAGTCTGACGCGGGGCTCGAACTCACGGACCGCGAGATCGTGACCTGGCTGAAGTCGGACGCTTAACCGACTGCGCCACCCAGGCGCCCCTAATGTTTTTTAACAGTATTTATTTTTGAGACAGAAAGAGACAGAGCTTGAACAGGGGAGGGTCAGAGAGAGAGAGAGAGACACAGAATCTGAAACAGGCCCCAGGCTCTGAGCTGTCAGCACAGAGCCCGACAGAGGGCTCGAACTCATGGACTGAGAGATCATGACCTGAGCTAAAGCCAGACACTGAACCGACTGAGCCACCCAGGTACCCCTGTTCTTTGCACTCTTCAAGGAAATAGGGTAGGAATGGAGAAACATCTAGGAATTAAAGGGGAAAAAAGCAAATAACATTTTCTTACTTGTCACACACAATGATATAATAACTTTAATAACTGTTATAACTACCTCATGTGATTTCTTATTTAATCCCTTTAAATGCTTTTAACATTTTATTTTCTTTTTTGAGAGACAGAGAGAGAGAGAGCGTGAACAGGGGAGGGGTAGAGAGAGAGGGAGACAGAATCTGAAGCAGGCTCCAGGCTCTGAGCTGTCAGCACACAGCCCAACACGGGGCTCAAAGCCACGAACTGTGAGATCATGACCTGAGCCGAAGTCGGACGCTCAACCAACAGAGCCACACAGGCACCCCTCTTATTGCTGAGTTTTAAGCATTCTTTGTATATTTTGGACAATAGTGCTTTATCAGATGTCTTTCCCAAGTATTTTCTCCCAGTGTGTGGCTTGTCTTACTATTCTCTTGATATTGTGTTTCACAGACCACAGGCTTTTAATTTTGATAAAATCCTGCTGATCAATTATTTATTTCATGGATTGTGCCTTTGATGTTGTATCTAAAGAGGCATCACCATATCCAAGGTCATCTGGGACTTTTTCTTCTGTGATACTTTCTAGGAGTTTTGTAGTTTTGTGTTTTACAATTAGGTCTATGATCCATTTTGAGTTAATTTTTGTGAAGGGTGTTAAGGTTGGTGTCTAGATTTTTTTTTTTTTTTTGGTTGGATATCCAGTTATTCCTGTACAATTTGTTGAAAAGACTGTCTTTTCTTCATTGTATTGCTTTTGCTCCTTTGTCAAACATCAATTGACTATATTTATTTGAGTCTTTTTTTAGGTTCTTTCTTCTGTTTTATTGATCTTGTTACTATTTTTCCAATACAGTGTCTTGATTACTGCAGCTTTATAGCAAGTCTTGAATTCGGGTAGTGTCAGTCCTACAACTTTGTTCTTCAATATCGTGTCAGGTGACTGTTTTTATACAGTATTCTTTTTCCCATTTCTGATGTTATTTCCTTTCCCCCTTACCCACATCACGTGCTTGCTCCCACAAGGTGCTTCATGTTGAGCTAAGAGCCTAATATGTTTTCTACCATAGCTTCTTCCGACATCACGTAATTACTTACACAGGCAGATTCAGATTGAATCCATTCTAAATTGTATATTTGTCATAGTTTAATGTCTTTGGAATTAAGATACAATAATAATTGCTGTGAAACACCCAAGTGGTGACTTAGTTGCTATTCTCTATTGCAGGCATGTCAGTATCTAAAGAATGGGAATTCAGGGCCTGGGAAAAAAAGTATCTAAAGAATGGGAATTCAGGGTCTGTAGACAATGCTGGAATTCTCACTTTATAAATGTTAATGATCTTGATTGCAGAGGAAGACATTCTACTGACACCCAAAATATCTATGACCTCAATTTGAAAAGGATATGAAGAGGATTTAATAAAACCTTGAACAGTTTATTTTGCTTACATGTTCCTTTTCCATATGAAAAAACTTATATAAGGCAACCACTGATATGCAGTTACATCTAAAAGAGTTCTTTAAATGAAAGTTAATTTTTTAATGATAAAAAAGCTTTCTGCCATAGTTTAATCTCAGCAGTTTTGCCTTTATATGAAATAATGTTTTACAATCAGTGTGTTTTACAATCAGTGGTATTTTAGGTTCAATAAAGCATAATACTTAAATGCATACATACTTATAAAGTTTTTCATTTTTTTGTGAAAATAGAATCATATTTTATATAGTTTGTCTCATTCAGTGATATCTTATGGAAATTCTTCCAAATCCAAGAAATACATTTCAAATCATTTATCTTATTGGCTAAATAATATTACACTGTGAATTCATGCCTTTATTCTTCTACTGATAGGCATTCATTTTATTATTGCTTTGTTTTAATGCTATAATAAATATCCTTATAAATATGTATTCACATACTAATAGATATACTTATTTGGGATAAAGTTCCAGCAGTGGAATTTTATTTAATTTTATTTATTTAATTTTATTTATTTAATATTATTTATATTGTGCATAAAATTTAATAGATATTGCTAGTTTACTTTCCTAAAGTGATGAAACGAATCTAACATAGCAATGTACAAGAATACTCTTTTCTCATGCAATCATGCAAAAAATATATTATTCTTCTTTATGGGAGTCAGCCATATCTTAACATGTTAATCATTATTACTTAGCATTTCCCAAAATATCAGTGATTTTTGATACCTTTCCATATGTTCATAAGTCATTAGGATTTATTTAGAATTTCTCTATTCATTCTGCCCATTTTTCTGTTTTGTTACCTTTTTTGTCTTTTTCTTAAAGAGTTATTTGCATACAATAGATACATTTTTGTCATCAAGGACACATATTTTCCATATATTTGCTGACTTTATATATGATAATTTTTTCTCACAATTATCTTAATTGCTAACTTTTTTTTAAAAAAATTAATGTTTATTTTTGATAGAGTGTGAGCAGGAGAGGGGCAGAATGAAGGAGACACAGAATCTGAAGCAGGATCCAGGCTCTGAGCTGTTAGCACAGGACCTGACATGGGGCTCAAACCCACAGACCACAAGATCATGAACTGAGCCGAAGTTGGACACTTAACCAACTGAGCCACCCAGGTGCCCCATCTTAATTTTTTACCTTTATCATGTATCTTATGGCTCCAGGATACCCAAATTTGGTTAAATTCTGTTAGATTTTGTTGCAGGACCTTTCTCCATTTGAAATTTGTTTTGCGTGTATTGCAATAGAAGTTACATTTTACTTCTACCCAGTTGTGTCATCACCATTCATTAAATATTACATCCTTTCCTGCTTATTTAACTGAAATCTCAACTTTACATACACAGCCTTCTTATACACACAGAGCTATGCTCTGAATTATCTTGCCAGTTTCCGTCATCTGTCGGTCTATTGCCAACAGCAAAATGACTTGACATCTTATCTAGAGGACAAGTACCCCTCGCTGATCATTCATTTTATAACATAGGAGTGGCTTATAAATGTCAGAGGGAACATTTGATCCCAGCCTATCTGACTGAAAAACCCCTTGGCACCGCCTCACCCTGACTCCGCACAGACCTCCTCCATAGCCTGGCAGCTAGAATTTTCAATTCCTTCTAGTGAGGAAGTGAGACTAGGGGAAGGGGAGCTAATGTGGCCAAGACTACGAATGTCATTTTCGGGAACATTCCTTTATATTTATACAATATAAACTTTCATGAATAACATATGCTTTCTTTTTTAAAATTTCTTAGTGTTTATTTTTGAGAGAGAGAGCACAAGTGGGGGAGGAGCAGACACAGACAAGAGGGAGACACAGAATCCAAAGCAGGCCCTGGGCTCTGAGCTGTCAGCACAGAGCCTGACGTGAGGCTTGAACCCACAAACAACGAGATCATGACCTGAGCTGAAATCGGATGCTCAACCTATTGAGCTACCTGGCGGCCGCGACATATACTTTTAAAGGCCCCTCATCCCCAAAGCAGTACATGCCTTTTATTGACTGTACTGGTATTTTACTTTTCCCCCACCCCTTGGACATAAGAGTAGGCAAGCTGGATGTGAATGTCTCGGGAGGAGTAAAGGAACATCTGTATTCAATACCCAACACTACCCCAGGGGCCCCTTGATGCCGGTCACCAGCAGCCTGGACCCTACACCTACTTTTGACCAGTGGCAAACCCTACAGACCAGCACACACTCCTGACAACGAAGCTAGAACCAAAGGTCTTTCACACCAAAGCCTAGGATGCGAGTGTTAAAACCTAACCAATGCTGCCTCTATGTGGGAGTCACACATTTAGGACTACCGGCTTCTGTAAAATCCTATCAACGGAGTTCAGGCCACTGCACTTGTTCATATCCTCATAACCAGGGGATCACATGTCCTGGTTTTCCTAGAACAGTGCCAGTTCACGTCTGTTGCCCCAGTGTAATTCATAATAAAGTCCCCTTTCCCTCTCAAAACTGTGTCACTGCAGTAAATTACACGGTCATGCTCTTTAGAAAGAGACAATGCAAGCATGGCAAGTCTTGTAGTAGTACAGAGTTGATAGACCTTCTCACCCGGTGAGGCTGATGGAATTATCAGTGGAGTGCCCAAGGGGAAGGACTCTAGGACAAAACAGGATAAAACCTATTTTATGTCATTGTCATCTAATAGAACTGTTTTCTCTGGAAAAATAACAGGTTGCCATGTTTAGGAACTTTTCCAGTCAAAATGACCTACCTGCTGCAGTGGAAGGGAGAGATAACTTGGGAATAAGTATACAATTCCTATCCTCTGAAAACAAAAATCCAGGTTGGTAGGTCTGATGTTCTTCTGAGATTCTATATCTCAGGGACATTGTGGTACCCGCACTCCTTTCAGCCAACCATCAATAAGAGGACCCCAAAAGATCTCAAATAAAAGCTTAAAAAGATTCAAGTCTGCTTCGATTCCACCTCCTTTGTTCTTTCTACCACATTAGCACATTCAGAAAACTGACAAACTGGTTTGAGTTGATAAAGCAAATATACTACTACTTGGAGTCACATAACTATCGCAATTGTTTTTTGTTTTGATAGTGAGGTGAAATTCAAGTAACATAAAACTAACCATTGTAAAGTGTGCCATTCAGTGTACATTCAAAGTGCTGTGCCATCTGTAACTTCTATGTAATTCTGAAATATTTGTATCACCCATAAAGGAGACCTGTACCCATTAATCAGTCACTCCTTATTCCCCCACCATCACCCCTGGCAATTACTAATCTGTTTTCTGTTTCTATGGATTTTCCTATTTTTGATTTTCCATATAAATGGAAACAAATACGATCGTTTATGTCTGACTTATATCTCTTTCCTTATAGTACTTCATTCCTATTTTGAATAACATTCCATTTATGTACCTAACATGTTTTATTTATCCATTCATCCACTGGTAGACATTTGAATTTTTCCACCTTGGGGGCACCTGGGTGGCTCAGTCGGTTGGGAGACCGACTTCAGCTCAGGTCACAATCTCACAGTCCGTGAGTTCGAGCCCCGCGTCGGGCTCTGTGCTGACAGCTCAGAGCCTGGAGCCTGCTTCAGATTCTGTGTGTGTGTCTCTCTCTCTGCCCCTCCCCCACTCATGCTCTGTCTCTCAAAAAAAAAAAAATGAATAAATGTTAAAAAAAAAAATATATATATATATACACATATATATATACATATATGAATTGTTTCCGTCTCGTGGCCATTGTGAATAATGCTGCTATCAACATTCATGTACAAGTATTTGTTTGAATATGTGTTTTAGTTTGACTTGAATCACTGGATCAGAGATACTGCCAAACTATGTTCCACAATTAGCAATGTATGAGAGTCATCCCACTAGCAATGTATGAGAGTTACAATTTCTCCCTATTCTCACCAATAGTTATTTTCAATTTTTTTTATTACAGTCACCCTAGTGCATGTGAAACAGTATCTCAATATAGATTTTCTATATATGGGATTATGTCATCAAGGAATAGATATAAATTTTATTTCTTCCTTTTTAATTTAGATGCTATTTATTTAAATTATTTATTTGTCAACACCTAGTTTCTCTGCCTAAAACTTCCAGGACGATATTGAATAGAAGTGATAAAGTCGATATTCTTTTCTTATTCCTGATCTTGAGGGAAAGCTTTTGGTCTTTCACAGTTGATTATGATGGTACTTTGGGTTTTCATAAATGCTGTTTATCAGGTTGAAGAAATTCCCCAGTTTTTTGAGTGATTTCATCATGAAAATGTGTTGGTTTTTGTCAAGTGATTTTTCTCATAAATAAGATTGTGAGTAGAAAAGAAGGGTAGATTAAAAGAGTTATGAAGAATGAGAGACAGTAAAAGTAACTTATGGCTAGGTTGACCAGGAAGACTAAAAGTAAAAGATGGACGGATTTACATTTTGAAAGGTAAAAGAAAAATGGGTATGCACACTAAATGTACAAGAAGCAACCCTCACAGGCATGAATTAAGAATGAGTAGGTAATTTTTATCTAGTTTTTACTAACTCCTTACATTATATATAAAAGCAATTCTCTATAGGCATTTCAGCAAGGGTCCTCAGGTCTCAGCTGACACCCAGCATCAACTGACTGCTAAGTGTGTGAGTGAAGTTTTCATGGTGATTCCAGTCCCTCACCTAAATGGTAACTGCATAAAACTGATAAAGAACCATCTGAGTGAACTCAGTCTATCCTAAGAATCATGAGAAATAAAGAAAGAAAGAACCATTATTATTTTAAGCCATTGGGTTTTGGGGTGCTCTGTTATACAGTAGTAGATACATGAAAAAACAAACACATAAGCACAGACTAGAAGAAAGGCTGCATAATGGCACCAGGCCAGACCAGGATACAGTTGTTTATATATTTGAGTAATCCACTCACTAAGCATTTCATCCAATGGGCACAAGGCCAGGTCACAGACACTAGAGATAAACATGAGTATAAAGTAGTTCCTGCTCCAGAGGAAGTCACAATTTAAGAAAGAGAGACACTGTCTATATACAGCAAGCAGTAATAAAATTGTGCGTGCCATTGATTCAAAATTATGGGAGCAAGGAGGGAGTGATAGAGACAAGGAAAGAAAGAGATTTTCAAAACACAAGGGTTGCGTGTTTTTTGAAAGGTGGAAAATAAGGAGGGAAACTTTCACATAAAAAAAAGAACAACATGTATAAAAGTACAGAAGTGTTCAATTATGTCTTATTCAGAGGCTGAATGAAGTCAGATGTGGTTTGAGTATCAAAGACAAGAGGGGTGATGAGAAATAATGAAGGATGAGGTGAATGGCATTTTAAAGAAGTGTGGGCTAATCTGTAGGCTGAAAGAAGACAGTCACTAAAATGAATAGTAGCATAACACTTAACCAAAGATCAAGAAGACAATCCTGATGGCTTCAGATTTTTGCAGAAAAATGGGGAAAGTATTTACTCAATCAGCATCACTACAGGTTATACTGCCTTCCTAGGCAAATAATAATGGAGACAGACGCAGTCACTGTGGAGTTCTTTGGAAAGGGATCATTCAAATTGATGTGATACACACCTGATGTTTATTAGATGAAAACAGCCCTATGTTATGTGCCAAATAGTATCCTTTCTAATTTTCCTTTCCTGTCTCTACTCTTTTCTTTAGTACTACACGCATAACCTCTAATTGAAGAAAATTATTGTTTATATGTCTTTATATAATGGAACAAATTTCATTTCAAAGTTGAATGGAATGATTATCACAAATGAAAGTGAAATTGCTAACAAGTGAAGACTGTGACCCAATCATCACACTGAGACTTTGGAGACACAGTTTCAAGGATTCCCAAATTATCTTATGTCTCTGATTGTGATTGCACTCTTGATCATCTTTTTCGACAGCTTTCTTTCACTCGAAGTCAAAAGTTATCATAATCCTTTTGGATTGCACTGCTCAGCTCTTTCACCATCAGCTAAGATCTCTCACTGAACCCCATGGACCACTAGCAAAGAACAGACACACAACTTCCAAATAAATAACTGATTTGTTTGGATAGTAACCAAAAAGGTGATAACCAACCCCCCTTGATGCATTGTAATTAAAATACCTTGGATCTATGTAAAATATTACCTCTAACATACTTTATATGCACACTTACTGTTATTATTATTATTATTATTATTATTAATAGCTAACTCTCATTAAGGACTATATGCCAAATAATTATGTTAGCATTTTATATTGATTAATTTAATTTTCACAGTGGTACTATGAGGAACTTTGCTTTCACTTGGGATGATCTTACTCAGAACCCAGCTACTATGTTGTGAGAAAACCCAGGTCATGTGACTATTTCAGCCAACAACCCCAACTAAGCCCACAGCAAGCAACCAGCAGCCACTGTCAGGCATGTGTACAAATAGGCCTTCAGCTACTACTGGCCTCTCAGGCCTTAAGTCTTCAGCTGAGGTCCTAGAAACAATGGAGCAAAAACAAGCACACCTGCTGCTCTTTATCCTAATTCCTTATGCAGAAATAGATAATTAATAGAGTAATGAAATGGGCAACTAATATTCCCACATTGCAGATGAGCAAACCCTGTTGTTAACTATTTCTTGAAATGTCTGTTTCCTCCACTAATCTCCCTTAAGCCAAATGCTATGTCTTGTTTGTCATTGCCTTTCCTGCTCTAAGCACTGGTCCAGGCATTAATATATGGCAATGAATGTTTGCTTAATGAAGAGATTATGAGAACCATAGATGGAGAGCAGAGAGAGAGACATTCTTCTAAGTGCATTTCTCCTGTCTTTATCCAGTTCCCCCTGAGAACAGTCAGTGTTCACATAGGCAAGCAGACCTAAATTGTTCATTTATTACAAAGAATGAGGTCTGTGGAAATTACATAAAAAAGGTGAATTACAATCTGGAACTGATTTAAAGAGTTATGTTTGCAGGAAGATTGTTGAGCCGAGTACCTATTTTACCCACTACTGAGACAAAAGAATATTCTTCTTTCCTGATGTTATATTTATCAGTGATAGTCTCCGAGACCAATAGATGGCAATGTCATGTAGTGATGAAAGAGCCCAGAGCCTAGAATCCTTCCTATTCCTAAACTTTCATTTACTGTTGCATTCATGCCTCTCAGATACTGTGACCAACTCCTTGATTCTAGATACTGACAGCAGAGAAACACATGCAAGCCTACAAGGATGATCTCAGTTACCGTCACTGTCCACGGACTTCCCTTCCCTGGCTTGTATGTGCTTTGAGCCTGCTGGCCTATGCTATCATCCTCTGCAACAGAAATCTGCCTTTGCACTACTGAGCCATTTGCAGAATGTGGCTTGGAGATTATGTCTCCCTTGGATGACCCGTAGCTCATGACCGATGGGTACAGGCTTATGAAAGCATAGCTCCCTCTCTTGGAATTGGGACAGATTAAGTGTAATTTACATTTAATTACAGAGTTGCCCTTCACAATCCACCTGATCCAAGACTTCAGATCTTCTGCTTTCCTGCCCAATTTCCCACACTATATTAAAGCATTTTCCTGGGTGCATGTCTTTAATAAATCAACTGTCCAAAAGTCCTCACTCAGGATCTGCTTCTCAAGAACTAACTTGAAGGCAAAGGGTATCAATAGCTTTGTTGAGAAGGAGAAGTAAGTGTCCTATTAACAGATAATCATAAGATGGAGCACTGCTTTAACCTCCCAATCTATCATTTAACTTCCTAGCTACATTCAAATTTCCCCAGGGTGCTGACACAATGCAGAGAAGAGATCCATCAGGTACAAAAACTGTGAGAAGTAATAGTGACTTTATAATGTTCACAGTCATCTTAGGTGCAAGCTATATGAGAGCTCAAGCATTCAGATGAGCCAAATTATATATGTGTACAAATTATATATATTTATATATATAATATATATTATTACAATATAGAAAAATCTTATCAGGGTTAAGAATAAGTATCAATTCTATTACAAGCCATACACTTAGCTAATAATATTGATCCTGTGCTCAAGGGACTAAATAGAAATCATGGGTAAGGGCCAAGAAAGATCAAACATGACCACTGGGGCTGATACCATCCAGCAGGTGGAAGCACATGATAAAATTGAAGTCATATATTGTAATCTTCAGGATACACATGACATAAAATCCCATCCCATCCCAATAGGGAACTATTATTCAGAAGAGTTTGGTTTAAGTAGAATCAGGATGTTCTATAGAGTGCCATAGTGGGACTTTAAGCAGCAATTCTTGGCATTGAATAAGAATCAAAATTTTCAAATGATAACGATTAGTGTAAGAGTGACTATAACAAGGCTCTGAGTATCTGGAAAGGAAGCTAGCATGAATCAAGGAAGGGGGTTCAGATTCAGAACTAGCTTCCAGATTGTGAAATCTAAATAAGGCAGCAGACACTCATGGATTGTTGACTAATTTGGCACACAGTAAAGTTAGTCAACAGACTGAAGTTATAATATTTCATTTTAGGGGTTGGTATAGTGAACTCCTCTCTGTTTTCATCCAGGTAAGAGGTGTTAGGGGTAGAGAGTTTTGATAGTATTTACAGATCCTACTGCTCATGAAGTGGGGGGTGGTAGTGCCCAGCTGTACATCATTCTAATGGGTAGGATCATCATCATTAACGGTTCCTTCTCATTCCTCCTCCTCTTCTTCCTCCTTTTCTTCATCTCCTTATTTTGCTCCTTCTCCTTCTTCTCCTCTTCTTCCTTATTTTCTCTTCTTCCCCCTTCTCTTCCTTCTCCTTCATTCTGATTAACAGCAGCAGCAAGAATATATATTGAGATCTTACCATGTGCCTGAAACTGTTGTAAACAATTAAAATGTAATATCTCACTTAATTTTCACAGTAGCCATATGAAAAAGGTATTATACAGGACATATTTTACAGAAGAGGAAGTGAAGTACAGGGGACTTATATAATTTGCCCACATTTCTGGAAAATTAATATCAAAGCCTGGAGTTGAACCCAGGCAAGGTACCAGAGCCCTTGGAAAATACATTCCAGTACTGAGTGATTACTATATAAAAAAAGCGTAGTGCTGTGGCTGGCTGTGTCTTATATCCAAAGGAATTACTTTGAATTGGAAGAAGGGGATTCATTTCTCTTTTTCAAATTCCATTTTAAACTATCATTTCCAAAATCCTGTCAGACCCATATAATCCACAGGTACTTCTTCATCTTCTGAAATCCTTTATTGCTTAGTTGCAACTCAATATTTATACTGAATAACCAGTTCCCACTTCATTTATTTGCCTTCTCATCACAACTGCACTAAATTATCTCTGCAAGGAGACATTGCATCTTACCGATGCTGCATTTACAGAGCCTGGAATACAGTAAGCACTTAACAAAATCCTGTTGACAGATTAACTGCAGATTGATAAAATGGGGATTTTCCAACAATGTAATATGGTGCCAAGAGGATCAAATCTGCTTTCAAAGAGATGTTTATAAATAGGATTTAACCTCAACCAGTTCAGGTGAGTTACTGTGGTCCTACTTAAAATGAAAGGAATGACCTCCAAAGATCCCTTCTAAGCCTACGACATGATGCCTCTGGGATCTGTTTTCTTAAACTTCCATTTCCCTTCCTTTCAAGGTATTTGTGGCATAAGAAGACTGGAAATCTTGACCTTATGCATAATGTAATATTTTGTAAAAAAAAAAACCTGTAAGCTTTGGGGACAGATTGGGATATTAACTTAAGCTCTATAATATATAGCTCAGTAATCTTGATCAATTTTAACCTCTCTGAGCTTCAGTTTCTTCATGTGAAAATTGGTTCTGATGACAGTAATTTTATAGGTTTATTCTAAGAAAATGTAGATATGTGTAGGTGAATGCAGCATCTGAAGAACCATAAACACTCAACAAATATTAGTCCCCTTTCTTCTAACTTAACTCTTAATAAAATCAGATCATTCTACAAGTATTTCAGTAGAAAATAGCCATTTAACTTGTATGAATTTATGAATATGCATAAATATATGTATGAAAGTACTATACCACAAAGCTCAGTAAGGTAATTCCAAGAAAAGTAAATTCCAGATGTCAGCTCTAGGGTTGGCAATGATCTGATAATCCATAGCTTATAAGAGTATTAAAATTAGTAATAAAAATTTTACTACCATTTACATCAGAAACTGGTTTTAGTAGGGGGCCAACATGGTGGAGAAATAGGGGGATCTGAAGTTCCCTCATCTCACAAACAAAGCAGTGTTGAAGCTAAAGGACTTTGAACTCCAAGAGTCCGGGAAGAAAAGAGACAGTTGCACTTCCAGGGACCCACTGGGACAACCTGACGGGACATAGGGCTACTTCAATGAACAAATCAAAGCACATCTAGTGGAGGGGTCAAAACATCACTACGAGTAGGGAGATAAAGTAACCAAACTCACAACAGAGACCAAGTAACACTCTCCAAAAATCACCTCCTGAAGGGCCAGGCCCTGGACAGTGTATGACTCCCCTTTAATATAGCAGTGCTTACAGGTGCAGGACACATAACAAGCTTTTAAAACACATAAGGGACAGAAAACTAGCCAAAATGATGAAATTGAAGAATTCCCCTCAAAAGAAATTCCAGGAAGAAATGACAGCTAAAGAATTTCTCAAAACAGATATAAACAATATAACTGAACAAGAATTAGAATAATAGTCATAAGATTAATTGCTGCACTTGAAAAAAGCATAGAAGACAGCAGAGAATCTATTGCTGCAGAGACCAAGGAACTAAAAAATAGTCATGATGAATTAAAAAATGTTGTAAATGAGGTACAGAATTAACTAGAGGCAGTGACAGCCAGAATTGAACAGGCAGAGGGGAATAGGTGAAATAGAAGATAAAATTATGGGAAAAAATGAAGCTGAGAAAAAGAAAGATAAAAAAATTCTCAGTCATGAGGGGAGAATTAGAGAACTAAGTGATTCAATGAAGCATAATAATATCCATACCATGGGAGTTCCAGAAGAAGAGAGAGAGAAAGGGGCTGAAGGTGTGCTTGAACAAATCACAGCTGAGAACTTCCCCAATCTGGGGAAAGAAACAGACATTGAAATCCAGGAGGCACAGAGAACTCCCTTCAGACATAACTTGAATCGATTTTCTACACTACATATCATAGTGAAACTGGGAAAATACAAAGATAACGAGAGAATTCTGAAAGCAGCCAGGGATAAATGGGCCTTAACCTACAAGGGTAGACACATAAGGGTAGTAGCAGACTTATCTACTGAAACATGGCAGGCCAGAAAGGAATGGCAGGAAATTTTCAATGTGATGAATAGGAAATATATGCAGCCAAGAATCCTTCACCCAGCAAGTATGTCATTCAGAATAGAAAGAGATAAAGGTTTTCCCAAACAAACAAAAACTGAAGGAATTCATCACCACTAAACCAGTCCTATAAGAGATCCTAAGGGGGACTCTGTGAGTATTATAAAGACCACAAAGGACCAGAGACACCACTACAAGCATGAAACCTACAGATAACACAATGACTCTAAACCCATATCTTTCGGAGGAGGAGCCAAGATGGCGGAATAGCATGGAATTTTTTTTTGCACATCGTGTCCATGAAATACAGCCAGATCGACACTAAACCATCCTGCACACCTAGAAAACTGATGTGAAGATTAACACAACAATCTGCACAACCTGAACCACAGAACTCAGCAGGTACGCACATGTGGAGAGGTGAACTGGGGGAGAGAGATGCTGCTGAGGGAAGGGAGCTGTTTTTGCTTGCAGAGAGAGGACGGAACAGGGGGAGAGTTTGGGAAAAGCACTCCCCAAAAAGCAGCTGCAGAGAAAGTGGAAAATTGGAAGCAGCCAAGGGGACTGAACTAAAAAGGGAGAAAGGAGAGAGGGTTTAAATTCATTAAGACTCTATAAACAGGGGAGAGGAGAGTCTGAAACTCCACAGCTCAATACCTGGCGGTGCTCTGGTGGGAAAAGTGAATCCCCAGGAGCAGAGTGGGGTCTGGGAAGTTCTCAGGCCACATGAGAAGCAGTTCCACTGCTGGAAGGACATTTGGTAGAGGCTGTGCGGCCACCCGATCCCAGCAGACCCCAGAGAACAACAATCGTTGGTGTTGGAATAAGGTCATTAAGGGTGAAGCCTGGTGCCAGATGTGTGTTGTGATTTTCAATAATCCCTGAAACGCTGCTGCTATACGATCACGTGAACTTTTTCTGGGGGTGGGCTGGTGCCCAGCCACAGTCTCTGGGCATTGGCAGCAGCACAGGCCTGTGAACATTCCTGGGTGTGACCAGCACTGAGCCATTGCTCAGTGAGACCCTCCCTCAGAGGATCTGAGTGGGTCAAAGCCTCAGACTCTCAGAAGTGAGGGGTCAGGAAACACAGCCACATCTGAGATAAAACTCAGGAAGGAGGTGCTGCCTGGCAGCCTGACGGTTTGGTCGCAGACAGTGTAGAAGTGGGGAGTGGACAGAGCCGGAGATAACGGATGTGTGTGCAATTGCTAGTAGGGGAGAACAGATTTCCGATACTGGAGTCTGGGTGGCTGGGTGATGTCATTTTAACCCCTCCTGTACATGCGCATACACACCTACAAGTGCCACAACAATCCACCCCAGTAAGCTAAGCAGCTCCATCCAGTAGAGAATGGCGCCATCACACTAAGCCCCACACAACCCAGCCAACTTCGCTCTTCAGGAACACCACAAATCTCTCTGCCTGCTTAGTTTATGGACTATAAAGTGCTTCATAGTTTGACTTCTAGGGGAAACCGATGTAATCTCAATCGTATTTCAGTCTGTTTGCTGGTCTGTCTATTCAATTTTCTTTTTTCTTTTTCATTTTTTTTCTTGAAAACAGAAAGAAAAATTTATTTTTATTTTCAATTTTTATTAAAAATATTATTTTTCTACTGTTTTTACTTTTTTGTAAATTTTTCAAATTCTATTTCACTTCCATCATTTCATTCTATTTCATTGTATTCATTTTCTCAAATTTTCAAACGTTTTCCTTTTTTCCTCCCTTTTTCTCTAATCTATCAAGCTCCTTTCAATAACCAGACCAAAAAACACCTAGAATATAGCATTATTTATTTGATTTTTTTGTATGTGTGTTGTTTTTAATTTTTTAATTTTAATTTTTTTAACTTATCAATTCCTTTCTTCCTTCAAAGTTAGGAAACAAAGGAATTCACCCTAAAACCATATCATTCAATAATAACACTGTATGTAAATGGACTAAATGCTCTAATCAAAAGCTATAGGGTATCAGAATGGATAAAAAAAGAAGACCCATCTATTTTCTGTCTACAAGAGACCCATTTTAGGGCTGAGGTCACCTTCAGATTAAAAATGAGGCGATGAAGAACCATCTATCATGCTATTAAAGTCAAAAGAAGGCTGAAGTAGCATTATTTATATCAGACAAACTAGATTTTAATCTAAATACTGTAACAGGAGATGAAGAAGGGCATATGTAATAATTATTGGGTCTATCCATCAAGAAGAGCTAACAATTATAAATGTTTATGTTCTGAATTTGGAAGCGCCCAAATATATAAAACAATTAATGCAATCTTATTGGTAAGAATGTGGTAATTTCAGGGGACTTTAATATTCCACTTACAACAATGGACAGATCATCTAGACAGAAAATCAATAAAGAAACAGTGCCCCTGAATGATACACTGGACCAGATGGATTTGACAGATATATTTAGAACTTTTCATCCAAAAGCAGCAGGATATACATTCTTCTCAAGTGCACATGGAACATTCTCCAAGATAGATCACATACTGTGTCATAAAATAGACCTCAATAAATACAAAACAATTGAGATAATACCATGCACACTTTCATGGTGTGCACGATCACACCATGGTGTGCAAGATCACAATGCTATGAACCTTGAAATCAACCATAGGAAAAAGTTTGGAAAATCTCCAAATGCATGAAGGTTAAAGAACATCATATTAATGAATGAATAGGTCAACCAAACAATTAAAGAAGAAATGGAAAAACATATAGAAACAAATGAAAATGAAAATACAACAATTCAAACACTTTGGGATGCAGCAAAGGCAGTCATAAGAGGAAAATACATTGCAATCCAGGCCTATATCAAGAAACAAGAAAAATCCCAAATACAAAATATAATAGCACACCTAAAGGAAATAGAAGCAGAACAACAAAGAAATCCCAAACCCAGCAGAAGAAAAATAATAAAGGACATAGAAGAAATAAACAATACAGAATGCAAACCCCCCCCCCAAAAAAAAAAAACAGTAGACCAGATCAATGAAACTAAGAGTTGTTTTTTTGAAAAAATAAACAAAACTGATAACCCCCTAGCCAGACTTCTAAACAGAAAAGAGAGAGGACCCAAACAGATAAAATCACAAATGAAAATGGTTTATCACAACCAAGCCCTCAGATATACAAGCAATTATCAGAGAATACTACGAAAAATTTTATGCCAACAAACAGGACAACCTGGAAGAAATGGAAAATTTCTAGACACCAACACACTACCAAAACTCAAACGGGGAGAAATGGAAAGCTTGAACAGACCCATAACCTGCGAAGAAATTGAATTAGTTATCAAAAATCTCCCAAAAAACAAGAGTCCTGGACCAGATGGCTTCCCTGGGGAATTCTATAAGACACTTAAAGCAGAATTAATACCTATACTTCTCAAGCTGTTCCAAAAAATAGAAATGCAAGGAAAACTTCCAGAATAGTCTATGAAGCCAGCATTACCTTAATTCCTAAACCAGACAGAGACCCCCCAAAAAAGGAGAACTACAGACCAATATCTCTGATGAACATGGATGCAAAAATTCTCAACAAGATACAAGCAAATCGAATTCAACAGCATATAAAAAGAATTATTCACCAGGATCAAGTGGGATTCATTCCTGGGCTGCAGGACTGGTTCAATATTCTCAAATCAATCAATGTGATACATAACATTAAGAAAAGAAAGGATAAGAACCATATGATCCTGTCAATAGATGCAGAAAAAGCATCTGACAAAATACAGCATCCTTTCTTAATAAAAACCGTCAAGAAAGTTGGGATAGAAGGAACATACTTAAACATCATAAAAGTCATATATGAAAAGCCCACAGCTAATATCATCCTCAATGGGGAAAAAATGAGAGCTTTCCCCTTGCAATCAGGAACATGACAGGGATGTCCATTCTTACCACTGTTGTTAAATTAGTTTTGGAAGGCCTAGCATCAGCAATCAGACAACAAAAGGAAATCAAAGGCACCAAAATTGGCAAAGAAGAAGTGAAACTCACTTTTTGCAGACCACATGATACTCTAAATGGAAAACCCAAACGACTAAACCAAAAGACTCCTAGAACTGATACATGAATTCAGTAAAGCTGCAGGGTACAAAATCATTGTACAGAAATTGGTTGCATTTTTATACACAAAAAATGAAGCAACGGAAAGAGAAATAAAGCAAATGATCCCATATATAATTGCACCAAGAACCATAAAATACCTAGGAATAAACGTAACCAAAGATGTAAAAGACCTATATGCTGAAAACTATAGAAAGCTTATGAAGGAAATTAAATAAGACACAAAGAAATAGAAAAACATTCCATGTTCATGGATTGGAAGAATAGACATTGTTGAAAAATCAATACTACCCCAAACAATCTACACATTCAATGCA
The DNA here is from genome assembly GCF_018350215.1 of Panthera leo. Classification (NCBI taxonomy): domain Eukaryota; kingdom Metazoa; phylum Chordata; class Mammalia; order Carnivora; family Felidae; genus Panthera; species Panthera leo. The sequence continues at coordinate 94,805,712 of NC_056688.1, forward strand.
ATCTCAATCAAAATTGCACTGGAATTCTTCTCAAAGCTAGAAAAAACAATCCTAAAATTTGTATGGAACCACAAAAGACCCCAAATAGGCAAAGTAATATTGAAGAATAAAACCAAAGCGGGAGGCATCACAATCTCAGACTTTAGCCTCTAGTACAAAGCTGTAATCACCAAGACAGTATGGTATTGGCACAAAAACAGCAACACAGACCAGTGGAATAGAATAGAGAACCCAGAATTGGACCCACAAATGTATGGCCAACTAATCTTTGACAAACTAGCAAAGAGCATCCAATGGAAACAAAGGCAGTTTCTTTGGCAAATCGTGCTGGGAGAACTGGACAGCAACATGCAGAAGAATGAAACTAGACCACTTTTTATACCATTCACAAAAATAAACTAAAAATTGATGAAAGACCTAAATGTGAGGCAGGAAACCATCAAAACCCTAGAGGAGAAAGCAGGCAACAACCTCTTTGACCTCAGCCACAGCAATTTGTTACTCGACACATCTCCAAAGGCAAGGGAATTAAAAGCAAAAACGAAATATTGGGACCTCATCAAGATTAAAAGCTTCTGCACTGCAAAGGAAACAATCAACAAAAGTAAAAAGCAACCAATGGAATGGAAAAAAATATTTGCAAATGACATATCGGATAAAGGGCTAGTATCCAAAATCTATAAAGAACTCACCAAACTCCACACCTGAAAAACAAATAGTCCAGTGAAGAAATGGGCAGAAGACATGAATAGACGCTTTTCCAAAGAAGACATCCAGATGACCAACAGACACATGAAAAGATGCTCAACATCACTCATCATGAGGGAAATACAAATCAAAAACACACTGAGATACAATCTCACACTGGTCAGAATGGCTATAATGTACAAATCAGGAAACTACAGATGCTGGTGAGGATGTGGAGAAACGGGGACCCTCTTGCATTGTTGGTGGGAATGCAAACTGGAGCAGCCACTCTGGAAAACAGTGTGAAGTTCCTCAAAAAATGAAAAGTAGAGCTACCCTACAACCAAGTAATTGTAATACTAGAAATTTACCCAACGTATACAGGAATGCTAATGCATAGGGGTACGGATACCCCAATGTTTATAGCAGCACTTTCAACAATAGCCAAATTATGGAAAGAGCTTAAATGTCCATCAACTGAGGAATGGATAAAGAAGATGTGGTTATATATACAATGGAATACTACTTGGCAATGAGAAAGAATGAAATCATGCCATTTACAGCAATGTGGATGGAACTGGAAGGTATTAATTATGCTGAGTGAAATAAATCAGTCAGAGAAGGACAGATATCATATGTTTTCACTCTTTTGTGGAAATTGCGAAACTGAACAGAAGACCATGGGGGAAGGGAAGGAGGGAAAAAATAGATACAAACAGGGAGGGAGGCAAACCACAAGAGACTATTAAATACAGAGAACAAACTAACGGTGGATGGGGGGGGGTGGGGGAGAGGGAAAATGGGTGATAGGCATTGAGGAGGGCATTTGTTGGGGAGAGCACTGGGTGTTGTATGTAAGCCAATTTGACAATAAATTATATTCATAAAAAAAAAGAAACTGGTTTTAGAAAGTACGTGGCTACAATGTGATGGCCATTTACTGCAGTGGCTCAGAGAAACAAAGAATCCCTACCCTAAGCAGTAGCAAAAGCTACTAGAAAGTAAATATTAACAACTGGAGGAATTTTTAACAGTTACACGAATCAGTATAATAACAAATAAGGATGGAAACAGTAAACTAACTAATAACAATGTAGGTAATGGGTTCTGTACCAAAATGTATTAACTTTGAAAGAGCCTAGGTAGACACAAAGAATAATGGGAAATTAAAGTTTTAACACTGATATGAACAAGTGGCTATCTGGAACTGGGAAGGAATGCCAAGAGGGATCAAAAGATGTTCGAGAACCAGGACAGTTTAAAAGAATGAGAAATTAGGACTAGGTCAAACTCATAATCATAAACCATTCCAGGCTAAGAGGTTCACCACATTACCTTAACAAAAAGATTTTGACAGTAGCAGAAAAAGCACAAGTGGCTTCTGTCTGAATATTAGTGTCAGTTTGTTGAGAAAATAATAATATATTTGCAACTAAACTATTTCATGGATTTTTTATTCTATATATTTAAGTTAGATTCTTCTCAGCAAATATATATATACTACTCTTTCAAGAGAGTCAAAAATAAAAAAAAAAAAGTCCTTTTAGTTTGTTAAGGATAGAAAATCCAGCAAAATATACTAAATCTTGGTTTCAAGACTTGTTCCAAAGTTAAGAAACAGCCTTTGTTAATATATCCTGAAACTATATCTTCTATAGTGAAAAAGGATCATACCAGCATAAAATATAAACTAAATATATACAACCATTTGTGTGAGTGTGCACATATAGACATTCAGAATTTAGTTTTAATATATTATCTTATGGGGGATGCCTGGGTGGCTCAATCCATTGAACAATTCTGACTCATGATTTCTACTCAGGTCATGATCCCAGGGTCATGGGATTGAGCCCCACATTAGGCTGCATGCTGAATGTGTAGCCTGTTTAAGATTCTCTTTCTCCCTCTGTCTCTCTACCCTACTCACATACATGTTCTCTCTCTGTGTCTCAAAAACAAAAACAAAAAATACAGTATCTTACTGGAGAAAAATTCACTTTAACATTACAGAAATCGCAAAACAAGTCAGTTCAGGATTCACTGCTTTTTCAGTTCACTTTTATGCTGAAATCATAAAGTTTCAGGGACCTGATATCATCAATCACCAAAAATAAATTTGAATGATCTTCACATATAAAGATCATAAATGCTAGGAATATTTGTACATATTTAACATATGTGAGAATTTTATTAGGGACTCTGGAAATGAAATTCATTTAAAATTTTGAATTCATGATATTTCTTGAATTGGTATCTATTAGCAATTATAAATTTAACTTTGTGTACACAGGAAAATTATGCAATCTAAATTTAAATTAATTTTCATTAATAAAAACAACATAATGCACTGAGAACATCCAACTGCATTCAACTGCATTTGATTTAGCCACTAGAATTATCCAAAATAAGCAGTAATTTAATAGCTACAATATTAATTCTAAATTCAAATATATACTAATTAAAGACTTCAGACAGCTAATTACTTTAATGTGCAATACAGAATTGCTTTCATTTTTTCAAACCCTTGTTTAACTTTGAGCATTACACATTTTATACTTGGATATTTTTTTATTTGTGTAATGACTATGATTTTATGGATCAAAGACAAATGAATTAACATATGATTTCTTCATCCATAAGTGCATGATGTCATTCATGGAAGATGTTTACACAAACAGGACATCTACACCCATGTCACGTCTACACCTGCAAAATTCGAGGTTCTCTGAAGTACTGAAGGAACTCTGATTATCTTCCAACTTTTGACATCCAAGATTTAGTATGTTCTTTCCTTAGAACTGCTAATTTCTGGCAACCAATTGCTGATAATCAAAAGATATCATTACCATTATTATTTTCAGTTTCATCTAAAGAATATATACACTTTAAATGACAGTCTTTTACTGCCATGAGAATTTATCTTGTAAGCCATCCTTCTCATAGAATAAATAATCCAGAAATAAAGTGCTATGGGAAGAAACATAGCTAGCTCTTAATGAGTAATTGCTGCGTGATAAGGATTATATATTTTACATATGTTCCTTATCATTTAATTTCATAGAACACAGTATGGCACATACTATGATTCTCCCCATTTTCAAATTGAGACCTAAATGGATAAGTAGACTGTCTAAAATGACATGTTTACTACTGGATTAACTCAGACTTTTTTACTCCAAAGCCGGTGGACCTCTTAGCTATAATCTCTCCTTTCTTCAACCCTCAAAAAAAGGAGACACATATGTACATGTACATCTGACTATAAAATATGATAATGAGACAAGAACAGGAGTAAATTTAAGAAACTCATTTACACAAAAATAAAAAATTTGGATCATCAGATTTAAGAAGTAAACAGATAAATTCCATTTTGAATAGCCTACCATGTAAAAATATACTGCTTATTGCAAATTTAAGAAGAGGGCTGTAATTTTCTTATTTTCTAAAGTAACAATTATAAATTGCATAATATACAGACACTCATTATGTTGTATAAAGAAGTTTGACAAGTACAATCTATAGATTTAGGCTACTAAGTTCTACCCTTACAGGCTATGTGTCTCTGACAAGTAACTAAATGTCTTCATGACACAATTTCTACATCTGACAAATGGGAATAATCCATGCAACCATTCTTTTGGGTCATTAGCAACAGTAAAAGAGATAATACATTTAAGCACTGTATTAATGAGTGGAAGCATCTCGAATCATTCCCATCAAAATTCCTTAGTTCAAAACAACATAAAACTTTGGAAAATTTTCCAATAATGCACACATGCAATTGCTCAATTTCACTCATTCCTGAAGAATTTTTAGAAACAAACTAAAGAGGTTTCCAAACAAAGAAACCGTAATGGGAGAGGAGAAGGTGAGGGGGCAGGAGGAGGGTAGAGGAAAGGTGATAAAGGTCAATGGAGGAAGAATAGAATAGGAAGAAAGACCTATGCCTACTATTAATTATTTTGTTTTTGGTTCATAAAGCAGAGTTTCCCAACCTCTTAACTTTTCTGATAACCTTCAAAAGCTCTCCAATAGTCCACTTTTCAGTGGTTTCCAACTTGCTTCTTAGTTCCTTGGAGAGGATGTAATTAGAAGCTGTATTTTAATTGAATTAACAATGAGACTAATGCAGTTAAAGTTTCTAACTTTGTTGCCAAGGTAAAATAGTAATTGAAAACAAAATGGTTAGGAGCGGGCAAAATAGGTTGAAGGCTGAGCTGACAGCAAGTTGTCCTCAGTAAATAATCAGAAGAGCCACAACAAAGTTATTCCTGACTCTATTATCTACCTCTTGGTTTCTCATACTCCATAACCTGAAGGAGATTTGGTGTATTTAGTGTAGGTCACCATATTTACCAAGCATAGACAATGTATGGGCAAGAATAATAGCAGAACAGAAGAGACAAGAGAGATTGTGTGTGTGTGTGTGTGTGTGTGTGTGTGTGTGTGTGAGAGAGAGAGAGAGAGAGAGAGAGAGAAAGAGAGAGAGAGAGACAGAGACAGAGAGGAGTGAAAAGGAGGGAAAGACAGAGGCAGACACACACACACACACACACACTCTCTCACACACACACACACACACTCTCACACACACACACACACACACACTCTCACACACACACACACACACACACACACACACACACTGGCGGGGGGCGTGGAGGACTAAGAAAAGTACAAGACGATGGAGTGAAAACCAGAGTCGCAGAAAGATGCAGACATGGGGGCATATGGCATACTGGCAAGGTCATCACTTTAAAATAAAAAAATAATCTAAGTTCTAATCTTCATTCAATTAATTTTTATCTCTTTGATTTGAGAAAGTTATTTAATTCTTCAAACCCTCAGTTTTCTCATCTATATACTGAGAATAAATATGCTAACATTATAGGTTTTATTTGGAAATAAAAGATATCTGTTTCAATCACTCAAAACAAATTAGATGTTTTATATATGGTAACTCGTATTATTTAACTATACTTCCTAGAATTATTTAACTTCATACCTCTGCTTTTAATATTCCACAGACCATGTTACCTCCTAAAGGAAATAGGTTGTGTCAGTCTGCTTGGGCTGCCTTAACAAAATCCCACACGCTGAACTGATTGGCTTAAACAACAGAAATTTACTTTCTTATGATTCTGAAGGCTAAAAGTCCACGATAAAGACACCGGCCGTTTCTGAGGCTTCCCTCCTTGGCTTGCAGATAGACACCTTTTGCTGTATCCTCACACGGCCTTTTCTCTGTGTGCACACATCCCTACTGTCTCTTCTTTTTCTTACAAAGACACCAGCCATATCGGATTAAGGCTCCAACCTCATTTAACCTTAACTACCTCTTCAAATTCCCTATCTCCAAATATACAGTTACGCTGCAGGGTTAGGGTTTCAATGTATAGATTTGGAGTGAACACAATTTAGTCCATAACACATGTCATTGGAAATGATCAAATCGATGCAGGTGGTTCAGCTTTGACTTTTAGAGACTTTCTACATATTCCTGAAGAACATCTCATCTTGAGACAGAGCTTATTTCCAGTTCTACTGTATTATTCAAACCCTATTTCCAGGAGTCTCTTTGTTAACATGCCCTCAGTCTGTGTACTCTTACAAAAATGTTAGATGACTGATTGGAACCACTGGATTAAAAACTATTCCCCAAGCCAAAGGCAGTAAAGTACCATTTGGATGCTATTATTGATACTGTCCTCTTTAACAAATGTACAGGTTATTTTTACTTTTTCAGGGAATTTTTGATGAACATGAAATATTCATAGAGGACAGATAATATTTAAATGACATTGTTAAATAATTAAAAATGTGAAGATCTCCACTGGGAATTACAACATTAAGACTGCAAATACATTCTCATTATGTGCTCTCAATTTCTGAGATATTGTGGAATAAAAGGAACTTCTGAGTAATTTCTCTATGCTATTATTAAGAGAGTGGAAATATACCTTTGGAGAGCCAAACTTCACATTGGATTTTTCAGCAGAATGATTATTAAAATATTCTTGAATAAATTTCAGGACCTAAAACTCAAGTGCAATATGTAATAAGTAAAGAATATACCAACATGCTAGCACTTCCAAATATCAGTGACTGAAGGTATAAGAAAAAGCCTTTGAGAATCCAAAGGATTGAGTTTAATTTCAGCTATTATATTTGCCAAGTACATATTCTATTTGTTTCGCCCATATTCACTTTAAATCAATTAGAAATTGGTTTATTTCTATCTGCCTGTATGTGGCATGGCAATGGAAAGGTAAGATTTTGTGTACTTGATTGTCTAATTGTCTCAATATGTCTATGGAGAGAACTCTTTCAGAAGAGAAGAAAGTGAAGCTAGAAATGTTGAGTAAATTGACAAAGATCATCAATGATAAATGGCACTGGAAGTAATCTAAACCCCAACCTAATCATAAACATTACTACTTTTTCTCAAAATAATACCCTCATACCCTGTTCTTCATAGGGTTGCTATAAAATTCATTGAAACAATGAAAGTTAAGGTGGTCTGGCAATTATTCAAGGATTCACATGTGAATTTTGTATTATTGCATACTATTCCCAAACTATAGTAACATTTTTGTCTGTTTACTAGCTAGAGGTGTCAACTTGTTATCTGTATATGTATTAAATAGAATTTATCCATTATTTTGCAATAGAAGACTGTCATGGATTTCAAGAAAAAGGAAAATGGGATATAGAATCATTAATATGACAAGTGAAATGGTATTTATCAAAAGTTTATTGTGCATTAAGGATTATGCTTAAGGCTATGAAAGATTACAACTACTATCTGAACAATATACAATATTCATTTCCTTACTTTTTAAAAAATGTTTATTTTGTATTAACAAAATTTTTTAATGTTTATTTATTTTTGAGAGAGACACACAGAGTGTGAGAGGGAGAGTGTCAGAGAGAGGAGACACAGAATCTAAAGCAGGCCTCAGGCTCCCGAGCTGTCAGCATGGTGCCTGATGCAAGGCTCAAACTCACAAACGGTGAGATTAGACCTGAGCAAAGGTGGAATGTTTGACTGAGCCACTCAGGCACCCCACAAATGTTTATTTTTGAAAGAGAGACAGAGCATGAGTGGAGGAGGGGCAGAGAGAGACGGAGACACAGAATCTGAAGCAGGCTCCAGGCTCTGAGCTGTCAGCACAGAGCCCGACGCGGGGCTTGAACTCATGAACCTCAACATCATGACCTGAGCCAAAATCAGACCTGAGCCAAATTGAGACACCCAGGTGCCCCTACATTTCCTCACTTTTAAGCTGAAACTAGGAGAAAGACATTTTGAAATAGTAATTATTAAAGAACAGCAACAACACTTATTGTGTGCTGAGAAATACTTGAAGCATAACATATATGACCTTACACATTAACAAATCCTGAGGTTAATAAGAAACTCCTTTACTAATGCCTCAATTTCCAACTATTCTTATTTACTAACATCTTGGGATCTATTTGATTTATTCCCATCATTCAAGAGATCTTTCAAAATTTGTCACTATCTTACAAATAAACAAATCTAACAGCTTGCTCTCAATTACTCTCTGAAATATTTATTATTGAGAACCTCATTTTGGAAATGCTGGCTTCCCTTGGATGCCATGACACTACATCATGAGTTCTCCTCCATCTCTTTGATACTATCTCTGTCTATTTTATCACTGTTTCTTCCTCATTTAACCCAAAGTATAGTACATATGCCAAGAATCTGTTTTAACATAACAATCTCAGCCACTTCCATGACTTCAATTAGCATCTCCACAGGTACAGTGAAGTATTTAAAAGGCAAATGCAGATAGTGCAATGATGCACTGGTTTATCAAATATTTATTGACCATATTCTCTTTAATAGGTGCTTCTCTAGGTGATGGAAATACTGCAGCAGCCAAAAAAAAAAAAAAAAAGAGGACAGAAACTCATATCCTCATAGAACCCCCTTTCTCGTGATAAGGGGGAAATGACCCTCTTAATCTGTAAATTTTTATTAAAAAACAGAACAAAACAAAAGAATGGTAAAGAATACTTTCTTTATGGCAAATGAAGTCCATTATTAGAATCGTGCTTCTAAAAGCCCCCAAAATATCCATTTCAGTTTACACTTTTCACAACCATTTTCAGAACAGAAAAATGTTGGACTTTATATAGTATGGTGTAAAGATGCAACTAAAAGGAAACTTAATGAAAAGTGACTTTGTTCAAAGCAGTGGTGATTTCATCTTAAGTAAAAGAAAGAGAGAAAGAAAGAAAGAAAGAAAGAAAGAAAGAAAGAAAGAAAGAAAGAAAGAAAGAAAGAAAAAGAAAGGAAGGAAGGAAGGAAGGAAGAAAGAAAAAGAAGTTATAAGGTACACAAATGAAAGCAACTCCAGCTGGCTCTCCAGCACTATCGGGGACTGAAATACTGTATACATTTTCATTTGTGCATTCTTATCATACCAAAGGTACATTCTATCAACATGTTTTATGACTGTTGATGTTGACTTTGATTAGCTGGCTGAAGTAGTGTTTGTCAGATTTCAGCGCCACAAAATTATTCTAGTTTCTCCCTTTTCCATGTTATACTCTTTGGAAGGAAGTTGCTGTGCACACTCCACATTTAAAGAGTGAGGATTTAGGGGCGCTTGGGTCACTCAGTCGGTTGAGCATCTGACTTCGGCTCAGGTCATGATCTCACAGCTTGTGAGTTTGAGCCCCGCATTGGTCTCTGTGCTGACAGCTCAGAGCCTGGACTCTGCTTCAGATTCGGTTTCTCCCTCTCTCTCTCTGCCCCTCTCTCACTTGCTCTGTCTCTCTCTCTAAAAAATAAATAAAAACATTAAAAAATTAAAAAAAAAAGAGTGAGGATTTATAATCCCTCTCTTTGAGAACAGAGAATCTGCATAATTTATTTAGATTTGTCTCTTCTCTCCTATTTATTAATTTAGTTGAAATTTATATCAGCATGGATTCACAGATATTCACTTTGTATTCTGGGTTATAATCTAATATTATTTCATGTATTTTTTTCCTCAAAATGTTCCAGCTTTGGCCATTGGAAGCTCTTTCAGTTGGGTTCTGTGCCCCTTTGACATAATCAATGTGCTTTTCTTTGTTTGAGCACTTGTATATTTTCTGATACTGTAAGATTCTTCAGGTTCATCTCATATATTGCCTAGAATCAGTCATTTCTCCAGGGAGGGCTGGTTCTTTTTACTAGTACGTGGTATTAGAAACCAAGATCTGGGTCTTGAGTGTGCTCATTGCTACTGTGGTATTACTTCTTTTAGGTCCTCTCAGCAGACAGCAAAAAAGAAATAAATCTGTGTATTATTTCCACATGTAACCACATATACATCTATTTTAAGTTAAACATGAGATCTTACCAATATCTCCAGCTTTAAGCCATAGCCACATGAATTATTCTACCCTCCTATTCTTATTTTTTCTGCAAATTCCCACTCCAACAGTGAGAAACCTGGCTCCCACCATCCACCATGCATTAGCTGTTCAATTCCAGTATACATGCATAGAAGTATCAGAATTGTTACTCTTTCCCTCAAAGGAAACAACTTTAGCAACCAAAATACAATGAGCAGGCACAGTTCCTTTGGCCTTCAGTATTGCAAAATCCACTAATTTCTGGTTACTTGGGTCAGCATTCCCCACCCACCGCCACCTTCTTCATTGAGATTTTTTCATACATTTACAATACAGATAGATATTCTTGACACACTGTATAGTTTTGCCTGTGATGCCCTAAGCTTCTAAATGATTTTTTATATTTGCATACATTAAGGTAAACTATTTGTGCAGTAAAATTCTGCATTTTTCAAAATACATAGTGTCATGTATGATACATTAGAGTATCACAAAGAATAGTTTTGCCGACATAAAAATCCCCTGTACTTCGCCTATTTAACTCTCCCCTGAATCCTGAAACCCTGGAAACCACTGGGTTTTTTTAAATTTTTTTTTTTTTTTTACTGTTTCCATAGTTTTGCCTTTTTCTAGAATGGCATTTAGTTGGAATTATATAATATGTAGCCTTTTCAGACTGGGTTCTTTCATGTACAAATGTGTACTCAATATTCCTAAACATGTTTTTTTGGCTTGATAGCTCATTTCTTTTAATTGTTGAAAAATATTCCATTCTATGCATACACCACAGCTTGTACATTAATTCACCTATTGAAGGACACCTTAGTTGTGCCCAGTTTGGGACAATTATGTAAAAACCTACTATAAATATTCACACGCACATTTTTTGCTGGCTATAAGTTTTCAACTCAAGTACATCAGTACCTAAGAGCACAAATGATAACCCATATGATAACAGTATGTTCAGCTTTGTAACACACTGTCAAAGTGTCTTTCAAAGTGGATGTGCCATTTTGTATTTCCACCAACAAGAAATGAGAGTTTCTGTTGCTCCACATCCTCATCAGCATTTGGTATTTTCAGTGTTTCAGTTTTTAGCTATTCTAATAGATGTATAGTGATATCTCGTTATTGCTTAAATTTGTAATGGCCTAATGACATGTCATATTGAATATCTTTTCTTATGTATGTGTGACACTTCACCTTTTGTGATGTGTCTGTTCTGATCTTTGGCCCATATTTAGTTGGGTTGTTTTCTTATTGTTGAGTTTTAAGACTTCTTTGTATATTTTGGATATGAGTCTTGTATCAGATATATGTTTTGAAAATATTTTCTCCACATCTGTGGCTTGCCTTTTCATTCTCTTAACACTATCTTTTTCAGAAGTTTTTAATTTTAATAAATTCTAAATTATCAACTTTTCTTTCACAACTATGAAAGAAAACATGTCTTCCTGGAAAATGTCATGTAGGCGATTTAACAGCATAACACAGAAATGTTTCATGTCTGAGATAGCCGTCTTCTGAGTAAGTGACGCAAACAAACAATACATATTGTTTAAGAATCTCATGTTAAACTGGGTTATTGTGCCTCTGAAGGGACAAACAGGGGTCTGGGAAACTATGGCCCTAGAAATTTTCTGGTTTTTCTTGTGTAATATAATTACTTTTGTCCTTAAAGTTATTACTAGAGCTTTACATTGTATAAGATTCCTGATTTATATGAATCTGGTTTGAGTAATTCTTTGTATTATTTTACTTGCTAATTAGAACTTAAATTACTGTTGTGGTCTTAAATATCTTTGTATTCTCTATGGCAAATTTGATCAGATTTGAACAAATGTCTGCAATTACCTTATATGTATGAGAAATTTCACATATTCATTTAATTTTCCATAAGCCTATGAGATATGTATTATTATCACTATTTTACTGGTGATTTAATTAAGGCTCAGAGGTTAAAAAACTTTTCCAAGCTTATGTAAGTATCAGGGACCAAATAACCCAGATATGTTACTTTGAAGCCATGCTATTTTATCATTCTACTCATAACTTCTTTGGATTTGGGTCTGGGCAACTGGTGAGGTTCTCAATACCTAAATTTAGTGTGTTTATACTGACTACCAATTGGAAACATATGAACCTGTTTAATAAATTTAGTAAGTAAAATGATTGGATAGCTTCAGAGACATGTATTTACCACTGATATCTCAGCTCCCTTAGAAAACTTGTGAATTGGTGAAAGAATGTGGCATCCCAATTTATGTCTCCTTAGCATATTCATTATTTTAGCTGATTTTTTTTAGTTTTTAATAAACTAAAGACATCAGAGAAGTTCTGAAAACTGCATAAAAATTACCCTTTTGTAAGACACACATTTAAATTGGAAATCTCCATTTCTAAGTGTGTCTCCTTCTCTGTACCAGGAAGAAGAGGATAACCAAATCTAGAAAATTTTATCAATGAAGAAAGCACAGACATAAATCTGCTTAACAACCATACCCTTGTTTACCATGTCTTTTTGATAACCTTATGTAATAACTGGTTCTACCAACCCCCACCGTCTTCTTTTGTTTTTAGCTGGAGATGTTATTTAAGACGGTGGCTTGGGCATTTGGGGGAGTTACTCAATTTTCCCGGGTATCTCCCATGTACACTGGAGGTATACCTGTTATTAAACTTCTGTTTGTTTTCCTTCTGTTAATTTGTCTTTTATTACAGAGGGTGTCCTTGGCCAAGAACCCAGAAGGATGGTGGAAAAATTATTTTCCTTCCTAATATTAGCACTTATAATTGGATAAATGGTGGGCTATAAAGATCACTGCCAGAAGAGTTAAAGTTTATTAAGTACTCTGTATTTTTTTTTTTTGTCTTTTTGTTTCTTCTTCTATCTTGTTTCCTGTTTTCATTTGCCTTGTCCTCTACTTGGAAAAATAAAGGGTAGTAATCATGACCCTGATGTTTGAATCATGAGAACTGGCAATTAATATGGAAAAAATATTACCTATTTGTGTTGAAAATATGCAGACTGCTTTTCCCCCTCCTGCAAGAATTTAATTAATCCTCTCCCTCACAAGAAGTTATAACTCACATTCCAAGCTAATTAGATCTGGAGAACATAATGCCTTGTTACAATACAACTTATCATTTATATATAATTTACCCTAAGCTGGAACTATGATATTATTCCTTTTACCAATTATATTGTATTTCTTAGAATGGGACCACCCAGAGCAATCTGATTGGTCCTCACAAACATGAAAGGGTAGTCAGGAATTGGTGGTGAAGTGTGTGTTAACAACAGGGTACATGCATCTTACATAATTCTAAAAGAGTTCTAACTCTCTAGCTCATGTCTCAAATTGTGAAATTGACTGCCAATATGTCTTGTAGCTATCAGAGATGTTGACTCCAAAGAGCAAAAATCTATTCCTATCACAGTAAAGGCATTAAAATTAGGAACAGAAAGCCAAGAATATAGGGCTATAGGGATATTTGTGGCTTTGTGGTTATCTAGCATTTTATTCTACCTCTTTGGGGGAGGACTCTTCTTCCCAGAAGACACAGTCAGGTGGGTCTATTAATCAAGCTGCCAAGCACATTTCTGTTGAAAAAGTAGACACATTGCCCAAACAAGACCAACCAGACCCTCCTTCTTAGAATTTGAATCTTGGCAGACAAAGCAGACTTAAAATATTAAGAAATAATTTACACTAGCAATGCTCTTGAGATGAGTGAAGTGGTCATGAAACTGAGTCTATGTTATTTTATGAACTTGATTCTTCAGCTTTTCTGATTTCTGTGACACCTCCAAGTCTGTCTGACAAATTCATTTTTGCCTTTAGGTGGGTTTGTTTTGCTCTCTACAAAAAAACCCCAAACCAAACAAAAACAAAAAACAAAAACAAAACCCTAATTGCTACAAGACCTAGTTGTAGGTTACTGACTGTGAAATTCAGCAAGTCACTTAGAATCTATAAACTTCAGCCTTTCACCTGACAAACGTGAATATATATGTCCTTTAAGTCTCACAGAATCCAGACAGTAAAGGAGATTGTAAGTTGTCTGTGTTTTGCAAATAATATTCTACATGAAATTAAAAGATCTAAGAATAATACGTTCTATGTGTTCTGCTTCTGCAAAGTAAAAACATGAAGAAAATAACATTTGTGTATAAACCATATTACATATCACATACATATATGTATTTCTATCTATCTATCTAGTCATCTATCCATCTATCTTTATTAGTTAGGATAAAGAGAAAAATAAGTGGAAGCCCAAAGGCAAAGCAATGAGACTGCCAGTGATGGTTAAGGGAATGTCAAAGGGATGAATGGAAGATAGGATAATTCCTAACACCAAAATTGTGTCTTCATTGCTATTGTTCTAATTCATCTGGATGAATGTGGAAATTGGAATACAGTCCCATGATATTTACTCTGGTTGATATGTTGTAATACAAAGAGATTGTAAGGGTAAATATTTAAAAATAAAATAGGACAAGACTGCAATAATGCCCCTAATAAGGGATTAGATTATGACCAGTGTTTACTGTAGATATTTTTGTCATCAGATTATCAAATGCATGCTATTACCACTCATGTTGTGGGTTTGGCATTTAAGAGAATAATAGACTTCTGTTTAGAAATCATGTTTGTCATTAAAATCCTAACAAGTGACAGCTGTAATAATCTATAGCCTATACATTCCAAACACAAGGTAAGTCAAGAATTTTGCCACCAGAGCAATGATCTAATTAGGACCTGTGTTCCTGGGCTGCCAGTAAATTTATGCTACTCTATTAGGGGATTTACCTTGAATATTCTTGGAAGAGAATACTGCTGTTACCCAGATGACTGGTGAACTTTCTAATAGTGATGAGGAAACTAACATTTGTGTCACCTCTTCTGGGTGTTGGAGAGTTTGCACTTTGTATTTACAAGCTTTACCCGACTGCCCCCTCACAATACCCCTGTGAAGTTCCTATAATTAAAAGTATTTTTCTGCAAAAACTGCACTATAACACCATGTAGGAGCCTCTCTATCACAAGCATAGAACTGCAAACTGCATTTCAGCACTAACTTTTGATAGATGTTGATCTGCAGTGTGACAAAACACACATTCTCTGAAGCGAGGCCAGTTACGCTTCTCCTTCTCAGACCTTCTCCCATCATGGTCACTGTGAAATATATCTGACTGATACTAGGGCCAAGATAAATGGGAAAAGTTTGCACATTAGCTATAGGAAAGTATGAGATGACAATAATGATTCCATTTTAATATATAGGGACAAATACATTCTTCATAAGTATAGAAATGTAACTGTTCCATCATATCTCTATGGTATTAATTACAAACCTGTTGAGACAGTGAGGATATTGATAATGGAACTTAGAAATTGTAAAGTACAATGCATATAAAATTTATAAAACTTAAAAAAACATATTTATCATGTCCTGGGAGCTGTGAAGGGACTGTAGATACGATGATTAACAAGACACATTCCCTATGCTCAAAAAACTTGTATAGTATCATTGTAGTTGCTATTGTTGTGTGTACTATTAGTTATATTTACAATACTTTCGCTTTAATCCTCTATGTTATTAGATATAAAGTCAAAATTATACAGCACAGTGTTTATTTTCTTTTCTTCACTTTGGCCTTTGACTACTTCAATCACATTTATGCCGATGCGACCCAAATTCAAATCTCACCCTCTCTCGTGAGCTCAAGTCCTGTGTTTACAAAGTACATGCTCAACCTCTAAATAACCTGCTGATTCCTCAAACACAATCTACCTCAAATGGAGTCATATAATTCCCTTCCCTCCAAATGACAGTCACTCAACCATGAAAATATACATTCAATTTGGGTCCTTGTCGTCACCTAAATCAATCGTCAAGTCTAATGAGTTGGTATTCTTTCCATATGTCCTTTCTGGCCTCCCTCATCCAGGATTCCATCACATCAACCGATTTTATATTTCTCAGTGTCCTTATATTCTTTCCAGCTATGGTTCTAATCGTATCAACTATGCTTAAAAATATTGGCACTCCACAAAACATACTCAAATTCCTCAGTCTACTGTTGAATGCTTTCTGTCATCCAGCACCAACTTCTCATCTGGTTTATCTTCCACAGTTCTTAATGTCCAGACCTCACAGGAAACTTATTTGTAGAATATTCCAGCACATTTCTTCTTAATCTGCTTAGGTCCTTCTTATTCCACTTAGGTCCTTCCACTCTCCACACACTTGGCAGCCCCTACTCACCCATCCAGGATAATCTCAAAATGTGTTCATTACTTCCTTTAAGCATTTCTGATTCTTTGCAGGTCAAAGAGCAGTTCTTTCTCATCTTTAATTCTAGTACCTTTTGCTATATTGTACTTATGGGTTATAAAATTAAAGGTATGTGCTTACATACCACATCTCTCCTAGCAGATGTAAACTCAAAGAAAAAATATGTCTGATTTATATATATATATATGTGTGTGTGTGTGTGTACATATATATATATATATGTATACGTATACACATATATATGTATATACGTATACATATATATATATATATGTATGTATACATATATATACATATTTCAATATCATAGATAAGGAAAAGTATATAAATCACAAGTGTACACATGGATAAGTAAATATTCACAAAGCTAGCACACCCATGTAGCTAACATCAAGATCAAGAAATAAATTAGTAGAATACCAGAAGTCACCTCATATTCCCATTCAGACTCTACCCTTAGCCTCAAGGAAATCTAAAATCCTGATTTATATCAATATAGCCTAATTTTAAACTTTGTATCAACAGGATCAAATGAATGTACTATTTTGTATCTGTTTTTTTTTGGGGGGGGTGAGGAGCTCAAGTTTATATTTATGAGATTCATCCATGTTATTTCATGTCCTTGTAATTTATACAGTCTCATTACTGTATTGTTTCATTGCATAAATGTATCCCACTTTGTTTATCCATCTTTCTGTAGATGTACAATTGGCAAGTTTCCAGTTGTGGGATATTACAAATAGTGGTCCCTTCTTGGGTCTTCAGTTGCACATATATAATGCACATATATAGTGCATTTCTATTGGCTAGATAGTGTCTGATGTATTTTTGTATTCTTCACAGCATCTAATTCAGTGCTCTGCTTGGAAAAAATGAACAAATGAATAAATATATATGCTATGTCCTTTCTCTTAAAATGATTTTAAATTGCCCATGGCCCATGCATTTTTGCATCCTGATGCATCAATGCTGTGTTCAGAATACACATATAACAAAAATTGGAGATATAGATAGATAGATAGATAAATTTAATACTTGAAGGTGTATGTCATGAGGTAAGATCTTTTATTACCTAGAATTTGTCAAATTCTCAAGGAATATGTTTCTAAATTGTACCTGTACCCAAGAGAGAGCTAAGTATGAATGAGGTTTTTAGGGAGTGGCAGAACCTGGCTTATCACATTTTATGAGAATGCACAAGAGAGGGATTGGGTATGAAGTTAGTTCTTATTAAGGTTCTGAAAAAGAGTATGAATAAAAACAATGCAATCAGCATTCATAATCAGATAAGCCTTTAGAGTTATATATTAATTAATAAAATAGAGAAACCTCTTATATAAGCATTTATTTACTATCTTAAATGTCTAAACAGGTGAGTCAAATTGTTTTAGTTTTATTCCTTCATTAACAGAGAAAATTACATACTTATGGCTATAAAAACACCTTGCTTAAAGAGTGAGGATCCTTCAAGTAGCAGAGTGAACATATATTATTATTTTTTTATTTTTTAATGTTTATTTTTGAGAGAGAGGGAGAGAGAGAGAGAGAGAGAGAGAGAGAGAGAGAGAGAGAGTGAGCATGAGCAGGGGAAGGTCAGAGAGAGAGGGAGACACAGAAGCCGAAGCAGGTTCCAGGCTCTGAGCTGTCAGCACAGAGCCCAATGTGGGCCTCACACTCATGAACTGTGAGATCATGACCTGAGCTGAAGTAAGACACTTATCCAACTGAACCACCCAGGCGCCCCATATATCATTAATATAATGTGTTTTCTCTATGTTTCTCCCTCTGTCTCCCTTCCTCCCTTCTCCTTCCTCTCCTATGTCTCTCTCTATTTCTTCCCCTCTTTCCCTTCCTTTCTTCTTTTCTCCCTCTTTCCCTCTTCCTCTTTTTCCTCTGTTAGTTGGGTCTCCCTAGAAGTAGCTCTGACACATGAATGGCATGCAAGGATGTCTCTGAGAATTAAAAGGAAGAGTGATAGCAGAATGGAGAAGAGACACATGGAAGAAAAAGCAGCTCAATAACACAATGAGTGACCAGAGCTCAAACCAGTGGGCAAATTGGGAAATGATGCAAAACAACTCATATATAACCCAACCAAGGGGTAAGGGAGGTGGGGTATTTATATACTAACCTGAGAGACACTGATAAACATTTTCACAGGGAAAGCTAATTCTCTGGCACTTCTAGCCTTCCACACACATATGCATCATGGACTTTAGAGGTTCCAGAAAATGGCCTCAGCACAGATACAGATACTAGCAGCTGGAAGTCAGCCGAGCCCCACTAAAATAGCAGGTCTGAAGGAATATAAACAAAATGCTGACAGTAATTATTCTTTCATTCTTACTCTAGTCCTTATTTTCTTTGCCTCATTCCCTTATGTCTCTTTCATTTTTTCTGACACCACAGCCACCATAAAAGTCTTTAAATTCACCTTAATATATCCAGGAGCATTTAAAAAATAAAGCGAAACTGAAGAAATCAAGACAATTGGAAAAATAAAAGTTAAAAAAAAAGCAGATGGACCCAAGGTGGTATTATTATTCAAAATACTTTCCATTCAAGGGATGAGCCATAGATTCACAGGAACACTAGCCACCAATACCATCGGTAAACATGATAATCTAGAGCAGAATTAAACAATCCAGTTTTCCAGGAAAAGCACTTTTTATTAATACCAAGATCATGGAAAATTTCTACATCAAGCCCTCGATAAAGGGAGCACTATGCAATGTGGTAAACAATGTCATTTTCAAACTCCCTAGAGAAATAGAAGGTTCAAAAAGCTAGAAGGAAATCGAACTTGAGGCCTTCAGAGAAAAACAAGACTGAAAGGAATCATGTCCCTTTTGAAAACTATTCTCCAGCCTCAAATTATGAAAAACAATACCTTCAGGAAATAGTTGTCACAACCAGGGATTTCTAATGGCATCATGGCAAAGTTGATAATTGACCTGAAGATGCTTCAAGAAACCACTGACCATCTCAATGACACATTGACCTTTGAATAGCCTCTAGAGAAGGGTTAGGGCAGTCAGTCCAAGAATTGAGGGAAACAAAATACAGGAATCAAAATCATTGCTGCTGTCATCATGTTGTCCAAGCATGACAGCTTCAGGGCCTGCCACCACTCTGGGCTTCAGGGACACCAAGAAAAAAAGGGCTGGCAGCAGTCCACCCCAAATGGAGTCACACAATGCTTCCAGCAATTAAGCCTGGTAGTCACAGTTTGATTACACCAACAGTATACACTGGGCCTATCCGTTCATCATCATTGTATAGGCACTGTCACCCATCTGTGTCACCCTGGCCCTGCAATCTTTAGAGCTGCTACCATCAAGATGTTCTATATTTCCCTGAATCTAACCAGCTGCACTCTATGCTTACCTTTCTAAACTTTTCACTCTCCTATCTTAAAACATGACTCTATAAGATATAAACTCATTTTCATCTTTAAACTCTTCCTTATCTCTTTCCTTACTTCCTTGCTTTAATGAAAGGTTTGCTTTTTCCTACAGATAGAATTTCCTATGATGACTATGTATTATAAATTTGAGGAGACAGTTTTCCTGTCCATTAAGCCATGATATTCACAGAGTGTTACTCCCCTGTATCAGTCAGGATAGGCTATAATAAGCCACAGTAACAAAGAAATTCTAAAATGGCATAGTGTGACACACTCATTCCTCACTCAAAACACAGTCTGATGAGAAGGTCAAAGTACTTCCCTCAAATTATCTGTTTCTTTGTGTTGTTCCACCCTTTTCTGACATTAAGATCATCTTGGCATCATTCAGCCAACAAATAGAGATAAAACTGAGGGAATACATGCTATATATTTACTCATCCCAGTCAGAATGCGACATGTTATTTCTGCTTACATTCCAATAGCCATACTCAGGAATATGGCACCAACCTAAATGAAAAAGCGGCTCTCAAATATAGACTCCTAGAGTTCCCAAGAAGAGAAAATAATACTGGTCAGTATCTGTGACAACTCAATATTCTGGTCAACAAATATCTACTTTTATCCTTTTTCCAATACATAGAATACACTCTTTATTCCTAAAACAGACTGGCTAAATTACCATCTTGCCACTGTTTCCACCTCAAAATCAGATTCTCCAGGTGATTTCCACTCCTCTACATCAAGTCCACATGTGGCTCCTTTCCATAAAGATAAAATATATGTCTCACTTCAATATACAATGATGATATGCACATCAGACACTTCCACATAAAAAGAAAGAGGTAAGGAGGAGACGCAGCTGGCATTGTCTTCTTTACATGACTCTTACAGCTGTTTCTCACTAGGCACAACGGCAACTCTTAAGGAAAAACTGATTGTGTCAGTCACAGAAGAAGAGTCAACCATCCCAAACAATAAGAGTACTGTAGTGGGTGTTGGACAAGTTGGCAGGGCATGTGCCATCAGCATTCTGGGAAAGTCCCTGGCTGGATGATTTGGAAGTGAACTTACCCTGGTGGATGTTTTGGAAGATAAACACAAAGGAGAAATGATGGATCTGCATCATAGGAGCTTAATTCTTTAGACATCTAAAATTGATAATTTTGTGACAGATAAAGATTACTCCATGACTGCCAATTCTAAGATTGTGGTGGTAACTGCAGGAGTCTGCCAGCAGGAGGGAGACAGTGGCTCAACCCGGTGCAGAGGAATGTTAATGTCTTCAAATGCATTATTCCTCAGATAGTCAAGTGCAGTCCTGATTATATCATAATGGTGGTTTCCAACCCAGTGGATATTCTCACATACATTACATGGAAGCTAAGTGGACTACCCAAGCTAAGTGATTGGAAGTGGGTGTAATATGAATTTTGCTATATTTCACTATCTTATGGCTGAAAAACTTGGCATTCATCCCAGCAGCTGCCATGGATGCATTTTGAGAGAACAAGGCAACTCAAGTGTGGCTACGTGGAGCAGAGTGAATGTGGCAGGTGTTTCTCTCCAGGAAGTGAACCCAGAAATGGGAACAGACAATGACAGTGAAAATTAGAAGGAAGTACATAAGATGGTGTTTGAAAGTGCATACGAAGTCATCAAACTAAAAGGATATACCAACTGGACTACTGGATTAAGTATGGCTGATCTCGTTGAATGTTGAAAAATCAATCCAGGATTCATCCAGTGTCAACGATGGTGAAGGGAATGTATGGCACTGAGAATGAAATCTTCCTGAGCCTTCCATGTATCCTAAAAGTTCAGGGGTTAGCCAGTGTTATCAACCAGAAGCTGACGGATGATGAGGTTACTCAGCTCAAGAAAAGTGCGGATATCTTGTGGGACATCCAGAAAGACCTAAAAGACCTGTGACTTCTGGCTTCTTGGCTGTAGAAATTTAAAACTACAATGTGATTAACCATGAGCCTTTCTTCAGTTTTTCATCCATATACTTTGATCAGTTTGCTTATATCTTCCTAAATATGTGAATCTGGGCTCACAGAATTGAAGTCCATGCTTAGTGCTTACAAATGAGCACTGAACAAATAAAATTAACTATCATAGTGTGCTTCTGAAAGAAAGGGAAAGAAAGAAAGAAAGAAAGAAAGAAAGAAAGAAAGAAAGAAAGAGGGAAGGAAGGAAGGAAGGAAGGAAGGAAGGAAGGAAGGAAGGAAGGAAGGAAGAGGTAGGGAGACAAGGGGAAACCCATAGCAGTCATGGGTACATAGTAATTTTGAAATTTAGGAGAGCAGACAATGGAAATTGTCCTTGTTTGAGAGGTAGTGGAGATTCCATGAACTGGGTCTATTTTTTAGAAAGATCTATTTTGGTCATAGCTCTTCATGACTTCAAGCTCTTCTCTTGGGAAGTATTCTCCTTCCCATTACCATACTTGGCCACATCTTACATAGGGATTAATGTGACCTCCTTGAGGCAATGAAATGCAGACTTAAAGGCTGCCTCTTGATTATGAGAAATTAGGAGACTAGAAGTTGTTTTAATAGCTTGAACAGCATTAGAGATTTTCAGTCTGGTCTTGAAGTTTCTCTGGCAATATATTTCCAAAAAAAAACTTGTTAGGCTTGGGTTTTGTCCTTTTCTAGTCCATCCATGGTCCAACAGCCATATCCAAAGTTCTTTCTAGATAAAATACTTGAGCTGTGAATTTCCCTATGTTTAATTACTATTACCTTGGTCTCTTGAAATAAATATAAATACAGATCATATAATCTGTCTCATCCTCACCCTGAAACATTCTGATATAATGACAAGCTGAATTAGGTGTTGACACTCAATAAAAAAATCCCGTTTCTTACTATTTGGAGTCAGAAAGAAGTTTTTTTGACCCTACCAGTTCTCCAGTTTTTTTACTCCATCTATTCCACTTCATTTTTTCAAAAAACTAGCCAAATTTTCATTATGTCCTCCCTTTTTTATAACACTTTGCCAAATGTCATCCATAACAGCCCACTCACATGAATTACATGATTTTTTTCAAATTTCATCCACTAGACTTAGCACGTCAGTTAGGTGAATGATCCGCCTCCGAAATGTTACCAAAAGTGACAATCTTCCAAATGTTTTCTCCCAGCATAACATGAGGTACCTTCTTCCAATATCATGTCTTCCCTGTTTGCTTTCTACCACTAAGCCAGGGCCATACATTTGTGAAGACTTTTTTGTGGTATCGATTCACTTCTGCTTAAGATCAAAGATACCAGCTGCTGAACAAGTATTCACACTCTCAGTGACTTAATATAAGTTTAGTTCTCTCTCCTGCCATATTCAATGGTGAGAGTTAAGATTTCCTGGCAGCTTCACTTAGTTCACTG
Organism: Panthera leo; assembly: GCF_018350215.1. Taxonomy (NCBI): domain Eukaryota; kingdom Metazoa; phylum Chordata; class Mammalia; order Carnivora; family Felidae; genus Panthera; species Panthera leo. Next base: position 94,828,881 of record NC_056688.1, read on the forward strand.
AGTCACTAAGTGGTGACTCAGATCCTATTGTCTTCTATTACAGAATCCTGTTTCCATCCACAAAACTGGGAAGAGAGATGAAGGGTCAAAGAGTTTTCAGTGTTTTGAGAATTCAGACCTAGGAAGAGTCTATATAATATCTGCTCACATTCACTTGATCACAACTAATCTTATGACTCCTAACTAAAGGCAAAGAAAATTGGGAAATCTAGTTTCTCCATGCCTAGGAAAAGGACATAAAATTGATGACAGATTCAGCCAGTGTCTGTTACAATCCAACCTTCTGGTCAATAAATATCTGTCTCAATATTCCTTTCACACATAAGAAATTCTCACTCAAGTACCCAGTCTCCATTCAGCCATTGCCTCTGGCTAAATGGAATCATGGAATCTGGCTTTCTGGAATCAGTGCATGAGGTCCAGCCATCTCTGTCATCTTCAGATGTGGTTTATGATGATCCTATAAACTTTGGACTAAAAGGATAAGTTATCTTCTCCCCACCCACATACACACCACATCTGGAAGTGAAACAGGGATAGGATGTCAGCAAAAAATACTCCCATTTACAAAGGTGAAGAATGAAAAAGTCACCACTCTTACCACTCTTACAATTCTGCATTGTTGCTGGGCATACATAGTAAAAATCTCTACCCTGGGGTTTATGATTCTTGCTCTCGGGACACACTTCTTGCCCATTGGTCTCCATGGGCTTCAGGCTCCTCCCTTTGGGAGTCTTTTTATTCTTTTTTTAGAAAAAATTTATTGTTTATTTACTTTTCAGAGAGAGAGAGAGACAGAGACAGAGACAGAGACAGAGACAGAGAGTGTGAGCAGGGGAGGGACGGGGAGGGGGGGCACACAGAATCAGAAGCAGGCTCCATGATATGAGCTGTAAGAACAGAACCCAATGTGGGGCTCAAACCAAGAACCATGAGATCATGAGCTGATCCAAAGTTGGACGCTTAATCTACTTAGCCACCCAGGTGCCCCAGGAGGCTTTTTATTCTTAATCACACCACTGCCCTGTCCAACAAATCAGTTTGAACATTTATTTTCTGAAAAGTGACTCGAAAATCAGTCTGTTTCTATCTTTTGGTCTTTATGTTTTAGAGTTTAAGTTAATTCTGAAAACGTTCAACTGACCTATGGAGAAAAGAAATCAAAGGGAAGATACACTGGCTACTTAATAATCTCATTAAAAGACTGAAAACATCATTTCTTTTTGTCTACCGATGGGCAGAACTCAGTCACATGGTCCCATCTAACTGTAAGAGAGGATGAGGACTAGGGTCACTCTAAGTGATCAAGAAGGAGAAATGGGATTGGTTAGTCAGTCTCTGAAACTTTTCCCCAGTGTCTTTTTTTTTTAATGTATGTTTTATTTACTTTTGGGAGAGGGAGAAAGTGTAAGTGGAGGAGGGGCAGAGAGAGAGGGAGATAGAGGATCCAAAGTGGGCTCAATGCTGACAGCAGGGAGCCCATGTGGGGCTTGAACTCACAAACCATGAGATCATGACCTAACCAAAGTCAGAAGCTCAACCAACTGAGCCACCCAGGTGCCCCCATGGTGTCTTATAAAACATCTTCTCCTTGACAGTGATAGCTATTTCGCTTGAACATTTCCTCTCTCCTAGTATCATCATTCTCAGTAGCCCTCCTCTTGCCTCTCCTAAAACAGATACTTTACCATTTTGAAAATTCTTCCTTATAACTTTATTGTCCATTCATGTGGTCAACCCACTCAGACCACTGGCCTCAACATTCTTGAGCTCCTCAACTCTGATGATCTTCTCCAACATGATACCTCAACCACCCAATCTCAAAGTCACATACTAGAGCTTACCATCACCTGAAACAGCTTCATTTCCAAAATCATTAATCTCACTTCTTTCTATCTTCCCCACCCCACCCAACACTATGGCTCAAATAACATCAACTTTATATTTCTAACTACAAAATTTCCTTCCTAATTCATCATTTAGAATCCACTCTTAACCCTTTACTCCAGTCCCTCTGCTCACAGCTCCCTATTCCAGCTTGTTTACTCAACTGACCTCTTTATACCTAGACTAATAATAACTGCCTTTACTTTTTCCCAGTCCAATAATCTTGCCTTTTTACGAATGCTCTCATTATCCAGTTTAGGTTCTTTGGTTCACCATTTCAAAAATAGTCTTGCTAAACACTTTTTCCTCTCTATTATAAACCCACTTTGAAGAATATCAGCCCTAAATGAAACTAAGCATTCCCTTCCCTTCTGCTTTCACCCAAGCAACTGAACAAAGCTTAAGAAAACTACACAGAAGAACAAGTTGATGCTACAGTTTTTCCATGATCTTCAAATCGCAAAAGGCCCTAATGTGTGCTTGAAATAAGTCGCTTCTCTAGACAACAAATATTTTCTACTTTCCACAACAATTATGTTAAAATTTTGTGCTTCCCACAAAACTCTCTGTAGGTCCTCACCTCACTCTCATTGCCTGATACGAAGAGAAGAGTCTGACATAAGATAGGAAGCCTTCATAGCTCACTACCAGTTCATATGACTACCTTCTTCTTGCCCTGAGCCCCTTTACCTCTCTCTTACTATAACGAAGCTGTGTGCTTCTCTTGTAGATGGCTCACCTATGCTTCAGTCTCCATTCTTATCGAACTTCATAGGAAATAACCTATTCCTCCCCATATATTATTTATCTCACCATTAATACTGCTCTTTTCTCAATTACATTTCATTCCTCTTATCTGTCTTATCTGAAAATACAGTAAATAAATTAAAACATTCTCATTTATAGCCACAGCTTCAATCTGATGACTGCTAATCCTTCTCAGGGCTTCGATCCACATTATCTCCATCTACCCTCTTGACAATTTACAAACATGTTGAACTGAACACATCCAAAACTGGAATCACTAGCTATTTTATACTCTAAAATCTTTTTCTGTTTCTTTCTCTCTCAATGAATGGTTCTATGTTTATCCTTTTCTGCATATCAAGTGCCTAGGAGTCATATTTGACGGCTCCCTCTCCTTTTCCATTTGCATTAACAAATTCTGAATGCTACATCTAAACATACCTTGAATACTTCTATTTCCATTACCACCACCCTGGCCCAAATAACCTCACATCTTTCTGGACTATAAAACACTCCCCTTCCTCCTTCATGGTTTTGAACTCCCCACTCTCTGTTTCTCTCTTTACATAAAATGGTGATCCAGCAGGATAAACTCTTGATTGGAAACTAAAAATCTGTTTCCAGTCCTGGCTTTGCCACAGTATGACATTCTGTACATTGTTTAAAGTTTCTGAAACTCAGTTTTGTACCATTTAACATATGAAGGTGAATTTATAAATTGTCTTTCACATCTAGACTTCTAAGACTCTTAAATAAACGTCTTTGTTATGTGCCAATAACAATCATAATGAGAAATTCTGAATTCATATGGAAAAATCTAATCACATTTCAGGGTCAAATATAAAATCCTAAACAGTGAGAAAACACACATGCACACACAAATAGAAATCAAATAAATAAAACATCAAACCCTTCTCTGGTTTCTTGTTGTTAGCTCACTTAGTTCTCCTATTGCTTGATATTCTAAAGAGACATACTTTATCCAAATTTTATGTTCCTGTAAAAAAATTAATATGAATATACTATCAATTTTCCCATTGGATTTTCAATTATTTCCTACAATGTTTGGCATGCATTTGAGTGGCATGCATGAAAATAAAACTTGTCCTGATTTGTTTTCCCTTTGGTGGATCTGGATGTTATCCCAGAACATGAAGCACAAAAGGTTAAGAGAGGTAGTAAATGAAATATAGATGAAAGATAGAAATTGTTCATACAGCTTAGAAAGAGTTTATCTCTAAAAATAGCTGCCTATATTAAAAAGAGATATTCCTAAATCAGTAGCTGCTAATAGAGCTAGATCATTAGAAAGAAATACTTTTGGTGTATCATAAAACTTGGAATAATAATGCAGCACTTGGTTAAACTAATAAAGGTACATTAGGGTATGTGAAATGGGAGACTTACTAAAGAGAGCAACTGCTATTTTATGACCAAAAAGAGAAGGAAGCAGAGAGCAGAAATCTTCCTGTAGCAGAAGCCAACATTTTAAAGTGTCAACTCACCTCAAGGCAAGAACAATCTTCATTCTCCAGGGGTGGTTAATAAGAAAGTCTTCACCAGTTAGGTTCTGATGAATAAGTATAACCCCCTGGGAATGGGAGCTGAGGAAATGATCAGAAAATGTCCCAAAATCAGGCCTTCAGGAGACAAGATAGTTTCTGGGGCATCATCCTGTTGGGAGTTATACAAATGAAAACTATGGTAGTTATGGACTTGTCTGGGCTAACATTTCTTTTAAATGTATATCATGTAGGTCATTTCCCAGGTCCTAAACAACTTCTCTAAATGGTGGGCCAGTTCCTATTAGTGGCAGAGCAGGGGAAGCTTTTTCACTCAAAGAGCTTTTGCTTGGAATGTTGAGTTTGGTTTTCCACTGCCAAAATCATGGTGGAGAAGTCCAATGCAGAGCTCTCTCTCTCAGGGCACCTGGATGGCTCAGTTGGTTGAGTGTCTGACTCTTGGTTTTGGCTCAGGTCATGATCTCACAGTTCAGTTCATTGGATCAAGCCCTGCATTTGGCTCTGCATTGATAGCATGGAGCCTGCTTGGGATGGTCTCTCTCTCCCTCTCTCTCTGCCTCTCTCCTCTTCACATGCACACATTCTCTCTCTCTCTCTCACAATAAATAACATTAAAAAAATAATAAATAAATAAAATAAAATATAGATCAGACAATTAGAACAGTGCCTAGCTTATAGTAAGCAATTAATAAATATCAGTCATAATTAATCTTTATATTCAGGGTTTTCTAAGTATGGTTAACATAGTAAAGTATCTAATAATACAGTTGATCTTCATTTATTTTTAGATTCCATATTTGAAACGTCATCTTTATGCTAAAATATATTAGTAACTTCCAAATCAATACTTGGGGTGTTATTCAAGGACATATACAGAGTAGGCAAAAAGACAAAGAATAGAATGAATGTACACATTTCCAGCTGAGGTCTAAAAAGGTGATGCTCTACCCTCTTGTTTCAGCTCTCATACTGTAACCAGTGTCTTTTTTGTGGTCTACTAAATTCCACATTTTTCACATTTTTGTGCTTTTTGTTAGTGATTTTTCTGTTTAAAATGTTCCCCTAAATGTAGTGCTGAAATGCTTCTAGTGTTCCTAAATGCAATAAGGCTATGCTATGCCTCATGAAGAAAATATGCATGTTAGATAAGCTTCATTTAGATATGAGTTACAGTGCTATTGGCTCTGAGCCCAATGTTAATGAATCAATACTATTATGAAATGAGGTATCTTTCAGCAGAGACAGACATAAAGCAAGGTTATGTATTGATTGATTGACAACAATATTACAAGCAAAGGCTCACAGGACTCTAAATCTGTATTTCCGCCAGAAACAAACGTTCAGTATTTGCTAATTTAGTGTTAATGGTAACTTTATATAACATAATTATCAAAAATAAGAATCAATTATAATAATAATAAAATCATAACAATAAAATAATAACAAAACAATAATGTACTATTTCTTGAGCCTAGGTATTTCACATTTGTTCTCATGGGACAGAGTGGCTGTCCCATCTCAAATACTCTCAAACCACTGCTGCATTTGCCTGAAGTGGTGGCAGGTAGTTTTTAGTATGCTGATAGCTTTCTGCCTGAAGAAAATGAACTTTTCTGATTCTGTCTATGAGGTCTCTCCGTTACACGTGAGTGCACCTTACAAATATGAGCAAGTACAAGTCCCGCGCTCAGCTAACCAATGAGGAATAGGAGATTATAGGTACATACTCCAGCATCCCAGCAATCCTGTGGGACAATTTTGAGGCATATTACATCTCATAATTTCTCCATGGAATTTAGGAAAACTTTCCTGTAGAAACAGTCAACCATGGTGGCCAGCTTCCAAGATGGCCCCCAATGGTCTTTTCTTCCAGGTTAACCTGTCCTCTATATTCCCTTTCCATATGGATGAAGGCTAATCTGTATAATCAGTAGGATATTAAGGAAGTTACATTTCCTGACTTCTGAGGATATGTCATACTGAGACTTTAGCTTTGGCCTCCTTTGGTTTACTTACTCTGGGGGGAAGACAGCTGTCATGTATTAAAAATATTCAAGCAGCCCTCTACAGAGGTACATGTTATGAGGAACTGAGACCTCCTTCTAATAGCCAGCAGTAACATACTAGCCATGTGGGTAAACCATCATGGAAGCAAACCCACCAGCCCCAGTCAATCCTTCAAAATGACTGCACCCCTAACAATCATCTTGATTCAAGCTCATGAGAGCCTCTGAAGCAGAATTACCCAACTAAGCTATTCAAATTTCTGACCAACAGAAACTTATATGACGTGATAAACATTTATTGCTATTTTAATTCACTTACTGTTGGGGTAATTTGTTACATGTCAATAGGTAACTAATGTATCCAAACACTAATACAGATTTCATTGGCTTTATTCCTATCTGTCTCACTTTTTTTACTCTCACATGTATACTTCATAGAATCATCTCAAAAGTAAACTATATATATGTCTGTATCCTTATTTCAGGGTCTGCTTTTAGGGGAATTTAAACTTTAACTCTTGGTACTGAAAAGGCTCCTGAAAGAAAACTCTTAGGATGAGATCCTGGGATTGATCACTCAATGGTCAATGGATCCCATTTCTGCTGCTAAGTGGTGTGATGGTATCTGGAAAGCTGTGATGCCATTATTACTAAAACTCTCACTTTGGGTTGATTAAGGGTTAGATACAAGTAGAAAGGGATATATTGGCTATGTAATACCTCTAATTCTTGAACATACCAAGAAAATGTTATATATATACTATACACACACACACACACACACACACACACACACACACACACCATAGTGGAGTCAACTGGCTTTCATTAACTGTCCTAGAAGACTTGAAAAGAAATAATGGCAAGAATAACTCAATCAGTTATTCACTCTAAGTATTTTCTGAAAATCAGGAGCCATGCCCATCAGATTTTAAAGAAAATCCCATTTCCTGCAGCAGGAGTGTCAAGTCAAGTACTTGATCATAAAGGTAGTAGAGCTATAAAGACTTAAAACAGTGGAAGCTTTCCTATCTGAAGTGAAAGCCTTATTAAGGACATGTAATAGCCTCATATGAGGTGTATGTCTCACAAAGTGATGCTTGACTTCCTCAGTATCTACTTCTATTTCTCCTCATTGCCTCTAGACTAACAACTAGAATCAGATCTCAGAATAACACAGAGAAGCACAGTCTTACTTTGGTAGAAAATTTATTTAGCCAAGAATTACAGAACTAGTTACTATGTACCAACAATGACTAGTGAGACGGTACTGGGTTGCCTAGGAAGTATGGAATATGAGACTGCATGGAGGAATTTATTGACATAGCAGTTCTCTCCCATGACCAGAATTTAATATCCTGGCAAGGATGCTTGGACATGGTCCAAACATTAAAATGGTATGGCTCCCACAGTTTGAACAGGACAGTAACCTACAATAAATGAGGTTTTTGTGCCTGTAATGCCTTGGTATAAAAAAGGTAATAAGGAATCACGAAGTGAGCATTAGAATAGATTTATTATGTGAAACCAGTGAACCCAACAGCTGATTACTCCCTAGGACAGTCCAGAATTAACTACGTTTATGAAAACAAGAAGGCTACACCAGTAAGGGAGAGGGACAATGGCTTATTTGAAAAGTATAGTGGTGTCTGTCCTCTATAGATCAAGATTAATATAATAAACGATGCTGCCATGGATCTGGGTTCCCTAGTATCAGCGAGAATGGTAGAACTCCAGAGAACAGAGGCAAGATGGTGGCACTTAACCTTCTGAAGTAAGGTGGATAGATCACTGTAACAGGCAATAAACCTGGAATGGAAACAAGAGGGCCTTGACACTCAGGGAATTGTTGCAATAGCTGATAAGCCATGGTATTTTTGGAGATGAAACAGATGGACAGGCAACAAAGAACTACTTATTTTGAAAGCTGGTGAATTCAGTCACAGCAATGGAAAACCACGATCTCTCACCTGGCTTCCAGATTTGTGCCATTTTGAAACCCAGAACCAACCTATCAAAGATCTTTTCTTGAAGAAGGGTCTTACAGTGCATAAGCATATATATAAAATATTCTCCAAAACCTTCCCCCAAAGGTTCTACAGCCATTCTTAGTATGGAGGTACACTGGGTAAAGGAAATACTTTTCACCATTTTAGAATTGTCAGAAAAGGGGTTGATAAGATAACCAGGAGACCTGAAATGCTAGGATGACTCCCTGTTGGTGCAGTGAATGTATGCAGATTCCAGGTGACAAATAAAATACTGAGTCAGGTCTATATCACATAGAACTATCCTGTGTCTCATTTTTTTGGTCTTCTACCTGGATTTATAAGTTGGTGGGAAGGGCTAAATGAAAGCATCTAAAAATGATCCACTGGCCAAATAAATATATCAGAAGCAATATACATCCCCAGGTGGATTTGAATTGCTACCTTAAAATGTTTGGATAGGGATTAGTGTACTCAGCATATCCCCATTTGATTCATTGGAATGGCCACTTCAAGAAACAGATGAATCATGGCAGATTAAGGCTACCAGCATTTAAACATGACTAAATGATATTCCCAATCACATCTACTCTACTGAACATATCTTTAAAAGAACAGATCAACATAGGCTTGGAAGTACGTATGGGGTCATGGATCTGACAAATGTGTTCTCTTCCATCTCCAACAGCAAAGAGAATCAAAGCAGCTTTCATTCACTTGGAAAAGATAGCATTTCAAATTTACTTACTTTCATAATGGCTATGTTAAAATTCCAGCTCTCACTTACAGTAATATCCAAGGGACTAAGACTTCCCTGATAGTCTCAAGAATATCATAACTCTGGGTCCTCTATATTAGTAAAGAGGATAATGTAAAGAATGACCCAAATCTCCATTGATGAGTGAAAGACATCTAGCTCCTGGGAGTGCTGCCAAGAAAGAGCCCTCAGCTCTTAGTCCCCTTGGGAATTGTCCCTGCTAGAGAGAGCCACCTTCACCTGGTCCATTGCTCTCTTCCTGGAGTGGCCTAACTCCTATGACTGATCAGCGTGGGAGTATGAAGGCCTGACTGACTCATGCCACCTGGGGAAAAGTCTAAAGAAAAAAATTTATTGTAGCCTAAGAGTTTCTATTAAAACTGCATCATAGCCTATTACTTTCTGACCAATCAGCCTTCTTCATTTACCTTCTATGGTGTCTCTTCTAAGAGTCCTCCCTAACAAACCTCCTGCACACTAATTTAAGTCTCAGAATTTCCTTCCTTAGAAATTCAATTTGAAACATCAAAGTATTTGTTGAGCCTAGAAAAGAAAAAGATGGCAAATACTTTAGATGTCCTGTCAAAACACATGCATGTGAGAGTGTAGAATATAAACCTTATAGGGATTCAAAGAACTACCACATTCTAAGATATGCTGGAACACTGTTCTGAAGTAATACAAAAATCACTATATTTTGTATCTTCATCATTAAGGAAGATGCATAGTGTTTGGCGGGCCAATTTGGATTTTGGAGGCAGAGAGTGATTTTTAAAGCAAAAAAAAAAAAAAAAAAAAAAAGGATTCTGCATTAGATATTGGCTTTAGTAAAACTTGCCCTTCAGCTCAGGCCACTATAGACCCATTGATGCTAAAGGATCTATGGTAGATAAGGATGGCATGTGGAATCTCTAGTAAATATAACAGAAAAATTACAATAAAGATCCCTAGTGTTCCAGGGCATAGCCATGTCTTCTGCACTACTCACCATTTGAAAATCTGCTACTGGGCCTTGGTAGAGACAAAATACTACACCATGGGAAATAAAATAGCTATAAAAATGTAGCTGCCTACAATGTGCTAGGTATTCAAAGACTCAACAGTTAGAAGGGTGCAGAAGCAATCTATCATATGATTAACAGCAAATCTGGTATTCAAGCTGAGCATGTCTAAAAGGCAAAAGGAAGTTACATGTCAGATATTGTACATGCCAATGTCACATACCTATGCTATACCATCACTTCCCCCTCAGCTCACAATATGGACTTCTGGTAGTCTCATAAGACCCTGGACATATAAGGATGAAAATCAGGCTTGGTTCATGGATGGAATAGCTCAAAACACTGATGTGAGCAAAAAGGGACTGCAGGAGCTCTGATGAAAGGAAAACCCTCCCCATAGGGAGAACATTGAGAGGTATAGAATCCTTCTATAGAATAGAGATCAACAAATAATGGCTCATGGGCCAAATATAGTCAACTGCCTGATCTTACAAATGAAGTTTTATTGAAACATAGCCATACCCATTTTTTCCATATTGTCTATATCTACTTTCACACTACAATGACAGAATTGAAACAGAGTTGCAACAAAGACTATGGGGCCTACAAAGTCAGACACTTAAATGTTTATTATCTAGCCTAACCCCTGATATACCAGAAGTGATCTAAGATATGTGCATACATACAGTATTGGGTAGTGGGAAATGGCTCAGATGGCAAGGAGGATTCTGAAAGAGCAAGATCTGACGATTGGAGACAAGAATATTTTAAACAAGAAGTATATAGATAGACTTATGAGAATAAGTACAGATTGTTCAGGTCATGCTGTCTCACTTTACAGCCATTAGGAAGCATGTACCTTGGATGGAGCACTGAATAAGAGATGGATAAATCTATCCAGAGGTGGTTAACCAAACTCTTTCTGTGAATACTCTAATGCTTGCACAAAGGGCTCCAAAACAAAGTAGACATGGTAGCAGAGACAGGCCATTTTTAGATCCAATAGTATGAATTCCTTCTTAGTGAGGCTGATCTAGCAAATGCTGCTGCTGGCATGTCAGTAGCAAAAACATACTGATCTCTAATACGTAGGATCCGTTACCAAGACTAAACCATTCACTTGGCAAACTTGTTCACTTTTGAGTCCCATCAATTCTGGGGGTTCAGCCATTCCTCCCCACAGGGATTATTATTTATTTGGGGTATGACCTTCTCTTCCTTGTCCACGTTTCCTAGGCCATCACCACCATCCAAAGACTCAGAGAATATTTGAATGGCTGACATAAAGTACCACCTACAATTGCCTCAGACCAAGGCAACCATTTTATGATTAAGAAGGTAGGGGCACCCAGGTGGCTCAGTCAGTTAAGTGCCCGTCTCTTGGTTTCAGCTCATGTCATAAACTTATAGTTGGTGGGTTTGAGCCCCACATCACGTTCCACACTAACAGTGAAGGGCCTGCTTGGGATTCTCTCTCTCTTCCCCTCTCTCTGCCCCTGCCCTGCTCGTATTCTCTCTGCTTCTCAAAATAAATAAATAAACTTAAAAAAAATACACATGACTATGGAATTTACAGATCCTACCACATACACCATCACTCAAATACTACTATCCTGACTGAACTTTTAAAAGGCCTTTTAAAGATTCAGCTGAGGAACCATCTTGAAGACAATAACCCAAACAGTTGCAACACTGTCCTCTAGGAGTGGCATGTACTTTGACCCAACTACATTAGATAGAAGTATCATTGGCTTCTTTCATTGTCACTCCCAGTGACTAACTTGGAGAAATTATACCTTCTTTACTCACTATTATTGGTTGAATTGTATCTACCAAAAAGGTATGTTGACGTCTTAATCTCCAGTCCCTGTAAACGTGACTTCATCTGGAAATAGAGTCTTTGCAGATGTAATCCAGTTAAGAGAGGTCATTGGGATGGAGTCTAATCCAATATGACTAGTATCCTTAAGAGGAGAAGATAGTCACATAAAAGAAGAATACCATGTGACAGGGAGGCAGAAATTGGAGTTATATAGCTCTAAGTAAAAAAAAAAAAAAATGTTGACCACCAGTGATACCAGAAACTGAGAGAAAGGAATGTAACAGATTCTCCTCTAGATCCTACAAGACAGCATAGACCTGCCAACCCCTTGGTTACAAATTTTAGTCTGTGAGAGGCTAAATTTAGTCTCAATAACTGTAAGAGAATAAATTTATTTTGTCTAAAGTCATCCAATTTGTGGTACTTTGTCATGGCAGCTCTAGAACATTAAGACACCTACAGTGGTAGTCTTTGCTGGATTAGAAATAGTTAATTCAGGCCAGGGATATTTCCATTGGGAGATACAGTAAGGGTCTACTGAGCCAAAACTTACTACTGCCTCTTGGTTGTTTTGGACTACTCACGTAATAGAGCAGAAAAGAAAGGAGTTAACATATTTGCAAGAGATAACCAAACTTCATTATCACGAATAATTCAAATATCTGATACATAGTGAGGGCATGGAAGAATAAGATTGGAATTAAGAGCATTCTCTACAGTGCTTCTTGATTATCCAGGTCCAGTGACAGCTGCAAATGGGAAGGTAGCAACCATAGCCTGAGAAAAACACTGTCAGCAGGAATTCAGGTATTCAAAGGTGAATGTATAAGCCACCCCACCAGAAAAAGCAAGTCAAACTAGTATAAACACTGGCCAAAGGTGAGGGGAATCTAGAATAGGGAGTAATAGAGAGAGTTGATGAACATAAACAATGGCCTTGGGACCAGGTGCAGAGGTGAGAAGTGTAGCTTTTATGACAGCTATCCATATTTAAAATCTTTTTTAGATTTTGTGTCTGGCCACCACACTGAAGCTTCAGTGAAAGAGCGGACTTAATATGGGGCATAAGAATATCTGAGAGAGACGTATCTGTATCAGATACTATTGATGTACTACCTTACTTCTGGGTTTATTTACCTTTGCAATAAATTATTTCTAGAATGTTGACAGTGTCCTATCTCAAGTGCATGCATCTATATGCATCTTTTGCCTGAGTGTTTAATGGCATCATGAGGAGCGTGCTCAGATGTAGGAAAGTACAAAGTCAAAGTAAGGGGGAGTTTAAGTGTCTGGGGAGGAGGAAAATGTACAAAAGGGCCCCAATCTCCATTCCCTATGGGGACCTTTCTGAGGTAGGTTTCACGCAGGTTCTTCAAGAGGCCCTGAGCAACTGTACTCCATTGGCCAATTGTTTTTAGCTCTCCAGGTCACTTTTAACATCTCCTTACTTTTATTTCCAATGATCACACTCAAGTCCTTGTCCTGTGGTCTGTATTTGAAGAAAATTTAATCAATATACTTCTCTTTAAAAGCTATCACAAGTAAACCTTTTAAAAAATTATTTTAAAAAAAGGGGGGGTGCGCCTGGGTACCTCAGTTGATTAAGTGACCGACTTCAGCTCAGGTCATGATCTCACAATTCGTGAGTTTGAGCCCTGTGTTGGGCTCTGTGCTGACAGCTCAGAGCCTGAAACTGCTTCATATTCTGTCTCTGAGCATATTCTGTCCCCTGCTCATACTGTCTCTCTCTCTCTCTCTCCCTCTTTCTCTCTGAAAAATAAACATTAAAAAAATTACTAAAAGCTATCAGCAGCTGAGTGCAATTACATTTTATGGACAGGTAAATAAGAGTCAAAAAAGTTAAAGAACCTGACCAAGATCACACAGTAGTTAATGGAAGACAATTCTAATGGCTACAAATCTTTAGTTCTTCACATAATATCTTCATAAGATTGCCTCCTTCACATGCCATTTAGGTTATTTTATCCAATTCAAATAAATATATACACAATAAAGGAAAAACCCCATACCCATGCTATAAACAGAGAAGGACCATAAAAGTTTATATAAGAAAATTGATCTCTGATACATCTAAAGGCTAATGACCTCTACATTCTAATGATATGAGGTAATTCTAAAAGACTTTTCTTCCTGCTTCAGGCATTAGCTGCTCCCATTCCTCCAAATGCCATTTTGCTTCAGCTGAGCTGCTCAAAACTGAGTACAACTTTCATTCACATTCTCATCCCCACCATGGAGCATGCCATTAAAATCATGGCTACCACAGTTCTGAAAACTGTAACATATTATAAAGGCATAGTCTGTGAAATCTCTCCATTGAATTGTTTCCTTCTAAAACTTTTGTTAGTTTTCAATGCCTAACTTGATAAGAATGCACTTATCTCTAGATATAACATTTGTCAGCCAATAACCTAGGAAAAATTTATGTATACATTCCCAGTTTTAAATGCAACATTTACAATGTGTAGTGAAAAGACAATGCGCGGTAACAGCTATGAGTTACACCGCAGATACAATTGATGGAAAATCAGAATCACAGTGGGCCTTTTGAAAAGCATTCTGAGCATCAACAAAGGGGATGTGGGTCTCAAAGTTGCTGGTGCTGAGAGGCATCACAGTGTCATTCACACCCAGTGTGAGCCATTTTCTGCCATCCTGAGCTTGTCCTGAGTAGATTTCCACAGAATCTTTTATGCTTAGCACTTGTTTTGACAAAAACTGTTCAGTGACTCCCCACCCACACACAATGAATATTTTGCTAAAGAAAAATTAGCAGAAAAATTAAAGAAAGAATTAAAGTGAAGGAGAAAAATAGAAGAGGTGTTATTCCATAAAAAAGCAACTTTTAACATAATTAATACACTGGTGATCAGAAAGTGATGTTTTAATTTTTTTTTAACGTTTATTTTTGAGAGACAGAGATAGAGGATGAGTGGGGGAGGGGCAGAGAGACAGGGAGACAGAATCCGAAGTGGGCTCCATTGAGTTGTCAGCACAGAGCCCAACGCGGGGCTTGGGCTCATGAACCATGAGATCATGACCTGAGCTGAAGTCAGACACTTGACTGACTGAGCCACCCAGGCGCCCCTGGAAAGTGATGTTTTAAGCATCTTCTATTCAAACAACACAGTTTGAGCCTTAAAAAGGTCGTTTGTTTTAGTTACATTTTAAGAAGTTTGTAATAGATTTTGGATTGATCCCATTATAATTGATCCCATTTAAAATATGGGGAAATTGGGGCTCCTGGGTGGCTCATTTGGTTAAGCATCTGAATCTTGATTTTGGCTCAGGTCATGATCTTATAGTTTGAGACTGAGCCCCATATTGGGCTCTGTGCTGACAGCATGGAGGCTGCTTGGGATTCTCTCTCTTCTTCTCTCTCTGTCCCTTCCCCACTCACATGCAAACTCTCTGTCTCAAAATAAATAAATAAACTTTAAAATAAAATAAAATGAAATGAAACAAAATATTATCATAAAATAAAGGGAAACTGACTCCCAGGAGCTGTTTGCATGCTGAATGTCTAATTTCCTGGAATGAATTACTGGTGACAGTAATTAAGTATCTATCTATCTATCTACCTATCCTTCTCATCTTAACAAAAATAACCTGAGGTGGCTCATAACACAGAAAACATAAGATACCATAAAATTAAAATTATAACATAAAAATGAAAATCCTAGAAATATCAAGAAGATAAGCATGCTGAACATGAAGGCCAAGGTAGGATCATCACCTATATTTCACTTTCCTAATATGAAAATAATGAAGTATAATTTTGGAACAGAAAAAGAACATTCCAAATACAAATTTTAAATGTTATATTTCATATGATCTTTTATATAGGAGCTGATTTACAAAAAAATATGGACATGATGTGGATATGACTTTTAATGGTAAAGACCCACATAAATAGCCAAGAATATGCTGCTAAAGCACAGTTTCCTGATGACAATTTAGTGAATGGTTAATATGATATGGACTCATTTGAAAAATGACAAAACATAAATGTAAGTGATACTGTAAAGTCTATTCCTTTATTCCTTTAGACTCCTTCTTTTCTGTCTCTCCCTCTCCCTCTCTTTGTAAGTACCATTTCTCAGGACTAAAGTTTGAATACAGTACAAGTGGGATACAGGGATGTACCTACTCTGATGAAAAGAAAAATCCTAATATTCCATGTTGGTGGCTAGGACAAAAAGCTGCTGAGACATTATTGGCACTTAAACTGAGACTAAATCATAATCTCAACCGTGTTTTCCTATACAATCTTCAAAGGAAGATCTTCTCCTGCATACTTCTTGAATGACCTTGCACAGTCTCGACATCTGATTGACAATCAATAAATATCTTTTAATTGATTCCATCCCAGATGAGGAGTGGCATTCTTAGCCATTCAAGTCATTACCTTGAGCCAACATTCAGCTGATACTACTGTATCAAGAAGAGACTGAAGTCTTCTTGATGAATAGGTTCCTCTGCTAGCTAAGTTAACCAAAGAGAGAATAAAAATCATAATGAAGGAATTGGTGCAAAACCTGGATTATCTACTAATTACCATTGCACAGATATACGTACATCATGTACACTTAGAGTTGAAATATTTATAAGGCCTACCTTTGCTTTGACTGTGGAGACAATCTATACATAATTGATCTCCCTCCTACTGGCATCAATTTTTTGCTATGTTCTAAATAAATGTCTATGAGTTATTGAGGGATTTACATATATACTTATTACATACATATACAATATATACATATATATGTATTTATTATATACGCTTATATATTATATATGTATAGTATATATTTTAGTGTGTGTGTGTGTGTGTGTATATATATACATATATATGTATATATACATATATATACACATACATACATACACTAAGTCTCTGGCCTACTTAGTGGGTATGATTGAACAAGTAGCTGTTGTTTTTGTTCTTTTGTTATCCCTGTATAATCCATTCACTGAAGAAACAGCAAACATCTTGCTGAGGCCAAGATCTATGAAGTCTTAAGCAAAATAGCCAGAAGGTCAATTTGTTGAAACTGTACTACAGTAATATCCCAAGCAAGTATATCGCAGCTGCATTATTTTTTTTCTCACGAAAGTGATGGTTATGTGCTTTGAACTATTTTCCCAAATAAGATAAACAAACATAGAACCATCCATAAGAAAATAGGTCATCATAGTTTCATAGATTGAATGTGCCTCATTTGTACTGCCTAAGTGGAGTCAGAATTGTGTCAGGCCATTGAATTTGCTTTGATCTGAGGTTGGCATCCACAGAACCAGAGAAAAAGTCAGGAATCTACTCTGAAACTGCACAGGAAGCTGAGGGTGGGAGGCTGAGATAATCCAATGTTCCTATAGGGAATCCAGCCTCCAAACACCAAGAAACCACATGCCCACATACCTACGTGTAAACACACAGATGTATAGATATACATACACCTATTGATCACTCTATATATCTATATCCACATAATTGCCAAGTATTTAGAACTAGGATGGATAGGATATAAGTGGGGGTGGGGTGGGGCATAGGTAATCAGCAAGTAAGTGAAGTGTATTCCAGGACTATAAATTAGTGTTACAACGTATTTCACGGGGTTGTTTGAAGCATATGTACTAAGTTTAGACAGCTCATTTGGCTAGAATAAAAGCAAAATAAAAAATATTCCCTTAATATATCTGACATCAAACCCCTAGAGAAAAAAATCTTTCTCCTTTCTCCAGTGATGAGATTGGGGGCAGCTTACCTCTATCCATTTATCTGAACAGTATAAGAAGCATAAGAGAAAGTGGACAAGGAAAATAAAGTCACTTTATTCCTCCCCCCCACCAATGGATCTTTGAGATGTCTAATTGTGCAGTCTCCATCACAGTGGCTGGCCCTACTCTAGCACTTGTCCCTACTCCTTCCTATATGGCTTCCCTTCTTCCTGCAAACATGGAGTTGTGTATACACATCCATCTGGATTCAGACCAGAAGAATGATGAATCACTGCCTAACCTGCCTATTGCTTTCTTCTCTATTTTCTCTAACCTGAGCTCTTATCCCACCACCAGAATAGAAAGAGGAGACAGAGGCCACTCGCGAATTTTGTCTTTCATAAATCTTGTAAACCAGGCCAGGCTTCAATTGTCCCCTCTGATTTTTCAAGAACTCTATGAATCAAACATCACTTGCTCAGGGTTGGATCCCTGAGGGCTACCCATGGCTAAGTCCTTTGCTTTCTAGGACAGCAAGCACAAAAGAAGGCCACATGGGGTCAAGGCCCTTTGTAGCCAACTCATAGCCTTTTCCTACGAAGCACAGCTTTCAAAGACAGAGTTCAGGAGGGAGGCCATCAAGGGTAACTGAATTTGTTCAAAGAAACACAACCACACGTTTGCTTTTTCCCAGGGGGTTGCAAAATATTTGCATTTGTTGAGAAGAATACCTTACAAACACAGAATTCTGTAATTCTTCAGTGTGCTATGGAGAAAAATGTCACTCTGTTATTGTACCCTACCCTCTGACATAGACAAATCAGGTATAATTTTGGTATTTTGATAGATGAGAAAATCGAATCATTGACAGTATAAATAATTGAATCACCATGTTACAACTTTCAGTAGGGAGGCTAGGTCTAGAATCCCAAATCCAGAGGTCTTTTCACTACACTACGCCGTATGACCAAGGTCTTTTTTTTAGCTGAAACCCATTCTTCGTTTACTTTCATTTTATGAAATGAAACTAACAATCCAGAAGGAAGTATACAGTGTCAGAATTACCTCTCTCCCTTTGTTTTTCTCTGCAACCTTATAGTTACTATTTTTCTATCTTTTCATGAGACTCAAAATAGGATCAGGTTATAAAGGACAATATTCTCCAACCATAAGAAATAATCTTCCTAAGGGTACCAGGAGTGCAAATACCATAAAATATGTGTATATGAATAGGATGGCTTCCTTTTCTTGACAGGTATCCTCCACCCTTCTGCCCCACTCTGGGAGTAATTAAATTGCTAATGTGCAAGGAATGACCTCTGTGCCATGTAGGCAAGTTTTAGGCAATTATTCCTATAAAATGTTTATGAAAGAGATGTTGGAGACCAGTTCTCATATTCTAGGAATCTGATGTCTCAACTCAAACAGTAAAATGCAAGCTGCATAGAGTCCTGGATATCATCAGACTGGGATTCCTGATAGACCATGGTCTTAGGCACCATGCTGCATATCCGCCATTTACTTGGCTCTCCAAATATACTTTCCATACTTCTCCCCACTCTGTGCCTGGGAGGCTGCCTATATGGATTGATCAACAGGTTCTTCAGACCTCTGCTTCTGTTTAGGTTTATCCAGTGAAAGGCATCAGCAAGAAACCAGAGGATCGGAGGACAGTGAGATTATAGCATTATTTTGCATCTTCCTTCCCATCGTGATCATTCTACCAAAACTTTTAGTTCCTGTCAAGCAGCCATTTACTGGTGGCCACTCTTTTTCTGGGTTCCAGCAATTGCTCTTTCTTCTCTGCCTTTCAGGCCTGGGGTAGTAACAATGAGATTCCATGTTACAACTCTCAGATAATTGCAACTCCTGATTCGTGTCTTTGTAAATAGTCCCTAAACTAAATTCTTCTCAATTTAATTCCGGTGTGTGTGTTATGTTTCCTATTGACATTTTGACTAAAACAGACCAGTTACTTTATCTCTCTGAACTTCTTTTTTCTCACTTACAAAATGGGTAAATAATGTTTACCTTGTATGATTCTTGTAAGAATCAAAATTTATTGTCGATAATAGATTAACAAGGGCTATTTATGTGTCGGGAAATTAGCTAGGCTCTAGAAATCCAGCAGTGAATAATATAGATAAAGCATATCATTTATATATTGCTATGTAACAAACCATCCTCAAAATTCCACAGCTTGAAATAACCATTTTACTTACTCATGAATTTGTGGGCCAACAATTTGGGCTTGATACACCTGGATGATTTTCAACTGACTCCACCTGTAAATACTCATTGTGATGACAGTCAGCTGGTAGCTGGACTGAGGCTGCATAGTCTAAGATGGTCTCATCTACATGCTGGATATTGCTGCTGACCTCTTCCCCATATGGTAATTCAACCCCAAGGAAGCTAACTTGGCTTCTTCACATGGTGGCCTTAGTTTCAAGAGAGTGACAGCAGAAACTATAAGGTCCTGAGCCCTACACTCAGAACTTTTAAAATGTTATGTCTACTACATTCCATCTGTCAAGGGAAGTGAGAAGTCCAGCTGAGATCCAAGGAGACGAAGACACACACTCCACCTTTTCCTTGAAAGAGCAAGGAAATCATATTTCAAATGGCAGCACATCCTGGGTTGGAGGAACCTGAAGCCAGTTTTTGCAATCTACTATAAAAAAAAAATTCTGTAGTTCATAGAACGTACATCCTGCTGTGCAAAAATCCTGTATAATATAAGTTACAGAATTCATTCATTCATTTAACACCGATGTACTGAGTACGGGCATTGAATGCTTGGGATACAATAAGCCATAGTAGTTAATCACAATACAAAATACATAGAAATATGCATTCATTACAGACCTGCTGCTTTATCTCTAGTTGTAGTCAGACATCATCAGTCAGAAAGTAAACTCCTTGTAACCAAGATATAAAAACCCACACGTCAACTATGGGAAGATATATATATATATATATATATATATATATATATATATATATATATATGATAATGGTAGTAATCATATCTCCTTCCTTTCCTGCTATTAACACTATTGCCAACCCATAAATTAAAAAACAATGTCTTGACCCCACACTTTTGGGTATCTGCCAAAATTGGTGTTGGGACCATGCTTTTGTGCCCTCCTTCTCCTATTCCAATTGCACAGGTTTATATGGGCAATCTGCCACTATCAGCAAAAGGGCATCATATTTCCCCACCTTCATTCTCCTTATGAGGAATTTATAGAGTGCCAAGTTTGTCTAAGAAGTCCTTGTGCCATTGCTACCCTAGATATCTTATTAGTAAGTAGAAACTTTTTAGAATGACTCCTAATCATTATTTTGTTTATGAAAGAGCAAGCAAAATAGGAAGTAATGGGGTTCCTTTCCAAATACTGGAATGAGTGCTAATTGGATTCTATTAAGACCTCTACCACCCATGACCTCTATTCTTCCCCAAATCTGAGTTCATGACAATATCTGCCAATTTTGCCCTCTGGCTGCCCTGCAAAATACATTGGCTCAGAAGAGTTGTGGGGAATGTATATGAACTACACATAATCCTCACCCCCACTAAATGGTCCCATTTGTCTCATACATCTCATGCTTAAACCATTCTAGACTTCCTACCTTTACCAAAATGCGATTGCATTTTCAAGCCTTTCCATCCTGCTATTTTTTCTGTCTAGAAATGTTTTGGGTGTGCCTGGCCAACTCCTTCTTTCCCTTAAAATCTCAGCACAAATATCTTCTCTAAATCTGTGCTCTATTCACCTAGTTCAAGAGGACCATTCAACACTTGGAATATAACAGTATATGTTGTACACATTAGTCACTGTCACAACGTGTCAATTTTATTTTCATAAATGTTTCTTTTCCTCATTGGGAAGCCATCTCTTAAGGAAAGAGATTTTTGTTTCATGTTTTTTTCTGCATCAGTGCCTGGCCAAACATGAGTGTACCTTCTATATTGAATGGGATTAGAATTCATTTTAAGTTTGCTTTTAGCTTGATACCTAATTTACCAAGGTCTCTATTCCAATATGTCCATAATGACTCTTGGGCTAGAGATACTCAGTTCTCCACTTGCACTCGATCAGCTCATTCCATTAAACACAAAACCAATCTGGAATAGCTGCTCTAAGAAATTAAACTCTACCTCTTTTCATTAAAAAAAAAAAAAAAAGCAAAAAGAAAGAAATCCTAAAAAAAAAAATTTAGAAACTCTCTAGTCTTCAGGGACACTATTCACATATATTTATACTTTTTACAAAGAAAAAATAAATAAATATATTTTTTTTACAATTAGTCTCATAAAACTGAGTCTGTCACTGCTAAATGCATAGCTGTACTGCCTCAGTACTTGAATAAAAGGAAAGAGAACTCAGAGTTCTTAATTCACCTTCTTCATAAGGGTGAAGGTTACATTTTTTTAAGGAAACTCCTGGGAGTATTTCAGATAGAACATTTACTATTTATTTAGCGTTCCAACTGCTTCCCCTGAAGTCATTCTGATTTAAAGGCAGATGCAGTCTATGAAAAAGTCCGTTGCTGGGCATTTGAAATCCTTAACATATTTCTCTGTCAAATCTCCCCTTTGTAAAATATAGTTAATTTTAAACAAAGGGGAAAATAGGTCTTAAATGGAGCAATAAAGACCCAGATTTTTATTATCCATCCAGGAATTCATTCAATCAACAGGTTTCTTGGAATAATCTACTAAAGAAAAACATTAAAGAGAAAATTTACTTTAATATATAGAATAAAATTAATTTTATCTTGCAATTACCATATGGGTCTATTGAACTCTTTTGTTTATAAAATAACCTGAAATTATGAAGAATGAAAAGGATACAGTGGACCCAAATAGTAAATAGGGATGGATATTTTTTCCTAGAATAACAAAGTTTAAAGTTGCTTTTGCTCATTGTCTTTGGGTTTTTTGTTTGTTTGTTTGCAATTATTTTTTTCCTGTAGGGATGGATAGACAAACAACTGTGTTTTTAATTTACTATGAAAAGTTCTACCACTAGATAGAAATTTAAGCTAATTTGCTCTTACTTTTGATTTTTAGGATTGCATTTAAAATTTTTATTTTGATGTATAATTATGTATACTTACATGATTCCAAATTCAAATCAATAAACAACTCTATACCTTTCCCCTTCATTCTATTCTTTCTTTCCCTATAAACATTTCAAATATATCGTTTATCTTGTTTTAAATTTAAACATACATATTAAGCATAATATACTCTAAGTATACATATAATGCCCCTCATTCTTAAATAACCAGACCCATAGATTGTATACCAGTTATCTATTACTGTATAACAAACCACTCCAAATACAGTGGCTTTAAATAGTAATCATGCGTTTGTTCATGTCAGTTGTCAGCTTGACCTCTCTTTCCATGTGATGTCTCATCCTCAAAGAGGTTAACCCAGGCTTTTATACACAGCAGTCTCATGATAGCAAGCAAGATTAGAAGCTATAATGCCTTTTGAGACTTAGGCTGAAAAGGCTTACAATATCTACCGCAGTTTTTCGGTTTAAGCAACTTCCAAGACAACTCTAGATTCACAAGGTACAGAAAAAAATTTACCTCTTGACAGGAGGAGTGGCAAAGATACACTGTATGGAACATGCCTACAAAGATAGGCATGAGAGTTATCTGTTCTCAAGACCTGACTTGTCCTTCTGTCTGAAAAGGGTACAATAAAGCAACTCATCAGCAAATGCAAGTAATAAATATCCTGGGCACTAGTCAATCATACTAGCAACTAGTCTGCCTTTTGGAGGAGGAAACACAGAAGACATATGGAAAAGGGGGCAGAGGTTCCCTATGAAAGTGGATTTATTTGCTGCCTAAGCCTCAAACTCAACTGTTTTCTTCCACAATGCTCCAATTTTATGCAAATGACCCCCTGTCCCCATGAGAATCAGGGAAATGACCTCACCTCTAGTTATTCTGAGTTAATCAGTGAATGGCCTTCTTATGGTAACTCTTATCCAGTCCTGGTTTGAGACATAAATTGGCCCAATCACACTAAAGGAAAGTGCATACTACGTAAAATTTTTCTTGGCAGGAGGTCTCTCTCTCTTTTGCCCCTGCTGGACAGGAAAAAGAATTCCTTTGGTCATGATTTCATCTGCAAAGTATTTTAACATCATAAAAGAAACCAGCTTTAGAGGAAGCCAATACTGAGGACAGAAGATTGGAAAGACAATAAGAACCCAGGCCCTTTGATGACATTCTAAAGCCTCTATTCCATTCAACACCTGGAGCTTACCCAGCTGGACTTGCATTTATGCAAGATTTAAAAGTTCTTGTTACTTAACCCAGGTCAAGGTTCTTTTTTTACCATTTCACTTTGGATTTTTGTAATCACTTCTACGAGGATTTGAATTTAGAAAACTGTTTTCACACTTATAACATACAACATTGATGCCCCTACACCAGTGAGAAAGGTACTAAGGTTCTGGATGCTATTTTAGAGATAAAGAAACTGAGGCTTAGGGAATGTTTTTTTTTTGTTTGTTTGTTTTTTTAATTTTTTTTAATGTTTTATTTTATTTTTGAGAAGAGAGAGACAGAGCATGAGCGGGGGAGGGTTAGAAAGAGAGGGAGACACAGAATCAGAAGCAGGCTCCAGGCTCTGAGCTATCAGCACAGGGCCTGACGCGGGGCTCGAACTCACAGACGGTGAGATCGTGACCTGAGCCGAAGTCGGAAGCTCAACCGACTGAGCCACCCAGGTGCCCCTGCTTAGGGAATGTTAATTAAGCAAAATGAGATAACAAATGGAAGTGTGTTGGACCAGATCCAGAGCTTAGAGGAGAGTTATGATAAATATTAGTCTCAGGAAGATATCACCATTTCCCAAGGATTTTACTACAACATTCCCAGCCCAAAACTTTACTACCAAAATTTGTAGAGTCATGGCTCAAATTCAAGTTCTAAATCTTTCTGACCAGGCCATAGTGGCTTTCTACTTGGTATTCATCCCAGAGATTCTTTGGTGAGATCAAGCTTTTGAAGGAAACAGTGTTTTGAGACACAGAAAAGAAGTATTTTTTGCGCACTGGAAGGGCAGATCTAGAAAAAGACGCTTCCATGGACAGCATAAGGGTAATATGTGTGCAGGTATAAAGAAGACAATCAGAGTAACCTAAAAAGAAAAAGAAAGGATGACAAGTTTAGAGCAATGAAAAATCCTGAAAAGAACACTTTTGGCATCAAGCAACCAGGTTTGGAGTCCAAAATATCTCTTGTAAATTCTCTTTCCAAGATAATGTCCTTGTGTTTAACATAGGGTAACAGCATTTACCCAGAGATATTAAATATATATATATATATATATAATAATAATATATGGATATATAATAATATATATAATTAATATATATAATATAATTTATATATATATATTATATATACGTATAAATAATGTGGCACCTTAGCACAGGCTACATTTCTTGTCTGGTGCTCCATAAATGTTACTGTAAAGACCTATCCTGGTGAGACTGGGTCCGAGATTTATAAATTCTTGCTAGAAGTGTGTGTGTGTGTGCGTGTGTGTGTGTTTGGGTGTGTTTAGGGATGGACTTCCATTTTATAGCTAGACATATTTCTCCTGCTTTTTTACAAGATCCTGATTTCAACTTTTGCACAATACTTCCTTTATCTTTTATAAAAAATATTTTGTGTATTCAATAATAAAGCAAAGCAAAAAGGAAAGGAAAAGAGAATTTTGAGATAATGGCCAGCTAAACTACACTGCACAGTGTATTTCTTTTTTTCATGAAAGAAAGAAAATGCACCTTTCCTAAATAAGGGTAAACCTGCACTCTCTCCATGAATACATGTAATTTCTTGAGAGATCTGCATGACCTAGCTATTGTTACCTGCTGACAGAGGAAGTGCTGAGAGGTACATCCTTACCTCATGAGGTATAAAAAAATCTGGTAGGGAAGACTGAAGTCCTGTCTATATCGTCTACTGAAGTCTTCCATGAGTTATTCTTCTGGACTGAATAACTCAGACTTTGGGAAATGTCCCGCACTGGGAATATGATGTTCTAATGCCCTGGCCAAAGACATTTGAGGGGGGCAGAAGGAGTTGTTTTGATGAAGACAGTGAACATTTTGGCAACCATCGTGGACAAGGGAAACATTTTGGTAGATTCAAAAGCAGAATCTTCTACACCAGATGGGTTCAAGAGCATTTCCATTTATGCACACTTTTGTCCATTCAATAAACATTTACTGAGTAGCAACATGTACCAACAACTATTCAGTTTTTGGAATATAGCAGTGAACAAGACCCCTCTTAAGGAGCTTTACCGCTGGTTGGAGATATAAGTAGTAAACAAGTAAAACCAACAAATAAGCAAATTAAATGCAGGTAATGATCACTACTATGTAAATAATATTTTCTGTGACCAAGGGAGGCCCCTCTGAGAACAACATCAGAGCTGATGTCTGAATAACAGGAAGAGGCAGAATAATGGCCCTAACAAAGATGTCCACACCATTGTGCTCAGAATCTGTGTATAATGTGACCTTACATGGCAAAAGAGAATTTGCAGATGTGATTATAGTTAAGGACTTTGATGTGGATAGATGATACTGGATGATACATGTGGACCCAATGTAGTCACAAAGTTTAAACACAGAAGAGGAAGGCAGAAGAGTGGGTGAGATGGATGTGAAGTGAGGACTGGACCTGCTGTTGACAGTTTTGAAGATGGAGGAAAGAGGCCATAAGCCAAGGAATTTTAACAGCTTCTAGGAGCTGGGAAGGGCCTCAGCTGACCACCAGGAGGAAAGCAGGGACCTGAGCCCTATAGTCACAAGGAACTGGACTGCCACCAACCCTAATGAACAGGAAGTGGATTCTCCCCTAGAGCCTCCAGAAAAGAATGAGGCCCTGCAGACAGCTTGATTCTAGTTTGGTCAGATTTGTACTTGACTTCTGACCTACAGAACTATAATAAACATGTGCTGTTTTATGCCATGAACCGGGGTACTTTGTTGTAGCAACAACAGAAAACTAATCTACGTGCAAAGACAAGAGGCACACACATTCGACTGTGGAGACAGAAACACACAAGCCCTATGGTGGCTGAGCTGACAATCAGAAGAGTGACAATCAGGACAGAGTTTTGCAATATTTAGACACTCTCCCAAATTCTCAGACATGGTAAATATATTTTATGCCTCACAATCAGTTGAGATACAGGTGTACACCATTATGAATTGGAGAAAAAAGAATTACCATGCAGACTTGCAAAATCTGGATATATGGGTTTTATTAGTAACCTTTTATACTTGGAATTCACAGTGAGCCTCTGAGACAAGAGTTTGTCATGTGGTAAGCACTGGAGTTCCAGAACGGAGATCTTAGGCATAAGGAACTAGCCCAAAGAGTCTATTTGTAAAAGCATTTGATAAAAGAAAACAGATGAAGGCATCGCTCCATCAGTGTAGCACATAGCTATATGATCCCTGGTTGGGGGAAGGGGGACATCTGACAATAAATGAAGAATGCATGGGGTGGGGGCGTGACCCTGGGCAGAAGAGGGTTGTTTATGGTCCTGAAAGAGCTTTTCTTATTGCAAGAGAGGGAAGAGCCTTTTTCAGGGAAGATGCCATTAGCTTTTTCAGAGGGGACACTGACCCAGGCAATTTAACCACCTTTCAGAAGCAATCTCTCTGCTTTTCTATTTTACTGTTTCATTTCAACTTTTCTCTTTTTCTCTAAATTGTGTAGCCAATTGCAAACATGTTTCAAGGAAAGGGGAGAATGGATGGCAGCCTGTTCTCTAGCTTCCACCCATGAGCTGCCCCTTTGCTGCTTTTACAAACTACAAGCTTCACATCGACCAGCTGGGAAATGGCCAAAGTGAAAAGCTATTTGCAAGCAGGAAGCATCCTAGCTGTCATTATTAACTGGAGGCAAAGGCAGATGGGACTTATGCAAGGGTATGGGGAGGGAAATAGACAAGCGAACACAATAAGGAGCAGGTGTGGACACTGCTTGCTGAGAAGGGAGCTGAGATGAATAGAAAGAAATGCAGGCAGCAGTGCTTTGGACACATCTGGCACAGAATCAGGATAAAGGCTGAGAGGACTACCTGGGATGGTGCAGCATCGTGGTTAAGACTCCTGGCATTGTGAAGCCTGGGAGTGAACACGTGCACTGCCACTTTTTAGCTGTGTGACCTCAGCGATTAATTAACCTGTTGCATCTTGGCTTTAATCTTCCACACCTTATTGGAATATTGTGATGATTACATGATGTTGCATATAAAGTGCCAGGCACCTAGGTGCACTTGGTAAATATTAGTAGGTGCTATTACTATTCCTGATTGATATTTTTTAAGGGTGGGTAAGTCCTAAATGACTTTTCATTACTTTGCTACAACCAGGAAGTGAGTAGAACCACATACCTCTCCCCAGAGGAGACACATCAGAGAATTAACAGATGTTACAGCTGAAAGGTACTCTGGAGATCGTTGTACACAATCCTTTTAATTGACAGGTGGGGAAACTGAGGCTGAAATGTTTTTGTTCAAAGTTACAAAGGTAGTAAGGGACCAGGCAGGCACTTGAAGGCTATGCTGTCTCTCATTCCATGACTGTCTAGTCAAACAGTGTTTGTTGGTTTGTTCACCTGATTTGAAATCATTGTCTTATGAGACGAAGACAATGGAAATTTCATACAAGTCCCCTCATCCACCAGCCCACACTGCACGTATCCCCATCTGGATTACATTTGTGTGGAGTAGATTCTGTCTCCTACTTCTCCATATTTTCCATGTCTCCAGGTCAAAACTGCTGTGCATCTCCTGAATCACCAACCCCAGTGGAATCACTCGATACCAACAGTTACAATATTTTTTGGGGAAAAAATGTTATTTAGAGGTTAGAAAATACTGTAACCAACCCACAGATGGTTTTGTTTTTCCCACACACAATGCTGTAAACCTTTGAATTCAATGATCTACTCTAATCTTTTATATGCTACACGATTCTTATTCTTAGGCTCAGCTTTATTCACACAAGTATGTGTCAGGCTGGCCACTGTCGATTGTATTTAGTGACTCCTAGTATGTATCTGCCTTTGCTAATAGAAGAACTTTGTACTTGCAATAAAGTCTTCTATTTAGGCATTTCTATTACATTAATAGGAAGTTCATATAATTTCTAAGAGTTTAAACTTCTGGATTTAAGCAAAGAGCGTTTCCTTCCCCTAGTTTAATATGTCCTCCTGGCCAGAGTTATAAACAGTAATCTGGGTGTTGCTGTAAAAGCATGTTAACCACATCTACAATCAGTTGACTTAAAGTAAAGGAGGTTATCTTAATTGCATGGGAAGGCCTCATCCAATCAGTGGAAAGGGATTAACAGCAAAACTGAGGTTTTCATGAAGAAGAAAAGAAGAAGGAGGAGGAGGCGGGGGGTAGGAGGAGGAGAAGGAGAAATTCTGCCTCAAGACTAAAGCATCATCTCCTGCCTGAGTCTCCAGATTTCAGGGCTTAAGTCTTTCCAGCTCTCACAATTACATAAGCCAAGTCCTTGAAATAAATCTCTTTTGAAGGGTCTGTTTCTCTGGGAAACCCTGACTGATAGAGGAGTCAAGCAAAACATTAGCCAATGGTTCATGAGAGACATTACCAAATGTTTTAAGTCAGGTAATGCTAGCTGCTAAAACAGGTATTTGGTGCATCTCTGCAGCTTAACTCACTGGAAGATTATTTCTCACTTACATAATGAGAACCAGTAGGTAGGGCTGAAGGAGACAGATCCAGGATAGAAGGGCTTGAAGCCTGTGTCACCTCCATAGTCACTTGGACATCAACATCCAGCCAGGAGACCAGAGAAGAAAGAAAGTGGAGGATCCTGTGAAAGATTTGATGAACTAGGATCACTTCTACACACATTCCATTGGCCAGGACTTGGTCATATGGCCATTCCTACATGTAAGGAAACATGAGCTACTTGTTTCCCAGAAGAAACTGAAAATGTGCTTGACAAACAGCCACTCTTTGTCACACAAAATTATTGTTCGAGAAGCTTCTTGGAAAACATCATGTATTCTTGGTAGGACCAGCCTCTTTGATAGAAGTTTTGTGACTAACTTGTTAAGTATTGTGGTGTCAATACAGGAACAAAAATAGAAAATGGAAAAAAAATTTAAAAAGAAAACAGAATGAGATGGCAAGAAAGCAAAGTGTGAGGCAGGAGACAATTTAAAACAGCAATTAGAGTCTAATTAAACCCGAAGTTTGGTATCATTATCAGAAGTGAGGACATAGCTAATTATGCTGAAAGCAAGTTTCAGTTCAGGCTATAGTCATTCAATAAGGGAATCTTTTCTTCCCAGTAGAAAACACTAATTTTGAAAAACACTTAAAAGATTCTCAATAATGGATGGCATGTATGTGTGTGCATTTTAATCTCTTTATCCATATTGTCCATGTGGTATTTAGTCTTTGTACTTAAATCCACAGTAATTGTTTGTGGTAGCATGAGAAATTTTTGCCTCATTGATTTTCCATAGCACTGAAATGTCACATTAGCTCGAGGTGAAAAGCTAATAGGATGTGAATAATGATAATAATAATCAGAATGATAATAGAAAGAATCATACACCTGAATGTACATTAAAATTCTCTATTGCATCTCAGGACTCTGGTGACATTTCAAACCCAGGAGAAGAGAGAGAAAATAGTTTATTAACACTGTGCTCTCTGGAATCTCACTGCAACTTTGGCTGCACATTTTGGCATGGATGACAATTTGCAGAATGAATGAATGAGGACCAAGCACAACCTACTATGTGTTCTCCCTCAATTTTACTCCATTTCCAAGTATAATTTATTAATGTTCAATCTTCCACATTCCCGTCTAGGACACACACCTACACTTATAAATAGGCATTTGGAATTTGTCATATGCATAGGGTCACTAAGTAAATGCACTCAAGTTAGATATAGCTTGGAATCCCAGGGAGGCCAATTATCACCCAGCCATCTCAGAACATTCACTGAGTCTCAAACATTTGCTCAAGGACACTGGCTTATGCTACTAATATTAAAAAATTAAAATGAACGGAAGATTCTCAGATCCTCTGAGCCCATAGTAAGTAACACAGTACGTACCAATATCTCACCTCACTTTTTAGGTATTCTAACCCCCTGCTGGTAATTGCAGATTCATAATTATAAGTAAATGAATCTATTATTCTATTATTCCAGAAAGTCACTTCAGAACCCAGACACCCTCTCCCTCTGTGGCCCAGACTCTGTTTAATTCCACTGTGATAGCCTGCCATGGAATTCTAAACTTTTATTTTGTAGCACTTTGCCACTGATGACTCTTTAACAGATTTTTTAAATAGTTGCTTAATGTCTGCCTCCTCCTCTACACTGTATAGCAGGAAGCTTCCTTATGCCATTCAGTTCTGTGTCCCCAGGAAACAGAAGAGGGCTAAAAGACAGAGTGGTTCTCAATCAGTGAATGTTCATTCCATGACTGACCTCAGAGTGCCTCATTCCTCCCTATGAAGGACCTATAACACTTTTACTTTGCAGATTGAATTTTACCTTACTATTACCTTTTAGAACCTGCAACTGCCTACCTCCAATGTATCTTTCCCCAGCATCCATCCAAGTGATCTCATAACTCTTGACTATATTTTAATGTGTTCAGACCACACTGGTCTTCTTAAACTCTTTACTCTCATGGTTCGTTATTTACTATAAGTCCTCATTTATGCCATCAAGCTTCTTAGGGACTTACATTATAATGGTTATATTCTCAACTTTTCCATCTACCTCTGTTGATTCCAACTGTTCCTAAAGATTTCTGGGTGTTGCAACGAGAAAAAATGAGATGTTACTAAAGTATTTTTTAACAGAAAAGAAGTATAACTTCTCAGAGGGAAACTATAAAATCAACCCAAGGTGCATCACAGTAGTAATACCCAATTACCTTAAATGGAAAGAAAATTTCCCAGACCAAATCAAGACTTGACACTAACCAAACCAAAGGTGTTGAGTATATATAAAATGTCCCACATTTAAAAATAAATTCTTATCCATGTTTTACAAATATGGACTCAAATTCTGATCAAAAGGAAGGGTTCTAAAGTAATATCCTATTCCTCAGGGACAGTATATCACAATAATAACATTAAATTATCCAGTCTTATGACTAATTTTTATTCTGAATCTATACTCATCAAGCTAGCCTCTTATTATTACTTTACAACAAGGTGACCATGTCTTATTTATCCAAAAAAATTAACTAATCAACTTCATTTTGGTATACATTCTTGAGTCTATTGTGAACTTATTTAGCATGATCTAGTCTTCCTAGATTAACCCAACTCAGCTCTACTGAGTTCAAGTTCAAGTTTCTGGATGTGCAAAGCTGAGGAACCTTGGCATATTAGTGCCTTATCCAGGGTTTCCAGAGAAACAGAACCAGTAGAAGATATAGATAGATAATCTCCTATCTAATTCCTTAGATCTATGCATCTCTATCTATCTATCTATCATCTATCTATCTATCTATCTATCTATCTAACATATCTTGAAAGACATTTATTATAAGGTATTGGCTCACATGATTACAGAGTCTGAGAAGTCCCATGATCTGCTATCATCTGCAAAGCTGGAGACCCAGGAAAGCTGATGGTGTAGTTCAAAGGCCTGAGAGTTGATGAGCCAATTGTATGGATTCCAGTCAGAATCTGAAATCCTGGGAACCAGGGTCCCTGAAGAAAGAAGACTGATGTTTTAGCTCAAGGAGACAGGCAAACGCAACTTCAACCTTCCTCTGCCTTTGTGTTCTGTTGAGGCCCTCAATGGGTTGGATAATGCTCACCCACACTGGTGAGGACAATCTGCTCTACCCAGCCCACCAATTCAAATGCTAATCTCTTCTAGAAACACCCACACAGACATACCCAGAAATAATGTTTAACCAGATATCTGGGCATACCATGGGCCAGTCTGTTGCCACATAAATTAATCATTCACACTTGCAGAAGCTTCTCCTATTCCATAAGACTTCTACTTCTAAGGTACTACCTGCCTATAAGATTGCTTGAAGACCAATCAAGCAACTTCCCCTGGAAATATTCCAACACCTCAATCACTACATTATCCTATCAGAAGTATTTAAGATTCATCACTCCTCCTGAAGTTCTTTGTTACCGACCCTAGTCCATCCCATAGTACCTTATTTTGTGGCTCATCACCATTTGGGACATTGTTTGTCCCAAACATTGTTTGTATACACCAGCAAAAAAAGTATGAATTGTTTCCATGTAATGATGATCATTTTTAGGATTATGTAATAGCAACACAGCATACATATTCATTAAGCATAAACTCTAATTATTTTCTATTACCATGCACTATAATCACCATGATTTATAATCTCCCTGGAAATTACCAAAATGGAATGTGCTCTCTCTTCAAGTATTTCACAGGTCACAGATGATTCGCAAATCCTGAAATCAACTCTCTTATATGATGAGCCCTTTGTGAGTTAAAGGAGACCCAGACCACAGGCATAGCTCTTTGGGGACCAGTGGACCCTACTGACACATTTGGTAATGGCAATAAGCAGAAAAGCAAAGCAAACAGGCAAACTAATTCCTAATGTCAGAAAGCAATTAGATATGCTAATTACCAAATAATGTATGTACAAGCTCAAATGTATGTCAGTGTGATGATTATCTATCACATACTCAAAATCACTTCCTGTCTACAGAATTCTCTTCTTCCCAGGGTATTTCCAGCAGTTTCATGGAGCCCACACCTACCACTTACCAGATAGAGGATCACCTTTTTTTTTTTCAATATATGAAATTTATTGTCAAATTGGTTTCCATACAACACCCAGTGCTCATCCCAAAAGATGCCCTCC
This sequence comes from Panthera leo, assembly GCF_018350215.1. NCBI lineage: Eukaryota > Metazoa > Chordata > Mammalia > Carnivora > Felidae > Panthera > Panthera leo. The sequence goes on from NC_056688.1 coordinate 94,862,307, forward strand.
TCAATACCCATCACCCACCCTCCCCCATCAACCCTCAGTTTGTTCTCAGTTTTTAAGAGTCTCTTATGCTTTGGCTCTCTCCCACTCTAATCTTTTTTTCTTTTTCTTTTTCTTTTTTAGAGGATCATCTCAAATTGACCTCAAAATCCTAGCCAGGGCCAGAAATCACTGCCATTTGAGTGCTATGTACTTCAGTGCAACAATCAGTTGGGTGTCATGTATTACAAATTCCCTGGTCAAAGACTAGATACTCTTAATTGAATAGTTTTGATCAAGCAGTAAATAGTAATACTTGAGGTGAAAAGGAGTTGAATTCTGATTTATCTTTAAGGGTCCTTCTCTTCTCACTTGTCTTTTCCTTGAACCAGCTGTGAAACTTCAGCCAGCAGTGTATCCTGTCCAATTTCCTTGAGCTTCCATATCCTTATCTATAAAATGGGAATGAATTCATCTACTTTCTGCATCTTAAAACAAATTATTGATAGTTCTACTGAATAGTGAATGTAATGAGTGTTCTAAAACATATATAGCGAAGCATGTAAAGACACATAACAATGAAGTCGTACTCGAATTTAAATTCTTACCAATTTATACTTCCTCTATAAACATAGAATTTGGAACCCTAAAAACTGATGAAAAAAGATCTTGCTCAATTGAGATCTGAATTAATTTTTGTTTTCATTTTTTTTCCTTCTCTAGATCTGAAAAGAGATGAAAATACAGTATGATGAAATGAAATAAAAAGCAGAGATGAGAAAAAGAGAACATTATAATCTAAAGAAAATGAATTTAGACTATGAGTTAGAACTACTTCTGGTTCCAATTCCCCTGTGTGACACTTTGGCCTCATTTTTCTCCACTTTCAAATACATATTTCTTACTTCTCTGATGAAGATACTATGTGAGAAACTTAGGTTATCTACTTAAACTCTAGAGTATTGACAGGGTATGAGAGATCAAGGGAAGTTTCATTTTTCAAGGAGAAATGAAGAGATGATACAGAGAATAGAAGACAAATTAGTTATCAGATGAACCATCCATTTATAAAAGTCTTTAGAATTTATATAGAGCATCTTATATAACCTTCATAAACACCTGTGAAGTGGGTAGAATTCTCTTTCCTTAAGGAAAAGGAAATTGTAGCTTAGAAAGTTTACACATAACCAAGGACACACAGAGCTAGTAAATGGTGGCCTTGCATGGACTAATTCTACTTTACAGTGTTCCCAGATGGATCACAATCAGCGTCTTTTAGTTGTGTAATTAAAAAAATTTTTTTTTACATTTTTATTTATTTTTGAGAGACAGAGACAGACAGAGCACAAGTGGGGAAGGGGCAGAGAGAGAATGAGACACAGAATCCGAAGCAGGCTCCAGGCTCTCAGCTGTCAGCACAGAGCCCGATGCGGGGCTCAAACTCACAAACCATGAGATCATGACCTGAGCCGAAGTCGGATGCTTAACCGACTGAGCCACCCAGGCACCCCTAGTTGTGTAATTTCTAAAGATAAAATAAATCCAGGGTTATAACATACATAATTCACTAAGCACAGAAGGATTAAAGCAACAAAAGGCCTAGTCATTTCTAAAATCAAAAGAACTTGGTAATGCTTAAGTGAGTGAGTGAGTATGTATGTGGGTAAACAGGTAAGCAAGAACAAAAACAAATTTTCATTTTACAGGCAATTGGATTATCACCTAAATATGATGGTTTTCAAATGCCTCTTGAAGAAACAGGAAAGTGGACCCCCAAAATTAGCAGTTTAAGTCAGTAATTGAGCATTGCCTGGAGTCAGACTTCTTCTTGACTTTAAATCTTACATGTACTACTTATTAGCTGTGACAAACAAGTTATTTAATCCCTCTGTGCCTCAGTTTCTTTTCCCTAAAGTTAAAAAAAAATTGTACCTACTCACTGTAGGTATTAAAATAATATGACACACAAGAAATTCTTGAAATAGTGCCTAGCACACACTAAGTATTCAAAAAAACCCCAAAAATTTAGTGCAAAGAAGTTTAAGGACCCCTCAAATATACCCAACATAGGTAGGCAAACTGGTTTCAGGAAGGATCATAGCTATAGGGATCAGATAATAAAGGATTTGTTTCTTGTTGGATTAAAATGGAAAGATATCAGTTTGTTGTTTTGTTTTTCCAACGGCCGTAGGGTTTCTTTGTTACTCGTGTCACATATATGCTTTGAAATGTTCTTCAACCTATAATCCAGTCTTAATCACATTTATTTTTTCTCCTCATCCTCTGGCTCTAAGACCTCCACATTAGTTCCACATTTGTCAGAGGGGTTAGAAACCAAGTAGCTAAAACAGAAAGGAGAATGTCTTGTAGAAATCTATATAAGACATCTCTTAACACAGACATCAGGGTTTAGTTGATAATTACACACTATAATTTATTTCTATTATTATTATTTGATAGTGATACCGGTGTTTTACAGCTTACGATGGTAATCACATCAATTGTCTTCATCCTTCTCAACAAACATGGGAGGGTACACAGGACAGATTTTAGTCAATTTTATGATCTAAAGGAAATGAATCTTCAGTGGCAGGATTTTAGGTTTAATAACAAGGAACTTTATTTATCTATTAATAATAGGGATTAACTCCTTTTTTTGCCTCTGTTGTCTACAAACTACACGGGGAGAGAGTGGAAAAGAAAAGCACTGACTGGACATTGGTCTCTTCAGATTATTATCAATTCCAACTCTTCCCTTCTTGTTTAAAATGGTTTTATTTTGGGTAGTCAACCTTGGATATCCTTGTTACCTTTTATACTCCAATTGTCTACTACCAGAACTTTCCAAAGACTTACCTGCAGAAGTGTGTGTGTGTGCATGCACGTGTGCATGTGTGTGTGTGTGTGTGTGCATGTTACAGAGATGGCAAATGGAGAGATGGGCCCTGAACTCTTTCCCTTGTCCTGTGGAAACAATGTCTGCTCTTGAGATTAACAACCCAGACAAGTTGACAGATTTATTGTTTGGTTCTCCATCCTCCCCACCCAAATTCCTCATCTACCATTAGCTGCCTTCTGACTCTCTAAGCTGCTGGCAAAAAAAAATGCTGGAATCTTTGGGAACACATATTTGGACTATTTAGGGGTTCATGGAAGCTTCTCTTAGAGTAGATCCCTAACTTTGGTGACCAACAAAGAAATGATTCCTCTTTCTCTCCATGCCACAGAGGGTCTGCTCCATTTTTTGCCTAAATTCTCCTGTTCTGGTATGGGTGCTCATTTAGGGGACTCACAAGGTGCCTTCAGCTCTGCTGCCTTTCACAGTGTCCTTTCCATTCAGGGAAAAATTCCTGTGTCTCTGACAAGTAGTGGAAATGCAGACTGTCCCAGTCCCTTTTGCCTTATTTTTTTTTTTATTTTTTAATGTTTATTTATTTTTGAGAGAGAGAGACAGACAGACAGAGTGAGAGTAGGGGAGGGGCAGAAAGAGGGAGACACAGAATCCAAAGCAGGCTCCAGGCTCTGAGCTGTCAACACAGAGCCCAATGCGGGGCTCAAACCCAGGAACTGTGAGATCATGACCTGAGCTGAAGTCTGGTGCTTAACCAACTGAGCCACCCAGGCGCCCCCCGTTTTGCCTTATTTATACTTCTCTTTCCCTCTCTCTGGCTCTCCCCACCTACCCCTGATGCACTTATCGCCAATCACCAGCAATGCCAGGGAAGTCTACCAATTTAGTTGCCCAGAAACTTTTAGACAAGGTATGAATGTCCTCCAGAGCTAGGGCACAGGTCAGATCTAAGACCTTTACCCCCTTACTTACGACATACCACCCATAGAGGGACAAATGCTCTAAAATGTTTTTCTTTCCCTAAGAAAATAACTTCTTTCTTAGACTTTCTGCTAATTGTTTTCCTTTTGTTGGAAATAGTTGCCAATCATATTTGGCTTGCCTGCAACATGCAGACAGAGAGACACCATGAATCAGTTTCTCTTTGACAGGAAATTTTCTCCTCTTTAAACCCCCTACTCTATGGTTAAAAGACGGGACCAAGTAATCCTTCACAAAGCAGAAAAAGTTCTCCACCATCCCTCTGCCTCTAATATATATATTCACAATGTATGTCTATCTATCCAAATGCTTCTCTTTACCGATCCATTCACCTATTTTTTCTTATCTCAAATGTTTCACTTTTCCATCTGTTGTACGGCAATATGGAGCTCACAGCCTCAGTCTTTGAAAGCTCAGGATATTACCTTCTCACAGAGCTGTATCCAGGACAAATCATTTCTGAAGTTTTGAAATTTCTACTTTTAATTCAAAACTAGTGGTTTGAAGACAATAGGAACTGCCAGATTTCAAATCTTCCCAACAACCTCCTGTAAAACTCATAACAGCAATGAAAATAATATGCGTTTACCAGAACCAGAAGATAAAAAGTAGCACCACCTTTAAATTAAGTGTAAGTAGATTTAAAACTTCCAGACGAGCTTTTCCCCTTTAATGTAAGCCTGTAGATGTAGAGAACAGGATACAAGAGGCTTTAGGGATTTAATGAAGAAAATAAGAGGGTGAAGGACACACAAAAAGCACAAAATCACCTGAGAAAGTGAAAGTTCAATATGAAATGCCAATATCGTGAACACAAGTTAGAACTTGGGGGTTCACAGCACTGGCTACAGTGAAGGAGCTTAGCAGGTAGTGGTGACCATGTAGAAATACTGCTTTGGGGTGATGTTCAGATATATAGAAGATGAGTACTCTTGTTTAGCAATGAGGTAGTGAGAGGAAATAAGGAACAAAGTGGAGGGGGTGGAATTAAGGATTGTACAAACAAAAGAAAATGAAAGCTGATCAACCCCTCCTTCCCACTACCACACCAACCCCATTCATAGAAGAAGTAGCAGAGGAGAGGACAAAAGAGAAGACACAGAATTCCCAAACTAGGAACAACGTTTAAAAAATAAATAGAAACAGCAAAATAATCTGACCATATCCACATAAAGCTACAGAAATAGAAACAGGAAAGATGAATCAAAGCATTCCAGCTGGTGAAATGTCTCCCTTCCTCCCCAAAAAGACCACTTGATGCTGAGAAAACTATATTATACTGAAAAACTGCAATAAAGATCGTCATACAAACATTTGGAAATTGGAGGGCAGAACTTTAATTTGGAAATACACTAGCACCAAGTGCTGGTAAAGGATGTGGGGCAGCAGGAACTTTCATCCATTGCTGGTTGGAATGCAAAATGCTAGAGCCACTTGGGGAGAAAGTCTGGCAGTTTCTTCCAAAGCTGAACATACAAAGCTAGACTTATTATACAATTCAACCATCACAGTCAGGTATTTACCCAAAGGAGTGAAAAGCTTATGTCCTCACAAAAACCTTAGTAAGAATATTTACAGCAGTTTTATTCAAAATTGCCAATTTCTGTAAGAATTCAAGATGCCCCTCAATCGGTATCCATAAAATGAAATATTTTTCAGCAGTAAAAACAAATGAGCTATCAAGTCACAAAAGTACACGGAGGAGAGCCTTAAACACATACTGCTAAGTGAAAGGAGCCAATCTGCCTTTGTAGCAACATGGATGGAAGTGGAAAGTGTTATGCTAAGTAAAATAAGCCATACAGAGAAAGACAGATACCATATGTGTTCACTCTTATGTGGATCCTGAGAAACTTAACAGGAACCCACGGGGGAGGGGAAGAAAAAAAAAAGAGGTTAGAGAGGGAGAGAGCCAAAGCGTAAGAGACTCTTAAAAACTGAGAACAAACTGAGGGCTGATGGGGGATGGGAGGGAGGGGAGGGTGGGTGATGGGTATTGAGGAGGGCACCTTTTGGGATGAGCACTGGGTGTTGTATGGAAACCAGTTTGACAATAAATTTCATATATTTAAAAATAAAATAAAATTTAAAAAATAATAAGTAAGTAAATAAATAAATAAATAAATTCAGCTATTCCCTCAAAAAAAAAAAAAAAAAAAAAAAAAAAAAAAGAAAGGAGCCAATCTGAAAAGGCCATATAATGTATGATTCCAACAACATGAAATTCTGGAAGATGCAAAACTATGTAAAAATATATTTGTAAAATACATAAAACTATGTAAAATATGCAAAACAGTAAAAATATAAGTGGTTACTTGTTTTTCAGGGAGCAGAGAGGAAGAATTATAGGTGGATATTTAGGAATATTTATAGTAATGAAACCATTCTACATGTTATAATGGTAGATACATGACATCATGCATTTATCAAAACTCACAGAACTGTATAACACAGAAAGAACTCTAATATAATCTATGGACTGTAGTCAATAATAATGTATCAGTATCGGTTCATCAGTTGAAATCATTGTTCCACAATAATGCAACATGTTAAAAATAGGAGAAACTGGTGGGAAGGATAGGGCATCTATAGGAACCCTCCACACTTTCTGCCTAATTTTTCTATAGACCTAAAATTACTCTAAAATTGAAGTTTATTAAAGACATAGGCAATTATCTGAACAGAGGTCTCACCAAAGGAGATACACAGGTAGCAAATAGGTACATCAAAAGATGCTCAACCTCATTTGTCATTAGAGAATTACAAATTAAAATAATATTTTCATACCATTAAACACCTATTAAAGTGGCTAAAATTCAGACAACTGACAATACCAACTCTGGAAAAGATAAGGAGCAATAGAAACTCATTCACTGCTGGTGGGAATACAAAATGGCACAGCTAGTTCGTTTGGCTACTTATTACAAAGCTAAATAGAGTCTTACCATATCGTCCAGCAATCTTACTCCTAGGTTATTTACCCAACTTTTAAAACTTATGTTTATACAAAAACCTGCATGTAAATATTTGTAATAACTATTCATAGTTGCCTAAGCTGGAAGCAACCAAGATATCTTTCAATAAGGGAATGAATTAATAAACTGGTACATCCATATAATGTAATATTATTTATTGATAAAAAGAAATGAGCTATCAAGCTATAAAAGGCATTGATGAACTTAAATAGACATTTCTAAGGAAGTCCGTCTGAAAAGGCTACCTATTTTCTAATTCCAATTATATGATATTCTGAGAAATGCCAAACTATGAAAACAGTAAAAAAGATCACTTGTTGCTGTCTCCCCAGCTGCCTGCTAGAATCTTGAAAGTTTAAACAGAGACCTCAGCTGGGTTCAGGCACATATTCAGTCCATCTGGTCTCAACACCTTACTCTCTCAAGGCTACATCCTTCTAACAGCTCCAGCTGTGGGATTGGTAGGTGGAACACACATTCCAAGGACAGGGGAGAGGGTGAGTTCGTGGTTCAACTGGGGGTCATGTCCTCTTGATGACCTCCTCTAACAGTTGCCCAAAGGCCAAGAGAAGGAAGGAAGATTTAATAGGTCAAACACACTGTATATTTATATGATGGAGAAACTATTCTGTGTGATACTGTAATAGATATGTAACATTATGTATTTGTCAAAACCCATAGAACTTTGCAGCACAAAGATGGAAACTTAAAACATATAAATTAAATAAAAAAAAATTAGGACACCTGGGAATCACTGGATAAAATGCAGCATGGTGCAAAATAATTTAACCATATCACAAATATATGAAACAACCTCAGTGTTGGGAGTGGATGGGGAAGTTGATGACCTAAGTAACTCTGGAAGTGAGGGGAGCCTGTAACTGAACATAAGCACTATGTTCTAATTGGCAATGTTGTTTCCCATGGGGGTATGGGTTAGCAATATTCATAGTGCTGTGCATGTATACTTGAATTGAACAATTAAGTAAATGGATGGCAGATGGCAAAACCCAGATTTCTTGAATATAAGAGTTGGAATAAGAGTTTACTTATATGCCAGGGGAGCCTGATGGAATGATAGACATGTAATTGATGAGAGCAGGAAACATCAATAAGAACTCACATGTAGCTTAATATAGTGAAGATAGAAGGTTACAGATAATATGTGTGTATATACAAATATATATTCCCTTTGTCAGCTGAGATGGCCTAGAATCAATGACACTCCAGTAACAACAAGGATACCTAGCACCCTGATGTTGGCTTCTAATATTGCTCTCCAATAAAAGGGACCAGAGCTACTTGGAGAAATGATTGATCCAAGGACTGGGGTAAAAATACATAAGATGAGTCTGGAGCATGTTGTGTTGTCCATAATTAAGTGCTTAAAAAAATCCCCCCCAATTTAATGGTGTATGTCAAAGGCACACAGAAGCCAACTGAAAGAGCTCCCAATGGCGAAAGCTAAAAAAATTTGAGCAACAACATAAAAAATCAAGAAGCACTGGACTATACCTATAGTATAAAATAAATATATATGGGCCCATACTGATATAGATAAATACTGGAATAATTAAATAAACGGAAGAGATAAATGTGTGCATTAGAATTCCAAATAATTTGTGGACTTACTGTATCCTCCAGGACTGGAATCAAATCCCAAACTTCAGTGTGGGAAGCACAGTGACTTCTCTTCAGAGACTACAGTAAGAATGGGGGGGGTGGGGAAGAATAGCTTCATGGTAGAGAAATCTGACAAACATTATCTCAGTGCTCAAGGTCAAAATCAACTGAGATAAAACATGTTGATTATACATAGCCTTAAAATGATTTCAAAAAATGGCGTTTTTGCATCTATGGTCTTCCTCCCCCAAACTGACAAACCCAGCCACCCATGAAAAAAAACACCAGACCAATTCCAATAGAGTGTCATTCTACAAAACACCTGACCCATACCCCTCAAAAGTACCATTATCAAAAACAATAAAAATATGAGAAAGTCTCATAGCCCAGAGATGCCTAGGAGACATGACAACTAAATGTAATATATTTTTCTTGTTTGGGGTCCCGGAACAGAAAAAAGATATAAGGCATAAACTAAGGAAATCTGAATGAAGTATGAATATTAGTTAATAATAATGTGTCTGTTATTACTGGTTCATTAATTATACAATAATATAATAATTATATAATATATAATGATTATATAATAAATATATACTAATGTAAGATATTAATAATGGGGAAAACTGGATTGAACTATAAGGGATTTCTGTACAATGTTTTCCATTTCTCTGCAAACTAAACGTTTCCCTTTCTCTGTAAACTAAAACTTGTGAAAAAAAGTAGAGTTGATTTAAATAATGACAAATATTTAATTAAAGGGGCGCCTGCATGGCTCAGTCAGTTGAGCATCTGATTTCAGCTCAGGTCATGATCTCGTCATCCATGGGTTCGAGCCCCACATCAGGCTCTGTGCTGACAGCTCAGAGCCTGAAGCCTGCTTCAGGTTCTGTGTCTTCCTCTTCTGACCCTCCCCTGCTCATGCTCTTTCTCTCTCTCTCTCTCAAAAATAAACATTAAAAAATTTTTAAAAATATATTTAATTAAGAAATTTTACGCAAAACAGACAACCGACCAAGAATAAAAATTAGATGAAGATATAAAAATAGAGAGAAAGTGGATGAAATAAAAGACAAAGGAAGTCAAAATACATATGATTGATGACATAAGAACAAAAATAAAAACATGAAACAAAATCAATATTTAAAATTATAGCCCAAGGAAACTTTCCAAAAATAAAACAAGACCTGTATCTTTTCATTAAAAAGTATTTACCCAGATGCTGGGTAAAAATGACTCAGAATGATCAATTCTGAAACATAACCCACTAAAACTGTTAGATTTTAAAGGTAGAAAAAAAAAGTCCTTATTATGAAGAAGGAGGAAGAGGAGGAGGAGGAGAAACAGGCAATAGAATTAGACTGATACTGATTTAAAATAAAATGTATAAAGCAAGACAATCTGCAATTAAAAAAAAGTGAAAATCGAAGATATTATATCATGCTAATTAATCTGTTCTTGACTATCATAGCTACAGGAAATAATTTTGAAGATGAAGTCAAAGCTAAAGAAAAAATCTCCTTCAAATCTGAAGTCATTGATCAGGAGTATGGCTTTAATTTTATGAAAAATCTGGTCATTCAATAAATATTTCCATTCTAAAACTAGCATTGAACTTACTGGAATTCTCTACAAAACTAACTGTACAATTAATTTAAAATTCAACCTTGTCGATGGGAGACAGAAACTCGTTCTTTGCCCTGAGGGGAAAATTATCAATACACCAAATAAAGGCTAATTGGCACTGACCTAAGTCTGCTTGGGAGAGAAAGTTCTGTAGGCTGGTAAAGAGGATGGGCCTTGGGGTAAAAACAACAACAACAAAAATTCTTCTGTGTTAGTGTTTTGTTCTGATTCTTATTAATTGTGTGATCTCAAAAAAGTTACTTAATGGTTCTGTATCTCATTTTCCTCATCTGTATAAAGAGGATGATTAAGTCTGCCTTACATGTGGTCATTAGGAGCTCCTTCAGGTAGGTTCATGTGTTCTTTCAATAAGCCCCAACCTTTTCTGAACACTTCCTATTCAGACTTATCTCATATTTCTGTCTTAGCCTTTTTATCTACTACTTCTCCAAAGATTCTGAATTCCTTCTATTGGGAAATAGTGGTGAGAAACCAAGAACTAGGAGCTAGATGTATACACTTTGGTTCTGGCATTACCTTCTTTCTAGGCCCTCTCAATGTAAATACTTAGGAAATACATGTGTATTTACTAAATCACATATGCACATGCATTTATATCAAAGCAGGAATGGTTTGAACAACAACATAAATAATGACAATATTGAATTATAGCTCAGACATTAAAAATATCGATTCCTGGCACGCTTGGGTGGCTCTGTTGGTTAGGCATCTGGGTTCGGCTCAGGTCATGACCTGGTTCTTCTTGAGTTCAAGCCCCGCATCGGGCTCTGTGCTGACAGCTCAGAGCCTGGAGCCTGCTTCAGATTCTGTGTCCCCCTCTCTCTCTGCCCCTCCCCTGTTTGCACTCTCTCTGTCTTTCTCTCTCTCAAAAATAAATAAATGTTCAAAAATTTTTTAAAATATATTAATTCCTGAACCTATCCTGACTTAATAAATAATTAAATAAATGGGGAAGAAAGGCAGAACTTCCTTACAGTTGAATTCCAGTTAATAAATGTAAAAGGAAAGAGGGAGATAGAAAATAACCATTACACTACAGCAACAATTGCTGCAGACAAGGTCCATGATGGATGCCAACATTTGTAGGTGCAAGTTAGAAGAGAAACCGGATTAGCATAGCCTCAAAGTATCCCCCTCATGATATTTCTTGCCATAAAGAGAAAAGATACTACCTTACAATGGAGAAACCTGCCAAAACAACTTTCATGAAGTGACTCAGCACAGTATCTCAGCGATAACATATAATATCACGAATCCTATGACAGCCTGCACTGAGAAGGATATGGAAGCATTTCAGTAGAATACTTTGCCAAAAATGCATACCTGCAGCTTGTCCAATCAGGAGGAAACAACAGACAAACCCGGACTGAAAGACATTTGACAAAGTAACTGATCAATATTCCTCAAAAGTGTTTAGACTGTAAAAACCAAGGAAAGACTGACGAATATTATAGACTACAAGATGCTATGAAGAAATAAAAATTTAATGCAATTTGGGATCCTAGATAAGACTCTGGAATAGAAAAAGGCCACCAGTGGAAACACTGGCAAAATATAAATAAATTTTATAATTTAGTTAATAGTGTTATATAGGATTGAATTCTAGATCTTGATAATTGTATTAAAATCACATAACACTAATATTAGGGGAAGTGAGGTGAAGGATAGATACAAAAATTCTATATTTTTGTAAATTGCTTGTAAAATTAACATTAGTTTAAAATTAAGAATTAAGAAAATTAAAAAAGAGGGGCGCCTGGGTGGCTCAGTCAGTTAAGCAACTGACTTCGGCTCAGGTCATGATCTCACAGTTCATGAGCTTTGGCCCTACATCGGGCTCTGTTCTGACAGCTCAAAGCCTGGAGCCTGCTTTGGATTCTGTGTCTCCCTCTTTCTTTGCCCCTCACCTGCTCATACTCTATCTCTCTGTCTCTCTCTCAAAAATAAATAAAAACATTAAATTTTTAAAATTAAATATGAGTGTTTATGGCAGTACCTGGCATAACTGTGCACAACAAAAATTTGTGAACATCATTGTTATCATCATTATTAATATTATTCATATAATAAAATGATACTAGATACTACATATAATTTTTTTGTTGTTTACCTGAGCTGACAACAAAAGCCCAGAGGTGAGGATAAAGGTGATTAAGTTTAAAACATTCTAGGTTCAGACCTGCTACCTCTCTGGCAAACCACTTCACCTCCTGCCTTGCAGAGGAGCAACATTTCAAAAGACCTAGTTATCCCCTCCCCTTACCTCAAGATGGTTTTTAAAAGACTAGAAGGTCAACTGACGAATGGATAAAGAAATTGTGGTTTATATACACAATGGAATACTATGTGGCAATGAGAAAGAATGAAATATGGCCCTTTGTAGCAACGTGGATGGAACTGGAGAGTGTTATGTTAAGTGAAATAAGTCATACAGAGAAAGACAGATACCATATGTTTTCACTCTTATGTGGATCCTGAGAAACTTAACAGAAGTCCATGGGGGAGGGGAAGAAAAAAAAAAGAGGTTAGAGAGGGAGAGAGCCAAAGCATAAGAGATTCTTAAAAACTGAGGGTTGGTGGGGGGTGGGAGGGAGGGGAGGGTGCGTGATGGGTATTGAGGAGGGCACCTTTTGGGATGAGCACTGGGTGTTGTATGGAAACCAATTTGACAATAAATTTCATATTTTAAAAAAATAAAAAATTTAAAAAATTTAAAAAAATAAAAGACTGAAAGGGGAGACAAGTTTATTGTTTTGAATACTGCAATATTTATGAAGAAATCCTACCTCTTTTCTTTATATTCCAGTTGGGGCAGAAAGAGATCATATGACTAGTTCTGACTCTTAATGCCAAGGGAATCACTTGTCAAATTTGGGAGTGTCTAGAAAGAAGGGTATTATGGGTTTAATCATGTCCCCAAAAAGATATTTTGAATTCCTGACCCTGAGTACCTCAGAATGTGAACTTATTTGGAGATAAAAGTTATAGATGTGATTAGTTAACTGTGATAAGATTATACTGAAGTAGACTGGGCCAAAATCCAATAAGTCCTTATAAAGAAGACCTTAATGAGATGAGGAGAATGCCACATGACAATGGAGGCAGAGATTGGAGTGATGCAAGACAAAAAGTGCCAGAGAACAATGGCCACCATGAGAAGTTAGGATAAAGCAGAGAAGCGTTCTATTCAGTCTCAAAGGGATGGCTACCAGTTGGACTAACCTGCCCAATGCTTCCAGGTCAGGGCAAAGAGCTTTGGGGAGAAATGGCACAGTGAGATGGACAGGTGTGGATGATGGATCCTAGTAGTGTCCGCACATATCACAGGTGATGCCACATTCGGTAGATGAAATTAGTACCCAGTCTTTTAGAAGAAGTGGGACAAGGAAATTGCACAGCCTAGGAGGACAGCATGACACCATCAGCATGACTCAAGGGCGAGCCTCACAAAGGGCCCTCAGTGTCCAGTGGGGCTGCTTGGACTTGAGCCTCCATCAGTATGAGGGCTCTTAAAACCACCAGCAGTCCACCTCAAGCTCAGAATCAATAAGGCAAGAAAGTAGTCCCAAGATGTCCAGGAAAAAAAAAAAAAAACTTACATATTTCCACCACCCTTTGCTCTCACCCCAATGCCTCAGAGGTCCCCATAGTGAAGGGAGGGATATGTAAATGAGAACAGACCCCTATACCTCAACACCACCAGTTTACTAGTGTTGTATAGGTACCACAGCATGTTGGGGAGCTGGTACAGAGCAGGAAAGGAATAGGAGAGTTTTCTCTCAGACATGGATTTGAAGTATTATAATTAAAAGTTCTGAATCTTAAGAACTAAAAAGAAATTACTTTAATAACCTAAAGAGACAAAAATGTTACAGAATTAGATACCACAAAAGGCACCTGCTCCCCTGTGGGCAAGAAAGGGCTTAATTAAGCCTTACTGGGAATTCTTATTAGCAAGGATAAAACTGGGGCACCTGAGTGGCTCAGTCAGTTAAGCGTCCGACTCTCGATTTTGGCTCAGGTCATGATCTCACGATTCATGAGTTCGAGCCCCACATTCGGCTCTGCACTGACAGTGTGGATCCTGCTTGAGATTCTCTCTCTCCCTCTCTCTCTCTCTCTCTCTGCCTCTACCCTGCTCATGCTCTCTCTCCCTCTCTCAAAATAAATAAATAAACTTAAAAAAAATGGAAATGATAAAACTATTTTATGTGTACACCCCAATGATCCAACACTCTTAACTAAACAGTAATTATAATACATTAATAATAATAATAAAACAATAATATAATAATAAAGTGTAATATAATAATCACATCTTTTCACCTCATCAGCAAAATGTTCCTTATCTGTAAAAGAAGATTTCCTTTCCTATTTATCTGAGGGCAAAGCTGCTTTTGATCATAACTTAGAACAAAGAGTTATTGATAAGCAAAGGATTTGGAGGACTCTGAATGTGGCAAGGCTTATAGGTTTCTAAATGATGAACATTTTAGTAAGTGAATGGTGGAGGCAGGGAGGTCTCCAGAGAGTCTTGTGCCCTGAAATATAATGAGTTTCTTTGGGGAGTAATTCATTAGGAAATGAGAAAGCAAAGGCTCTGTCAAGAGGAAGCTTTCAAAACTATTACTCTGTTTTAATCAGCAGGCTTGATTTTCCATTAAGAAACAAGAAAAAATGTTTTCCCTGGCCAGGCAACTCTTTCAACAGGAGACTTTGTTGGTTTTTAATAAGGCAAAGTATTTAGGGGCCCAGAGATTGGTCCACCTCAAGAGGTTTATAGAATTTCAGAGTCAGGAAAATATGAAACATTTTTAATTATTATAGAAGACAAAGTTGCTAACCTTCAGCAAGCAGCATCATCTTACATTTTAGAGCTAGGTGTGTGCCGTTGGAAAAACATCTTTACCTCTCTGAGCTTCAATTTTCTCATCTACAGATGGAAATAACAACACTTCTCAACCTCTCACTTAGAGGTATTTTTGAGTTTAAAACAATGCACGTAATGTACTTAGCAAAAAAGTGCTAGTAAATAGTAGAGCCAGGATTTCAACCCCAATTGGTCTGACTACAAAACTCATGTTCTTAATCATTACCCTCTATTGCCCCTACTTCATAGAGAATTGTCATGAAGATCACATATGAATGCAAGAATAAACTTATGAAGGGAAATATAAATATAAAGTGTAGAGTCTGCCAAGATAGATCCAGGACTTTATAGTCAGAACTAAAGGCTTTTGGTAGTGATTTAAAGAAGAAAAGAAAGTGCTCCATTAGAGAACAAAAGATATTTCTTTTGTTCACTGCTCTATCCTGGGTTCCATAATGCATAATGCTGTTTTATTATGTGTATTGGTTGAAAGGATGCTACATAACCCAACACCTATCAAAGGACAGAATACCTGTAGACAATACCTATTTTAAGCCCTGTAAATGTGGTGACATCATTATCCTTAAAATCTTAGCACACATAAAAAATACCTACACTTTAATGAAACTTCTTTATAGATGTTGATTATTTTGAACTTAGCATAGTATGTAATAGAAAAAAATCATTTTAGAAGATGTTATGACTTGATGTACAAAAGTAATATATACTTTTAGAAAGAAGTTATCCAGTTTTTCCTTATCTAATCACATATATGAATTGAAAATAAATTACAATTAGATCTGACAAAGATATCTCCTTTTCCAGACTCTAGGCAGGTTTCTCCAAACCCTCTAAGCCTGGACCGTGATATTCATTGTAGCAAGAGTCTTGCTAAGACTTAGTTCATCGAGAATTCCCCACTCCATCTCCACCCCCATATCTGATCAAATTCCTCATCCTTCATCATCCCTCAGCTGAAATTTGATCACCTGGACTGCCTTAAGCAAGAATCCTGTCAGATCTCTTTAGCAACAATTCCCCCCACCCTTGCCCTTGATGTTTTCCCTTAGTGATTTTCCATCCACTGGACTCTAGGGCACCACTTGTACCTTATTCCTTGCTCCAGTTCTATTAATCAGACGTACCATCCTCCTTCTCATGTCAGGGCTTTATGTGTGTGGCTCCCCTCAATTCATCATTTCCTGTTTAGTATCCTTCAGATTTCAGCTCAGAGGTCACCTCCTTGAAGAATCGTCTTTCTAAGACATCAGATTAAATCAGGTCATCTTGCTATAAGTTCTCAATGTACACTAGACACTAAAAGCATGTATCACGGTAATGGAGATTTACATTCCTCCTCTTTGGTGGGGGGTCGACCCACTAAAACTTGAAGCTCCATGATGTAAATGATATACACGTATGCCACATTTGGCAAATTCCTTTATTCATGTGAAAGTACAAAAAACAAATACTCTTAAGATCTGACCCAAAGCCTTGGTCTA
Source organism: Panthera leo (assembly GCF_018350215.1). NCBI lineage: Eukaryota > Metazoa > Chordata > Mammalia > Carnivora > Felidae > Panthera > Panthera leo. Next base: position 94,878,732 of record NC_056688.1, read on the forward strand.
TACTGCCCACATTTCTCCTCTTCCTGTATCTCCACCCCTCTCCATATCCTGTCTGCCATTTTTTAAGTGTCTACAACATATCAGGGAACTAGCAATATGCTACACATACTATCCCTTAACTCTTAGAATAATAAATGAAGCTAGGAAATGACTACCTTCTGATTTTAGCAAACTAAATCCTAGAAGTCCAAACACTTAAACCACACAGCCCAGGAACCAGGTACTGTAAGTCCAACTGGGAATACAGGTCTGCAGAGCATCCAGTCCATGATATTATCTCTCCAGCCTTCACACACTGGGTATTGTCTCATCTATTGTCAAGACAACCTCGGAACACTACTCTTGTATGCCCCGCTTTTTTGGGTGCATGCATCATCACTTGCCTGTTATGTTTGTGGGAGGGTCACAAGATTAAAAAATCTGGCACAACAGGGGATATATCTTACATTTCTTTCATACTTTGCTCCTAAGCCAGGAGGGCCTTGTGCCAGAAGTACATTCTTGATGCATATGTTACTAAAGAATCACAAAATGTGACAGCCGGAAGAAAACTTGGTAATCTGGTCCCGTCTCTCATTTCAGAAATAAGAAATGTAGTCTCAGATATGCTATCCATCTAGCCCAGGGACACTGCTAAATAGTTGGCAGAGAACTTAGAAGTTAAAACACTGAAGTTTAAATTTTCAGTTGTACTATGTTGCAATCCACTCCCTGATTGGTGAGTGAATGATAAGATAAATGAACTTATTGTTTTTAAATAAATGATGTCACTTCTGAGACCTTCTAACCTTTAGGGAATGCCTAGTGCTGAGTAGGTGTCCTGTTTCTGATTAATGTCAAAGAAGGTTTTTTTTTTTTTTAAAGAAGGTTTTAACCAGGAAGGAAAAAAGGTAGAATGAGGGCCACATGCTCTCATTACTTTTCACCCAATGTCATGGCATTTTATTGCCCATTTGCAGGTCAAAGAGCCTCTGAAATATGGCCCAACATGATTGTGCTTACCAAGCATTAAGTGAGAACAATTTTTGTCTGTCTTGGTGCAAGCCCTTTACCCTCTCTGGAGTCATCCAAATGCACTTCTATGGCTGAAACACTTCAAACAAGTAGACAGACTCTCTTGTTTTTACTTCAAGGATAAGTTTTACAGTTTTAAGTCCTTTCTATAGCCACAGTTCCATGAAAATTTATGAGACCAAAAATTGCCTACAACTAAGTAGTGGGTCTCTAGATGGCAGCTGCCACAAATGACACTCAGAACTTATTTTTCATGTTGTGTGCTGGGCTAAAAGTCTGCACTAAAATCTTGGGCTTGATCCAAGTGCCCTCTCTCAGGGTCCCAAACATGGCACAGAGTGCAGGCACCATTGGTTCTCAAAACCTTGGATCTGTCACCCCTTGGCCACATCCTTCATACCCAGCATGGTCACCAGCCTACAAATGATAGGATTCTTATGACAATCCCTTAATTAGACTGGAGTGACTATTTCATTGACGTACTGGAAGCTTACGAGTCAAGTAAAGGTAATATGGATTATCTCATTAAAATAAATAAAGTTTGGGGCACCTGGGTGGCTCAGTCTATTGAGCATCCAACTTCGGTTCAGGCAGTGATCTCGCATTCAGCGGGTTTGAGACCCGCATCAGGCCCTGTGTTGACAGCTCAGAGAGCCTAGAGCCTGCTTGGGATTCTGTGTCTCCCTTTCTTTGCCCATCTGCCACTTGTGCTCCGTGTGTGTCTCTCTCTCTCTCTCTTTCAAAAATAAAAATAAACATAAAAAATGTTTAAAAATAAATAAATAAAATAAATTTCTCAGTAGTACATGATAAAAACACTAGACCTTTTGATAACCTCTCAGAGAAAAGAATCATTTGATATGTTATATGTCCTGCAATGGGTTTATCAAAGTAAAGTGAAAAATGCATACATATTTATATATCTACAGATATATAAAATATATATTTACTTAGATTAAGATATATGCATATATTCTTTGCAAATATGAGAAATGAGAAAATAATGTATTTATGCAATAGTACTCATTTGAATGATAAAAAGAGAAAATTAGCATTCTCAAGGAATATGTGGGGGAATGTTCTATCTTACAAATAATCAAGTTAATGTAAGTTAAAATAATGAGGCTATATTTCATGGCTATTGCACAGATGAACTTTTAAAATATATCACAACTGCCAAAGATAGTAAAGATGTGGTAAAATGTGTAAGATCAAGCAATTTGGGACACAACTGCAATGTGAGTCTACCATTTTGAAAAGCAATATATCAAATGCATACCAATGGAAATAAAGGTAACTAGGAGAGGGAGCCAAGATGGCGGAACAGCATGGAAGTTTTTGTGTCTCGCATTCATGAAATATAGCCAGACCAACACTAAATCATCCTACACCTAGAAAACTGACAGGAGGATCTGCACAACCTGAACCACAGATAAGCAGGAATTCACCCCAAAAGAAAGAGCACAAAGAAACGACAGCCAGGTATTTAACCAACACAGATACAAGCAAGATGTCTGAACCAGAATTTAGAATCATGATAATAAGAATACTAGCTGGAGTCGAAAATAGATTAGAATCCCTTTATGCAGAGATAAAAGAAGTAAAAACATAGCCAGAAAGATTAAAAATGCTATATGTGTGTGTGTATATATATATATATATATATATATATATATATATATATATATATATCTCAAAGCAACAAAGATTAGAAAGGACCAGAGAACACCACCAGAAACTCCAACGCTACAAGCAACATAATGGCAATAAATTCATATCTTTCAGTACTCACTCTGAACGTCAATGTACTCAATGCACCAATCAAAAGACATAGGGTAACAGAATGGATAAGAAAACAAGATCCATCTATATGCTGTTTACAAGAGACCCACTTTAGACCTAAAGATACCTTCAGATTGAAACTAAGGGGATGGAGAACCATCTATCATGCTAATGGTTAACAAAAGAAAGCCAGAGTAGCCATACTTATATCAGACAATCTAGACTTTAAAATGAAGAGTGTATCAAGAGATGCAGAAGGGTATTATATCATAATCAAGGGGTCTATCCACCAAGAAGACATGACAATTGTAAACATTTACGCACCAAATGTTGAAAGCACCCAAATATATAAATAAATTAACCACAAACATAAAAAAAACTCACTGATAGTAATACTATCATAGTAAGAGACTTCAACACCCCACTCACAGCAATGGACAGATCATCTAATCAAAAAATCAACAAGGAAACAATGGCTTTGAATGACACACTGGAACAGATGGACTTAACAGATATATTCAGAACATTTCATCCTAAAGCAGCAGAATACACATTCTTCTCCGGTGCACATGGAACATTCTCCAGAATAGACCATGTACTGGGACACAAATCAGCCCTAAGTAAGTACAAAAAAGACTGAGATTATACCGTGCATATTTTCAGACTACAACACTATGAAACTCGAAATCAGCCACAAGGAAAAATTTGGAAAGGTAACAAATACTTAGAGACCGAAGAACATCCTACTAAAGAATGAATGGGCTAACCAAGCAGTTAAAGAGGAAATTAAAAAGTATATGGAAGTCAAATAAAATGATAACACCACAACCCAAAACCTCTGGGACACAGCAAACGCAGTCATAAGAGGAAAGTATATAGCAATCCAGGCCTCCCTAAAGAAGGGAGAAAGATCTCAGATACACCTAACCTTACGCCTTAAGGAGCCAGAAAAAGAACAGCAAATAAAACCCAAAACCAGCAGAAGACAGGAAATAATAAAGATTAGAGCAGAAATTAATGCTACTGAAACCAAAAAAACAGAACAGATCAATGAAACCAAAAGTTGGTTCTTTGACAGAATTAACAAAATTGATAAACCACTAGTCAGATCAAAAAGAAAAAGGAAAGGACCCAAATAAATAAAATCCAGAATGAAAAAGGAGAGATCACAAAGAACACAGCAGAAATAAAAACAATAATAAGAGAATATTCTGAGCAATTATATGCCAGTAAAATGGGCAATCTGGAAGAAATGGACAAATTCCTAGAAACATATAAGCTACCAAAACTGAAACAGGAAGAAAAAAAAATTGAACAGACCCATAACCAGTAAGGAAATCGAATTAGTAATCAAAAATCTCCAAAAAAACAAGAGTCCAGGGCCAGGTGGCTTTCCAGGGGAATTCTACCAAACATTTAAGGAAGAGTTAACACCTATTCTCTTGAAGCTGTACCAAAAAATAGAAATGGAAGGAAAACTTCCAAACTCTTTCTATGAAGCCAGCTTTACCTTGATTCCAAAACCAGACAGAGACCCCACTAAAAAGGAGAACTATAGACCAATTTCCCTGATGAACATGGATGCAAAAATACTCAACAAGATATTAGCCAACCAGATCCAACAATACATTAAAAAAATTATTCACCATAACCAAGTGGTGTCAGGTATAAATCCCTGGGATTCAGGGCTGGTTCAATATCTGCAAAACAATTAACGTGATTCATCACATCAATAAAAGAAAGGACAATAACCATATGATCCTCTCAATAGATGCAGAGAAAGCATTTGACAAAATACAGCAGTGTTTCTTGATAAAAACCCCCAAGAAAGTAGGAAGAGAAGGAGCATACCTCGAGATCATAAAAGCCATATATGAACGACCCAACACTAATATCATCCTCAATGGGGAAAAACTGAGAGCTTCACCCTAAGGTCAGGAATGAGACAGGGATGTCCACTTTCACCACTGCTATTCAACATAGTATTGGAAGTCTTAGCCTCTGCAACACAAAGAAATAAAAGGCATCCAAAATGGCCAGGAGGAGGTCAAACTTTCACTCTTCACAGATGACATGATACTCTATATAGAAAACCCAAAAGATTCTACCAAAAAACTGCTAGAATTGATCCATGAATTCAGCAAAGTGGCAGGATATAAAACCAATGCACAGAAATCGGTTGCATTCCTACAACCAACAATGAAGCAACAGAAAGAGAAATCAAGGAATTGATCCCATTTACAGTTGCACAAAAAACCATAAAATACTTAGGAATAAATCTAACCAAAGAGGTGAAAAATCTATACACTGAAAACTATAGAAATCTTGTGAAGAAATTGTAGAAGACACAAAAAAATGGAAAAAGATTCCATGCTCCTGGATAGGAAGAACAAATGTTGTTAAAATGTCAATACTACCCAAAGCAATCTGCATATTCAATACAATCCCTATCAAAATAACACCAGCATTCTTCACAGAGCTAGAACAAATAATCCTAAAACTTGTATGGAACCAGAAAAGACCCCAAATCGCTGAAGTGATCTTGAAAAAGAAAACCAAAGCAGGAGGCATCACAATACCAGACTTCAAGCTATACTGCAAAGCTGTAATCATCAAGACAGTATGGTACTGGCACAAGAACAGACACTCAGATCAATGGAACAGACTAGAGAACCCAGAAATGGACCCATAAACATATGGCCAACTAATCTTTGACAAAGCAGGAAAGAATACCCAATGCAATAAAGACAGTCTCTTCAGCAAGTGGTACTGGGAAAACTGGACAGCGAAATGCAGAACAATGAACCTGGACCACTTTCTTACACCATACACAAAAATAAACTCAAAATGGATGAAAGACGTCAGTGTAAGACAGGAAGCTATCAAAATCCTCAAGGAGAAAGCAGGCAAAATCTCTTTGATCTGGGCCACAGCAACTTCTTATTCAACACGTCTCTGGAGGCAAGGGAAACAAAAGCAAAAATGAACTACTGGGACCTCATCAAAATAAAAAACTTCTGCACAGGAAGGAAACAATCAGCAAAACTAAAAGGCAACCGACAGAATGGGAGAAGATGTTTGCAAATGACATATCAGATAAAGTGTTAGTATCCAAAATCTACAGAGAACTTATCAAATTCAACATCCAAAAAAATAATAATCCAGTGAAGAAATGGGCAAAAGACATGAATAGACACTTCTCCAAGGAAGACATCCAGATGGCCAACTGACACATGAATAAATGCTCAACGGCACTCATCATCAGGGAAATACAAATCAAAACCACAAGGAGATATCACCTTACACTTGTCAGAATGGCTTACATTAACAACTCAGGCAACAACAGATGTTGGCAAGGATGCGGAGAAAGAGGATCTCTTTTGCATTGTTGGTGGCAATGCAAGCTGGTGCAGCCACTCTGAAAACAGTATGGAGGTTCCTCAAAAAACTATGACCCTCCAATCGCACTACTAGGCATTTATCCATGGGATACAGGGGTGCTGTTTTGAAGGGACACATGCACATGTTTTAACAACACTATCAACAATAGCCTAAGTATGGAAAGAGCCCAAATGTCCATTGATGGATGAATGGATAAAGGATATGTGGTGGATATATATACAATGGAGTATTACTCGGCAACCAAAAAGAATGAAATCTTGCCATTTGCAACTACGTGGATGGAACTGGAGGGTATTATGCTAAGTGAAATTAGTCAGTCAGAGAAAGACAAAAATCATATGACTTCACTCATATGAGGACTTTAAGAGACAAAACAGATGAACATAAGGGAAGGGAAACAAAAATAATATAAAAACAGGGAGGGGGAAAAACAGAAGAGACTCATAAATATGGAGAACAAACTGAGGGTTATGGGAGGGGGGTGGGATAAATGGTAAGGGGCACTAAGGAATCTACTCCTGAAATCATTGTTGCACTCTATGCTAACTAGTTTGGTTGTAAATTTTAAAAAATAAAAAAATAAAATTAAAAAAATGGAAATAAAGGTATCTCAGTAATCCCACTCTCAGAAATTATTCTGGAAAAACCATTCATTTAGCTTTTTTCCCTTTCAATTAAGATGCTGACTACAATATTAACCATAATACCTAAAGATGAGAAATAACTAAAATGTCCAACATTATGGTGTGTCTACTTATTGAAATGTTACACAAATATTTTTAAATATTTTTTGAATTGTCAACATCATGTCAAATGTGTATGACATAAATTAAAAAAGGAAACTACAAAATTCTACATTCATAGTGATTACAATCATGCAAAAATATATTTGACTAAATTTTTATGTAAACATAGTGTCCTTTAATTATTTTAAGCAACTGGCATGAGGAATGTCTTTTAATTTTTATTATTATGTGATTTTCCTCATTAAAATGGGAACAAATAAAACTGAGTTTATTCTATGGGCTGGAAATAAAATTATTTTTTTCATTGCAGAGGGTGTGTACATAGACACTGAAGACAATAGGCTTAGAAGTCAGTAGAACAGCTGAGTTTGTGGATTCCCTTCCTTTGGAAGCTGTGAGATTTTGGAAAAATAATTTACACTCCCTGAGTGCCAGTTTCTTCTTATGCAAGATGAAGATCATTGTTTCTCATAGCTATGAAGATTCGCTGAAATAAAGCCTTTATCATCTAACAAGGTTTCCGACCTATCCTAAGTGTTCAAGAAACAACAGTTTTGCTTTGGTTTAGGTTTTCATATTTTGGCAGCAATCATTTTTAGGTCACAAAAAAATTATCCAGTAAGTATTTTAATGTCAGAATGTCTAAATAAACAAAGAAACAACAACAAAAAACCTATCAGGAATATATCTCATAAAACTATATCATTTTGGACCTTACCATCACAACATTTTTTTAATGAAAATTTCCCCCATTTTCTTTCAGGTACTTAGAATTTTGAAGTACACAAGTTTATTGGAAAAGAAATGCTTTTACAAATTAAACTATGTCCATATCTACATTCGAAGGGAAGCACTCAGAAATTACATCAAGTGTATCCCTTTTTTATAGAAATAAAATATCTGAATAGCTGACATATTATAAACAACTCTTCTTCTCTTCCCCATCTCATATCTCATACCTACCTCTGTGTCTATACTCAACCTCCTGAAAGAGTTAATCTTCCCCCTCCCCATTCCCACCCAGTACCACCAAATGAATGAGCAGTTTACTCTTTTTTTGATTCCCAGTGGGGTCTGGCCTATTTCATGTGGGCACAATGAATGTAGGTTCCAAAGGATCCTACTGATCCACATATTATAGAGAGCTTCTAATATAAAAGTCCACAGAGATAGCTTTTAGATTTTCAATGTCCAGTTTTAACTTGAAAGCTGTGCACATTTGCTCTAGGAAGACATAACAATGGCTTCCCAACATTGTTCCTCTTTTCAATGTAACCACACTTAAAAGGAATTCAGTTTCTTTAGCAACAAAAGTATCCCAAGGACTCAAGGTCCTCAGTGTTCACATCTCGGAAAGACTCCATGTGAGCCAAGCCACTGTAGTTTCTTTTGAACATTTCATTGTTGCCTCTCAGCCCGTTGGGTGGAGGACAATCTTTCTGACTTGAAACCGGGGGTGAAACAGGAAAAATCTATGAGATTTATCACCTTCCCTTCATGATGTACCTTGGCAGCAAAGTGACCCAGGCAGTGAAGAAGCATTATTGTGTGCATAACACTTTAATGAGATCTTGGTGACTTTGGTCTCCAGTGAGCATTTCATTGGGAAATTTCTTTATTAAGTGGCTTTTATGGGTACATCTTTCCCTGAATCCCCATGAAAGCTTGCAACAATTTTGAGAAGTGGATGTGAACTCAAATCAGAATTTCCTCCAGTTGAGAACTATGGGTTAGTAAGTAGAAAACTTTTTTCCATAAAGGGAATTTCAAATATTCCCATTCTGAGTTACCTACCTTCAATGAACAATTCATTTAAGAAGCATGCACAGCGCTATATAAACCAATTACTACCTCCATTTCAAAAGATGCCTAAAAGAGATTCATGGAGTGGTTATCTTCTTCACATTTCATTCATTCATTCATTCATTCATTCATTCATTCAGCATATATTTACTGAGTATCTACTCTGTGCCAGGTATTAATGAATCAAAAATATTTTTATTTTTTTTTTATTTAAGAAAATTTTCTTAATGTTTGTTTATTTTTGAGAGAGAGAAACAGAGTGTGAACAGGGAGAGAGGTAGAGAGAGGGAGACACAGAATCCAAAGTAGGCTCCAGGCTCCAAGCTGTCAGCACAGAGACCAACGCAGGGCTAAAACTCATGAACTGTGAAATCATGACTTGAGCTAAAGTTGGAGGCTTAACCAACTGAGCCCCCCCCCCCAGGTACTCCAAAAACGTTTTTAAACAAAACTGGCAAAAAATAATCCCTGCCTTTATGAAGCCTTCACTCCAGAAGAAGGAAACAGAAAATAACGAAAAAACATAAAAACCCATAAATAATATAATATGTTAGGATTGCAGGTGTTCAGTAGAATAGCTGAGCCAAGAGGACAACCAGTGCAAAGGCCTAAAGAGGAAAGCATGCTTGATGCAAGAACAAAGAAAACACCAGCTAGCATGTCTGAGGCACACATGGATGAGGAGGAAAGTGATGCGACAGGAGGTGAGACAGGTCAGTAGTGCCATGAGGTCACTGTTAGGGTTCTGGTTTTCACTCTAAGCAGGTGGGGAGCCACCAAAGAGTCTGGGCAGAGGAGCCACATTATCTGACTTCTATGTTAAAAGGATCACTCTGGGTGCAGGATGGGATAGTATCAAGTCCTGTATCTTCGAGAAGCCGTGCCTGGTACTGCCATCTCAAAGGAGCTGTCTCACCATGGCACTTCTAACACATTCAGGTATTTTACCACCTTTACTGAATATCAGCCTTCTCGTAAGAGACAGAAATACAAAATGAGCAGTATCTTGTCATATTTTGCCTCCCCAGCATTCAGAATTGTCTCCTATTTGGGAAAACCTCCTTTATATGAGCGTTTCAGTGTGACAGAGTATCTCATCTTTCCTCCTGTAAAGTTCAGTCAAACATGCCATGTGTAAGCAATGGTAGAGAGGGTGACATTTATATTCTATGCTCATGTGTAAAAAAAAATAAGCCTCATTGACTCCTAACTGGAACTCTGACCAAATTCAACCATCTGCTTAGAGAAGACAAATTACCCCACCCCCCTTCAACTTAAGTTATTTAAGTCAAGCTTAAGTGACCTTAAGCTTACTGTTTATTTTTTTTTCACCAAGCTCAAGCATCATTATTTCATTTGCTACCTGATCATTTCGTATAAGTACTCTGGTTTTCAGTATTTCTTTCTCCTCCTCTTTCTCATCTCTCTGTACAACGGATCAAGGATGAACTGCAAGAAAGAGATTTATGTTCCCAGATAGTTCTCATATTGTCTTGATTTGAGAAAATTATTTCTTGGGTATAGGTTCTCTGTCTGTCATCCTTGGACATAGTTGGTCTGCCTGGTCAACGGGCATTCTGCAATGGTATTTACTGAAGTGTGGCAAGATCTGTCTGGTCTTTTGGACATGATGCTAACCCGTGATGATGGGGATGATGATGGCTGCTCTGATCTCCTTAGTGTTCCAAGCACTTCTCTATCCCCAGAGGCAACAAGGAAATCTTGACTAAGATTTGACTAAATCTTGACTAAAACTGGCTGCAAGATGTGGAACAATATGAGGCTAACCTCAAGTCCCTCCACTTAAGGACTTCCCTTGGACACTCTGTTTTCTCATGGTGCCATTTGCAGTGTGTCTGAGTCTTCCAATCTACTGTCTACGCTCAGAGATGGAGTGCTTACCCCAGGTGTTCAGAATTCCCAGAATCATTCTCTCATTCTGTTTGGCTTTCTTTGCTCTCTTCTATTTTTTTTCTCTTTCCTTTTCCCCTCTCTCCCTCCCTCCTTCACCTTCTCTGTCTTTATGGCCTCCTTTTCGTAACATCTTTATGCCCTGTTGTTTTTTTTTTTTTTAGCCTTGGTGATTATCCTGTAAACCCAACTGTGGGCATTCACAGAAAAATCCCTTTCTTTCTCTCTCCCTAAACCCAGTTTTAATTTTTGTTTTATCCACATCGAAAGCACTTGCTCAGTCTCCTTGTGAACTTAGAAACTAGAATCCAAAGTTCAGGGCTGGGTTCTGGTCTGTGTCGTCCCCTCCCAAAATAATCAACATCTTCACTGCAGTTGCTGGAAAACCAGCCACTGGCAACCAGGGAAACTAAGATTTTAAAAAAATGTTATTATCCACATACTAATAAGACTAACAAGTCCCTCCTATCAATACTGACTTTAATAAAAATAAGAAAGAGAATCTATTTGTTGAATGTATTATTAGTTAGTAAATTTTCATTAACTTTGTTATAATCTGCATACCAAAGCATGCAATGCTGTGAATATGAAAAATATAGGAAGATTTAAAAAACAAAAACAAAAACCCTGAGGCTAAGAAGCCCTAAATTTGCCCACAGTCACACAGCTAAGGAGTGTTGGGAGGTGGCATGATGCTTGAGCAGTGCCTGTATCCTTTTGGAGAGCCATAGTGCACAGGCTTATTAAAAATCAAAGGCTCTGAGCGGTCAAGTCAGAGGCAGAGTTTCCTGTTTAAATGTATTTAATAGTATTCCCCATGTCTTTTACTTTAGAATGGGGATATTAAGTTTAAAGACTGTAGGGGGGGGGCAAGTTTCTCCTGCTGCTCATGGTTGCATGGGGGCTAGAAAACAAACAAAGTAATGGTGGGACAGTGCTGGATCAACGCAACAGTATAGTAGGAGATCCATTCACTCAGCAAACGTTTGCAGAGCGCATACAGCATCAGTCATTCTACTAAGTGCCAGAAACCTAAAGAGAGAGAGGCAAGATGCCCTCTGTGTCTGCAAGAAACTTAGTCCTAAGTGCTTTCTACTTCTGTTGGAGAAATTGGTTCTCAAACTTAAACAGGGGCTTCTTAAAACACAGATTGCTGAGTCCCACCTCCAGAATTCTGATTCTGTAGATGGGGGGGGGGGGTGGAAGGGAGGTGTTGGGGGGGGGGGTTTACCAAAGAATTTGCATCACCAGCAAGCCCCCAGGTGATGCTGGTGCTACAGGTCCCAGGAGCACACTTCAAAAATGACTCTGTTAGTCAAGTACTAGCTGTTTCAGGATCCTGGAGAAATACTTTGTTAATTCCCACGATTTCCAGAAAAGAAGTTCAAAATTGTAATCTTGACCTGTTGGCACCGTTATGTCCATGGTAAGATAAGAAAAGCCACAGTTCTTTGTCTTTATGGCCACAAACGTGCTGGCAAATTACATTTATCACTGTCTCTTCACCCTCGCAACAAATCAATAATAGATTTGTTGATCAGTAATTGGTGCTCAATTCGAGAGCCTCAGGTCAGGAGTTGACACAGCGCGCATAAATACAAGATGCAAAGCTGGGAGTCAAACCTGCCCCTGTTATTCCAGAGATGCGGTACTTTTCATTCTGCCTTACTGCTGAGACCAGTTCATTTGATGATGGTGGTGGTGGGAGGTGGCGGCATGGGAGACAAGTGGCTTGTTAAGCATCAGGAAGCCCCGATAAATAATTGATTGAACTCCTTCCCTCCCCCCACCCCCCCCCCCCCCCCCACCTCTTTTCTTCCTGCTCGTGAGGAAAGCATCTCATCTGTTAAAAGACTGAAGCTCAGACAGTGCTGACAGGAGAGAAAAGGTGGCTCTCTATTCCCTGGAGCCTGGAAACATCTTCAACAGCCGCACAGCTTCTGGAACTCGGCTTTCAGCCCCGCCCCCACCTCTCCCTTGGCCCCAGAAATGGAGGTGAAAGGCCACGAAGACCGCGTCACCCTGGCTGTGGGAAGGACTGTGTGTCGGCAGCACCACCAGCAGGAGAGCAGGAACACAGACCTTCTTCTGTGCTGCCTGCCTAATCCCCCTCTGGAGCTGGTTGTCATGGTGACAAGGGCAAAGCGTGCAGGTGCCTTATTGTGACTGAGACACGTGTGACTCAAATGACGGGAAGAATTAAAGAGGATCTGCAGCCGGCCCGGCAGCTCCAGCAGGACGGCTCTGAGTCCCGTGGTGCTTTAAGCCGCCGGCTGAGAATTGAGAAGGCTGAGGAAGTCCAGGACTGAGAGAGGGCCCTGACCCAAGTCAGGCCTGAGAGAGGGCCCCGGCCCCGCCCCCACCCCACGTGGCTTTGGCTGGATGGAAGCTGCAGGTGCAGGCCCCAGATTTGTAGGGTCCATTAGAAGAGGTGCCTTCCCAACCTCAGGAGAAGCATCTATGTTGTACTACTCACTCCCTTCCTCTCCGACCAACCCTTCCCTTTGCAGCAGAAGCTTAGGAATGAGCTAGAAGACAGAACCAAATTAACTCAGTCTTGCTCTATGAAATCAAAGTGATTTGGCAAAAAAATAGGAAAAGGGCTTGAAAACAGCAAGCATGTTTTCGAGTGTGTGTGTGTGTGTGTGAGTGAGTGCTGGGTTTCTCCTTTGAAAAACAGGTTCGAGTTTTCTAACTTCGAGGAGTTCTCATTTCAGTTGGGTTTCAGGGTGGTTTGCAGGGTGGTTAAATGGCGCCCCACTTTTGCATCCCACGGCTCATGGCTTCTCTGCAGCCCTCCTGTGCGCTGAGCTGCCAATCCGTTTGCCCCTCACAGTTCCGACTCTACCCTCCTCTCTCCAGCTCTATCAATGGCAGCAACATTAATATTAATGAGAGGAATTAATACACATTTCCCGGAAAAGGTCAAGGAAAACAGAACCACAAAAGACTGAGCACAAATAGTGTGCTCGGTGTTTGGTAAACATTTTTTCATTAAATCCAGACGATGTAGCACTCAGAGGTAAGCACAACCATATCTCCACTTAACAGATATCGCACTTCAAAAAGCTTAAAGCAGTATGGTCTAAATAAGAAACAGAACATAGATTCATATTTAGGTCTTTATTGTCACCCAACTTCAGGGTTGTTTTTTTCCTACTACAATGCCACATTGCAATGTCCCTCAAAAAGAAGAAAAAACAACTCTCTTCTTTCCTCTGGTAATTTTAACATTTAACTGGTAAGAGTTAGAGATCGTATGGCTTTTTTGATGCCATGTGTCAGGGCTCTTGTCCCAGTCTTTATTATTAATAACCAATATTTGCTGACTAATTTTTACTGTGTCCATTTCACACCCCTATCGCATAGGAAATATGTTAAAGATTTATTGATGGTGTGCAAATTTGGACTTAAGGAGATTATCTGCCCAAGGTCCCACAGCAGCTATAGATAGGTCTAGCCAGGACGTGAACCCAGGAGCAGAACACTTATTCTCTGTGCTGTGCTATGCTATGAGGCAAAGGTCTTATAAGCTTTCCTAGGTATGAAGACAAAAAAGGAAAGAGATGTTGTAAATCTTTCCCTAGTTGGTTCCCATGAAAATAAAGCTAAACCAGGTGGGGTTAGGACTTAAACAAGGGCATTTCAAGAAGCGTAAGAGCCCTTCTTGTGCCACCTTCTATGGATTGTTTTGTTTTGTTTTGTTTGAATTCTGGAATGTTCCCAGTGCCTATTGTTTGGGGTTAGATACTTAGATACGGGCAACCTAAGTCTGCAACTGAAATGACTTTCACAAAAGCTTTCCTTCCAGGATGTGTTTGATAGAGATCAATGCACTTAATATTCATTTCAGGCTAATTAGCTAAAGCAAGGGTCCCATGAGCAACCACGAGCCAGGAGAAGGGACAATTCTGGACATCTTTGTCTAATTCCTCTTTAAATGCTAATAGCTTTGAGATTATTCTATTAACAGGCAGAATCAGAAAAGGAATAAAAGGGCCTGTTTCATTTAATAAAGGGATCACCAAATGGATCGGAATGTTTGTAACAGCCTGAGTAATTATCTATTCATTTAGGTCAAACTACTGTGGGCATCAGGAAAACATAACTAAGAGCAATCCGATTTATGCACAGCCTGCGGTGGGGCCTCATTACAACACAACCCCTGATCCCTATACTTCTGAATGCCTGATAGAAGATCAGCTTTACAACAGAGAATGAAGACCTTTTTCCTTGGAGTCCCAGAACTCCAAGTCAAACATTTACGATATGACAAATAAAAGCTATGTTCTAATGCAATACATGTTACATAAACAGTGTGTTTGGGCAAAGAAGGAAAGGAGGCTGGGCCTAGACACCAAGTGTCATCTAGAAAACCAGAAAGACTTGTGTTTGAACCCTGGTTTCTCTTTAGTAACCCAAAAACACCCTCCCCCAGGCTGCAAGTTTTGTAGTACTATGACCCTCTCACTATTTGCCTGAACATTAATCAGGTAAATTAAACTCACTGTTTTAGGTCTTTGTTTTTGTTTTTTAACTTACAGAATAAGCATAATCATAGTGTCAAGCTTGCAAAAGTTGCTTTAAGGATTAAATGAGATACTATATGTGCAAAGAGACTAGATCAGAGACAATGTTCAAAAGATGGTTAATAACTGTTACCTGGCTTTGTTATAGAGACTGGCTCTGTCAGAGACACCTGAAAGATCCAAGGGTAAAGTGATTAGCTTAAGAATTTAGGCACTGGTTGTTCAAGAAAGATCCATCCAACAAGTAGGTTCTTCCCAAGGATATGGATTATATTCTAGTTAGGTGAGTGATGACATCAGTCTATTT
This sequence comes from Panthera leo, assembly GCF_018350215.1. Classification (NCBI taxonomy): domain Eukaryota; kingdom Metazoa; phylum Chordata; class Mammalia; order Carnivora; family Felidae; genus Panthera; species Panthera leo. Next base: position 94,894,226 of record NC_056688.1, read on the forward strand.
TTAGAGTTTTAATTTTGGCTTTCGCAGAGATTTTCCAGTCACTTTGTGGGGGGAGGAGTTGGTGAGAGCAGCTACGTGCATATTTGTGGTCTAGTTGAACAGGTAGAGGTTAGCAAAGGTCTTCTGTTGTACAGGCTGTTGTTGTCACGTGCTCTGCCTTGGCCAGCTGTGGCTGCTGATCACAAGAAGAGCATCACAAAAATGCAGATTCTGGGTCCTAATCCAGAGCTGCTGAATCAGAATCTCCAAGAGATAATACCAAGGAATATGCCTTTTCTAAAATTTCCTCAGGACACCGGGACATATTCTCTGGGCTAGAGTTTGGAAACCTATGCGCTAAGCAAGTGCATGAAACTGAGCCCACTGCAATATCACATTTGTGATGAGGACCTTTCTGAATACATTCTACAAGCCACCTTGCACTCATGTCTCAAGAGGGATATATCTGAGGCCCATTAACATTCACTTCATAAAACACCAAGTGCCTATGTGCCCTATTCCTGCTTTCCTCCACTAATAAGCTATAAGAAAATGGGAAATAAAAGATGGTTCTTAATGGAGACTTTTTTTCTATCCCATCAGGCCTCTGCCTTGACCCATTTCTTGCCTACAGGTGGGAAAACAGAATATAGCAGGAGCTTTTAAGCAGATATATAAAACACCGAGTTATCATGACCAGCAACTTAGGTATGACTGACTTCCGCTGCAAATGGCCTCTGCAGCCTATTAATAAAGCAAGAATCAGATTGAAATTTATTCCAGAAGTTTCAAAGCGACTTCATATGGTGAAAAATAAATATATCCAGGGTACAATTACTAGCTCATATATCCTGGTTATATACGTGTGTGTGTGTGTGTGTATATATATATATATATATATATACACACACACATATATATGTGTATATATATTATACACATATATATGTGTGTGTGTATATATATATACACATATATATATACATACGTATACATATATACGTATGTATATATATATATGTGTATATATATATACACACACATATTTATGTGTATATATATACATATATGTATATATATATATATATATACATAAATATGTGTGTGTATATATATATACACACACACACCCTAGTAATCCTACTATATATCCTAGTACAATTACTAGGTTATAAGTCAGGTATATATGTTTAGCTCAAACAAATATTGCCCAAACTTTCCCAAAGTAATTCAACCAATTTATACTCCCCCCAGCATACATGAGTGTTCCAATTCTTCCATATCTTCATCAAAATATGGCCTTTCAGTTTTTTTAAATTTAGCCATTCCAGTGAGTGTTTAATGGGATCTTGTTGTGGTTTTAATGTGCATTTCGTAAGGCATAATCATTTCACATGAAGTATCTTATTATAGTGTTTTACTTGTAACTCATCAATTTCACTCCTAAGCCTAGGCCCAAGAGTGCATATGTGCACCAAAAGGCATATGTATGCAGCTTTATGTATAGCTAGAAATAACCTAAATCTCCATCAACAAGAAAACAGATAAATAAATTGAGAGTATATATACAATGGAATACATAGAGAAGAAAAATAAAAACTACTAAAATATGCAACATCATAGGTAAATCTCACAGATACTACATTGAGGGATTTAAAAAAAAAAAAAAAACAGGCACAAATGAGTATCCACAGTATAATTCCATTTATATTAAGTTCCCAACCATAACGAGTAGAGACAGAAGTTGGAATAGTAGTTAACTCTGGTGGTGGGGAATGTAATCAGGGCAGGCTTCATGGATGCCTGTCTTATAAGGTTCCACACTTAGGAAGGTCCTGTGCTTGGTTTAATGCTCCATTATCACTATTTTTTAATTCATAATATTTTTTGAACAAGGGGCTCCACTTTTTTTTAATTTTTTTTTAACGTTTATTTATTTTTGAGACAGAGAGAGACAGAGCATGAATGGGGGAGGGTCAGAGAGAGGGAGACACAGAATCCGAAACAGGCTCCAGGCTCTGAGCCGTCAGCACAGAGCCCAACACGGGGCTCGAACTCATGGACCGCGAGATCGTGACCTGAGCCGAAGTCGGTCGCTTAACCGACTGAGCCACCCAGGCGCCCCTGGGCCCCACTTTTTCATTCTGGACTTTGAGCTGTGTGTTATGCACCTGGTCCTTGGTTCATTTGCCTAGAAAAGGGCCTAAGGGAGCCTCCTGGGTGCTGGAACAGGGTTGTAGTTACACAGGTATACACACATGTCTATTGAGCTATAGACATAAGATCTGTGCATTTTACTGCATGTAAGTTATAACTTAGATTAAACTTTAACAAAAATGTGAAAGAATAAATAGAACATATAGCAGCACGAAGAACAAATTCACCAGAATTGCCAGAGGCTCTGGTGCATAAGTCTGGGGAGGATTCCAACCATAAGTGACTCTAGCTGTAAGAAGGAGCAGGGGAGTGATGACTGTTAACATACACTAAGCATCTACTGTGCGTCAGGCATTGTGGAAATCACTTTACATGTGCTGAATCATTAAATCTGCACAGTAGGGAAGCCTAGGTGGCTCAGTCGGTTGAGCATCCACCTTCGGCTCAGGTCATGATCTCACAGCTCCAGAGTTTGAGCCTCACGATGGGCTCTGTGCTGACAGCTCAGAGCCTGGGGTCTGCTTAGGATTCTGTGACTCCACCTCTCTCTGCCCCTCCTTGCTCACACTCTGTCACTCTCTCAAAAATAAATAAACATTAATTTAAAAAAATCTGTACAGCAATCTTGTTAGATAGCATTAGCCTCAATTTATAGGAGGAAAAGCGTTCCAGAAAAGTTAAGTAACTTGTCTAATAATAGACAGTATGTGAATGGCCAAATGGAGTCTCAAACCCAGATCCATCTGCTTTATAGACACATCCTTTCAAAACTATTATGCTACCTCTACTTGCAAAATTCTCCTGATCATGTACTGAGGGAGACAAAAAAGCGGACCATATTCCAAAAATATTTAAATATGACATAACTATTCAGAGGCTGCATGCAATATGGAGAAACCCCTTTCCTGCCCCTGGCAGCACGCTGTGCCCTCCCAGGGCATGAGATCTGATTTTACCTCGTAAACATAAACGCAGGTATTAGTCCTGGAAATACAATTACCCATCTCAAGTATTTGACTCAAGGACTTGGTTCATCCTCTGATTCTATAGCTTGCTGATGGGCCATAAGAAATAAGCATTGTTATGTGACCTTCAAAACATGACATATGAGTAGCAAAATAAATGATTCATTTAATGGGTTTAGATATAGAGGGCCTTCCCCTGCTTCAGCACTGAGGTCTTATTTATGGCCTGGTCTTAACTGAGTTTCTTTGTGTGTAAGCTTTGAAAAACCATTATGGTCAAAACCTTTCACAGGATTTATTAGAATGCTTTGAAAATTTCTGTGTAGAGAACAGAAGCAGTCAAACTATTATGTCTGTTGCATAAATGCAAAAAAAATCCCCTTAAACTTCTGAATGTTTGACACTGTGGAAATAATAAGAATGGAAAATAATCTCTACTTAATCAGGTTTAAAAATATGCTTATCTAGGGTTTTATGAGTCCTGTACATACTTTTTATCCAATGGATTACTCAATAAACATGTACTGAGCATCTTTATATACAATGTCACTATGCTCAGGATTTTTAAACATATGAGATACACATTTGATCTTCCCAAAGGCAAGTGTAAAGAATATTATATAACATGTGTCCTACCTGCCCCTAGTACAAAAGATGATGTAATAAATTAAAGAACTGTAGCATCAAGAGAAGGGATAATGGGAGAAGCAAGCCCCATACCTCCTTATCGTCCTCAGGAAAAATTAGTGATTGCCAGAAACATAATGGAATTGCCAAATATAAAATTAACTATATAGTCAGGTGCTTCGTATTATTGTTGTGTTGTTGTTGCTGCTGTTGTTTTCTTCCAGGTAGTTTTAGAGACTCCCCATGTCGGTATTTTATACATGTCTCCCTCTCATCTGTATCTCTAGCTCATTGTGTTTCACTCTCCTCTTTCCTCACCTGGATCAGAAATTAAAGAGATTAAAGAGAAACCCAGAAGGGTGTGAAATACCTGTGTTCCAGCTTAAGACCAAAGACAATGGCACATATGCCTCTTCCAAATATTTTAGTCTCCCTTTGGGTAATAGGGGCATAAAAATTCACAAAATATCAGGTAGAAATGTTTTGGGAATCTGAGACAAAATCATAGCACTGACCAAACTAGTTGGATGTTGGTTTAAATTCTGATCCCACAGAAGATAAGCTTCTTTCCTGCAAAGCCTTCAAAAATTCCCACCAGCTTTCACCAATAAGAAGAAAAGACACACTAGGCTCAGGCAAAGGAAGGAAAGAAGAGAGGAAGGAAGGAAGGAAGGAAAGAAGGAAGGAAGGAAGGAAGGAAGGAAGGAAGGAAGGAAGGAAGGAGTGGAGGGAGGGGAAGGCGGACAGGGAGGAAGAGAGAGAGGGAGAAAGGTAGCATTGCATGTTTCTTCTCATAGTTAAAAAGGAAATATTGAACCATCTTGGTTTAAAAACTAGGCTTTCAAGGGGCACCTGGGTGGCTCAGTTGGTTGAGCGTCTGACTTCAGCTGAGGTCGTAATCTCACACTCCGTGAGTTCGAGCCCTGTTTCGGGCTCTGTGCTGACAGCTCAGAGCCTGGAGCCCACTGCAGATTCTGTGTCTCCCCCTCTCTCTGCCCCTCCCCTGCTCATGCTCTGTCTCTCTCTGTCTCAAAAATAAATAGAAACATCAAATTTTTTTTTAATTAGGCTTTCAAGTTAGAAATGGACATAGTATGGTAACAGAATGGATACAGAAATGGAGATCGTAATAACTAACATTTATTAAGCACTTATGATGTACCAGGAACCATTCCAAGCTCTTCATTTTTTAACTCATTAACTCCTCATGACAATCCTGAAAGGTGATACTATAATTGTGGCCACTTTAAACATGAGGGAAATGAGGCAAAGATTGCCTAAGTAAAATGTCTAGTCACATCATATGCTTATAAGTAACGAAAGTGAAATTCAAACCCAGGCAGACTGTCTCCAGACCCCTCACTCTGAACCACCGTGCTGTTTTATACAAGGCAATGAAACTATGGAAAGTTTTGGAAATAAAACAACAAAACTATAGAAAAATGTATCTAAGATGAAAAATAAGCATCCCAAATGTAGCTGTCTTTACCACGTTACCTGGCTACTTCAATTATTGAGGGGTGCCATGACTACTGAGTTTGGAATGAGGTGAGAATCGTGTCAATGGAAATGGTCTAATTATAGATAGGAAAAGTGAGGCTGAAGAAATCAGGTGATTCCTCCAAATCTGTATAGGTAGGATTAGAACCTGGATACTTTAAACTCTTGGACCTATATGCTTTCTATATTGCCACACTAACTTACACAGCTGATTTTAAGGCCTCCTCCTCTGCTCCATTCTCCTACCATCTCCCAGCCACATGGCCTGTCATCACACATCAACACGCTCACCACAAGGCAAAGACAGAATCTTAGAACCTCAGAGGAATAATGTCCTTAGATATGACCCAGAAAATCCTTTGTTATCCAGACTTGTTTCATATAGATGACAGGACCAAGGCCTAGGAAAACAAAACATTTGTCACAAACTCATATTTATATGGTAGCTAATTGGGAGCTAACTTCTTCCACTTCCTACCACAGTTTCTTTCCAATATAATACATCATCCTGGATATTCACTTTTACATGTATTAAACCATTCATCACCAATGACATGTGTTGGATCATATGTGGATAATCCCCCACCTTAAATTTTCACATTGAATGCCCAAGAAGACTCATGAGAAACACATTATGCTTATTTTTTTCTAATTTAGGATCATTAGAATCCCAGATCTAATCACTCCAAACTCAGTGCTATCTCTAACCTGCCATGGCTGTCTCTCCACTCTTTAGCACTACAAGTATTCTCGATCAGATTTACTGGCTCCAGATTTAAGACCATTCAATATTTGTTAGCTACCAACCACACAGCAGTGACATGTACCTCAGGATTTATACCACATTTTCTAAACATGCATTGAGTACCTGCTGTGTAGCTGGGATACTATATATATGTACACATGCATGTGTATATATACTTATACATACATATATACATGTATGTATATGGACATGAACATATAGAAAGAGATGTATACCTATATAATAATTAAAAAATACAAATATATATCTTTATATGCCCATATCATGTCATATGGTCCCTTAATTTAAAACAGCTACACAAAATTAATATGTAAAAAGCCTTAATCTGAAATAGCTGACATAAAATATTTATGACAATGAGAATCGACGGATTTGTCCAACCCAATCATCTTTTATATACCCCAAAGTTTTGCTTACTTGAACTACAATTACTACAATCAATTTCTTATCTTGCTTTTATTTATTATTCAAGACCAAAAGACAATGAAATTCAATTGGTTTCCCTATGAGCTTTAAAAAGCAAGAAAAGGCCAGAAAGTACAGCAGCAAGTTGCTGCAGACCTCAAAACTAGAAGGAGAGAAGGCTGAAACCTTCACCAAAAGACGCCACTGCAGAAGAGATTGAAGCGGGGTATAAGGCAGGCAGGAGAGCCCAGAAGGAACCTCCCTGAATTTCAAGGAAACTAATTAAGAAACTAATATTCCAGAAAAAGATAATCAGCTACCAATAAAGAAAGCAAACAAACCCAAACCAACCAAAGACGTGTCAAGCATGGGCCTATTTCAGCATCATTTGGCTCTATCCTTGAAATAATAAAAGTTGATTGTTTTACACATAAGAGAGTTGGACATACTCCTGGCTGTAAATACACGCTTGATAAGCATTCTTCTCTGTGTTCCTTGAATGGTGCTTGGGAAAAAAAAAAAAAGGTCATTTTCTTTCACCTCTATGACCAAAATGTCTATGGTATGCTGTGCTACTCTTATTATTGTACACAAGCATTACAGAGCCCTTAATATAAACCCAGTATCATGCCAGATGGTTTGCAAGCATTATCACATTCAATCCTGACAGAAGTTCTGTGGGGGGCGTCCTATTAGGATCTCGATTTTAGAAATAAGAGGAATAGAGTTTAAACAACTTTCTTCACCACTTTCACAACTGACTAGTGTCAAATGAGGTCATAAACCAAGGTCTATTTCATACTAAGAGCAGTCCCTTTAACCACCAGACACAATGCCTAAAGAAATCTGTATCCAAAAAAGAAGCTTACAAATGCAGATTTCAATTAAACATGCAAAATAAAGAAAGCTGCCATAAAAGACAACTTTTAGCATTTTTGAAGATACTCTATGTTCTGCCTCTTCTCAGAGTTTCAAGGAAGACAGAAGGCCTTCATCCCTTCTCAGCCACTAGACTATTTACTGACTTTGCCCTTAAACTTGGTAGTTGTACCTACTACTCAAAGCACCAAGTTTGACCCTTGGAGGATTATAAAAGAAAAACTGACCAAAAATAATCTCCACTCTGGCAGCATTAAAGGGACCCAATTTAAGTGGATTGAGATGTCAAAATTCATCATTACAATTTACCTCAGAAAAGGCCTTAAATGTCAATTTACCTTTGCAGTGAGAGTACCTTGGAGCAAAAACTGAGAACATATCCCAGTATAATAACCTCCCTTAGCCAAGAGCACCTCTGAACCACTGCTAATGTCTTCTCATTTCACAGACACTAAAAAGCAGAATTAATTCTGCAGTCAGTGAGCACGCTGTCCCCCTTTCTGAAGATACTCATCCTGTATCGGTTTGCTAGGGCACCATAACAAAGTGCTACAGACTGGGGTGGCTCCAGCAATGCAAGTTTATTTTCTCATGATCCTGGAGGCAAGAAGTCTGATAGCAAGGTGTTGGCAAGGTTAGTTTCTTCTAAGGCCTTTTTTCTTTGGCTTGTTGATGATCGTCTCCCCGCTGTGTCCTTATATGGTCTTTCTTCTGAGTGTGTTTGTAATCTAATCTCCTTTTTAAAATAAGGCCATATATAATTAGGGTCCATCTGTATGATTTCATTTCACTTTAATCATCTCCTCAAAGGTTCTGTCTCCAAATGCCATCCTATTCTCAAGTGCTAGGGTTAAGACTTCAACACATGAGTCTTGTGAAGTATGCGACTCAGCCCGCAACACAGCCCAACTGAAATGATCCCCATTTGGTATTGCTCTATCCCTGTGCCTCCAAAAATTTCAGTTCTTATTCAACAGTCCATTCTTGCCATTCACCAGTCCTTCTTCCTAAATTCTAAATCCAATCTCTCCCCAGAATATAGCAATGAAGCCCAGTGCTGTCTTTTATTCCCAGAGTACAGGGGTTGATCCAACGACTAGCACGTGCCCCAAGCAATAAAATACAATGCAATATAATTTTCCCTGGTAGAACAAAGCCTCTTTCTCTTGGCTCTTGAAGATAAATCTAGAATGATGTAACCCAGGGGGCTGGTAGAAATCATTTTGCAACCAAGAGGGACGGCTCTGAGCATAAGTCAAATAAAGTTAGACAACAGAGTGGACCTGAAAGACTGAGAAAAGATGGTGTTGGTGACATTTTTGAGGTTCTGGATCAAACTCTGTCTGAAGTTAAAATTATACCCAATCTTTCCCATCACAATAATTTCCATTTTGCTTTAGCCTTTTGGAGTCTGGCTACCTTTAATTCTATCTGAAACAACAGTTTCATATAGATGAAAGGGAGTAGTAGAGCTCAGGAGCAGGCTGTGAGAATAAATTAGGAAAGTTTCCTTTTGCTTTCATCTGTTCACCCTGTGTAGATATGGTGTTTGTGTTAAGTTTCTAAAAGTCAAGATCACTTACTTCATTAGTTCAACAAATGTCTATAAAATGCCTAATAGAATCAGGTATTGTATCATAGCATACATTCTCAACAGGGGTGTTATTGCCTCAAAAGGGACAAAAATTGCTTCTTCTAGGGGTAAAGAAAATCTTAGTCTTTTTTTAAAGTGTAAAACACAGATATACATACAGTGTATAAACAGAGTATATTGGTGTTATTATAATTTCACAGGGGATGGGGACAATTAGGAGGGAAATCTGTCCCAAAAGGCTCTAACAAAGGCAATAATTAAAAAAAAAGAAAAAGGTTGAGAAACACTTTGCTAAAGGAAATCTGGAGTGCAGATATAAATGTGAATGCAGCAGGCACTGTGATAAAGATATAGACAAGGTACAATAAGGACTGAAAGGGAAAGCATTTTTAATCCTACTGGGATGGGACTGAATGAAGAGTCAAAATAGTAATGTAGAAAATGATACTTTATCTTATTCTGAAAGCTAAGAAATCAAGAAGAAAAAGCACATCCTAGTCTGAGAGGCCAATGTAAGCAAAAGCATGAAAGTACAAAACGGTGTAGCTCAGTACCACTGAAGTTCAGGCAATAAAAGAAAAAGCAGGCAATGAAGGAGGCTTGGCATATCAGGTAGGAATATTTTATCAATAGTGGATTAAATGCATAAAGTATTTTGCTTCTCTCCTAAAAAAAATTCTAGAGGCAGGAAGCTTTCAGCTTCAGTTCAGTAGCTCAAAGCTGTCACAGTTGGCATTTCTGAAACGCTATTTGCCTTTTCCTCTGTGTTTGTCATTTCATCCACTCTAGGCAACTGGGGCAATTCCAGACACTCATGTTTAAGATAGGAAAATGGAGAAATTGCATTTATTGTATACATCAATCAACTTTTATCAGGAAAGGAAAAGCTTTCCCAGAATTACATCTCCATCCCTGCCCATTTGCTCATTGGACTGATTTGGGTCACTCAGCCATCGCCAGTCACAAAGGAGACTAACAAAACAGAATGGTCATAACTTGTTCAGACGAAGTATTCCAACACCTCGAGACAGGCATGTTGCTGCTGCAAATTTAATCTCAGTACTGTTGGAAAGAAATACGTGGGGAATAGTTTTAGGCTAAGAAAGAAGTGATCAAAGATCAAATTGTTATTTAGTTCTCTGTAGCTAAGACTAGACATAGAATAAAATTTCAATGTTCTTCAGAAATTATTATTAGAGAGATGATAAAATTATTGGTGATTTTTATATTCATCTTCATATTTCCAAATTATCAATAGTGAATACACATTAGTCATATAATCAAGAAAAAACCCAAACATTATAATATTTTGAAAGAAACTATTCCCAATAAAAATATTGCCTGGGTAAGAGAACTAGATCATTTTAGGAGCTAAGCTGGTAGAAAAATTAAGTATAGTATATAACACATAGAAAATATGGAAGAAAATTAGTGAGGTCCAAGAGGAGAAAAATATTAAGTGGTTTTCTGAAGCCAACACATACCAGTATTTGAGAGCTGATTGCTAATTTTTTGTTTTGGAACTTTGCAAAGTTGTGTGTAAAGCACAGCGATTATTAAAAATTAAATTATATAAACTTACAGTTAAAGGCAACAAATATTCAAAATAATTACTTCCTAATTATCTTACTGTATTGGACTCTCATCTATGCTCTTGAGGTTGTCTATTGCATTTGTATGTTGAAAACACTACATAAATGTATGCTAATAAGTATCTCTTCCCAATTCCATGCTCGGGGAGATCAAATCACAGCTTGATATAGTTACAGCAGGAGGATCTACGTCATGAAGATTGGCAAATGCTACAAATCAGAGTTTGATTTATTATTTATTGTTTTGTTAATTATCTATATTTAAATGATGGAAAATATTATTAATAAGAATTAAACTTGAATTTTGTCTTATCTATAAACTATATACTGTAAGTAGCACAAAAATCTAAGGAGGTATTTTTCCATCAGCATGATCACAATAACCACCATCTACCCTCTTAAAACCTCCTCCCATCTCTTCTCTTTAAAAGAAAATATCAAGATTTCTGGATTCCTAAGAAACTGAACTTGCAACTATCATACGACCCAGCAAATGTACTCCTGAATATTTATCCCAGAAAGGATAAAACAACAACAACAACAACAACAACAACAACAACAACTTATGTTCACATAAAAACCTATACATGATAGTTTATAACAGCTTTATTTGTAACAGCCCCATAGCAGAAACAACCCTGGCACCCTTCAATGGGTGACTGGTTGAACAAACTGTAATACATCCGTACTATGGAATATTATTTAGCAATAAAGTTGAAGCAATTATTGATACATGCAACAATCTGGATGAATCTCCAGAGAATTATGCTGAGTATAAAAAGCCAATACCAAGAGATACTGGTACCAATGGGATACTGTATAATCCCATTTACATAAATGTCTTGAAATGTCAACAGATTAGTGGTTGCCAGGGGTTAAGAAGTGGGCAGGGATGGCAGAAAGTGGGTATGACTATAAAAAAACAATATTAAGTTTCTTTACACTGATGGAAGTGTTCTATATCAATACCCATATTCTGCTTATGACACTGTACTATAGATTATAAGATATTATTATTGACAGAAACTGGATAAAAGATACATGGCATCTCCATATCATTACTTATGACAGCATGTGAATCTACAATTATTCCAACACACAAAGTTTAACTAAAAAATAGAAAAAGGTCCCAATAGTCTATCTATTGCACAATAACAAATAAAGTTATTGCAAGTTGAAAAAAAATTAAGCTTTCTTAATTCTCCCTCCTTTCTTTCTGTCTACTCTTCTCACTTCTCTCTTCTTTCCTCATTGCACATTTTCCTCTTTGATTACATCATCTGTTCTCACATATTCAATTACCATTTACATAATAAAGTTCCCCAAACATGTTCTCTCTTTTCTCTTGAAAATGTAAACTCAACTACTGACTGGCCATACCCCTTGAATATCATATAGGCATTACAAAGTAAGCATTTCTAAAATTTAATGCAAAAGCAATTCAATGGAAAAAGGCTAATCTTTGCCAAAAACTGTGCTTAAGCAACTGGATATTCACATACAAGAAAAAGGAGAAGGAAGGGAAGAAGGCAAGGGAAGGGAAGGGAATCTCCAAACCTCTTACTTCATGCAAAAATTAACTCAAATGAATTTGAGTTAAACATAGTATCTAAAACTGCAAAGATTCTAGATAAGAACATAAGCAAATATCTTTGTTGCTTTGTATTAAACAAAGATTTCTAAGATACAGCATCAAACACATGGTCCAAAAAGAAAAAATGACCAAGTGGTATTCATCAAAATTAAAAGCTCCTACTGTACAAAACACACTGGTAAGAGAATAAAATAATAAGTGCTGGAAGCCGAGCTACCCAGCCTGAGTGGCAGGGCCCGGGCTGTGGACGGACTGGTGACTGCAGGGTGGCCCGCCGACAGTGAAGCTTCTTGTCCTCCCGCTTTTAGGTAATTTGGCCTTAAAAGTACCTGGGGTGTTGTCTGTTGGGGAATTGCCCTCGGCAGGCCCCCTGGGAAAAGAACCATTAGGGAAGAATCTAAGGTTCCGCAAGCCCTTGCCATTCCCCTTGGAGACTCCTCTACTTACAGGAAGGATAGCCTCATACATTTGCCAGCAAAGAGGGCCTGTAAAGGAGAGACATATGGATTTTGAAAGCCTCACTCCGGCAACTAAGGAGTGTATCTCTGGGCACAGGTAACTTCAACCCCTAGACCCACCTGGCCCCCCGGAGGCATTCCAGATGATGACTGAGCCTAGTCAGTTAAGCTACAGAATGGTTCATTGGTTCCTAGGTGCATTGTCTCTCTCAGAATGTATGAGGCATGGGTTTCTAGGGCCTTTTCAGCCCCTTTCTGGCACCTCGGACCGAGGCAAACACATTGTTCTTCTGGCCTCATGTGGTTAGAAGGTCATGTCCCTGTAACTGTTCCACTTGAGGTGTTGAGAAATGGAGGGCCTTTCACGAGAACAGCAAAACAAATTGCTTTGTAGATTATAGATAAACGCAGATGCATAATGGAATAATGTAAGAAATTAATCTATACTCAAAGGGTATGCGGGAAAGTTAGGGGAAAATCACCATGTTACTTCTTAAAGGTCGTTTATACATAGGAACATTTTCAAAATTAGGTAATGTTAGAAAAACATAGATGATGTATGCTACAAGGAAATCACTAGCATATCTAATGCCACGTTTACTGCAATAAATCAGCCAGTTCAACACACTGCTGTTGTCTGTGTCCGTTTTTATTTTATTTTTTTATTTTAGCTTTTTATTTTAGTTTTTTTGTTTTTATTTTTATTTTTGTTTTGTTTTATTTTCACTTTTTCACCGACGCCGTTCATCCTTTGGGAACCCCTGGACCTGCTGGAGCTGGACTCCGGCAAATAAGGTATATATTGGGAGAAAATATTTGCAAATATATATAAATATAAATATAAATATATAAAATCTCAAAACTCAGTAAGAAATCAAACAACCCAATAAAAGGTGGTAAAAATATTTGAACAAAAACTTCATCCAAGAAGATACATGGATGACAAATAAGTTCAAGAAAAGATGCTCAACATCATTAATCATTAGAAAAATAAAAATAAAAATTACAAGAAAAATCAATATTGAAAACATTACCATACCAAGTGTTAACAAAGATGTAGACATAAGAACTCTCACTTATTATTAGTGAGAATATAAAATTGTTCAACTATTTTGGGAAACAGTTTGGTAGTTTCTTTAAAAATTAAACATATCCCTATTAATATAATCTAGCCATTCGAACCCTAGGTATTTTCCCAAAAGGGGAAAAAAAACATAATTACATAAAAACTTATACACAATTGTTCCTAGCAACATCAGTGAATCTCCAATTAATGATGCTCAGTGAAAGAAGTAAACTAAGAAGAGTTAAAACTGTGTGTTTCAATTTACATAAAATTCAATAAAATGTAAACTAATCTATAGTGATAGAAAACACATTAATGGTCACCTGGGGGTATCAACACAGAGGAGACGTGTAATCCTAGAAAAGGAGGAAAGGAGAGAGGACAAAGGGGTTCAAGGAAAGGATTGCAGGTGATAGAGTTGCTCTCTACCTTGACTGTGGTAAAGACTTCACAGGTCAAAACATCAAACTGTACTCTTTAAATGTTCAATTTAATATGTCAATTAAACTTAATTTTTTAATGAAGAAAAAAATTATAAGAAAAATGTGATATGGGTAAGGGGAATTAGACAAGACTAGATTTACATTAAAGAGGACAGTTTTCCCCCCTGGTATCACAGGCAGAAAAGAGAATATAGCAAACACAAGCTTTTGGGTTTTTTAGTACATAACTAATAGAGTTTTCTTCTTGTGTTTTAAATTTTCTCAGTAAAGTGTGAGGTCTAAGAGAGATCATGGAAATTATAGGAATAAGGTTGTGAGATAAACCCTATGGACAATGGATACAATGGTGGTGTTTCTTCAGGGGAATCTTCCCTGATTTCCATGCAGATGACAAGTCCCTTTTCTACAAGTTATTATATCATCTTCTACCATGCCTTCATAACATACATCACTAGATATATACTTTACATGGATCTGTGTGATTATTTGTTTTACAGCTTTCTCACTCACTAGACTAGATGACACTCTCTAGGGAAGGAAAGATTATTCTATTTTTGTGAACTTCTGTGCTCCCCCTAGCATTCTAGCAGAGGGCAGTGAGAGAGTAGGCTCTCAGAAAACACTACTGAGTGAATGATTCAGGAAATCTAGAAGGATCACTTGGCAACATGGATGGTACAGAAGAGACCAGATGCCATAATTTCCCAATGGTATCTATCTGCATGATTTTATTTTTTCAAATAGTGCTTGGCCAGAGGTATACAGGCACTGAGATGATAAACCACTGCATTGGATTACTGTTTCCCCATGGTAGTGCAGTGGGAGACTATCAGGCAAAGACACCGACATGAGATAGATGACAAATATGTTTTAACAAAGAAATCAAATTGAAGATTGAACTTTAACAACTATAATTTTATAAATACTTGAAGGAATTCAATAAAACAAGCCATTGAAAATCAGTTCCTTACAAGTGAATAATTGAATATTGAATAATTGATTTCTTCTCTTAAGGCAGTTATGTTACAAAAAAATTAGAATTGAGTCCATCTTAAACATTTAGTTTTTTTCACTTCTCATTTGCATGTAACTGTGGTAAAATTACTAATGCAATTATGCTCTTTTTAAAAGTAAAGACTTTATTTTTTAGAGCAGTTTTAGGTTCACAATAAACTTCAGAGGAAGATGCAGAAATTTTCCCAGACACCGTCTGCCCCAAAATATGTATAACCTTTCCTATTATCAACATCATTCACCAGAATGGTAAATCTTTTACTAAGGATGTTCTCACACTGACACATCATAATCACCCAAAGTCCATCCTTCAGTTTTCACCCTTAGTATTGTATGTTCTCTGTGTTTAGAAAATGTATAATGACATGTATTTATCATTACACTATTATACAGAGTATTTTCACTACCCTAAAAATCCTCTGTACTCTGCCTATTCATCTCTCCCATCCCACTCCCAACCCCAATCCCGACAACCACTGATTTAAAAAACTTTTTCTTAACCTTTACTTATTTTTGAGAGAGAGAGAGAGAGACAGAGTGCAAGCGGGGGAGGAACAGAGAGAGAGGGAGACACAGAATCCAAAGCAGGCTCCAGGCTCCGAGCTGTCAGCACAAAGCCTGTCGTGGGGCTTGAACTCACAAACTGTGAGATCATGACCCGAGCTGAAGTCAGATGCTTAACCGACTGAGCCACCCAGGCACCCCAACAACCACTGATTTTTTACTGTCTCCATAATTTTGCCTCTTTCAGAACTTCCTATCATTGAAATCATACAGTACATAACATTTCAGATCAGCCTCTTCACTTTTTTAATATACATGTAAGTTTCCTTCATGTTTCTCATGGCTTGATAGCTCATTTCTATTTAGCTCTAAATTATATTGCATTGTCTGGATGTAACACTATTTATTTATCCATTAATCTACTAAAGACATTTTGGTTGCTTTCAAGGATTGCCTATCATGAATAAACCTGCTACAAACATCTGTGTGTGGGTTTTTATGTGGACGTAAGTTTTCAGCTACTGTGGGTAAATACCAAGGAGCATGACTGCTATATCAAATGTTAAGAGCATGTTCAGTTTTATAAAAGATCTCCAAACCGTCTACCAACGTGGCTGTGTCATTTTGCATTTCTCTCAGCATGGTATGAGTTCCTGTTGCTCCAGATCCTCAACAGCATTTAGTATTCTCATGGATCGTATTATGGATTTGGGGCATTCTAATAGGTGTACTTGTACTTTATTGTTGTTCTAATTTGTATTTCCCTGATGACATATGATGTGGAACATCTTTCCTTTTTTTTTTTAATGTTTATTTATTTTTGAGAGAAAGAGAGAGCACAAGCAGGGGAGGAGGAGAGAGAGAGGGAGACAGAATCTGAAGTAGGATCCAGGCTCTGAGCTGTCAGCACAGAGTGACGCAGGGCTCAAACTTGAACTCATGAACTGTGAGATCATGACCCGAGCCAAAGTAGGACACTTAACCAACTGAGCCACCTAGGCACCTCTGGAACATCTTTTCATATGACTTTTGTGATCCGTTTGTCTTCTTTTGTGAGGTGTCTGTTAAGGTCTTTGGCCCATTTTTGAATCAGGTTGTTTTCTTAATGTTGAGTTTTAAGACTTTTTTTTTTTTTTTTTTTTTTTTTTTAATATATGAAATTTACTGTCAAATTGGTTTCCATACAACACCCAGTGCTCATCCCAAAAGGTGCCCTCCTCAATACCCATCACCCACCCTGCCCTCCCTCCCACCCCCCATCAACCCTCAGTTTGTTCTCAGTTTTTAACAGTCTCTTATGCTTTGGCTCTCTCCCACTCTAGCCTTTTTTTTTTTTTTTTTTCCTTCCCCTCCCCCATGGGTTTCTGTTATGTTTCTCAGGATCCACATAAGAGTGAAACCATATGGTATCTGTCTTTCTCTGTATGGCTTATTTCACTTAGCATCACACTCTCCAGTTCCATCCATGTTGCTACAAAAGGCCATATTTCATTTTTTCTCATTGCCACGTAGTATTCCATTGTGTATATAAACCACAATTTCTTTATCCATTCATCAGTTGATGGACATTTAGGCTCTTTCCATAATTTGGCTATTGTTGAGAGTGCCGCTATAAACATTGGGGTACAGGTGCCCCTATGCATCAGTACTCCTGTATCCCTTGGGTAAATTCCTAGCAGTGCTATTGCTGGGTCATAGGGTAGGTCTATTTTTAATTTTCTGAGGAACCTCCACACTGCTTTCCAGAGCGGCTGCACCAATTTGCATTCCCACCAACAGTGCAAGAGGGTTCCTGTTTCTCCACATCCTCTCCAGCATCTATAGTCTCCTGATTTCTTCATTTTGGCCACTCTGACTGGCGTGAGGTGATATCTGAGTGTGGTTTTGATTTGTATTTCCCTGATAAGGAGCGACGTTGAACATCTTTTCATGTGCCTGTTGGCCATCCGGATGTCTTCTTTAGAGAAGTGTCTATTCATGTTTTCTGCCCATTTCTTCACTGGGTTATTTGTTTTTCGGGTGTGGAGTTTGATGAGCTCTTTATAGATTTTGGATACTAGCCCTTTGTCCGTTGTGTCATTTGCAAATATCTTTTCCCATTCCGTTGGTTGCCTTTTAGTTTTGTTGGTTGTTTCCTTTGCTGTGCAGAAGCTTTTTATCTTCATAAGGTCCCAGTAATTCACTTTTGCTTTTAATTCCCTTGCCTTTGGGGATGTGCCGAGTAAGAGATTGCTACGGCTGAGGTCAGAGAGGTCTTTTCCTGCTTTCTCCTCTAAGGTTTTGATGGTTTCCTGTCTCACATTCAGGTCCTTTATCCATTTTGAGTTTATTTTTGTGAATGGTGTGAGAAAGTGGTCTAGTTTCAACCTTCTGCATGTTGCTGTCCAGTTCTCCCAGCACCATTTGTTAAAGAGACTGTCTTTTTTCCATTGGATGTTCTTTCCTGCTTTGTCAAAGATGAGTTGGCCATACGTTTGTGGGTCTAGTTCTGGGGTTTCTATTCTATTCCATTGGTCTATGTGTCTGTTTTTATGCCAATACCATGCTGACTTGATGATGACAGCTTTGTAGTAGAGGCTAAAGTCTGGGATTGTGATGCCTCCTGCTTTGGTCTTCTTCTTCAAAATTACTTTGGCTATTCGGGGCCTTTTGTGGTTCCATATGAATTTTAGGATTGCTTGTTCTAGTTTCGAGAAGAATGCTGGTGCAATTTTGATTGGGATTGCATTGAATGTGTAGATAGCTTTGGGTAGTATTGACATTTTGACAATATTTATTCTTCCAATCCATGAGCAGGGAATGTCTTTCCATTTCTTTATATCTTCTTCAATTACCTGCATAAGTTTTCTATAGTTTTCAGCATACAGATCTTTTACATCTTTGGTTAGATTTATTCCTAGGTATTTTATGCTTCTTGGTGCAGTTGTGAATGGGATCAGTTTCTTCATTTGTCTTTCTGTTGCTTCATTGTTAGTGTATAAGAATGCAACTGATTTCTGCACATTGATTTTGTATCCTGCAACTTTGCTGAATTCATGTATCAGTTCTAGCAGACTTTTGGTGGAGTCTATCGGATTTTCCATGTATAATATCATGTCATCTGCAAAAAGCGAAAGCTTGACTTCATCTTTGCCAATTTTGATGCCTTTGATTTCCTTTTGTTGTCTGATTGCTGATGCTAGAACTTCCAGCACTATGTTAAACAGCAGCGGTGACAGTGGGCATCCCTGTCGTGTTCCTGATCTCAGGGAAAAAGCTCTCAGTTTTTCCCCGTTGAGGATGATGTTAGCTGTGGGCTTTTCATAAATGGCCTTTATGATCTTTAAGTATGTTCCTTCTATCCCGACTTTCTCAAGGGTTTTTATTAAGAAAGGGTGCTGGATTTTGTCAAAGGCCTTTTCTGCATCGATTGACAGGATCATATGGTTCTTCTCTTTTTTTTTGTTAATGTGATGTATCACGTTGATCGATTTGCGAATGTTGAACCAGCCCTGCATCCCAGGAATGAATCCCACTTGATCATGGTGAATAATTCTTTTTATATGCTGTTGAATTCGATTTGCTAGTATCTTATTAAGAATTTTTGCATCCATATTCATCAGGGATATTGGCCTGTAGTTCTCTTTTTTTACTGGGTCTCTGTCTGGTTTAGGAATCAAAGTAATACTGGCTTCATAGAATGAGTCTGGAAGTTTTCCTTCCCTTTCTATTTCTTGGAATAGCTTGAGAAGGATAGGTATTATCTCTGCTTTAAACGTCTGGTAGAACTCCCCTGGGAAGCCATCTGGTCCTGGACTCTTATTTGTTGGGAGATTTTTGATAACCGATTCAATTTCTTCGCTGGTTATGGGTCTGTTCAAGCTTTCTATTTCCTCCTGATTGAGTTTTGGAAGAGTGTGGGTGTTTAGAAATTTGTCCATTTCTTCCAGGTTGTCCAATTTGCTGGCATATAATTTTTCATAGTATTCCCTGATAATTGTTTGTATCTCTGAGGGATTGGTTGTAATCATTCCATTTTCATTCATGATTTTATATATTTGGGTCATCTCCCTTTTCTTTTTGAGAAGCCTGGCTAGAGGTTTGTCAATTTTGTTTATTTTTTCAAAAAACCAACTCTTGGTTTCGTTGATCTGCTCTACAGTTTTTTTAGATTCTATATTGTTTATTTCTGCTCTGATCTTTATTATTTCTCTTCTTCTGCTGGGTTTAGGCTGCCTTTGCTGTTCTGCTTCTATTTCCTTTAGGTGTGCTGTTAGATTTTGTATTTGGGATTTTTCTTGTTTCTTGAGATAGGCCTGGATTGCAATGTATTTTCCTCTCAGGACTGCCTTCGCTGCATCCCAAAGCGTTTGGATTGTTGTATTTTCATTTTCGTTTGTTTCCATGTATATTTTAATTTCTTCTCTAATTGCCTGGTTGACCCACTCATTCGTTAGTAGGGTGTTCTTTAACCTCCATGCTTTTGGAGGTTTTCCAGACTTTTTCCTGTGGTTGATTTCAAGCTTCATAGCATTGTGGTCTGAAAGTATGCATGGTATAATTTCAATTCTTGTAAACTTATGAAGGGCTGTTTTGTGACCCAGTATATGATCTATCTTGGAGAATGTTCCATGTGCACTCGAGAAGAAAGTATATTCTGTTGCTTTGGGATGCAGAGTTCTAAATAGATCTGTCAAGTCCATCTGATCCAATGTATCATTCAGGGCCCTTGTTTCTTTATTGACTGTGTGTCTAGATGATCTATCCATTTCTGTAAGTGGGGTGTTAAAGTCCCCTGCAATGACCACATTCTTATCAATAAGGTTGCTTATGTTTATGAGTAATTGTTTTATATATCTGGGGGCTCAGGTATTTGGCGCATAGACATTTATAATAGTTAGCTCTTCCTGGTGGATAGACCCTGTGATTATTATATAATGCCCTTCTTCATCTCTTGTTACAGCCTTTAATTTAAAGTCTAGTTTGTCTGATATAAGTATGGCTACTCCAGCTTTCTTTTGGCTTCCAGGAGCATGATAAATAGTTCTCCATCCCCTCACTCTCAATCTAAAGGTGTCCTCAGATCTAAAATGAGTCTCTTGTAGACAGCAAATAGATGGGTCTTGCTTTTTTATCCATTCTGATACCCTATGTCTTTTAGTTGGCGCATTTAATCCATTTACATTCAGTGTTATTATAGAAAGATATGGGTTTAGAGTCATTGTGATGTCTGTATGTTTTATGCTTGTAGTGATGTCTCTGGTACTTTGTCTCACAGGATCCCCCTTAGGATCTCTTGTAGGGCTGGTTTCGTGGTGACAAATTCCTTCAGTTTTTGTTTGTTTGGGAAGACCTTTATCTCTCCTTCTATTCTAAATGACAGACTTGCTGGATAAAGGATTCTCGGCTGCATATTTTTTCTGTTTAGCACACTGTAGATATCGTGCCAAGCCTTTCTGGCCTGCCAAGTTTCAAAGGAGAGATCAGTCACGAGTCTTATAGGTCTCCCTTTATATGTGAGGGCACGTTTATCCCTTGCTGCTTTCAGAATTTTCTCTTTATCCTTGTATTTTGCCAGTTTCACTATGATATGTTGTGCAGAAGATCGATTCAAGTTACGTCTGAAGGGAGTTCTCTGTGCCTCTTGGATTTCAATGCCTTTTTCCTTCCCCAGTTCAGGGAAGTTCTCAGCTATAATTTGTTCAAGTACCCCTTCAGCACCTTTCCCTCTCTCTTCCTCCTCTGGGATACCAATTATGCGTATATTATTTTTTTCTAGTGTATCACTTAGTTCTCTAATTTTCCCCTCATACTCCTGGATTTTTTTATCTCTCTTTCTTTCAGCTTCCTCTTTCTCCATAACTTTATCTTCTAGTTCACCTATTCTCTCCTCTGCCTCTTCAAGCCGAGCCATCGTGGATTCCATTTTGTTTTGCATTTCGTTTAAAGCGTTTTTCAACTCCTCGTGACTGTTCCTTAGTCCCTCGATCTTTGTGGCAAGAGATTCTCTGCTTTCCTGTATACTGTTTTCAAGCCCAGCGATTAATTTTATGACTATTATTCTAAATTCACTTTCTGTTATATTATTTAAATCCTTTTTGATCAGTTCATTAGCTGTTGTTATTTCCTGGAGATTCTTCTGAGGGGAATTCTTCCGTTTGGTCATTTTGGAGAGTCCCTGGCGTGGTGAGGACCTGCAGTGCACTTCCCCTGTGCTGTGGTGTATAACTGGAGTTAGTGGGCGGGGCCGCAGTCCGACCCGATGTCTGCCCCCAGCCCACTGCTGGGGCCACAGTCAGACTGGTGTGTGCCTTCTCTTCCCCTCTCCTAGGGGCGGGATTCACTGTGGGGTGGCGTGTCCCGTCTGGGCTACTTGCACACTGCCAGGCTTGTGTTGCTGGGGATCTGGCGTATTAGCTGGGGTGGGTAGGCAAGGTGCACAGGGGGTGGAGGGGCAAGCTTAGCTCGCTTCTCCTTAGGTGATCCACTTCAGGAGGAGCCCTGTGGCAGCGGGAGGGAGTCAGTACCGCTGCCGGAGGTTTGGCTCCGCAGAAGCACAGAGTTGGGTGTTTGCGAGGAGCGAGCAAGTTCCCTGGCAGGAACTGGTTCCCTTTGGGATTTTGGCTGGGGGATGGGCGGGGGAGATGGCGCTGGCGCCTTTGTTCCCCGCCAAGCTGAGCTCTGCCGTCCGGGGGCTCAGCAGCTCTCCCTCCCTTTGTCCTCCAGCCTTCCCGCTTTCCGAGCAGAGCTGTTAACTTATGACCTCCCAGACGCTAAGTCGCGCTTGCTGTCGGAACACAGTCCGTCCGGCCCCTCCGCTTTTGCCAGCCAGACTCGGGGGCTCTGCTTGGCCGGCGAGCCGCCCCTCCGCCCCGGCTCCCTCCCGCCAGTCCGTGGAGCGCGCACCGCCTCGCCGCCCTTCCTACCCTCTTCCGTGGGCCTCTAGTCTGCGCTTGACTCCGGAGACTCCCTTCTGCTAATCCTCTGGTGGTTTTCTGGGTTCTTTAGGCAGGTGTAGGTGGAATCTAAGTGATCGGCAGGACGCGCTGTGAGCCCCGCGTCCTCCTACGCCGCCATCTTCCGTAACCCCCAAGACTTTTTTATATATTTTGGATAACAGTCATTTATCAGATGTGTCTTCTGCAAATATTTTCTCCCAGACTGTAGCTTGCTTTCTTGGTCTCTTGATATTATCTTTTGCAGATAAGAAGTTTTATTTTTTTTATATTTTTAAAAGTTTATTTATTTTGGGAGAGACAGAGACAGTATGATTAGGGGAGGGGCAGAGAGAGAATCCCAAGCAGGATCTGTGCTGCCAGCAAAGAGCCCAATGTTGGGCTCAAACTCACAAAACTGCAAGATCATGACCTGAGCTGAAACCAAGAGTCAGACACTTAACTGACTGAGTCACCCAGGCACCCATAGATCAGAAGTTTTTAATTAAATCAACCTTATCAATTATTTCTTTCATGCATCGTACCTTTGGCTTTATATCCAAAAAGTCAGATCCATATCCAAGGTTATTTAGGTTTTCTCCTATATTTCAGAAGTTTTAGAGTTTTGCATTTTATACTTAGGTCTGTGGCACTTTTTAGTTAATTTTTGTGAAGGGTGTAAGATCTGTGTCTAGACTGATTTTTTGTGTGTAGATATCCTCTCGTTCCAGCATCATTTGTGGAAAAAGACATTCTTTGTTTCCGTGTATTGTCTTTGTTCTTCTGTCAGTTCCATAGTATCCATCCTCCAACTTTGTTCTTTTCTTTCAATATTGTGTTGACTATTCTGAATCTTTTGCTTCTCCATCTAAACTTTAGAATCAGTTTTTTGATATCCATAAAATAATTTCCTATGATTCTGATTGGGATTGCATTGAATTTATAAATCAAGTTGGGAAGAACTGGTATCTTTACAATATTGAGTCTTCCTATTCATGAACATGGATTATCTCTCCATTTATTTACTTCTTGTTTGACTTTATTCACCAGAGATTTGTAGCTTTCCTCATATAGATCTACATATCTGTTAGATTTATACCTAAGCATTTCCTCTTTTGACATGGTGTTCCATACATTTAACTCAAATTCAATATACTCATTGCTGGTATACAGGAAACCCATTGACTTTTGTATATTAACCTTGTATCCTGCCTATTTTGTATCCTGCCTATTTTGTATCCTGCCTATATTGCTCTAATCACTTAGTAGCTCCAGGAGTTTTTTGTCAACTCTTTTGGGTTTTCTACATGGGTGATCATGTTATCTGTAAACAAAGATAGTTTTATTCCTCCCTTCCCCATATGTATACTTTTTCATTTTCTTGTCTTATCACATAAGCTGGAACTTCTAGTACAATATTGTAAAGGAGTGGTAAGAGGGGATACCCTTGTCTTGTACCTGATCTTAGTAGGATAACTTTAAGTTTCTCACTACTAAGTATTATAATAGCTATAGATTTTTTGTAAATATTCTTTATCAATTTGAGGAAGTTCCCCTCTATAGACTGCAAGTTTTTGATCATGAATGGTATTAGATTTTGTAAAATTGCTTTTTTCTGTGATCTTTTCTTTTTTATCCTATTAATGTGATGGACGCATATCTGAAATGAATCCCACTAAGTTGTGGTGTATAATTCTTTTTATACACTGTTGGATTCAATTTACCACAATTTTCTTGAGTATTTTTGCATCTATGTTCATGAGACAAATCAGTCTTTCATTTTTTCTTTTTTGTTTTGTCCGGTTTTGATATTATGGTAAGGCTGACTTCAGAGAATGAGTTAGGAAATATCCCTTCTGCTTTTATCTTCTGAAAGAGATTGTAGAGAATTGGTAAAAATTTTCCCTTAAATTTTTGGTATAATTCATTGGTGAACCTACCTAAACCTGGTGCTTTCTGTTTGGGAAGGTTATTAATTATTACTCAATTTCTTTAAAAGATATAAGCCTCTTTGAATTCTCTATTTCTTCTTGTATGAATTTTGGAAGCTCATGTCTTTCAAGGAATGGGTCCATTTCCTCTAAGTTATTAAATTTGTTGATGTAAAGATGTTCATAGTATTCTTTTATTATCATTTTAATGACAATAGGATTTATAATGATGTCCCCTCTTTTTTTTCAGATGCTAATAATTTGCATCTTCTTTTTTTCTTAGTATGGTTAGAGTCTTATCAATTTTATCTGTTGATCTTTTCAGTAAGCTAGCTATTGGTTTCATTGATTTTCTCTATTGATTTTCTGTTTTCAATTTCATTGTTGTCTCTTATTTTTACTTTTCTTCTGCTTACTTCAATTTAATTTGCTCTTTTTTTTTCCCAGTTTCCTAAAGTGGAAATTTAGATTTTTGATTTTAGATCCTTCCTCTTTTCTCTTTTCCTAAAGTTTATGTATTTTGAGGGGGGGCGGGGTAGAGAGAGACTCCCAAGCAGGCTCCAACTCAGTACAGAGTCCAACGCCAGGCTTGATCTCACAACTGCGAGGTCATGATGTGACCCAAAATCAAGAGTCAGCCACTCAACCAAGTGAGCCACCTAGGTGCCTCAGATCTTTCCTCTTCTCTAGTATATGCATTCAATGCTATAAATTTCCCTCTAAGACCTGTTTTTTGCTGCATCCCACATATTTTTATAAGGTGTGTTTTCATTTTCATTTCATTCAATTTTTTTCTTAATTTCTCTTGGGATTTCTTCTTTGACCCAAGTGTTATTTAGAAGTGTGTTGTTTAATCTTTGCATATGTTGAGATTCTAGTTATCTTTCTGCTATTAATTTCTAGCTTAACTCCTTTGTGGTCTGAGAGCAGATATCGTATGATTTCTATTCTTGAGAATGTGTTAAGGTGAATTTTATGGCTCAAAATATATTCTGTCTCCCTAACTTGAGAAAGATATGTATTCTGCTATTGTTGAATGAAGTACTCAATAGATGTCAGTTATATCCAGTTGACTGATGGTATGGAGTTCAAATATGTCCTTGCTGATTTTCTGCCTGTTAAATCCTTCCACTTCTCATAGAGGGGTGTTGAAGTTCCCAACTATGATAGTAAATTCTTCTATTTCCCCTTGTAGTTCTTCCAGTTTTTGCCCCACGCAGTTTGACGCTCTGTTGTTA
This sequence comes from Panthera leo, assembly GCF_018350215.1. Taxonomy (NCBI): domain Eukaryota; kingdom Metazoa; phylum Chordata; class Mammalia; order Carnivora; family Felidae; genus Panthera; species Panthera leo. The sequence goes on from NC_056688.1 coordinate 94,919,852, forward strand.
AATGCATACACGTTAAAAATTATTATGTATGTCAGTTGGTTGACTGTGTGACTCTCAATGTTGGCTCAGGTCATGATCTCATAGCTCACGAATTCAAGCCCTGCATTGGGCTCCACGCTGACAATGTGGAGCCTGCTTGGGATTCTTTCTCTCTTTCCCTTTCCATTTGCCCCTCCCCTTCTCGCACCTTCTCTCTTCAAATAAATAAATAAACTTTAAAAAAATTAGTTTAAAAAATAAATAAACTCAAAAAAAGAACTGTTATATCTTCTTGAAGAAGTAACTAACCCCTTCATCATTATGTAATTCCCTTCTTTTTCCTTGATATCTTTCCTTATTTTGAAGTCTGCTGTTTCTGAAATTAATATAGCTACACCTGTTTTCTTTTGATCAATGTTAGTATGATACATTTTCCTTCATCTATTTACTTTTAATCCATATGTGTCTTAATATTTATCGTGGGTTTTGTGTAGGCAGCATATAGTTAGGTCATGTTTTTTGATCCACTCTGATAATCTGTCTTTTAATTCATGCATTTAGACCAATGACATTGAAAGTAATTATTGATATAGTTGAATTAATATCTACCATATTCATTACTGTTTTATATTTGCCACCCTTCTGCTTCGTTTCTATTTTTGTCTTTCACTAATTTTCTGCCACCTTTCAGGATTTTTTTAGCTTTGATTTTCTGTAGTTTGAAAATGATATACCTAGGCCTGTTGTTCTGTTTGACATTTATCCTGCTTTGTATTCTCTGAGTTTCCCAGATCTATTGTTTGGTGTCTGACATTTATTTGGGGTAAATTCGCAGGCATTATTGTGTCAAATACCTCTTCTGTTTCATTTTCTTTCTTCTGATATTCCCGTTTTGTGTATGTTACACCTTTTGTAGTCATTCCATAGTCATTGAATATTCTGTTCTGGGATGTTCTTTCATTCTTACAGTCTTTTTTTTTTTCTCTTTACTTTTTGGTGGTTGAGGATTCTATTGATACATCTCTAGTTCAGAGTTTCTCCAACCATCTCTAGTCTCCTAATAAGCCCATCAAAGACATTCGTTTTTTCAGTTCTGTTACATTCATTTTTTTTTAATCTCTAGAAATTCTTTTCAGTTCTTTCTTAGGACTTCTCTCTGCTTGCACTGCCCATCTGTTTTTCATGCTGTCTAACTTTATCTATTAGAATGCTTAACTATAAACATAGTGGTTTTAAATTATGTGCCTGCTAATTCCAACATCCCTACCATGTTCAGTTCTGATGCCTGCTCTCTTCAAATTGTGTTTTTCGTTTTTGATATGCCATATAATTTTTTTTTCTTGATAGCCAAACATGATGTACTGAGTAAAAGGAATTGCAGTAAATCGGCCTTCAGTAATGTGGTGGTGAGGTATAAGGAAAAAGAAGTGTCCTATGTCCTATGAGTAGGTCTTCTAGTAGCCCTGTCCCTGTCTGTGAACTTCATAAGTGTTTCTCAGATATTTTTCTCCCTTCTTAAGTGGGACAAGATGGCTAGAGTGAGTTGAAGTTGGGTATTCCCTTCCCTAGATCAGTTAGAATCTGGTTAAATAGTTTCCCTGAAGGCAAGCCTTGTTAAGAAGAACAGAGAGTTCTGGCTTATTTCAAAATGGTTCCTTTCCCCCTCCTTTGGCCAAAAGCACCAGGGAATTTTTCTCAGATATCTAAGATAGGATTCTGGTTGAGCTCTCAGAGGTAAATCACATAATATTGTGGGGGTCTTTCTATGACTGTGTCCTCCTGGAGTTTTTAACCCTCAAAGATGTCCACACTGAGCCTCCAGCAGTTCACCAATTACTGGTCTGGTTTCCCTGTCATGGCACTGGATCCCATGGTTATTTCTACAGCACTTTCCGCCTGTGAGTCTATGTTATGATAAGCAGCAACTCCCTGTATTCACATGTCTCTCCAATCTTGGCCTGCCCTGTGTCCTCCCTTCTCTTAAGGATCCAAAAGGAGATACTGACTTTCAAGTCTGTTCTGCTTCTTCTTTCTTGTTAGGAAAGAAGGGTGACTTACATGCAGAAACCAGAATTTCCTCCAACAAAACACTTTTAATAAAAAAATACATAATGGTTTATTTGAAGAAACCATCATGAAGAAAACACATGGGGAAGGCATTCCTTTTGGAGAATGTGTGGTAATTCTCTACATTTCAGTGTATCCTTACTCTTTCAATAAGACCTTGAAGCGCCTCTCATAAAAAATGTTGGTTGCATTTCTTTGTCTCTTAATCTGGGTTGGGTTTATTGCTTGCTTTAGCCATTGATATGACAAAATGAAGATGTGATAGTGCAAGAGTAGACTTCAAGAGGACTTGCACAGCACCTTCTGGGTTCCACCTGTGCCAAAGCTAGCTGGCTGGAAGCTGGCAAAAACGTAGAGTACAGGAAAGTTAACTCAGCCAAACCATCCCGGACCAGTCATTTCCTCTCTCAATGGTCTTTTCAGAAGGACAAGACTGGAACAGATTTTGTAGCTACAGATAATAACAGTAGGGTGTAAGGATGCCAGGGTGAAGGTACTAGGAAAAGAGGGGTGAGAGGGAGAGCCCTAGTGCCACAGTGGCTGAGTTTTGCCCTATTAACATCCCATTCTCAAATGGAGAAGTGAAAGGGCATCTAGCTCAGGAGAAGACTATTTCAAAGATGTACTCTTTTGCCATAATTTTTACAATAAAGTTATGTGATGTTCTGTATTCCTAAATAATTATCCTGACATTATGACATTTTTATAAGATATCTGACTAAAGACCTGTAAATGTGTTTTTAAATATTAGCTATAATTACCATATATATTTACATCATATTTTGCTTTTACCATATGTTAAGAACACCTGTTGCTTTTACTGATTCAGCATTCATCCCGTTTTCTGTTCTCTCTACTTCCAGTGGGAAATTCATTCTCTAGTGTTGGAATAGAGATGAACCCCGTAGGAGTGAGCACAAAACCGAGGCTTGGCTAATCAGAATGTCCCATACCCTTAATTGGTTCGGGAGTAGATCTAGGATCCAACTTATGCAAAGCTAGTCCTCTCTAGGAGTTTTCTGCAGTATTCACTGAAAACAACTGTCCTTTCCCATTGGGTTACTAATCTGGTAAGATGTGAGTCTGAGGAATCTAGAGCCATCTTGCCCTTTACTTGTGAGAGAGCTTGTTGAGGGAAAGAAGAGTGCCCTGATCATATCATTTAAGTCCCTGGACCCAATCCTGGCTGAAGCTTATGTGCCAGTGGACTTTCTAGCTATGTGAGCCAATAAATCCCCTTTAATGCCTAATGCAGTTTCAATTGTGTTTCCATCTCTTGCAACAAATGATTTCTAACAAATATATCATGGCTTTGGGATATTGGTAACTACCTCATCTATCCTGCACGCATTAACCTGCTTGATCAAGAACTGACTGTATTATTTCCTGAAATGACACACTCAAGACACATCTCAAGAGAAAGCACTCCCAGCCAAGCCTCTGAAATTGCTACCCAGGAAACTATGAGAGCCTATACGTGCAAGAAACGTCTCAGAAAAAAAGTACAGAAATGGATGGAAAGTACATAAGAAAGATACAAGAAAAATAATATCTAACAACAACAACACTGGCACAAAGAATAAGAAATGATTAATTCAAACAAGAAGTAAGTGAATCCATTTGTGTCATATGTATGTTCATGGGTAACAGTGAAAGTTTGTGGAGAGCTAGTTAATCAGGATTGTACAAAGTCTGACAATTCTAGAAATTGAGAGGAAAGTGGGAAAGGGGAGAGGAACCTGCTTCCCATAAAACAACGCTACATGCAAGTTTTCCCCATTTTCCCTCAGCATTTCTCTTACTGGATGACACTGTGTACTGGATGGCTTGGGTGTCCACTGTCAGCACTGCTGTGCCCAGGAGCCGTTCTTATTGTTTTAATCATGATTACGTAAAGAAAAAAAGAAAGAATCCCAGCACATCCCTTACCAGTCTGTATCTTAAAACTCTCCCAGAGGCAATTTATGGAAATCACCTGCCTTCAGTCATGTCCCATTGCTTCGGTAGAAGGCCAGTGGCAAGTGAACAAAATCTCTCTTGGTCACTGACATTTCATCTGAGGCACTTCTTTGGGGAAAGGAGAGCGGCACCAAGTTATAGACGAGGCCCCCTTATTATAAAAGTTTCTGGGCAATGCAGCTATTTCCATATCCCTGAAGAATGGCTCAGAGAATCAGTTCTGTCAACAGAGTCCCTAGAGTGGAAAAGTGTTCAAGCAGTAATCAATTCTTAAAAGGGAAGCACCTGATTATTCACTGTTTATGTAAAAATAAGAAGGAAGGAATCCTTTAAAAAAAAAAGTCTTACAATCACCTTGTATTTTAGTATTAAAAGTTCAGGGATCTTCAGAGACATTAAATATGAAAAGAGCCCTGAGATGTAGATAAGAAGAAAGATATTGTATCTATTTTATGGTTGTGGAATCTGAAATACAGGGAGGTATGCCTTACTTACTCAAGCCATAAAGTAACCAAGTAACAGAGCCAGGATTTAAGCTAACATCTCCAGAAGTTACTCAAGTGTTCATTTATTTAATAAACCACAACTGAGGGGTGCCTGGGTGGCTCAGTCAGCTGAGCGTCCGACTCTATATTTTGACTCAGCACATGATCCCAGGGTCATGGGATTGAGCCCCGTGTCTGGCTCCATGCTGAGCATGGAGCCTGCCTAAGATATTCCCCTTCTCTCTCTCTCTCTCTCTCTCTCTCTCTCTCTCTCTCTCTCTCTCTCTCTCTCTCTCTAATAAAAAATTAAATAAGCAAACAAACGCCACAACTGACCACCTATTAAATTTTTGCTACCACTTCAGTACTGGAGATACAAGCTTATATCTAAAATTACATTGCTTTTACCAATTTATATTCTGGTGTAATTTCTTGAGTGGAAGAAAGGGTAGCATTAAAATCAACATGTTGAGAATTGCCTAAGACAGCATGTTGTAATATAGCATGTGTACAACAGAATGAAAGAATACTTTAAGCAATGGACACATGAACAAGTACAGAGAAGAGCAGACACCCTAAGCAAGGAATGGTCAATTCAAGAAGTTGGAGAATTAAAAATAAAAAAGCCTTCCTAGCATAGATGTGATATAAGAGACAGGTGTTGAAATATGAGTAGATTGGGGTAGCAAGTGAATGATGAGCCCTAATAGCAAGAGCAAAGAGTGTGAGGAGAGGCATGGAGATCATATATGAAATCATCAGACATTCATGGAGGATCTATAATGACACATGAAGAATAAAAGACAAGCAATTCTTTTCAAGGACATGTTAGCACTTTTCCTTAGTCCTATGATACCACCCCACACTTCAGAGAACTTGTCTTTGGTCCTTAAATATCTATTCCCACCATACCTCTTCCATTAATTGTCATTTTTCTTCATTTCTCTCTGGCTTACAGAAGATGAAAACTACAACCAAGAAATCCTACCTAACTCCTAAACTAGGAGTTAAAACTAAGTATAACAGTATTTCAATAATTCCAGGAGACTGGAGAAGAAAAATAAATTGTCCTGAAGGTGTATATTTGTGTATAGTTGTACATAAATACGAATACTTTTTTTCCTTAAAAATTATCAAGAAACTAAAGTCAAGATAAACGCTTGCCTTTATTGTAACTATAAGAAGATCATGATACACACTTTATTTTTGACGACTGAGCTTTGTCTGAATCAGCTCTTATTTACACTACATAGACAGGAGGCTCTGATACCCTTGTGGTAAATTTACAAAGCCTCCCATCATCGTGTTTCATGTACTTTCTCATATTAACCCAATATTGTAGCTTTCTAAATTATATCTTTTATAGTATTCATGAAGTTATTTTTTTCATTCAAGACATACATCTCCAGATCACTTTATATTTAAGTTATGAATTTAGGCACTGCCTCTGGTACAGTTTCATGTACCAAAACTGCACTCAGTATCTCCAATTCATCTTTTGGGCATTAAGACAGGGTACAAACAAATATATTCATTTAGTCACTACCATGTAATTCTTTGCTTCTGCAAGAACCCACTTTGGCTAGAGACATGCCCTGAATTAATCAAACACCCTTGACTGGCTCTTAGTGATGGAAGATTAAATATTAACTTTTCTTTCAGCTGTTAGTAAAGTTCCTCCATCAAATTATATATTTCTCATGGTCTCTTGTGTCAGGGTAGTAATTTTTATTGTCTGTAGTTCTCAAACTTTTGGCCTCAGGATTCTGTTGTATTCCCAAAAATTACTGAGGACCCCCAAAAGGCTTTCATTTGTGTAAATTGTACCTATCTATATATAAAATTGTATAAAATACCTATCTATATAAAAATATATATATATATCTATACATAAAAACTAAAGTTAGGACATTTAAAAATATTTATATATAAATCCACTTAATATTTATATATAAATCCACTATAAACCAATAACAAACTCATTATATGTCAATATGAAAAACATATTTGTGAAAAATAACTATATTTTCCAAAATAAAAGCAATTAGTAAAATAAAGTGGTATTTTTGTTTTTATTTAGTTTTGCGTATCCCTTTAGTTTCTAGAATACAAGTCAAATAGATAGAAGTCAATTTGATAACTCTTCTCTGCTTCTTCATTCAATGAAGAATAATTGTTAAAAATAATTAATAATTAATGTATTTACCCAATAAGTAACAATTCAATATGCCCACCTTTCTAGTACTGTTTGCAGCTGGGAATTCAGTGGTTAAAATTTAGAAATAACTCATACACTCATTGAACTTATGTCCTCACTGGGGAAACAGACAAGACACAAGTAAATAGACAAAATCAATTATGATAAGCATGATGAAGCATATACACAGGGGCTGAGATAAAGCCTAGCCAGGGGTACCCGCATTAGACAGAGTGATGAGGAAAGCCATCTCTGATGAATGTAACTTGAAACTGAGACATAAAGTCAAGAAGGATCTATGGGACAAAGAATTCTGAGCAAATGAAACCATATAGGCAAATGCCTTGAGTCTAGGGAAAAGACTCAGGGGGATGAAAGAAGATTGCAATGTAGTGAGTAGGAGAGATAGTAACATAAAATAAATTTGGAGATACAGTCAAGGACACAAGCATTCAGAGTTTTTGTGGGCTGTCTGCTAAAGATATCACGAGAGTTAACTGAGAAAATATACGTGAAACCACATCAAGGAGGGGGCTAGCACATGAGGAGTGCTCAATACATGTAAATTATTAAGGTCACAACCACCTCTTCACCAATAATCCCAAGAAGACAGCAAATAGATAACAAGAGATGAGAACTGGAACAATCCTCTGAAGAGGTGGTTGGTCTCTATTTGGAGCGAATCTTGGCTTGTTAAGGGCTCTAGAGAATTTTTACCAAAATAATTAGTGACCTTTCTAGTTAAAGGTTATCATTTTCAGAAAGAAAAAAAATCCTGAGAGAGGGATTATAATGCTCAAGTTAACATCTCACAACCCTGCACCTCCTCGCTTTCTCCCATATACATGCAAATGCATGTGTGTGCGCCCTCACGCACACACACATACACACACACACACACACACAGAGCATGCACACACATGCAGGTTAGGGTTTTATTTTTTTTTCCACTTTGTTTCATCTTATAATAAGGATGAACTGCTTTCTCCCTATTCCCAACCTCCAAGGTCTGGGTTGCAAGTGCCTTCTCTACAAGTGTACTGTTTTAAAAATGGTCCCATTAAATATGCATTTGCTGTTGAGTTTCTGAGATTGCTTAGGGACTATTTCTTTTCAGAATAAATCACTTTCAACAGCATATTTAATATGAGATGCGGGTATCTGTCCTACTCATCAGAGTAATATTTTTTTTTAAGTCTAGAATTATCCTGGGAGTATTCTCAGCTACATTTTTCTCTTGTTGGGTATTTTACCAAGCTAGTGAGTTTTTTATTGGGATGTTAGTTTTGATCTCCTGATATTCTGTCTAGTTGATTTGACAATGATTAGGTGACAGGTGCACATTCTTTGCATTATAATTGCCTTTACTTCTGGCTTCCACTCTTTCCTCTCTTTCTAGTCTTGGACAATAAATCAGCCAGGATAGGCAAAGTTATGCTGTAGTAACAAATAACCCCAAAATATAAGTAGCTTACACTGACAGCTTATTTCCTACTCACTTCCCATTATTTTCACTCTGGAATCCAAGTTGACTAAGCAGCTTTCATCTGGAATATTCCTGGTCTTACATCAGAGGGAAAAAGAGCACAGAGACCTATGACTTGACTCTGACCTCTGTGTTACTCAGAGTAACACATGTCACTCTCACTCACATTAATTGGCCAAAAGAAATTACATGGGCGGGACTGACACTGATGGGGCAGGGAAGTATAATCCTTTTACAAGGAGGCATAGTAAACATCTGTGAGAAATAGAAGAGTATAGTGCAGGCCAGTTTCACCAAGGAGCAATCTACGCATTCTGGAGGGAGAAGTTGAAAAAACATATGGGCTCCGGAATCAGTAAGACCTAGTTTTTGATTCTGGCTTTACTACATAATAACTACATTATGTCAGACTAATTATTTCTAATTTTTAGCCTTGTGCTTCCTTATCAGAAATAGAGTGATAATAATAGTCTCAAAGAACCACTGTGCAAATCAGAGACAATATATGTAAAGCAGTGTCTAATCCACAGAATTGTTTAATCTATTTTAGGTTTTACCTTGAATTGCTTGATCTATTTCTCTATTCCAATTCTGTATAATATACATTGCAATGCGACTTTTCCCTACCATTCTACTGCTCTGCTCTGTTTAAGCCCATAGACTACTTACTTGCCAAAAGGACATTACTTAGAACTTAGCCTACTTGATGTCACATTCACCACCACTGATCATTTCCATGCTGAAAGTCTTTCCTCTTCCTCCAAGGCTTATGCTGTGCCTTTAAACTTTACCAACTGCTTCCTTTCCAGCTCCTCCTTTCTTTTTTTTTAAATAATTTTTTTATGTTTTATTTTATATTCAAGAGACAGAGAGACAGTGTGTGAGCAGAAGAGGGGCAGGGAGATGGAGACAAAACCTGAAGCAGGCTCCAAGCTCCACCTGTCAGCACAGAGCCCAATGCAGGGCTCGAACTCACGAGCAGTGAGATCATGACCTGAGCCAAAGTCGGAACCTTAACCTTAACCTTAACATTAACATTAACCAACTGAGCCACCTAGGCACCCTCAGCTCCTCCTCTTTCTTCTTCTCCTGTACTTAGTGCTGACTTTGCCAAGATCTAGCCTGGACTGTCTTCTAAAACTATACCTCTCCCTTGTGAGACAGATGCAGAGGTAATAGCAGATATTTCATAGCCAGGGAGTTCTGGATCTTGATCTGACTTCTGCTACTTACTCCTGTACAGCCTAATTCACCATTTCTTCATTAGCAAATCAAGATTCAAAGATTTACTGGAAATATTAAATGATAAAATCTATATGCAGTAACTAGCACTGTGCTTACTACACACATCAAGTGTGTAACACATTTTACTTCCCTCCTCTGTCCATACCTGCCTTAAAATCTTCTGCAAATTCTACCACTTAACGTGGAAGGTATTCAAAATCATAGTTGCCGCCTTTTCTACTTGATTATTTCAAGAGGAATAGGTCTCAATAAGTAATGTGTTTACAGAAAATTTCATTTTCTTAAGACTGTGTTTTGAAAGAAGACTTATACATACACAAGAGAACATACATAACACAAAAGAATCTATTTCTAACTGTATTTACCTCAGATCTTAGTATAGTATAATTGCCATAGACAATGAACAGGTAAGAGTTTGAGATTTAGTGTTAAACTACCTTGGTTCAATTATTGGCTCCAACATCCTATTTCTGTGATCCCAAGCAAGTCATTTAACTCCTCTTTAAATTTACTTATCTGTAAAATGGGTATAACAATGCTAATAATCTCACTGGAATGTTGAGAGGATTCAATTTGTTTATATAAGAAAAGTACTTAAAGAATTAGCTGGCATGTAATAAGCACTCAGTAAGTATTAGCTAGCATCATCATCCATAGAAATTATATTGCTGTGAAGAGAGCTTTTGCATTGCCTATCAAGACATATCACTGCTCAATTAGGAGTTACCCTCCTCATTCCTCATTGAAGACTGCTGTATGTTCTAGTTCCCTGCTTTACCATTTTCTCTCCTTCCACTCCAGAATAGCAAAGTATTTGCTTCTGGCCTCAAAGGGATGTCAGGAGGATTCATGAGATAACATCCATAAGGCACTTTGAGCCCTTGGAAGCAAGGTGTTTGATAAATAAAAGGTTATTACCATTGCTAGTGATATCTTATATTACTCTAGCCCTTCTCAGCCCAGAGGGATCCTGAAATGGTTTGCAAAACTTGAAGCACAAATAAGAATCATTCAGTAACATCTGAGATGAAGCAGTCACTGCACATATAACCATTGATTCTTTAGAGCCTCTAGTGATCAAAACCCAATGGTTCTACAAGGGGCATAAAAAGCACTGAAATTGATTCAAAAGGTGCTTTGAGATATCAAGTACTGTAGGGGTCAGTTCATTGAGCAGAACAGGAGCCAGACACTGGCTCAGACACTCAAAATTATGTGGAAAATCACAAGTCAATAAGAGAAACCAGCAGGTCAAATTCTAGACTAAACGAGTATGAGGTATGGCTCAATATGAAATTCCCTTAGGGTTTCCTGGCCATATATTGAAAGTCTACCCTCCATATAACAAGTTGTGCCTTTAAGACAATCCAAACTAAACAAACAAAAGCCTGAAAATATGCACACATGTCCCCAGTCCTTCAAAGCAAATCCCTCCAAAGCACTCTGTTAGAGCAAAAACCAATTTAAAGTACATCAGCCTTGAACCCAAGCTGCCCTATATGGACTGTTCACCTAGTTTTAGTTGAACTCTTGAGAGTCCACTAATTCTGTCTTATCTATTACAAAGAATCTCTTAACCAAACCTTGGGCATACTTCCCTCTTCATTTCAGCCTAAAGCCATGACTCTGAAATTTGACTCTCCATCATGTGACTCTTTGGGACTGCTCACTGATATTCATTTACTGTATGAAGGTTCAGGCTAGGCACTGAGGGGACCTGCAGTCAGGGCTTCTAGTATCAACCATCGTACAGAAATAGCACTGCATCATATACATCCTATCAAGTGGGAGTAAGACAAATGTTTGCAGCCAGATGTATCCTATCTGGTACAGCCAAAGAAAAATAGTAAAGTTTTAACTTTAGGCTCCTGATTCCATCTGCCTCACTAAGCCTGCCTTCCCATACTTACACCACAAAGAAACTTCAAAAATACACTTGAAATGTTGAACAACAGGCATAATGGATTAGTATTATCTCTACCAGTTTTAAAAACAAATCTACTAACATATAGTAATTTTTAAAGTTTGGGAAAATGAAATAAAAAAAAACAAATGGGGTTACTGTATATTACATTTGGGCATGACAATATTTGAGGAAAAAACTAGATGTTTACCTTATAGTCTACAGCAAAGATAAATCCACAGAGATGTAAGATTTAAATTTTTAATGTTTTATTTATTCTTGAGAGAGAGAGAGAGAGAATAAATAATGTTTTATTTTATTTATTCTTGTCAGCACAGAGCCCGACCTGGGGCTCAAACTCGCAAGTCGTGAGATCATGACCTGAGCCAAAGTCAGACCCTCAACCAACTGAGCCACCCAGGTACCCCAACAGAGATGTAAGATTTAAAAGGGTGGGAAAAAGGCTTTAAAAACCCTGGAAGAAAATATCAGAGAATTATTGTGTGATCTCAGGGTGGGTGTTGTCAATTTTAGTGTGATATTAAATCTAGGGATGATATATAAATTTTTTTAATATTATTACATAACATAATAAAACCATAGACCATCAAAATGTGAAGGTAAAATAAGTAACAAAAGAGAAAATGTTTGTAATTTAAATGAAAAACAAAAGGTTATCATCATTAAAGGTAAAACATGCCTATAAGATAACAGGGAACATCATAAAAACCTAAGAAAAAAAAATGGACAAAGGAGAGGTAGAAGATGAAGTATAACAAAAACACAAGATCCTTCACATCATTAATAAACAACTCTCTAGACATTAAAACAGGCATCAGTTTTGAAGAGTGTTAATGGAAATACAGAGCAAAAGGCATTCACATAAAGTTGGTAGGGACACAAACTGGTACAATGTTTTTCCAGGTAGTTTTCCAATATCAAAGTTTACATGGGTCTGTAGTTTCATATAGCATCTTCAATTCTAGTAATCTATTCCAAAGATATATCAGCACAAGTATATTTGAATAGGAGAAAAGTTACTTATTAGAGCAATGTTAATAGTAAAGAAAAACTGGAAATCTCTTTAATGTTTATTATTATCAATTAGAAATGATGCAGAGATATATGTACATAAACTACTTGAAAATTTAAAATAAGGTTGAATCGCATTTTTGAAAAAACAAATACACACACGTACGTGTGTGTGTGTGTGTGTGTGTGTGTGGTATGTTGTGTGTCTGCGTGCGTATATGTGTGTGTATATATATATATGTGTATATATATATATATATATATACACATATATATATATACACATACATGCACACACATATTTGAAAAGATGCAAACCAAAATGTTACTAGTGGTCACCTTTGGGGCACAGGATGGCAGCACTCTTTGTGTATTTTAGGGTTATTTTTGTTCAATTTTTTTATTAGAAACATGTATGTTTTTTAAAATCAATAAAAGATACAAATAAAGTCAAAGTAAGAACATGTGAGCAGGTTATGGAACAGAATTTATAACAACGTAATATTTGAAATAACATTAAATATCCAAAATTAATACTCTGAAAATCTCTATGGAGATCTATTATCAGTAGTTAACTCTGAAAGTGGAATTATGGTGGGATTTTACCATAATTTTTAAGTATAGTTATACACTCTTTACAGCATCTTATTTTATTTTTATTTTACTGTATCATTCAACACCAGAAAATATAAAAATGTGACCATAAATATTGTCCTAAAGCTGAATCTCTGCACTGTGCTGGCCACCATGACTGAAGAGTTTTGGGTGACCCAGGGGTATCTTCTTATCTCTCTAGACCCAAGCTTCCTTTTTCAAGATCATAGTGATAACATTAGCCTCGGGGCGCCTGGGTGGCGCAGTCGGTTAAGCGTCCGACTTCAGCCAGGTCACGATCTCACGGTCCGTGAGTTCGAGCCCCGCGTCAGGCTCTGGGCTGATGGCTCCAGGCCTGTTTCCGATTCTGTGTCTCCCTCTCTCTCTGTCCCTCCCCCGTTCATGCTCTGTCTCTCTCTGTCCCAAAAATAAATAAACGTTGAAAAAAAAAAAATTAAAAAAAAAACAACAAAAAAAAACCATTAGCCTCTCACTACATTTGTGCAGTTTAAGGGTGAATTGGAAACAATGCCTTGACTTGTCCTAAAAGCCAGTACTACAAAAACATTAAAGCACTTGGAACTGAGCCGAAAACTCAGTAAATATACCCAAGTTTCTAATTATTCAGGATTGAACGTTGACTAATATAAATAATTATGACTTATTTGAGTGCATCATTAACTTTCATTCAGTCACCAAGACTTAGATGCATTATCTCTACCTCTAGGGAGTATTTCTGATTTTCCTCCAACCCACCCATCTATCTCACTCCAAGCTGGATGAAATGCCACTTAATATGCACTTTCCAAACTCTGTATAGGTCTTTCCATTCATTTTTTCATTTCATTAGGCAGACTTTCATTCCTTCAACATACTTTCACCACGCACTCTTAAAGAGGTTCTTGAGATACAATGGTAAGTAATACAAGAGGCCCAGGCCTTCTAGAAGCTCACAGTTCAGTAGTGGAAGCCAACACTAATCAAATTTAAAAATATACACTTAGAAAGTTTTTTTTTTAATGTTTATTATTTTGGGAAGAGAGAGAGAGCAGGGGAGGGGGAGAGAGAGAAGAGACACAGAATCTGAAGCAGGTCTGAGCTGTCAGCACAGAGCCCAACATAGGGCTTGAATTCATGAGCTATGAGATCATGACCTGAGACAAAGTCGGACGATTAACCAACTGAGTCACCCAGGCACCCCCAAAAATATACACTTAAAAACAGTGATGAATATTATGAAAGAAAACTATGCAGGGCAACAAAATTGCAAAATGAAGGGGCTAACCAGCTTATTTTACAATATTGTAAATAGTTCTTCCACTAAACTGTAAGGCTCCAGAAAACAGAGACTTTTTGTCTTATCTGTCTTGTTTTTTGTCGTGTTTTTTCAGCTTTGTAGTTTTTGTACTTGTTTTTTTCCTTTGTCTTATTTTTTCAGCTTTGTACCACACCCAATAGACAATAAACACTCAGCTTCTGTCTAACTGAATTGAACTGATTGGAATTTTTTTTTGTATATTCCACAGTGGCCCATTAATCAGAAAAGCGATTGAGCCACAAGATAATCACTGTTTCAGCCACGCAGCCTTGATATTCATTTACAGTAAGAACCGTTGATGCTTCAGACTGAGCCCCTTTCCTTATTCAGACTGATTATTGTTACTATCAAGTTTATTGTCCATGGCCACTGCATTGTAGGTGGGCAGCATGGGGGAAAATGAGGATAAACAGTAGGAAAAAGAGCAGATATCTTGGTAAACAGAATGTCAATAGCACAATCTAGTTGACAAGAAAAAATTAGTATCCAAATCTTCTTCTGCAGTTACATAAATAAATGTAGTCAATTAAAATAGCATATATGCTCTGAGTTACTTAACTTCTCAAACTGCATTTCCTTATTTCCAACACAGTGGCAATAATACCTATTTTTCACTTAAGCATTAAAAAGTTTAAGGTAAGTGAAGTGCTTAGAGCAGTAACTGACACAAAGTAGGCACCCAAAATATCAGTAACATTAATAATGTTTTTTCCTTTGTCCAAGTGGTTCTCTACCAGGGGCAATTTTGTCCCCCGGGGGATTCTAGGTAATGTCTGGACACATGCCTGGTTATGACAATTGGTGGAGGATATAATGCTGGCATCTAGTGGGTAGAGGTCAGGGATGCCTCTAAATATCCACAATGCATAGGACAGTCCCCACAACAAGGACTTATCAGATGGCCCAAAATGTCAACAGTGCCAACACTGAAAAATCCTGCTGGATTCTTTCATTCCCTAAATCCAGTATCTCATGTCCTGAGACAGTTCATTGGAACTTACAGGACACATTCTGACAGCACATAAAGACACAATCTAAGAATTCCTTAGAAATCTTCCCATCCTCTCCTCAACCACTACAAGCCTCAATTTTCATGCTCTGTGCTCACCATTCAAATTCTATCACTCCTTTGCCACAGCACCCCCAAGCCCTTTTCCTTGTGTATCCAGAGTGCTCATGTTCCTCGCTGTTGCAATGACTATATTCCTTTGCTCCCCAAGGCCCCAGTCTGTCTCCTTATGGTCCTTAAAATCCAATTTAACTGGGTTAAATTGCCTTTATACTCCTCCAGTCCTCTATAACTGCAGGTCCCTCTAATTCTCTCACTCTGACTCTGTCCCTTCCCTCATTTCTACTGTTCACTAATTGAAGTCAATATATTAGCCTTAATTTATTTTGGGAATCTAAACAACACACCATAGAAGTTAGCATCTATAGAATATATTCACTTTTTGCTATGCTGTTACAACAGTGAAGTTAATAAAACTGACATCTAATTACAACTAACAAGTGTGGTCTTATTAAACTAAAACCATAAAGAAAGCAGTGGAGATTACATTACCCATCCTACACACTCTTATAAGAATGACTAGCTTCTACCCAGGCCATCGTTCGGTGCCCTGCCTGAGGATCCTGATCTGAATGGATGGGCAGAACCAGCCACACTGGCTTGTTCACAGCTGGGTTCCAAGGGCCAGGAAAGACACCTAGAACTTCATAGAATGGTTAAAACCAAGCGACAATCCTAAAATATGCCGTCAGTATCAAAAAAGGGAGGAGCCCTGTGAAAGAGGTGGCACTGGAGAACAAGGACAGAAAGGCAAGAGCCAGGCAGAAATTGTGGGGCAAGCTTGGAGAAGTGGGTGAGAAGAACAAGGACTTCGGCTGTGAGCAGGTCTGTGCTGCTGAGGCCTCTTTCTCATAGTCTAAGTGTTGAATGGATGTC
Source organism: Panthera leo (assembly GCF_018350215.1). Taxonomy (NCBI): domain Eukaryota; kingdom Metazoa; phylum Chordata; class Mammalia; order Carnivora; family Felidae; genus Panthera; species Panthera leo. The sequence goes on from NC_056688.1 coordinate 94,936,062, forward strand.
TTGGTTTGTGTTTCTTTTTTTTTTTTTTTTTTTTTTTTTTTTTTTATTTTTTAATATATGAAATTTACTGTCAAATTGGTTTCCATACAACACCCAGTGCTCATCCCAAAAGGTGCCCTCCTCAATACCCATCACCCACCCTGCCCTCCCTCCCACCCCCCATCAACCCTCAGTTTGTTCTCAGTCTTTAACAGTCTCCTATGCTTTGGCTCTCTCCCACTCTAACCTCTTTTTTTTTTTTTTTTTTTTTTTTTCCTTCCCCTCCCCCATGGGTTTCTGTTATGTTTCTCAGGATCCACATAAGAGTGAAACCATATGGTATCTGTCTTTCTCTGTATGGCTTATTTCACTTAGCATCACACTCTCCAGTTCCATCCATGTTGCTACAAAAGGCCATATTTCATTTTTTCTCATTGCCACGTAGTATTCCATTGTGTATATAAACCACAATTTCTTTATCCATTCATCAGTTGATGGACATTTAGGCTCTTTCCATAATTTGGCTATTGTTGAGAGTGCCGCTATAAACATTGGGGTACAGGTGCCCCTATGCATCAGTACTCCTGTATCCCTTGGATAAATTCCTAGCAGTGCTATGGCTGGGTCATAGGGTAGGTCTATTTTTAATTTTCTGAGGAACCTCCACACTGCTTTCCAGAGCGGCTGCACCAATTTGCATTCCCACCAACAGTGCAAGAGGGTTCCTGTTTCTCCACATCCTCTCCAGCATCTATAGTCTCCTGATTTCTTCATTTTGGCCACTCTGACTGGCGTGAGGTGGTATCTGAGTGTGGTTTTGATTTGTATTTCCCTGATAAGGAGCGACGTTGAACATCTTTTCATGTGCCTGTTGGCCATCCGGATGTCTTCTTTAGAGAAGTGTCTATTCATGTTTTCTGCCCATTTCTTCACTGGGTTATTTGTTTTTCGGGTGTGGAGTTTGATGAGCTCTTTATAGATTTTGGATACTAGCCCTTTGTCCGATGTGTCATTTGCAAATATCTTTTCCCATTCCGTTGGTTGCCTTTTAGTTTTGTTGGTTGTTTCCTTTGCTGTGCAGAAGCTTTTTATCTTCATAAGGTCCCAGTAATTCACTTTTGCTTTTAATTCCCTTGCCTTTGGGGATGTGCCGAGTAAGAGATTGCTACGGCTGAGGTCAGAGAGGTCTTTTCCTGCTTTCTCCTCTAAGGTTTTGATGGTTTCCTGTCTCACATTCAGGTCCTTTATCCATTTTGAGTTTATTTTTGTGAATGGTGTGAGAAAGTGGTCTAGTTTCAACCTTCTGCATGTTGCTGTCCAGTTCTCCCAGCACCATTTGTTAAAGAGACTGTCTTTTTTCCATTGGATGTTCTTTCCTGCTTTGTCAAAGATGAGTTGGCCATACGTTTGTGGGTCTAGTTCTGGGGTTTCTATTCTATTCCATTGGTCTATGTGTCTGTTTTTATGCCAATACCATGCTGTCTTGATGATGACAGCTTTGTAGTAGAGGCTAAAGTCTGGGATTGTGATGCCTCCTGCTTTGGTCTTCTTCTTCAAAATTACTTTGGCTATTCGGGGCCTTTTGTGGTTCCATATGAATTTTAGGATTGCTTGTTCTAGTTTCGAGAAGAATGCTGGTGCAATTTTGATTGGGATTGCATTGAATGTGTAGATAGCTTTGGGTAGTATTGACATTTTGACAATATTTATTCTTCCAATCCATGAGCAGGGAATGTCTTTCCATTTCTTTATATCTTCTTCAATTACCTGCATAAGCTTTCTATAGTTTTCAGCATACAGATCTTTTACATCTTTGGTTAGATTTATTCCTAGGTATTTTATGCTTCTTGGTGCAATTGTGAATGGGATCAGTTTCTTCATTTGTCTTTCTGTTGCTTCATTGTTAGTGTATAAGAATGCAACTGATTTCTGCACATTGATTTTGTATCCTGCAACTTTGCTGAATTCATGTATCAGTTCTAGCAGACTTTTGGTGGAGTCTATCGGATTTTCCATGTATAATATCATGTCATCTGCAAAAAGCGAAAGCTTGACTTCATCTTTGCCAATTTTGATGCCTTTGATTTCCTTTTGTTGTCTGATTGCTGATGCTAGAACTTCCAGCACTATATTAAACAGCAACGGTGACAGTGGGCATCCCTGTCGTGTTCCTGATCTCAGGGAAAAAGCTCTCAGTTTTTCCCCGTTGAGGATGATGTTAGCTGTGGGCTTTTCATAAATGGCCTTTATGATCTTTAAGTATGTTCCTTCTATCCCGACTTTCTCAAGGGTTTTTATTAAGAAAGGGTGCTGGATTTTGTCAAAGGCCTTTTCTGCATCGATTGACAGGATCATATGGTTCTTCTCTTTTTTTTTGTTAATGTGATGTATCACGTTGATCGATTTGCGAATGTTGAACCAGCCCTGCATCCCAGGAATGAATCCCACTTGATCATGGTGAATAATTCTTTTTATATGCTGTTGAATTCGATTTGCTAGTATCTTATTAAGAATTTTTGCATCCATATTCATCAGGGATATTGGCCTGTAGTTCTCTTTTTTTACTGGGTCTCTGTCTGGTTTAGGAATCAAAGTAATACTGGCTTCATAGAATGAGTCTGGAAGTTTTCCTTCCCTTTCTATTTCTTGGAATAGCTTGAGAAGGATAGGTATTATCTCTGCTTTAAACGTCTGGTAGAACTCCCCTGGGAAGCCATCTGGTCCTGGACTCTTATTTGTTGGGAGATTTTTGATAACCGATTCAATTTCTTCGCTGGTTATGGGTCTGTTCAAGCTTTCTATTTCCTCCTGATTGAGTTTTGGAAGAGTGTGGGTGTTTAGAAATTTGTCCATTTCTTCCAGGTTGTCCAATTTGCTGGCATATAATTTTTCATAGTATTCCCTGATAATTGTTTGTATCTCTGAGGGACTGGTTGTAATCATTCCATTTTCATTCATGATTTTATCTATTTGGGTCATCTCCCTTTTCTTTTTGAGAAGCCTGGCTAGAGGTTTGTCAATTTTGTTTATTTTTTCAAAAAACCAACTCTTGGTTTCGTTGATCTGCTCTACAGTTTTTTTAGATTCTATATTGTTTATTTCTGCTCTGATCTTTATTATTTCTCTTCTTCTGCTGGGTTTAGGCTGCCTTTGCTGTTCTGCTTCTATTTCCTTTAGGTGTGCTGTTAGATTTTGTATTTGGGATTTTTCTTGTTTCTTGAGATAGGCCTGGATTGCAATGTATTTTCCTCTCAGGACTGCCTTTGCTGCATCCCAAAGCGTTTGGATTGTTGTATTTTCATTTTCGTTTGTTTCCATATATGTTTTAATTTCTTCTCTAATTGCCTGGTTGACCCACTCATTCGTTAGTAGGGTGTTCTTTAACCTCCATGCTTTTGGAGGTTTTCCAGACTTTTTCCTGTGGTTGATTTCAAGCTTCATAGCATTGTGGTCTGAAAGTATGCATGGTATAATTTCAATTCTTGTAAACTTATGAAGGGCTGTTTTGTGACCCAGTATATGATCTATCTTGGAGAATGTTCCATGTGCACTCGAGAAGAAAGTATATTCTGTTGCTTTGGGATGCAGAGTTCTAAATATATCTGTCAAGTCCATCTGATCCAATGTATCATTCAGGGCCCTTGTTTCTTTATTGACTGTGTGTCTAGATGATCTATCCATTTCTGTAAGTGGGGTGTTAAAGTCCCCTGCAATGACCACATTCTTATCAATAAGGTTGCTTATGTTTATGAGTAATTGTTTTATATATCTGGGGGCTCGGGTATTTGGCGCATAGACATTTATAATAGTTAGCTCTTCCTGGTGGATAGACCCTGTGATTATTATATAATGCCCTTCTTCATCTCTTGTTACAGCCTTTAATTTAAAGTCTAGTTTGTCTGATATAAGTATGGCTACTCCAGCTTTCTTTTGGCTTCCAGTAGCATGATAAATAGTTCTCCATCCCCTCACTCTCAATCTAAAGGTGTCCTCAGATCTAAAATGAGTCTCTTGTAGACAGCAAATAGATGGGTCTTGTTTTTTTATCCATTCTGATACCCTATGTCTTTTAGTTGGCGCATTTAATCCATTTACATTCAGTGTTATTATAGAAAGATACGGGTTTAGAGTCATTGTGATGTCTGTATGTTTTATGCTTGTAGTGATGTCTCTGGTACTTTGTCTCACAGGATCCCCCGTAGGATCTCTTGTAGGGCTGGTTTCGTGGTGACAAATTCCTTCAGTTTTTGTTTGTTTGGGAAGACCTTTATCTCTCCTTCTATTCTAAATGACAGACTTGCTGGATAAAGGATTCTCGGCTGCATATTCTTCCTGTTTAGCACACCGTAGATATCGTGCCAAGCCTTTCTGGCCTGCCAAGTTTCAAAGGAGAGATCAGTCACGAGTCTTATAGGTCTCCCTTTATATGTTAGGGCACGTTTATCCCTTGCTGCTTTCAGAATTTTCTCTTTATCCTTGTATTTTGCCAGTTTCACTATGATATGTCGTGCAGAAGATCGATTCAAGTTACGTCTGAAGGGAGTTCTCTGTGCCTCTTGGATTTCAATGCCTTTTTCCTTCCCCAGTTCAGGGAAGTTCTCAGCTATAATTTGTTCAAGTACCCCTTCAGCACCTTTCCCTCTCTCTTCCTCCTCTGGGATACCAATTATGCGTATATTATTTTTTTTTAGTGTATCACTTAGTTCTCTAATTTTCCCCTCATACTCCTGGATTTTTTTATCTCTCTTTCTTTCAGCTTCCTCTTTCTCCATAACTTTATCTTCTAGTTCACCTATTCTCTCCTCTGCCTCTTCAAGCCGAGCCATCGTGGATTCCATTTTGTTTTGCAATTCGTTTAAAGCGTTTTTCAACTCCTCGTGACTGTTCCTTAGTCCCTCGATCTTTGTGGCAAGAGATTCTCTGCTGTCCTGTATACTGTTTTCAAGCCCAGCGATTAATTTTATGACTATTATTCTAAATTCACTTTCTGTTATATTATTTAAATCCTTTTTGATCAGTTCATTAGCTGTTGTTATTTCCTGGAGATTCTTCTGAGGGGAATTCTTCCGTTTGGTCATTTTGGAGAGTCCCTGGCGTGGTGAGGACCTGCAGTGCACTTCCCCTGTGCTGTGGTGTATAACTGGAGTTAGTGGGCGGGGCCGCAGTCCGACCCGATGTCTGCCCCCAGCCCACTGCTGGGGCCACAGTCAGACTGGTGTGTGCCTTCTCTTCCCCTCTCCTAGGGGCGGGATTCACTGTGGGGTGGCGTGTCCCGTCTGGGCTACTTGCACACTGCCGGGCTTGTGTTGCTGGGGATCTGGCGTATTAGCTGGGGTGGGTAGGCAAGGTGCACGGGGGCTGGAGGGGCAGGCTTAGCTCGCTTCTCCTTAGGTGATCCACTTCAGGAGGAGCCCTGTGGCAGCGGGAGGGAGTCAGATCCGCTGCCGGAGGTTTGGCTCCGCAGAAGCACAGAGTTGGGTGTTTGCGCGGAGCGAGCAAGTTCCCTGGCAGGAACTGGTTCCCTTTGGGATTTTGGCTGGGGGATGGGCGGGGGAGATGGCGCTGGCGCCTTTGTTCCCCGCCAAGCTGAGCTCTGCCGTCCGGGGGCTCAGCAGCTCTCCCTCCCTTTGTCCTCCAGCCTTCCCGCTTTCCGAGCAGAGCTGTTAACTTCTGACCTCCCAGACGCTAAGTCTCGCTTGCTGTCGGAACACGGTCCGTCCGGCCCCTCCGCTTTTGCCAGCCAGACTCGGGGGCTCTGCTTGGCCGGCGAGCCGCCCCTCCGCCCCGGCTCCCTCCCGCCAGTCCGTGGAGCGCGCACCGCCTCGCCGCCCTTCCTACCCTCTTCCGTGGGCCTCTGGTCTGCGCTTGACTCCGGAGACTCCCTTCTGCTAATCCTCTGGCGGTTTTCTGTGTTCTTTAGGCAGGTGTAGGTGGAATCCAAGTGATCAGCAGGACGCGCTGTGAGCCCCGTGTCCTCCTACGCCGCCATCTTCCGGAACCCCCCCTTGGTTTGTGTTTCAAGTGTAAGATCAGAGCTGAGAAACAGAGACCCGAAGTGTGGGAGGGAATCAGAAAAGAACCACCTCTTCTGTGTACATCTTGGAGGGCATGTTGCTAAAGCCATCTCTGGTACAATATAAAACAAAATGAAACAAAATAAAAAAAACAAACAAACAGAAACTAAAAGAAATGGTGAGACCCTGGATTTTCATCAAGACAGAGTTTATTCATCAGAAGAGTGGGAATAGCATTGCTTCAGATTAAAAGCTGCATTTCAAAGATCCAAGTTCTATTTGCAGGTAGATCAAATGCCAGGTTCTCTAATAGGAGTGATTAAGGATAGCTACCTCCTTAGATAAACTTCAGAGAGCTCTCACATGCATTGTCTCCTATGATCCTTACTAAAACCCAGACATCAGGAGGTCAAGCAATCACCCTTCCCAATTCAACGAATTCCGAAATGAAAACTCAGAGTATAGTGACTCTAGATCACATGCTAAGAGCATGGGTAAAACTATAACTCAATCTATTACTTTTAAAAGCCATTCCTGTTTCTCCTGGAAAAACAATATAATCTACACATTAAGGGCAGAGACTCTGGAGCCACATTATCTGGGTTCAAATCCCAGCATATCCAATTGCTAGGTATGAGACAAGTAACTTTTCTTTGTGTCTCAGTTTGCTCATCTGTAACACGGATTTAATAATAGCACTTACCTCCTAGAACTGTGGTGAGGATTAGGAATTAACATACAAAATGCTTTAAAGCATTTCTAATGTGTTCCTTATGAACACTCAAAAAACCTGAAGTTTTATGGTTTTTAAGCTTTACTGATATAAAGTAAAAAAAATCAACATATCCATATAAGCTTACTGTTTATAAGGAAGTGAGTGGAATTATCCTTATTTATTTATTTATTTATTTATTTATTTATTTAGAGAATGAGCACAAGCCATGGAGGGGCAAAGAGAGAGGGAGAGAGAGAATCTTAACAAAGCTCTACATTCAGTGCAGAGACCAACATGGGGCTCTATCTCACAGCCCTGGGATCAGGACCTGGGCCAAAATCAAGAGTTGGATGCTCAACCCACTGAGCCACCCAGGCGCCCACATCCTTATTTTATGTATGAGGAAACTGAGATGTCAAGTTACCATTTCTGCATTAACCAACCTCAAAAAGTAGTAGCATATACATAATAAATGCCATTTGATAATACCCACAGATTGTTTGGATAAGGATTTGGGACAAAGGACAGCAGAGAAGTCTCTTTTCTCAACATGGTCTACAGCCTCAACCAGGGAGACTCCAAGGGTGGAGAATGGGATCTGGCAGCACCTTCATTCACATATCTGGGGATTGATGTTGGCTACCGCCTGGGACCTAAGCCGGGCTGAGGGCTAGAACACCTATATGTGTTCTTTCTCTGTGTAGCCTGGGCTTCCTCTGCAGCAGGGCAGTCTCAGGATACTGGGACTTCTCATACAGCAGCTCAGAGTACCACAGATCCGAGTAGAAGCTATATCACCTTTTGTGATCTATTCTTGAAAGTCACACAGATACATTCTACTGGTTGCAGCAAATCACAAGACTGCCCGATTCAATGAGAAGGAAATTAGACCTCACCTCTCAGTGGAGAAGTAGAGGTTTTTGGAAAAACATGGGGGATGGCAAATATTGTTGCAATCATCTTTGGAAGATGCAAGGTACTACACATAGGAAGACAGGATTTGCCAAAACCTTTAGAAAAAGTAGATATACTAGAAGAGAAATGCACAGCTTTTGATTTGTAAACTTCTGTTCTTTCACTGGCCTCCCAGACCTCTGTCATTTGTAAATAATGTCAATTAATCTTGCACATGCACTGGCATGTACATCTGAAGGTCTGGCCCTACAGAGGTACAACTGAGGGCAAGCAGATTGACTGCACTAGGAAAGCATCTAAATAAACTCTACAAACTTGTAATGGGAATTTACTATGTTAATCTTCTCCCCCCATGACTTCCATATTATCTCCTCTTTTAATTGACCCTCAGGGAAAAATACTAATCAAAATGGGTCAGATTCCAGAGCATTGATTGGACATCTTTGATGAGTACATAAATATGTGTAGCTCCAGCTCAGTGCTTTGTCTTTCAGCCCATGAGGCTAACCTCTCTTTCTTTTCTTCTGTCTGGTCTTTCCTTCGTGACCACTTCTCTCCATGTCCTCTTCTATCAGACTGGTTCAAGCCACCACTGTCTCTCTCCTGGATTACACAATAGCCCCTAATTTATCTCCGTGCTTTGCTCTCACATCCCTCAGCCTTTTCTCAACCTACCAGGCAGAGTAAACCTTTTGACATCTAGGTCAGATGATGTCATCACTCCTCTACCTTCTAATCCATTTCATTCATCATAAAAGTCAAAGTCCTGACAATGTCTGATGTAGTCTGGGCATCTCTTTGATCTCATCTCCTTTAAGTCTTCTCCTAGCTCACTCTACCCATGCTAACTTCTCTTTTAAATATACCATGCAAGAGGGGCGCCTGGGTGGCTTGGTCGGTTAAGCGTCTGACTTCGGCTCAGATCATGATCTCACGGTCCGTTAGTTCGAGCCCCACGTCGGGCTCTGTGCTGACAGCTCAGAGCCTGGAGCCTGTTTCAGATTCTGTGTCTCCCTCTCTCTCTGCCCCTCCCCTGTTCATGCTCTGTCTCTCTCTGTCTCAAAAATAAATAAATGTTAAAAAAAAATTAAAAAAAAATATACCATGCAAGAGCCATTATAAGAGCATTTATATTTTCTCTCTGCTGGACTGTTCTTGCCCTAATTATCCATATGACCAACTTCTACACTTCCTTATTGTCTTTGCTCATAAGTCAGGTTCTTGAGGACATGTTTCCTTGAACACAGCATTAAAAATGGTAAATGCCCTCTCTCTGCAGTTTCTATCCCCATTCTTGCTTCATTTATCACCAGACAACAAATTTTGTATTTACATTCTCTATTCATACACTGTGTATCTCCTGCCATCCCTACGTACACACTAGAAAGTAGCTTTTGAGAACAGGATTTATTTGTTGGTCTGTTTTACTCAATGTGACATCTCTAGAATCTAGAACAGTGCCTGACACATCACAGGTATTTAATGAGTATTTGTAGTGGGAATGAATGAATACATGAGTGTGGTAATATTGGCTGCACACTTAGGCATAGGTCAGGTGGTAACTGAATAAATAGGAACACTTTTATCTAAAACTATTTTAGACTAACAAAGAAAAAAGGGATGTTTCCCCATGGCTCAGCCCACTTTACCACAGCACACAGCACTGGTTGTTGAGACTCAAGTCCACCTATAAAAATCATTGTTGGGATGCCTGGGTGTCTCAGTCAGTTAAGTGGCCAACTTTGGCTCAGGTCATGATCTCACAGTTGATGAGTTCAAGTCCTCCATTCCCAGATTGGGCTCTCTGCTATCAGCTAGGAGCCCACTTGGGATCCTTTGTCCCCTCTCTCTCTAATTAAAAAAAAATTAAAGAATGTGCCACATCTTCAGAGAACTATGAGACAGAAAGGCATACTTTTAATTTTTTTTAATGTTTATTTATTTTTGAGAGAGAGACATTGCATGAGTGAAGGAGGGGCAGAGAGAGAAAGAGACACACAGAATCTGAAGCAAGTTCCAGACTCTGAGCTGTCAGCACAGAGCCCCATGTGGGGCTCGAACTCCCAAGCTGTGAGATCATGACCTGAGCCAAAGTTGGATGCTTAACCAACAGAGCCACCCAGGTGCCCCTAGAAAGGCATAGATTTTATCTGGGCAGGATCCAAGAATTCCCACTTTTCCTAGCCTCCATGCTATCCAATAGTCTTCATATTCTACTGTGGTAGACAGAACAATAGTCCCCTAACAGGGCCACATCTTAATCCCTGAAACCTGTGAATATGTTGTGATATATGGCAAGGAGAAATTCAGGTTGCAGATGGAATTAAGATTCCTAATTAACTTGAGATGTGAGAGACTGCCCTGGATTTGAATCCAGGTGGAGTCAATGGTATTACAAGAGTCCTTACAAGTGAAAGAGGAAAGGAGGAGCATTGGAGGTAGAGAAAGAGACATAATAATGGAAGGGTCAGAATCAGAGAAAGTGATAAAGCTATGCCAATAGAGATCAGAGTAATGCACATGCTGGCTTTGAAGAAAGAAAGAGGCCATGGACCAAGGACTGCCAGTGGCCTCTACAGACCTGAGAAGAAAAGAAATCCGATTCTCCTCTAGAGTCTCCAGAAGGAACACAGTCCTGCTCATCTCTTGACTTTAGCCCAGTGAGACCCATTCCAGACTTCTGAACCCCAGATGTGTAAGATAATAAATCTGTGTTGTTTCACACCACCAATTTGATGGAAATTTGTGAGAGTGGCAATCGGAAACCATTACACTTACTCATTTCTAACAAACACCTCCATCATTAGCACCACCATCAAAGGACAAAAGAAAATCCAGCCTGAAAGTGCATAGTCCTGCTACAACATCTGATAGAGAAAAAGGCAATCATTCTTGGCCCTGCCATTCAACTTACATCTGCCCCGAAGGGAGAAGTTCGAGTGCTTCTCTTTCATCAAGTACATACAGCAAACGTTATCACCAGTCGTAAAGTCCTGGTGAGAAACTTAATTTTCTATATTCCAACTGCCATCCAAATAACAACTCTGACTAAAGCTTTTTTTTTTTCTTTAAAGACATATTCTGAGCATGTGGCTGAACTAGACCAGTAAAAGAATAATAAGTACTTCTTTCCTTTTAGCAACTGACAAAACATGCTTTCAACCCAAAGCAAAAAATAAAGATTAAAATGCATCTTCCATGAATTATAAGTTGAATTTTTAAATTTAGCCCAATTCAAGTAAATTCCTACCTATTGCTTATACCATGTTCCTCTTTTTTTATTTTTTTTGTAGTGAAGACTAGAGATCAAGAAATAAAGAGCACTAGAAGTTGATTTTTTAAAAAAGGAATGTGTTTTCTCAATTCAAAATGGAAAAGGATTTCAATAGCAGGTCTGTAGATTTTTGAAAATCCTAATTAGACTGAATTAAATGACTAAAATGCTACTAATTACTTTTTAATTTCAAGAGAGATGTTTACAAAGCACAGTATAATGAGTAATACAGCACTTCAAATGATTACTAATGTTGCCATTTTGTCTGACTTAATCTCAATTAGTATAAATCACATTGTCATCATTGTTAATTGCCATTTCTTTCAAGCAAAATGCTAATTTCTCTTTACAATCTTACAATTGCTGTTTGTTTTCCTCAAAATATTCCATTTGAAAGGCCTAATAAAGAGAACATTTATAGCCCCTGTATTTTCTGCAGTTTGAAGCAAATGCATTTGTTTGTTATCCTTTTTGGAGAATAGTGGTAATTCCTACTTACTTCTTAATAAAATGGAACTGTTAACTTTTAGCTCTGCTGTCTCACTGAATGGAAATGCATGGGTAGTTATAGTTCCAAGGAAGAGTCTGAAAGGCAGGTAGAACCTTCATTAATGAGTGCTAAGAGGCATCATTTGTTTTACCTCTGTGAAGAAATTCATCATAAAGAGGGAGGAAACAGCCTTTAATCAAGAGAATATAGAATCGTTCTGGTTTTTTTCCTCCAGCTTCTTTTCATTGTTCTTCTACTCATGTGGAAGTAAAACTCTCCCTTGAGGGAATTATCTCATCAGCCATAGGCTATTGGTTTTCCAATCCACTGTGTCATTGGATATCCTTGGGAAATTTACCCCCATTTTTTGCTCAGTCATAAACACAAGGAACCTGAAGAATCATGAAGATTTAATAATTCTCCAATGAGAGTCTAACATTACACTACTGTTTTAAGAGCTCTTCTAGATTAACCTCATTTTTCTTAAAAAAAAAAAAAGGTTAGGAATTGAATATTAACAATGTTAAGGGTTTGTTTGTTTTTTCCATACACATATTTCTCCTAAGTTTTTGGTTCCTGCTTTATTTATTTATTGTCACATAAGAGACTACTCCAAAATTGATTTGTTTCAAAAATAAAACATCGTTTTCACTAGTGATTTGGTGAGTAAGAACTTGGGGGACAGCTTGACTGGGGCATGGGTGAGGCATGTGCCAATAGTGGGGGCAGCCGGAAAGGTAAGGATATGCTTCCGTAAGGGTCTCTTGATGCACATTTATGGCAATTTAAGGCTATTCACCTTGTCTTACTTCACACAGTGACTTGTCCTTCAGAGTCTGTTCATCTAGTTTGGGCTTTTCAGAGCGTGATGGCCTCTGTGTAGATAAACTTCTTTCATAGAAACTCCAAGAGCAGGTATTCCAAAAGACTGGTAGAAGGTGCATCTTAGAAGTTCCAAGATGTCCTTCTCCCAAATTCCATTGTTCAAACAAGCTATTAAGGTCAGCCAGATTCAAGAACAGGGGAATGATACTTTCTTACAAGGAAGGAGAAGCTATGAATTTTGCTTCCATCTTTATTCTACTGCAGTACTTACAGTTTATATGCAAGCTAACAATAAAATAAAATGACTTAACATGCAAAGACATTCATGGAAAATCTTAATAATGCCCTTGCTTAGTACTGTTGCCTGTTGTTTTTCCTTTCAAAAGCTAAAATTCATGTGTTATGCACCCCCAAAACTCATATAATGAAGCTCTAACTCCCAATGTGACTGTATTTAGAAATAGGATCTTTAGGAGGTAATGTTTAAATGAGGTCATTAAGGGTGGGGTCCTAATCCCATAGGACTCGTCTTTATAAGAAGAAGAAAGAGGAGTGCCTGGGTGGCTCAGTCAGTAAAGTGTCTGACTCTTCATTTTGGCTCAAGTCATGATGTCATGATTTGTGAGTTGGAGCCCTTCATCAGGCTCTCTGCTGTCAGCATGGAGCCTGCTTCAGATCCTCTGTCCCCCCTTCTCTCTGTCCCTCCCCAGCTTGTGCACTCCCTGTCTCTCTAAAATAAACATTAAAAGAAGAAGAAGAAGAAGAGAGATTGTTGTCTCTACACACAGAGAGGAAAGACCATATGAGGACAGGCAGCCTTCTACAAGCCAGAAGAGAGCCCTTACTATAAGCCAAATCGGCTGGCACTTTGATCTTGGACTCTAGAATTGTGAGAAAACAGATTTCTATTTTTTAATCCTTCCAGTCTTGGGTGTTTTCTTATAGCAGCCTAAGCTAATACATCACTTTTGGGATTTTATATGATTACATATAACATCATAATTTTTGGCAGGTAAATCATGTTTCATAGTTGAGGAGTTCTGGTGATTTGGGTCTCTTCAGTATCCATTTCTCCTTCAGTTAATAGCAAACTGATTTTTCTTTAGGAACTCATCCTTCTCCCTTTGTATGCAGTATTCTGGGACTGCCAACCAAAGACCCTTTTGCTATTTTTGGCCAAGAGGTGGATATTTTACTTGATCTAGACCAATGAAATGGTTTCCCCCAGAATTTAAATCATGAGAAGAGTGACGCAGGGATGAGAATTATTTGGTCTTCATCCCTCCTGAGGTTGGTACCCTGCAACATCAACAGTTACATCTTCTCAAGCACCTTTATTTTAAGCTTTCCCAAACATTGTCCTTTACGGCTTTCCTTTGATTCTGTGAGCCACCTTCAAGTTTTCCATTTTTGTTTTTGTTGTTGTTGTTGTTGTTATTGCAGCTTAAAATAGCCAGTTTTCTATTTTCTCAAAATAAAACCAAAAACCCTAACACATACAGAGATTGGTACCATCATGGAGTTACCCATAAATATTACAGTAAAATGTCAATAACTACAAGGATACAAAAATCAGGAATCATTAGGCATGAAGGATATAACTTCAAAATACATTAAGCAAACACCAATGGAAATTCAAGAAGGAAATAACAAATCCATAGACATAGTTGGAGACCTAGAACTCAGCAATAATCAATAGATAGAGAAAAGAATAAGTTGGCATGGAGGCTTGTTAAATTAATATCTAGTAATGTAATATCCAACCTTATATTTGTTTAGCCTTTTAGCTTTCAAAGCATTTTTACATGTGCTCATTCATATCCTCTCCTTACTCCTCTAAAGTAAACCAGTCAAGCAAGGAAAAATGTGATTTGTGGAATTGTTGGAACTGTTTAGAATTTGAGTCTCTTGTTTTTAAATTGTATTCTTTTCCCTCTATATAGCTTATTCTCTTGGTTATACCAGCCAGCTCACTTCTCCCTGCTCATGACTGAGATTTAGAAGCCATAGACATATGCTCCTAAATGGTGATTTACTAGATAAACTCACAGAGACACCAATCTAATAATGTATGGAAGGTGTTTGGCCTGGCACCTGGCCTACAGTGAGTATTCAATAAATGGCAGTTATTACTATGCTGAATACCACAAGGAACTCTCTATTATTTCTTTTAACTTGATTTTTCCTCTGTCTTGTGTTGCAAGATGGTCATTTGTAGTATTCAAAGCAAGCATTCAATGGTCTCAAAATACTCTCCTAGATGAGATCTTGACCCCATAACCTTTCTATATGACAGTAAGCCTTGACAGACCCATTCATTAAATGGTAAAAAGCATGGATCTAGGGTCAAAACAGAGAAGGCAAATCTTCAACAGCAGGGCAGTTGCTGTGTCTCTGAATTTCTCTTTTAAATGCCCTAAGGTTACCTTTCCCTCTCAATTCTGCTGATGAAGTGTGAAAGAAAATTCCTTCAGACAGCACCACAGCATTTCAATTCCATCAGAGCAGCTGAGTTTCTTTTGCAGACACTACTAGCTGGTACTTCACAAAGTCTTGTCTTTGAGGCTGATTCTAGAACCAGGTTGTAACAAGAGCTGGAGTCCAATAAAACCAGTGATATTTACTCCTTAATGCAGTCTCTTTTTCCAGAGTGTGCTTCCTCTGAAGATTGATCACAGTTTTTATTGTGTGAGCTTGTAAAATGCAAAATGATTAAAGGTACATCTATTTTTTTTAATCCCATCTCTGTCATTCCTGTAGTCAACAGCGGCAGAGTCCTGGCAGTTTCACATATGCTTACATGAAAGGTCAGGTTTAGCCATCAGCGTTGAAAAAAATCTTAAAGGGCAAGAATGCTGCATTGTAATGAGTTTGGGGAGCACCTTAAGACTGACTATAAGCAGAAGGACTTGTGATCTTGCAGAAAGTTCCCCATTTCATTTCTCTTCTCCAGCATGAGCCTAACTAAACAGATCCATTTCCATATTGACATAGAGCATGAAAAAAAAAATCCTCTCAAGATCCAGTCTGAAGTCATTCTGTTAAAGTCCTTCCCATCTTCTTGGGCCACACTGCCTGCTTCTTTGACATTCCAAGACACTTCTTGGTTTTGACTTCCACCTGGATGGATTCACACTCTCTGCTGGCTGGCAAGGTCTCTCGCCCTTCCTTTGTGAACTCAATTCTGCTCGTTTCCTCTGTGTCCCATACAGAGCTTCCCAAATGCACATTTCATTTAGGAATTTTAATGTGACAGGAAAAAGACCTCAACAAAACTGTTGTGGATGGAGAGTGATTGAAGTGAAATTGTGAAATGAGTGCTCTACATGGCTTCTACCATAACTTCAGGACCACGGTAACTGTTTTACCTCTTCCTACATGGCCTCAAGTAACCAAAGAACACACACACACATGTTCCATGTCTCCTCTGCCACGCCTGTCCTAGAGGATAGACAGTTACTTACTATCCAGGCTGTTGTTATAATAAGAAGCAAGCCTGGGCTATAGCATAACTTTTGTCATGGTGAGAATACGGTTGAGGCATAGAATCCAAGATCATTAGAGAGTATATAAAGCCAAGCCTCAAATCTTAGCCATAAGAATGGAGTCACACACATGATACGGAACCCAAAGTTGCAAGCTGGGTGAATCAAGTGTGTGAGACAGGTACTTGGGCGAGGGAGGAGTTCATACATTGGGAGTTCAAATCTCAGCACAGCTACTAACTATTGGACTTCATGTAATTTTCCTAACTGTGATAAACCTCTACTTCTTCATCATTTAACTGGGTTCAGTGTTACCTTCCTCTAATGTCGTGATGAGCATTAAGTAAAATAATGGGTCTTTATTGGGGAGAATATTGGTTAAAATATTAAACTCCTATAGAAATAAATGAAGATCAACCAAATGACAACAAGTTATTTATTTAGAGCTTGCTCTATCAAGGGAGTCAGCTACCATCACCTGCATTTGGAAGAGACTGAACGACTGTCAGAGGGGTGGGAAAGGTTTATGGAAAAAAAGGGAAGGCTTCAGGTATGCTATGATTGGAGGCTCTTGGCATGGGGAAGTTATAGGCAGGCTAGCTAGAAGCAGGGTATCCTATATGAATAGTTAGGGATATATATCTGGTTATTTCTAGTTGTTCCTAAGTTGGAAGCAGGGACAAAAGTTAGGGAAGCTGTCAGTTGTTAATCTAGTCCTGGCCATTTTAGGCCAGTTGTCACAGGGATTATTGTTTGGTTCCCTGGACTTGTTGCTAGAGATAGTTTGATTTCCTACAAGTCTGACGCATAGCAGGCTGGCTTCCTAGGCTGGTTACGATAGATAATGCATAAATTTCCTAGGCTAGCTGCTGACCGTGAGTCAGAGTTCTATTTTTATATATGATCTGGCCATTGTCTGTTTGCATATTCTGTCTACAATTTTCTACAGTTTTCATTTTTCTTTAAAGGATTACCTGGACCTCCTGCACGAAATCTCACAGCCTATTTCAATGTTTTAGGGAGACAGTGGATATAGGCTGGAATAATGAGGCCAATGCTCAACTTTCCTTTTTAAATCATTTTTTTCTTTTAAGTTCATTGAGAGACAATAGTCTCTAGATTCTAGCTTCCATAAAGAGAGAAAAAAGATATCTATGTTCTAAAAGACCTCTTCACATCAAGTTGTGATCCTAAATTACTTAGAACAAGGAAATCCTCATATCTGAGGATGAAAAGTCTTTTTGCAGTTTTCTCCAAGGGGAGGAAAGGAGAAGAAGGAAGAGAAGGAGAAAAAGGAGAAGGTGGTGGTGGTGGCAGGGAGACAGCTTTGTGCCAGGATGATTCAATGAGCTCCTCCAATTTTCATGGGCATCCTAGGCCATGAACATATTTGCTGAATTAAAATCATATGATATTCAGTGGCATCTTGAGGAATCTCAGTTTCTAGTATTGTTCCTGAAATCTACTGTTAATGAATCATCCTGTAATAGGATGCATTGCTTCTTCACATCCTCTTTTTTAAATGTCAGCACTTTATTGTGTTCAGTCCTTACCATTTAGTAGGGTTAGGAGACATTTACACCATAGGTAAGAGGTCAATGATGGTACTGAGGAGAGTCAAATCTATGCCATATTAGAATGGAATAAAAGCTTCTTAACCTCGGTACCATTGCCATTTTGGACTGGATAATTCTTTTTTTTTTTTTTTAATTTTTTTTAAATATTTTTTTTAACGCTTATTTATTTTCGAGACAGAGAGAGACAAAGCATGAACGGGGGAGGGTCAGGGAGAGGGAGACACAGAATCTGAAGCAGGCTCCAGGCTCTGAGCTGTCAGCACAGAGCCCGACGCGGGGCTCGAACTCACGGACTGCGAGATCATGACCTGAGCCGAAGTTGGCCGCTTAACCAGCTGAGCCACCCAGGCGCCCCTAGACTGGATAATTCTTTACTGTGCATTTCTTAATGTGCAGCAGCATCCCTGGCTTCTACTCACTAGATACCAGTAGTACAGTCCACCGGTTGTAATAACCAAAAACGTCTCCAGATACTGTCAAATGTCCCCTGGAATGCAAAACTGCCCCCAGTTGAAAACCCCTGGAAAGCAAGATTCCTATATTCACAGGATCACCTGAAGAACATGTTTGACTCCAGTGATCCACTGTGATGATTCTGATTCAATAAGAACAGAAAGCTGTATTATTTTAAAAGTTCCTTACAGGTCTGATGCTCACCCAGTTCTTGGCTACTAGTTCATGGACAAGAAATGACTCCAAGGACAATACAGCCATCTTCAAATACATAAATACATTATAACCATCTTGAAATACACAAAAGTTTACCTGTAGAAATGAGATTCAACTTTTTCTGAGTAGCTGAAAAGGGAGCTCTGACAAAATTACAAAACAGAAAAGAATAAAAATATTTCTAACAGAACAGTAGATTTTTTAATCACTGAAGGCATTTAAAGAAAAGTTTAAAGATCACTTGTCAGGGAAGTTGTAAAAACAAATCATAAATCAAGAAGAACTCTAAATCAGTGACCTTTAAGTCATATTCTAATTCTGAAATTATATGATGCTATTTAAATAAATTATCCCTTAGAGTGAAATACAACATTAGATCTTTTTTTAGCCTACATGGGAATAAAGTAAAAGGAGTTAATATTATTTACATCCAATACACAGTTTACCAACCCTGAGTCAAAAAACAGAACCACTTATAGAACTTACAGGAAATACTTAGGCTCATGGGAGATAAGAATCATTGCTTTACTCTGTGCCAGGTTCTTCTTGGCTCAGCTACTAGTCATAGGTGTATTATTGTGCACTTACAGATGAAAACACTGAACAAAAATTTACACCATTTGCTCAAGGTCATATGATTTCTGAGTGGTAAGACTATGTAGGAGCAAAAGACAGGCAGCCTGATAATGGGCCACTCTGACATGAATATTCTTTTCAGTTGGGTGTTTCAGTTGTTTAAGTGTCCAACTCTTGATTTTGGCTCAGGTCATGACCTCACAGTTTGTGAGATGGAGCCCTGCATTGGGTTCTGTGCTGATGGCATAGAGCCTGCTTAGGATTCTCTCTTTCCCTCTCTCTGTCCCTCCCTTCTCTCCCCCTCTTCCTCCTTCCCTCCCTCCCTCCCTCCCTCCCTCTCTCTCTCTCTCTCTCAAAATAAATAAAAAAACATTAAAAAAAGTTTTTTAAAACAAAAAGGCAAACAAAATTTAGCAGATTCAGAAAAAGCTATTTAGCTCCCCCTCAACTGCCAGTGGTAGCAGGAAAAGAACTATTAACAGAGATTCCTCTTTACCTAAGAAACTTATCTGCATAAGAGGGCAACTTTTATTTTCCAAATATCTCCTCTCACTTTCCTGCTAATGGTCTTTCTCCTTTTTGTTTCCTCAGACCCCCACCCTTCTCCTTAGGGCATATAAGCCTAATGTTGTTTCACTGTCTTTGGAATTTCCATGTCTGTATGAATTCCCTTACACATGCTATGAAATTTGATTTTCTCCAGGTAGTCTGTTTCATATCAACTTGATTCTTAGTCCAGTTAGAAGGACCTTGAAGGGCAGAGGAACTTCTTCCTCCCCAACAACTAGAAGCTAGTTCTCTCTGACTTCAAACCCTCATGAGCCCCACAGTGCCTCACCAAAAGAAAGCAAGAGGGCAGATATTTTTGAATGACTGCTGTCTTTTAGGCCTTTTGTGAACCACCTTGGAAAAAATGTTAAGGTGACTTTTGTCTTTCTGACAGTTTTATCTTATGTTAACCAAAGGGCATAAGTAAAATAATGACAGCCAGAAAAGACAGTTGCCATTGAAAAGGAATAAAAGAATTTAACAAAAATGTTTGCCTTAATTTCTCAGAGAACAACATGTCTAGAGAAATGAAGGAGGTGTATCATGCAATTTGGTGATGAGGAGTCTGTTATCTTGGCATGGTTTATACAAATCCCTTCTACTGTTAAAGCCATAATCCACATTTCACAGATGTAGGTCACACTTCCAGCCCCAAAATATGAATCTTAATCAGAGTGAGGAATTAGCTAGGATTTCTATCATATCCTAAAATATGCTGATTAGACCCTCAGTACTGAAATATCTCTCATAATGGATAAGGATACAGTTTCCATTTGCTATGATTAGATATGATACGGTAGTGGAGGGGAATGAGAGGGGAGAAGGGGGGATATCAAGTTTATAATTTAGTATAAACTTGGAAAGAAAACAGAAGTCAGGAAGAACAATAATCAATAATATGTATTAAATACATATTAAACGCCAGAAAATGGGCTAAACACTTTATACATTTAACACAGCTAATAGTTTCCAAACATGCTATCATATTATAATTCCCATGTTATACCTAAAGTAATAGGGTCAAAGAAAATTAAGTAATTGCCCAAGGTCACACAGAATGTGCACGGGATGCAACCAAATCATCTGACCTCAGCATATGCACTCCTGCTCTACCCACCCACCCTCCACTTTGTTCCCACATAGATCTCTTCCTGCTTCAAGCTCCAGGAAATGACCGACTAGATGTCAGGCAGGAATCCAGGTGGTTTTATTCCATTCTCCTTCCACCCACTCTTGTAGGTTTTCTTATTGGAGTTTATCATTAAAAACTAATTTGGATGCCCCAGTGGCTTATAGAAACTTCTAATGAACATAACAAAAGTGAGGAATCCCATTTGCATTCCAGGATGCTCTCAGCTCTCACATTCCAGCTGATTTGGGAGGACAGGTTCAGCTCCTGAATCAGATTCAAAGGTCTTTAGCTTGAATACAACTGAGCAGATGGGCTAGCTCTCTGAGATCCTGAGTTTGCTTTAGCAAAAGTAAGAGCTGAGAGTAGGAATAGTTCTAACTAGACCCAGAGGTATTTCAATTTTCTGCCCAAACATCCAGGTACACTCAGTGTTTACTCAGAACTTCAGGAAGTCCCTGCAAAGCAAAGAGCTGGCGCCCACGGGCAGGGTGGCCAACCCAGGGCTGAGATTTTAGGACTGGTGAGAAGACCGTCCCTAGTGACATGAGCTTCCTGTTGCTGAAGTGAAATCCTCACACTTCATCGCTTTATCTTGAGGTTTGTTTTCTCTTAAAATTCAAATGTCCCCTTTTTAAGCTGCTGTCAGGAACAGTAAAGCCAAGCAAAATCCATTCACAGCCACACTAAGTATAATCCTTCCATCCTGGCACCACACACCACGCAATGAAAAGGGGATGCAGCTCCCATAGCGGTTACCTTCACCCTTCACTCCCTACAACTCCGGTAGGACCACCTGACATCCTGTTGCAAATCCTCCTGCTTCCTTAGCTCCCCTACTCCCTGCCTCTCTAGTCTTCCTGAATAGCACATCTTCAATGCTACCTCTTGACCTCAACTGAAGCCCCCCTTCCCATGTTTCTGACTCAAACTGCTCCAAATAAAACATATTCTCCATTTTCTTGTCTCCAGCCATCCCTGCTTGCCCACCTTCTGCCTCCAGATGATAAGACAGTGAGACAACAAGAACCAGTAGGTGGATACTCCAGAGTATAGTGTGAAGCTTGGAGGCTAAGACACCAGAAAACCAAAGCAGATTGTTAGCTCTGTATTAGTGAGTACCACAGACAGATTAAGGTTAAAAACAAACCAGCAAAACCCAAGATGTTACTTTGGGTAATGATGGTGTAGATAACTATATAATCTGTGTAGCTGCCTATGTATTGAACCTAATGATAGTAACGATAGCTAAGACAAAATATGCATTTTTCTTTATGTTACACAAACCACTCTCATTTCTGTCATCTTATTCAATGTCTTGTGCAGCCCTCCCAAATATACTGCCATGTAGGGATTTTTATGCCTATTTTAAAGATGATACAGTTGAGGCCCAGGGAAATTAAATAGTGAATGCAAACTTAGATGGTAATGCAGTCACAGTGGGAGTCCAAGGCCTGCCTGTCTCTAAATAGCATGATTGTTCAGATCATCCCCTGGCCCTGGAGTTTGATTTTTCCCTCAGACAGAGTCTGAATGATGATGATGGCCCCTCTCTGATGGGCAGGACCAGAGAAGCAGGAGTGTGTAGGAGTAAGAAAAGAGCCCAGTTGCCTGGCTGTGGATCCCAGTCCCCTCACTTTTAATGGCTACATGAATTTGTTTAAGTGGCCTAATTATTTTAAACCTTTATTTCATATACTCAAGTTAATAATGGCACCAACCTCACAAGATTCTTGCATTAAACAAGAAAATGAGAGAGAACACGGCACATGGCCCTCACTAAATAAATGTTTACTGCCATAATCATTCATGCTGTGGTTGCTGTTATTATTCATATAATGGCGATAATGAAACTCCTATTGAGATCCTGCAGGACTTGGGCTCTGTAAAGAAAAGATGCCTTCGGGAGGGAGCCGGGGCGGAGGGGCGGCTCGCCGGCCAAGCAGAGCCCCCGAGTCTGGCTGGCAAAAGCGGAGGGGCCGGACGGACTGTGTTCCGACAGCAAGCGCGACTTAGCGTCTGGGAGGTCATAAGTTAACAGCTCTGCTCGGAAAGCGGGAAGGCTGGAGGACAAAGGGAGAGAGAGCTGCTGAGCCCCCGGACAGCAGAGCTCAGCTTGGCGGGGAACAAAGGCACTCGCCAGCGCCATCTCCCCCACCCATCCCCCAGCCAAAATCCCAAAGGGAACCAGTTCTTGCCAGGGAACTTGCTCGCTCCGCACAAACACCCAACTCTGTGCTTCTGCGGAGCCAAACCTCCGGCAGCGGTACTGACTCCCTCCCGCTGCCACAGGGCTCCTCCTGAAGTGGATCACCTAAGGAGAAGCGAGCTAAGCCTGCCCCTCCAGCCCCCGTGCACCTTGCCTACCCACCCCAGCTAATACGCCAGATCCCCAGCAACACAAGCCCGGCAGTGTGCAAGTAGCCCAGACGGGACACGCCACCCCACAGTGAATCCCGCCCCTAGGAGAGGGGAAGAGAAGGCACACACCAGTCTGACTGTGGCCCCAGCAGTGGGCTGGGGGCAGACATCGGGTCGGACTGCGGCCCCGCCCACTAACTCCAGTTATACACCACAACACAGGGGAAGTGCACTGCAGGTCCTCACCACGCCAGGGACTCTCCAAAATGACCAAACGGAAGAATTCCCCTCAGAAGAATCTCCAGGAAATAACAACAGCTAATGAACTGATCAAAAAGGATTTAAATAATATAACAGAAAGTGAATTTAGAATAATAGTCATAAAATTAATCGCTGGGCTTGAAAACAGTATACAGGACAGCAGAGAATCTCTTGCCACAAAGATCGAGGGACTAAGGAACAGTCACGAGGAGCTGAAAAACGCTTTAAACGAAATGCAAAACAAAATGGAAACCACGATGGCTCGGCTTGAAGAGGCAGAGGAGAGAATAGGTGAACTAGAAGATAAAGTTATGGAGAAAGAGGAAGCTGAAAGAAAGAGAGATAAAAAAATCCAGGAGTATGAGGGGAAAATTAGAGAACTAAGTGATACACTAAAAAAAAATAATATACGCATAATTGGTATCCCAGAGGAGGAAGAGAGAGGGAAGGGTGCTGAAGGGGTACTTGAACAAATTATAGCTGAGAACTTCCCTGAACTGGGGAAGGAAAAAGGCATTGAAATCCAAGAGGCACAGAGAACTCCCTTCAGACGTAACTTGAATCGATCTTCTGCACGACATATCATAGTGAAACTGGCAAAATACAAGGATAAAGAGAAAATTCTGAAAGCAGCAAGGGATAAACGTGCCCTCACATATAAAGGGAGACCTATAAGACTCGTGACTGATCTCTCCTTTGAAACTTGGCAGGCCAGAAAGGCTTGGCACGATATCTACAGTGTGCTAAACAGAAAAAATATGCAGCCGAGAATCCTTTATCCAGCAAGTCTGTCATTTAGAATAGAAGGAGAGATAAAGGTCTTCCCAAACAAACAAAAACTGAAGGAATTTGTCACCACGAAACCAGCCCTACAAGAGATCCTAAGGGGGATCCTGTGAGACAAAGTACCAGAGACATCACTACAAGCATAAAACATACAGACATCACAATGACTCTAAACCCATATCTTTCTATAATAACACTGAATGTAAATGGATTAAATGCGCCAACTAAAAAACATAGGGTATCAGAATGGATAAAAAAACAAGACCCATCTATTTGCTGTCTACAAGAGACTCATTTTAGATCTGAGGACACCTTTAGATTGAGAGTGAGGGGATGGAGAACTATTTATCATGCTCCTGGAAGCCAAAAGAAAGCTGGAGTAGCCATACTTATATCAGACAAACTAGACTTTAAATTAAAGGCTGTAACAAGAGATGAAGAAGGGCATTATATAATAATCACAGGGTCTATCCATCAGGAAGAGCTAACTATTATAAATGTCTATGCGCCAAATAGCGGAGCCCCCAGATATATAAAACAATTACTCATAAACATAAGCAACCTTATTGATAAGAATGTGGTCATTGCAGGGGACTTTAACACCCCACTTACAGAAATGGATAGATCATCTAGACACACAGTCAATAAAGAAACAAGGGCCCCGAATGATACATTGGATCAGATGGACTTGACAGATATATTTAGAACTCTGCATCCCAAAGCAACAGAATATACTTTCTTCTCGAGTGCACATGGAACATTCTCCAAGATAGATCATATACTGGGTCACAAAACAGCCCTTCATAAGTTTACAAGAATTGAAATTATACCATGCATACTTTCAGAACACAATGCTATGAAGCTTGAAATCAACCACAGGAAAAAGTCTGGAAAACCTCCAAAAGCATGGAGGTTAAAGAACACCCTACTAACAAATGAGTGGGTCAACCAGGCAATTAGAGAAGAAATTAAAAAATATATGGAAACAAACAAAAATGAAAATACAACAATCCAAACGCTTTGGGACGCAGCGAAGGCAGTCCTGAGAGGAAAATACATTGCAATCCAGGCCTATCTCAAGAAACAAGAAAAATCCCAAATACAAAATCTAACAGCACACCTAAAGGAAATAGAAGCAGAACAGCAAAGGCAGCCTAAACCCAGCAGAAGAAGAGAAATAATAAAGATCAGAGCAGAAATAAACAATATAGAATCTAAAAAAACTGTAGAGCAGATCAACGAAACCAAGAGTTGGTTTTTTGAAAAAATAAACAAAATTGACAAACCTCTAGCCAGGCTTCTCAAAAAGAAAAGGGAGATGACCCAAATAGATAAAATCATGAATGAAAATGGAATGATTACAACCAATCCCTCAGAGATACAAACAATTATCAGGGAATACTATGAAAAATTATATGCCAGCAAATTGGACAACCTGGAAGAAATGGACAAATTTCTAAACACCCACACTCTTCCAAAACTCAATCAGGAGGAAATAGAAAGCTTGAACAGACCCATAACCAGCGAAGAAATTGAATCGGTTATCAAAAATCTCCCAACAAATAAGAGTCCAGGACCAGATGGCTTCCCACGGGAGTTCTACCAGACATTTAAAGCAGAGATAATACCTATCCTTCTCAAGCTATTCCAAGAAATAGAAAGGGAAGGAAAACTTCCAGACTCATTCTATGAAGCCAGTATTACTTTGATTCCTAAACCAGACAGAGACCCAGTAAAAAAAGAGAACTACAGGCCAATATCCCTGATGAATATGGATGCAAAAATTCTTAATAAGATACTAGCAAATCGAATTCAACAGCATATAAAAAGAATTATTCACCATGATCAAGTGGGATTCATTCCTGGGATGCAGGACTGGTTCAACATTCGCAAATCGATCAACGTGATACATCACATTAACAAAAAAAAAGAGAAGAACCATATGATCCTGTCAATCGATGCAGAAAAGGCCTTTGACAAAATCCAGCACCCTTTCTTAATAAAAACCCTTGAGAAAGTCGGGATAGAAGGAACATACTTAAAGATCATAAAGGCCATTTATGAAAAGCCCACAGCTAACATCATCCTCAACGGGGAAAAACTGAGAGCTTTTTCCCTGAGATCAGGAACACGACAGGGATGCCCACTGTCACCGCTGCTGTTTAATATAGTGCTGGAAGTTCTAGCATCAGCAATCAGACAACAAAAGGAAATCAAAGGCATCCAAATTGGCAAAGATGAAGTCAAGCTTTCCCTTTTTGCAGATGAGATGATATTATACATGGAAAATCCGATAGACTCCACCAAAAGTCTGCTAGAACTGATACATGAATTCAGCAAAGTTGCAGGATACAAAATCAATGTGCAGAAATCAGTTGCATTCTTATACACTAACAATGAAGCAACAGAAAGACAAATGAAGAAACTGATCCCATTCACAATTGCACCAAGAAGCATAAAATACCTAGGAATAAATCTAACCAAAGATGTAAAAGATCTGTATGCTGAAAACTATAGAAAGCTTATGCAGGTAATTGAAGAAGATATAAAGAAATGGAAAGACATTCCCTGCTCATGGATTGGAAGAATAAATATTGTCAAAATGTCAATACTACCCAAAGCTATCTACACATTCAATGCAATCCCAATCAAAATTGCACCAGCATTCTTCTCGAAACTAGAACAAGCAATCCTAAAATTCATATGGAACCACAAAAGGCCCCGAATAGCCAAAGTAATTTTGAAGAAGAAGACCAAAGCAGGAGGCATCACAATCCCAGACTTTAGCCTCTACTACAAAGCTGTCATCATCAAGACAGCATGGTATTGGCATAAAAACAGACACATAGACCAATGGAATAGAATAGAAACCCCAGAACTAGACCCACAAACGTATGGCCAACTCATCTTTGACAAAGCAGGAAAGAACATCCAATGGAAAAAAGACAGTCTCTTTAACAAATGGTGCTGGGAGAACTGGACAGCCACATGCAGAAGGTTGAAACTAGACCACTTTCTCACACCATTCACAAAAATAAACTCAAAATGGATAAAGGACCTGAATGTGAGACAGGAAACCATCAAAACCCTAGAGGAGAAAGCAGGAAAAGACCTCTCCGACCTCAGCCGTAGCAATCTCTTACTCGGCACATCCCCAAAGGCAAGGGAATTAAAAGCAAAAGTGAATTACTGGGACCTTATGAAGATAAAAAGCTTCTGCACAGCAAAGGAAACAACCAACAAAACTAAAAGGCAACCAACGGAATGGGAAAAGATATTTGCAAATGACACATCGGACAAAGGGCTAGTATCCAAAATCTATAAAGAGCTCATCAAACTCCACACCCGAAAAACAAATAACCCAGTGAAGAAATGGGCAGAAAACATGAATAGACACTTCTCTAAAGAAGACATCCGGATGGCCAACAGGCACATGAAAAGATGTTCAAAGTCGCTCCTTATCAGGGAAATACAAATCAAAACCACACTCAGATACCACCTCACGCCAGTCAGAGTGGCCAAAATGAAGAAATCAGGAGACTATAGATGCTGGAGAGGATGTGGAGAAACAGGAACCCTCTTGCACTGTTGGTGGGAATGCAAATTGGTGCAGCCGCTCTGGAAAGCAGTGTGGAGGTTCCTCAGAAAATTAAAAATAGACCTACCCTATGACCCAGCAATAGCACTGCTAGGAATTTATCCAAGGGATACAGGAGTACTGATGCATAGGGGCACCTGTACCCCAATGTTTATAGCGGCACTCTCAACAATAGCCAAATTATGGAAAGAGCCTAAATGTCCATCAACTGATGAATGGATAAAGAAATTGTGGTTTATATACACAATGGAATACTACGTGGCAATGAGAAAAAATGAAATATGGCCTTTTGTAGCAACATGGATGGAACTGGAGAGTGTGATGCTAAGTGAAATAAGCCATACAGAGAAAGACAGATACCATATGGTTTCACTCTTATGTGGATCCTGAGAAACATAACAGAAACCCATGGGGGAGGGGAAGGAAAAAAAAAAAAAAAAAAAGAGGTTAGAGTGGGAGAGAGCCAAAGCATTAGAGACTGTTAAAAACTGAGAACAAACTGAGGGTTGATGGGGGGTGGGAGGGAGGGCAGGGTGGGAGGGAGGGCAGGGTGGGTGATGGGTATTGAGGAGGGCACCTTTTGGGATGAGCACTGGGTGTTGTATGGAAACCAATTTGACAGTAAATTTCATATATTAAAAAATAAAAAAATAAATAAAATAAAATAAAGATTTTATTACCAAAAAAAAAAAAAAAAAAAACTGAGAACAAACTGAGGGTTGATGGGGGGTGGGAGGGAGGGCAGGGTGGGTGATGGGTATTGAGGAGGGCACCTTTTGGGATGAGCACTGGGTGTTGTATGGAAACCAATTTGACAGTAAATTTCATATATTAAAAAATAAAAAAAAAAATAAAATAAAATAAAGATTTTATTACCAAAAAAAAAAAAAAAAAAACTGAGAACAAACTGAGGGTTGATGGGGGGTGGGAGGGAGGGCAGGGTGGGTGATGGGTATTGAGGAGGGCACCTTTTGGGATGAGCACTGGGTGTTGTATGGAAACCAATTTGACAGTAAATTTCATATATTAAAAAATAAAAAAATTAAAAAAAATAAAAAAAATAAAAAAAAAAAGAAAAGATGCCTTCAATGCAGAGCAAGAGTGGTTTTTGAGGCCTGAAAGTAATTTTAGGCTTTAAACTGAGACTTCTTTTAAAACACTGGCTCACAAGAATAATTTCTTAATATCTCCATTGTCTTGAACACTCCTCAATGACAGCGCTATCTCCAGAAAGAAATGTAGATACCTGAGACGTACCAAAGTCAAAATTGTGGAAAAGGACAGCAGCACCCCCCTCTACCTCAATCTTTTTGTTTCTCCAATGTTTGATGTCCTTACATGTTACGCCTCTGCTGTCCATTATGGTAGCCACTGGGAATTAGTGCCTATTTGAATTTAACTAAAAATAAATAAAATTCAAAATTTATCTTTTCAGTTATCACTCACCACATTTGAAATGATCAATAGCCACATGTCACTAATGGCTATTGAATATTAGACAAAGCAGAAGAATATTCCCATTACCATAGAAAGTTCTCTTGGATAGAGCTAGTCTAGACATATCAAAACCTGCTTCCATAAAAATGAAAATGCCAGTAATGTTCTGAGATTTACCCCTCAAGAAGATAAGTGCTTTTTAGGGCAAGCCCCCCCTTTTTTAAATTTTTTAACTTTTTATTTATTTTTGAGAGACAGAATGCGAGCGGGGGGTGGGGGGCAGAGAGAAAGGGAGACACAGAATCAGAAGCAGGCTCCAGGCTCTGAGTCATCAGCACAGAGCCCAACGCGGGGCTCGAACTCACAAACCATGAGATCATGAACTGAGCCAAAGTTGGCTGCTCAACTGACTGAGCCATCCAGGTGCTCTGAAGATAAGTGATTTTTAACAGGTACCAATGCCTATTAAACTCAGGCATTTATTGGTATGCCAGGCACCAATAAAATTCAGTGAAATTCCAAAGCATTTGAGTAAAATATTTTATGGACTTTCCAGGATCCCATAAACAGTGCTATCTTGGCATTGTTTAATCAAACTAAGGAAAATCACCAGTTATCATTAGAGAGGAGCTAAGAATAGCACTCTAAACCATATGTTGCCCATTGATATCTGTAATAGGAAGATCTTTTTTAAAAATTTTTTCAATGTTTATTTATTTTTGAGAGAGACAGAGATAGAGTACAGGAGGGGGAGGAGCAGAGAGAGAGGGAGATAGAGAATCCAAAGCAGGCTCCAGGCTCTGAGATGTCAGTAAAGAGCCTGATGCAGGGCTCAAACTCATGAACCATGAGATCATGGCCTGAGCCAAAGTCGGATGCTTAACTGACTGAGCCACCCAGGCACCCCAAAAGGAAGCTCTTAATCAATGTGCATAACTGGAAACATCCAAAATGCATGGCAAATAAAGAATGGTGTATTTAACTGTGGTAAATCACATAATGGTGGGTAACCATTAAAACCTATTTTTAAAAAATAATTCTGGAACTTACACTTCCAACATAATAGAAAATATGTAGTTTTCCCAACTCCTCCTACTATTTACAACTAAAATGCATGGACATATATCTATATAAGAGGAGGATACAGACAGGGTGCTATGGTTGGTAAAGGAAATGTATTGCTCCGTTTGTATAGCAACCTACAATGGAGTAAACATTTTTTCATATAATGGATAGATAAAGGGCTATGAAGATTAAGGGAAAGTAACCCCCATCCAAGCCATCCGTAACATTGTTACTTTGGAAAGCAGAGCTGACCATGTTATATCAAAGTGCTTTGAATCATCAATATGAAGAAATAAGATGAATTTTCCAAAGAGTCCAAAGTATGCATTTCTTACTTTCATCATTAAAAAATAAGAGTCTCTTTTTTTTAACATCTATGTGAAACATGCATACGTTAAGTTAATCCCAAGTATAGCCTCATTTATTTTCATGGATGCTTTTAAAATCAAACATCCTCTTAATACCATTAAACTCTATAGAATAAGTCCTCTACCATTTTGGTCAATAGTTTCTCAAGATTAGCAAAGTGATTTCTATCCTACACAAGAATATAATTGTGGAGGATTCCATACTGGTGTTAGTATATAGAGTCACCATACAAAGCAGCAATTCTCCTTCTGGGTATATACCCAACAGACTTAAAGCAGTGTCTCAAAGAGATATTTGTACAGCCATGTTCACAGCAACATTATTCACAATGTGCCGGTTTCAAACTTGGGGTTCAAGAAGACATGCCTGTTTCTTTTTGCTTTTCTACATTTCTGCCATCACCATGAGAATATCCCCAGGCTAGTCTGTTGTTGGAGGATGAGAGACACATGGAACAGGACACTGTCACTCAAGTCATTCCAGCAGAAACCAGCCCAAATCAACAGGGACATGTATTCCATCCAGGCTGAGAACATATACATGTGCAATGCACACTTTGTTACACATCACTGAGCTTATGTGGCTGCTCATTACACATCAAAAGCCAACTGATAATCACACCCTTTTAAACTCCCTCTACGATGTTCTTCAAGTTTTTCTTTATGACAAAGCAGTAACAAGAAAACTGCGTAACAGGAAGTGTCCCCAGTTTATGGGAAATTTTATGATGAGCTTTTTTCTACCCTATAGATAGATACCTGATGAGTCAACTCTAACTCTCGTGTTCCTGGCTCCTTTGTCATTTATGATATAGTTGACTTTCTTCTCTATTGGCTCATGCATGATCAGCTACTACTGGATGGTTTAAGGGGACTAAACAACCTTTATGTATCAAGGGAACTAAATTTGTTTTCACCTATTATACCACGGAAGCATATTTGAATATAACACAACAGGTATAATAACAAGAAAATAAAGTGATTTTCCTATTCAGCCTGAGATTCCCTATAATCAAGCTGCTTAAAACACATGCAATACCCATTTCAGCAAAACCTTTTATATTTGCAGGTGCTTCCTACTGGCTGTCTAGATGTTCAGCTGAGTTCTGTGCTGCACTAATAAAAAAACAATAAAGAATGCTTTTATATTTTTAAACAATATGCCCTCTTCTAAATTGCTTCAAAAGTGTATCAGCTAGGATTCTTGTCTACAAGCAAGAGTAACTTCCCTTTACTAAATTAACCAAAAACAAAGGTTTGGGAAGGAATATTAGGGGGCCAGATGACTTAATTTATAGAAAGAAAATGTGATACAGGATGAGTTTTATCTGAACACCAGACACAATGGCTGCTGCCACTGCAGCACTTGGACCCTGGATATCCCTGCTGTGGCTAGAATGAATTCTCCACTGACTTTCTTGCATCACTGAATACAGAGTCAAACTCTAAGGTGGTAGTATAAGGTTTGCCAAGCATAGGAAACATGCACTAAAATCCCACAACTCTGAGAAAACCTTACTCCCAATCAAACCAAAATCAAACTATCACCCCACCTAAAGGAGATGGAAAAATAAACATCTGATTCTTTTGCATAAGAGCAGTAAGTAGGTCTTTGTATACCTCTGCAATACGTAAATCAAAGATTTCCCCAAGTATAGCAAGAGCATTTTAAAAAATGACAAACATGTACAACACGGATAATATTTCATTTAATTCTCAGGAAAAATAAACATGAGATTTCCAGGGCGGGCATTGTCATAACTATCTGATGCATAAGGAACTAGGAATCATTTATTAACTCACTTCACAAACAATTTTTGAATGTGCCCAGGCTCCCGTCAGTCACTTGGGATGCTTGTGAAAAAGACAAAATTCGGGAGTGCCTATTGCTGCCAGAGTGCTTTCAATAAATGAATTTATTATATCAGATAGTACCTGTGAAGAAAACATAAGTGAGGTAAGGAAAGAGTGATTAGGTGGAGAAATGAAAAGGTATCTCATTCTTAAAATGGCAGTCGTGGAAGTACTGTCTGAAGATGTGACAACACACAAATCTTGAAGTGAGGAAACAAGTATCATAAACACACTGAACAAGAGCATTCTAGGCAGGGGAGAAGCACAAATAAAGACCCGTTATCTGAAGCAAGGCTGGCGTGTTTTTAAAACAGCAAAAAGACAAATGTTCCTGAAACAGATGAAGCAAAGGCAAATGAATATGGGATTTGAATACGAAGGCACAGGTATAAACCAGATCATGAAAGTTCTTATGGGACATGGCAGACCTACTTTATACACAAACTCAGAAGGCTCAAAAAGAAGCATTTGAAAATATGAAGTTGAACTGCAGTTAAATTAAGCTGCTTGTCAAAACAAACTCCCACAATCTATAAGGGAAGCCAAAAATAACCAAATTCCAACACCTATGCACCATGTCAAGTATTCAATTAAAAAAAAAAAAATGATGTGGGACATCTGGGTGGCTCAGTCAGTTAAGCGTTTGACTCGGTTTTGGCTCAGGTCACCATCCTGTGGTTTCGTGAGTTCAAGCCCCACATTGCACCGTTTCTGTCTCTCTCAAAATTAAATAAGCATAAAAAATTAAAAAAAAAATAAGGTGAAAAGAATCCAAAAAAATATGAACAATAAACAAAGAGCAATCTGTCAGAAATAGGCCCCCAAATGCCAGAAACGATGGAGGTAGCAGACAAGAATGTTAAAACAGCTATCGTAAATATGTGCAAAGATGTAAAGTAAAAACATGATAGGTTTCATATTTTCTGTCTGTTTAGGTTAACTGAAAACTCATCAGATGGGCTTAATGGCAGAACAGGCTCTGCAGAAGAAAGATCAGTAACCTAAAAAATCAGGAGTCTCAATGACCTGTATAAAGTAGTCTGAAATATGAAAGTCCAAGAAGTAGAGGAGACAAAAGAGAGGCATGGGCGAATAATATTTGATACTAATATACTAAGACTTATAACCTTTGATACAACCTTCAGAGCTCCTGTTACAAAAAGCTCAACACACTCTAATTTGGATAAATACTAAGAAGACAATAAGGCACACCATGATGAAAATGCAACAAAATACAGGCATACCTTGTTTTACTGCATTTCACTTTGAGCTTCACAGATACTGAGTTTTGGAGTCCAGAGATTTTTTTTTTTTTTTAACAAACCGAAGATTTGTAGCAGTCTTGCATCAAGCAAGATTTTTCCAATAGCATTTGTTCACTTTGTGTCTCTGAGTCCTATTTTTGTAAGTTTTGCAATATTTCAAACTTTTTAATTACTATGGCCAACATTTTTTAGCAAAAAAGTATTTTTTAAATAAAGTATTTACATTTTGTAGACATAATGGTATTGCACACTTAACAGATCATAGTATAGGGTAAACATAATTTTTATATGCATGGGGAAACCAAAAAATTTATGTGACTCACATCATTAAAGTCTTTGCTTTACTTCAGGTGGTCTGGATCCAAATCCTTAATATCTTTGAACTATGCCTATGTAGTGATAAAACCACAGATGTAAGATGTATTGTGTACCAGAAAGAGTATAAATACATATCAAAAAACATTTAGACATATTTTAAGAGAAAATCTTAAAAGCAATCAAGTGTGGAGGTTAGGAATAGAAATATTACTTCAGAATTTCAGAAAATTCCAAGCAAAATAAGTAACATGCATGCATGTGTGTGTGTGCGTGTGCACATGCACACGCACACACACACACATCACTGTCATGCTGCAAGATTTTTTTAAACTTGAAAACACCCAGAAAAAAAAAGAAATATTAACTACAGAAAGAGAATGATAAGAATTATAGTAGATTTCTCATTAGAAACTATGCAAGACAAAGGGGTGACGTGTTTGGAGTACAGAGAGAAAAAACATTATCAGCCCAGAATTCTGCATCCAGTGAAAAGATATTTAAGAAAACAAAAAACAAAAACAAAAACAAACAAAAAACTAAAACAAAGTAGGACTTTTCAGATAAATAGAAACTGAGAAAGTTCATTGTTAGAAGACCTGGTATGCAGCAAAGGGTTAATTCAGCAGGTCTGGGGTGGGTGTTCGCTGTGCAACAACAGTTAATTCAGTGGGCTTGGGTGATCAAATCCTGCACATGTCAAAGAAAGGACTGTATCCCAGAAGACAACATCTAAGTCCTTACAATACTCTATCTAACTAGGGTGTCTTTGTGTACCCAGGATCTTAAGCCACACCAGAGGGTTTATTGTAACAATGTGATTTATGGTGGGGGCATTGGGCCACATTGTATTAGTTTGATCTCTGGCAGGGCTGGAGATTGAGCATCAGAAGCCAGTCCCGTGAGTACTCCCATGCCTAGTGACTCATCTCCAATAAAACCCCTAGACCACTAGGGATTGGGTGAGCTTCCTTGGTTGGCAATATTCTGTAGATATTGGCCCATATCATTGCTGGGAGAATTAATCACTGTCAGTATGACTTTGCTGGGTGAGAACAACTGGAACTCTGAACCTGGTCTCTCTTAGACTTTGTGCTGGATGCCTTTCACCTTTGTTGATTTTAATTTATATCTCTTCAGTGTAACAAACTGTAACCATAAGTATTTTCTAACAGTTTTTCTGAGTTCTGCGAGTTTTTCTAGCACATCATTGAAATTGTGTATGGTCTTAATGACCCCCAATGCACCTGTGTTACAAAATATACACAGAGAGAAGAGATTTCTCCAGGCAAGTAGGATGTGGTACCAGAAGGAAACTAAGCACTTATCTAAGGACCTAAATGAGGAAATCATGTACATAAGGATCCATGTTTCCATGAATTTCAAGTTTAAAAACAGGTAACACTAAACTTTGGGAGGGTAATGACTATGAGAGATGCTGGTAACTTTCCACATATTGATGTGAATGTTACTTACATGTATGTATTGAGTTTATAAAATTTTACTGAGCTGCCGATATAATGTATTTGATGTGCATTATGACAAATGATACATGATAGGTAGGTAGGTAAGTAGGTTGACAGGTATTACTTCAAAAAAATATTTAAATATGTGATAGACATACAATCTGGGGGTGCCTAGGAAAAAAAAGACTTCCCTAACAGAGCAAGATTATTATGTTGATGCAAAAAGTTTCAGTTCCCAGAATATACAGTGTCAGAGAAAGATTATAAGTTTGTAAGTCAAAAGGAATGGTCTATTTTTTACTGCCTACCTAGCCATCTGTTCTTAGGTAATTCCTTAATCTCTCTCAGAATCAGCTTCCTCAGCAGGGAAATGGAGAAAATCATATTTACCTGTCTGTGTTCAGTGAAGAATTAGTGAAATCATACCTACAGAGGGACTCAACAAAGATTAGGACAAGTCAATGATTACACAAGCAATCCTTTTCACATTGTCATTAAGATGATGGAGAGGAAGAGGAAGAAAAGAAGGATGAGATGCTGAGGATATTTCAGTTCATCTAAATATGTAATCAGGTAAACTCTATTACTAAAGAAACCCTTATCTGTACCCACACCCTCTGAAACTCCTTTTCATGTTTTCATTAATTTTGGTCCAAGTTGGAAATGCAGAATAATGCAGGTGACAAATGCAATGCCCATGAATGTAATTGTGCATTATAATTGTGCAAAAATAAGGTTCAAGAAACTGGAACTGAGATCGTGACGTTGACATTTAAAAAAAAATCTCACCTCAGCACACCCAAACCTTATGACCATTGCCGAACTTCATCTCCTTAGACTTACAAAACATCACAAGATGCTAATCTCTTTTCCTAAATCACAGAAGAAGGTGCTGCTGAATCTGAAGCTCCAGAGAAATAAACATACTCCTAGAACATGGCAAGTCCAGTTGGGGAATCAGTGTAAGTGGTCAAATTATCCTTTGATAGATGTCATATGCCATCTTTTGAGCTTTTGCAAATATAGTCTCTTCATTGGAAAAATACGGAATAGAAAGCGTGCTTCACAAGAGCAGTTCTCATTTTATTTATTTTTTTATGTTTTTTTTAATTTTTTTTAATATATGAAATTTATTGTCAAATTGGTTTCCATACAATACCCAGTGCTCATCCCAAAAGGTGCCCTCCTCAATAGAGCAGTTCTCATTTTAAACATCCTGTCCTGTGGCTTCCAATAAATACAATCCCACACTCTATGTTGTGTATACTACTCTGGGGTTAATATAATATGATCAGCACTCTGATGGAATTCTTTGGCAAATTACAATAAAGAGCAGAGTCTAAATATTAAACAAAAATAAAATTTAACTTTAAAAGTATTGTGGTGCAGCAGGTACTGATAATTTACATCAGGATGATCTTAGAGAATTACTATATCCTGTTGTGGGTTAATCAGTTTCTCCTTTTGGCATTTCAATCATTTTATTTCTCAGTTGCAAGATACATCAGAAATCATTGTTTTCATCATCCATTCCCTTCATCAAATGAGAAAACAGATTCAGAGAAGGAAACTAACTTGCCTGGACTCACATAGTTTGTTAGTACCAAACCTGGGACTAAAGCTACTTTTCCTGACTCCAGGCCAACACATTCTCAAGAACTATAACACAGAATCAAAAATTAAAGCACAGACTTCCTAGTCAGGTGAACTGGATTTGAATCTTCTGGTAGCCATTTTCCAGTAGATATAACCTTGGACTAGTCATTTAACTTTTTTAACCCTCAGTTATTTTGTTAGAAAATGGCACCTATTTTAAGGACCATAACTAATAACAACTAGAAATAAAGACCTTAACACACTACCTGGAATAATGTAGGACTCAGTAATTGTTAGATATTAGAATATTCATTAACAACTTCATATTCAAGAATGAAATCTTAATGATGATGCCACTGACTACCGTGAATCTGTAAGGAACAAAGATTGTCATGTGCATTTCTTATTATGAGTAATGAATCAGGAAAGATTATTTCAAAATAAATCATTAATATCATCCTTCCAGCTGTAGATACTACATACATCATGCTTCTAAATATGCTTTCTGTTATAAATATGAATTCTACTTGGGTCAGAAGAATCAAAGATGTCTAGTGAAGGAGTTCTTGGAAACTTTGCCTCTACTCTTATACTAGGAAATCTACTTAATTGTCTTCCAAACTTTTCCAATAAGCTATTTCTGCCATTTAGGAAATATAGCTAATTGCTGTATGTGTGTTCATTTTTATGTGGCACTGTACATCAGAACATATAGATCTTGCGGCACCTGGGTGGCTCAGTCGGTTAAACGTTCAACTTCAGCTCAGGTCATGATCTCATGGTTCCTGAGTTTAAGCCCTACGTTGGGCTCTGTGCTGACAGCTCAGAGCCTGGAGATTGCCTCTTATTCTGTGTCTCCCTCTTTCCCTGCCCCTCCCCACTCACACTCTGTCTCTTTCTCTCTCAAAAATAAACATTAAAAAAAAAGAACATACACATGGATGGAACTGGAGAGTGTTATGCTAAGTGAAATAAGTCATACAGAGAAAGACAGATACCATATGTTTTCACTCTTATGTGGATCCTGAGAAACTTAACAGAAGACCATGGGGGAGGGGAAGGAAAAAAAAAAGTTAGAGAGTGAGAGAGCCAAACCATAAGAGACTTTTAAAAACTGAGAATAAACTGAGGGTTGATGGGGGGAGGGGGGGGTGGGTGATGTGCCCTGAGGAGGGCACCTGTTAGGATGAGCACTGGGTGTTGTATGGAAACCAATTTAACAATAAATTTCATACTAAAAAAAAAAGAACATATAGATCTTTTGCTTATATCATCCCTTAATGAAGGGACATGGCAGAGTAAAAAGAGAATTGTTTTAGGTTGAATTCTAACTCTTCTGCCAGTTAGCTGTCCAGATGAATCACTTAACTTCTTTGAATCTCATGCTTGTCAGCTCAAAAAATGGACATAATCCCACCCACCTCACTGGTTGTGAAAAGCAGTAGAAAAGACCTACAATCTGTCTCTTAATTCCCTTCTTTCTCACTTCTTGGAAAGGAATAAAACACTATTCACTGATCAAAGGACATGGGGAACCAATCTAAAAAGATTACCAGTAAATGAGATGTTTCTTAATCTAACTTAATCTAAGGGTTATTTACTTTAGGGAAAAAAAAAAATAACCCTGATGCGACCCTGACTGCAGATAAAAACACTAAAGAAAAAGCTTCATGTTCTTGGAAGCAAATGAAGTGGCCATAACTAAAAGAGCTGCTAATGCAATAATAATGGCCAATGGAATATTCAGGAGTAGAGTTTAAATAAAAATAATTTGTTATCAGTCCTTACTTAGCAAAGACCAGTCTATCATATGGTATGTTGTTCTCTCCCTTTAGCATAAAATACCAGTTTTTGGAACGGTGACTTGAATTAATGTATAAACACAAACTTAGATATGTAAGGTAGAAGGGAAAGAAAAACAAATGGAGTAAAATAATTGGTTAAAATATGCAGCCTAGATCTTAAATAATCCATATGTTATGTCCC
Organism: Panthera leo; assembly: GCF_018350215.1. Taxonomy (NCBI): domain Eukaryota; kingdom Metazoa; phylum Chordata; class Mammalia; order Carnivora; family Felidae; genus Panthera; species Panthera leo. The sequence continues at coordinate 94,974,617 of NC_056688.1, forward strand.
ACATACATTATTTTTTAGAAACATTTACTGAACTTGGAGTCAGACATTGAACTAAATGCCAGAAATACAGAGATTAATGACATTGTCCAGACCCTTGGGGAACTCATAGTCTAGTGGGGCAAAGAGGTAATGAAGAAGACAATTCTACTATAGCAAGCTGGTGCTATAGAAACAGACTTGAGGTTAAGGGAAAATTCCTAGCACAGATACCCCCTAACTGGTTCTTACAACACATGAAGGAAGTTAGACAACAGCGTAAAGGTAATAAATGAAGATATGGGACAGCACGGCATTCTGGAAAATAGCAAGTAGTTTAGTGTGGCTGTAGAATTAGGGTAAAAAAGGAAGTCTGGAAATTGAAGAGGCTAAAGGAGTTAGTAGGAAGAAGTCATAAAAGTACTCTTAGGCTAAGTAGTTTGAATTTACTATTTTTTATGAAGTTGATTAGAAGGTATATAAAAAACATCTATTTTTTAGAAGTGAATTATGTGATCAGGTTGACTTTTTAGTAGAACATGCCTTCAAGTCAATGCAACTGTCCACCTGGGTCTGAGTCAGGGTACTAGAATGAAAATGAGGAGCAGACATAAGGTAAGAAGATAAAAACTCAGAACTGGGTGACCAATGAAGCAAGAGAAATAAAGCAAAGTACCTGATCACAGAAATTCCTCAGCTAATCTCCTCTTTTGATTAGTTCAACACACCTTTATGTCATGCCACAGAATACAGTTTATACTCTTATTTTGTCATATGAAGATTTTACTGTATAATTAAGCTATGGTTTTTGCTATTCCTTAAACATACCAAAACACCTCTGACCTCAGGCTCATTGCATTTTGTAGAGGGGTCATTTTTTCCTCAAATAATTACTAATCCAATAATTTAATTCAAGTCTCCAGGGCTATCTCCTCAGACAGAACTTTCCTAATTATCTAAAACAAACTCTCCTGCCATCACTTTCTTTCTCTCTTTGACCTGTTTTAATTTTTCACAACATTTATTAATACCTAAAATTAAGTCATATAATTATTTGTTTCCCACCAGAATGTAAGCTTTCTAGAGCCAGATTTATTTCCCTTCCACTGTGACTACATTCCCAACACTAAAAGCAAAACCTACCACAAAGTAGTAGACACTCAACACATAATTATTAAACATATGAGATGTTCATATTTTTTGTGCCTTTCCAATTAGGTAGCAAATTCAAGCTGCCACTTGAATAAATCTAAATAAACCATCTTATTTTCAAGAAAAGGAGATAAAATCCTAGAAAGTTTTTATTATTCCTTCAAAATCCAAAGCTTGTTAATGGTAAAATCAAAGATTTCTGATTCTTAATGCCACTGTGGTTACAAAGCATATCTTCTATTTTGTCTATTTTTTTCTCCTCCACAGTACCTATAACCATAGTATGTAAACTGAAGTGTTTACTTCTTATTGGACAAAAATCAAAAGATTCAATGTCTCTCCTCGATAATAAAACTGGTTCACCAACTTCAATTCTACCTGAAATTTTGACATTTTTCCTCTTAATAATAATGTTTGCAGTTTCAATTATAGGAATAGTATTACCTTTTCTAGAGCAGAGATAATGTCACAACTATCCCTACTGGCTTTCTATGGCTTTGGGGAAATATTACTCGTAGGAAAATCAAGTTGTAGTCCTTCATGAGTAGAGAACACTTTGGAATGGAATGAATTTATGCTATCAGTCTATTTAGTGTGACTAATTTATTTAATAAATTTACTATTTATTAAGCTAGTATGAATACAACCAGTAGAATATAATCTATGAAGTTCCAGTGTCCTGAACATTGTTTAAAAAATACTTTGATAGCTACTATTTGACACCTCAACAAACAGGTGCATACAGCTCCCCAAATGTCAATGGTCACAGTCATTTTGCAATGACTGAAGAGTTGCACCTCTTCAATTTCAGTTTAAAATATTGCCCCAAGGTTTAGTATATTGCCCCCCTCCAATACATAAAAGAGTATTGTGATTATCATATCCATGCCAGAGAGTAATATGAAAAGATATGAAAAGTAATATGAAAACGAGTAATATGAAAAAAAAAGCCAGGTTTCAAAGACAGGTAGAAATAATATTATCTCACAGTTTCACCATTATATGGTACCAGTTCCACTACCAACACCTTCTAAATTAAACTTGTGACCTCCATGTTTCTAGGCTTACCAGTGGATAGTACTTTTCAAATAAGTTGCATTTTGAAAAACAACAACAAACAGCACAATTCTGAAATAAATAAGGATCCTCACTTTAGCTTCTTCAAACTACTTATGAGAGTTGAGATTATTCAGAGACTATTCACTTCCCTGCTCCACTGTGGATACAGCATACTTCTCCAGCTCACCGATGCAGAGCTGGACCAAGTATCTTCCTTTAACCAATGGAATGTTAGTAGATAAGATGCAAGCAGAGACTTTAAATGTGCTTGCAAGGGATGGGTGATGCTTTCTGACATTTCAAAGATCCACCATGAAAAAATCTTACTCTGGATAGCTTCTGCTACTCTCATTTGGGCTCAAGAATGCAACAGATGGAACAGACTTGAACTTCACCACCAGCCTGAACCAGAGCTGCCCCAGCTGACCAACAGACCATGAACGATAAAAATAAATATTTATATTGAAGGCCACTGAGATATAGTGGCTGTTTGTTAAATAGTAAAATCAATTAATATCGACACATCCCCTGTCTCCTGCTGACATTCAAAACCACTCAGATGATGCTAGTTATGATGTCCATAGCTGGGTGACAGGAATCGAAAAACCAAGTCAAATAGTCTTAAATTTAGTTCCTGGCTTGGTCACATAGAAATTCTATAGAATCAGGCAAGTCACTTTATGTCACTACACTGCAGCTCCTTACCTACAATGTGGGAATAATTATATTTTCTTCCAGGGGTTATGATGAGTATTAGATCAGTTCCACAAATCAACTAGCCAAGGACTTCTCAGGATAGTGTTGGATGTGGGGACAGATTAACTATATCCAAATCCATCTTATTGAAATATATAAATTTTTGACTGTCTACATGCATTCTCTCTCTCTCTACCCCTTCCTCTGTGAACAGTCCTTTTTTGGTAGGCAGTATATTCCATGTAGTTCATGTGAAGGTGATTCTTCCCCAGGCTTGTACTTCAGAGTTGTGTGTATAAATATGACCTACTAAATCAAAGTCCTACCCTGCTTGTACCACAGTGATTGGATCATGGATGGGCACATGACCTAAGCCTGGCCAATCAGAGTTATCCCCAAGGCCTTTACTGAAGCTGTAGAGATTGAGGCACTCTGTCTTTTCTCATGAGTACATGCTGAAATAGTGCAATACAAACTTACAGCGAAACTGGCCATTACTGAAAACTTATTGAGGGAGTCTGTGCTAAAACAAGCCAACACAGAGGAAATCAGATCAAGATAGAGAAGGAAAGTACATTCTGATTACACTATTTATGCCTCTGAGTTCCTCTTGGGCTGTAGATAGGACCACCAATAGATATTTCAGTAATGTGAGCCAATACACTCCCATAGTTTAGGCTTGTTTGAGATGGGCATCACCACTTGCAAATAAGAAAGTGTGATCTTGGGGGCACATGGGTGGCTCAGTCAGTTAAGCGTCCAACTCCAGCTCAGGCCATGATCTCACAGTTTGTGAGTTCAAGCCCAGCATCAGGCTCTGTGCTGACAGCTCAGAGCCTGGAGCCTACTTCAGATTTTGTGTCTCCCTCTCTCTCTCTGCTCTTCTCTCTCTCTCTCTCTCTCTCAAAATATAAATAAATGTTTAAAAAACTTTTAAAAAAAAGTGTGATCTTGGAAAATTTGGCTACTTTCTTTGAACCAAATTAGTTCCCTAATCTGTAAAAATGGAAATAATAGTATTACAAGAATAGTATTTAAAGTGTGTTGCTGTTGTATTAAATGAGGATGTGCCTCACACATCATATGAAGCCACAAGAATGATCTGTTATCATCATGATAATCATCACATCCTTGTATTTTACATCTGCTTTGAAAAATGTTGCAGACTGATAAACCAATAAACACATTTTTTTTTTCGCTCCTGTCTCTATCAGTCACAGACAAACACGGGGGTGGGGTGGAATTCTATAGCAATATTCAAAAGTATGGTAAGAAAATGGGAACAGAGGGGTCTGATGTGCCCCCAAACCTTTAGAAGTTAGGCCAACCTCAAAATGTGCTAGAATACGAAGCAGGGATTAAAAGAACCAATAATTCCTAAGATGATGGAGTAAACCCACAGAGTTAACAAGAGCCCACATGGGGGAGAAAGGCAAAAAGTATACAAAGAGAAGCCTACTTCTATCTGGTTCCATTCCTCATCCTCTCAGCCTGTGAAAAATACAAAATGCTACCTACTGAAGGCAATGGGCTTGGAGACCTGTGAAGCCCTCAATCCTGAAGACCCTTGCCAGCCCTAATGATAGATGTGGAGGTTCTTCAGCCCCAAGGAGGCAGCAATAACTGACTGTCATCCCCTGCACTAGAGGAAATTGGTAGCTCCTTCTGAGTAAGCTTTTCTGTAGACCACTTACTAAGACAAAGGCCAAAACCCAAACTCTTTCTAAAAGACCCTTGTACCTTTGGTAGACAGGTCCCCATCTGCACACACAGCTCTGGTAGAAAGCTTTCATTTTCTGCAGTCTCAGAATCTCTCACCCCCTTATCTTTTAATACAACAGTCCACCTGCATATCCCCTTCGTGCTTCCTCCCCTCAGCCAAACACTTCCCATGTAACACCCCTTCCTCAGCTTCACCTCCTCAACCACGTGATGCTGAAAAAATAGAGGCTAACAGAGTTAAACACCTTCAACTCTCCTTCTCTCCCCACTCTACTTTTTTTTTTCACTTTTGCCCTAAGTAAAAGTGTCAGTGGAAGTGTTTCAAGTATATTGTTCAGCTTTGAGAAGACTTCCTCTCCCAAAATTCCAGTATCAACTCAGATCACCTCTGCAGTGTTCTTTCTTATTTTCTTGTTTTCTCTTATTTCTTTGCCCTGGTTCCATTCCGGGGCTATTTCTCTTCAGATTTCAAACAGATTCACAAATCTCCTACTCCACAACCAGAATAAAAAAGGAAGAAAAAGTCAAAACAATTGCTACCAGTAACAGAAAAACTTTGGAGCTTATTATTCTTTTTGACTACTATTTCCTCTCTCTTCTTCTGATAACCACCAATAGTCTTAAAGAGCAGTCTGTTCTCTGTTACATCTCTTTGTACCCACTCTCACTGCTCACTTTCTTAAGATCTGAATTGTGTTACCTAGTTCAGACTGTACAATGAAAGACGTTAGTAAAAGGAGAAATTAGGGGGGATGGTAGGAGAAGTATATTAAAAATATCCATACTTAATGGTCAATTTTTCTGTAAACCTAAAGTGCTAAAAAAATAGCCTATTAATTTAAAGAAAAGGTAATGCCATTGTGTATAATGTTGCATTAAAATCAGCTGAGATTCTGAGCCATTAAACATACACACACACACGTACACTTGAAAGTCACCAACGATCTTCTAAGCACCCACTCTAATGGCCTTTCCTTATGTACCTTCTTCCTTTTTTTCTGTACTGTTAGACACTACTAGCCTATTTTCAAACTGCCTAAAATATAACACTTGGATATATGATGGCTTTTTTTTCCAAGCTCACCTTTATAACAAAATTAATAGTAAAATTCTTTTTTTAAAGGAGGCTTATGCCCAGCCCAGAGCCCAACATGGGCTTGAACTCATGACCCTGATAACAAGAGTCAGACATTTAACCAAGTGAGCCCCCCAAGCACCTCTAATAGTAAAATTCTTATATAACACTTGAGAAAACATTGGTTCAAATACATCATAGTGCTAATAAGTGGTAAAGTACTAAGGAAGCATGAAAATTCAAGTATTCTTTCCCAATCGAGTTCTCTTTCCTCCTCTACCACTCTTAAACCTTGAATTCATTCCTCCTCTTGACAGCCCTATATCTATTAAAGGCACAGCTATTCTCCTACTCATCCAATGGCAAAACCTCAAGCATCTTCATTAATGTCAGAATTTAAAGTCCCTTCCTATACAACACCATGGGCCCATGGAGGTTACAGATCACTACTACTCTTGACTAACTTCCTTCTGTTTAGATAAGGAAGCTGAAATTGGGGTAAAGGAGATGATGGGAAAGAATGACTGTCTATGATGTTATTGTTTGTAACTACAGGTTTGGGATTAGAACTTTAGGACTCCTAAATAATCTGGCCTAACCTTATTAGGCTATAACTCAGAGGGAGATAAAAGACAGACTATACTGTGGGTAGCACCCTCCTGGGGCAGGTGAATCATTCTATCAGGGAACTTACTTACTGTCCTAGAAACTCTGCTTATTTCTAAATACTTGGCTCTCATCAGTTTCAAGTAACTGGTCTCCTGGTACTTCCCACTTCCTACATTTATAATGATTAAATTTCCCCAGGGTTCAGCTAAATTTTGTACAATTAGGCAGATTATCCTTAGGTCAACTTGTGGATATTAGTTTTGGTGCTCATTTTTTTTTTAAAAATAATGCCCAAGAATGCCCTCCATCCCATAGGTATCATGAGGCCAAAATATATGTGAACCTTTTGGCTGAAGTCATCAGTATAGCTTGAGTCTGAACAAAGTTAATTTCTGATGAAAAGTGGGACAATGTAGTTAAGTCATAAGGGACCCTCACTTGAAAAATAAGAGCATCAGCAGAGAAAATTTAGTTAATTTTCTAGTTATCTTCAAATGGCTACATGTCCCATACTGTGCTTTCCATAAAAACCATGTCTCAAATATTTATTCACTTACTTTTAAAGACTGGAGGGATCATAAATTTTATGCAGTCCCTTCATTTTATAAATAAGAAAAGAGAGCTTCTTATTTGATACAAGCCAATCCCAAGGTCAAACCAATGCAGAGAGGAAGCACTAGGTATTCTAGCTCATGATGGCCAGACCTGGCTTTCCTTTCCCCCATGAAGCTTTACACATTGAAACTTAAATAGTATAATAAAACAGATGCACACAGAAACACACACATATATATGCACATAAATACAGCACAGTTTTGAATTACTTAGAACTTGTTCTGGGGTGATTTTGTTCTCTTCGTTTTATCTACCCAGAGAGCTGAACCCCATTTGCCCCTGTGGTGCCATTCCTCTCTCTTTCCTGTAGTTTGCAACATTCCCAATTTAGTAACATCTGAAAGCATAATTAAAGTGCCATTTATTCGCTTTTACATAACATGAAAAAAGTGGAAAAGTTGATAAAAGTGGAAAAGTTGAAAACTCCTAAACATAATTGGTTTTGTCTTCAGGTTCCCACTTTGGTACCATGGAGAATACAGCTCTAGTGTCCTACGTGGTCCTGATATTCTTTCAAAAAAGATGATAGTACAAATCCAAAGTAAGGGAGTGTCCCACAAAATAGAAATCTTATTTTGACTGAGCTGAGAAAAATGTTGGAGATGGAGCACTAGAAACTGGCAAAGAAAGGGATAGTCAAAAGTAAGCATGGAGTCCAGGGCATGTGTGGAAATTAGGAAATAAGAGACATCAGCCTAGCACCCTTTGAATTCAAATTACACCTATGAGGGGAATGGACATGGTCAAAATCATAATGCAGGGGAAGAAATAATGTCCCTAAGATAAAAATCAAGTCAAGATTCACAAGAGAGAAGAGCTATGGGCTAGTTTTTGCATGGAATATATGTTTTTACCCTTCCCTCAATCTGACTTCCAGGTATTTCATCCTTGAGAACATTAATTCAGCATGCAGCTGTGATCACTGTATTTTACAAACCTCTTTTGATAATTTTACAAATTAGGGAATCAGGCATAAAAACCTGTTATGTCCTCTCACAATTCTTCCTGCAATGAGATTAAAGTAGAATGACCTTTAGGGGTTGTACTGCTGATGGTCACTCCCGTAATGGGCAAGGCTATCCCAAGAGATAACTTACATCAGAAAGTCATCCTCAGGGTAAAATATTACCCATTTCTCTAATGAAACTTAAATGAGATGATAAACTATAGTCATGGGGCACTCCTATAATGGTTAAGAATGTCAGGAGAGACAAAGCTGACACAATATAATCACTCTGGGTTGTATGGTAATCCCTGAGATAAATTTATATGTCAAGGAAGATGATTCGACTAAAGGAGGAATTCCTAGGAGTGGAAATCACCCATTATCCTTTTCACAAAATTAAAACTGTAGTTAACATAAGATTATCAGATAACATTCCCTAACATTATGTGGAGGTCTGTGCATGCATTACTCCGAGAAGTCAAGATTTCAAAGGAAAAAAATTAAAGCAACAGTCCTACCCAGGAGCTTGACAAAATAGGGAAGTGCTGTCATATTGGAATAATGGTGATGGCCTGATGTCAGGAAAGACTCTCAGGGCAATGCTACTCAAGATGGAATGTTAGGCATCCAATGGCTCCTTCTGTGATAAGTGTGGATTTCAAAGATCAATACCAGACAAAAGGTAAGATTTTCACTTGAGATTCAACCATTACTTTTTTTTTTTTTCAGTTTCAATACAGATGAAAGGCTATCAAGATAATTGTGGGGAGATAAGTAAAATATAAAACTGGAATATCTATGGTTTTTGCAAATGGCAGATGAGACTATCCAAAAACAACAACAACAACAATAACAAGTCTGTTTCCAGGAGTTTCAATGGGGATGTGAGACATGTCCCATTCCTGAAACAAACACAGGAAGCCAATTCCTCAATTCCATCTAGGAGGAGCTTTGATCTACTCTATTCTCTTTAACTTCATGTCAAGAGGTATAGGGTTGTTGGGTGGCTTGTGGGCATTCCTAGGATGGGCCAAACATTTGAGAAGACGTTACCTAAGTCAGGAAGTCCTACACTCCCACCCCCTTTTATTTAGATGGATACCGCCAAGAATAGGTTAAGAACCTCAGAAATGACCAATCTAAAACAAAAGACCTATTTAGGAATTTAATTTGAACTTTAAAAAAAATTTTTTTTTTTACACTTATTTATTTTTGAGAGACAGAGCGTGAACAGGGCAGGGGTAGAGAGAGAAGGAGACAGAATCTGAAGCAGGCTCCAGGCTCCAAGCAAGCATTCAGCACAGAGCCTGACACTGGGCTCAAACCCACGAATTGTGAGATCATTACCTGAGCCGAAGTCAGACACTTGACCAACTGAGTCACACAGGTGCCCCTATTTTGAACTATTTTTATAGTCAAGTTTCAAACAGTGAGCTTCACTGATGGCTGGTGCGAGTTGGCACTTCTGGTAAACTTTAGGTTGTTAGAGGAAATCAAGAAAAGACAGACTGGCCCTACCTTAATAACCCATGTCATTCTTTCTGATTTTCAAGTGGACAGATTTGATATTAGGTATTATTTAATATATACAATTATATCAGAGGTGAATTTTAATAGGAGGAGCAATGAGAAATAGATCATTAATTAATTTCTCCAAAATTTTATAGAGGATCCAGGTTAATGGTTTTACACATGTATGTAAATGTATACATGTATATTTGTTTAATTATTTATATTTAATTTTGTTTGATTTTAGCATTGTACTTTTTCCTTCAGTATCCAAGGCTACAGTGGATACTGCAGTCTGGAAGGGCAAAAGTTTTGAGAAGCCCAGGCATTATTTACATCATTCTTGCTTTGATGGTAAGTGCTACATAGCATAACTACCTTTACTCATAAATTGTGATTATTACTTTCCTTATGTGATTGTGTGTGTGTGTGTGTGTGTGTGTGTGTGCGCGCACGCGTGTGTGTGTGTGTGTGTGGAGTAGCTGCCCTTCTAGACTTAATGTCTTTGGCTCTTAGTCTAATGCCTTCCCAAACTTATGATTAATGTGTGCCCATTTCCTCTTGCTCCTGAGATTTAGATCTTAATCTGAATGCTGGGATTTCTTGAATTAGCATCTAACAGATTTACCTAACCCAGAAAGAGAAATATTTCTACACAGCAAATTCATCAAATTTGGTATATAACTACTAAATTCCTCACCATCATTAGCTAAACTAATCATAATGTAAATTTCTAGAACGTAGAATAAATAAAATCAAAAACACATATTAAAAACATAACATAAACTAAAAACAAATATGTCCTTCAGACAAAGCAGTGGTCTTTGCTTCCTTATCACCCCTTGTACCTCTCCTGAGTTTTGCTGGGTCACATTTTTCCTCTGGACTCTCATAATGTACATGTTGAATCATGGCCTATATTTGCAATAACATTTCTACAACAATAAAAAAGAGAGGTATGCTGCTATTTTTCTCGTTTTATCTGTTGCTGCAAGCTGACACATAAACTAAAACTCTTAATTTCTGGGGAAAAAAAGAAAAATTAAGTTCTCAGCTTCTTGATGTTTAAGGTAAAATGTCTACAATCAAAAACGAGAGGGCACCTGGGCGGCTCAGTCAGTTGAGAGTCTGACTCTTGATTTTAGCTCAGGTCATGATCCCAGGGTCATGGGACAGAGCCCCAAGTCAGGCTCTATGCTGAGTGTGGAGTCAGTATGCTTAATATTCTCTGTCTGTCTGTCTGTCTCTCTCTCAAATAAACAAACAAAAATGAGAAGTGTAAACTTCTCTATTGTGTACAGAAGTGTAAACACTGTATTGTTCAGGTAAATAGCCATTAAAATTAGCTCTTAGAAATAAGCTCTGGGTAAGTTTAAGGCTGATGAAGGACTATGAGTTCCAAAGTGTACAATGAGAAGCATTTAAGAACTGGAGACAGCAGGAAGAGAGAGGATGAATAAAAGGCATCTTCTTGTAAAACATTTTTCTAAGATTTTCACATTCTTAATGACCTGTAGTTTTCTTTTAGTTTATTTTTTTACCAATTTAAGAAATAGAACTTGGGAGTGACCAAAATAGACTGATCTGTGAATATAACAATACATTGTATCTACTTCCTGGCCTCTCTACCTCATAACTGATAGAAGAAATAGATCTGTATATATATGAATACAAAGCATGATAACAAGTACCACTGGGGGTGAGGAAAAGAGAACATTTTTGGTTGAAGAGCCTCTTTGTTACAGGACCAAAACTCTATCCTACAATGAATCAATTCATGCAAATTGCTTGGCATAGTGCCTGACCCATAGAGTATTCAATAAATGCTAACTAGTGAAATTTGTGGTTAATAATTGTAGCAGATACAATGAACTTTTATTGAAACTTCATGATAGTGCTAGACAGAATAGTAAGTACTTTACATATACTAATTTAATCTTCATAAAAATTCTTTGACATAGGTATCTTACAGAGAAGTTAAACAATGTGCCTAAGGTTACAAAATTAGGAAGGATGGAGTAGAATTCAAATCCCAGCACTCAAAGTCCAGAGCCTGGGCTCCAAAATATAACACTTGTAGCAGCAAGGCCAAAATAGACTCAGTCAAGGAAAATCAGAGAATTTCTTGTATCAAATAGACATTCCAATGAGAGATGAAAATTACTGTAAAGCTTTATCAACATATATATATTCATATATAATTGTATAAACCCTTCCTATGTTGCAGGGACTGATTTCAGCAGTGTCGTTCAGTGTGTGGTTTGAAGACCTCTCACAACTGACTTCAATGCTTAATTCCTGGCTCTACCCCAGATCTCTGAAATCTTCAAACTGGTCCCTAGGAGTCTGTGTGTAGCAAGCTCTACAAATCATTTCTATGCATATTAAAATTTAAGAACCACTGGCATAAAGAGTGTTATTCTAATGGAGAAGGCAAAAAAAGGGGGGGCATATAAGAAATGTGTGTTAGTTCAGATCCTCTAAGCAGCAGACAGTGAGAAAGGATTCAGTGTAGAAAAGGTTTTACTCAGTGAAAGCCTGTCAGCCAAAATGGAGAAGCCAAATGATGATGTTGTACTTTACCTGAGCTCTGTGCTTCTGGAAAGCGTGGTGGTCAAGAAACCCACCCCAATTTTGTGTTCCAAGAAACGGCTTACTATAAAGAACCACCCTTCTCCCTTGACTCAGACAAAACTAGTGGATGAAACCCTTGCTTATGACAAAGCCAGACACAGACTACGTGCTCCCATTTTTGTCTCATAAATTAGTATCACCACTCTCCAACTGGGTAATTGTCCATTAACTTCACCAAATGTGAGTCAGGCTTCACTACCTACCCCAAAGCCCCTGAACTTTGGCCCACCCTTGAGAATTGGAGCACACAACAATCCCTTCTTAAAAGTACCCCCCTCCAAGAATCAGCTAACCTCAGAGGACAACATTCCCTGGTTAATTGTCAGATCATACCACTCATTCATCCCACTTGACCGCACCTGGTTTTTTCTAGCTTTACTCTTCCCCATAAAAGAAAAGCCTTTTTCTGCCTGACCTTGCAACCCTCATGGTCAGAGAACTCTCTTTAATCCAATAGTCTTCCCCCCTCATTGCACTTGATCTTGGCCAAAAGGCTGAGAAGTGATTCCCCTCATTGCAATAGTCTTTTTGAATAAAGTCTCTCCTTACCTAAATCTGAATTTATTTCTTATTTGACACAGCAAGACTGTGAGAACCATCACACCTGGATGGAAGTCTGTCCCAACGTGAAGAAGAAAGGGAGGGGAGGAAGAATGGGTGGGAGCATCCCACACCTTCCTACAGTCTAAGGAAAGTCTGCCATCAGGCTCTGTGTCCCAGGGACAACCTTCTTTGCTTTGGAACCATGCTGTGCTCTATCACTGGCTGGGAGTAGCCCAAGGAAAGCATATTCAGACACATTAATGGATTTCAGCATGCACAACGGGGACCCTTATGAGTCAATTATGCTCCCTGAAGTTGAAGTCTACAAAGCACATGCTTACAACACTGCAGCATGTTTCAAACTAGAGCTCCCTAGCCTTTCAGGACTCCTCCATCTACCACATCCAGTACAGCAGCAGCAACAAACCACTACTAGAGATTGGTGTGCTCTCAAATGTACAGGGTTGACAAAAAGTAGAAGGGGCCTAGGTGTGGAGACTTGCTTAAGTGAGTCTGTGAATATGCAATGACTAGAATGCAGAATGAGCGATAAATTGTGAGTTTCTAATGGGAGAATATCAAATAGCTGCTTCTAGTAATTTTAACTTTTGAGGCTGGGAATACCAATGGGGAAAGAGATGTTTGTTTGAACCTCTGCTGTCTCTATTCAATGTGCTCACACTGAGAAAAGCGTAAATGAGCAAACAAGGTAATAGAGACAGGTAGTGACATTGTTGGAATCCAGCTTTTGTAAACCTGGACAGCTCATTTTGCCTCCCTGAGTTTCTTCGTCCTGAAAAACGGTACATTTTTATCACTATACCTCACAGGGATGTTGGAAACATGACATGCCTGTGAAACATTTCAATATTCTTAGGAAAAAGACACAGTCTAGATGCAGATTTGAAGTCAGTTTGACATTTTGCAGAGATAAAGGAGAGACATTGTTTTGTATGGTTTTGGGGCATGGTTTCGCAGTTCACAGAAACTGTGAGCCCTTTTTGAGTTATTCTGTGAAGTTGAAGTTTTAAATGTACTATCTAGAGATGGAAAAAAAATGGGAAGAGGAAGGGAACGGGTGCTGAAAGGAGATCATTACATTCGTTAATCTCTTACTCTGTGCAGAATACACTTAACCACACATGATGACTGTTCAATGAAAGAGTAAGTATCATCTTGAAAAGTCATACTGCTTTTTGGACATCGACTATCTTGCCTTCAGCATGATGACTTTTTTCTTCTTAAAACACATTAAATAAATACAGTATAGAAGGTAATATTTCAACATTATGGTTTCAGGCAATGACACATTCACCAATTTACTTGACACCAAAGTTTCCAGTTAGAAAATATCATAAAGAATAAATTTGAATGAGTTACATTTTGAATGAATTTAAATGAGTTTGCTTTGCATATAGATGCCAAGCAAGTGTGATGACAGGGCAGCACTATCTAAGACTCTCCAGTTCGCTTTGCGTGTATTTTGCTTCCGTGTGTTTCAGAGTACCATTTTTGTAGTTTTTATTTTGGTATAAGAATTTTTTCTGTGATATAAAATTATTAAGCATAGTTAGAGGGTAATATCACCAACAGCACCCAAAGGCTGAAGGTTTGTTGAAGAAAACAGTTCAAAAATAATGTATTTGGAAAGGGGAGCCTTGGTGGCTCAGTTGATTAAGCATCTGACTCTTAATTTCAGCTCAGGTCATGATCTCACAGTTCGTGAGTTCGAGCCCCGTATCAGGCTCTGTGGTGACCGTGCAGGGCCTACCTGGGATTCTCTGTCTCTCTCTGTTTCTGCCTCTCTCTCTCTCTCTCTCTCGAAAATAATAAATAAACTTAAAAAAATGCACTTGGGTATATAGGTCTATCCAAAAGAAATGAAAATAGGATTAGAAGAGATATCTGGACGCCCATGTTCACCGCATTATTCACAGTGGCCAAGATATGGAAACAACCTAAGTGTGCATCAATGATGAATGGATAAAGAAGATGAGAGATTTCATAAATATGCATGTGCACACACACATATACATATATCAGAACTCAGAAATTATATATATACATATATGTATATATATGAGAACAAGGAAATCCTGACATTTGCAACAACATAGATGGATACTTGAGAGCATTAATTAAGAGACACAAGCCAGACAAAGACATATATACTACATGGTATAACTTATCTCTGAATCTTTTTTTTTAAAGTCATATTCGTAGACTGGGGGGTGGGGGATATAGGGAGAGGTCTAGTAAAAGGGTATATATAACCTTTCAGCTACAAGATGAAGAAGGTCAGAGGATGTCATAACAGGATGACTATAGTTGACAACACTGTACTATAGAATTGAAATTTGATAAGAGAGTACAAGTTAAACGTTCTTGCCAAACAACAACAACAACAACAACAACAACAACAACAACAAATATGTGAGGTAGTGGATGTAATAATTAACTAGATGGGAGACTCCTTTCACAATGTACATGTATATCAAATCATAATGTACACTTTGAATATCTTATAATATTGTATGCCAATCATACCTCAGTAAAGTTGAAAAATAAACAAATAAATAAAACACACTTCTAAAGAACACCTCTTTGCACCCTCTTTTACAACTCTCCATTATTCATCTATCCTTTACTCCTTCGGTGAGTAAGCAGGCCTTTGCTACATCAATTTTACATACCAATCATATTAATTTATTTTCAAATAGTTGCCCATTACTTTTATGAACTTTTTTCATCATGTAATTGATATATTTTTTTCTGTCTTATTCGAAAATTTGAAAATCCATGCCTCAAATTGGAATAAAAGCATCATAATTTTCCCATTAAAATTAATAGAACTATATTTATATTTAATAGTTTTTAGCTAGAGGCAGGGTTATCAGAAATGAATTTAGGTTATTAAGAAAATGACCTGTCATGAACACTCTTTCATTTAAACCTCATAGTAACCCTGTGGGCATGCATCACTATTATTATTATCATTATTGCTATTATTATCATCATCACCATAATTATTTTAGTTTTTATCCCAATTCCCAGACAAGAAAACTGAAGCATAAAGCAGTTCTGGGACTTGTCTAAGATCACACAGCTAAATTACAGAGCCATGATTCCATCTCTAATCTATTTGACTCAAAGATCAATAGTGAGAGCATTCCAATCAAGGTGAGCAAAACTTGACAGGGGGTCAGACAAGACCTTTAGTTTCTAACTCTCTCATAAGAAACTCCATGACATAATTCATACTTTAGAAATTCACTAACAAAACATTGAAATAACCACAACAGATAATGCAGAAAATAACTTATTATAAAGGAGATAAAATTTGGGTGGCTATCTGTGCTGTGGAGTAAGTGAGAAAGAGTTTCAGCAGGAACAATCTAAGGTCACAGACAAATTTGATCATGGCAGTTTTTGTCCATGTGTGTTTTATATATTGGGATTTGTGCATGACACTTTGAGAAAATGGTTGCATTGTGTGCAGTATTTTTTTCTTTTTTTTTACACAAAACTGATTTGGAAATTATCTGTTGTAAGTAAACTCTCAAAACCAAATCTCAAAGTCTGTACTTCTCTGATTCTACACATGTAGTTCAGTAGAGCAGTAAATCTCAATTTTGGTAGTTCCCACCATTGGCTAACAATTTTAAAGTCTTTTATTAGGATTAGTAAAGCATCCTATGAGTAAAATAATTACAATTTATTCAAACTTATCTCATTCATCATGGGAACTACCACTTGAATTTTGATACATTTTATTAAGTGGAAGAAAAACAAGGAAGAGTAACAGCTCTTAATTTTATATGGGTGACAACCCTTTGAGAATCTAATAGAGGCTATGAATCTTCTCACCAAAAAAAAAGCACAAATTCCCACACATAACTTGGGTGTGTATATATTCAAGCATATGCAGTTAACTCCTCAGGAATATCCACAGGAGCAGGTCATATTTGCAAATGCCACTGCTGACTGCTGTTGGAATAAAAGTTTATTTTTGCACATGTATTTGAGGGTGGAAATGAAAGTTATTGTTGGCAAATGGCTAATCTCACCCTAATTTATGGAACAACTTTTCTACCTTTGAAGATTTCATTCACCCTCTTCCATCTGGCTTCTATTTGGGGCCAGCAAAGTGAAATCGGTTTAGAAGCTTCTAATTTCCCCCAAGCCTTTCAAGAGTTGTGACTTCAGACTCCACCATCTATACAGAACCGAGTGTCATTCTTCTGAGGACAGGGAGCCACATTGTGCCTAGTGAGACATAAAGCAGATTTTTTTGTCAGCTCATTGTTACCCTTGAAAAATATCTCATTAGTGTTGTTCCTAATTCCTGAGAAGAAAACCAGGTAGGAATTTTTTGTTGTTGTCTCTTTTCTTATTTGGTGTGAATGTGGTATTTCACTGATCAATAAGTTTGCCAGTGAGAGAGAACATGGCATAAATCAGTGTGCAAAAATACATGTAGTGAGGAATTCCACTAGGAATAAGCACTGAGGTCGGCTTGTAGAGATGAGCCAAGACATTGGAAAGAGGACATGTGGTTCTTCAACCAGGAGGAAAGGAGAAATACTGAAATTAACATGCTAACCATATGGTATTAATTGATGTTATCAAAATCCAAAACCTACCTTTTTAGTTGCATCTGTTATTTATACTTGTAATGGGAAATATACCATTATGCTTTTACTCTTTCTACATATATTTCTCACATCCTAAGACAAAAAAGCAATTACTTCTTTCCATTATTTCAGGTACGATCCTTATTTTTAGGTTTGCCATGTTCCATAAACCTCCTACAACCGCATAGGACAAACTCCATTACTCCTCTCAACTCTTAGACCCTCATTTCCATACCACCAAAATAAGCACTAGGTCACATCTGTCAGGCATATATCAAACACATCCATCCCTGTTTTTCTTATTTGAATTTTACAACATCAACATGACATGTATTATTATTTCTCCTTTCAAAGAGAAAATAGAAGTTAAGTGATTTGCCAAGGTATCAGAGCCACTGCTTGCTATACTAGTCTTTTTGAAAATTATAAACTAGAATTTTAAATTCAAGCTTTTGGAAGACATTTAACTTCCATCTTTTGGGAAATTTCCCTAATACTTATTTTTTTTTCTAGAATAAGACACAACTGCCACCAGGCCATAGAAAAATTTTGACAGAGTATTATGACCTCTGTATTCAATCTAAACTCCAAACATTTTTCCCATTAAGTTCACTAACTCAGTGTTTAATGTCCTTGAAGCAAGAGTCTGTTTTGCCAAGTTTAGGTCCTTTTCTCATTCCCTGGATAGAATATGTAAAATACACAGCAGAAAGATTAAGCTTCCCACCATTTCCACAGAGTAAGTCATCAGGAGGAGGCAGTGACTAGAATGTCCTTTCCCAATAAGAAAGCACATGAAGAGAAAGTCTTCCAGAAAGGAGATCAGGTAGCTAAGACCAAAGGTTAGTTACTGAATAGTCAGAAAACCAAAAACATCAACAGTCCCTCATAAGGACTACGGTAGTTGACATTTTTTAACATACACATTTTATTTTACCCTCACATTTTATTTCATCCCTTTGTGATGAACATGATTAGGAGGCAACTGAGTTGCAAAGAACATATTTGTCCAAGGTTACAAGGACATCCTTTGATCAACTCATGATGTGAATCCAGGTAAGACTAACTCCAAAACCTATAATTTTCCCAAAATTGCACAAAATGAGGTGTGTTTCTTAAGTTTCATATATATGACTCATATTTCCTTTTAGAATTTTCATTTCTTGGAAGCACAAAAAAACTACTTTGTAAGTTTCTTCCTGATTATCTAAAGTTCAGGGTATATACTATTTGATTGCTCAATGTCATGCATTCTTTAAGTGATCTCTTCAGGTATAAAATAAATGTGTAAATCTAACCCAAAAGCAAAAGTAGAGAATTATTTTTCACTCTATGCAATGCCATTTTTTGTTCTAGGATATTCTGGGATATGATGAAAGAGGTTACTAAGTATACAAGGAAAATGACTCTATAACCTGAATCCATTAGAGACTAAAAGGAAGACAAAAGGTCTAGAAAAGCAGCAAAAGCAAAGAGACAACATGGTTGGAAAGGTTGAAGAAGGAATCAAAACATAAAAAGGTAAAGAAGTCCCTGCCACCCCACAAAAGGAAAGGTTACTAAGATAAAAGCTGTTTCTAAACTGTTTTCTTATAAGAAAACAACAATAGTAAAGATAGTTTAGAATAATAAACCTTGAAATTCAGTGCCAGCACTGAAGACTAGGCTTGTATATGTCAAGACTAAACTGTATAGAATTTAGAAGCCACTTGGTTTGGAGGACATGATCCTGAGTCTTTTTTAAAAAAAATTAATGTTTATTTTTGTGAGAGAGAGAGTGTGCGTGAGCATGAGTGGGGGAGGGGCAGAGAGAGAGGGAGACACAGAATCCAAAGAAGGCTCCAGGATCTGAGCTGTCAGCACAAAGCCAGACACAGGGTTCAAACTCACGAACCTTAAGATCATAACCTGAACTGAAGTCAGATGCTTAACTGACTGAACCATCAGGTGCTCCCGTTGAGTCTTTAAGAACTTAATTAATGTACTTAGCAAAACACTAGCAATTAATTATAAAAAGGTATTGATACATAGCAAAGGGGGAAATGGGATATAAGAACATCTACATAGTTGAGGGATATAGTTCAAGGACTATTCATAAGAATATGATAGACCATTAAAAGTACAGCAATAGGATATAAGAAACATTAGACTGAGGAACATCATATTTCATAACCATACATACCTACAGATTTTTCCTAGGAGGAATGATGCATTCTCTAACTATAAAATATTATGGATCCTTATGTCACAGCCATTACTTTTATGTATCACTAAATTAGGCTTAGATCTCTCTGCTCTACAGACATGCTGAGATAAATAGATGTGATTCCATGTCAAATGCATGCCCAAATGGCCTCATCTAAACCATCCCATGAAAAATCATGAGTTTACAATTTACCTTACGATTTTTTGCTCTTTTGCTCCTACCTGACCCACTCAGTGTTTTTTATAATTCCTTAAGAGTTTGACACTTGTTTCCCACATCAGTGGGGAAAACAGTTCTTTACGATGGTCTTTAGAGTTAGATCTTGGATGGAATCTCAACTCAGTCACTTTATATCTCTGGGATCTTGAGCAAGCTACTTCCCAGATGTATGGTTGTCTTATTGGACAATAGGAATGATTAAGACTTACATCACAGAACTGGTCAGGGATTTCATAATGTACTACATGTAAAATCTTGGCCACAGAAATTTTCTGGAGTTAAGGACAGATCTCTAGACTAAGAGTCAGAAAATCTGGTTTCAAGCCTTGGTTATGCTTTATCCAAGTTATTTAGTTTCATGATAGAACATCTGTTAGCCTCAGTGTACTCTTCTTTAAAATGCAACTGACAGCATCAACTTTGTTCAGTAGACAATGGTTTTGATACTATATTTAAATGATGAATGTGGAAGCACTTTTTAAACTTTAAGTGTCAACCATAAATTCAAAGTAACTTATTCAAGCAAAGCCCAGTGACCATTCAGCTGACACACATCTCAATGTCTATGTTCTCATCAGAATTTCAATGATTACATCTGTATACTTACTACACTTACACCAACATTTTTTACATTCTTAGGAGGAATGATGGTTCTCTGCTCCTTATCACATCATTGCCAAATCAATAAGACAAATGCCAGAGCAATGAATTCCATAGAACTAAGAGGATATTGGAGTTGGAAAGAATGTAGAATATGACTTCTGTATTGTGATTTTTCTTTAATATATGAAGGGACTGAGTCCCAGAGACCCACTTACTCACTAGGGCAAGGTAAAGACAAGACCTGAATCAGAAATCCTAGTTTTATGTGACTTTCACTACCATACTATCCAAAAATCTGGTTTTTTTTCCCCCATGGGGCTCTTGTTGTACAAAATATACCTTGAAATAATAGGACATCAGTCAGAGCTTAAAAAGTAATTTTTGGAAATGGGGGAAAAATCCTGCAAGATTAATGTATTAGATAATAGGACTTGACCTGTGCTCAGGTGGATTTAATTTTCTCTCTCAGGGTGACTTACTTTCCTCCCTCCAGTTAGCTTGCCTTTTAAGTTAATTTTGTAGCATCTAAGGTTACCGATTTTCATTTTCCAATTTGTAAGCCCCTTTCCATTTTCCAGATCATTACCATTTAAGATGTTCTGATCATTCTTCTTGAGAGTTCCTGAAGTAATTAAAAGAAATCCTCTGAATGGGTCCCTGACCTTTGGCAGTACTCGTCAAATGCTGCAACTGTTGCAAGGCCCAAAGCCCTTAGTAACACCCTTCACTGCAGGGTCTCATCAAGCACCTCTCACTTTTTTCATTTGACAGAGATTTATTAAAGGCCAACACTGCCACTCCCTGTGTTCATTATTGGGTTAAGTTCCTACTTAAGGAGAAAAACAACAATTACTCTATGTTGTGATAAATGCTGTGATAACAGTATTCAAGGGACTTTCGGTGAGTCCAACGTGATAGAGCTAGGCAAGAAAGGATTCTCAGCAGAGGAGTATGACATTTACAGGGCACATCAACTATAAATCATAGAGCAGTGTTCAAGAACTGTATGATGTTCCATACAACCAGGAAAGGGTGCTTGCCCACCCTCAGTCAAAAAAAACAAAAAAACAAAAAAAACCCAGTAAATCCTCTTTAGTCTACTTCCTAAATATACTCAAAACCTATCTACTTCTCTTCTCCAACACCTACCACTGTTGTCTGAGCCTCCATCTACTCTCACCTAAATTATTTTCTTCTGCATGTTAATTGTTCCCTGTGTTTACCTTCTTGCTTAGTGCAATTCATTCTCCTCCTAGCAGCCTGGATTATTGGTTAAAAAGCAAATCAGATCATGCTTAAACACTTCATTTGCTTTTCACTGAACTTGGAATAAAATTCACATTCCTTGACAAAACCTACTAGATCCTATGATCTAGCCCTTGCCCAGCTCTCCAGTCCTTCCTTACCTCTTGCTTATAATATTCAAGTCACACATCATCTTCTCAATGAATCCTTCTCTAACAATCCAGTCTAATCCTGTCTGCCATGGATGTCACATTATGTCATGTCATCAAGTTCTTTTTCTTGTATCTTTTTTGGTATCACCATACAAGTTCATTTATTAGTTTGTTACCTACCATTTCACTGAGGTAGAATACAAGATCTTATTTATGTTGTTTCCCACCATTTCCCAAATGCCTAGAAAGTACATGGCCTATAGTAGGTCTTCCATAAGTATTTGCTGGCTGAACAAGAATGCAGAAGTTGGCAAGCACTGGAGAGAAAAGCCTGGTATACATTGTAGCTATGCTGATAAATAGAATGGACCCCTCATTAAAATATGGTTGAGGGGCGCCTGGGTGGCTCAGTCGGTTAAGCACCGACTCTGGCTCAGGTCATGATCTCGCAGTTCTTGAGTTCGAGCCCCGCGTCGGGCCCTGCGCTGACAGCTCAGAGCCTGGAGCCTGCTTCTGCTTCTGTGTTTCCCTCTCTCTCTGCCCCTCTGCCACTTGCGCTCTGTTTCTGTCTCTCAAAAATAAATAAACGTGAAAAAATTAAAAAAATAATAAAATAAAATAAAATAAAAATAAAATAAAATAAAATATGGTTGAGATGACAAGACTGATGATGCCACATACACACCAAGTGGGTATGAAAATGTTTATTAATTATATAATGAGACTTTTGGGGAAGAACAGGGAAGGCTTCCCAACCTGGCCCAAAAACTGGCTTGAGAGGCTAAGGTAAAGAGATGAACTTGAGGGTTTTATTGTGGTTAGGATACGGGGCTGGGGTAAGGATTCTTTCACATGGAAAGGGGCTTACATGGATTGAATCTCACGTTGCTGAAAGAAGTAGTATATAGGCTTTCTTATAAGCTTGCCCAGATATGGACAAAAGGGGAAGAGGGAAAGATGAGGCTAAAAGTTGTTAGTAGTCCAACATCAAAAAATGAAATCAGAGTCTATTAAAGAATGATACCCCAGGGGCGCCTGGGTGGCGCAGTCGGTTGGGCGTCCGACTTCAGCCAGGTCACGATCTCGCACTCCGTGAGTTCGAGCCCCGCGTCAGGCTCTGGGCTGATGGCTCAGAGCCTGGAGCCTGTTTCCGATTCTGTGTCTCCCTCTCTCTCTGCCCCTCCCCAGTTCATGCTCTGTCTCTCTCTGTCCCAAAAATAAATAAATGTTGAAAAAAAAAAAAATTAAAAAAAAAAAAGAATGATACCCCAAAGTGTATAAACTATATAAAAAGGTGTTCATGGAAGATTCTTGAAGTATTTTAAGAATGATGAGATTTATATTTGAGAACTATTAATATGACTGCACTCTGGAGAATGTAACATTGGGATGAGACAGGAGATGAGGAGGACATTTTGGCTACTGCAATGACCTGAGGGAGATTGGAAGCCCCAGAATACAAATTCTTGGAGGCTCTGAAAGGACAGTGTAGAGATATAGGGACAAACTTGAGAGACAGATCACCTTTGTAGGAAAAAAATATTATTAGATTACATTGCCTCAACATCATAACCGATTTGGATTCTGGCAAAACAATCACAGCAAGTTCAATAAGTAGCTTAAGATGAAATGGCCTCTCAACATGCAAAATACTGAACCCTGTGGACCACTTTTAAAAATGGAGTCTCTGAGGGGCGCCTGGGTGGCTCAGTCGGTGGAGCATCTGACTTCGGCCCAGGTCATGATCTTGCAGTCTGTGAGTTTGAGCCCTGCTTAGGGCTCTGTGCTGAGAGCTCAGAGCCTGGAGCCTGCTTCGGATTCTGTCTCCCTCTCTCGCTACCCCTCCCGTGCTCATGCTCTGTCTCTCTCTCTCTCTCTGTCAAAAATAAACATTTAAAAAAATGGAATCTCTGAAGATTATATGAATACATCAAGAAGATCATGTCAAGGAAGGGATGTGTTATAGAAAAGTAATTCATAATTCAGATATAATTCTAGGCAGGCTCTAGATTCTTCTGAGTTGGTCATCAGGGTTTAACTAATATTTGAGATTCTTAGATCCTATTTCAAGCTCTGCTTCCTATTGATCTCAAAACTCAAGACTTCCTCTGGAACATGCAGAGTTGTCCCGACATGTGCAACTGACAGATGCGGAACTCACAGAAGCTTGATTCAAAATTCAGGATGCTGGCATGGGAATAGGCCCTGTTGATTTTTTTCATAGTGATATGCCTTGTCAAACATGACAGGAGCAATAAAGTTTCAAAAATATTCTGTTTATTAGTACTGTTATGCTGTTAACACATGACTTTTATAGCTAAGAACCATGATCCTTAAGGAACAGGATTTGTAGGTGGTCCTTCTCAACTTCTACCATTCACAAGTTGTCTTCCCTTTTTCTGGACCATCCTGTTACCAGAAATCTTGCATGTATTTTCAAGTTAGCTCATCAGTTCACTTTATGCAGTCTTTCTCTTTATTGTAATGCCATTGTCTTATAATGGGACTATATCGTTCTGGTGATAACAGTAAATAGTGTAGATTAAGAGAAATCTTATCAGTTCTTAAGGTTGGCCATATCTGGTTAGGGTAATTTCACCCCCAAGTATTCCCTTAAAAACCTGAAAAGGATTAACTCTCCCCCCTCTACTACTTTGTTGGGCTAGTTCTTTTCTACAATGTTGGAGTTAGTGAGAAGCACGTAGCAAGACTGAAGTCAGTGGGAAAAAGTATGTAGCCAATTTCATCTTGCCCTCATTAAGTGTATTTTCAGATAACATTTTACTTCACAGATTCATTAAATTTTCTCATCTTCAACAGCAGAGGCAGATATAAGCCATTTCACTATAGTATCTTTTTTGTTTCTACCATAAAATGAGTCACTTATATTAGACCAGAATCCTCTCAACACTTTCCAGACAAGGTTGACTTTTGTTGAAGTCACCATAATCTCCATATTTAAAAGATGAAAATTGCTAAGAAAATTCTATTTTATTACACAATTATCTCACTTTACCATTTTTATTCATCAAAATTGTACTCTCAAAATGAGAACATCTAATAAGATACATGGAGTTCTTTTCTTGCTAAATTTTTCAAAATGTAAAAACTCAAATATTATAAAGGAAAAGTGTATGTGTGTGTGTGTGTGTGTGTGTGTGTGTATCAACAAAATAACTGTGTGTACAGAAAAATAACAAAAAGTCATATCCACATACACATGACCAGAGAAAATTAGCAACATATATAACAAAGAGATAATTATTCCATAAAATACAAATAGCTCTTCCAAATTGACCAGAAAAAAAGACAAATTAATTAACAGATGAGAAAAGAATATGAATTTGAAATTCATGAAAGCAAAACTTTCAGATGGCAATAAACATATTAGCATATATTCAACTTCAATAGTCATCAGAACAAACTATGTCAATACTGAAATTACATTCTGACACTTAAAACAATACTACATCTTTAGGAATGTGGAGAAGTGGTTATTCATATATATACTGCTGGTATGAAAATGAATTCCTGCAAATTCTTTGTAAAGTATCTAGTAATATCCATTAAAATTTCAAACAGATAGAACCTTTGACTGAGAAGTAACAGTTTTAGGACTCTATCTTATTAAAATAAAACTACACATTGCCAAACCAAAGCATTAAGGGAAGTGTTATTGGATAATTGTTTGAAAAGGTGAAAAAAGGTAAAGAATCTGAACATCAATAAATGAATGATTAAATAAAGTGTGGTATTTCACTGCTGTGAAAAATTATGCAGCTACTTGAAATAATGCTTTAGAGTTACAATTTCTAACTTGAAAGGATAGTCATACCATATTATTAAGGAATGAAATCAAGTTTCAAAGTAATATGTAAAATATGATACTGTTCTGTGAAAAGAAAGAATTCCCATGAGTCTCTACATATTTACATATCTTTCTATGATCAAGGAAAGCAATGAAAATGAGGTGAGGGGGGAAGGTTATGAATTTTGTTTATTTACAGAGTAAAACTACAGTTTCACTTAAATAGAGGTTTGTTGTTGATGTTGTTTTGTACTGTGGAAGAGAAATTTAATAAAAAAGAAATCTGTTTAAAAAGAAAAAAGAAAGAAAATAGTTCATAGAAAACTCTCTCTGTTTCAGGATTCTGAAGGGCCCAGACACTCTAATATGGGAATCACTGAAGTAATCCTGTGTCCCTTTCTCTTTCTAAAATTCAACTTTACATGAGACTAGTTTAATGTTAACTTCTCAAAATTCTTCAAATTGATGCCATCAGCCAATAGGTGCTCCATTCTTTCAGCAACCCTTCATTGCAGTTTGATTGATTATAAACTTTCCTCTAAATGCATACTTCTCTCAATTATCGTTCAGTCTTTCTCTGCAAACACAAAGTCTGTGGTTATAGGTTTCAGGTAGAAGATACACTGATTCATCTAAACAGCACTGCTTTTAGGTGAAATGCAGGCTCGCAGCCACTGGCTTCCATGGAAGCAGCAATTTCGTACAATATCATCCTACCACATTTTTCACAGAGGTAAGCAGCAGATCCTGACTAGGATGATGAGACCCTTCCTCCAGGTATACAGCATTTGGGCAGGAGAGAATATCAGAGTAGTCCCCATTCAGTGATCAAACCCCAAAACATAAAATTTGTGAGTTGTCAAAAACTAGGTTTCCTGCCATGTGAAAAGCGTACAATTGCAGAGGAAGAGAATAACGCAAAATTCCCAAAAAAGGTAAAAGTAAAAAAGGGGCCGAGGACCCTAATGGAACTTGAGTCCCTTGCTTAAGATATTTCACAGTCCCAGCACTGCCTTATACAATCAACAGATTATTCACCCTTCCTTTGGGTGTGATGATCAACACAAATTGGGTTACAACCATTTGCAGTTAAGAGAGCCCTAACAAATATGGATCACATGTTTAATTTCCTTTGGAATGTCTCCCAGAACCTAAGATAGACATAGATACACACAAGGTATCTAAACCATAAGTATCTGATTTATTACCCTAGATTGTTCTGTGATAGGCAGGGAGAAAAGCAGAGTCCAGAAGACCTAATACTATCAGAGGAAGGAACTCCAACAGGGCACAGATAAGTTTCAATATGAAACTTAACAGAACAGGAGAACTTTAAAAAAGCCATAAGATGAAGAGCATCTATAACACAAAGAAGAAAATTACAACAAGGAAACATGATATTCCATACAAAAATAAGAAAAGAAACATGTTAAAAAGATAATTGAGACTAAACTTCTCACTAAGGTGGCCTAATTTAATAAAGCATAAAGCAGGCAAATATTTTGGAGAGTTCAGTTACGCTAGGTCTGATACAGTCTATCCTGAGGTTTACCTGGCTAGTTTTATGGATGCTATTTCTTCTCTGTTAAAAAAAAAAAAAGTCCAATTTTCCTTCTTATTTAACCATAATGTGTTGGAATCAGAGTTTAGTTGGATGTTCTCGAAGGGATAAAAAACATTTCATTGCACTCTCCAATAAATAATAATATTTGAACATAGAATTATTTATATATCCACTCAAAAATATTAAGCACCTGCTCTATGCCAGGTACTGTTCTTTTTGTTACTTGGGATACATTGGAGAACAAACCACACCTCACAAAAATTTCTTTCCTAAGAGAACTTATCACCTAGCAGAGAGAGATGAAAAACAAGCAATAAAGGTAGTATATGACTGGAGTAAATAGCATATTCAATGATTATGAGCATATTGGACAAAAAAAGAAAATAATTGAAAAAAGTAAAGAGAATCAAGAGTCAGATGTGTGGAGCCAAGAAACGTCCAATTTTTTTTTAATTTTTTTACACATTTATTTATTTTTAAGAGACAGAGAGAGGCAGAGTATGAGCAGGGGAGGGGCAGAGAGAGAGGGACACACAGAATTCGAAGCAGGCTGCAGGCTCCGAGCTGTCAGCATGGAGCCCAACACGGGGCCCGAACTCACAAACCGCAAGATCATGACCTGAGCCGAAGTGGGATGCTTAACCGACTGAGCCACCCGGATGCCCCGAAACGTCCAATTTTAAATAAGATGCTTACAGTAGACCTCACTGAGAATGCGGCCTTTGAGGAAGGCCCTGAAGACAGGATATAAATGAGCCATGCAGATATCTAAGGGAAGATAGTTCTAGGCAGTACGTGTCATGGGACAGGGTCGCACTTCGAGATTTTACATAGAGGGTAATGACCAAGGGGAAGAGTAACAGGTGAAGTCAGAAAGGTAATAAATGAGTAGAAAGCCATTACAAGCACTTTAGCCTTTGCTTCAGTTGAAATGGAGAGTCAATGCAGGACTTTGAACAGAGGAATGACAAGATTTCACTTAGGTTTTTAAAAGATCTCTTTGTCTGTGATGGGAATAGACTGCAGGTGACACCGCAAAGATGTAATGATACTAGTATGCAACACAGAGATCATCTCAGAGCATGCTGAAAGCAGAGGAGACTGACAGACAAAGAGGGGGACAGAGAGATACATCTAGACTTTGGAAGCGAGTTCTTAGGTAACTATATACATTTAGGAGTCATGAGTATAGAATTGTTGCTACAAGTCTAGATGAAATCATTAGAGAGAGAAGAGGGAAAGTGAAGAAGGAAGAAAAGGCAAGAAATGAGAAACAATGTTTTATTCAAAGCAAGAAGATGAAGAAAATGCTCAAAGAAGAGATTTTAAAACTCAAGGCTTTTGCTGGTGACAGACAACAATTTTAGAAGACAGAGGGGAAAGGTTCAGCAGTTAGGGCAGGAGGAGAGAAAGGAGAACAGAGGATTTGCAGAAACTTATGGTGTAAAAAAACAGGTAAGGAGTAATTAGGTTGTCTATGGCTTCTTTTTATTACTGACATAACAAGGGATAAGGTGTATAATGAGATCAGTGCTGGTCAAATGAAAGCAGATGATGGTGTTAGGGTGGGGGTACTGTGAAAGCAAAGCTGTGGGTGTCTAGGTGGGCTTTTCTCTCAATCTTTTCAGTGAGGAAGAGGAGGCAGGCAGCAGACTGACCATGAAGGAAGGGGCACAAATCTAGGAAAGAGATAATCTAGGAGTATATATTTAGAGGTGCTAAAGTACTAAGGTGAAACAATATGAACATAACTAGCAAAGCAGCCTCCAAATTGGAATCAGGGTCATTTGACATTTCCTAAAACTCTGCTCCATTAAGAGATAATACCAACATTTTATTAAGTTCCTTACACAGAGAGACTCTGAGCACACACTGACTTCACCTCTCTGTGTAGCAGTGTCCCCATTAGGAGAATGTTAGTTAAAACAGCACCTACCACAAAGGCTGGATGGATTATGAATGGATTATGGAACATTACAGAGAATGTACCACATTAAAGAAATAAAAGAAATAAACCAAGGTTAGTGTTGTTTATATTATATATGCCACTAAAATAGTTTTCATATCTGCTATTTTTCCAATTCTATCAACTTCTATGCTCCCACCCTAATCCTGGCCACCACTATCACTCACCTGAACTGCTGTAATGGTCTCTAAATTGGCTCTCTGTACATACACTCTTGCCTTTCCAAACATGTCCATGAAGCATATAAAGTAGTATTTGTTTGTTTGTAATGTTTATTTTTGAGAGAGACAGAGACAGAATGAGAGTGGGTTAGGGGTAGAGACAGAGGGAGATACAGAATCCGAAGTGGGCTCCAGACTCCGACCTGTCAGCACAGAGCCCGATGCGGGGTTTGAACTCACTAGATATGAGATCATGACTTAAGCCGAAGTTGGACACTCAACCGACTAGCCACCCAGGCACCCCTAAAGTAGTATTTTTGAAATATAATCCAAATAACATAAAATCCACTGTTTTAAATTGTATGATTCAGTATATATTGTACTAAATTAGTACATCTTAGTACTAATTAAATTAGTGTATATTAGTATATATTATACTAAATACATATATTTAGTACATTCATGGAGCTGTGCAACTATCACTATTATATAATTTTAGAGCATTTTCATCATTCCCAAAAAGAAACCCTATTCCAGTTGGTAGTCATTCCCATTGTCCCTCCATGCAGCCCCTGGCAACTATTAACCCACTTTTTATCTCTGTAGATTTGCTTATTCCGGACTGAATGGAATCGTACAATATGTGTTCTTTTTTAACTGGCTTCCTTACTTAAAATATTGCTTTCAAGATTCATCCATATTTTAGTATGTATCAATACTTTAGTCCTTTTTATTGTTGGAATAACATTCTCTTATACAGATAAATCATGTTTGTTTATTAATCAGTTGACAGATATTTAAGTTGTTTCCACTTTTTTGGCTAGTAGATATAATGATGCTATGACATTCATCTACAAGTTTTTATGCAAGCATATGGTTTTATTTATCTTAGGTATATAGTTAAAAGTAGAA
Organism: Panthera leo; assembly: GCF_018350215.1. NCBI lineage: Eukaryota > Metazoa > Chordata > Mammalia > Carnivora > Felidae > Panthera > Panthera leo. Next base: position 95,004,623 of record NC_056688.1, read on the forward strand.
TTTCACAGTGATAGAATTCGGTTTAACATCCTGAGGTACTGTCAAACTGGTTTCCAATGTGGCACCGCCATTTTCCAATCCCATCAAAAATGTATGAGGGTTCTAATTTTCCTACATTTTTGTCAACACTTCTAATTACTAACTTTTTAAATTTAGCCATCTCAGTGAATGTGAAGTGATATTTCATTGTGGATTTGAGTTCTAGTTCCTTAATAACTAATGCTATCAACCATCTTTTTATGAATTTATTGGCCATTCATCTATCTTCTTTAGAGAAATGTCTATTCAAATCATTGCCCATTTTTTGTAATTTGGTTAGCTGTCTTTATTGTTATTTGTAAATATTCTATATATATTCTAGGTCAATGTACCTTATCAGATATATTATTTGTAAGTTTTTCTACCATTCTGTGGGTTATGTTTTCACTTTCTCAATGGTATCTGGAAATTTGGGTATTGATTTGGGATCATTTTTTAATATCATTTACAGGTATAGATTCTCCTCTAAGAACTACTTTAGTTGCATCCTGTAAATTTTGGTATGTTGAATCTTCATTTTCATTAATCTCAGGGTTCTAATTTTCCTTGTGATTTCTCCTCTGATAATTTAGGAGTCTATTTTAAAATTTTCACATACTTTGAATTTTCCAAGTTTCTGTTTGTATTTTATTTCATTCCTTTGTGGTTTTAGAACTTACTTTGTATACTTTCAGTCCTTTTAAATTTACTAATATTTGTGTTATGTTCCAATATACAGTGTATCCTGGAGAATTTCACTCATGCACTTGAGAAGAATGTGTATTCTACTGTTCTTGGGTGGAATGCTCTGTAATCTAGTAGGTATATTCAGGTTACAGGGTTTTACAAGTCTTCTATTTCCTTGTTGATCTTTTGCCTATTTATTATATCCATTATCAAAAGTGTGGTGTTTGGGGTGCCTGGGTGGCTTAGTCAGTTAAGCTTCCACATCTTGATTTCAGCTCAGGTCATGATCTCACTGTCCTGGACTCAGGCCCCTTAAGATTCTCTCCCTCCATCTCTCTCTCTCTGCCACTCCACCACCTGCATGCATCTGCACTCTCTCTCAAAAAAAAAAAAAATGTGGTATTTGAGCCTTCAATTATTATTTCCTCATTTTTCCCTGGTCAGTTTAGCTACAATTTTGTCAAATTTATTGGTCTTTTATAAAAACTAACTTTTGGGGGCACCTAGATGACTCAGTTGGTTAAGCATCCAACTATTGATTTCAGCTCAGGTCATAATCTCACAGCTTGTGAGTTTGAGCCCCACAGTGGTGGTGCACTGACAGCATTGAGCCTCCTTGGGATTCTGTCTTCCTCTCTCTCTTCCCCTTCCCCACTTGCTCTCTCCCTCTCTCAAAGATAAATAAACATTTTTTTAAATACTTTAAAAAATAAAAACCAACATTTGGGGCATGTGGGTGGCTCAGTCGGTTAAGCATCTGACTCTTGATTTTGGCTCAGGTCATGATCTTGCAGCTCATGAGGTCAAGCACTATGCTGGGCCCTGGGCTGAGAGCATGGCACCTGCTTGGGTTTCTCTCTCTCTCTCTCTCTCTCTCTCTGCCCCTCCCCAACTCATTCTCTCTCTCTCTCTCTCTCTCTCTCAATAAACAAATTTTTTTTTAATTAAAAAAAAAAACTTTTGTCTTTCAATTCTGTCCACTTTGCTTCAGGTGGACATTTGAACATTTGTCAACATTTGTCTATTTTGTCTAATATTATTATTGCACTTAGCTCTCTTTGTCACTGTAATAACATCTTTTACAACCATGTTACATTCAACCTATTTGTGTCTTCAAATTTAAAATGTCTCTTGTAGAAACCATACAGCTGGATCATTTCTTTAATCTACCTTTCAATCTCTGCCTTTTGGTTGGAGTATCTATCTATTTTCATTAATGTAATTTCTGATGATTTAAAACTTAAAAATGTCTAACATTTTCTTAATTATCTTCTATATGTCTTATGTATTTTTTTATTCCTCAAATCCTTCACTGCATTTTGTGTTTAATGTATATTGCTAGAGCATCAATTATTGCTTTATGACATTATAACTCAAATTAAATATGAAAAGAAAATATTTTAAAAAAACATACATTCACTGTCATGTATACTTACTACTATTATCAGTGTATTATACATTTATTTACATGGATTTGAATTATTGCCTAATATCTATCTATCTATCTATTTATTTATTTATTAACGTTATTTATTTTTGAGAGGCAGAGAGAGACAGAGCACAAGTGGAACAGGGGAAGAGAGCAAATGAGACACAGAATCTGAACCAGGCTCCAGGCTCTGAGGTGTCAGCACAGAGCCCGACACAGGGCTCAAACCAATGAACCACAAGATCATGACCTGAGCTGAAATCGGATGCTTAACCTACTGGGCCACCCAGGCGCCCCTAATATCTTTTTATTTTAACCTGAAGGACTTTCTTTTGTATTTGTTCTAGGGCAGATCTACTGACATCAAATTCACTTTTTATTTATCTGGGCCTGTCTTCACCTTTCACTTCACTTTCATTTTGAAGCATAGTTTTCCTAGATGTGGAAATTTGTCATGGACTCTAAGTCTAAAGTTCTCTCTTGTCTAGCATAAAGCAGGATGCACGATTGAAAGCAACTAATGTCTGGGAAAAGACAAGAGCCCCAAAGAAGGGTCCTTGCCCCATTTTTATTGGGATCAGAAGGCTTACAAACATGGCAATGGACATGCACAAAGGGACAATGAATCTGGGATCATTAACTTGTGGGCATGAGGGAAAGGGGGTGTTGAAGATACTTGTGGTTAGGTGTTTGGGTTAATACAAAACAAAATCCGGGCACTGGGCAGTGGGGAGGAAGGTTGTTTACAGCGGATAGGAGGCAGCACCTCTGTTTATCTCAGCCAGCCTAGGGGATGAGACAGGGGGAATAACCTCAGGGTTGACAAGGCACCTTTTCTTTTGTTAACCATCTCCTGGCTGCTTTGCCTGCAGCACAGAGGTCCACAGTCCAATTCACCAATTTACCTAACCTGGCCCTATTTTCCTGTGAAAGCAGCTTTTCACAGGAAAAAATTGGGGGTGCTTTTCATAGTACAAAATTGGGGATGCTTCCACCCTGAATATCTAATCTTCTTTATTTCATGTACCTATGTATTGGGCACCTTTGTGCCGTTTCTATTTTAAGCCTTTGCCTCTCCCTCTCTATTTTGGGGGCTCTGCACCTTCCTATTCCTGGCACGTTTGTGCCTCACTATTCTCGGGCTGTCTTTGCATCCCCCTATTCTTGGGGTGCAATCTGGTTTATCCAAACTTGGGTGTGAGAATTTTATGGCTTTGTATTTCTTTATGCCTTGTTAACCCATTGGTGTAAGCCCGGGGGATTCCTAAGCTTATCCCCCACAGCATTTCGGTTGACAATGTTTTTCTTTCAGCACTTTGAATATGTCATTCTACTGCTTTTTGGCCTTCAGTTTCTGATGAGAAGCCCGCTATTAATGTTGTTGAAGATCCTTTTTTAAGTGATGAGTTATTTTTCTGTTTTGCTGCTTCAAGATTCTCTCCTTGTCTTTGGCTTTTAGCAATTTGAATATGATGTGCCTAGGGCACAACTCTTTGAGCATACCCTACTTGGAGCATTGAATTTCTTGGATGTCTAAATTAAGTTTTTCATCAAATTGAGGAAGTTTTTGTCAATTATTTCTTCAATTAGCCTTTGTACCGACCCCTTTGTCTCTCTTCTCTTGTTCAACTACTATTATGCATGTTTCTTTGTTGGACTGTGTCTCACACATCTCTGGGATTCTTTCTCCATTCTCTTTTCTCTTTGATCTTCAGAATGCATAATCTCAATTAACCTTTAATTGATTCTTTTATCTTATTTTATTATTATTTTAATGTTTGTGTATTTTTGAGAGAGAGACACAGCATGAACAGAGGAGGGGCAGAGAGAGGGGGAAGATGCAGAATCCAAAGCAGGCTTCAGGCTCTGAGCTGTCAGCACAGAGCCTGACATGGGGCTTGAATTCACAAACTGTGAGATCATGACCTGAGCTGGAGTTGGACACTTAACTGACTGAGCCACCCAGGTGTCCCGATTCTTTATTTTTAAAAACTACATCATTTTGCAATTTTATTTTTTTAAGTTTGTTTATTTATTTTGAGAGAGAGAGAGAGAGCAAGAGCAGAAGAGGTGCAGAGAGAGAGAGAGAGGGAGAGAGAGAGAGAATCCCAAGCAGGTCCTGCACTGTAAGCAAGGAGCCTGATGTGGGGTCTCAAACTCACTAACCATGAGATCATGACCTGAGCTAAAGAAGTCAGATGCTTAACCAACTGAGCCACCCAGACACCCCATTAAGTTAACTGATTCTTTCTCCTACCAGGTCAAATCTGCTAGTGAAACCTATTAGTGATTTTTTTTTTTCACTTCAGTTACTGTGATTTTCAACTCCAAATTTTTTAGTATATTCCTTTTTTTTTTTTCCATTTTATTGATATTCTCTATCTGGAAAGGCATTGTTCTTAACCTTTCCTTAATTCCCTAGACATGGTTTCCTTTGGTTCTTTGAACATATTCATAAGTAGCTAATTTAAAGTCTTTGTGGTAAGTCTAACTTCTGGACACTCTCAAGGACAACTTCTTTTGATTGCTTTTCTTTTTTCCCCTGTGTGTAGCCACACTTTCCTGTTTCTTTGCATGTCTCCTACTTTATTTTTTTAAACTGGACATTATAAATAATACACTGTGGCAACTCTAGAAATCAGAACCCTTACACCCTGTAGCATTTTTGTTGTTCTTCTCGTTCCTCCTATTTAGTGAATTTCTTGGTCTAATTCTGTAAAGTCTGTGTTCTTTGTTATGTCTAACCACTGATTGGCATATCTGCTTGCATCCCAGTGGTTAGCCAAGGATTGGACAGATTTTTGGAAATATCTTGAACCAATAAGTCTGTTATCCTTTGCTGTGAGGCTCTGTATGTGTAGTAGTGATGAGGGAGCCAAAGGCAAGTGGAGGCCAAGGCACAAGCCAGCAACTCCCCTCCCCCATCCCAGGGGGGGATATATGTGACATTCCTCAGGCTCTCCTCCCTTCCCAAGAACAAAGGAAAGGGAAAAACAAATGGTTAGCTGATAGAGCGGCACAGTCATGCAGGGTGTGAGTCTCCAACAGTTTGTAGCTATTTTAATGATTTACAAGAAAAAAGGCAATCTCCAGAAACTGACAGACTCAGTTTCTGGGAGCCCTAACATCACCCTCCCCTCCAGAGTGATGTGGGGAAGAAAAGCAAAAAGAAAATGTAGACAAAATTAAATTTCTCTGTAACCTGCAGCCCATTGACAAATACTTGAGGCAGAGTAAAACATTCCTCCAGAAACTCCCTACTTTCTTAACGTTAACGCTTTGCTAGAGGAACCTAAGCTTGACAATAGCTAGGCCTCCAGTATCTTAGGAGTCCTCTTCAGCATATGAAAGTCCTTTTGGAACCCTCCCTTTGCCTTTACTTCCCCAATTCCATAGTAAATAATTAGTCACTCCTCACTACCCCAGTGCAGCTCTTTCTGCCCAAGGGTCCTGACCCCCTGATTTCATAAAATCAAATTTTGCACCAAATATGATAGGAAAAAAAAAAGGATAAAGTAGGCAGAGAGGGAAAGGATTAGGACCTGAGGTCCCTGGGCGGGGAAAGACATATTTTGGAACAATGCCGAGAGTATCTGACCACAGCAAACCCCCCCAAACGTAAAGGTTCCTCTTAAGAATGTAACAGACACCACCTACTCCCCGTCAGGTTCCCTCAGGAATTTGACAAAATACCTGACTAAAAATAAGTAGACCATAAAACCTATGACCCACAAGGAATGGTATAGCCATAGACCACCCCTCATACAAAGGAAACGAGCCGATCAGGAATGGACAACCCAGAACCCAGAGTTATCCAGCCAATTAAGGTTAGAGCCTGAGAAGAAACAAGGGGTAAGGGAAGGGGAGGTGGAGGGCTGACCAGAACCTTATAAAACAGGAACCCTTGCCTATAGTCCTTGGGCATTCACTTTTGAATGTCCACTCTCTGTAAAGAGAGCTTTCCCACTATACTTCCTTTCTAATCTTATACTGTAATAATTCAAGTATTCTTTCAAGAATTCTTTCTTGGCCATCGACTCCAGACCCCCACCATCACTTCAGACCTGCATCAGTGGGGCATATCTTCAGCACTCCAAAAGTTTACAAACGTGCCTTAGCCTTTACTCCTGTTTAGACAGACCCTAACAGTCAGCCAGAGATGAAAAATTAGGGCCTTCCTCGATCTATTCTGAGTACATGAACAGCCCTAAACATGAGCTTAGATTACAAAATCCCCATAGTTTTTCAAAGCCCCCTAGATACATCTTATTCCTCAGATTTTCCTTTAAAATTTTTGGTCAGTCTCTTGTTTGCCTCAACTGGCATCACTGCCTTAGAAGTTGTGATGTTAAACAATCACCAATGATTATTAGCAAATACCCTGGGGAGAGGGCTCTTCCCGTTGAGTGATCTCTGAGTCGGATGAAATAAAAACAAGCTTTGTGGATCCGGTTTTCTCCAGGGAGCTGCCAGGCAGGTCAAATAGTGACAATTCTCTGGGAATAGGGATTTTTGAGAGGCTCCAAACTCTCTGTCCCCTTCATAGCTGTTAGGCCTTCTGGGCTTCCTAGCAACCATGCTGACAAAGCTACTAGTTTTTAAGACCATTGGAGAGCTAGAAAGTAGAAGATTGGAATAGGGCAAGTTAAAACACCGCACACTCATGGTTCTTACTGAGCGTCAACCATTTTTCTTCCACAGCCCACAAGTTTTTGCAAGCCTTTGCTTAATTTCCAGAGTTCTGAAAAAGTTGGTGTTAACAATTCTTGCCACAGTTGCTTTTGTGAAGGAGAGAGTTTTTGTGGCTCTTTCTTAGCCATTGTTCTGGAAACTCTTCTCCTAAAGTAATATTTTTAAAAGCACCAGTCTAATTATTTAACTCCTCTTCTTAAAATTATGGAATAGTTTCCCTTGAACTTTCAGATGAAGTCCCCAAAATGACCTACAAAGCTGTCTGTAATCTGGTCCCTCCCTCCCTCTTAGCCTCAAACTCCATATTCTCCCCCAGACTTCCTTTTAATACCTACAATAAACCACCTTCCCCTGACCTTTTGCACAGACTATTCCTTCCCCTAGAACCCTTATCCTATCTTCATTCCACCCCCACTAGGCTAATTCCTATCAATTCTCAAGTCTCCCTATAAATATCACTTCCTGGGAGAGCCTTCTCTGACTCACAGGCTACCTTCAGTCTCTCCAGCAAATGCTCTCAGAACACTCTGAATTTTACTTCATTGTGCTTATTCTAATTGTAACGAAATGTAGCTTGTGTATTTGTTGAATTTTAAGATCCATGATGGTGGAGATTTTATCTGGCTCAGAGGAAAATGTTCACAAGATATTTGTTGAAACGAATGAATGAACAGAAGAGAAGGAATTCATTATGCAAATATCTGGCCACAAAAGCTGTTCTGTCTTGGGAAAAGGTGATGAGGAAAGGGACAGGAGATGTCACTAAAGCAGCTCTGAACCTACCTACCCCCCCCCCCCCACACACACATACACATGTTAGTGCTTCTGCCAATGTAGCACCTCAAAATATTTATTTTGGGAATTAAAGAGGATTATGCTATTACTGTGAAAATCACTAATCTAAATCCCTCACTTTGTAAATGAGCACACCTATTACAGGTAAGCAAGGACGGGTTATACAACAGTCCTCAATCCAGTCTACAAATCACATGAGACAACTTTAAAATAACCATGCCCACCAGATCATGGCTCCAGAAATTCAGTCATAATTTGCCTCTGATGTGGCCTAAGGGCCTGGGTATTTTTGGAAAGCTCGCTACATAATTCTCAGATGTGGCCAGGCTTGAGGATCATCATTGGTAAAAAGGTTGCTTGTCTTGGGTTGGTTTCTGTCAACCGTGCATTCCAGGTGCTCCAGTTCTTACAGCAAGGAAATGTAGTAAGATTTGGGAAAAGTCTGATAAATGATCAACTTAGAAAGATAGGAACATAAGATGCAACCGGGCTGTGTCTGTCAACCAAAGAACTAAAGCAAAAGTATTCTTCACGTTTGAAATAACAGAAAAAGCTTGTCCCTGGGGAAGATACAACCTGTTTTCTGCTAATGAACTCCAAGGTGGCTTCTGTGGCTGCCGTGATTAATGGGTGACGATGAAATAACCAGTGCTCAGGGATACATGAGACAGCAAAGGATTGTAAGTGACAATTTGCTGTTAAAATTCATCGGCCCCTGCAAAGCTCTTTGATTAATGAAGTGGCTGTGCCTGCCTCTGCTCTGAGGAGGGGGCCGCTGTGGGAGGGAAGGGAAAACAAATTTGCAAGGATGCTCTTGCTAAAGAGGTTCGGCACCCGGTTGCATTTAATCTATCTGCTGTTCCATTACGCAAGTCCCTTCTCCCTCTCAATTGTTCCCGGGCGCTGCCATTAATCACAGACTTCCGTAAAGGAAAGGAAAGCGGGGAGGAGGTACGGGAGACAGAGCGCCTCTTCCCGGCTTGTAGTGGGGGTGAGAATGATGGGTCAGCAGGGGGCTCAAGAGGGAAACTGCTGCTTTATGACCAACCAGAGGAACTTGAAACAGGATTCAGAGTTGAGCCTCAGCAGGCCACAGCTGGATGCTCGCTCCACCGCCTGCCACTGCCTCCGTGGAGGAAGTTCTTGGTGCAACATCGCCATCTACAGCTGACTGTAAGAACTGCTCCCACGGAGTCCCTGAGCTCCACAAAGTGCCTAGAAATCGGATCACTTGCAAATCCAGGAGCTTTAGGAAGTGCACTGGCCAAGGAGGCAGGACGACATTGGTTTCCATGGCACAGCCTGCCTTCCTTGGTGTTTGGTCCTACAGCACGTCGTCCTGCATCAGGCTACGTCAGTACCAATGTGACTATGGCACAAAGAATGGAATCCGATTAAATCATATGAATGACCCCTTTTTCCCTAGAGAAAAACAAACAGTTCCCATATTTGAAATTTACCAAGTCAAAGAGGGCCGCTGCACTGCTGTTGGACCTTTCTTTGAAAACAGTATTGAAGAGTTTCTAAAATAAGCGCTAAAATCTCTTTATGTTGCCATTCTAAATGTAAGGAAATTTGTTTTAATGTTATATGATCACACTCTCCAAGTTGCGTTATTTGTAACGTCGGCATACTTTCTAATACATGATGAATGACAACTCTGTATTTGTATAGCCTCTAATTCTAATGTGTCAGAAATGGAAGGAACTGTTTGGAGTCTCTATACCTGTACAACATTCCTGTAGCATCATAAGAAATTTACAAACATGAGCTTATTCGCACACAAACTACGGAGCAGTTACTACTGGTATCTCATTTTACAGATTAGAATAATTCAGATGTAGCTCTGATTTGGAATAATTCAAAAGTAGCTCTCCCACAGCTACAACTACTTTTCAAACTTTGGTTCTATCAGCGAAAATAATTGTCCTCCCAGCTTCTGTGCACCTAGCTATTCCTCTGTGAGGACAATGAGGCCAATTTACCAGCAGAGGATGTTGTCCCAGCTTTATGTTAGCTGTGTGACTGAACAAGTCATGTGACCTCGCTAAGCCTCCTTTTTGTTGTTGTTGTTCTCTATAACTGATGGGGTTAGGTGAAAGTAATGGGGTTCTGGAGCAAATGGCCAAGAAAGAATTCTTGAGACGTCTTTGGTGCAAAAAGGTGATTTTATTAAAACACAGGGATAGGACCTGTGGGCAGAAAAAGCTGCACTGGGGTGTGAGGAGTGACTCATTATATATACTTTTAAGTTAGTGGGGGTTAGGGATAGCCTAAGTCTCTAAGGAATTTGAAAGCAAGGCTTTCAGAACTATGAGGGGCTAGCTACTGTTAAGATAAGGTCACTTTTAGTCTTTAATAAAACAAAAACATTAAAGAAGTAAGGCAGCCATGAGTTCCTTGAGCAAGGTCACACTCTGCATGCTCAGGGGTCTATCAGTGGGCTGCAAGCTGTAAGGAGATTTAATTTATGTTACATTTCTCTTGCCTTTGTTTCCCTCATCAAAAGGATTCAGCTTTGGGATGCTGGAATAGAAGTTGAACATTTTAAAAAGACACTGAAGCTTGAGGCCACTTAGGTCACAAATTGGAAGTAATGCAGTTACTAAAAGGAATTCAAGCCACAAGTGGACGATTCAACCATTTATAACACAAGGCACTGGTCATCCGTGGACCTCCCCCCCAACCCTCTTCTCCTCTCCTTTGCTTTGGGCAGTAGGCCAATTATTGACAGGTAGAAGTGGCTTTCCATCCTTGTCTTTGACATGCAGTAGAGGAGAGAGCTTGGCTTTTGAATTTGATGAAGTAAAGAGCCTGTCCGCCTTCCTACTTCATGGCATTCAAAGAAAGCTTACCTGCATGCTGTCAGTACATGGCATACTTCTAAGAGAAATGCACATCAGGATCAGGGTGTGGAAAGCAACTACTCCCTGGAAACGTTTAAGCAAAAGAAAAGAATATTCTAGGAATCTTAAATAAAATTTTTTATAATCTTTTTAATAAATCCACCTTGAAGTAGGACATGGTTGACAGCATTTCCCCAGAGTATTAAATATAGCATTCAAAGCAGAAAATTACTCTTTGATTTGTCCTGTAAAAAGATAAATGTCTACTTGACTCTGCTCTATCCCAGTGCAGACGTTGTTTTTTAGCAAAACAATCTGAGCAAGTCTCCCTAATGAAGCAACACAGCACATAAATACAGCAAGCACATGGCACAGGAGAGCCCTTGTCAACCAAATGCGGCACCCCAGAAGGCCACCCACAGCTCCCAAAAGCAGGGTGTGCACGCCAGCTTAACAAGGTGGCTATGCTATCCCAGCACACCAGCAGACACAAAGCCTGAAAGCAAATACACGTGGCAAATGAAATCTCCAGCTAAGGATGGAGCAGAGGCAACAGCTTATAATTCACTGCCTCAAGAGCTACTGAAGTCACTACCATTTCGGCTTTGGTTAAAGACAGCTTTCATAATGACAGGTGACTGCCATCTGTAAGACCCTGCCAGACCGCATATGCCTAATAATACTCTCTTATTTTTATCCAGTGTTTTACAGCTCACTAGGGCCACTGCATGCACAGTCTCATTTGATTCTCTTAACAACCCTATTAAACAGGTGGTGCGGGTACCCACTTGAACTGGCCGCATTTTGTTTTTCATAAAGATGCTGTCAGGTAGCAATGTATATACTGTTCATTCGACAAGTGGGTATGGAGAGCCAACTCTGTTCTAGGCAAAGGCAGGAGGTGGAGGAACACAGAGAAGGAGAGTGCAGAAGTGAGTCAAATATGGCCTCCATATCAATGTTTTTAAGGAATTACTAAATCTCAGGAGGAGGCAGATGGGTAAACAGATAACTCTAACTATATCTGGACAAAGCTGAGAAGGAGGTTCACAATCTCCAAGAGAAATACAGAGGAGTGGTGATGTAATTCTGAATGAAAAAAGGAATTTTTTAAGTATGTTTTTCATCTTAATTCTTAGGTGGGGGAACGTTACATAATAATTAAGAAACAATATACACTTTGAGTTTATAGATCAGTTAAGAGGCTTATGAAATATTTTATTATTGATAATTTTCTTAACAGTAACAACAACACCTCCAGGTAAGATAAGGGGGCACATAATTATCTTTATTTTACTGAAGCTCACAAAGGTTGAATGGCTTGTGCAAGGCAGTAAGTCAGGAATTTGATCTACTACAGAAATCATGCTCAGGTCCATGCTCAGTTCTAATCTAGATTCTCATCCAGTGCTTCTCAAATTTAATGTGTATATAAAACACCTGGGGATCTTGTTCAATAACAGACTCAGGTTTAGTATGTCTGGAGTAGGATCTGAGATTTAGCATTTCTGACAAGCTGCCAGGTGATACTGATGCTGCTGGTCCACAGACCTTGCTTTGTGCAGTAAGGATCCAGAGAGACCACAGTGTTGTGTAGTAAGGATCCAGAGAGACCACAGTGTTGTGTAGTAAGGATCCAGAGAGACCACAGTGTTGTGTAGTAAGGATCCAGAGAGACCACAGTGTTGTGTAGTAAGGATCCAGAGAGACCACAGTGTTGTGTAGTAAGGATCCAGAGAGACCACAGTGTTGTGTAGTAAGGATCCAGAGAGACCACAGTGTTGTGTAGTAAGCATCCAGAGTGACCAGTGTTGTGTAGTAAGGATCCAGAGTGACCACAGTGCCCTAATAGCAAAAAAAGGGGGGGGGGGGCAAGAGAACATGGATGCTAGCAACAGTGTATTAGTTTCACAGAAATTAGAAGGGAAAAAGGTAGAAAATTAGGGACATTTAAGGAACTGGCCCAGGATTTTGAAGACCTCATATAGCTAAAGGGATGTTAAACAAGACCAATAGTGCTGAATCTGGAGTTCTCATATTTCCAGGGATCTAAGAAAGCATCAATGGGGATCTCTGAATTTTTTTTAGATATTCAAAGAATAACTGTTAGAAATTGAGTATTTACACAAGGCTTCATGTGCTAATGAAAACATGGATCCATTAATAAGATTTATCATTGCTTTGTTTCTCTTTAGTCTTTTTATTGGCTTAATAGTTACTGTTTATGTTGCATGCTCATATATCTATCTATAGATAGATAGATATACATACATATATGTATGTACATATAAACTTTGATTAAGTAATGATAGGAAAACAAATTAAGTATTAATAAATGCAGTTCAAGTGGTAGATGGAGATTAAGAGAAGGAATACTTGGTTGTGAAAATATTGGGAACTAATTCAAACCCCTTATTTTATGGGATATTTTTTATTTTTCTTTTGAGTTTTTGTCTTTTTTTTTTTTTTGCATTGTTTTTGCATTAGAGTAGCCACATAAATATTAAGTAACTAAGCAAAGGTTTAACAGAACCAGAATCAGATCCCAAATATTCTGACTTTAAGCTAACAATAATAGTTACCACTTATGAACAACCTATTATGTGCTAAGTGCTTATGTGCTAAGTGCTTATGTTAATTGGCACATTAAATCATTAAAATAACTGAGAAAAAAGTAATATCATAGCACCATTTTATTAGGTGAGGAATCTGAGTCTCAGAGACATGCAGTAACTTGCCCATGAAAATACAGCAAGTAAAATGTTTATCTAGAAATGGAACCTGAATCTGTGCCCTACAGCTCATTCTTATATCCAAAAATCCTAATTCCAATTGTCTCAAGCTGCTATTAGATTCTAGGATCTTCATACTGTGTCTGTGAACACTGAGGAGAAATTACTGGTTTATTTGAACCTGGATTCTTTCCAAAAATATTTGTGACAGAGAACAGCCTGGAGTTCTAGCCGGCGCAAGGTCCCCACTCAGCAGCCTACGAGTATATTGCCTTTCTCTTCAAGATTAAAATTTTCACTCCTACAGACACACAAAGAGAGGGGCAACAGTCTCAAAAAGGTACGAGTAAGAATGCCCACCAAATTCTCTACCTTTTGCACTCCGGGTGCAGTAGAATGAACACAAGCTGAGGAATCAAATAAATTCAGATTTAAATCAAACTCCCCTAGTACAGACTCGTAATCATTGAAAGATCACTGGCCCGAGCCATTTTTATCATCTGGTAAAAGAATAATAATATCACATGGCTCAGTGGATGGCAGTGAGGACCAAATAGCCTCACATAGGTAAAGGCCCCAGAACAGGTCAAGTGCCAAACACATATGTCAGCAGCTTTTATCAGATTAGCTAGTTACCACCTTGGAAGACACACATTTGGCACATCTCAGCCAGATCACAAGCTGCCGGGGGGTTGTCCTCTTGGCTGTGGATAATCCAGAATAAAAACACCTGAGCATTTGTTTACCCAACCTTATTTCACGCATATTCCAAAATCCTGAAGCTGGGTGGCCACAGGCGAATGACACCATCAATTCTGAAAATAATGCCACTGGGCAAAGACCACTAGTGTGGACAGAGCAGAATCCGTGTGACCAACCAGATGATGGTGCCCATTTCTCAGAGTAAGTATCAGAATGGATATATCCTAATCTGGACTTCATTTTTCATCTTTCTAGCAGAGTTGGAAGGTGAGTCTGGTGAAGTCATTCCCCGTCCCCCCCAACCCCAGTCCAATCATGTTTTGCTTACCTCACTCACCCAGAAAAAGAAAAAATAAATCAATTTCCCAGCTAGCATTCCAAAGGAAGAAAGCATGAACAGAAGAGCCCTATAAGGTCAAACCGGTTGTACTATAACATCTGGGAGGGTAAAAGGTTGGATGGTAAAACACAGCAACACAGCCCTGTCTTTCCTGTGTTTAATTACCACAGAATGATGGTTTTGTTCGGGAACTAAAAACCCTGGGGGAGAGAAAACACAACTTTAATTTTTAAAGACTCTCAGTGCTCAGTGAAACCGATTGATGCCTGTGATTCTTTTGCTGTATTCGGATTCTCCATGCACAGCCAGCACCAGACCTCTCATATTCAAACAGATTGACAAATATTGATTTTTAACACCCCCAGCTAAGGACTCCTTAGTCAGCTCTCAGAGAACACATGTGTGTAGAATGAGTTCCGCAAGTTGACTCAAGTCAGTCCCAGCTGGATCCTTTCTCCTGCTGAAAAAATCAGGCCCAAAGAGGCAGCTGGATTCCAGCAAAGAGCAATCCACCATCCAGCATGGTGGAGCTTTTTGAGAATCCTCTATACCTCCTAAGACATAGGTTAGTCTGTGTTGAGAAAGGGATCTGAGAGCTAGACCTAAGTAAAAGATATTTGGGGTTGAAGTAAATAAACCAGAGGGAATTTAGGATTCTCTCCTCAACATTATGAAAAATGAACAAGTCTTTGACACGAACACCATGACGTGACTTAGCTCACTTCTCCAGCCTCATGACACTTCCGTAGCCTTGAAGCTCCAGCCAAATGGATTACAGTAGTTCCCATTTATCCACAGGGGATATGTTCCAACACCCCCAGTGAATGCCAGGAACTGCATTTCAGATAATACAGAACTCTCTCTATATTATGTTTTTTCCCCCTCTACATGCATACCTATGATAAAATTTAATTTATAAAGTAGGCACAGTAAGAGATTAACAGCAGTAACTAATAATAAAACAGAACAAGCATATCTATTGTGAAAACTGAAATAAAATGGAGTCACTTATGTCAAGGAGTTTTAAAATAGAACTTAATAGAGTCTATTAAGAAGATGCGCCTCAGGCACCTCCTCCTCCTCGCCAGGTGGAACCATGAACTTTTGAACTGGGCCAAATTGCAAAAATTCCAAGAATTCTTCAAGAACACCTGCAACTTGTTACAGTAACAGACTTTTGCTTAGTGACAGCCTTAGCAACCAATTAGGTTTAGCAAAGATTAGCTTTCTGCTGCCAACACCAATCAAAATTCCTTGTAAACAACCTACACAGGCATTCCCTTTCTTTGCTTTGAAAAACGCCCGACGTCTGCTCCCTAGTGGGACACAATTTGGGTTGGTGCCCAAATCTGTGTACCCTGAGTTGCAATTCTTTGAGCCTAAATAAACACTTTCGCTTAATCGTTGCCTTCTGACAATTTTAGGCTGACATAAAATACTGCAATAAAAGTTATGTGAATGTGGGTGTCTCAAAATATCTTATTATACTGTACTCACGCTTCCTCTTGTGATGATCTGAGATGATAAAATGCTTAAGTGATGAGAGGAAGTGAGGTGAGTGACGTAGGCGGAGCGACATAGCCTGAGGCTACTACTGACCCGATCACTTTTCAGAAGGAGGATCATCTGCTTCCAGACTGCAGTGGACCACAGGGAGGGGAAAGCATGGAAGGCAGAAAGCAAAACCACAGGGGTTCAAGTGGACTCCCAGTTCTTTGAACTAGCCGGGCCCATCTCACAGGTTTGCTCAAAATCTGCATTCCCTGTTAGTTGTACCTGGTCCATCGTATTGTAAACGCCTGTTTACTCACCTGTATTCGCCGTCCATGGTGAGTTCTTTGAGCCTGACGTGCTGGGTCTTTTTCACTCTTGTACCTTCAGTCCTGATAACAGGCATTTATTAATATTTTTCACTGAATGCTAAATGCATGAATGAAGAAATGAAGAAATGGGAAAAGGCCATGGGCCATTTCTGGCCCTAGCACTAGTAGGTTACTGAAAAACAAGCTACACTATTGCATGAGTTATCACTTTGTGCTAGTAACCAGCTAAGTGCCTTATACACAGTGTTCCTTTCCATCTTCACACGACCACTGTGAAATAGTGAATTATTAGCCTCATCTCAGTCATTGTCACCATAATAATCATAATAATCGTAATTAGAGGCTCAGGGAGTAGAGACACTTACATAAGTTCACACATCGAGAAAGTAACAGTCAAGACTAGCATCATCATGTGCTGTCTCCCTATGATGTTCAAGGTTTGAACAAATACTAGGGACACTCAGGATGGAGGATATTTAAATTCCTCTACTGGAGACATTCATTTTTTTTACCCATTCATCCATCCATCAATTTTTGCATCCATTCAATAAGTATTTATTTAGAACCTGTATTAAACAGGGCTCTGTGTAAGGCTCCAGGGGATGTGAAAATGAACAACACCTCTTATTTCCAAAGAGCATTCAGTTTATTCGGAAAGATGATAACACAGAGCTGTAATAAGGTGAGTCCCTCAAGTGATGTGAAATGTAATAGAAATTAAAGGAGAAAAATAATTTCCTTTACAGTAGTTTTTAAGCAGACCCTTTGCCTTTTTCCATCCCCCAAATAGTACCCCACTCCCTCCACCAGCAGGAACACCAAGAAGTAGCCTATCTTTTAATCACTTAGAAATGTCCAGGCATTTGAGTGTCTCAGTCAGTTGAGTTACGTCATGATCTCACGGTTCCTGAGTTTGAGCCCTATGCCAGGCTCTGTGCTGACAGGTTGGAGTTTGGAGTCTACTTCAGATTCTGTCTTCCTCTTTCTCTGTTCTTCCCCTGCTCACGCTCACTCTCTGTCTCTCTTTCTCTCTCTCGAAAATAAATGTTAAAAAATGTATTTTGATCAAGGTACTGCCTGTTCAAAATCATCCAGTGACTTCTTATTATTAAACAGAAAACTCTGAACTTATTAACATGTTATAATCTGGCCCCATCTACATTTCCAGATATATCTTCTACATCCCTAAGATTTCCTGACTGGTTGTCACCATTTTCTAAATCTATCCTGTGCCTTCCTGCTTCTGCAGTTTTGTTCAGCTACTTCCATTTGGGTTTAGGTGTATTCTTTCTATTTAGGCTTTTCTGACAATTCTATGATCTCTTTTTCCTTGGTTCTTTTAAAACATTTTGCTTCATATAGGTATCTCCTTTTTTATATGGCTTTGTCAGAAAATACCCAATTTTCCTGGGTTGGAATTAACAGTTTATATGCCAAAGTCCTGTTCTAGACTATGAAAATCTTATTAACCACAACAGTTTCTCATTCATCTTTATATCCTCAGTGTCTCACACAATGGCACGCACAGTGTGTCTGCTAAAATTAATTGTCCAGTCTTGTAACATTTACTTGCTCCAACATACTATTTGCCATTTACTTACATATATATCTTTGCATCTTTCATTTTCACTTCACCAGAGTTCCCAGTAGAGTCTGTGTATAGAGTAGGTGCCCAGTAAATATTTGGTGAATGGAAAAACTGTCAATTTCATAATAGGAATGATCGAATCTAATTTATTCATTGCTGCCTTTTTTGTTTGTTTGTTTTGTTTTTGTATCTAGACCGAGTAGGTACTCAATAAATGACTGTCAATTAAATGGATATAGATTCCCAAATATTTAGACAGGGAATGTAATGCACATACTGCTTTGTCTGACCTGCCCCTGTTTTCCTGGCCTTCCTCCACTTCCCACGGGGCAAATGCAGAGGTAGCCACTTTATAAGACGTGTCACTTTCTCCTAACTGGAGTTGATGGGTCCAAGGGAAAGAAACCATAATCAAACTGCTAATCATAGATCTTTCCTAGGATTTTTGGGCTTGGGACTCAGTGAATCAAGTTGATTAGCTAGAGCTATTGAAAAAAATTAATGTAAAGAGATTGTCATGATGACCCCCAAAGTTTTTAGGTTAGGTTGCAAACCTGTCCCTATCTTTTCCTTTTTTCTTAAGCTTGCTCAAAATGGATTTTTGTCACTCTTTTTCCAAAAGAGTCTTAATTATTGCAAAGACCATTCTGACAAAAGATACAGGAGATGATAGAGCCTGGAGAACAAGGAGGGATAAAAATCACTAAATTACACAACAAAGTGATAAAAATCACTACATTACAAAACTATAGATATTTACCTGGGATCTTTCCAAAGGCAAGACATGGAGACTCAAGCAATAAAGAAAGCCATTGAGAGGTTGTCTGACCAAATAAGATGCTGCATGATAGTTTCATGAGAAATTATTAGACAACAGAGGAAGGAAACCAGCCCAGGTCATATCAGTGGTATTCAATGAGCACTGAGCAAAAGCCCTCCTGGAACCAAAGTGGAAGAGAGTAGAAGAGAACACTAAGAACACAGTTAAGAGTCTATTATGTCACAAATAAATTATTTCTTTCCTCCCTCCCCTCCCCTGCTTCCTTCTTTCCTTCCATATGTTTGTATATATAACCTATTATGTCCTAGGCATACTACTTAATGCTAAAGTTATGGAGAGTAGAAACTCTCTCTTTCCTTCAAGGATCTTCCTCATGTTAAGAAGATGGCAGTGTGATGTGAGAGGTGGAGTGCATTGTGATAGGTGGTACTGTGGTCTAGAATCACATTATACGAGTGTAGGTTATGGGAACCAAGCTAGTGTTAAAAGTTCCATGGAACGTTTCCCTGAAAAGGCAATTCTTGAGAAGCCCTAAAAGATGAGTAGCATTTACTCATGCCAAGGAGAGTCTTGCAGACAGGAGCAAACATTCTAGGGAGAAGAAACAGCATATGCAAAGTCACGGTGACTGGATACAACATGATGTATTTAGGAGGGATAATGATTCCTCCAAGTTTATGTGTTAGTGGGAGAGGTAAACAAGTAAATCAACAACTGCAATGATAAGTCCTTTCACAGAAATGAGCATATGGTGCTCATTTCATATGAAAACATATAAAGAAAAACCAACCCAGCCTGTTAAGGTGGTTGAGGTTATGGAAGACTTCTGGAGCAGGTGACACCAAAGGTGAGTGTGAATCATAAACACAGGATATTCAAAGAGAGAAGAGATGGTGAGGGAGGATTTTTATGCAAAATGCACAGTACCTGAAAAGACACTGGCAATAACCAGAGTGAGTAATATATTCTCTCTGCACCAGAAGCAATGGGGAGAAGATGGGTCTGATTTGATTAACACCAAATATTGTATTTCCAGAGAAGCTCTATTCTAAAGCAAAGGTAGTATTTAGTATAGCAAGCAGAAAATCACTGTAAAGGAGACAAACAGTCAAGATGGAAGGGGTTAAATGGGAATGGACACTTGGCTCCCATGTTGAGAGGCATTAGGGTGGTAAAGACTGTGCAAAGCAGAGTACAGTCTATCTAGATGTACAGCAGTCTGCTGTTTCAGACAACTGTCATGCAGGAACATAGCTTCAAAATTTCTAGATCTTTCTCATTGCCAAGCAGACCCAGATTGTGTGCATGTAAGAAATTTCCTGATACCAATTTAATAGTCTATGAATTTCACTCTGAGTTAAACAAAATATTCCTGTGAGTCAGAGACTTAGCAGAGCCCTATAACTTGTGATCTTTGAATTAAAACCTAGATGACAGACATGCTAAAAATGTACTTCAATAATCTGTTGTGAATTTTTCCCTTCTCAGTTTGAATTAAATTTCAGAATCAATTGGTATATGGCATAATAACTGACCTTTCTAAAGGAAAAACCATAAAACCTGATCTTCCCCATTTCTTTATGTCCTAAGATCTGGTCTGGACTGAGAATTACACCAGAATTGAATATCGGTATCAACTAGCATGTGTGATAATAATTTTCTATCTTTTCTTTAAAAGAAAACCCATAGGGGTGCCTGGGTGTCTCACTTGGTTGAGCATCTGACTCTTGATTTCAGCTCAGGTCACCATCCCAGGGTCATGGGATTGAGCCCTGCATGGGGCTCCATGCTGAGTATAGAGCCTACTTAAGATTCTTTCTCTGCCTCTCTCTCTCTGCCCCTCTTCCTCACTCATGCACATGTACTCTCTCTCTCTCTAAAAAAAGAAAAAAGAAAACCCATAAAAGCTGATTTTTTTTCCCATTCTCCTATATCCTAAAGCCTGGTCTTTCTTCCCTTATATAAGTCACTTGGTAAGTAATAAGGTCATTTGGGGTCATTTACGATGCCATCTTATAGTTAGTAATAGCATTCCTAATTACAGACCGGAGGAAATATTTAGTTGGAAGGAATAGAGGAGAGGAGAATGAGATAAGAATCCTTGTAAGTGCTTCTTTCTACTTCATCTTTCTACTTATTCTCATGCTCCCTGCTCCTTCTAACACTTATCACCACTAAATGCCATTCATGTGGCAAGGAATGTTAGAATGTCACCATCACCTGCCTCTATGGACCACATAAATGTTTCATGTTACTGTGTTTAAAATAGCGGTAAAGTAGAACAATGTTATAAGAACTGAGGGTCAGGAAGATCAATAATAATAATAATAATAATAATAACAATAAATAATTAATAATAATAATATCTAGCATATATATGATGTTTTTAGTTCACCAAGTGCCTTTCTATATCTTAACTCATGTGACACATATGACAACATTTGGGGTAGATGGAGCAGATATTACCATCTTCATTATGCAGAGGAACTGAGTTTTCAAGCAGTCACAGCTCCACCACATATTAATTGTGTGAGATTAGACAATGCATCTTACCTCTGTGTGTCTCACCTTAACTTTGAAATACGAACATTCATAGAACTTATAAAGTTACTGTTTTAAAAATCATAAAAGATAGATCATGGGGGCCCAATGCCTATCTTAGTGTAAAGGCTCAAAAAGATCAGCAGTTACTATCGCCATTGTGACTAAGAGGTTAACACTAACTACTGTCACAGATAATTCTGGGAGTTCAGGGGCTTAATGTGCTTATATAAAGTGCAGATGTTGGGCTGAGGGGGTAGGGGGAGTAGGGAGATCTAAATGGGCTTTGCTCCACTTAGGAAGCAGGGTCTTCTACAGTGGCTGCACCAGTTTGCATTCCCACCAACAGTGCCTCAAAATATTAAAAATAGATCTACCCTATGACCCAGCAATAGTACTGCTAGGAATTTACCCAAGGGATACAGGAGTGCTGATGCATAGGAGCACTTGTACCCCAATGTCTATAGCAGCACTCTCAACAATAGCCAAATTATGGAAAGAGCCTAAATGTCCATCAACTGATGAATGGAGAAAGAAATTGTGGTTTATATACACAATGGAGTACTACGTGGCAATGAGAAAGAATGAAATATGGCCTTTTGTAGCAACGTGGATGGAACTGGAGAGTGTTATGCTAAGTGAAATAAGTCATACAGAGAAAGACAGATACCATACGTTTCAACTTTTATGTGGATCCTGAGAAACTTAACAGAAGAGCATGGGGGAGGGGAAGGAAAAAAAACCAAAAAGGTTAGAGAGGGGAGGGAGCCAAACCATAAGAGACTCTTAAAAACTGAGAATAAACTGAGGGTTGATGGGGAGTGGGAGAGAGGGGAGGGTGGGTGATGGGTATTGAGGAGGGCACCTTTTGGGATGAGCACTGGGTGTTGTATGGAAACCAATTTGACAATAAATTTCATATTTAAAAAAAAGGAAGCAGGGTCTTCATTTAGCCTCTAGGGCTTTGGGGTCCCCTGGAAGGACACCCTGTACCTGGCCTACAGATGAAGAAAGGGAGAGAATGAAGAAAGGTTTTTACAGTCTAGGCTTGGAACTGGCCTTCCTTCCTTGCACACATATCCCATTAACCAGAATGCAGCCATATGGCCAAAGCAACTTGAAGAAGCCTAGGAAAAGCAGCCTACGTGTGTGCTTAGGAAGAGCAGAGAATGACTTTGCACGAACAAAGAGCCATCTGTGCCACATGAGGGGACTTTGCCCCGGCCCACCAGCTGATAACTGTGAGAGCTATGACTTTAAAGCAAATAATCTGACTCCAGATCCAGAACTCTTCCCTCTATAGTTGCCCAAGATCTCACATAAAAACAGAAACCAGGTGTCCTGATCTTTAATTCCAGGATCCTTCCTCCCACCCTTTCTGGCTGGTAAAAGCATGTTGATGAACTACAAATGGCTGTGTTCTTTCCATTACTATGCTGTGCTTTATTACAGGTGCTCTGATAGCTAGCACATTCACTAAACTAGAAATCCAACCTTTCTCTTCTTTGACAACTGAGACAGCAGAGAATGGTCTGACTCTGTGACTGCTTCACTGAAGTCTCCCCAGGGTGATAGATAGAAGTGACTATTCCTTTCCCTTAGAGGAGAGCAATTTAGAGCAACAACCCATCGCATAGGCAGCGTTTGTGTGTGTGGGATGTATGGTATGAGGTCACTCTGCCACATCATGTGTCTGCATGCTGAAACTGAGGATAATTGGGCTATTTTTCAAAGTCAATGGAGTGTGACTTTATTGAGAAGCATTGGCCACATCCAGATTCTTCTTTACTTGCTCTGGGTGTTACTTTAGGTTCTTTCCTAAGAACCTATCCTTTGAATAATGTCAGACTCGTTGACTGCTTGGAGGTAAATTTAGAGTAATTCAAAGAGAAGCCCTTCTGGAAACCTCAGCATAAACCCCAAGCACTGACAGGATCATTTGTCCAGGCTACAGAGTGTCAAGGCACAATCAGAGTGCATCTGGCCTCTTGGTATCATGCTTGTCCTCACTCAGTAGGGCCAAATATGCAAGACCTACCTCAGAGACACAGGTATTTCTTTTCAGATACAAAGCCTCTAATTCAAGGAACTTACCCTGAGCAAGGTGTTTTGCCAGTTTATAAGCTATGGACTATCCTTAAACCTTGGAAACTGAGAACCACCAGGATATGTTGTTTGAGTTCCTTTCTAATCTCAAAATCAGTTAAGGAGAGAGTAGAGATTAGTGCAAAGTACATGGGCTCTGAAGGCAAACAAAACTCATTTCAAATACTGGTTTGACCTCATAATCACTGTAGAGCAGAGGTTGGCACATTTCAACCTATGGACTAAATCCATCCCACTATCTGTTTTTGAAAATAAAGCTGTATTGAAACATGGCCTCACCCATTTGTTTACATACCATCCATGGCCACTGCACACAGTACAACAGTAGAGCTGGGCAGGACGCATGTGGCCTGCAAAACCATAAATCTTTTTTATTCATTTATTTTTTTGATGTGTATTTATTTTTGAGAGAGAGAGGGGGGAGAGAGAACACAAGTTGGGGAGGGGCAGAGAGAGAGAGGGAGACAGAGAATCCCAAGCAGGCTCCAGGCTCTGAGCTGTCAGTACAGTGTCTGACGTGGGATTCAAACTCACAAACTACAAAATTATGACCTGAGCCAAAGTCGGATGCTTAACCGACTGAGCCACCCAGGCGCCCCTGCAAAACCATAAATCTTTATCATCTGGCCTCTTCCAGAAAATATTGTGGCTCTTCAGTTCATTTTTTCAACACAGGAGTTCTGACTAACATAAAATTGTGGTGAAAACTGAATAAAATATTGAATAAATAGGACCCAGGGCAATTCCAAACATGCAACATCCTCACTAAGGAGTGGGTTCCTTTTCTCCAGTTATTTTGCACTGGGATGCATTCAGGTGGCTGGAGTACGGAGGCACAGGGATACACAAATTCAATGCCACATATATAACTCTTCAGGGAGCAAAGTTGCCCACGTGCGGCTCCCAGACTAAAAAGAACAAAGGAAATAAAATGAACAACCTTAATGTCCTGCAGAAAGAGAGGAGATCAGGGAGAGGCCCTTCATTATCTTGATATTGCTGCTATAAGGTAAACCAACCCATTTTTGACATTCTTTATTTACCTAAGAAAGAGGTAAACAGCAATTTTGCATCTGTCTAGGGTACTGGAACTTTTTTAAACTTCCCCCCAACAACTCGTCTTACAACAAAATGTACTGTATGCATCCTTACTTCCACGGAGAACCAAACCTATTCTGTAATTGAGAGAACATCTGCTGTTCGTAGTGTTCTTGGATCCGTTTATCAGTAATTAATGTGCGTGCCTCTAAATTGGACAATTTGTCTACATTATAAAATCTCAGCCTCTCAACAACCCTTCAACACATATTATCATTCCGAATTTACCGATGAAGAAACTGGGAGATGAAATAAGCTGCCGAGTTTGTGCAACTAGGAACAGGCAGAGAGCTACAATTCAAAGCCAGTCCAACTCTCCTGGAGTCTGCCTAATCTTTAACAAAGTTGGCGATATCAGGAACTACAAAAGGATTGAATTTTAACTGAACCAAAACCGTATTGTCAGAAAGCCTGAACAGCTGGCAAGAGAACAGAAGGAAGAAATTTTACAAATATACTCTGAGTAACAACCATCACTATTTTCTGAATCCTTTCTCTAGGTACTTTATACCTCTTACATGTCTCAAAGGCAAGTGTGGCAAAAAAGCTTTGGAAATGAAGTAAGAGGTTCTGGACTCTGGTCTTGAACAAGCCATTCTCCTCCTCTCAATTTTTCTATTTGTAATTGAGAAACTCAAATAGTCTTTTAAGTCATTCTCTCTGAATGTTTATGATACTTCCCAGGAAGCAAGTCTTGGTCACTGGGGACTGATAGCCAAATATTCAGGATTCCACTTGCATGAGCATAGCCCTGTCACCAGGAAGCATGTGCCCCCCTCCCCTCCCTACACACACATGCATGCATTGAACACACATTTCCACCTACCCCCCATAGTGCCTGATTTAAAACACATTAAAATTAAAAGAAGTCAGTGAGAGAACAATAATCTTCATAAAAGCACAGAGCTGGGTAGACAAAGGAATAATATAGAAACAAACAAGATATTTGCATAAGGTTTCTGACATTGATTGGGAATAAAATATACATGAAAAGACAGCAAAACTGAGAGTGTACCAACTGATAAAAGCAAAGCAAAGCTTAATCAAAATATGCCTCTGTGTATACACACACACACATACACACACAGACACACACACAAAGAGAATCTCCCTCTGTGAGCAAGGGGCAGGGGAAAAAGTGACAATTCTAGGTTATTTCTGAGTCCAAGTACCTACCTGAAGAAGTGAAATAAAAAAGAGAGTGAGCATGGCTACCATTTATTGAGGAACTACCCAGTGCCAGACACTGGACAGAGCCACCTTTCAAAGCAGAATTTACAAAACAGCTTCACCCTTCTAAGCACCTCCATGAAGAAGGCATGCTTATCCCCATTTTACAGAAGCAGACACTGCTCACAGAGATGACGATTTGGTCCAAGACCACTCTGCTAATTAGTTGTTAAATCAAGCATCAAAGCCACATCAAAAGATTATGTTCTTTCCTAATGCTTAGAAAAATGAAGCAAGTTGCTTAAGTTCACATATCATTAAAAGGGTGATACGAATCCAGATGTTCTGACTAGTAAATCAGTTCCTCAGCTACTATTTTATGATGAAACTATTGACTCTTTTTTTTCTTCCAAAATTTTATTTAGATTCAAGTTAGTTAACATATACTGTAGTATTGATTTCAGGAGTAGAATTTAGTGATTCATCACTTATGTACAACACCCAGAGGTCATCAAAAGTCCCCTCCTTAATGCCCATCACCCATTTAGCTCATCCCCCCCCACTTCCCCTCCAGCAACCCTCAGTTTGTTCTCTGTATTTAAGAGTCTCTTATAGTTTGCCTCCCTCTCTGTTTTTATCTTATTTTTCCTTCCCTTCCCCTATGTTGATCTGTTGTGTTTCTTAAATTCCACATGAGTGGAATCATATGGTATTAGTCTTTCTTTGACAGATTTATTTCACTTAGCATAATACATGCTAGTTCCATCCATATCATCACAAGTGGCAAGATTTCACTCTTTTTTTGATGGTGAATAATATTCCAGTGTGTGTGTGGAGCCATTGTCTTTATGCACTAATCAGTTGATCGAGAAACTATTGACTCTTAACATCAGACATCTTCTATTGAGAGGCACATGTCACACATTCAAAGAATAGGCCTTTGAGTTGCGTGAATCTGTGTTCAAATCTGGGCTCCAAAACTTATTAGCTACTTGGGAAAGTAGGTTCATGTGTTCTTCTGTAGTTCAGGGTTAGTGACATTTACTACAAACAGATTTCTGAGAATTAAAAAACTTAATGTGACAATAAATCGTCAATTAAAAGTTGGTGATTGCTGGAGGTGGGGTTCTTCAGAAGCAGACCATGAAGTGAAGATGTGTGCTCCCAAGAGAATATCAGAAGGGGGTGGGTGATGCAAGGCAGGGAAGGGAAAAGAGTCAAGCAAAGGTACATTCTCAGGAAAAGTCCCAGCTCTAGCCTAATCCTGCAGAAGCCTAGAGTATAAAACGTATACCTCAGAGTTTTCCATGCTCCCCACTTTCCTTTGCAAAGAAGGAACATGGGCCTTCATACTCCTGCCCCGTCCAGTCATTGAATAAAAGTCATGGCTGGGGTGGTGAGGAAAGATGCAACGCAAACTCACAGGCCCTTCTGGCTCCGTATACATCTGCAGGCAAAGCAGCTGGAGTACCCTGAGGGCAGAGTGACATGACAAGATGGGGGGGCAGGAGGGGAGCCTGAAGGGGTGAATGTGTGAACAAACAGAAGGCTATCCTAGGCAGTGTCTGCTCTAATGGCATTCCTCTCATTGTTATTATCATCATCATTATCATCATTACCTTTTATTAGGATGAGAATGACGCCCTTCTTTTATATGCCTCATTTCCAAGAATACTGGGGAAAACCTATATATTCTTGAGTTCAAGGTAGAAGCTAGATAGACCAAGGCCAGAAAAGGGATATCGGTCCACAGGAAGATATACATTCCAGGTCATGATCAAAACTGGAAGCCCCGAGCTGAAGGCTTTACTAGGCAACCTACAGCATCCATTTCAGGCACTGTTCTCAGCCAAGGGACCAGATCCCAGCCTCTGATTTATTGGAGATGAGAAGCACTGAAACACTGCAGCAAATAGAGACTGGGAGAGCCAGCTCTTTCATCACAGTAATAAATGTACGTTCCCAGAATCATTGAAACCTTTTTAGTTTTAAATTCTCCACCCCTTACCTAATACAATTAAGGCCTGCATGAATTATACAAGGGATAAACAAAGAGATGTACTGCTTCCCAGAGACTCGAAAGGAGATCTACATTACCTTCCTACATTAATGCTACTTAACAAATAGACCTCCAGCCCAGGCTAACTTAGCATTAGTTTTCCCTGAGAAAAAATTAATTTGCCCCCAGATTTTATGGTTCTAGCCAGTTTCCCCTAATAATTCTTTTTTTTTGTTTGTTTCCTGACAACATTTATGCCTCACCCCTTACTCTTTCCCTTCTTCCCCATATCTGGGCAAGCCCCTGGGTGCTCCCTCATTTGACACTGGCAGGAAGTTCAAACCACACAAGCCCAAGGCCACACATAAGAACCCTCACTCCAGACCCCCCCACCCAAAACACCATAGAAACCTCAAGCCATTTCAGACCTTCTCAGGATCCACCTTGGCCTCCCCAGAGAGTCTCATTTTGTGAGCAATATGGTATATGTGTGTCACTGATCTCAATTTCTGAACCAAATTTTGGGTGGAGGTCCATTCCATTCTGTGTGGTGGCTACAAAGGCAGTTATCTCAAGGAGGCAGCATGGGGAACACACTAAAGTCCGGATGGCCAAACATGGTTACTGGTAATATAAACAGGGACCTAAAAGCTTTTTAAAGGATGGCTGTTCAACTGGATCAAGTAAATATTTCAAGAACTGAGTGACCCAAACATAGTGGCTCTAAATGCAAAGGGTATAAAAAGAACTTTTTTAACTACTGGAAGGATTAATCTGCTTATTCTGTCCACCCATTCATGAGTTCATCTATCCATTCATTCTAAAAGGATGTATTGAACATCTGTTGTTAAGTGCTAGGGATACAGCAGCACACATGACATACAATATCCCTACCTATCCCATTATATGGGAAATAGAGAAAAATACAGAGAACTATATATTACTAAGTGATACACAATACAACGGATAAAATTTGGGGAGTGGTGGGAACAGAACACCAAGGAGGAATATCTGCCCAACTTAAATATGGTAACCTGAAGTGAGAATTGATAGATGAATATGAATTCGTCAAGCAAAATGAATAAGCATATATACAAAAGAGAGTGTTATGGAAAAGCAATCAGGGGCATGGAGAACAGTTCAAAAAGAAAACACATGAAACGTCCAGCAGCAAAGAGAGAATTAGAATATTCAGGAAACTGAAAGTACTTCAATAATTTAGTGTAATGACAGAATATGTCTCTGAAGAGCTGCTCTAAAATAACATGAAAAGGCAAAAACATCCAATGTTATGAGTAAAGTAAGTAAACTGTATATTGAGAAACGTTTTTTTTTTTTTTTTTTCAGTTTTATGGTGTACAAAAGCCAGACCTAGAGATATTAAATTGGAAATGTTCTGGAATCTTTTCATGATCAATTGGGAGTCCTAACACAGGCCTACTGGATCTCCTGTGGGACATTTAAGATGAGTTCAATTCTCCAATTTTCTCTGGAGTCATCACAATACAACATGGAACACCTACACACTGGTCATCATGGTGAATGCTCTGTCATACTCAGATTGATGGTTTAGCCCTGTAGTCTTGAGTTTCTTTGGGCCCCAGTTTCTTCACTTGTGAATAGGCAATAATAATATTTGCAAAGATATCACTTATGAGAATGTGGGATTCCTTGGATTACACCGACTCTTACTGTGTTCTATACCCCAGAGCTGTCATTATAACCCACTCCAAAGCTAGAAAGAGACAACAAATCTCCTCGGAGAGAAAAACCTCTGATCCAAACTTGGCTTCACAACGAATGCTCCTTCAGTCTGAGCAGTGCAGGGCTGCCATTGTTGATTCATTTTGTGTTGGCGCCTGAGAAACTTAGTGACTTGTGTTTATATTTATACTGGCATTCGGAGTCTCAGGAGGTATGCCTGAGATATGAAAAAAGACAAGAGAAAACAGAACTTTTTGAAAGCCAGAAGAAGTGCGGGAGTTTGCCTTTTCACTCTGGGTTGACTTCTAAATAACTTTTTGAGGTGTCTTTCCACATCATCTCACTAAGGAGAGGGATCTTGGCTGAGAAATAGAGAGAGAAAGGAAGAAAAAATTTAAAGAACATGAACTATATTCAGATATAATTTCAGTGAATATTTATGAAATGTGTGCAAAAAGTTATTTTCTGAGATTATTATTTTTATTTTTCAGAAATAGACCAGTGAAGAGTACAATTTACCCACAGACAACAATTGAGGCAAAAGATACAGGGTCTTAACAAAACTATGCTTTTATGAGAACCTGATTCTGTGGATGACATATATCCTTGGAGAATGGGGCAGCACAACAGAGCCAGTGGGATGGAGCCAATCAAAGGGGACCATTCTCACGTTCTCATCTTTCACCAAGGACTCCAGACACAGCCAGCAGCAAAACCCTCCTGTCCTCAAACTCAATCAAACGAACACACATGCCTGCCGACACAATCTATGTACGCTCAGCTCATCCAAAGAGAGAAGCTTACCCAACAAACCACTTAGCTCTTCCAGGACTTCTTCATTTCTCCATCAGCTTGAGGAAGAGTGACCACGTGGGTGATGAGAAGTTTCTTCAGGTTAAAGAGGGCTGCAGTTATGAATACTGTACTTACATGTCACCACACAAGCTTCCAGTTTAAGGAAAAGAAAGAACTATCACTCCCTTTGTAATCTTGCCCCTTATTCTAGATGGTGCTTCTTGTTGTTCAATACGGTAATTACACACCCCACACCCATTTGCAAATTACCCTTGGGCACCAATGATGAATCTCTCCCAAAGACTGATGCCAACAGCTCTACGCTAACAGCTCCCAGGACTGAGCCCAGTCTGCCATTTTACGAAAGAGCAAAACAGCGATTCCTTCAAGATGACCCAGTAGGCCCTGGAAATCTGTTAAAATGCTTTCAGGAAGTTAGGACTGTCAACAAGGTTCATTTATAGTAATGGAGTTGTAAAATCAGCCTAATTGTCTAAAAGCAGGGGATCAATTAAATAAAGTATGCTATAACTTTAAAACGACGTTCCATATAATCATTACAATAGAATAATAAAAGCATATTTGATGGTATAGGGAACCGCTCCTGCAGTGTTAAGTTACAGAACACCGTGTGCAATAATATGATTCTATTCTTGCAATACAGGAATGTGTATATTCCTAGAAATTTCCCTCTCTCCCTCCCCACTTCTCTTTCTTTCTGTGTGTTTGTAGAAGGTGCTCACTCTTTCCTTACAGATCTCACTTAAAATCACTTTCTCATTGAAGCCTTCCCTGCACACACTACACCTAAAAGACCAAATTCTTCTCAATCCCCATACCCTTCTCACACCCACACTCTTCTCAAGTACTTCAATCCCCATACCCATGTTTATTTGTCCACCTTAGTATTTATAGCTCTGTAGCATACTAAATGTATCTGTCAAGGTCCTGGAAAGAAACAGATGGCACACAGAGTATAATAATTGGGAAAAAAAAAAGTACAGGGAGTATTTATAAGGGTGTAAGCAGAGTTAAGGAAAATCAGCAAGATACTGCAAAATATCCCAGGATGAGGAACAGTTGGGGCGGGGAGACGGTAGGGGCAATGCCATCTCTGTAAATGAAGGAGCAGGAGGGGAGTGCGGTTATCAGAACCTGGAGACAAAGTGGTACCTGCACAAGAGGATGCGGGGCAGGAGCTATGGCCTTCGAGCGGGAACAAAGCCACTGTGAATCCATGGCTCAGCAGGAATAAATACTCTGGCATCTCTTGCCTTCCACTTTCTGATCTCCTGCCAGTGCCTCCCACTTTCTGAAGCCAACCAGCATGCAGAGGACAAAGGAGCTGGTTGATGTGGTCCTTAAAGTCCATCCTTCCACAGAGCAGTGTGGAAGTACCCAGGTGGAAAGTATCCAACAACTGCAAAGTTTACTTATTTGTTTGTATATTGACTCCCCCCAGTAAAATGTAATTTCTGAGAGGATAGGGCTTTTTTCTCTGTTCTGGCCACTCATGTATTCCCAGCACCTAGAAGTCTACCTGTGTGTAGTATGATGGCTTAGTAAATATTTGATGAATGAATGTATGTTCAGTGGTAGTTATAAAATGTTTGTATTTGGGTAGTGAGTTTATGGGTAGTTTAAATTTCTTCATGTGACTTTCCATATTTTCTAACTTTTTTCAATAAACATATTTGCTTACAATCAAGGCACACACACATACACACACACATACACACAGATGTATACAGGAGTCTAGCAAGAAAGCAGTGAGAAGAAAGTCAATTCCTATTCTGGAATTCATCAAGTACTTGTACATAAAACTTGTACTGTGTTCCCCAGCTCTGAACCATGGAGACTCAGTCATGTCTAGGAAACACTGATCAATATTATCTTTCCAGACTTTATAAATATCCCAGACCAATTGCCTATATATTATTTATGCTTTCAAGATAATATGTAGGTAATACATAATTAAACAACAGCCAAATCTAGAGACACAAGTACAGCATTGATCATGAAAGAATCAACCTTATTTTGAAAAAGGAAGGAAAGATGTCCTTCAGTGCTGGACAACTACTTTTTAATAAAACTACACAAGCGGCTTGGCAGTTCCTTTTCCCAGCAGAGGTCCCCAACCTTTAGCAATGTGTGTCCCAAATGAGCGTCATTACTAACACTTTTATCTAGTTACCTGTAAATTATAGTTACCTGTAATATAGGCCCAATTCAATCATTGGTCCCTAAATACCAGACCAGAAGTGGATTCTGGGAATGTGTTTCCCATGGCAGAAGCTATCCTTTCAGTAGTAGAAATGATGATTGGATGATATGAAATCATATTTTATTAGTTGACTCAAAACATATATAGTAAAATCCTGTTAAAAGTGCTTCACTATACCCCCGTCTTATCTGCCCTAGATACTAGGTGCACTCCATAATACAGCTATTAAATTACACCAAAAACTGACAGCAGATCTACCTTATACATTCAAACCAGCCTTATAATAGGGGCTGCTCGCGTTTTTAATGGAATGTAATAGATACTGATTTATACACCCAGGTGTGAATGGTATACTTTCCTTTTCCCACCTTCCAGCTTGAAGATAAATGAGCTTCTATTTCTGTGCACCATTGCCCCTTTCCTCACTCCAGATGTTTTTCCCTGCTCTTCAGTATGGTAATTGCACATCTAAAACCTGAACACTCCCTGAATGCTGAAAAAAAAAATACCAGATTGCATGAAAGTGTTTTGACAATCACAGGAAAAAAAATCTTAGATGCAGTTTATAAATATCATTAAATCAATGAAGGTTTTAAGTTAACTTGTTTCTGGGTGCTTGGGTGGCTCAGTCGATTATGTGTCCAACTTCAGCTCAGGTCATGATCTCACAGTTTGTGAGTTTGAGCCCCCCCATCAGGCTCTGTGCTGACAGCATGGAGCCTGGAGCCTACTTCAGATTCTGTGTGTGTGTGTGTGTGTATTTGTGTGTGTGTGTGTGTGTGTGTGTGTGTGTGTGTCTCCCCCTCCTCCTCTTGCACTCTATCTTTATCTCTCTCTCAAAAACACTAAAAAACTTTAACCCGTTTCATCTGTGTTATGTATTTATGTACTTAGATATTTGTGTGTTTATAGACTACAGGTATATTTTTTCTATATTTATCATGAAATTTCATGAAAAGCATCTTCGACTCTAAGAACAATTCCCAATCAGGGAAAAGGCAATAAAAATGTAAAACAAGACATTATATTAAAAGCAGAGGCTAATATATAATAACAGCTCTTGCTATCTGATGTTTCATGGCATAGCATTAATCCACTGAGAATTTCTGGCTAAAGACCTTCCCTGAAAAATGTCCCAAGTTTCCATGGAGCAACCCATCCTGCCTTCCCCTGGGCCCCCAGGATGTTGCTGGCTCACCAGCAGTGGCAGCAAGGGTTGTAGCATCAGCACCTCTGATTGGAGTAATGAATTGATTAATAAATGCTAACCAAATTTATACAGTATAAAGATGTCTGATTTGTTACACTAATTCATCGGGGTTGTACCTTCATGCTGAATTAGCAGTGGCAGCCTCAAGAAACGGGAAAGGTCAGTGGTAAGAAGAATATATAGTAGCCAAGATAAAAGCATGAAAGCCTTCACTAGAAGTTGAAATGGAGAAGCAAGGAGAATTCTTTGATAAATTCTTTGGCCTGTGGTTCAGCATCATCAAAAAACTAATTTGTATGCTCATCTAACTCCATGTTATGCAATTAGCAAAAGTCACTAAGAGACCAAAGCAAACAGAGAATACCAAAGTGAGGATATATAGTGCCGTTTGCCATAAATAATGCAGATTTGCTGACTCCAAATTTCATAACTACAACCATGCTGGAAACATAACTGACTCAAACGTATAAGGCAAAACTGTCCTGGCAGTCAACTGTTCATAGGGTTGACATTTTTCTAACATCTTTTTTTAAGAGTCTGAAGTTTAAAACCGCTATTTCTCACTGACCGTAATGACACTTTTACCAAGCTCTCCTTCGCTAAACTGGTACCTTGGCTTATTTGATCCAAAAAGCACAGCTAGGTCTTAAAAGCTTCTGGGTACAGTAGAGAGAGCAATATACAGTACTCTTTTTTAAAGTTTATTTATTTTGAGAGAGAGACCAAGAGAGAGAGGCAACATGCGTGGGAGAGACAAAGAGGGAGGGAAAGAGAATCCCAAGCAGGCTCTGCCTTGTCAGCATGAGCCCAATGTAGGGCTTGAACCCACCAACCATGAGAGATCATGCCCTGAGACGAAACCAACAGTCAGACACTTAACCGACTGAGCCATCCAGGTGCCCCAATATACAATACTCTTATTTCACCCGCTCCCTGAGGAAGAAGTAGGGAGCTGTCCTATTGTGGGAAGGCTATTCTCAGAAGTTGGGTCAAGGATCTGGTTTGCAGTTTCTTTTTCTGAGCACTGCCAAGTCAGCATATTGTTTATTTAAAAAGAGAAACATGTCCCTGGTCCTTCAGTGTATGTGAACACAGTATGATATCTGGTTGGTTCAAGATTAGAATATAATTGGAATTATTGCTTCGTTTATTATTGTGCTCCTATGCTGAGTACAAAGAAATTCTATAGTAAAAATGCACTGTACATTCTGTAAAGCATATAACAGACACTGTTTCATTATTTTATCATGAATTAAATAGAAAAAAAAAAAAGCCCAATTAATGAAGCTAGTCATTTCCAGAAAAAAAAGGAACATTAAAAGCAGGCCTTCAAATAATAAGAGGGTTTTCATGTGGAATGATAATGATAATAACAACAACAACATTCTAATATGATTCAGGGGGCTTGAAGAAAATCTAAGAAGGTATCAAATGTTTTCCCATTGATGAGTTTATAGTAATTTTAGAGTGATTTTCTGACGTCCTAAAATAGCTAAGTCATACAGACACAGGAAGAACTTGGGAAACTGTTTCACTATTATATTAGGTCAAACCACATTTAGTTACCTTTCCTATAGTCAAAAAGGGTCCACATAGAGGTCCTTTGATGTGTCAACCTGGCTAGGTTACAGCACCTGTGTAATTTCATCAAACAATAAGGTAAGTGTTACCGGGAAGATATCTGGTGTATATGAATAAAGTCCATCATCAGTTGATTTTTTTTCAAAATGTTTAATGTTTACCTATTTTTGAGAGAGAGGGACAGAGCACGAGCTGCAGAAGGGCAGAGAGAGAGGAAGACGCAGAATCTGAAGCAGGCTCTAGGCTCTGAGCTGTGAGCACAGAGCCTGATGCAGGGTTCGAACTCACAAGCCACAAGATCATGGCCTGAGCTGAAGTCGGACACTTAACCAACAGAGCTACCCAAGGGCCTCTTATCAGTTGGTTTTAAGAAAGGGAGATTATCCTAGGTTATCAGGGCAGGCCTCATTCAGTCAGTTGAAAGGCTTTCAGAACAGGGATGAAGCTTCCCTGATGAAGAAATTTTGCCTTTGGATAGCAGCTTCAGCCTGTGCTGAGGGTTCCAGCCAGTTCTTCCTGGTTGCCAGCCCCAGGGTTTGAAACTTTCCTAGCTTGTCCACACAATCATATGTCTATTTTTTTGCAGTATATCTCCTAATTTATGCTTCCCATAGGTTCTCTTTCTCTGGGTTGAACCCCAACTAGTGCACTCAAATTTCGGCAATCTCTGTGGTTCAGTGTGATATAAGGTCATTTGCCCAAAGAAACATCATATTTAAGAAAAAATATACAATTTGCTGAAAATCAGAAAATGATTTTTAAATGGGTATGAGAAAACAGCTATACTTAATTGAATGTACCTCCTCTGGACATTATGTTAACATTTTGTACTTCCTTATATTTGTTACTTTGCTATAAATACCTGAATATGCATAATATAAAATACAATTAAAATGTCATTATTTTATTAATTATTATTCAGTGAGACTTAATCTGTCACTATTTTCTAGTCAATTAATTAAAAAACGGGACAAAGGATACATTAATATCCTTAAGGTTAAGAAACGTTTTCAGGGGCACCTGGGTGGCTCAGTCAGTTGAGCGTCCGACTTCGGCTCAGGTCATGATCTCGTGGTTTGTGAGTTCAGGCCCCATGTCAGGCTCTGTGCTGACAGCTCGGAGCCTGCAGCCTGCTTCAAATTCAGTGTCTCCCTCTCTCTCTGCCCTTCCCCTGCTCATACTCTGCCTCTCTCTGTCTCTCAAAAATAAATAAATGTTAAAAAAAAATTTAAGAAAAAAAAAGAAAAGTTTTCAGAATTGCTCAGGAAAGAGAGACGTCGGCAAAGTATGTTGGGGAGAGGGATAATGGAAATGTGTTGCCTTGCATGTTGCTGGAGGCAATGTCTAGCTTTACCGAAGTTTTGATAAGAGGTGCTATTACTAGCCCAGTTTCTGTGCTTCTTCAGATCAATGCTTTACCATCATAATGCTAGTGGGAGCCAGAAAATGGTAAATATCTGAAGACCCATTGTGTCAACTTGCACAAAATTATAACGCTAGCAGTCATCACAAAACACTTTGGAGTCAAATACAGCCACAGGGTTGAAGCCAAAAGGCTGACCCTGGTTGTAATGGAGAAGAGTAAACTGAAGTCATAAACGGTTTTGATGAAAATGATCAGCAGTGTGAGTAGCACAGGTAAGTAAGGCTCTTAAATGGATGTTTCAGAATCTGAATCTGACAGACTCCCTTTAAATGAGAATTTATGGTTTTACTAACACAAGACATTTTAAAATGGACCCACATGCAGGGAAGAATAATGAAGAGAAATACTGAAGGTAAGCTGTGAAGACAGCCATGGCCCCTCCACGATTTCTCTAAAATCTAGCTCCATTGAATCACTAACGTGCTCTCTATTTAATAGGAGGTTGCTCTCTGACACCATAAATCCAGCAACAGTATTTTAGTTATTTACTAAGTGATTAAACTGTAGTAATTTATTCCATTCTTACACCCATATTTTTCCTCCAGGATCCTAAAAGATTTTACTGCCTCCCATAAAGCATTTTCGCTCTAAATATCGATATTGATTTAACTATATCCTATTATTTTTTAGATTTACTTTCTTATTTTACATGAAGTTCTAATCTCCATACAGTTTATAAAAAGATAAAGTAGCTCACTTCCAAAACACCTTTCTGAGGTCCTTCTACGCCTTTTTCCTGGCTGCCAGTTCTGGGATAATTACATTTAACAACAATCCTAATTGTGACTTTACTCGGATGCTCCCTTTAGACCTATTTCAAGAGGTAAGGGATGTGCTACATTAAAAGTAAAAACTGCACAAAATATAAAATCCCAGGCCTCTGAATAAATATTTAACACAATATTTAGTTAGCCAGCCAGCATACCTGATGAAATATATTTCTCATCACATATCCCTTATACCTCTAGGTAGAGGTGGGTACAGGCTGGGGAGGAATCTACAGTAAAAGTAGGAAAAGTCTTTGGATGAAACCACTGGATGAAGTTAACACAACATCCTGGATAATCAGTTTTACTCATGTATTTAGAGGAAATATTTTATATCAAACCAGTAAGACTCATTATTTTAAACATTAATGTATTCTTTATTAACACATTGTTAAATAGTGCCAAATATTAAAATTATATACCGTATTTTATAGTTTGACATTGTATATTGTGGGATAGGATGTTAAACTGTGGCAGGAATTTGTAAGACAAATTGCAACAACTGGTAAAAAATCAACCTTTGGGATGTACCTTCAGGTATCATTAGCATCACCTTTTATGTTGGACTCACAATTTCTTCCATTTCCTTTCCCCATCCTACTTAAAAATATATATTCACTCTCCTCTTTATTGAAGGATACTTTGGTGAGAAAATTTGAGGAGGATTATGTTAGAGGGAAAGGTATTTCAGAATTAGGATTAGGATAAAGCATGGTTACTTAGCATAAGTCAGACATGTTCTTAGCAGGTGAAGAACCTTCATGGGAAGGTCTGAACAAATGTCCAGGTTGTTTAAAGGAGCCATGAGGACTCACTTAAGTAAGGGACTACTAAGTAAGTAGTCATGCTTCAAAGATCCTTGAATTCAGGAACCTCTAAACAGAGATCTGGGACAGTAATCGCTTCTGGCATGTTTCTACTGACACTGAATACAGAAAGTGTAGACATCAATTGGCAATACCTTCAGAAGTTGAAAGGCTTCTGTTGGTCTCTCTCCGGTATACCTTATTGTCAGGGTCTTCAGACAGTCACATCTTTTAGGCAACAGGCTAGTCTGGAAGGGACCTGGAGAATTGAATCCAAATGCCTCGACTTTCCCTTTATAATAGCTACAAACCTCTGAGGACCGGATAAAGGGGTCTGACAAGAGATAACCTCACCTAGTTCCAGCCCACTCTTCACCTCCTACTGGCTGAAAAAAAATTGTTTTTCAAAGGAGACAGACTTTTCCTTCCATGAGAATACTACTCAGTCAGCCATGCTGCTTGGAAATATCATCTGGGAAAAAAGGATTTTGACCAGTGTCAATGGAGGGCCACAGAAACCCGAGGGGCTCTTATCTCCTCAACTCTAAAACACTGGTTTCATTCTCTCTTTGTGCCTGTTACCCCACTTCCTAAAATGCAGGCTATGATTCAACAAAACCCCATTGAGATAAAATGGTTGGTGCTTTCCAAAAGGCAACTTTAAAATAACCTTCATAGATTTATTTCATAGACATTTATATATCTCTTCCCCAAAATCAATGAAATTGTGAATGAAACAAGTAAGGACATTTAGCATGGTCACTACAATCAAATCAATAGCTTTACCATGCAAGTTAAAATTCTGTTACTTGAATTAATGCTTTTACTTATAAAGAATGATTTTTAAAGAATATCGACTGAGACCAAATCCACATGTTGTAAAACAAAATGTAAAGCTTAAGAACACCTTTGGATAATATTATATTAAATTTAATTTGTTTACTGAATTTTGCTCTACTGGAAGTAAGACATCTTAATCCAAACAGGGATATGATTACAATCAATTAAACAAGGCTTTCTTGTCCTATACTTCTGATCTTTATTGTGTACCTGAGACTGATGTTCATAAGTCAGACTTTAATTCCATATAAATAGCAACAGTTCATAATATGTGTCATTTATTTCCCTTTGCACAAAATAAGAATGTACCTTAAATAAGGAATTTTCTGTGCATTTTGCACTGACCATTTTAGCACAGTAAATCATAAGTGTTGATATTTATTTATTAGGTTTTTTTCTTAGCCCCACTCTACTATCCCAAATTAAGTAAATCAGATTCTAACCTAGTAATTCTCTCCTTAGCAAACAAAATGTAACTCTTTGATCTGAATTCCCCACCAGTTAGATACTAGGATTTCCTGCCTTTTCGCACAATATGCTATTGAATTTCCCATCATTTGCACCATAAGAGTACTGTATCCCCACCCCACATATCCTGAGGTTGGATACTTCACACACACGCATACACACACGCGCGCGGGCGCACACACACACACACACACACACACACACACACACACACACGTGCCTCCTTCATTTACAGGATCACCCTTAAGTTGCCATGTGTTCACAGACAAGGCTCTTTCCTTACTCACACTAATAATCTGATTTTATGAGTTAAAAGCAACAAAAGAAATTTAGTACTTGCGTCTTTATCTAATCCATATTTACTGTACAGATGTCAGGAGTGATCAGATGGAAGACAAAGGAGATATATTTCCCTGTATTGCAGAAGAAAGGACTTAGATTTGGGACTGGATTTTCTATTTGATGTATCCTTGCAATACAAATGCAATAATGCTAGCACGAAATGACCTGGCTGCTTTTTTCAATAAACAGCAGGACTGTTAGCCAACCCATTTCACATGCTTATCTTAAAGGTGAAAAAAAGAGGCATTAAAAACCACAACAATTATCTTACAGCTGTATTGCACCTTTCCTCTGAGACTCTTAAAACATTCTGGAAATTATGGTCCAAATCCTGTGCTCAGCACATAACCATCCTCCTCTGGTCCTCTCAGTGAGAAAAACAGTACATAACAGTGGATAAAAATGACCCTCCAATAAATACAGTTCATCATTCTCTCATGAAATACAACGATTTTGGACAGATACACACAATTGAGAAAAACAAAGGTATATAAAACCTAAGAGGTCCTTCCTAGGAATTTCAGACCTGTTGCCCTCCAGGACCAAATCCAATTCATAGATATTATTTGCTTGGCCTGCACATGTTTGAAAGATTAAATAATGTCACATAAAGTCTGGCTTTCTATCTTCTCTTGAAAGACTTGGGGAAATTTGACAACACTGAGTCCATAACCCCTATGGCAGTTGTAGCTTCTTTTTTTTTTTTTTTAATTTTTTTAAAATTTAATTTTTTTTAATTTATTTTGAAACAGAGAGCAAGGAGGGGAGGAGAGAGGAATAGAGAGAGATAAAGTGAGGGAGAGAATTTCAAGCAGGCTCTGTACTCCTAGTGCAGAGCCTGATGCAAGGCTCGAACTCACGAAATGTGAGATCATGACCTGAGCCAAGATTAAGACCGCGCCACCCAGGCTCCCCAGTTGTAGCTTCTTTATCAGTCAGAGGATACAGAGTTCACCAGTGACTTCTTTTCCTACACTTGCTACACTTTCCCTATTTGCTTTAGCTGCTCACCTTGGAGGTAATCAAGCTTGAAACCTTAATTTTAACCTGGGAAGACATCCTACTTCTTTAAATAGGTTGCTTTTCTCCTCATGCTTCCTAATCACACTTTAAAATTTAGTTATTGAGATAACCCTGGGATGACAACTCATATTGCAATCTGGACTTAATTATTTCAGCAAATATTTGTTATATATGCAAGGCAAAAGGCTGGGTTTGGTGAATATATAGAAATAGATCAGATATAAATCCCATCTTTGGAAAGCTACTGATGTAATGAGGAAGACAAAACTTGGGTAGAAATTTCAATGGGCACCTGGATGGCTCAGTTGGTTAGGTGTCCCACTTCAGCTCAGGTCATGATCTCATGGTTTGTGGGTTTGAGCCCCGTGTCGGGCTCTGCGCTGACAGCTTAGACCCTGGAGCTTGCTTTGGATTCTGTGTCCCCCCAACCCCTCTCTGTCCCTCCCATGCTTGTGCTTTCTCTCTCTCTCTCTCTCTCTCTCTCTCTCTCTCTATCTATCTCTCTCTCAGAAGTAAATAAATAAGCTTTAGAAATTTCAAGGCAGAAATATACCAACACTATAAGAGGGGTATCTAAAAGGTTTTAGAAGATTTTA
Organism: Panthera leo; assembly: GCF_018350215.1. Classification (NCBI taxonomy): domain Eukaryota; kingdom Metazoa; phylum Chordata; class Mammalia; order Carnivora; family Felidae; genus Panthera; species Panthera leo. The sequence goes on from NC_056688.1 coordinate 95,045,752, forward strand.
AAGAAAGGAAAACCCAGGTTCACTGGGGATGGGTGAGGAAAGGCTTTGTGAAGGTTTCCTAGGTCCCCTTATCTGAGGAGCACTCTCTTAGATGGAGGTTTACATGCAGGTGGCTTATTAAGGATGCTCTCAGGATCAACACTTTGGGACAGTGAAAGAAGCAGGACTGAGAAGTGATACTGAACCAACCCGTAGTTATAACAAATGGCTTCAAAGACCTCATGGGGAGGTTTGGAACTGGGATGGCCCTTCAGAATTGTTTCAAATGGGAGCAAGTGGGCCTAGCCTTTATAACCCATACCAGCCAGCCCATGTACGTGGTCACCTATAGGCAAAGATGCTGGTTCCCACTCACTCCTTCTTTTCACTTTCTGGGCTCACGTATGGCCTACTCTGCTTTGTATTCTGTTCCCATGCAATAAGCATACAGGGTTGGGCCCACCCTGCCATTTTTTCCTGATTATGGCTCTAACTTGGCAGATGAGGCAATACCCACCATACAATAAGGGGGGGGGGGGGGGGGGCGCGCGGTGAGTAGACTCAGAATGCCCTGCATGCTCACATTCACTCATGCTACTATGTCTCAGCCTCATCACCGAATCTGTCTCACTCTCATTCTTGCTCTCTCTTCCTGGACATGCCTGACTTTGCAGATCCCTAAGTGTAAATTCAAAATGGAAGATAAAAAGCCCCACTTTGGCATTGGGTCCATTATCTTGTCTTAGCCAGCTTTTATGAGAAAGTCCCACAATGGAGTTAGCTATATATATATATATATTTTGCACTTTGCTCTCTGGCACCCTTGTACATATGTTCCATCAGCCAGAATGCTAGAAGAGTGGACACATGAGTAGTGCCCCAACCCTAAGGATTGAATGTGTTTGGATACCATTACTAATATCACTGCAACCTAGGTAGGCACCTTATTGAAGGTATTTTATGACACTGATTTAGAGAGATGCTCACTGGCCATGGCCAGCTTGATAACAATAAAAATGATCATAGTTATTAATTATTGACAACTTTCTATAATGGCAGGTGCAGGAATGAGCAATTTATTAATACTGTCTTTAATTCTTACATCAACTCTTCAAAAAATATATTATTCCCTTTTGTAGATGAGTAAGCGGAGGACAATAAAGACAAAACGTCTTGCTCATGGTCACATAGCTGGTAAATTGAAAGCTAATGTTCAAAACTATTCATCTGAATCCTCAACCTTAGTTCTTTCTCCTAGATCACACTGTCTTTAAAAACAGGAAATGGTTGAGGTTCCTGGGTGGCTCACTAGGTTAAGCGTCTGCCTCTTGGTTTCAGCTCAGGTCATGATCTCATGGTTTGTGAGTTTGAGCCCCACATCGGGCTCCATACTGGCAGTGCGGAGCCTGCTTGACATTCTCTCTCTCCCTCTCTCTCTGTCCCTCCCCTGCTCACTCTCTCTGTCTCTTTCTCAAAAATAAATAAACTTAAAAAAAAAAAACAAAACAGTAGGTGGTTATTCAGTACCTACCAAGTGTAGAGTTCTTTACATATATTATCTAACCGAACGTTTACAGCAACTCCATGACATTATTGCCTAATTTTCCCACATGAAAAAATGAGGCTAAGAAAACTTGACAAAAATCAGTGAGGTAAGTCACCATGCCAGGATTCAGTCCTAGGTCTGACTGTTCTCTGAGCCTGTATCCCTTACACTCTGTCTCATGGTCTCCTTGATAAGGAAATAGAGAGCTCAGAGAAGTCACCTGGGAATGTTCAGACATGTCTATAATCTATAGAAGTCATCAGATATTGTCTTCACCAACTGCTATATAAGCAGATTAAGGTCAGAAGACTCTCCTCTTTTAGCAATAAACCAGATTTTAATGATCCATGTCCTCTCCTCCAGATTGAAGTCAACTTGACAGCCTCTATAAGCAGACACCCAAGGGTCCCTAGAAAGACCCCAGGATTCACAAGGAAGATGATCTTTACTGCACAGAACCATTGTGAGACTCACAAACATCTATGAAAGTTCTGTAGAAGAGGGAAGAGGAAAAGTTCAAGGCAACGTTGTTAATACCTACTGAACCTTTTAGCAGGTTACCAGAGTCCTTGAAACCCAAATATAACTCCTCTGAGTGACTCCAAATACATACAAATCTCCACCAGAACCTGAGAAGAGATCTAGGTGAAACAATATTCATATATAGTAGTCTCTTCCAACATTCACCAGGATGAGGCATCAGAAAAGTGACTTCAAATAGCAATTCAAAGTGCTGCTGACCCAAATGGAATGGAAAATCAGTCATGATTTCAGGGTTTTGCCATGATCAATTTAAAAGCTGAGATCCTAATAAAGCTGACTTATGATAGGCTATGTAAAAGAATCCAGACACAAAAGACTACATAAATGTCACTCCGTTTATAGGAAATTTCCAGAATAAGCAAATCTGTAGAGCCAGAAAGTCGATGAGTGTTTGCCGAGGGTATGGTGGGGGGATAAGGAATAACTGCTAAGGAGCACAAGGTTACTTTTTAAGGTGTCAAATATTCTAAAATTATATTATGGTGATGGCTGCATGACCTTTTATAAATACTCAAAACATCAAAGTATACACTTTAAATAGATGAATTTTATAGTATATAAATTATATCTGGATAAACGTTGTTAAAAAAGAAAGATGATTTGCTACATATAGATATTGATAAAGGGCACTTTATAGTAAAAAGTGTAATCAAAAAGCATTAAAAATAAACATACATAAATACATAAATATATGAGAGAAGTCAACCTAAGATTTTATCAAAAATTACCAATTAAAATTTAGGCCTGAAGTTCAGTACACACTTTGTCTAATTTGAATTGGTTTTCCTCTTTCAAGTCTTTAGTTAAGGTTACTTGAAAAGAGAATCTGAAATCACAAAAGAAAATCAATACCACAGTTGACCAAGGCCAGGTTCAATAATACTGCCCACATTTGAGTGCAGTGAGGGAAAACAGCATTCATTAGTCATATAATAACTACATGGCCTCCTGCTTATCTCAGAAATTCCTCCAAGGAACACAGCCATTTCCCACCTATTATTTCCTATTGATTTTCACCATCTGCCAAGAGGCAGAGAAGGAAGAGGAATTTCAACAGAAGAAGGTGAGACCAGAGGAGCACCAAAGGAGTGGGAGCACTGCATACCCCTTAGATGTAATGGCAGATGGGCATGCAAGGCTTTCAATTCATAACTCACTTTTTCGTGTATTCAATTCTCTGACTCCAAGTTGGTCCTGTGACAGCTGGTATTCCATTTTCTCACCTGAGACCTATAGTCAAAAGAAGTCGAAGGGAGATTGTTCACTGAGAATCCCATCATCATCATCATCATCATCATCATCATCATCATCATCTTATTGTTGTTATGATGATGACTGGTATATATGCAAATACCATCCCAATCCCAGCTCACTCTTTTGTACAATGATTGATTTTCATCAGGGAGATCTCCCCCAAGTAGCCAAGGTTCCCTGAGGATCCCCTAGATACCAAGAGGTAGAACCAGTTTCTTTTCACATGTAACGAGACATAACACATGTGGTATTTATTGAGTGCCAAGCTCTGTTGTAAGTTCTTCAGGTATATTAACTCATATAATTCTCAGAACAACTCCACAGGGAAGATATTTTAATTACTGCCTCCATTTTATAAATGAGAAACTGAGGCAGGAAGTTTAGGAAGTAGTAGAAGATCACCTAGCTATGAAATGGTAAAGGGAAACTTGAACAAAGGCAGTCTGGTATTTAAGTGCTTAAGCATAACCACCATGCAAACTGCCTTCATAAGAGAGGAAAGCTTTTTCAAAGGTGAACGTTTTGTCCTGAACTTCTATTGCTCACATATAGCCAAAGTGCAGTAGAGGTAGGGATTTTGAGGACTCTCATTTCCTAAATCATGTAATTTTTATCCCACAAAGTAGAGGAAGATGGAGAGGAAGAACCAGGGATGGATATTGAGAAGGAATGGAAGGGTGGCAGAAACAAATACTGGATAGGAAGATCGGGATGCCCTGGAACAAACTGCCAGACTTCAAGAGGTTACAAAAGAAAGTGTTTATGCAGGATCTCATCATGGAAACAATACTGTCTTAAAAGAACGATAAAATCCCTAATTTGAAAACAGAAATGAGGGTGAATCCTGGAGTGTGCTTGTTAGCCTCAAATGTTTGTATCAACCTGTTTAATATTATGGTTCCTTAGTCTCAATATAAAACGCAGCACTTAGTGTGTGGAAGCATTATGCTAAGTGCCATTTGATCAACAGTCCCTCTTTTGAGTCCTCTCAACTACCCTACAAGAAAGCGCTAACATATGAAGAATAAACATGAATGTAGTAAGTCCATGCCTGTTCTAAGCACATCACAAACTCATGTAACTCACACAACAATACTTTGAGAAAGAAACTCTTCATTTTATTATCCTCATTTCACAGATGAAGAAACTGAGGCGATGAAAATTTAAGTAGATTGTCCAAGTTCACACGGTTAGTATGAGGTAGATCCAAGGTTTGAACCAAGCAATCTGACTCCAATCCGTGCGGTTTACCACTGAACTATATTGCTTCTGCATAGCACTCTGCTGGATATTTTCCAAATGTTATTAACAATTACACTAAGCCAATTTTACAATCTAGGAAAATGAGCCTTAGAAGAGTTATAATATTTCACCAAGGTCACTCAGATAGTGACTGGCAGATCTGTATTTTGAACTCACGTCTCTTAAATACCAGTACCCTCACTCTTAAATATTAAGCAAGAATCATAACCTGCAAGATTCACAGAGAGAAAACAAAGTTACAAGAAAAAGAAGGCACAGAACTTAGATCAAAGCTTTAACTAAAAGACAACATGACCTTACTCTTAAAAGCAAATGCCAATCTCTCTTAGGCTCCTATGGAAAAAGTCCAGCATGGAACTAATGTTTCAGTCCCTAAACATGAATAACCCCTCTCCTCCATCAGAATTCCAGCTACCTACCTCTAAGGGGCTACAAGCAGTTGGGTGTAGGTCACTACCGTTCTTAGCACCTGAACCCATCTTGTTCTGGGAATGGACCACCCTCCATTACTTAGTGACTTCCCTTTTTGACCAATTCAGCTTTGTAAGGAAATATCCACCTTGCAGATCATTTGTTGGAAGGTGGTATTGCTCAATAAGTATCTCTTGATTAAGGATTAAATGAATGCAAAAGTTGTTGAATGGATCAAATTAGATAAAGCCTACAGAGCACTTAGTTCCGTACCTAGAATATAGAGACTGCTCGATAAATCATAGCGGCTGTGCTCCTACTATTCTCATTGCTAGTACATCATTTTTGGTTTTGACTATTGCTAATTATTAAGGGACAGAGAAAACATAGATACACAGTAAAGCCCCAAAAGCAAGCCCACTCATTGGAAAGAATTCATAGAGGAAAAAAGGGAGGTCATTTTCCTGCCTCCTAAGAGAGTGACTAAAAGACTTAGGAAGGGATGACTACAATTTAGCATGGCATAGAGCTGTAATTCAGAGTCTCCCAGGTGTAAGACTCGTTATAAGATTTAGATTGGTTTCATACATGCAAGTCCACTGAAAAAAAGATTTACTTCAAATAATAGTTCAGTAGACTATTATTTGGTTTAATTCCACTGCCCTAGTTATTATTTTAGTTACAATAGATGATTATAGAAATTTCAGAAAATTAAAAAAAAGAAATTTCAGAAAATTCAGATAAGATGAAAAAAATTAAAATCACATATGAATGATGTTTTCATATGTGTATGCATATATACATATGCATATACATATACATACACAGATGGCCCCTGACTTACAATGGTTAGACTTAAGATTTTTCACCTTCATGATGTTGAAGAAGCAATATGCAGTCAGCAGAAAGCATACTTCCAGTTTTGATTTTGATCTTTTCCCAGGCTAGCAATTAAGTGGTAGGATCCCCTCTCGTGATGCTGGGCACTGGCAATGCGTGGCAGCTCCCCGTCAGCCACACAATCAGGAGGGTAAACAAGCATTGCACTTACAACCATTTGGTACCCAGACAACCATTCTGTTTTTCAGTTTCAACACAGTATTTAATACATTACACAAGATAGTCACTTGTGTTAGATGATTTTGCTTGACTGTAGGCTACTACAAACGCTCTGAGCATGTATAAAACAGGCTAGGCTAAGTTATGATGTGTGGTAAGCTAGGTATATTAAATGCATTTTTGACTTAAGATATTTTCAATTTGTGAGTTTATTGGGATATAATCCCATCAAGTCAAGGAAGATGTATATATAGTTTGGTGTCACAATTTAGCATTCAGTATTACTAAACTCGTTAGTAGTCAGTTATATTTAGTATTACTAAACTATTATTTGAATAATTTAGGGGCCATATATATAAAAGATATCTATCTTTTATAGATACATATATCACTTTTAGATATATATATATATATATATCACTTTTAGATATATTCCCATTTTTTTCAGAATTTTCCTATCAAATATGTATGCATATTTTTGTATTCCCTCTCTGTATACATATACATACACACAAACATACCCATATACTCTATTTTAGAGCTGCCTGCTTTCGTGGTTCTTAATAACTCTTATGTATATAGATCCTTAGACCTCCTTGCTATTAGCAAGAATCTGATCCAGAATAAAAAGTAGCAAGGCTTTCAGAACACTATAGGAAACATTTATTTTTCTGACCACTCACTAACCTTTCCCCATTCTTAGTCTGTGAGCTTCAGGTAAGGCATCACTCCTATTTCCTGACAGGGAGCACATTACCCAGTCTCAGCCAAACAGCAAAAGGAATTCCCTTGCCACTACGACTGGTTCAGGAAGAGTGGACGTACGACCCACATAAGTACAATCAGAGTGAAGCTCAGGACTAGTTTAAGAGTTAACCTCTTCACTCTCAGACTTGAGGCCACCATATTGAGTGTGTACAAAAGAAACCAACACAAGGGCAGTTATGATGAGAGGTGGTGAAAATCTTAAGAATGATGGTAACTTCTGAACCCCTAGATAAATATCTGAGCAATGTAAACTCTGGCCTCCTCAATTACATAAGTAAATAAATTCCTGTTCTTAATTTAGCTGATGTGAGCAAAGTTTTGCTTATGGGCAAGAGAAATCATCTTAACTATTACAAGCACAAATCATAGAAACCAAATTTGAGTTTTAGTCCCAATGCCCTCCTTTTGTTTCTTTTGCTTCAAAATAAATTCCTTTTTGGTATAAGCCAAAGGGAGTCAACATACTCGGACTTATTAGGCCAACCAAGAACACATGGTGTATTACAACAAATCATCCCATTTGTCTCCTGTTAGAAAAGCCCTTCCTTCTGTAAGTTTCAAATACCTTTCTGTGCCATGAGTTTATAAATGCCAAAAGTTGTTCAAATTCCTCAAGTTCAACAAGCAAATAGAAACTAAAATTTTGGTGAACATCAGAAAAGAAAACCTTACACCTGGATTATAAAAGTTCTCTCATGAGGTGGTTGCCCTTGGAAAAGAGATTTGTGGTTCAATACAATAAAAAGTTATTTCCCCACCTGTCCTCATCAAGCTTAATGAATACCTTACACATAAAACACCCCTTTTTATTACTGCATTCCATGTTCTGGTGGAGATCAGACTCCTCCAGCACATCAAAATGGTACCCCCCATCCCCAGGCAGAGTACAATGATATTTCCAGGCATCATTGCCATGGGCAAATATGGCAGAGCCTTTCCCAAATGAAAAAACAAACTTTGTATCAAAGGAAGTAGGAGACTATCTTTGAAAACTAGAGCAAAAAAATTAATAACAATGTAGTCAGATATATTCAAGAGGCATACTGTTCAAATATACACACTGTTTTAAAGCATTTACGTTTTGAAGGGAACACTTTATATCTATTTTTAAAACCTTGTTATGTTCTGTAATCTCCATAGCCTGTCACACCCATAGCAATTTATCTGCACCTCTCTCATGGAATTTATCATTTGCTACTTTTAGTAGCATTACATGTGTATAAGTCTTATCTCTTCTACAAGAATGCAGACTCCTTGAGGGGAGGGATCTTCTTTATCCTTATATCTCAGACATGACATAACTTTGTAGCTTGTAGATACTGAGCCTTCCATAAATATTAGAAACATGAAAAAAAAATGTTTAAGTGTATTTTTTAAAAGCAGAATAAACCTGGATGGAAACAGAAAGCTTTTTTTCACTTGTTAAAGGAGACTGTGTTATAAGGAACTCATAAAAGTAAATAAAGAATTGTAGCTCAACTCAGATTTCAGTGAAGAAATTGGTTCTCCATAGACACTCAATCATTCATTCATACATATAACCTCATTCATCAACTGAACTAATATCTATAAAAGCTTCTGATAAAGTTAAGAATAGAAGGAAAATTAGAGCAGATTACTTCTATGGAAAGATGGAAAATTGGTCTGCTTTCCCAGATCTCAGTGCTTTATGCAGTCAGTGACATCATGGAATTTATTTTATCACTCTTCTTGCTTAATTAGGACGTAAGAGAAAGGTAGGAGGATAAGAGTAGACAATTTTCAAATAAAAAGTGGTTTTCCCCAGCAAGTTGTAAAAGGAAATCAAAGAGTTTCTGGTTTGTTTGTTTTTGTGGTAGGAAAATTGAAATCTAGACAGAAAAAAACCTAAAAGAAGAAGAGAAAAGGCTGAAGGGAGAGAAAGAAGAGAGAGAGATTAGTAAAAGTTCTCTAAATTTTCAAAGAACGAAAGACAGAATTAAGAGTGAGTCCTGGAAAGACTTCTGACATGGGATCAAAAGACATCATGTGGACAAAAGAAGTATTCCTTTCAAATCTAGTATTTATCCTAGATTAAAATAGTCAAAATTAGTGGGAAGTGAGGAACATGTTCTACCTTGTTCATTGGTTTCATTCAAACCTAGTTCTAAAATACATAAATAGTTTAATACATGGATATCTTCAAGTCTATACTTTTCTACTAGAAAATGTGGCGGTATTTATTATTTTACCTTGCTCACATTCAAAAAGAAATTATTAGATCCAGGTATAATGGAATTATTCAAATAAAGTATAAAACAAGAGGCCAATAATAGCGCTAGACAAATAGGAGATCCTAAAATGTTAGTGAATGAGTAGTTAGTTATAAAGAACACTTTACTGCCAGCTATACCTCAAATAAGTAAGTAAACAAATAAATAAATAAATAAAATAAAAATAAAACCTATGCAAAAGTTTTGGGAGTTTTTCTAATACAATTATTAAAAAAATGTTTAAAAAAATTTCCTTTGAGTTTTCTCCCATTCATATAAATAAATATAAAATCACATATCCCCCAGTAAAATATAAAGAGTAAAGGAATAAATACATAATATTATCCAAGCAGAATCCTCAGCTCTATAAATGGCAGGTAGATACATTTGTGTTCAATAAAAGGACTGCATTTTAAATTCATTCTAATAAAAAATAAACAAAACTTCCTCTATTTTTCTGTTTAGGTGGTATCCCAGTCCACAGTCCAGGCATACAAAAGAAACTCTCTGTTTTTCTACATTAACATAATTTATCTTTCAAGAACTGGATAATATCTTGAAATCCTCAATTTGATGTTTCTTCTTTTTTCTCCCTGGGGAAGCTTTCAAGTTCCAGATAGGGTTTATATAGGCTGCATGAGTCAAGGTGATGGATTCTGTCCCTTGCTGTCATTTCTCCATGTAGGCATTGATTGATAAATCCATCATCCTTTTTGTCTTTGGTTGTAGGTCCACACAAGTAGCTACAGAGAGATATGCCTCTCTTCCATTTACAGGAACCCTGTAGGTACAGTCTTTGCTGCTTTAGTGCAATGCTTGGTGTTAGAGAAGCCATTCAGCTTCTAGTTCACTTTGGGGTACTCTCTGAGGCTTTGGAAAGACCCCATTGGGTTTGACTCAACAAGCATCTGGGCATCTGCTGCTTCAAAGAGTTCAGCTTAGTTTCTATTCTAGAAAAGATGGTCACGGTAATAGGAAGGATGGGACTATGGAATGTGCAGAGTCAGCAGGGGAGGTAGAGCACATTTCCTCTGTCTCATTATGTTTCTCCAAACATTTTTTTGTGGGCTTGGAGCCCTCTCAATTCTCTTAAGTGCTTTAGGCTGTAAACCAATGCCAAGAAGAGATTGGCAGGCTATTTTTTTTTTTTCTTTCTGGCTTGCTACATCCTTCTCCAGAGGCAATGGCCTAGGACGCCCTAGCTGTTTGAATAAGAAGAAAGTTCAGAAGGATGGAATTATCAGAAGGGGGAGGGAAAAAAATTGTTTAATGTTTCAAACTTTCCCAGGAAATAGGAAAAATGTCTTTGAGGTTATATGGAAGAAAATTAGCATAAAGTTGAGGTCAGGTGGAAGAAATTAGCATAAATTAGAATAAAGCACTCTGATTTTGCTGATCTCTCTGCCTCCAAGCAATCTTCTAGAACTGAACTTTGAAACTCTTTCAAATAGAAAAACTTGCAACAAAAGCTTTCTATCCTATGCCATATTCTTCTATAGACTTCATGATATACCCTGAAATATCTTTAGGGGTAAATCTTTGTTTTCTTCAATAGATCTCACTATTAGAAATTGAACTTTTCTCTCTATGAAATATATCCAAGATCAACAACTGGTCATCCTTGCCTTGCCCTTGGAAGTCTTTCTTTTTTTTTTTAATTGAAATTTATTGTCAAATTGGTTTCCATACAGCCCCCAATGCTCATCCCAAAAGGTGCCCTCCTCAATACCCATCGCCCACCCTCCCCTCCCTCCCACCCCCCATCAACCCTCATTTTGTTCTCAGTTTTTAACAGTCTCTTATGCTTTGGCTGTCTCCCTCTCTAACCTCTTTTTTTTCTTCCCCTCCCCCATGGACTTCTGTTAAGTATCTCAGGATCCACATAAGAGTGAAAACATATGGTATCTGTCTTTCACTGTATGACTTATTTCACTTAACATAACACTCTCCAGTTCCATCCACATTGCTACAAAGGGCCATATTTCATTCTTTCTCATTGCCACATAGTATTCCATTGTGTATATAAACCACAATTTCTTTCTCCATTCATCAGTTGATGGACATTTAGGCTCTTTCCATAATTTGGCTATTGTTGAGAGTGCTGCTATAAACATTGGGGTACAAGTGCCCCTATGCATCAGCACTCCTGTATCCCCTGGGTAAATTCCTAGCAGTGCTATTGCTGGGTCATAGGGTAGGTCTATTTTTAATTTTTTGAGGAAACTCCACACTGTTTTCCAGAGCGGCTGCACCAGTTTGCATTCCCACCAACAGTGTAAGAGGGTTCCCGTTTCTCCATATCCTCTCCAGCATCTATAGTCTTGGAAGTCTTTCTAAGTCATACAGATAAAGTTCTTTTCAAACTCCTTAATAAATTAATCCCTTCCAAACCAATGTCATATATTCAGCTATTTTTCTTTAGAGTTTATAAATTCTTTCACAAAGAAAGTGTCACTAAAAGTCAGACAATGTCGACGTGTGTCTCTTGTATCGTACAATATCAGAAATTTCTTATGATTTGGTCATTTTGTCCCACATTCATTACAATAAAAATCCAAACTTGCACTCATCTGGGACGACTATAAATAGCTCGATGAAGCTATGATTTATAGATTAGTGAATGTTGCCTTTTATTTGAAAATAGTTCAAACATTTCAACAGCCCATAAGCCTCTAACAGTGTGTACAAATCATCCATCTGGACTGCCTTTGTGCAGTGACCAATGCATCATTTGTGGATCGGCAACATGGCTTGTGCACTTTCCTTATATTTTGGTCATTTTCTACTTTTAGGAGTCTTGCCGTTCCAAGGTAGAGCTAGGGAACTTGCATTACCAGATTTCACTGCTACCAGGGTACAGATATGTGACGTGGATTCTGCCACTCACATGTACCTGAGCACAGCTGGGTTCCAAAGGAGATGACACACTTCCGAGCACGTAGGAATTGATATTCTGGCAACTGTGGTGAGAGAGACACTTGGTTCCTTACAGATAACAGTGGCAGAGCTCCTGGCATCCAATCATAGAGCATCATAGGCTGAGTGATGACGAGGTGGCATTTTCCCTGCTAACGGTCCTTTAGTGGGACTAAGAGTTCTCTTAGTCCCTCAATTGGTTGGTGATTCAAGAAACTAGTTCTCATACCCTCCTGGAAAGTCATAAGTTACAAGTAACCTTTTATAAATTCCTTTTCTGGCTAAACTACATGTTGTTTGCAGTGCAAAACACTTTTATAGTTGCTGAACAAATAAATAATTAATCATACAATATTACACGTGTATGTAAAAAAAAGTTAATCTAATTTATGTTGACACGTTAACCCTGTTACTAAGATTCTAAGAGGGAGAGTCAAAAAGCAAATATTTAAAACACTAGCATTTGCCACATAGTCCAGGCAACATGGTGACCCAATATTAGTTGGCTAATAGATTTTTCACTTCTTTTTTTCATGTTTATACTTCTGGTGCATCTATTTTTGAGTTATTAAAAGAAGGAGTGTTTACAGGTAGTTTTTATTGCTGGTGATTCATTTTAATACAGTTCTAAGGAAGATGAAATGGGGCTGCCTAATACAATTACTCTAAACACGAAAGGCACACATTGTGTGAGCAATTACTGATGACTTTCCATGTACAGTGGGTAGCAAAGATGAAATGCACAAAATGAGTAATAGGAGATAGTCCCAGTTATCAAGTAGCTCACACGATTGCCATTTCCCTAGAATAAAAATTGTATCCAAATGAGAAGTTCTCATTGTACTTCCATAATTTCTATTCATCCCTCAAATCAATTGTTCTTTCCTTGAAAATTATTTATTACTAAGGCTATCCAAGGAAAATAACTATTCTGTCCCTGTAGGACTCATTGGGAGGACTGAGAACTATTGCATCCTATTTAAAAGCATTATTATACTGCTCCCATGGACCACATTGACATAGCAAATGTTCTTTGGGAAAACAACCAGTTGAATAACTTATATATCTCCAACAATGACTATGTGCCTTGTGAGAATGCTAGAGCCAGCTACCCATCCTACACACATCCTAACAAAGCTATGCTTCGTGGTATCAATAACTAATTACATTACAGTCCTGCCTCAGTAACATAGATTGATAGTTTCATTATACCATTTAATTAGAACTGTTTTTAATTTATCAGGAAGAAATGGTATAATTGGTGAAAGAACAGCTGTTGCAGGTCACATGGAAACAATATGGTTCAGTAACAGAAACTGGCAAACTTGGCTGGGAAATCCAAGTGGCATTTAAGTCTTTTGGAATGCATAATATGGAGGGAAAGGAAGTCTGCTATCTGTCATATTTCATCTAATCAACACCTCTGAACTTTATCACTAGCGTTACTGGTGCGGGATGCATGGACACCAGCAAGAAGTACTTTGCAGAACCAAGGTCCACTGTGGCTCAATAAATTCTATTTCCCCAAAACAGGGTATCATCTGAGTTTCAAGGGATCTGAAGGAGAACTTTTATCCCTTAATGTAGCTGCTTCTTAGATAGTAAGTGCTAATTTTCTTGCATTGTCTAAACTAGTAGCAGATATAACATTTTAGTTTATTAAAGGAATAGCTGGTATTAGACATATCATACTCTAGCCTGATTTCCTCTTTAAGGATGGACCCCTCTTCTATTACTCAGGGTTCTCCAGAGAAACAGAACCAATGCGGTATATCTGTGTGTGTGTGTGTGTGTGTGTGTGTGTGTGTGTGTGTGTGTGTGTGTGTGATAAAAAAATTATTAAGGAATTGACTCATGCAAATGTGAAAACTAGCAAATCTGAAACCCATAGGGTAGACCATCAGGCTAAAAACTCAGACAAGGAGTTGCTGTTTAAGTCTTGAGTCTGAAATTTGTAAGTCAGGCTAGCAGGCTGGAAATTCACGCAGGATTTTTATGTTCTGATTTAACACAAAATTTCTTCTCTGAGAGAACCTAATGTTTGCTCTTAAGGTCTTCAACTGATTGGATGAAACCAACTCACATTACTGAGAGTAATCTACTCAAATTCAACTTATTATAGATGTTAATGACATTTATAAAACATATTCATACCAATATCTGGACAAGGCTTTGACAAATATCTGGACAATGTTTGACCAAACAACTGGGCACCAGAGCTTAGCCAAGTTGACATACAATTTAACCATCATACCTATTAACAAAGAAGCCTCCCAAGGTTCTTTCAGACTTCTGTCCACCCTTAGCTTTCTAAGACAAGAATGGCATGTTTCTACATGAATGTTATCTTTCTGTCTTCATGTTCACAAGAAACACATAATCAATTATGGTACTCTTTTCCACTGAGTTCAGAAATGCTTCTCAACCCAACGCTCCAAAATGCCACTTCCATTTTACTAAAGCTAGCATGCAAAATAAGTGTATTGACTCGCCCTTCTTAAGCAATTTAGTCACCTTGTGCTTTTAGCTTTTGTTTCTCTCCTGATTGTCACAATACAATTGTAAGCTGGATACTGAATATATAAGAATCATTCCAAAAGAGACTGTAGTCAGAGATTAATGCAAGAAAAGAAACAATGGAACCTCAAAAATCCTCTGGTCCAAATGATAACATCTCATAAGTCGAATAATGCATAGGGCAGTTAACTAAGTGTAAGGCAGTGGGAGACTTAGGGAGGTGCTCCAGTTAATGTCAAGAGTGAAGAGTTAAAACTTCATGGACCAAAGGGGACGAGACTTATGCAAAAGAGGATTTCCATGGCAAACCCAAGATGAGTGGATGGTGAGGATACTCTGAGTTTGAGAAGGATACATCCTGGGCTTTAAAATTGTGTTATTCCCAATGGAGGAGCCACTAATAGCGGTTAGTAGAAAGGCTACAACCAATGCTTCTTTACAACACAGCTGGGAAGACACTAAGCCTGGTTTTAAGGCTTCCTAGTCAAGAAGAATGAGTATTATGATACAGTGCAGGCTTCTGCTGCCAATGCAGAGTTCAGTCAGGGATCCTCTGGAAAATAGCGTAAGAAGGCTGATCAATATATGAGTCTGAAACTGGCTTTAATTGTCACTTCAGGTCCACTGCACTGAATTTTATTGGGTTTGACTGATCTTTTATCAATATTGTATACAATATTATCTTTTATACTCATCTTTATCTTTTGCTTCTTTATTTCTCCTCAGGACTTGAACAATCACCAATCTCATACAATCAAAATACCACATTTATCTTACAGCATCTCCTTCATGCTCACTGTCAAAACAGCAAATCCTATAACCTTTCTCCATTCCTTTCCCTCGTCCCCTATCCTTTCTGTTCATTTATCCTTTTTTACCTGCACTTCTCTGTAAAGATCTCTTTACGGACCTCCTAGCCTCCCATTCTTGCCATCTGACACAATTTCTGCCCCTTCTAATAGATCAAAGAACCTTAAAGCATGATTCTGCTAATGTTGCTTCTTTCATCAAGGGCTTTTGATAAGTCCTATAACCTTATAGTGTAAAATCCAAATTCTTTAATTTAATATTCAGTGTCTCCCATAACCTAACCCAGGCCATCTTTGCAACATTGTCCTCAGCCAGTCTCCTATTTTGAAAGATATAATCCAGAAGACTGTGCTACTTGCCATTTCCAGAAAATGCTTGGCATTGTTCATTTGCATGCCCTTCCATATGTGTTTTGCCTACTGGTTGGTTTCTATTTCTCTATTAGTTCATTCTTCAAAATCAGCTATAAAACTATTTCCTTTACAATGAATTCTCATTCTTTTCAATGAACTACTATATCACATGTAACAAATAGCATTTTACCATAGTTACCTCAAAAGAGACTGTATTTCCTTACCATATAAACTCGTGAATGATAAGAATCATTTTTTCACTCACTTTTTTTTTTTTTCCAACAGTGTCTTTCACACATTAGATGTACACTGTATGTTTGGTAAGTGGAATAATACACTGAAGAGTGAATCAATCCTTGGAGCAAGCTCATTCTCAGTCATCTCTCATAATCCATGTGAATGAAAGATTGGCTTAATCAGAGATGATTACAATCTCAAATCCCTCAACTTCACAGTATACACCGCTCTAGCAAATCTTTTTTTCCTGAAGCAATTTACAAGTAGCAAAAAATTCAACAGGAGTTGCTTCCTTCACTCTATACACAGTCTCATTTATTCTTATATTATTTCATTCAGCTAGCATTTGCTGTGTTTTTAATGTATTCCAGGCCTAATGTTAGATTCTAGAATCACAGAGAACATAGTTCCTGTCTTCAAGGGCTTTCAATGGGGATGATTGAAAAGGTCAACTATCATAATTACGGTAGAGTATGACGAGGTGTCTAACAGAGAAATACGGATGGCCTTGGAAGGCAAAGGAGGGGCACCTAAGCCAAATCAAAATTCAGTGACAATTTCGCCGAGACAGCAGTATCTCTGCTGAATTGTTAAGGGAAAAGAGAAGTTATATAAATGAACACGTTTGAAGAAGGCAGCCCAGTGAGGACAAGAACTGCATATGTGAGAGCACAGAGGCGTGGGTGAGCAGGACGGGCTTTAGGATTTACAAGCAGTTGACTCACAGAAAACAACACTAGAGTGGGTTCGTTTCCTATGGCTTTTGTAACAAATTACTACAAACTTGGTGCCTTAAAACAGAATAAATTTATTTTCTCACAATTCTTGAGGCCAGAACTTGGAAACCAGTTCACTGAACTGAAGTCAAGGTGTCAGCAGGACCATATTCCCTCTTGAGGCTCTAGAGGAGAATCTAAGCTATTCCTTGCTTCTTCCAGATTCCGGTGGTTGTTGGCATTCTTAGTCTTGTGTCCACATCATTCCAATGTTTGCCTCAGTTGTCACAAAGCCTCATCTTCATATGATGGTCTAATCTCACTCCGCTTTTCTCTTATGAGGCTATATGTGATGATATTTAAGGCCCGCCTGGATAATCCAGGATGATCTCCTCACCTCAACATCCTCCACTTAATCATATCTGCAAAGACCCTTTTCGCCCCCAAATGCAGTAGCATCTACAGTTTCAAGGGAACAGAATGTGGACATACCTTTGGGGGGAGCCATTTTCAACCTACCATATAAGTCTTATGAAATGCCTTGTATGCTAATCTAGCAGGAATATCCATAGGCAAACAAATGAAGAAAAGTCATAAGGCAATGCATGCCCCCAAATACATGGAACCACAGGTAAAATGCTGAAATATAAATATCTAAGATTCATATTTCTCTAAAGAAAGAAATCAATTAAATTTTAGCAATACTTTGATATGGGTTTGGAGTAAAAGCAGAGTCCCTGAAGGTCTGAGGCAGCAACAAGCTCTTTAGGCATAACAAAGAGGAAACATTGTTTTTGATGCTCCAGAAAAGGAATGGAAGATGAGACAGAAGTGATAGATGAGTGGAGTTAGGGGAGAGAGAGAAGCCAAGATTACAGTCAAGGCTGTGTATCCATCAAGATACTCTAAAGAATACAAGAACAAAGATGTAGTACAGGAATTCGATTTTAGACAATTGTGGCAGAAGCTGAGAAAGTGAATGGCTGGAATTGATGAACATTATCACTTCTGGGAGAAGCTCTTGGCTCCTCAGTGGGCCCACGGACAGTGGCCTGGTGATGGGCCTGGGGCCACAGTTACCAACAGAGCCAGCAGTTAGAAAGACAAGCTGGGATGCTCAGGGCACCCCTTTATCTACATGTCACTGTCTAACCATAACAACTTTCTGAGAGCAGTGGTTTCCACTTCACTTCCACCTTCTAAGTCCCATGTAATTTTTCTTTTGACAAACTCTTATTTCCTGTTACTTTCTTTTGCTTTGCTGAGTAACAAAAAAAGGTGTTTTGTTTTGTTTTGTTTTTTGTTCATTTGTTTGTTTTTTAATGAGCCAATAATGGTTAGAGTGAGGAGATCCCAGTCTTAGCCCAGTGGACACAACATATTCCAGTAGAGCCTATAAAATATGCACAAAGGAACTCCAAATCTTTGATAAAGTCCAGGTTCACAAATAGTTTCCTGGAGTGAAATAAGACAGCACAGATATCATGTGTGAAAAAGACACTAGGCAGAGAAAATCCCGGAAACAGAACTCCCTCCTCCAGATTCACCAACATCTTAAAGAGTGTTGAGCTTCGGCAAACCACAGAAGATTTAAGCTAATCCACCTTGATCTTGACAGAAAAAAAGGCTCCTTTCTGACTAGGTGTATGATAATTTATCCAAGTCTGTAAGTTAGGGCTTTATAGACAGATACAAGATGATTCTAAGATTCACAGTAATAAATCTTTGGAAAGACTCTTTGACTTCTCCCCCAAATCTTCTTTCTTTATTTTGTTAATTGATTTTGACTTGATGCAAGTCAAATTTATTTTGACTTGTTAAATTTTTTTTTTACTTGATTTATTTTTTATTGAGTCAACCTGTTAGACTGACTTCAAAGTCTCAGAACTTTAGTTACTTTCTGAGACTCATAGGCCAATCCTACCCCTGCCTCCTAATGGGAAAATCTCTTCTGAGCTCACAAAAAGGAAAGTTAGGTCATCAATTCCTAGTGTCATCTATTACATCTATTACAATTCATGCTGCAAGAAGCAGTCCCAGAAAGTGTGCTAACCAGGTCTTTGTTCAAGTACACATGTGATTGGTGTCCTTGAAAACACAGTGTGTACCCGATGCCCTTAAAGCCCATCTGAATTCTCATAGGGGCCAGCCAGGTGGTCTTCATATTTGAAGACAACTCAGAGAGTCACCTCACTTGTGAAAAAGTCAGCTTCCACCAGTCAACAGACTCAGTCTGAGTGTATGAGGGTGAACCATAAACAGCAATGACATAAGTAAATCCATCTTATTATCAGTAAAAAAAATATAGATACTATTTTTTTTTACTAACTGACTTTACAAAATACTTTTGCAGACAGTTGTGTGATATAACAGTCCCTCAAAATGGAGGATAAAAATTGTTATTTCCTTATTAACCTTACCTAAACTGGGGAAAGAGACATCAAGGCTCTCCCCTAATACAGCATAATGAATGAGCATCAGAACAGACCCTGAATTTCTCCACTCTGCATCTGAATGGACATATCTATCCTTTCAAGAGTTGAAAAGAAATTCTCAGGAAATAACCACATTCAATTTCACAGTATTATCAGGAGAGGAGAAGGGAAAACACGTTTCTCCTCCATTATAAATAGAAAAATCAAGTCCTATACAAATAAGTGCTCAAAGATGCACAGCCAGTCAGATACAGATAAGTGAGACCTCAAGACTTAGCATCCGAGCTTCTTCACAGATTCTTAATCCTAACCACATCAAAGAGCAAGAGGGAAATGTGGAAGGCAAGAAGACATTCCCTCTAAAGTAAGCAGCCCTTACACCCGGCCTCAGGCAATTCCATGATCTTAGCTTTTAATTTGTAACTTAAAAAGCCTAGTCAGCCAAAATGACATTGATTTTATTGCATATTCCAAGATATCATAAGGATAATTAATCTCCTAAAAAACAATACAGTCTGTTGTATCTCCAGAGAAGCAAGGGGCTAAGTTTGTTCTTGGTGAATTACACCCAATGGGTACCACTAACCTTCAAATGTGCTACTATATTATTTAACTTTTAGACAGTTTAATACAGTTCCTGATTATTAATATGATTTTAATATCTGATAGTGCAAAAGGGTAATAATGTTGTAGAGCTAAGACAAGTGAAAAAGATAAAATTAACTCACTGCTGGTGAGTGATGCTAAAAATACACATTTTTACTTGGTTCTAACTTAACAATTCAGAAGAAAAAATAGCCAATCAATCAGAGAGCCAGAAAAAAAGGGGGATTGACTAAATTATCTTTTTGTCCCCATATAATTCAATAAAATTGAGATATGAAGGTGTTTCAATCATCCAGAGGAACAGGTATTTATATGCCAAGTATTTGCTGAGCACTTACTGTGTACAAGGCCCTGGACTAGGCATCCAGGCTTTAAAACCCTCTTTTCTCAAGTGTTTACATTTTCACTGGTGAGTCAGATGGGAAAGGAAAAGATCACACTCTGCTACATGCTACAATAAATATATGTATCCTGGCTTTTTCTTCCTGGATAAGCCCAGGATATCACACAGAAAAGGTACAAGCAGATGAAGGAGATCAGTTTCCTTACCTAAGAGAAAGGAAAAGAAAGAGGAAGGGAAGAAGTAAAAGAGGCATATAAGCAGAGGTTTCATCCATCTTGTTTGCAGTCTTATCCACGGCCTGGCATATTGTTTCCATCACCTGATAAGTATTTATTGGGCAGATAGATGAACTCAGGTGCAAGGATGTGAGAAGTTTTGTTATCTTAACTCATATTTAACCACAATTTTCTATCTGCTTTCTAATTCAGGTTCACCATCCATTCATTATTAGCAATGCCAAAAACACGAAAACATCTGAAAAACAGAAGTATTTTCCTAATTCATTTGGTGTCAAAATACAGCCTGACTATCTAATTTGGTGAAAAAACCTGACCTGGACTGACATTAGGCTATTTTAAATCTTTATTTACCCTAATTTGTTGTGAATATATATCCATATTTCTGCTGAGAAAGTAATAGTGTGTTCAGTAGTGGGGTGCTGCCCCAGCCCTCACAGGGGGTTTTATATAATATGCACTAAAAGTACTGTGGCACCTTTTAAAACTGGGAGCATTTTTGAATTCCAAAACACAATTATCCCCAGAGTTTCAGATAAGAAACTATAGACTTATAAAATAATATAATTATAATAATATAATAAGCCTGATAAAATTCACAGATCTTATCAACTTTCTTCTTTATCTCCTTCTGGCTTATTGTTCAAGATCTGTCTTATGCCAACTTCAGTGCGGGTTGATGTGTTGTCTTACTGTGGCCCTGGTTCATTGACTCCCCTAGTATGTGGCCAACTCCAGTCCAACCCCCCACGTGAGGCTGACTTATCCAGGGGCTCAATATTGGCTCAAAATGGCCAAAGGGACCTCTCATACCTGACCCTGATATATTGTCACTATTTTGGTGATCATAAACTGTATAATACCTCTTTAATAGTAACGGAGATAGGGTTCACCTGCTGCGTGGCAAATGGAAAGAAAGAGAAAAGTAAGAAATTACCTTCACCTTAATGTGAATGGACTATTGCTGGGTGCCTCAGAGACCAAAAAATTCAATACTCTGAAAGAAGAAAGTATGGAGAAGCAAGGGATCGAGTCAAAGACAAACATGTCTATCGCAAATCTTCACAAGGACAAACCCTAAACAGGAAGGTATAAACAATCTACTTGTACTGAGTAATTAGTATATGGTATGAATTAGATGCCACAGCCAATGATTAGTTGTCACATTTAATCCTCACAATTATCCAGGGAGATCTATTTAGATATGTTTATTTTACAGAGAAGGAGGAAAGTTATATTAAGATTGAAACACTTCCCCCCAAAGCCAGAATTGGGAAGAGGCAAACCTAGGATCAGAACACAGATAGGTATCTCCCACCTACAATGCCACACCACCTCACACAGCTCTGTGCTGAAAGTCACATGTAAAAGGATGCTAGTCTGAAAACGAGAGTGACCCTCACTTTGCACTCCTAGGTATGTACATAACGCCTATTTTATCACTAGTTAGCATCAGTCAATAGTGAGTAATCAATAGGCCTTGCTCTTGTGCATACGGTCATCTGATTTATACTTATTGTTAACAACAGCAGTGGAGTGCTGCATAACTATTAGAGCCTGGGCCTCACGCTGGACATTTAACTCATAGCGAATCATCTTCTCCTGTGCCTTGCAAGAAAGCTTTATAATCTCTGAGATTAAAGGAAGTTGAGTAATTTTCCTAGGGTTCCTCTGCTAGCAAATGATAGGTAAGGAATTCAAATGTATAACTCTCTAACTCTAAAACACATGCTCTTTCAACATATCACGCTGTAACACTTTCAAATAAGGAGCTATTGTTGACACTGAATCATAATGGCCATCTCTTATTCGCACTTATCCTTGAGCCATAACTAATGGAGAATACAAGGCTCATTGCGCAGCCACATTTGCTCTCTCCCAATGAACAAGAGACACAAAAGCACAAATAGAATTTCAAATGCCCTAGAATAGCCACCTGTGACTCACCTAGTTCTGGGTATGCAATCACCTTTCAGAAATATAAACCTGAAAATATATATCAGCATAATGTAATCTGCTCATTCTTCGCACACACTGAGAAAGCCATCCATGGATTCTGGCAGTTCTCCCACCTGTACACCACCGGGACCACACTGGACTAAGCTATGGACAGGCCACCAATGATGTGACTTTTCAAACCTTGCTCACCTAGTATATGACAGTGTGGATGATAGGGCACACAGACATAAGAAAATGGATGCTACTCTTGTCCTAAGGTTGGCAGCAAGAATATTGTCCTCTAGCCATAATACAGAATGGTATTAAAGAAGGGGAATAATCTTTAGCACAGAGCTTTGCATCCACCAATTTCAAGTCTTCTCACTGCAGCCACATTCTCAATGACCTATGAGAACCTTTCATATAGCATCCCCAGCACCTAAGAACTGAAGAATTCATTGGTTTTCAACCATGCATTGGGAGATACTGCCCAATGTCCATTACCCAGGTAATAGTAGTGATGGGATTTGGATATGTGAGTGGGGTGTGAGAAGTGTTGCTCTTATCATATGGACTGGAGGTCTATCCTTTACAGGAAAGAGATCAGAAATCAAAAGGTGGTTCAAGAGATGGTCCCACAAAAAAATGAAGATACCAATTCCTTTATTGGTAAATACTGCCATAGAACTGTCCTTTGGTCCCAAGCTTATGGTTAAATGCTGATTTCAGATTATTTCTTTGCCCCTCAATCCCTCAAACCATCACACTCCTCTGACACAAAAGGTGTTGTGGAAAACCAGCATCACTTCGGGTACTGAAATAAGTACAAGTTTTGTATTTTCTAAAAATTTATCCATAAACAATAATGAGGGTAAAGAGAGTAAATAGGGAAAATAATATGAGAATTCTTAAAGGTACATATATCACATTTCTTGATTTTAAATACAACTAAAAAAAATAAGGGTCAACCTAGAAAGGAACATCATACAAAAGATAATAGTGCTCACCCCTGTCCTAGAATTAACTCTTTTTCACCCTCCCTTAATTCTGCATCTTACTTCATCCTCAAATTTAACCTTTACATGAGTATATGGATAGGATATCACTACTTGATTATCTAGTTCTGCACCTGTAGGGGTTTTTGGCTAAGGATAAGAGTATGTAACGTACTATACGGTCAACACACTATGGCCTGCCAGTTCACAATCAGCCATGCCCTGTTTTTATATGACCTGGAGGCTGAGAATGTGTTTTATATCTTTAAAGAGTTGTTAAGAATAAAAAGGAAGAAGAGAAGGAGAACAAGGATATGTGACAAAGATCGTATGTGGCCCCACAAAGCCTAAAATATTTACCACCTAAAATAGTTACTAAAAATATTTTTACAGAAAAAGTCTGCTGACCTCTAGATTAATAATTTGAACACTAAGCACTCTTAGAACAGGGATGGTGACTCCAATTCTGCTTCTATAGCACTGATTGCTCAAACACTGTGCCAAAAGGCCCAACTCAGGATATATTTTTAATAATTAAGATAATGAATAGGCATCTGCTAATGTGCCACATCTGTATGTGGTCTGGAAACAGCTATCAAATATAAAGTCCCACGCAACTTAGCAAAGGATCAAGTCTTGCTGCTTATTCAGAAGAATGCCCTCATTTTGCCTTATGATTATTACCAATAGCCCTGTTCTCCAAGTCTTTATGTCCATGTTAGTGATCCAGGGCCCAAGCAGCTATCCTGAGCTCTCTCTATCACTCCTACCTCAGTTTCCATTAATTCATTGCCATTGAGCAGCAATAAATTAGGGAAATATTGCCAAGAAGGGAATTATGAAGATCATAATTAACAAAGGAGACAGTTGGAGGATTTATAGTAAAGGCCGATCCCGGTCTAGTTTCACTGGGAAAGAGCATCATCTCAATCTCATTTGCCAGTAATTAGCTCTGCCTTTATTGCATTGTAAATACTGTTTTAATTACCATGCTCCTTAGTTGAGAAGATGGAACTCAGTATCCTTATTGGATTTCACATCCTGGCAACCCCTCTTCATCACTCCCCAGCCTTTGCTGTGTACAATAGATGTATGCAAATACAACCGGCAATGGCAGCTGAGAGGATTACAAGGGGTAGTGACAGGCAATATGAGAGATGCACGGTTCTGGGGAAGGAGCTGCATTGCTCTCCCTAATTACCATCCTGATCCCTCTTACCCTGGAGTCTCAGGAGGAATTAGCCAACATGGATAAGGCAATCCTGCTGGGATACCTTCTGAAAAGGCTCTACAAAGCCAGTGGAGATAACCATATTCAGAACTTCCAGACCCACTACAAGGCAACAATCATTAATTATGCATTAATTAGTATCAGATAGGAAGTGGGCCAAGAGCTGCAGTGACCAGGATTCATGGGATGTGAAGTTGAGGCTCAGTTCATCCACTAACTCAGGGCGGGATTTGGATAAATGTTTTGGACCACGGCTCCTAACTGAAAAATAGAGTTATATTAGGTGTTTGCATATAACTCTAGATCAAAAATTGCATGCATTTATAAATTTTATATTGAAAAACATTTTAAAGAGCATCTTTTTTTATTTAAAATTTTTATGCTTTATTTTTTATATTTGAGAGAGACAGAGTGCGAGCATGGGAAGGGCAGAGAGACAGACACAGAATCTGAAGCAGGCTCCAGGCTCTGAGCTGTCAGCACAGAGCTCATCGTGGGGCTTGAACTCACCAACAGTGAGATCATGATCTGAGCCGAAGTTGGAGCAACCCAGGAGCCCCGAGAGCATCTATTTTTTTAAGTTTATTTATTTATTTTGAGAGAGGGAGAGAGAGTGCACACATGCACAGGGGAGAGGCAGAGAGAGGGAGAGAAAGAATCCCAAGCAGGCTCCATGCTGTCAGCATGGAGCCCAACACAGGGCTCAATCTCACAAACTGTGAGATCATGACCTGAGATGAAATCGAGGGTCAGACACTTACCCAGGAGCCCCTTAAAGAGCATCTATTCTAATTTTGTGTGACAGACATCACCTCTCTTAAGCCTACCAAGTGGTTTTTGCGGCAACTATGATATACAGTTCTGTGAAAGTTTATGCTTCTTTTGTACTGCCAATTTGCCACCTGGAGCATATGCCCTGCCTTTCCACATTCTGCGCTGGGGTCAGCTCACTGAACATGCAAGGAGAGTCCCTGGGTGGCACCCTCAGCAAACAGGGGATGGGACTAGTCTCCCATCTTTCAGGTGGATGATACTGGGCCACATATGGTATTCTGCTCAAGAGAACTGAACCCTGCCTCCTGCTGCAATGACCTCAGTAATGTTCCCTTATACTGGCTTTTCTTCCTTCCTTGCTTCTCGACATCTGCTTCCTAAATTCACCTCCAAAAAAAAAAAAAAAAAAAAGGCTTTTACCCAAGTACTTATCTCAGGCTCTGCTTTCAGGGAACACTAACTAAGATACCCTTTCTGCTTAAAGACAAAGAAATTAAGGTGAAAAGAAAACAACGTATCTAGACCAAGGGTAGTATTCCTCCCACTGTCCTATTTATAGATGGTCTGCCATGTGGTTGCAAAGAACTATAAGCTAGCAATAGTGAAATAGTCATTAAGTCCTATTCAAGTAACATAGGTGAAAGGGGCACCTGGGTGGCTCAGTTGGTTAACCATCGAACTTCAGCTCAGGTCATGATCTCATACTTCATGAGTTCAAGCCCCACATTGGGTTCTGTATTGACAGCTCAGAGCCTAGAGCCTTCTTTGGATTCCGTGTCTCCCCCTCTCTATGCCCTCCCCTGCTCATGCTTTGTCTCTCTCTCTCTTTCTCTCTCTCTCTAAAATATAAGCAAACATTTAAAAAAAAAAACTTTTTTAAAGAAATAGTATAGGTGATGGAAATACCAGCAACAAAAATAAGAAAACATACTCTGATATCAAATGGACCTGGATTTGAACCCTAGTTCCACTATTTTAGAGCTGTGTGACCTTGCTGTACAAGCTTTTTATACCTTATTTTGCTTATCTATAAGATACTAGGAATAATATCTAAAATACAGTGAATTCCCAATAAATTATCATTATAATATTATCATTATTATCATTCTTATATATAATAGTTCTGTGATTGCCAGTCAGATGAAAAAGAAAACGATCAATGCTGCAAATGGTAACCTTGCTCAAAACTTAAGGTTTTAGCTACTCTGTGCCCTTTCAAACCAATACTCAGGGAGTGTATTTTGTTTGTTTGTTTGTTTGTTTGTTCGTTTGTTTGCTGCTTTTCTGATTATTATGACACCAAGACACAGGAAAACACGAATGAAAAGGAGCACTGCAAATTGTATCACCCTCTCCCTCTGCCTGGAACTTTGACAGAGGGTCATTGATGACAGTTGGCACTGATGTACCTCATTCCTTTGGTTTATGGACTGACACACCCAGGGTTGATGAAGACTGAGACAGACATCCAGCCCTCCTGGCTCTTCAATTTTCTAAGCCACTTGTGCCAACTGTTAGGGAACACATTCCAGATTTTGCAGAATTAGCAGGCAAGCATCCAGTGACGAATACATAGGAATGCAAAGCCGTGTCAGACGGTCTCCCAATCTCGAAAACCTTAAATGTCATCTGATCCCTGCTATAGCAACCTGGCCAAGTGGTCGTGCTGCTTCTGAACACTGCCATGTGACAAGATAGCCTAGTCCATATTTAGACAGCTCTTTTAGAGAGCTTTTCTTTATTTTCATCCAAAATATTTTCCCTGTAGTTTACATTCATTTGTCGTAATTCTAATCTATTAAGTCATTTGGAATAGAAGTCAATCTTTTTCTCCATATGGCAACCTTTGAAAAAAACTGGAAACTTCAGTCACATCTTCTCTTGGTTGCCCTTTCTTCTGACTAGACAACTCTATAGTGCTTCTTTGTTCTTCATGGATTTCCCACCACTCGGGGAGATCAGAGAAATAAATTGAAAGTATATAAATAGCTAACTGCTTTTGAAATTAAAAATAATTGGGGTCCCTGGGTGACTCAGTTGGTTAAAACACCCAACTCTTAATTTTGGTTCAGGTCATGATCTCATGGTTCATGAGCTCGAGCCCCGCATTGGGCTCTGCATTGACTGCACAGAGCCTGCATGAGATTTTCTCTCTCTCTCTCTCTCTCTCTCTCTGCCCTTGCTCCCCTCAAAATAAATAAACTTAAAATAATAATAATAATAATAATAATAATAATAATAGGTACAGTTTAACTTCTAAACAAATAACTGAGAGTGGGCAGTATAATTGAGTGAGACTCAAATAGAGTCCATGAACACATTCATTACTTAAAAGGAAGATGGTTATGTAGGAAGAACATGGGCTCTGGAGCCAGACCAACTTGAATTTGAATCTCGGTTCTGCTGCTTCTTTGCTGAGTGACCCTAGACAGATTACTTAACCTCTCTCACTTTTAGTTTCCTTATCTGTAAAATGGGCTTAAAACACCGGTTCCAGAGGGTTATTGTGAGGATTCAGTGGAAGAAATGATGTGAGTGTCCTTAGTGTACAGCCTGGCCACAGGCTGTAAAAAGAACATGTGCTGTGAAGCCAGATGGAGGAGTAAGAATCCTGGCCATGCTAATGCTTCCCTGTGAGAGTTTGCTCGAGTAACTCAGGTGTTCTGAGCTTCATCGGGCAAAAGCCAAATAACACAGTATTTGGGAATTTACTGTAATGATTAGAAACATAATTTCTAAAGTGCGTAGCACATAACCTGTTTCTTGAGTTATCCTTATCCTTACACCCCCCCAAAAAGTTTCTTTTTCTTTTCACTTCCATGAAGTTTCACTAGAAGATATAAATCAGTATAATCTGCTGGTTTGGGGTTTTTACCAAGATGCTAGTGAGTGGGATGGGTGTTATGAAAAGAATATGCCCAGCATGAATTTATGAAATGTAAAAACCTCCAGAAGAGTCTCCCATAAATATTTACAAAAAATTAATGAATAATACCAACATACTATATATTCAGGGGTTTTTTTTTACATACTAATGTTCAACAAGAGACCAGAAGAGTCATAACTGTGCCAAACAGGATGCCCATGACTTAGTGGTTTTTGAGTTTAAAGTGTTAGCTGAGAAATTCACAGGAGTAGAGCCAGACAGAAAGTGTGTGAAACATTGGGAAGAATGTCGAACATTCTGGATGGCACAAAAAAAGAAAGAGCACATAGATTCTATCCAGGGGCACACCTTTAAAGAAGTACAGTCTTGCTCAACAGATGTAACAGAAAAATGATTACAGTGGGCTCAGTGCCAATTCATCTCTGTCCCTGGAAAAATATGCCCAAAGCCCACATCCTTTAGAGAAGGACTGAGTGCATGAAAGGAAAATCAGAAATGACAACCTACAGGATAAAGATACTATGACTTTCAAGCCCAAATTTAAAAGCAACTCTGAAAACATATAGTGGAAAAAGTATGAGAAGATTTCACTTCTGACCTGTTCTACACTCCACTTTGTACCCTGAACAAATCACTTCTCCCTGTCCCTACCTCTCAGCATAAGATGTAAGATAAAGAGGGGTGAAGTGGCTGATTTCCAAGGTCCCTTTCAGCACTAACAAATGCTGTGTGTCTTTCTCGTCAAAAGTATTCAAGATTGATTAGCATCAAGAAGTCAGCAAATTGCCAGGCGGCTCCTAGCATGGAGCCTGGAAGAGTGGAAGTGGAATAAGAAAATATGCCTTAGATGTATACTACTTCAAAATTAGAATCCACCAGTGAATGTCTAGTTAATGCTCAAACTGGTTAGTTAACATCCAGTTAATGGAAACATGAGATGACTTTGAGGACACTGGCTGTCACTTTTTTGGAACCAGTTCAGACTGACACTCAGATCTAGAAATTCTTTTTTTTTTTTAATTTTTTTAAATCTTTATTCACTTTTGAGGGACAGGAAGAGACAAAGCATGAGTGAGGGAGGGGCATAGAGAGAGGGGGGACACAGAATCCGAAGCAGGCTCTAGGCTCTGAGCCGTCAGCACAGAGCCCAACACGGGCTCGAACCTACGAACTGTGAGATCATGACCTGAGCCAGAGTCGGACGCTCAATCGACTCAGCTACCCAGGTGCTCCCCCGCTCCATATCTAGAAATTTTTGCATCAAAGTGTAACTTCCCCAAGAATGTAAACTTCTCCCTCAATTCTTCTTTTAAAAGTGTTCTCTTTCTTTGAAAAAAATCTTAAAACTCTTAACATGAGCCACTATCCTCTATGACAAGAGGGAAGTCTCCATTTCCTTCACACACATCCCTACATCCTTCTGCCCTAGTCTCAGTGCCTGGCACCTTCTTTACTGAGAGGCACAGGCTAGATACATTCAAGTGTGTGTCCTGTGCCGAAAGCAGGAATGAGTCTGAGGGAAGAGGATGGTGTTTGGAGGCCTTAAGGACATGAACACAAGGCACCCACCCACCCACATACCATCTGTTCATGTGCTCTCTAGATAGAAGAAAAAAGAAAAATGGGCCCCCAGGTGCAATATTCTTAAAGCTACATCCCTCTGTAGATACAGCCTAAAAGTTCAATATTAATGACATAATTATGTAGATATTACATGCAATGATAATAATAATACAGTTATTCTGACCACCCTAGTGGAACATAAGCACCTTCATTTAGCCATACACTCATATCATGCTGTCATTATGGAGGTTATAAATTGCTTCTTCATGGGCTATTTCCTCATAGAAATGTAGATGCTCCAATGCTTTGCTATCCTGTCATCTCTAGGGAAGTTAGTAGCCCTGATAAGCTGATATAGGAGGTAACCTCTAAGCCCCTTCCCCTAGCATGGAGAAAAGGCAATATTCATTTTTGGACCACCCACTCTCTGTCTTACTCTTTATCCCCTTTATTAAATGGCTTTGCCATTCCGTTCCAGCAACAGAAGGCTGGGGTGGGCCAGCCGGACGGCATGGTGTTGAAATCACTCCCCATAAAAACGTGCCTGCAATGTTACAGCAGCTTTGATGCTGTTGTAATGCACCCATAAAATCAAGGAACATATGTAGAGGCAGCTGCTGGTGGCAGCGAAGGAATGTAAAAAATATGAGGCTGTTGAAAAACTTTGATAGATTTTACTGCCAGCCAAGTATATACACTTTTTATGGTCTGCTATATGAACCTACAAAAAAAAGAAAAAAAGAAAAATCATGCTTTTCTTTAGTGTGTTTATTCATTGCATCGTTTACAACACATTCCTGAGACAAACTAGGAGACCAGATGATTACTTTTCAAATCAGTGGGTCTCTGTTTAGCCTTAAGAAACTCAGAGAGAAAGGGAAAGGCCTTTAATAACTGGTCCTTAGAGGGCAACGGGGAAGCCCTATGAGGAGGTTAATGTCACTGCGCATAAACCATTTCCCCACATCACACCCTCTGAATGCATCGGGGCCCTCAGAGACTGGCTATTCAACTTCCTTGATGTGGCACAGGCTTTGTATAACTAAATAATGGTCAGGCAGGGATATGATCATGAGGGAGGAGGGGGAATCAGATTACCTAAGCCTAAGGGTAGTATTAGTATACAATCAATATAAAATTGCACAAGGTTAAGTCAAAAGGATGTGGGAAGAAAATATCAGAACTGCCATTATATTTATTTGTATGTAAAATGACAAGGAATAAAGTATGCTTTACTAATATTTAATACATGCACAGTTAGAATGCCCCTCTCATTAGCAGGTCTTCACAGCTGAAGATTTGATCCAAAATTCATATACTATATATTCACATATTGGGATAAATGCTCCAAAATTCCTTACTATAAATGTGAGATAAAAAGTTTAGAGATTGCTAAGTTAATAGTAAAAAAAAAAAAAAAACAAAACAACAACCTCTCCTTGACACTGTAAGAAAAAGCCCAAATATTTAAGAAATGGGTAATTCTTCTATAATAAAATGTTTTAGAACATGGAAAATACAGCAAATTTCCAAATTATTTTATTTGGCTAGGACATGTGTTCCGTGTTTGGTTGGTTGGCCTTTCTTTGTTTGCTCTTCCTTTAAATGTAATCTTTCTGCAATTCCTATATTGATCCACATATTTTTTTTTCTTATTTATTCCACTAGCATTTTAATGAGCATCTGGAAGTGTTAAAATGCGTACAAACACAATGTCCCCTTATCCTGCTCTTTCTGGTACACAAGGTGATTCTCCTTGCTCTAAGACAGTGAAGTTCAAAAGATTAGTAAAGTACTAACAGTCATGTCCATGGCTAGAACAATAGTCATGACTATACACTTTAATAACAGGATTTGACACCGTTTTTAAAAAACTGTGTTTGATAATGAGAACAGAGCTCATATTCTGAATCTGCCATTTGTATGTCTATGTGTTAAATGAGCAAGTCAGTTACTCTCTCTTAGACACAGTATAATCATCTATAAAACAGAGATACTTTACACATATCTATAGAATATTGGTGGTACTTAATAAATAGAAACTATCATCATAAATATTATAACATGATATTTATTTCCTGTAACATCTGGAAAGCATCCTAAAAAACAAATAACTCAAAAGATTTAGCATTATCATAGTGAAAATAAGGTTAGGAAAAGAAGTAGTAGAGGAAAAGAAGAAATGCCTGAATGAAGAATGAGAATGAAGGAATTTAAAATAGTCTAATGAAAATAAAATAAAATAAAATAAAATAAAATAAAATAAAATAAAATAAAATAAAATAAAATGTATCTCTGAAGTCCTGCTTAACACTGCAAGATTAAAGGGGTTAGCACAATCCTAAGCAGCCAGGAATTGCTATCTTTGGGAAAAGATACCGGTTGATTTCCAATGGTCTCCAGTGATTTATCTCTTGGCAACAATGGAACCAACAAAAGGAGCAAATTTCCATTCCTGACTTGTAAGGCTCAGGTGAAAAATCTATTAATAGGTATGAAAGGCCAGATGGACTGGCCAAGGCCTGGAGCACAAAGGTTAGTTTTCAAGAACCATCTGGGGCTTGTACCTATGCCTTAGTGAAAAAGCAGTGAGAGCCCAGAACACAACACAGTCAATTAGGAAGGCAGTAGCTGGAGGCCTGCTGGTCTGCCAGCCTTTCACTGGTATAGAAAAATGATGGTTTGGAGAAAGGAAAAGTCTATCAATTATTTTCTTCTTTCTTTTTTAATTTTCAAAAACTGGATACATTTAGTAGCTACGAGAGTAAGCAGAGACATTAGGACTCGTCCAGTTTCACAGTCACACTTCCCAGTTTCACAGAAGTTTCTGGAACACTCTTTTCATCTGACAGGTTGTTCCCATGGTAGGGTGGGAGAGAGGCCTGGCTCGGGCATACACTGTAAAAACATGCAAACTACTCCTCAGACTTTACCCGAAACCCTCACAATTTGGTTCCTATTGATATTATCTACCTTCCTGAAGAGTCATGGTAAACTTTCAGATTCTATTAAGTTTCTGTTGTAAAATTAATACCTCAGTTATCATCATAATGGGGCAGAACGGTTTTAAATGTCATTTCTTTACTAATGAGTCACTGGATTTCAGACGGATTACTTAACCATTCTGAACTGCAGTTTCTTCATGTTAAATGGTAATAATAATCATTTTTTTCATGTTAAAAATGATTAAAGAAAGAAAGAATTTATGCAAGAAAGTTATGTACTCACTGTTTGTATCCATTCATGTTGTCAACACGGGTTCACGGGGTACTAACTGTGCAGGTACTAATGGCACACCAGTGAGAAGATACGTGGTACACAAGTTTATAATAAACAACTGAATTACAGCTGTTATTTTTTATGGAACAAAGGCAGAAATTTGGGAAACAGAAAAAAAAAGATTTTTTTCTGGCCATGAATAACCCTACTGGCCATGTATAACCAATTTTAATATTTTTATATAATTCCTTGCTTTGATTCACTTGAACAATAATACCTCAGATAAGGCTAAAGCTAAAAAGGAATAAATCAACTATAAACGAGGGGCTTTCTATGTGAATAGGTCATAAACAATATTTAGAAAACACTTTTTGCTAATTTTATATATTTTAGGTGTATGCACATTGGTGTAGGGCCAAATTTTTAGATTACACAGATATTTCAATTTTGGAATAAATGAAGCAAAATATTATGATTTGAAGCAGACGGATCTCATGTTGAAACCAGGCTATGCCTCTAACTAGCTGTGTGATATTAGGAGAGTTTACTTCTCCTCTCTAAGGTTCAGGCTTTTCATCTTCAAATTTAGTTAAGATTCTATATATGATCTAGTTATTACCAGTGTCTAAAACAACATAAACTTTTTGATATTTTATGAAATTAATAAATGTCTGGCTCAAATTTTATGGTGAGCTTATGACAATTCTGTGGATAGAATTTTAAAGTATGTGCTTTGACCTGAACAGTCAATGAGAAAAATAAATGTATTTTAAATAACTTTATATTGAATCAAAATGACAGCATAGAACATATTAGATTCAGTTGCTACAGAAGTTTCTCACTCTCTCTTAAAACATACTTTCAGGTATAACTGAACTGAAACCAACCAGTAATCAAACCTTTTTTAAAATAACAAATGAGGGGCACCTGGGTGGCTAAGTCAGCTGAGCATCTGACTCTTGGTTTGGCTCAGGTCATGATCTCACAGTTGGTGATTTCAAACCCCATGTCAGGCTCTCTGCTGACAGTATAGAGCCTACTTGGGAATTTTTCTCTCCCTCTCTGTGCTCCTTGCCTGCTCAGTCTCTCTCTCAAAATAAATAAATAAAACTTAATAAAAAATAAAAAAATAAATGAGGATATGTCTGTAAATTTTTGATCATCCAAAAGATTCAAGTTATAGGAATGAGAGGTTGAATTTTTATGTTTAAAAATTGTTGTTTGGCTGGTTTTATTATGAAATGATGTAACTTTCAGGATTATTCCAACTTCTGTCATAGTCCTAAAATGATATATTTATTTGCTTTAAATTTTTTTTTTCTACTTTTTTTATTTATTTTTGGGACAGAGAGAGACAGAGCATGAACGGGGGAGGAGCAGAGAGAGAGGGAGACACAGAATCAGAAACAGGCTCCAGGCTCCGAGCCATCAGCCCAGAGCCTGACATGGGGCTCGAACTCACAGACCGCGAGATCGTGACCTGGCTGAAGTCGGACGCTTAACCGACTGCGCCACCCAGGCGCCCCTATTTATTTGCTTTAAATCAAGTAGAGACTGGATGACAAGACTCAGGTAATCAAGGAAGCATGCTGAATGACCCATTTAAGGAACAATGTTCAGCCACAGAGAGAAGCAACCCATAACTGCAGGTGTCCTAGAATGAAACTCTTCCCTCCCTTCTTTTTCTCTTCCCTGAGACAGGCATAAAGATCATAAAATAGAGATAACAGTGTCAGAGATGATAATGCCTACCTACTTCCTCTATCCAAATTTTCTTTCCTGCCATTCCTGAGAGATTTGCAATTTTTCAACCTATTAAAGAAGATCTGATGTGTGCTCACTGAGATATCAGGATATTTTAGACTTCTTCCAATTCTACATTTGTAGGAATTCTAGAATCTTTAAAAGCCTGCATTGTCTCCTCTTTAGACCATGAAGCTGTCCCTGAGAAATCTAACCTTCACCTCCTAGAGCTACCATTGTGTTCCTAAAATATATTCAGTTTGGCAATTGATATTAAATCACTCTGATTTACTGACCTAACTCTCATCATCCCACCTAAAATGTTCATACATTAAGGATAGGGCCAAAACTTTTACTTGTCTTCTGGGTCCCATGGTACCCAGCACTGAACAACTTTGATGAATTGACAGAAGAGTTAGGAGACTTCTCAAGGGTGGGAGGGCCAGGTTTGTGTGGCATAGGTGTATACAATATCAAGAGAGAAACTGGGCCATTCAATTTGCAATTCTTGTTAAAAAAAATGAAAACCCTCATGTTGACAATTTTAATGTCTTTTAGTAAGGCTATGCTAGAGAAATATGATGTAACTCTCAAAGTGTGAACAATTTTCCAGACGAAAGGGCCACCAACTGAACCAAACTCCCATCCTTCTCCTCAGTTCTTACAAGTACTGCACAATCTCATAGACTTTTATTTGCCCATTAATTTTCAGGCTCTTTCCCAGTGAGCATTGAAGTCAAGTATTAAAAACTATGAAAGTGAGTTCCACAAGCTAAAATTAATGCTTTACTTGAACTTACTAAAGAATTTAATTAAATACTCTACAAAACAAAAGAGGAAAAGCACTCCCCCAACTTACTGAGGATCCATGCATGAGTGGGCACACTTACAAGCACATTACTGGAATCCTGCTTAAAAATGGGAATGACTTGAGGCATCTGGATGGCTCCCAAGGCTAAGCGTCCGACTCTTGGTTTCAGCTTAGGTCATGATCTCACGATTTCATGAGTTTGAGCCCCATATCGGGCTCTGTGCTGACAGTGTGGAGCCTGCTTGGGATTCTCTCTCCCTCTCTCTCTGCCTCTGCCCCCACTAATGCTTTCTCTGTCTCTCTCAAAATAAATAATAAACTTAAAAAATTAATTTTAAAAAATGGGAATGACTGGTCTTGGGGGGTCCTGAATGCTCACATGTGTCTAAAGCATGAAAAAGGTTAAAATGAGGAAATAAAGATTCTAACACCCCTCTATATCCTGGTTTAGATCAGAGCATTCATGAAAATGCCTATCTCATCACTACCTACTGAGACCACTAGGAACCAGACGATACTAGGGTCAGCAATGATATAGAAAAATTGCACCCATCATATGTTGCTGGTGGAAATGAAAAATGATGCCATTACACTGCATGGCAGTTTTTTTTTTTTTAATGTAAATACAGAATTACCTAGTGACACAAGAATTCCACTCTCAGATATCTACCCGGGAGAAATAAAAAATATGTCTACACAAAGATCTATACACAAATCTTCCAGCAGTTCACAACAGCCAAAAAAGTGGGAAGAACCTGAATGTCCATCAATTGGTGAATGAATAAAGAAAATGTTTATCTACTCAGTGGAATGCTATTCAGCAATAAAAGAAATGGAAATA
Source organism: Panthera leo (assembly GCF_018350215.1). Taxonomy (NCBI): domain Eukaryota; kingdom Metazoa; phylum Chordata; class Mammalia; order Carnivora; family Felidae; genus Panthera; species Panthera leo. Next base: position 95,081,977 of record NC_056688.1, read on the forward strand.
CTGACACATACTAAAAAAAAGGCAAGACATTAAATAGCACATGTCATATGATCCACATATACAAAATGTCCAGAAAAGGCAAATCTCCAGAGACAGAAATAGTTGTTGCCTAGGGCTGGGAATGGAAATGGGGAGTGATTATAAATGTGCAAGAGGTTTCTTTTCAGTTGATGGAAATGTTCTAAAATCAGATGGTGGTAATAGTTGTATAACTTTATAAATACACTACAATCCATTGACTAGTATAGTTAAACCAGGTGAAGGATCTAAATAAAAACTTAAATTATGTCAGTAAAGTTGTTGAGAAGAAGAAGAAGAAGAAGAAGAAGAAGAAGAAGAAGAAGAAGAAGAAGATGAAGACGAAGACGAAGACGAAGAAGAAGAAGAAGAAGAAGAAGAAGAAGAAGAAGAAGCAGCCGATGCCACAGTAGCAGCTTCCCAGACTCAGTTTTGAGAAAAGAGTAGGTAGGACAAGCCATATTCTCTGCTGGGCAAGATTAGGTGAGAAAAGAGGTTCCCATTTCAGAGGTCTGGAAAGATCATTCAAAATGGAAGGGACAGGAAGAGCTTTCAAACTGGATTAGGATATTACTAGACAAAATGACCTAAGACTCCTTCGCAGATGAGAAAGCAAATCTGCACTGAAAGCTGCGCTAAGCAGTTAGAAAAGCATTTTGCTACACGTGGTGAGAAAGCCAGACTTGGAAGGAGATGACCTGAGTTCAAACAGCTCTGCCATCCACCTCTCTGAGCTCCAACGTCCTCATCTGTTCTGTTTAGAGCTGTGGCCCATTTATGGATTGTCTCCTACCACCGTGTACTCTTTTATGGTAAATTTCACATGTCATCTCATTCAATTCCCAGGACAGGAAAAGATGTAATGATTATCCCCAAACCTGGACGGAAAAGGACACTTAATTACTGAAAGTCATGCAGTTGCAGAACACATGAACTGAATGATACTGGAATAAAGTAGTGGGAGTCCAGGGCCTGCAAGCTTTTTCACTTTGCCATGTATACTATATTTTTACTACTCTCACCCCTCAATCTGAGGGGCATTTCAGGAAAGCTTTGGAGGTATTCCAAATGAGAAGTAGCTCACAAGGAACACGGCTTAGAGGGTAGAGAGCACCATGTTTTAACCTCTTAGTATATCATGACCTTGAATAAAATGCCTAATGCTCACATTCTCAACTTTCCTAATATGTAAAATGGAAATAATAACAAAATATATTCCCAAGAGTTCTGGCATGAATATTAACATCAGTACAGTATAGAATCTAGTGCTTGGTTCGGTCATAAATGTCTATTATTACTCTTGGCACTGTTCTATGAATGTAAAGAATGGTGGCTGGGTCAGTAAATGCTAGTTGAATCTAAATCTGAACTCATTATATGACTCTACAGGAGTAACTCTGTCGCTCTGGGCAAACTCAGAGAATTGAACCACAAGAGCTATGAGTTCTCTACTCAGAGATAACAATTAATGATAACATTTTATCATTACATTAACAATTACATTACCGACATACTTTGCTAGCAACTAAAACAATACCAAAAGACCCTGAAGTCTACCAGTTATCAGGCACCGACTATTTAAGATGTTCTTAGTAATTGCCACAATTTTCCAAAGTAAGTATTATTTTACCCCTTTACACACAAGAACACTGGGATCCAGTTGTTTTCACATCAGAAGGGAGTTAGTTAACCTCTACACTTACCTAGCTGATAGGGGATAGAATAGGAACTTAGACCCAAGTCTTTCTGGCTCTAAAGTACCCACTATCATTTACTATATCACTTATCTCCTCAGGCTTTACCTAAAAGTCAAGATGATGCTTACAGTTCACTTTATAATACCCAGGAAAGTCCAGGTGGAGGTGACTTGATACTGTTGCAATATTGTTCTCGAAAAGCCAACTCTATCTGCACATTTCTGATATGCCTTACCCCACATCTGGATTTACAAAGGAATAAAGTGAGGGTGATGTGATTCATTGTGTTAAAAAATGTGTTAGAAGACGGTTAACTTTAAATTTCTTTCAAAGAACTATTAACACATCATTAGATTTCTACAATCTCAAGTGGCATAATTTCAGAGGGACCACATGTTATACAAAGAGAGGCCACCTGTGCCAGCCAAAGAGTTGTTATTAATTCACCAACACTCAGGGACTTGTTTTCAATTAGTTTAATCCCCAATATGGTTTGATTTCGTGGGTGTGAGCTCAGCCCTTGACAGGACTAACAGCACTTTCCAGAAATTTCTACCTTCAAGACAAAGGAGGAGGAGGAAGTGGGAAGTGGAAGTCAGGAAATTAGGTGGTGGCTAAGGGCTAACATCCCTTGGCAGACCAGCCTTAGGAGTAACAGCAGTCACTGAGGCCCAGGTTGGCCTCGAGAATATGACATTCTATGCTAGGACACATTTTATATCAGGGTAAGTAGTCTTTCCAAGGGATGTGTCTGAGGTCAGTTTCTTCTGAGATCTGGGCTGCTAAGGAGTTAATTCCCAAAGACAGTTACAGTGAAAAAACCCGTTGTTCTCCTGCTGCACGGCTCCAACATCACCTGAGTATTTCTATAGCCTGGTGACCTTTGATTCTGAGCCCTACAACCAGAATTCACCCCCTCCTCCCCAATTTATATAACCTAACTGCTCATTAAGACTGATTGTTTTAAAGTTATTATAAAAAATTTCAACTATACACAAAACATAGAAGACTCCTACAATAAATCTCAATGTACCTAACTTCTGAGTTTAACAATTATCCCCTTCTGACCAATCTTATCCCATCAACACCCCCACCCATTGTCCCTCTCCCACTGGAGGACTGTGAAACAAATCCCAGACATCATGTAAGGAAATATTTCAGAGTGGATATATAACTGTTAAAGACTTTTTCTTAAAAATCAACTATAATACCATTATCCTGCCTAAAATTTAAAAATTATTTCTTAATACCATCAAATGGAGAATCCATGTTCCAAGTTACTTGACTATTTCAGAGAGGAAATCTACAATTATTTTGTTAAAATCAGAATTCACATAAAATCTAAACAGTTGATATGTCAAGTCACTTTTAACCTATGGTTCCTCCCCACCTTTTATTTCCTTTGTGAAGAACCTAAGTTATAGGAGCTATAGAGATTTTCATTGTCTGAATAAATGTGATGTCCTTTAACATGTTCCTCTTCCTTCTCTATTTTCTTTCCAGACTGGTAACTGGATCTAGGGACTCAACCAGAATCAGTTGATATTTTGACAGGTATATATTATAGGCCATGGGTATTTCCATCAGAAGATAAATACTGCAGACTGTCTTCCTTCTTGTAATGTTAGTGGCACTGATGATTATTGCCACATATATTACTTCACCGCAGATTACATAATTTTTGTATTCTAATTCTACAATCTCTTGTTCATTTATTAGCCAGACTGCTTTGATAAATAAAAATCACTATTCAGTAACTATTTGGTTACTCTCATGTATGGTACCTAAAGGAAAATGAGGATAAATGCTTAATTCTTTTCTTTAATTTGCTAGTTTTCAAAACAATAATTTGGTTCCTAAAATCCTCCAAACATGGTCAATGAAGTTTTAATTTATAGTATAGTTATGGTGTCATGGATTTAAATATCTTTGATTTGTACAGTCTATTCTTGTGATAATTATTTATGCTCAAATTATCCTAAATTTGGCCAGTGGGAGCTTCTTGAAGTTGATTCCTGAGTTCTTTTGATGTGATCCTAGAAGTCTTCGGTAGCTTTCTTTTTTCTGTATGACAAGATGCATTTTTTTAATTTAATATTTTTTAATTTTTTATTGAGATATAATTGATGTATGACATTGTGTAAGTTTAAGTTGTACAACATGTTGATTTGATACATTCACATGCTGCAATGTGATGACCACCGTAGCATTAGCTAACACCGCCATCACATCACATAATTACCATTTCTGTTTTTATAGTGAGAACATTTAAGATCTAAAGAAGACAAGAAACAACAAGCGTTGGTGAGGCTGCAGAGAAAAGGGAACCTTGGTGCATTGTTGGTGAGAAGGTAAATTGGTGCAGCCACTATGGAAAACTCCCTTTGGGGGCAAGTCGTACAATCAGCAGAGGTCTTCTGCTCCAAAACATCATGCCCCCCTCTCCTTGAGTTACCACCACATTTTGTCATTTCTCAAAACCAAGTCCAGCTGTGCAACTTATGGCTCCTGGCTTCAGGTCCAGGGTGACTTCCATCACACTGTGTGACCTTCTTTATAATCATTCCTAACCTCACTTAATTGCTAAAAAGCAAAGCATTACCATGCCAGAGTTTTTAAATACCTATTCCAACTGGTCTTAGAAACACATTTTGTGGCTTCATTTTGGTCATTTTTTATGTTAGACAAGCCAACGGAAGGGAAAACCCAAGTCACTGCAAATATAAACACAGCAGCCAATATCAGACCCAGAACATGTGCCAGAAAGATAGTAATATGTGGTATGGTTTTAGATTCTGTGACAATAAGCAGTTCCTCATAGTGAAGTAACTGTAAGATGGTAGGACAAATATTAAACTTTAACGTGTGCGCATCTGAACCTGAGTTCTTGGGTTGTGTCCACACCAGAACAAATTATAGAAAAATCATCTCCAGTGTTTGTACATCAAGTGGAAGTCCAAGTCTTCAGTCCTGGATTTTGTGAGAGCTGAGATGGGAAGTGTCTCTTCTCCCCCAGCCATGACACATGATGGACCAAAAGGGGAGTATAAATAAATTCCATTGGAAGATGAAAGAGTGCTACCCAAGAAACAAGAGACTTAACTCCATGTTGGGTATTACACAGATGTAAGTGCCATCTTTTCTTCTCTGACTGATGGGTTCAAAATGAAATGTACTTTGGTTTGAGAAGACAAATCACCATAATAAAACTGACTTGTTTGACTAGTTCACGTATCAGGTTCCCAGGCACAAGGGATTCACATATCTGACCATGATAGCAGAGTAGTAAAAACACTACCCCTGGAGCCGGGCAGGGTCAGGTTTTGCCTTATTAGGTGGGTGATTCTAGACAAAGTGCATACTGTGCTTTAGTTTCATCATCTATAAAATAGGGATAATGATATCTCATAAGATATCACATCATGTTCTGGAGGAAAAAATAAGATAGTGTTCATCAAAACATGAACCTCACCTACAGTCACCTGAAGAGGAGACAATCAAGGGCATTTGGTACTCCAGGCTTGGTTTGGGGGAATATAAAAGCAATTTTATTTTATGGATAGGAAACAGACTGATCATGTGACTCTATCATAGGTCTGAAAAGATTTATTATACCAGACGTTAACTAAAATTATCCATGTGGCTAACGTTTCCTTCTGTGGCAGAAAAGAGAGTTGCTGATACCCCTGCAGCAACACCAAGGAATCTAAAATGTAACAGGGGGAAAAAAGATCCCAAACAAAACTAACCATCTACTCTCAGCACCTCCTTCATCCACTCTTTCTCACGTTCCTGTATTACTGAATCAAATAAGAACTAAGCCTTAAAACTTATAAAGCCCTACGGAAGTATGAAGCATTTAAGATACTTACCCATGGACTTTACCACATACCTTTTTTGAAAGGTTGTTTGGGCATGAGTTCACTATTTGTATTCTTCTGTGTCAGTCCCTGGCTCCTGGAACCAATTCTGCTCACTTACTCCCCATCAACTATCTCTGGGAGAAGAATTTGATAATATCACAAAGGGACTCTATCTATAATGGAGCCAAGACCATCAAACAGGAAGGGAAAATTATTATTTTCATAGAATTGAAGAAAAACACCAAGAATGTGTTTTGCTAGCAGTGTGTATGTGTTTGTGCACATGCACACTTGTTTATCTTCCTTCCTGACAAAAAGATGAGGAAAATAATGAAAGGTGAATACTTTTCTTCCAGGTTTTTTCTTATTAAACTTTAAGGAGTCCTTAATAACATGTAAGCAAACTAAGTCCAGCAACATATATAAAAAGGATTATACAAGTGACCAAGTGAGATTTATACCAAGGATGCAAGGTTGTTTTCACATCTGAAAATCGACTAATATAATAAACTATCAACAGAATATTCGACAAAACACACATAATCATCTCAACAAATGCATAAAAAGCTTTTGAAAAATCCTACACTCCTTTATGATAAACAACAATATTATTAGCTAAGACTAGAGAACACTCCTATAACCCAATAAACGGTTTCTATGGAAAACCCACAACTAACATCATATTCAATGGTGAAAAATTATTCCCCCTAAACTTTAAGACCAAGGCAAGGATGTCTGTTCTCATCACTTCTGTTCAACATGATACCAGATGTTCTACCCAGGGCAATCAGAAAAGACAATGAAATGAAAGGAATCCAGATTGGAAGGAAAAAGTAAAACTATCATTATTTACAAATGACATGATTTTGTATAACAAGAATCCTAAGAAATCTACTAAAAATCAATTAGAACTAACAAAAACATTCTGCAAGGTGGCAAGGGTTAGACAAATATATAGAAATCAAAAATCAATTATATATGTGTGCACTAGAAACCCCAAAATGAAATTAAGGAAACAATTCCACCTGTAACAGCATCCAAAAGAAGAAACAATCAGGAATAAACTTAACAGAAGTACAAAATTTATGGTCTGAAAGACATTAAGAAGACTTAATATCTTCTGAAAGACATTAAAGAAGACATAAATAAATAGTAAGACATCAGTATTCATGAATCCAAGGACTTAATATTATTAAGATGTCAGTATTTCCCATATGGATCTACAAATTCAATGTAATCCCTACCAAATCTTAGCTGACTGTTGTTTTTGTTTTGGTTTGGTTTGGTTTTTGTTTTCAGAAACTGACAAGTTGATTCTCAGATTCATATAGAAATTCAAGAGACTCAGAATGGTCAAAGCAATTCTGGGGGAAAAAAAAGTTGGGGCCACATACATTCCGATTTCAAAACTTACAAGAAGTATATAGTAATAAAGACAACATAGTAGTGGCTTAAGGGTAGACATGTAGACCAACAGAAGAGAATCAACAGTCCAGAAATAGACCCTAACAATTATGGTCAATTAATTTTGACAACATTTCTAAGACAATCCAATGGTGCAAGAAGAGTCTTTTTAAAAAATGGTACTGGGAAAACTATATATCCATATGAAAAGCATAAAGCTAGACCTCTACTTCATACTATACACAAAAATTAACTGCATCAAAATGTATGTAATAGTTGACTCACTATACTATACACCTGAAGCTAATATAGCACTGTATATTTATTATACTGGAATTAAAATTTTTAAAAATAATAAATTTTTAAAAATGTAACAAGGGGCGCCTGGGTGGCTCAGTCGGTTGAGTGACCAACTTCGGCTCAGGTCATGATCTCGCAGTTTGTGAGTTCAAGCCCCGCATGGGGCTCTGTGCTGACAGCTAAGAGTCTGGAGCCTGTTTCAGATTCTGTGTCTCCCTCTCTCTTTGCCCATTCCCTGCTCATTCTCTGTCTCTCTCTGTCTCTCAAAAATGAATAAACACTTAAAAAAAATTTTTAATGTAACAAATACCTAACTATAAGAACTAAATCTTAAAACTTGTAGAAATTATAGGAGTAAATCTGTAGGACCTTGGGTTAATGAACACCTTCATAGAGATGACACCAAAATCACAAAAGAAAAAAGAAAAAATTAGGTAAATGCACTCTATCAAAATAGAAAAAATTGCAATTCAAAGGACACATCCAATACATACATAAAAGTGAAAAATAAAATAAAATAAAAAGATAACCCAGAAAGTGGGAGAAAATATTTACAAATCACAAATCTGCTAAAGTACTTGTATCTATAATACATAAGGAACTCTTACAGCTCAACAAAAGACAACCCAATTTTAAAATGGGCAAAGGATCTGAATGGACATTTCCCCAAAGTAGATGCATAAATTAACAATTAACACAGGAAAAGACACTCAGCATCATTAGGCTATCAGGTAACACAAATAAAAACCACAATGACACCACACCCACTAGGATGGCTATAATCAAAAAGACAAACAGTAACAAGTGTTGATGAGGATGCAGAGAAATGTGAACTCATATACTAGTGGTGGTACTGTAAAATGATACAGCCACTTTGTAAAACACTCTAGCTGTTCTACAAAAGAGTAAACACAGAGACCATATGATCCATCAGTTCAGCTCTTAGGTATATATCTAACATAACTGAAAGTACATGTCCACACTAAAACTTGTACACAAATGTCCATAACAGCGTTGTTCACAATAGCCAAAAATTGGAAACAAACCAATGTTCATAAATTGATGAATGAATAAAACACTGTATATCCATACAATAATATATTACTCAGCAATAAAAAGCAGTATGAGTACACTCTACAACGTGGATAAGCCCTTAAGACCATACTCAAAGTGAAACAAGATAGTCATAAAATGTGATATATTGTATGATTCCCTCTACATGAAATGTACAAAATAGACAAATACATAAAGACAGAAAGTAGATTAGTAGTTGCCTAGAGTTTAGAAAAAATAAAAAATGAGAAGGGACTCCAGTAAGTAAGAATTTTCTTTTTGGGGTGATGAAAATATTCTAGAATTGACTGTAGTGATGTTTGCACAATTCTGTGAATATAATAAAAGCCATCAGGCTTTATGGTATGTGAATTATATCCAAGTAAAGCTGTGACACAAAAAGAATTCAGGTACGAGTCTTTGATTTACGAACCTCCAGAACAGGACAATGAGTCATTTCCTATCTTACATTATTTTATAATGTTTGTTTCAGACATGTGAAGTGATACTTCCCTGTGGGGAAACCTATTCCTTCCAGAAATTATTCACCAAATATTGAAAAAAATATCCTTAATTGTCTTATTCTTCGGATAAGACTAAGGCTATAGAATATGCTGAATCAAACACTTTGCTGTACACAATGGAGGCAGAATAATACGCAAGAGCTATTTTATTCTGCAGAATTTTTTTTCCTATTGTGGCCACTAAATCATAGTAAATGCAGTAGTAAATGCAGTAGGATATGAAAGTTCAACCTATTTTCTGACATGAAAACTCCAAGGTCATGCTTGTCTATGATACATTAAAGGAAATCATTAGATACATTCTGTTGAAGAAGGCTACCTTCTGTGGGATGGGATGAAATATTCCCTCTTCTCAGAAAACAGGAAGGTAGTAAGGTAGTCAAAATGAACCCTAAAGAGGATTCTTTATTCTGAGGCTGACAGTTTCAGTTTGTTAACGATTTGAGTTGAAGCACTTCCTGATTGGCCACTAAGGGCTACTGTGAGAGGGAAAGAGTGTGTAAGAAATTAAGAGAAGGTGGGGGGTTAAAAGAGATGGAAAGGTGAGAAAGTTTGAAGGGGACAAGCAATATAGAAAAGTCCCAGGAGACCAGAGCTGGAAAAGTAATCCCAGAGGGAAAAATGTGATGAGGATGTGACCGTAGGTGTCCATAAAAGGCTCATTATAAGTGCCCCAGCACTACTTAGTATTCCTAATGGCCAACCCAAAAGGACTGAATCTGTGTGCAGACATCATGTGGGCATGAACATCTTTGTGGCCACACCAAGCTGTCACCATGAGCAATACGGTAGATAATTCTGTCACCATCTGGATGTCCCTTAAGGATACCTCCCTATAATTGTCCAGGGACAATTATAAGACCAAAGGGTATTATTATAAGAGAGGGACTATGAGGCAAGTTTGAGTTAAAGGGGGAAGCTTCAACACCCATACTTAAAGGGAGTGCAGTCAACAACCTTGTCTGCCAAGTGGGATTCTGTTACATAAACAAGTGTTAATACAGATTAGGTGTTCATGGCACATACTTTTCATATGATTGCTCACTTTAAAAACCCACTGGAAGAGGATTTTATTTTATAGAAAATACTGACAATGATTTACAAGTGAGCCTGATATTGAGGTAGGATTAAGAATAAAATATTTTAGGGTGGAATCCTACCATTTATTAAAATGTCTACTGAGTGAAAGATACTGTTACTCTACATCATGGGAGGTAAATGTTGTTGTTCCTGTTTTATAAGTAAACTGAGTCTCTGAAAGAACAAACATCTAACTCAGGGTCATGCTGCTAGTAATGGCAGAGAAATATCTCATACTTTCATCTTCAACTAGACTTGCAAAACATTGTGATATTATTCTTATTTGATTGATAACTTGCTTCTGAAGAGTAAATAAGCAGTAGAGACATCATTTATTTAAAAAAAAAAAAGGTACACCATGATGCCTTTGTAGATAGTAAGGTAATACTGCTCATAGTAGGGGCAAAATATGTATTTTTTAAATCAAATTAATCTTTTTTAATTTTTTTATTTATTTTTGAGAGAGAGAAAGAGAGACAGCACGGACAGGGGAAGGGCCGAGAGAAAGGAAGACACAAAATCTGAAGCAAGCTCCAGGCTTCAAGCTGTCAGCACACAGCCCAACACAGGGCTCAAACTCATGAGCCATGAGATCATGACCTGAGCCGAAGCTGGAGGCTTAACCCACTCAGCCACCAAGGCACCACACAAATTAATTTTTTTTTATTGAGATGTGATTATGTTGCCTTAAAGAAGAGAAAAGGACACAGAGCTGTTTAGAAAACTTCTGATGAGCCTGCATGCTATAATCAGAAGCGTTTTGCAGATCCACTAATACCTTGGAATCCTCATTCCTTTGCTAATTATATGATCATACCCTTCCGCTTTGGTGTCTGATCCCAGCAATACCCCCACAGATAACCCAATTCCAGAGAACACCCAAGGTGAAATTCTAGCTCTAGTTTCAGTAATAATGAAAGCTATACATCACAGCTGCAAATTGCCAGAGACCCTGGGGTAGGCTAAGAAGAGATATTTTAATGGCCTTAGGTAATTACTAAGCACAGACATTTGCCATAATAGGAAATGGAAGAAGTTGTATCTCAGGTATAATCTGCATAGCAAGAGGGCTGACCCTTCTTTTACATAGGCACCTCCCAGCCATTTAGACAGTACCAAAGAAAGCATTTTAATATCAAATCTTGTTGAAATATCCCAGATTGTAAGGCTGAACAAGGTTGAATATGCAGAATAAACTGAAGTTTAAGACTGCCCCAATGGAAAAATAAATGACTATATTTTTCTCCACTTACTAATTCATTTAATAAACCTAATAACCAAGATAGCAGTCTAATGCTGGGAGTAGTAAAAGAACTACTTTGAAAAGACATAAGGGAGATATTTTAAAACCTTAAATGAGACTCAAAAGCATCCCATATGAATTATACATATAGCCCATACCTTTAAATAAGAGAATATGAGTAGTTAATTTTTAAAAAAAAATCCTCCAGTATCAACCAAGTGGGGAGTGAGTTTATTTTTAGCTATCATTGCCTCTCCAGGATGTGATAGGGAATGCAATATGAGCACGGCAGTTCTCTTCACTCCTGTTCATCAGTGAGCTCCCCTGGGCAAATTTCTCATTACTTTATACCCAATATGGCTGGGCACTTTTTCTGATGCCATGTCCTATATCTGTCTGTGGCCAAGCATTTAGTTCAGTGTGTCCACCTGGAGTTCTATTACTGAACAGGGGCAAGCTAAGCCTAATATCCAAACAATACCAGCTTTCTATTCATTTAGGGTCAGGATCATCAATGATTTTCATTCCAGTGGAAAGTTCCTGGTCCTTAAAACATATTTTTCACTTGTCATCCAGGATCCCAAACTCTCTTGGTTTTCCTCCTACTATTCTGGGTCTCAAAATTCTTTACTGATCCTTCTTCATCAAACTGCCCTCTAAATTTTGGAGTATTTTAGGTCTCATCTGTTCAGCTTCCTATCTTTTCTATCTGCATTCACTACCTTAGTGATCTTATCTAATTTCATGGTCTTAAGTGTCATTTAAATACATTCACAAATGTTATTTCTCCAGTTCTCATCTACTATTTCCTGACTCCAGGCTCAGTTAGACTACCGCCTAATCAACATCTTCATTTGGATGCCATATGAAATTTATACACACATGTATGTGTGTTAAATATATATGTTAAATATGTGAAGTATACACACACACACATATACAGTTAATTCTTGAACTACATGGGTTTGAACTGTGTGGGTCCACTTATATACAGATTTTTTTAATAAATATATTGGAAAAATTTCAGAGATTTGTGAAAATTTGAAAACACTCACAGATGAACCACATAGCCTAGAAATACCCAAAAACTTAACAAAAAGTTAGGTATTACAGTAAGAATACAGTGTATAATAGATATAACTTACAAAATATGTATTAAGTGACTGTTTATGTTATTGGTAAGGCTTCTGGTCAAAAGTAGGTTATTAGTAGTTAAATTTGGGAGAATTCAAAAGCTATTCAAAGATTTTCAACTTTGGCCCTATCCCCATGTTGTTCAAAAGTCAACAGCATATCCATTTCTGTCTCTCTATATCTATAAATGGATGTCATCACTTTCTCTTACATTCCAAATCCAACCCAGCAATAAATCTTGATGGACTTCCCTTCAAAGTATATCCAGAAACCTATCACTCATTACCACACCCACCTAGTGATCCAAACAAACTGCTTACGTGGATTAGCCCAACACACCTCCCCACTTTTGAGTTTTCCCCTATATTCTATGCTCAGCATAACTAAAGTGATACCTTTTAAAAGTAAGTCAAGTTATGTTAGTCTTCTACTCAACACCTGCCAATGGTCTTCTATCTCAAAGTAAAAGTCAAAGTCCTTACAATGACTTAGAAGGCTTTTAACAATATGCCTTCCTCCAAACCCAATTCTCTCACCTCATCCCCTATGATTCTCTCACTGGCTCACTCCACTCAGGCACAATGGCCCCTTCTTACTCTCCACTGAACACGACAGTCAAGCTTCAAAGCTTTGGACTTGCTCCTCCTTTGCCCAAAATGTTCTTTCCTGCATCCCTTATCACCTTCAGTTCTCTGATTAAAATTTCACCTTATCAATGACACCTTCTCTGATGATCCCATTTTAAATTGTATCACCCTCTCAGAATTACCTATCCCTCTCTGTGCTTTTGCATTTTTCTTCTTAACACTTGTCATTATCTGGCATACCATATATTTTATCCTTGTTGATATATTGTCTGTCTTCTCCCATGTATGCAAATTCCATGAAGTCAGAGATTTTTATCTTTTTAAATAAAGGCTGTTCCCAGTTCCTAAAACGGTATGTGTCAGATCAAAAATAGGCACCCAATATATATATTGAATGAATGAATGAGTGAATTCCACACTAATAATTAATTCCATGTAATAACATGAAATATTTACTTAATGACTGCAGATCCTACAACTATAAGGCACCATGATCTTCAAAACCATCTAGTCCAATGCCTCTCCCTCCACAGATAAGAAGCCTAAGATCTGTGGTAGACTCATGTCCCTTTCTCACTCTGGGTGCTCTCCATGCATGAGTCCACATGGACCCTCTATAGGATGTTTCATAATCTGCAACTCCCTCAGAGCTACAGTGCCCTCCCATTTTCTTCACCTCAGCTTTCTGGCCATCTTGTGTCAGTAATGATGGTGACAATGATGATGATGATATGACAGAACTAGCTAACATTCATTAAGTGTTTACTATTCATTAGTCACTGCACTAAGACTTTCTTCTGCATTATGTCATTTAATTCCCACAAAAGATCTATCAGGTAGCTACTATTAATCCTTTCTTACAAATGAACACAAGACTTAGCAAGATTAAAGAGATCATATAACTAATTAGTAACAAGAACCACGTTATTAACACAGATCTGCCTAACTCTAGAACCCAGTATCTTGGCCTCTACCCTACATTGCCTCCCTCAAGTCTCTACTTCAGTTGTACTTGGCCCCATCTAGAGGTGTAGTCTCCCTTTGGTGGTCCTGTTAATAGCTACCATGAAAAAAAAGAGGCATTAGAAGCACCTAGATGATCACTGTTTTGAAGTCCTTTGGGTTGTAAGGGCAAGGTTCCTCTCTAAAAATGGCAGAAACAAAAAAATAATTCATTTAAAGTCATCCATCTGGGTCTAAGCACAGCAAAATTAAATGTTATGAAACTTTCAAGAGCAACCTCTATTTCCATTTCCAATACTGGCTAAGACATTAGAAGGAAAATTTGGATTTAACGATACTCTTAAAGCAAATGTACATTCTCTTCTGGTTCATAAACAAAAATGAGCTATATGCAATCTTTTAAAAGCTCTTGCCAGCTAGAAATGGCTAAATTAATGATCTCAAAAATCAATTTGGAAAAATTACATAATGAATTAAATGCTTCTTTTATTAAAAGATTTATCTGTTTATTCACATGGACAAAGCATGCACTTATCCCATGAGGCAAAATCTGGTAGACTGTTTAAATCCTGTTTCTAATACTTATTAATATTAGATACAGGTATTAATACAGGTGTTTTAGCCAAGACAGGCCTCAACTTATCCATTTTAAAGGGAATTAATGCCACCCATCCATCATGTGTTTTGAAGACTAAATGATGTTATATTTAACAGTGCCTTGAACAGTAGCTGACATAAATTCTCAACAAAGTTTAGCTTGCAGTTAGGGTCTCCAAAAAAAGGTGTATTAATTGGCAAAGTGCAATGGCATGTTATCATTTATTAAAGGAGTTTCAAAGGAATTTCGGAAAGTATTGTGTTAACCTTGCCATTTCAGAGGCAGAAAGCCTTTCCATGGGCTCTTGTAGACCTCATAGGTCTCTACATATAAAGCTGAGAAGTACAACAGTGAAGTCCTGGACAGTCACCCACACATCATTATGAGAAACTGAAAATGATTCTCTATGTGCTGACAGTAAGCGTGTGTGTGTGTCTGCCAATCCCAGCATGTGCTCTTAGAGCAAATGATGGAGTCAAAATGTCTCCTAAAGAACAGTGTGCTCAGAAAAATAGAAACACCTGATTGTATTATTTATAATAAACATATAATTATTTTTAAAATAAGTAAGGATTTATTATAAGGAATAAATTCACATGGTTATGGAGGCTGAGAAGTCCCAAGATCTGCAGTCAATAAGCTGGGGACCCAGGAGACAAGTGTATATATACTTCTGCTCATGGTTTTGCTTCTCTGAAGCCTGAGTGACACATGTTGTTATCAACATGGAGGCCTAAACAATGAGAAACCCTTAGGACAGTATTTTGTCGTCTTCTTCTTCTTTTTTTTTTTTTTCCAGAAAACCAATTAGCAATTAGAAAGCCTGAAGTCATACAAAACCATAAAAAAACTGATTTATCTGCCAATATTTAATAGCTTTGAATATGTCCATACATGTCAAAAGCCATAATGAGACTGAGGTGTCATTAAGATTATATGATGATGATATTTCATCAGAGAAACAAGGAATGTTCAAATCCTACTCTTAGCCTACACACTGCCTTTTCAAAGCAAGAAAAAGTAATATTTAATGGATTTGGACCTTCACAACTCTAATGAGATGATGCATAAATGGATATATGTGTGCTGCATGGTAAGAGGCATTGTAAATGATAATGCAATCTCACTGTCCATAGTGTAAATTCAACAGACCATGCTCAAAATTTGAAATTAACAAGTGCCAACATAAGCAAATTAGAAATACAGAAGTAAATATCACAAGGAATAGCTATAATAAAAGAAAGTAGTTGCCTCTAGGGAGAGAAAACATAGTGATGAGGCAGAGGGGTACAGTATAGTGCTGTTTTTTTAATATGCTTTGTACACATATGTGCATAGCTCTTTAAAATAAGTGTATGTATAACTGATTAAAAATTTTAAATTAATGTAAAAATGTATACATAAAGATTCCCACCACAGAGTTGTTTATAAAAATAAGAAAATTAAAGTTTAAATAGCCATATTCACAAAATGAATAACTAAACTACTATATGCTATAGAATGGAAGGTACTACAAATGAAATAATCTTTAGAAGGAGTTTTAGTGGATGTATCTTCATGATAAGTTAATATAGAGCATCAGGCTTCAAAAGTATACAATCAGCATGATCTCCAATAGGAGAAAAATCACCTCAAGTAGGAGAAAAATTAACTGAATAATGGAAATATCTGGAGGTATAAGTGGTGAGGTATAAATGAGTTTGTTCCTTGCTGCTTTTCAAGTATGTATTCATGTTTTCCATAATTGTTAAAATGAACATAAAAAGTGACAGGAGAACAGGGAAAACAGGCAAAAAGGAAAGGGAAGACGGAGAAGGAGGGAGAGAGAGAAGTAGATAGGAGAACAGAGGGCAAGGACGTGGTGATGGAAGTCACAGTGACTCTAGGAGTAGGAGCCTGGCTGGTCACAGCTGGAACCCTGCTTTCTTCTCCTTGTCAAGTACACAGAATGGGGATGATAGATTCTTTGTGCCTTGGGAACTACTTTAAAGACTATCTCAGACCATTCTGAAGAAACTGAGTATTATTTTCTTAAGAAGGGATTGCCATAATAACTGTATAATTATACATACTCCTCTGCATTCCCTTTTCTATGTTTTTAAAGTACAATTTATTAACAAAATGCATCCTTGTAAGTTAATGCTTTGTTGAGTTTGACAAGTATACATACCTAAGTAAATAAACGTCATGACAATCAGGATATAGAGCATTCTCATCACCCGGAAAGTTCTTTTGTGTTCCTTTCAGGTAACACAACACTCCCCTAGGAAATCACTGCAGTTAACATCTACCTCATAGTTTATTTCTGCCTGTTAAAGATCTTTCTATAAATGTAAATGCACAGTATGTATTCTTTATTTGCCTGATTTTTTCCGTTCAGCATATTTTTTGGATGTATCCATGTTGTTGCATGTATTAACAATAGTTTTTTTTTTTTTTTATTGCTGATTAGTATTACATTGCTTGAATATATCACAATTTGTCTGTTTATGGCTCCATGGATATTTTCCAGTTCGACCTACTACAAAAAAAATCACTGTTGGGGCGCCTGGGTGGCTCAGTCGGTTAAGCGTCCGACTTCGGCTCAGGTCATGATCTCACGGTCTGTGAGTTCGAGCCCCGTGTGGGGCTCTGTGCTGACAGCTCAGAGCCTGGAGCCTGTTTCAGATTCTGTGTCTCCCTCTCTCTGACCCTCCCCCGTTCATGCTCTGTCTCTCTCTGTCTCAAAAATAAATAAACGTTAAGAAAAAATTTAAAAAAAAAAAAAAAAAAAAAAATCACTGTTATGAAAAATTATGTACATGTCTTTCTGTGAACATAGGTCTTCATTTCTTTTCAGCAAATACTTAGAAATGAAATCGCTATGCCATAGGGTAGATGGATGTCGAACTTTTTAAGATACTGCCAAACTGTTTTCCAAAGAGGTTATACTAGTTCCTACTCCCACCAGAAATGTAAAAGAATTCCAAGTTGCTCTCCATCTTTATAAACATTGGTTGTCAGTCCTCTTAATTTTAGCCATTATACTGGGTGAAAAGATATATCTTATAATGTTGGATGTGTTTGCTGTTTCGTCATTTATGTATCTTCCTCTGTGAAATGTCCATTCAAGGTCTTTTCATCTACTTTTATTGGCTCGTCTTTTTATTGAGAATTTTTGGGGATTTCTTATGTTCTAAATACAACCATTTGTCAGAAATACACATTGCAAATATTTCCTTCAGATACTGGCTTGCCATTTTTTAATGATATTTTGGAAGAAGTGGGTTTTTTTTTAAGTTTTATTCTTATGAGATTCATCATATTTTTCTCTTTTAGTTAGTGCTTTTACAGTTGCAAATATACTATTCTATGCTTTCTTTAGGTATAGTAATCATTTCAAATTAATTTTTATATATGATAAGAAGAAAGGATTGAGTTTAATGATTTGTTTTGCTTTTCTAGATGGCTATTCAGTGGTTTCAGCAAGTTCACTGAAAATATTTTACTTTCTCTGTTAAGTTACCTTTGTACTTTTATAAAAAATAAATTTGCTTTTTATTAGGGTCCTACAGGCACAGCTTTCTCCCTGAACAGAGGTGGTCAAGAATTTCCATGTTCACTACTTGCAAGAACAAACAGGAAAGAATAAAGTCAAAATCATTTTGAAATCCTATCTCTTTCCTGAAATGTTCCCTGATAACCATTAAGTACTTTATCTAAGAAAGGAAGCATTTCAAAGAAGAAGCTATAGAATGTAGTAGAGAAATCTAAATCTCTGTGCATGTCTCAGATCCTCTCTGGTGCAAAACTTAGTGTTTCCAAAAGTTAAGCAGAGGGAACAACCATTTACTGAGAGTTTGTGTTTTGCCAGGTACTTCAGCAAGCACTTTAAGAACATTATCTCAGTCAATGCTCTTACTGATTTTATGAAGTATCTATTTGAGTTTCATTGCATGGATAAGAAAACTAAGAGTTTGGCACAGTCCATTGGCCAGTTGGTGGTAGAAACAGAATTCGACTCTGTGTTTTCCTAAATCCATAACCACAGCTCTCTCAGATATTTCGTCTGACCATTCACAGAGAAAATCTGAAGGACATACCATTAGGAGATAAAAAAAATCGATGGAGAATATTTCCAGTTATTCTTGACCTACCAGATCATCAACTCTCTTTCAAACCCCTTAAGTTATGAAGAGTTTTCTTCTCTTTTCCAAACTGATCACCTCAATTTTGGTTCCTGAGCTAAGCTTCAAGTAATACAATACCCTGAAAGTCACTGTATTGTGAGCATATCCTCAGGGATACATGCTGGTAAACTCAATTACAAGAGCAAATATGGCTTTTATATATTTTCAAAGGAATTTTAAAAATAAATATATTTACCCTAAAGCAAATTTAGTGGATGACAAACTGAGAATTTACTTATAATTATTTCCTTCCCCATTCATGTGCACATACACCTTTGGAACTAATTATTACAGGATTCCCTTGACAGTATTTTATTTTCCGATGTAGTAAATAATCATTGTCAGTTGTAAATAATAATAAAAAGACAACGTGTACCAGTTTTACATTGTATAATAGAGTTAATGTGGTTTGTACTAATGTAAAAGAAATAAAAAAGGCAGGCACTTTGCCCTGATGATCACAGGAATTTAGGGTGTTCAAGTAAAGCTCTCTTCTGTTATTCTGACGAAACCAATTATCATTCCTCTATCTTTCTTGCCACATTTTAGAGCACTGTTTGGGGAGTGTTGTATATAGCCCAACATGTATTTATTAAAATGCATTTGTGTTTTCAAGTAGACTGAAGCATACAGCAATAAACTTATTAGTATTAGTTACCTCCCTCCCTATGATATTTGCTGGAAATGGAAACAAACAATTTCCTTTTGAAATCATGGCACCGAAGAAATATAAGCCTGGGGCCGTCATGAGCCTTCTTTATGACCATGTGACCAGAGTTTATCAATGATTCAAGCAAATGAAGAGAAAGCAGAGCTGAGAAATGAGAGAGAATGCCGATAAAATTAGGTTTCCATATCTAGCAACAAAACTATGCCTGACAGATATTCAAGATAAGTCTACAGGGACAAAACACCAAGTGTGTTGCCAACATGGATTGATGTACAAGCATCAGAAATGTCAAGCAAAGTGGGCAGGTTATCAGGTTTGAGGGGCCAGAAAAAGTAGCCTTGATTCTCAAGCTGGTTTCTACTAACCATGTGTTTTCTGAAGATGGTTTTGTTGGGATTGGATCTAACACCAAAGGGCAAACAGAACAGAAGAACAGGTTCTACCTGGTTAGTTGGCAGGGGTCAGCCACCAGGTGGAGGAGAGACAAACACATCCTGTCTCATATCTGTTTTACTTACTTGGCACTTAACCATCAACTGCCTGGTGACTCTGTTCATACCAAATCTTGTGTTATTATATAGCCTTTCATATAAACTAGCCTGGAATCTGCTCCTACACATTAAACTCCTCAAGAAAGTACTATGTGTGATGCTTTTTAAAATTCCTGGTGATGCCTAGCACACAACTTCATATGCAGCAGATTCTCATAAATACTTAATGAATAAATGGAGGAATTAAACATCAAATGAAACAACAAACACCATATAATTATTGCTTAAGTAAGGTCATAGTATAAATAAAACTTTATCAAATCTAACTTATCATCTGTTTACTTGGGTTCTATTTTTCCCGTCTTGGTACTTGTTTAAAATAGCCCTCTCTTACTTTGTAAGTCTCCAAAGTGATACCTATGGAGGAAGGTTGGGTTTCATCTGAATTTGTTCCAAACTCAAGCAAATTTCCCCAACTCCCTTGTTTCCCATTTTTATCTTTAAAGAGTTATGTGATTTTTCTTTCACTGTAAATTTTTTTATCGCCATCCCCCACCCCACCCCACAGGGTGTATTTCCACTGTTTTTCAAAAGGCAATCAGTGTGCAGACACAATGCCCAGGGCTTAACTTGGGGGCAAAAAGTTTCCCCATTCTAACTCAAGACCCATCCTCACTGCCAAGAAAGAATGAAGACTACATCCTCCAAAATGAACAGTGCATTGGATTCCTGCTAAAATGCTGACTCCTTAGCCACATCCCACACCTACATTCACCAAGTCAGATCTCTGGCAGTGGGTGTCAGAAATTCCCTCTTTCTCTCTCTCTCTCTCCCTTTCTCCAATCATCCCCAGATGAATTTTGTGCTTGTTAAGAATGAGAATCACTGTGAATTTCTTTGACTTGAGAAACAGAGGTAAGCAGAGCCCCACCCTAATTTCAAAGGACTCACTATGGTCCTAGGGATAAAGTTACTGGTTAATAAATCTGCTTCTCCTAGAACAGGAAAATTCCTAAACAAGAAAAATTATTTTGGTCAATCAAAGATATCACAAAGAAACATTCCATTCTAGAGCTGAAGTCTGGAGGTGAAGTCAGAAGCTGTTTAATGTCCCAACATCAGGCCTGGGAATCTCTTCTAAAATTATGCTCAACATAATAAAAGAATCTCAGTTTCAATTATAGGCTCAGAACATAGGGGTTATTTTTGAACATCTATCTTCTCTTTGTCTAGGACAAAGCCACCAGCATGGGTTTTACACTTGATAATTCACTTAAATATTGGTGAGACTATCCTGTCAGAAACCTTCCAACTCTGTGTGATTGGAAACCCTTGGGAAATTTCCCTGTGGGGGTTCTGAGAGCCCTGGAAGTACCAAGTAATGGGTTTTTTTCCCTTTTTTCCAAGAATAGATGTGTTAAATAACTGTAGTTATTTTTTTATGTAACATATGCTGTAGTCTCTGAACTCTTCCTAAAAGATAAGCTACATATCTACAATACTTAGAAAAATGTGTGATCTAACAATTTTTTCCCTTAAAGTTTCCCTCTTTTGAGAAGCCATGCTTGCCTGACTTGTCTGTTTCTGTAAAGACTGGGGAGATTTTTGCCCTCTGGTATTAAGTCAGATAGGGAGTACTGTGATTAAAATGCATTATGACCCATAATTTCTGCTCTGAAAGAGAAAATAAAGAGGGTCAGAAGACCCCCTGGCTCCCTAATAGTCCCTCAGTGTAGTCCACAGAATATGGTACAAAGAGTAGGTGACCCTCCATCATCCCCCAAGGAGTCACATGAGTTCTGGGGCCTCGTCTCTGTATATTAGAGAAAACCTTCTCTTGGAAGAAGGTGGTACAATGTAGGTCATACCCGGATATGTTGGTGTGGGATAGTAGTTTGAGTCTCCATTTGCTAGGAGGAAAAAAAAAAAGAGAGAGAGAGAACATATTTCCAGATAATGTCTACTTTTTTGTAATTTGGGAAAATAAATAAATAAATGATAGCCTTGGTCCAGAAAAGGGAGCCACCTCCTAAAATATGCTGGATGGAGAAGATATGGATAAATGGGGCATAAGACATTTTGATGCAAGAAAATCCTTAGAGATCATTTACTTCATTGGTTCCCAACCCTGGCTGACCATACAGATCACCCTTAGACTTACTGAATTGGAATTTTCAGGGGCAGGAGTCAGGAATACATATTAATTTTTAAGTCCCCCAAATGCATCTGGGGACATCTGGAGGGATGAGGAAATGGAAGGATTAAATGATTTGTTGAAAGTCGCCCATCTTGTCAACAGCAAAAACAGTTCCAGAACCTGAGTCACAAATCCTCAGAATTAAAAATATCTTAGAAAGTCTAGCATAACTATCTAAGAGTTGCCTGTAGAGTACAGAGATTTGTCTGTGGCACCTCAGTCTCCAGCCCTGCCACTGAAGTCATCCTCAAAGGCTGGCTGAGGTGAAGCCTGGAAACAGGCATCTTTAACAAGCCTCATGGCTGCTTCTGCAGGAGGTCAACTACAGGGCACAATTTAGGAAATTCTGCTTGTCAGTTGTCTGAGTCCCTTTTTATGAAGTTCCCTCTCTTGTTTAAATGCATTCCAATTAGGGGAAGCTTAGTACCATTGTGATACTTTCCCTTTATTGTAGGTCTGTTAGGAACAGCCTTTATCATTTTTCCTCGAAATCTGTCCCTGAAACTCTTTCCCCCCAGGATTTAATTTTGCCTTCCTTGGCCATACTCAGGGTTTCCTCTCAACATTGTATGGTAGCCTTTTTAGCATTCATACCTTTTCCAAGACTCCTCTTTCTGGGCAGGACTGGGGATTGAAAATTCTAGTCGTCTCTCACTTTGCTTCTTCTCTCACAGTCAAAATCCTTCTTCCACGAAATATATTTAAAATCACTTACACACACACACACACACACACACACACACACACACAATCAATAACTGAAGTCACTTCTTGCTGTTTTGTGGCTGAAAGCCATAAGACTCATACAAAGCCACTGGGTCTGGTCCTGGAACCAGAAGGGACTGGCTGCACAAGAACACAGCCAAACTTGTTTTTCAACAATTAACTTTTCTCAGGTACAGTCATTCTCTGGGACAAAGTGGAAGGCAGAGTGACCTTCTTCCTCCCCACAGACTCCCCAGGCTTGAAGGTGAACAGCTCAAGTGGGCGCCCCTGGGAAAGCAAGTTGGAAAACACTGACTCCCCAGGTGCCCTGTTGTTGCTGCTTTTTTTTCTTCACTGAGCTTAACCGTCTGCCCAGCTCCCTGTCTCCACTCAGCAGCTGTCTTTGTTCCCTGCCTTTCCCATACTCGATTACTCCTCTCTGTTTTTGTTTGTTGTTTGTTTAGAACAAAGCTTTATTCCATGAAAGGGATGGAAGCAGACACTCTTCTCAGGAACTACAGACATGCAGGACTTCTTTGAAGTTGAAAAGCATTCAAGGGCACGTGCAAAATGCCCTAAAGCATGGAGGGGAAACTAGAAACTGCTTAATTTTTCTTCAAGTGTTTGAAGTTGTTTGAGGGCACAGGTTCATAATAAAGAAAGGAACAAGGGAGGAAAGGGAAAGAGGAAGTTCTGAAGACTCAGAATGAAAAAGACGCAAAGACACCAGACTTGGTGGTACAGATGTGCAGACCCTTCCTCAAAAGTACTTCTCTTTCCATCTGACACCTTCCCCCTCGCCTGTCTTCTATTAGAAGACATTAAGTGTGGTGATGTGGAATCACAGAACAGGCTCTGAGGTTAGGTAAGGGGGGACTTGTTGCATTCCTGCTCTGTCCATTGCTAGCAACTACTTAACTAAGTCTACTCCTAAGTTGCATCAGCTGAAATTGCAGATAATAATGTCTATTTATATTAGCGTGGGCCAGGTTCAGCTAGTAATCTCAAAGGTCCAGGGGCTGCACACTTCAAAGCGTATTTGCCACACAAGCTGTGTGTCTCACACCAGTTAGCAGGGGGCTCTCCCACTCATAATCACTCCCCAACCTGCAGCCAGGAAGCCAGGGGCTAAGTCATTGCCACAGGGGAGGAAAAGCAAAGCAGGGAAAGACTGAAGGACTGCCTGGGTCTCACACAGCCTCAGCCTGAAAGGGAACTGTGTCCCTGGCACTCAGGTATCATACTCACATGAACTGGCTTGGGACCTCGCACCCTCTCCAATAATCAGGCTGAAAAGCAGGCTCCTTTGTGCCTAGAAAAAAGTAGATAAACAGATACTGACAAACTTCAATGACATTTACTATAGGGAGGCATAGGGCTATTGTAAGGATTAACTGATAAAATACCAATAACATGGTCAGCATCCAAAAATAGCAGCTATTATTACTCAAGATCCTTGTCATCAACTTTGTCCCCTTGTCTTTAGAGTTATTCACATCTCATTGCTACCCTAACACACATGAAACATCCCACCAAGAGATAGAACACATCCCCAAGAATACCACATCCCAAGATCCATCTTTTTGATCTAGAGGACAGAAAAAAAGGAACATAAAAGAAATACAGCATTCTTCTACAGTTTAGAGCCTTGTGGCCCTTAGCAAGCCACTGAGTGTGTCAGAGCCAGCATAAAGAGGGGAGCTACCTAATGGTATGAAATGTAGTGAACTGAAAAATTCATGATTTGAATTCCAGTTCCAACCTTGTAATTTATGGGAAATAGAACTTGGGACAAATCATTTTATCTTTCTGGAATTTGGTTTCTTCATCTGTAAAAAGAGTAGATCAGGCCTGATTATCTAAAGTTCCATAAACTAAGAATATCAATGATTACAGCTAATACTTTTGCAAGAATGGTCCTATATCCACTGAAAATTGCAGTTTTGGGGCCACCTGAGTGGCTCAGTCGGTTAAGCATCTGACTTCAGCTCGGTCATGATCTCCTGGTTTGTGGGTTCAAGCCCAGCATCAGGCTCTGTGCAGCACAGAGCCCGGAGCCTGCTTCGGATTCTGCGTCTCCCTCTCTCTCTGCCCTTCCCCCACTCATGCTCTGTTTGTCTCTCAAAATTAAATGAGTATTAAAAAAATTTTTTTAAGAAAAAGAAAATTAGAGTTTTGAATTACTTATTCAATTCTATCGCCCCAGGCCATACCTTCTACCTAGTTAAGACCTCTCAGAAACTCATGTCACACCGGATGGGTAGCAGGAAGCAGGAATGACTTCTACTTGCTCTGGCAAACGGGAGAGTATATTAGGGTTACAGAGGAAATATTATGAGTACTCTTAGCTCTCCCCAACTCAGACCTTAATTTTAGCTCACTCTCAATCAAAAAGTATCTCTTTCCCCTAATCGATGGTAGATAAACTCTCACAGATTATCAGAGGACAGCAGAGAATGAACAGAGGGAAAGATGTTTGAATCAGAGGGCAGAGATAAGCAAGCAGAAGCTCCAGACAAAGGAAAGTAAAACTACCCCTCCGTGTGTGGTAGGCAGAAAAATGGGTCCTCAAAGATCATCCTAGTGCCCAGAACTTGAGAAAACGTTACCTTACAAGGCAAGGAAGAAATAATGTTGCAGATGAAATTAAGGTTGCTAATCCACTCATTTTAAAATAGATTACTTAGGGAGGCGCCTGGGTGGCTCAGTCTGTTAAGCTACCAACTTCAGCTCAGGTCATGATCTCCAGGTTTATGAGTTTGAACCCCACGTGGGGCTCTGTGCTGACAGCTCAGAGCCTTGAGGCTGCTTCAGATTCTGTGTCTCCCTCTCTGCCCCTTCCCCACTTGTGTACTTTCTCTCAAAAAAAAAAAAAAAAAAAAAATTAAAATAGCTTACCCTGGATTACATAAACTCAATGTAATCACAAGTGAAAGAGGGAAACAGAAGAGTCAATGTCAGAGTAATACAGCATGAGGAAGACCTGGCCAGCCATTGTTGGCTTTAGGTGGAGGGATCATGAACCAAGGAATGCCGGAGCCCCTAGAAACTGGAAATGGCAAAAAGCAGATTCTTCCCTAAAGCCTCCAAAAAGAAAACAACCCTGTCGACAGCTTGATTTTAGACCAGCAAGGCCCATTTCAGACTTTCAGCATCTAGAACTGTTAATAAACTTGTGCTGTTTAAGTCACTCAGTTTGTGGTAATTTGTTACAGCAATAGGAAACCAATACACTTCATGATAATTAATTAGCAACAGGCACTTAACGGGGTGGGAACAAATTTTCATAGAAATCAGTTAATAAGAATTACAATGACAGGTAACTTGGAGTAAATATATGTGCAACAAGTAAAATTTTTTGTGAACTATAAAAAGTACCCTAAAATATATACCAGTAATTTTGATGCAGACCATATAAAGACTAGAATATGGGCACTTTTTCTGGAAGTGAAAGGCAACTTATAAAATCAGAACTGCACTGAATATCATTTACAGGTTTTATACACATTCTCAGGCAGTAAAACTTCATGGTTAGGAGCATAGGTGCTGAGACTAGGATATTTAACTCTGTTAGCTGTTCATTCTGTTGACCTTGGGCATAAACACTCAAAGCTTATATTTCCTCATATGTTCAAAAAAAAGGTAATAACATCTACCTTATGGAGTGATGAAAATTCAATGGATTAATTCAACATAAAACACAACACAGTACCTATATACAATGAGTTCAAAAATGTCATCTATATGTATTATATTTTCATTCTTACATTGATAGAATTCTCATTCCAAATGTTGTCACTTGAAGCAAATTGTTTTGTGGCCTTCAATAAGGCCCAATTAAAAAATTGCTTCCAGGTTGTTATAGTGTTAAGATTGGGTGGACCCAATGGAAGAAGTACATTCAGGTACCACACAGTAGGAAAAGCCAGGTAAGCATCTCTGCTGGCAGAATTTTGTCTTAATGAGGGATATTTCTGCCTGGGTGAACTACACATTATAGCAGCATCTGCAGCTAATCTCTGCACCTAGCGGGTGTCTGTGGACACCAATGACTCCCATTCCTACCATAAGACACAGGAGTAAAGAGTTGAAATCAACTGAAAGTGAAGGTAGCAGAAACACCTGTGGTTCTTGGCATTCCCTAAACTTAAAGAATGGTTGAATTGCTTCCTTATGAGGCAGCACAGATGCTAGTAACTTGCACCTGTTCTTAGGTGGGAAAAAACAGACAAGGGAGAAAAAAAAAAAAAAACAATAGAAAAACAAGAACTTCAAGGGAAAGAGAGACTTGTTCTCAGAAATCACTTAGACTAAAACTATACAGTAATAGAATAAATATCCATTTGGGGACTGATACTCCTCACCAAACTAAGTTTTTCATAGAAAATGTCTACTGTTGTACTCAACATAGTACTCAACAAATGCTTATTCAACTGAGTTATTAAAAGTGAAATACTATAAAATACAAAATTATGAAATGTATGGCAGGATAAGTTATTAATCTGTGATGCATTTTCCCTATTGCAGAATAATCAGAAAGAAATAGACAACATATAACACCCAACCCTAGGGAGAAGATATTAGGCTTTGTATTCTGAAACTTAGAGATCTCCACAAGAGAATTAAGCTGATTTGGTTTTAAAAGCCAAGGTTTACAGAGGCAAAGAGCTAAAGTCTATGTATAGGCTGCAGGATACAGCCCTGAGATATGTAAATGAAAGACACAGCTAGAAGGGAATGTCCTAAGATGAAGCAAGACTTTGGAGGAGGTTTACAAGGATGCCAGAGAGACAGGACCTTTGATCACATGGCTTGCAGATGTTGGAAACCTCAACACTGAGACCCCTAGTGTGAGACCTAGGGCTTCCAGGCCTTAGAAAAAAAGCCCCTGGTACAGTGGGCTAGAGAAGTGGGATCAAGACAGTCTCATCAGGGAACATCTCAGCTGGGACTGTGATGGATTAAAGACTCGTGGCCCTTCATTTTGGGGGTACCATGTAAATCCTGCATTTTCTTGTAAAACTCTAGGAAGGGAGGACAGAAAAAAGGATGTAAAGACTCATTTAATTTGATTTGGGAAAATAAAAATGTGTCATGCTTCTGCCCACATAGTAGTAAGACAAAATTCATACACCTATGTATAACAAAAGATAAGACTACACTGAAGCATTAAAGCTGTTATCTCTGTTTGTTGTTATTATAATATTCAATTGTTTCAATTATACATATAATATATATTCTTTTAAATAATATATATTCTTATAAGTATTCTTTTAAAAATAAAAGTTAATAAGTCCACATTCCGACCCTCGACTATGCGGATAATGATAAAAGGATTTTTATTTTTGGTAACAATGGACCTCGCCCCTCTTCAGAACAAAGTTCAACTTTTTACCTTTTTCTGGCCCTTGAGAAACCAGAGAAGCTGTGATATTTAGGAAACTTTCTGGCTGCTAAAGACTTTTCAGCCTAGAACAACTCCCAACAATGGTCTATTCTAGCATCCATAATGATTCTGTTAGATGTTCAAAGACTACAAGATTCTCCAAGAATGAAACAAATAATTCCTCCCTTCACTGGCAACATCAAGTCACTGAAATTACTAAAATTAGAAATGTGTCTGTGAGGGGCATGCACCTGGGTGGCTCAGTCAGTTCAGCAACCGACTCTTGGTTTCAGTTCAGGTCATGATCTCACAGTTTGCAGGTTCAAGCCCGACATCAGGCTCTGAGCTCAAAGCGCAAAGTCTTTTTGGGATTCTCACTCTCCCCCTCTCTCTACCACTCCTGTTTATGTGCTCCTTCTCTCACTCAAAATAAATACACTCTACAAAAAAGAAAGAAATGTCTCTGTGAGAGTCTATATAAAAGGGGTGTATGTGTATGTGTTTTAATATGTATTATTTCCAGTGCTGTTTATTTCTATTATGAAGATTCAGATTTCCATCTGGTAATATTTCTCTTCTGCCCAAAAGACTTTCTGGGAGAAGAACATTCCCTTACACTGCATTGTACAATTCTCAAAGTCAGGATATGACCGCCGATATATATTACTACCATCTAAACCTCAGACCCCATTCAAGCCAGCTGCCCTAATAAATTCCTTTCTAGTAAAAGAATGTGGTTGCAGAATTATTTTGTTGTCATGGCTTTTTCATCTCCTTCACTCTGGAACAAATGCCTCGGCCTTTTCTTGTCAATGACACTTTTGAAGGTAACAGGCCAGTTTTTTTTTTTCTTTTTTTTTTTTAATTGTGGTAAAAATGTATAACATCAAATTCACTGTATGGGAAAGCATTTTTCATGAGTTGACCAATTTCCAAAACTGAAATCTCCTTGATTTGAGGTATCATCTTATTTCTATATCCCTCATGCCTAACAAGAAACCTGGAATATGATAGGGT
This sequence comes from Panthera leo, assembly GCF_018350215.1. NCBI lineage: Eukaryota > Metazoa > Chordata > Mammalia > Carnivora > Felidae > Panthera > Panthera leo. Next base: position 95,111,076 of record NC_056688.1, read on the forward strand.
ATTAATAATTGTTTAGGGGTTCCTGGGTGGCTCTGTTGGTTAAGCGTCCAACTCTTGGTTTCAGCTCAGGTCATGATCTCACAGTTTGTGAGTTTCAGCCGTGTCAGGCTCTGCACTAACAGCACGGAGCTTACTTGGAATTCTCTCTCTCCCTCTCTCTGCCCTTCCCCATCTCACTCACTCTCTCTCTTGAAGTAAATAAACTTTAAAAAAAAAAAAGTTGAATGAATGAATGATATAAACCACTGGAGGTTAGTGGGCACAGGTTAAGAAAACTCTTCTGTTTTCTACATTAGTTCCTTTATTCATCCCTTAAAACACACTCTTTGACCACCTGCTCTATGCTGACTCTGTCACTAAAATGGTTCTTAATCTGAGGGGGAAGCTATAAGCAAATCATAACAATGTAATGGCTGTAGGAGATATGTAGGGGAGAGCGTAGGACCAAATAAATTGCTACCCAGCCCAGAAAAGGAAGTGATCCACTTCTGCCTGATGGAATCAGGAACAGGGTCCCAAAGGAGGTGGCAGTTGACATGACTCTTGAGGGATTAGTAAGTTTTTGAAACCAACAGGGAGGAGCCTTTAAAAAGGTAGGTTTTGTTTTGTTTTTTTCCTGTATTATCTAGCACAGCCCTAAGTTTTCAATTGTAACTCAATATTATTGCCTGAGAAATGATACGAAAATGACTAACCAGTAACTGGGTTGAAATGAAGTGAATCCCAACTCTAGTCTATTCCACCCTGATTCGGTTAATTCGAGGACCTCTGCAGATCTCCTTCTGTATAAGGACATATTTCATGCACATCCTTGCAAAGCATAAAAGCTGCCTCTCACATATTTGCTTGGTCTTAACATTTTGGGTTTCACTTAATTCCATTGTTATCTCCCAAAGTGAGATTTCTTTATAATGATCAGACAGTCTGTAACAATGCTTGAATAGACTTGTTGCCTTAAGAGTAGATTTGATTTTATTGATTTTCTTATAATGTTTGTAATTGTTCCAGTTTGTTGGAGCTTTTTTCTTTCCTTTCTTTTGTGTTTCCTAATTGCTTTATCTTTAACAGAAAAGATCTGTTTGTGGCTTGTTGATCTTTTCCTTCATTAAGAATGTATGTTGCAAGACAAACTTGGTAAAGAAGGGCAAAACTATTATCAAAAATTTGATTACACTCTCTAATATAGGTTTCTCTTTCATAAAAACAGTACAAAATGTCTTTGTCCTTCACTTCATGAATAATTATACTCTTTGGAGGGGAAGAAATCTGTTATGTTCAGCACTTTGATTCCAATGCTGTGTTACGTTGTTTGGCATAAAACTTGGTTATTTGATCCTCTTTGTCCTTCTTAATGCCTCTGCATTATCATCTGTGTTTTAACAAATGAAATGAGTAACCATCCAAGGTCAATACAAAAACCCTGAGGAGAAGCATCTCTTCCTATGCACACATTCATTCAACAAACATTTATTGAATACAAACAAAATGCCAAGTAGGTTGTCAATTATAGGGAAGAAAGACAACAAAATATGTTTCCTAATCCTAAACCTGGGTGAAATTGCAGAAGGGAATGAGACCCATCAATGCCTCCAGTTGTGATGGTACATGGCATTTATATTTCAAGCCAGGGACTCAAGAATCACGTAAGTCTGAGTTCAAGTCTTAGTTTTGCTAAAAAGTGAGTGACCTCAGGCAAATTACCTGTCCTATTTGAGTTTTAATTTCCAGTGTTAATTCTCAGCAGTACCTCCCTCAAGATTTTTGTAAACATTACATGAAATAATGCAGGTAAAATGCTAATCAGAGTGTCAGGTATAGATTAAGCACTGGATGAGTGCTTACTAGATATACTCTAATCCTGCCTCATTTACATTAGCCCACTAGGCTAAAAACATAGAAGATTCCCAATAAATGTTCACTGACTAAAGCCAGTCCAAATATTCTACCCCCAATGCAATCAGATGATGCAACATCAGACATTAAATTGAGGATTTCCAACCTAAGTTGGGAAAGTTAAACGGGTATTGGGGTAAGTGGGTGGGAACACGAGCACACGACTGGTGTACTGCAGTCCAAATCTCTCACATTAACACCAGTCTCATGCTCTTTCTATTCATATAAAGTTAATTTGATGGTCGACAAGCAGTCTGCAAACTGCTTATATTCCAAAATTCCAATTTCTGGTTAAAGAAAATATAACATGAATGCTGAATCAGAATATACTTCTTGGTGCATCAGATTCCATCTTCCATTATCTAGGCCCAGCTTCAGTCCTTCTCCTTATGGTAAAATGAGCACGCTTTTAGAAATAAATACAAGGGGCATCTGGGTGGCTCAGTCAGTTGAACATCTGACTTCAGCTCAGGTCATGATCTCACAGTCCATGAGTTCGAGCCCCGTGTCAGGCTCTGTGATGACAGCTCAGAGCCTAGAGCCTGTTCAGAGCCCTCTCTCTCTGCCCCTCCCCTGCTCATGCTCTCTCTCTGTCTCAAAAATAAATAAAAACATTAAAAAAAATTTTTTAAAGAAATAAATACAAAAATATACAAGGTGCTAGTCTACCAGGTGTCACCTCCATGACAAAAGGAACTATAAAAATAATAACTCCTGGAGAAAGGAAAATCATATGAATCTATAATGAAAAGTTCACAGAAATTATAACATCTTAAAAATAATTTGAAATCATTTGAAAAAAATAAGCCAGGAGCATCTGGGTGGCTCAGTTGGTTAAGCAACTTTGCTTCAGGTCATAATCCCAGGGTTCGTGGGATCAAGGCCCACATTGGGCTCTGTGATGACAGTGAGGGGTCTCCTTGGGTTTCTCTTTCTCCTGATCTCTCTCTGTCTCTATCTCTCTCTCTTTCTCTCTGCCCTTCCCCTGCTCATTTGCACACTCGCTTTGCCTCTCAAAACAAATAAACATTAAAAAAAAGAAAAAAGAAAAATAAATAAGCCAACAGTCTTGAACAAGAAGAATAACCAGTTCCAACAAGCAATCAGTAGCTAATTATTGAGCACCTTCTATGCACTCAGCATTTTCCAAAAGCTTATCTAAGAATAACCTTGAAAATTTTCTGTCCATGTGGGTAATGACCTGAACAGGTATCAGGTAAAAGAAATAGAATAAACTGAACTCTGCTGAACCAATAAAATCAAATTATCAAAAAACATAGCTAATGTTACATAAGCAATAAGGCTTCAATATAGGACAGAGAAAAGTGTTATGGACAAAATCTCTATGGAAGTTTAGAATAAATTTGTTTAAGGCAATGTGCTTAAGGCAGATCCTGTCAAAAACAGCACATAAAAAATTTAGGCACTGACTGTGGTTTATAGAATTCTCCTTTTTTGGAGGTTGGTATTTACCATCATCCTGATAAATGCTTCTTTACAGTCTATTCATTCCTTGTTGGCCCATATCCCCCTCCTCTAGTATTTATTGCATAAAGGAATGTTTCTCAGACTATTCAGAGATAAGTCTCTTCATTGATGGAGGGTTTTCACACTGCCTATTATGTGCCTATCTAGACTCAGCCAACAATTTATTACCAGTTGAAAAAGGAGGCAATGAGGTAAAAGACTGAATTGTTTTTATGTCCATGTCTATATTTCTTAAAGAGTAAGAACCCTTATAAAAGAAATTCATCCTGGAGCCACATGAACCACCATTCATTTGGAGTAAAGTGAACTTGTTATAAAATATTGAAAACAGAATCAAATTCTATGAGGCTGTCACTATGTTTTACTACCAGGAGCCATTAAAATCTCTACCCAGTTACTTTCTCCTCTTACCAAATAAAATAATGCTATGAGCCTCCAAATATGAGTTCCTTGGAACAGCACACATATTGGCTAGAGTCAACACATAGCATTAGAACGTATGCCCTCATACCACTCTCGCTTAGGGAAAGTCCCCTGTACTGAATGTGATATTTAAAGTTTCATTAGCCTTGAAGTATATAGCATGGTATAGTAGAAAGAGTATTAAAGAGTCACACAATTTCTTTTTTAGCCCCACGTCTGTCACTAACATACTTTGTTAACTTGAACAAGTCATTGAACTTCTCATTTTCTTAATATAAATAATGAGAGTTTAGATGAAATAGCCTCCAAGATCCTTTTATTTAGGTTCTACATTATTTGAGTCTGTATTTACCAACCAATGCAAATGTCCAGGCACCAGCCTGCCTCTCCACACCATATCCACTATGGAGTAATGTATTCTAGGTGCTGCCAGTACATGTGCTTTAGTGAGCACTTTCCAAAGCAAGATATATTAATTGAGCAACATCTATGTGAGAACATAAAGTTTTAACTGTGACCACATATGACTTTACAAGTAGCCACTTAAGTTCAGTCAAATTAACAGTTACTATAGGGTTATTCTCCAATTGCTGGGCAAAATAACCAGATCTTAAGCAAAATAAACAGATTTCTCTTTTCTTCCCATCCACAATGGAAGTGTTAATATATAACTACTACCCTGAATCTCAAAGTACAGATTCTAATGTGGTCAGCACTTCCAACTCAATATTTAAGTATCAATTAGATTTTTGCACCCCCAAAAAATCAACAGAGACAATTTTATCAATAGATGAATATGTTTACCCTCATCTCAGAAAGAAAAGGCAAGGAAGGGCAAGGAAAGCAGAGCAAGAAAAGAGAATACATCATGTTTCAAGTTACTGTTACTATTACTGATCTGACCTACATAATCCCTTGCCCTTTAAGTCTTCAGAGAGATCCATTTGCAAGCACTAGATGGTTTTATTTGACACTAGAACACCAGACAATTATAGTCCATTTTGATTGTATACTCCTGCAAGAAGACATATGAGGCCCAAACACAAGCCTCCTGGAAGAGGCAGAGTGCCCTGATAAGTACTCTGTTCGGGGAAGAGGTAACTTGTGTGCATTTATGACCATGGGGATGCCTATTAACATTTTTATGCCCCCTTTCATAAGTCTAAGAATAAGGATATCATAGCAGCGATATTTCCTGGTACAGTGAGATCTGTAAGAAGGCATACAAAAGATTTTGGATCCTCTAGCCCCATGACTAAAAATAATTTTATCAATTTAAAAATATTATCTATTTTATTGAAAGGTAATGGACGACCTACAAATTGGCTGATGGTAAGTACACAGATTGATAAGTATTGACAAATGTACACTGTAGTGCACCACCACCACAATCAGGTTTATAATGGAACACTTCCATTACCCCCAAAAGTTCCATTATGTCCCTTTGCAGACAATACCCACCCTCCAGCCCCAGAAAACCTATGATCACCGCCAATATGGTTTTGCCCTTTCTTGAATTTCCTAGAAGTAGAATCATCATACAGTATTTAATTTTGTATCAATCTTCTTTCATGTAGCATGTTTTTGAGATTAATTCATATTATGAGTAATAATATTCTTATGTCTTTTATCACTACATAATTTCATAGTGTGGCTGTGCCAAAATTTATTTAGCAATTTGCCAATAGATGGACATTTGGTCTATTTCCAGTTTGGGGCTCTTATGAATAATGCTGCTGTGAACAATATTGTGAAATTCTGTATGTGGACATATATTTTCACTTTGCATGGGTAGACATCAAAAAAGAAGTGGATGGGTCATTTGGTTAGTGTACATTTAACTTTGTAAAACCTGTCAAACTGCTTTCCAAAGTGGCCATGGTGTCCTTCATTCTCACCAGCAGGATGTGAAAGTTCCAGTCCTTCCATATCCTGGAAAATACCGAGAATTTTCAGACTTCTTAATTTCATTTTTTCCAGTGGGTATCTGATGGTACTTCACTGCAGTATTAATCTGCATTTCCCTAGTGACCAATTACGTGGAGCATCTCTGCATGTGCTGCCTGCTATCTGCATTCCTTTCGTACGTGTGTGAAGTGTCTATTCAAATCTTCTGCTCATTTTTAAAATGCGGTTATATGACTTACTCTTGAGTAACACAATTTCTCTATATATTCTAGATACAATTTTTTGGGCAGATGTTTTCTGCAAATGTTTTCTCCAATTTTGTGGCTATCTTTTTCATTTTCTTAACAGGAGTTTTCAATAGGCAAGTTTTAATTTTGATGAATCCATATTCTTTTTTTTTCTTTTAGGATTGGTGCTTTTTGCGTCCAAACTTTTTGTGTAAGAAACCTTTGCCTAACTCAGGGTAACAAAGATTTTATCCTGTTTTCTTCTAGACTGTTTATGGTTTCAACCCTTATGTTTAATCTATGGCCCATTTTTAATTAATTTTTCTGTAAGGTGTGATAAAAAGGATTGAGGCTCTCTTCTTTCCAGGTGGATATACAGTTACTCCAGTTCTGTTTGTTAAAAATATGATTTTTTTCGATACTAAAATATCTCTGCACCTGTAATTAAGAGTTTGACTCCATTTTTGGTGTTTAACTAAGACAGCTTTCAAGCCACACCTGCCTCTTGCCAGTCTGCCCAATAGCTTGGGAGATACCAGCAGGAAATTCAGATTTTCCAAAGCCCCAGCCAGCATGCAGACACTTTTCGCCAGGGCCACACCCAGCCACTATAAAGTTCTAAGCACTCCCTAGGTCTTACTCAACCCAGCAGGTACCTGCTTGTGCCTGATGTGCCCTCCCCAGGAGTCCCTTTGGTAACAAAAACCTTTTCTCTCAAATCTTCTTTATGTATCTAGTGTCATCATCCCAACTATTAACTGGGAGGTGGCCCATCCACCTTCCATTATGTCACCACAAAACACCTTTGTTAGAGATCAATTGACTACATGAGTAGAAGTCCATTTTTGAAGGCTCAATTCTGTTACACTGATGTGTCAAAACCATATGGTCTTCATTACTGTAGCTTTATAATTAGCTTTAAAATCAGACAGCATAAGTCCCTTTCTATTTTTCAAACTCGCTTTGTGTAGTCTAGGTGTTTTGAAATTTCATATACATTTTAGGATCAATATGTCAAAATATTTTTAAAAATTACTGAGATTTTGATATAGATTGTATTAAATCTAGAGACAAATTTTAGAAAAATTGCTATTAATAACATTCATGTTTTCAACCTAAGAATATCATGTAACTCTCCATCTGTTCAGATCTTGATCTCAGCATAATCTTATTGTTTGCAGTAGCAAGAACTGACAGATCAAAATTTATTCCTAAGTTTTTTTTGTTCCTAAGTGTTTTTGATGTAATTTTCAAATTTTTAGTTGCTATCATCTACAAATAAAATACATTTCTGCATATTAATCTAGTACCCTGTGACCTTGCTAAATCCATTTAACAGTTCTAATATTTTTAGTCTATTCCTTAATGTTTTCAAGAAATTTGGCCCTGTTATCATGAAGAAAGTCATATTTACTTCTTCCTTTCCAATAAATGTGCCTTTTTCCCTTACTTTATTGCACTGAAAAGGTTTTCTACATCAGTCTTAAATAAAAGTGGAGAGAGTGAATCTCCTTGTCTTGTTCCTGAGATTAGGTAAGAAGCATTCAGTCCTTCATCCTTAGGTAGAATAGACTTATTGCATTATTTGCTTGATTCTTCCCCCATCCCTCTATCTACAACATTTCCAATATAATCTTCCAGTAACCTACCACTCTTGACTCTGTACCTAACCATGTGATTTTTCTTGAAGCATATTTACTTAAATCCTGTTGGTCAAGATGAGGTTGGAAAAAGTATTTATACATTTCCATTTTATTCTCTTTCCCCCTCCTATTTCAATAAAAAGATGTCTGAGCTGACCTCCTAGAAATGAAAGACATGTGGAACAGAACCAAGTTGACCCAATAGTCCCAGCCACATCTATCATATATAGATCAATTCCATCATCCAGTGACCTCCAGACATATGAGTAAGCCCAGCCAAAAACAGCCAAACCACCTAGTCAAGCTCCATTTGACTGCAGGTTTATGAGGAAGCCCATCTGAGATTACCTGAGCCATGCCAGAGAAGCAAAAGCTTACAAATACATTTATTGTTCTTTGCCACTGAAATTTTATAATTGTTTGTTATGCAGCTTTACTGTGCCACTAGTTAACTGATACAGTGGATTAGAATCAGCCTGTGTAAATCCTATTTGATTTAATCTAAGAATACCAATAGTCATCTGAAATTCTTCCACATTCTCAAAGCATCAAACACAGCCCTGTTATTTCTGCAAATGTTTCAGAGAAAAGGGCATGAGCTATTAACATCTAAGTTTCAATGAATTTTTCATATTCAGAGGCTTCCTACAATAATATTTACAGTGTCCTTGAAAACATTTATATGTGTTAGGGCACAGAGGAGGGTGTACATAGTTGGAGAGAACAAGGATTTGATAATATCAAATAAATTGGGCCATTGTTACATGCCAAGAGTGCTTGTCACCTGCCACATTTCTTTCTCCAGCTCCAAAAGCAGTCCCTCTTCCTTGTGCTCCATCATGAGAGGAGTTTTGGCAACAGAAATGCAACATTCCTCTTGCGATTTCAATTTCACAGTTGAATAAGGAACAAGCATGAGCAGAGAGTAGCCTAAGAAAGGCATGACAAGCATGGCAGATGGGGGAGCCTAGCCATTTATTCTGCATCTTTCCTCCTTCCCATAACCCTTTCACTTTGTACAATTAAAAAAAAAATGAAAGTGGGCTTCAAGTCCTGATGAGGTACCAGATACAGCCTTTAACTTCCCCAGATGACTAGATTCCAATCAGGCAGAAACATGGGATTGGTGTCTTTCCATTAATCTCTGGTTGTGTTTCTGCTTTAAGGCTTATTTAAAGAATAAACTTATTCTCCAGGTCTGTGCCACTGGAAGAGAAGGAAAGAGAGGACAGTGAAAGTGACATCTGTCAGCTAGCAGTAATTAAGCAGAGATGTGTCGAGTTTCAATGCTCTAAATGGTCCTGTTAAAGTGTTGATGAGCAGTGAAATGTCTGATTAAATTTTAAGCACAGATAAATGGGCTGGCCCCAGCATAGGATAAGGCTAATGGAGTAGTAGACTGAACAAATTAAACGAACAATGTGTCAGTGCTAGTGAAGGGATAAGCTGGCACAAATATGCCTCTTCTAGAGTCTAACATAGCTTCCTCTGCATGATCACAAAGAATAGATTTTCTGCAAGGACCCCATGAGCTTCAGCATATATCAGGGTAGTGGAAAATGCATCAGTTGAGCTATTAAGGGATGAGAGTTCCAGTTCTGGCTCTAATGCCATCGAAATGATCTAAGATAAATCATATCATTTCTTTGGTCCTCAGTTTTCTCATGTGTAAAATAGGGGGTTAGTTCACAGCCTAAAAGCTCTAAGAAGCTATGATTTAAATTTCATAAATGATTTAAGAACCAAAATTTTATTTTTATGCCAAAGCCAAAAACATTTGAAGTAGTGATCCACAGAATGTGTACTTCAAAGCCTTAAATAGCATGAAGATAACCGGAGGGATAAGATGGGAAACATATTTTTGGTGGCTTCAGGACCTCATCCCATCATTGAACCACAGCAGGTTTTCTCTCATCTGTTTTAAGTTTTGGGTTCCATGCACATTTTTTGTAACAGGCAAAGATTCTGACAATAAACAAATTAAAAATCACTGTATTATTTTTTCTGATTTTCTGTTCATATTTTAGGGGAACAGGCAAATTTGAAGAGGACATGGGGATCAAAATAGAACAGAATAGTGAATTATGGACTGAAAGAATCTTGGAGAGTAATCCATTCCCCGTATCATTGAGTCAAGAAGACCAAAGGCAGAGTGTCTCATGGCCTCTAATGACAAGACTTCAGAATTTGGCACTTGAGATGTCATTATGTACAAGAAATTCTGAAGATGCTTGTTTTCACTCTTACTGATCAGGAAAACCCTCACATGTCCAATGGAGCAGCAAAAATCTTGCAAAGGTCTAGAACTCAATGGGACCCTAAACATCACCAAATCTGGATCTTGTATTTTCTGTTTCTCTCACTTTCCTATTATTTGCAATTATGATTTCACACCTTCTCCATTCTCTTCATATTTTCTACCTCCTTCTATCTTCTCTTTCACATAAATGACTTGGACTCATACTTGATGAGAAAGTAGAAATTATTGTCCATGAACTCCCACAGTTCTCACTACCAAATCCACAAACACATCAACACCTTCACCCTTCCTTTTGTTTTTAACTAAGGAAGTTCTCCAACCTTCTATTAGACGCCTTGAGTCCCCTTCTCCCTTGACTCTTCCAGCAATCTCAGTTCTTAAATCATTGTCTCTTTCTTATATCTTGTCTCCCTCTCTCTACTTAATCATTCCCATTAGCAGTAAACATTCTATTATTTCTTATTATTTAAAAAACTACCCATTGGGTCAGCCTACACTGCCACTTTCTAGGTACTGATATTTCTGTTAATCTTCTTGAAAGAACTTGTGCACATGCGCACACACATACACACACACACACACACACACACACACACACACACACTTTAGCCACTACTTCAATTACAATTCCCATAAAATCTGGATCAATGGAAGGATGGATTAATAGATAGATAGATAGATAGATAGATGACAGATAGATGTACTTTATGTTTCTCTCTTACATTATGGCATTCTCCTCACTTCTTCAAAGTCAGACTTTGCTTTGGGAAACATTCATACTGTTAGAGCAAAAAAATCAAGAGAAAAGAAACTACTGTTTGTATCAATTTTCAAAGCCGACATTTTTTAGAGTATATAAACACAGATTAGTTTTGAAGGACAGAATTGGTCAAGAAAGAAAGTGAATTTTAAAATTCCAGAAACCACCTCTATAGAAAATAAAGCCTATAGTCTGAAAGTGTAGTCTTACCAGGAACCATGGATTAGAGAGATGGAGGATATTAGGTAAGAAAATCGTTACCTCCTCACCTAATAGACAGTGGAAGATGAAAGCCAATCTAGCAGGTTCTGGATATAATAGGGATGGGAATGCAGGAGCAGACGAAGCAGTAAAACATATGTGTCCTAACTCTCCATTCTGGGTCAAAATCATGGGTAAATGATGCTGCTTAAAATAACCATAAAATTTGGGCACAGAGCAGATTAGAGCTTGTTCCTTACTTCTCTGGCCACAGACTGGGAAAATTTCAATTTCCTTTGACGAAATACTGTGTTCAATAAGATGCTATCTAGGTAGTAGGCTAAGAAATAGCTGACAGAAATCTGTAAGAGAAATAATCAAAGACAGTGCCATTAGAGTCTCCTTCTTCATCCACCAGCACGGATGCTATCTAGAAATTCCTGCATACACTCACTAGACGAAACAAAAGGTGGCTGAGTCAATAGTCTAGGGAGTATCACAGAACTACCTGAGGAAGTCATGAAGTACCCTATAGTGGAAGTTGAAAGGTGATAACTGGATCCATGCGTAAGATAGAAGGTGTTGCCAAGGTCTAAACTATCTGCTATGCCAGCCAGATATGGGGGTAAGAGGAGAGGTATGAGCCCTGACAATGCCATGAAAGAAGACATTTTGCTTCATTAGCAGCAGGCCTCAACACCAGATGCCATCAGGAAGCCCAAAGACCAAATGGATTAAAGGACATCTCCATGAAATTTACCAAGGATCCCCAGGACAGTATAATAAGTTACACATGGATCTGCTGACTCTTTCCCACATTTGGTCATGAGAATACATGTCTGCATCTACACTAAACCAGCCATTTGTCTAAGAGAAAAGTAAATTAGTTTTGGGGGGTTAAAAATGCAACAGGCATGCTCCATTCTCATATAGCCAACTGCCAACTTGACATCTTTACTTGTAATGTCGCAAAAGCATCTCAAAACTTATCATATCCAAATACAAATTCTTGATCATCCCCTCCTGCTCTGGTCCTCCTTCAGATTTCATCTTCTTATTAAATGACAAATGGCACTTCATGAACCCACCCAATCGCCTGGGAGCCATTCTTGAAATCTCCTCTGTTCTCATTCTTAGAAATCTCACAGGGGAATCTACTGCTCCTGTCTTCTACTGCCACATTTCTGATCCAAGCCAACAACATCTCTTGCCTGGGCTATTGTCCTCAACAATGAACTCAGGGAGTTTTATTCTATTTAAATATGGGATTTCTAGATATGCATGGTGGAACTGAAAATATGTTCATTGCTTCCTCTTGTCAAGCCCTTCTTAACTGAGAGACGAAAGATAAAGATGTATGACTAAGAAATCACAAAAGTCTACATGATGGAAACATGCTGGAAAAGTAAGCAGATCAGAAAGGGCCAATTAGTCAGTGCCAAAAGAATAGAATGCTGATGAGGAACCAATCAACTCAGCAATTTGTACTATAAACACCCCTGAAAAGCTCATGAGTAACAGGTAGCAGCATGGCATACTGGTAAGTGTTTAGCAACTGGCTCTCCTATTAAAACAGACAAACAAACAAATAAACAAACAAACAAACAAAAGCACTGACTTGTACCATTGCTGATTTCCATGATGCAAATATTCTATGTTCAATTGCAAATTACTAATGTAATGTCACTGAATGCAGACTTTAGAAGAAATGTACAACAGGGAGCCTGGCTGGATTAGTTAGAAGAGCATGTGACCCTTGATCTCCAAGTTGTGAGTTCAAGCCCCACTCTGAGTGTAGAGATTACTTAAAAATAAACTAATTAAGTTTAAGAAATGTACATAATCTGTGAATACGGATGACACAATCCCTAAATTATATACATGGAGTACAAAATGTATGGGTCACGTACCTTTTCCCAGGAAGACCCTCAGACATGTGCTCCAGCAAGACTAAAGAGGATCCTCACAACCGTGACTCTATCTCTGGTTAGAAATAATGAGAAGTCCCAAGAAAAGAGCTGTGCAGACCAAGCCCAGAATAAAGCAGGAAGTAGGAGGATCCTAGTAAGTAGCGTTTGAATTAAAAATGAAAAGGAACCAACATATTCCAGTGCTTAATAGAAATTATACAGTTTGGGTAAAAATTGGGCTCGGGATAAAAGAATTAATGATACAGATAGAAAATTAAAAGAGTGAATGATGAAGAACTTATTACTACCAGGTAACACGAATAGCTATGCACAAAAAGGAAGTGTCATCAGTGAAAAATACTTACTTGATAATAATTGTAATGTAAACAGTGAGTAGCTATTTCTACCATGTGATATTACTATATTAGGTAGAAAACATTGGGGAGGGCGGTGATGCTGGTATGATCTTCCATAGTTGAAAGACAATATATAACATCTAAAACTGAAAACTAATGAAGAAGGAACAATTGAAATAACTGGAGAGATTCTTCAACTATTGCATGAAACTGGTACCTTGAGAATAATGTCCCTCATCTTTATTTCTCTTGCCCAATGCAGACACCTGGGGTCTCTGCAAAGCGGTGGAGGTCACAGCAAAGACCTCAGAAGACCTCTATTTGATGTTGTCACCTGTCACGTCTAAAGCAAAGTACCTGAATCCGAGCCTCCTCCTCCATTTATCAAAGGATAAAAGAAGAACAAGAGGTTGCTATTTTTCTGTTATGGAAGCTCTGCCAACAGTGTAATGCTGGGGTTAAGAGCATGGGGTCTGGCATCAAATGGCCTGGATTTAACTTATCACTCTGACCCGGACAGCTATATGACCTGGGCGAGTTAGTTAAATCTCTCAGTCTCAGTTTCTCATCTTTATAATGGGAATAGCAAGACTACCTATTCCACAAAAACAATTGGGAGAATTAAATAAGATAATATATGTAAAATGCCCAGAACAATATTTGGTACATAGTAAAGAATTGATAAACATTAACTTTTATGATTACTATTTGGCTTTTTAAAATTATGTAGCCAAATGACTCTTATAAATGTAAAAAGGTAAATTAAAAGAATAGTATATGTGATGGGTTGTAAGGCTTAAAACGAAGTAGGCTCTACGGAACAAAGTGTAGTATGCTGGGTCTTATCTGATGTAACAGTTTGGGTTTCTGGGGGGAGAGCATGAGAAATACTATAAATATGCAGGGTTTTGTTTCTTTGGAGGAAAATTGGAAACTCTGTAAGTAAACCCAGAGATCTTTCCAGGGGAAAAGATTAAGACCCTTAACCATTGTTCCTAAGATTCAAAGTCATTAAAATTTATCTGAGTGTGTTGGCTTGACCATGATTTAGAACCAAAAACACAGAAAGGCAATCCATCTCCTACTATGATTAATCAGCAGGAAGGAAGAAGACAATGGCACTGTGAGCAGGTTGGTACTAGCAGGAGGAAGATAATGACCATTCTGGCTTCATGAGGGGTCAGACACCAGAGCCTGTCCTGAGGAAGCCATCCTACTTATCAACTTCTACTCCCCAGGAATGGTGATATTAGTTCATATGATCAGCTCTAACACCGAAAATCCATGATAATTTTGGAATAGGGCACACGTGGCTGAGTGTGACAAGAAATAAACTTTCTGTTGTGTCTTAAATTAATAAAGCACAGGTGATGTTCAAAGTAAATGGAGGAGGAGGCTCAGATTCAGGTACTTTGCTTTAGACATGACAGGTGACAACATCAAATAGAGACAGGTCTTCTGAGGCCTTTGCTGCGACCTCCACTGCTTTGCAGAGACCCCAGGTGTCTGGATTGGGCAAGAGAAATAAAGATAAGGGACATTAGTCTCAAGGTACCAGTTTCATGAAATAGTTGAAGAATTCTCTAGTCTCAAGATTATATCACAGATTAGGAAGCAATTATGGTTCTTCGTACATGAGTGAGATTTTGAAAGGTTGTTTTGTTAGTAGAAAGGCAGAAAACATGGAAAGAACTAGACTTCGTGTTAACTGAGTGTATTCTCACCGCAAACTTTAAGACAGAACATCCTATTCCCATATACTTATCCCTGTTATGAGAAAAATGAATCAGTTGGCTCTTGAATGTATTCTAGGCCCCACCCTACTTGTTATAAGTAGAGAAGCTAGCATTGTGGATTTATTTTTTACTGGTTTCTTTGCTGTTGTTGTTGGGTGGCTTGGTGCTGGATTTGGACTAGTGCATCCCACCCTAGGGATCCCATTTCCCCACTTGCAAAGGAAAGATAATGAATGGTCACCCCTTTCTATTTCACAAGAACACTGAAAGAAACAAGGAGTGCATTACATCAAATAACATAAATAGCTACAATTTTCTAAGCATTCATTAAAAATGTGGCACTGTGCTAAACATTTCATACAAATTATTCCACTTCATTCATTCTTTACACAAACACTGTGAAAGAGATATTATTATCTCCAGGTCACAGACAACAGAACCAAGGCTCAGAGAGGTTATATAATTTCCTCAGAGACCAACACTAGGATTCAAGCTTACCCCTTTCTCAATCCAAAGACAACTACCCAAATCCCACTTTCCTGGAGTTCCCAGGGGATGGAAACCACATAAATCAACCATAACTATTTTTTTTTTATCTTTCAATGTGTTAAAAAAAAACTGTAATCAGGATCTTCTGATTCTCCTGGATCTCACCCACAAGAAAAGTTTAGCCATAGGTATTATCTCTGTGAAATGGCAACATTTGACATAATGGGAAACCTTTAAATCAATTAAAAATATGTGAGATATTTAATCCCTGGAAGTTTGGAATTTTGGTATAAGGAAAATATTGACCCAAGACCACTATCTTCACACAGTTACTTATATGGGCCTTTCTTCATATGCATATCATCATATGGTCACCATATACATGTAATAACTGTACTAAGTAGTCTTATTTCCATTTTTTAAATGGCTTTATAATATTGCTTTGGATTATCATGTCAGAAGTTACTTAGCCAACTGCATAATGAAAGATATTTTATTTATTTCAAACTGTTTACTATGATAAATAATGCTGTAATAAACATGTTATGCATATATTTTAAATATATTTTCAATTATGTTTGGCACACTAAACATTTTCAACTCATTATGACACAAAACTGAATTTATAATCTGCAAAATGTTCACTTTCTCACCAACATATAAAAATACTTTTTCTTTTTTAATCAGTCAGCATTTGTGTATTATTACTCATTATAATAAGGTCCTGACTATATTTTCATAGCACCAGATACTTTACTATGAACTATGGCATATATTCCTTTTGGCTATATGAATAGCCTTATTTCACCAATACCCAACAAGCAAATATCCTCAGGATTTTCCTAATCACAAATCATCATGAAAATCATACAAAAAAAAAAAAGGTGGGGCTATAAAAAGAGAAGCATGAATTTCAGGCCTGTCATCTAATCTCCTTTATTTACTTAGAATTTAATAAGCCACTAGGCGCATAGGCTGGTACTCAAATCCATGGCTATAGCACAACAGCCCTGGGAACTTTGAAGGATGTGCTAGGAATAAACTTATGTCTACATCCCATCTTCTACATCTCTGCTTTCAACTATTTGGTCAGGGATCTTGGGCAAGCAGGCATCTTGGGCAAGCGTGGTAGAAACTGTGCTACCCCTATGTGGTGACAAGCAATACCATGAGTAACAAATGAGCCTATTACTGCTTTACAGTAGAAGAGACAGGTTAATCCTTTGTCAAATCCCTGTGCATGGTGTCCTCTTCCTTGTTCCAATTACCCAGGAAGTGATGGCACTTTCTCATCCATGGCCTTTCAACACCTGCTGACATGTATTTAGAACATGGCTGGGTCTGTGAGTCTTAAGCACGCTGTGTCCAGAAAATACAAGTAACAAAGGTACACAAGAGACGGAGATCCAATACTTTCTAGACTCAGACAGCACTCATATAAAAATGAGAGGAAGAGGGGTGCCTGGGAGGTTCAGTCATCTCAGTATCTGACTCTTGGTTTAAGCTCAGGTCATGATCCCAGGGTCATGGGAACGAGCCCCATTTGAGGCTCCACACTAAGTGAGGATCCTGCTTAATATTCTCTCTCTCTCCCTCAGCCCTTCTCCCCCATGTCTAAAATTTAAAAACAAATTAAAAAATAAAAATAAAAACCAGAATAAGAACTAAGACAAGCAAAGAGAGAATCTTTTTCAAACAAAATATGTATTTAAATCAAGAAATAATTACTCAAATAGAATCAGTCATAGAACACAGAATACCACCAATAACCAACATCTTGATTTTACTAATGAGGAATCCGACTCCCTAGAAATTGTAATAACTTGCCTAAGTTAGTTTGTGGCACAATCCCTATGAAAGATACGCCCTGAAATCTCATTTGCCTTTTTTTTCATCATTAGCAATTCAGATTCCCTCATTTTAAATAGCTTTTTATTCATTCAACAAATAACTTTTGAGTATCTTCCATAAAATTACTACACCAGGCTCCAGGGATTCAGCCAAGGTTGAAGTGTAATGATGCTGGGAATGTAAAATCAAAAGTCATGGTTTGGCAAGGAGATAGGCTTATCGACTGGTACTTAAAATGCAGTGTGACGAGGAGAATCAAAACAAATGGAATCCAAAGAAGTGTGCTCCAAAGTCTGCCTGTGGGACTCGGGGAATTTCTCAAAAGAGGTGGCCCTTGAGGTGGCTTGAAGGATGAATAGAGGTTAATAAGGAATGAAATAGGGAACAGCATAGGAGGCAGACGGAATATTATATAAATGGGATAGAAAATTTTTAAAGCGACATATAATTTAACCCATTTCTTCACCTCTAATGACACAGTACCTGATTGATATACCTCCGTATTTTTGGTTTCCACCATACCTTGCTAGTGGAAGGCTTTCTCGGCTTAACTGTTGGTGTTCCTAAGGTCCTCAGCCTTCTGTCTTTTCTCTACACACTCTGCCTTGGCTTTCATTGCCTTGATTATGTGCCCCAGGTCTCTCTCCTGAGCTCCAAATCAACAAGTACAATTGTATAATGGAAAGGCTCACTTAAATGTAACATAAACATCTCAAACACAAAATATCTGAAAATATTCCCAAAGCTTTCTCTACAAACACCCTATTCCCATTCCTTTGTTACTTCAGTAAATTGCACCAAGACAGTTAACCAAGAAAGAAACCTCAGTATCACTTCTGACTGTTTTCTTGCCTCCATATCTTGCACTCAATCTGTCACCAAATCAGTCAAAAATCTTCCTGACATTTATTCCACTGCACTGTCCCAAGCCAGTAATAGAACTCATATGTACTATAGCAGAAAACTTAGCCTTCGTGCCTCTAGTTGTATCACCATCAAAAACTATCTACATACTATCTTAATTTCTGGGAAACAGAACTAATCACATCACCCACCCTCAAATACTTAAAACTCTTTGGTAGACTTCCAATCACCTTATTTACAATTCCAATTTCTATGATCTGGTCTCTATGTCTCCCATCTCATCTCCTATTATTACCCCTTTACCTCCTGTGATCCAGTGTTATTCTAACCTGCTTATTCTATTCCATCATGCCAGATCATACCACATTCTTCTCCTCCTATCAGAAACATACTTCCTTTCTTCTACTTTTCAAATTTAACACGTTCTTTTTTTAAAATGTTTGAGAGAGAATGTGTGTGTGCGGCGGAGGGGCAGAGAAAGAGGGAGACACAGAATCCCAAACAGGCTCCTCACTGTCAGCACAGAGCCCAGTGCAGGGCTCAATCCCATGAACCATAAGATCGTGCCCAGAGCCAAAACATGAGTTGGACACTTAACCAACTGAGCCACCCAGGCATACCAACACAGTCTTTAACTTTAGGCTTCAGATTAAGTGTAACTTCCCCAAGAATCTTTTTGTGACGTTATCCCGGCTTTCTTTCCCAAATCATATTATTCACCACATTTTTTGTTATGACATTTCAAATGTCTACAGAGTGATTTATGCCCCATTCCCAGACAAGCAATGGCTTGTTGCTTTCTGTTGCTATGGATTAATTTGCATTTTCTAGAATTTTAGATGGAATCAAACATTAGGTACTCTTTTTAGTCTGGCTTCTTCCACTCAGCATGATTTTGCTTTTGAGATTTTTCTATGCAGGTTTCTGGTTTCTACACATCCATACCAAGAAAAAGGATCAAGAGAAACGCAAACATTCAGATGATTCAATATTTGACCTAATCAAAACTTACCTTTCAGGTTTTTTATTAATATATTTAAGGGAAACGAATGGAGAATTTTGGCAGAGAAGTGAAAATTATTTTAAAAGTTTAAATGAGTTCACATTAGTAAGAAATACTATAATTAAAATTAGGAGCTCAGAATAACTTGGCACAATTGAAATGTGTATTTTTTGTGTATTTTTTTAAGTCCAAAGAAAATGCCCAGATTAAAACAGAGAAAAAAGAGCATAAAAGGGAAAAAAGAGACATTCAGATACAGCAAAAAAATTTAACACACATGTAATTAGAGTTTGATAAGCAGTGGACTGTAAGAGAGGGCAAGAAATGATTTTTGAAGAGATGATGGTAAAGAATTTTGTAAAATCCATTAAAAACATCAACTCACAGTTTAAAAAGTTTAAAGAACCATTATGAAACATAAGCAGGATAAATATAATAAAACCATACTAGGATATATCATAATTGCTAAAAAGTAGAAACAAAAAGAATATCTTAAAAGCAATCAAAGATAGGGGCACCAGGGAGGCTCAGTCAGTTAAGTGTCCAACTCTAGATTTCAGCTCAGGTCATGATCTCACAGTTAGTGAGTTCGAGCCCTGCGTTGGGCTCCATGCTGACAGTGTGAAGCCTACTTGGGATTCTCTCTCTCTCCCTGTCTCTCTCCCACCCCCCCCCCCAGTAAATACATAAACTTTTAAAAAGGCAATCAGAGATAAAAATACGTTACCTGTATACACAGAAGCAACAGTAAGAATTACAGATGACTTCTAGACAGAAATGGTGAGATTAAAAAGACAATGGAATGACATTATTAAAACACTCAAAGTGTCAACTTAGAATTCTACACCCACTGAAAATATCCTTCAAAAGAACAAAATAAAAACATTTCCAGAAAAACAAAGATTGAGTAATTTAGTCACCAGCAGTGCCTCACCAACAGCAATACTAAGCATACAGTAATTTTTCAGAGAGAAGGAAAATTACCTCAGTTGTAATCAAGGGAATATAATAAATTAAAGTAACATTAAGTATTAATATGTAGATAAACATATGTGATCTTTACAATATACAACAATAATAATAGCAATGTCATGTGGGATTTACAATATACACAGAATTAAAATGACAGATGACAACAGCACATAAAATAGTAGACAGCAAATATAATTAAAGGTTTGTAAGACCCAGCCAGAAGAAATAATAAAAGTACCAATTTATGTTAAATTCTAAGGAATCAAAGATGCATGTTGTAATATTTCTAAGGCAAACATTAAAAGAAATACAAAAGAATGTATTATTAACAAACCAGTAGAGGAGAATACTTAAAACAAAATAACCTATAAATTTAACAGGAGAAAAGGTAGAAGAAAGGGATCATAAAAGGTATAGGATACATAGTAGACAAATGGTAAAATGATATTTATAAATAGAAATGTATCAACAATTATATGGCATGCAAGTGGACTAATATTCCAATTAAAATATTGATTTAAAACACCATTTGATTATGAAGTGAAGCAGAGTCCCTTTTTAGAAATATGAGAAATAAGGAACAAGTGTTTCCATATCAATCATCTGGCCATAGAAAACTTAGAATAAAATGAGAAAGCTAATGACCAAAGCAAACCATGTATTTGTTTATTATAGAGTACAACTATTGAATAATGTATTGCAGGCTTTGGGGCCACCCAAACCAGGACTAGAATCTTTACTCTTCCTATCACTAGCTGTGAGACCTTGAGCAAATCTGTCATAATATCTTACAAAAGTAACTCAATGGATATAACAAGAGTTAGAGTATGTTTAGAATAGTCTGATATATCATAGGCCCACATAAAATCATATAGGGATAGTTCAAATGGGGTAGTCACTTATTGTCCATGGTAACTGACATAAAAGCAGAAAGAAATGTCAGTGTGACTGAAGACTGGAGAAAAAAAGATGAGATAGATGTGAGAAGACACAGAAAGAAGGAGAGATTGCCAAGGTTAGAGAAAATAAGGAATGCTTTCAAATATTAGCTCATTGTTAAAGAAAAATACTCTGGATTGCAGGCAGTGATTTTTGATGGAGTTACTTCTCACACAGACAACCCTGTGTCAGATTACCCCCTGATGAGTGGCAGGAAGAAGTAATTTAATATTATTACATTTACTACTTTACAAGCTCTTGGGTATACTCTCAGTGCCAGGCACTAGGATAAACATATAGTCAATATAAGAGATACATCTCTAGTTTTCAAGCATCCAAATCAAAAGACATGACTAGCGCACAGGAGAGAAGCAGAAATCATATCATTTTATGACATAGTTGGAGACAGAGAAAATCATACAAGGGACTTAGAAGAGTCATCTCATTATGCATAAGTCCTACTCCTCAGAAAGTCCTGCAATTGTACAACATTACCTATTAACTGTGAGTACTTTTAGATCATGGAAAAGTCATAGAAAACTCATTTGTAGATATATATCTAAGTTACATTCACCAAATTATCTCTAATCAGTAGTAAAGCTAAGATTTTATTCCCTAAAACTGAATAAATTACTCTAAGGAGTGAATAAACACAGAGAAGTTCAGGAAAATGCTGAGAATAGACTATATTACAATTAATAAAAACATCTACCATTTATCGAACACTTATTATATGCCAGAACACTGCTAAGAATTTTACACACACACACACACACACACACACACACGAAAATTCATCCAGGAAAGGTATTAGTATTACTAATTACTAACCCTGTTTTTCAGAACACAAAACTGATACTAAGAGATGTACTCAAAGATGGAATCTCACTCAACAGCACACAGTTTTCTATGCAAGGATATTATGAAATCTACTCTTTTCCTAGAGGCTGGTTGAGGCTTTCAGATATGGAGTCTCATGTGTCATGATTATTAACTGCAGGGACTGACATATATCTTCCATGGTAAGTGATTCTGGGGGGCAGGTCATCTCAGGGGAAACCTGTTAAGTAAATGAGGTAAACAAGAATCGAGCTGGGGAAGAAACTATAGAAAGACATGGCTTCGGGTGAAATCTGGCCTTAGCCTGATCTTGTAGAGAGATCTGAAGCATGAATGTCCCTTAGAGTTGTCTCACTTTGAGGGAAGGGGGCCAGGCTATTGTACCACTATACCAGTAAGTCCAGGGACACAGGACGTTCTCTTCCCTGGGAGAGAATACAATGAGTACTAGAACTTGAACGAGGCAATCAAGGGACACAGCATGCAAAATTTAAGGAGACAATCCATCTCTGAAGCTGCATCTGAACTTATATTGCCCTTAGAATGAGTATCTCCTTTAAAGTGTGTATCTAGATGCCCTTCTGTGTCACTGTAGTCCAGGCCCAAGGTACAATTCCCTATTTACATAAGGTGATTCCCGTCATCTTGTCTTAGGGTGCCTGTGTGATCAATTAGCAGCCAGTATTTCCACTGCTGGGAAATGGCCATACCAGTTCAGTAAAGGGGATGTAGGTAGGGCATCCAGAGTATCTACTACACTCTACCTCTCTTAACTATTCAGAGCCACTTTTACTTTACATAAAGTTTATTCCATCCAGATACAGACTCTCTAGGATTCTGGTTGGTCATGGTTTCTGGATAAATTTATAAGCAGAAGTTGGTCCTGAAATGTTTAAGTAATACCAATCATCTTCCACCACACAGAGAACCCTTTCACCTCTGCTGGTGGCTTGCCTGGATGAAAGACCCAGACCCTCATCCCTGGGGTATCCGAGCACTCATTTATTACGCCCTTATCTGACCATGGTTGCTATACTTGCCATTTACCATTAAAACTTGGCAAGGTGGTGCCAAGAATATGTTCCCTGCTCCCATGATATGGTAGCAGCCTTATTTCCTCGTAGCGATCAGGCTCAATTTCCTCTTCCATTCCTGCTGATATAGTGGCATGAGAACCCAAAGTGACCAGACAATAGCCATAACTTTAATTTACTGAGGCTCTCAACGAGCCTCATGTTAGAAGCATCTCCCTACTAGGAATTAGTACTGTAAAACTATAGACCCTAAAGTTGTTAGGATGGGAAAAACAAATTCTTAAAGCAGGTCATTGGGAGTGATACAATGGCTGTCAATTTAAGGGGGTATATTACATGTGAAGGATAGTGCCTCATTCTCACAGTTACTCTCTCTAAGCCCTACCACAGATGTATCTTCAAGGGACCATTCTGCTCTATAAGGTTAATAGTTTCTAGATGGTGTGCCATCATAGGTCCAGTGGGTCTGGACCCATGGTGATGTGCCTTCACTGCTATAAAGTTGGTCTTTTAGTTCAAGGAGAAGTTGTAGAGAATCTCATGTGGAAGTGCTCTCAGACAGTGATACTGACTGATTACTGTATCCAGAAAAGGAAAATCATCACTTGAATACATGTCAGTTCAAATGTGGGTGAATTTTTACCTTTTCCAGAATGGCATGGAGTTTAATGTAATCAACTTTGCACCAGTGGGTATCCTGCTCTCCTCCAGGAAGGTATAGTATTGAAGACTCAGTGTCAGTCTCTGTTATTGGGAAGTTGATATTCAGCAATGCCAGTAACTAGGTCAGCTTTGGTAAGAAGAAGCTCAAGTTGTCACCTATGCCAAAACCTCTACCTCTGTCACCGTGGCTTTTTCTTTCACTAGTCCACTGTGCAGTCAAGGGGTGACTGAGAACATCTACTAACATCTACTGGTAAGTAATCCTGTATACTAAGTTTTTAAAAAAATTCTTCTGCAATAGATACTCTATGTGATACAAAGATCCCCATAATTTATATCTATTCCCTTAAGTCCAGCCACATGCCTTTCTACCAGACCTCCTTGTCACAGATCTTCCAATCTTCTCCTTTCAGGTTCCTAACCAACCAGGAAAGCAATTCATTACAGCACCTCAGTTTGTGAAATCCAGGCCACTGCTTTGTCCATACAGAGTAGATGACCAAGCAAACTAAAGCTCTTCCACCCCTGCCATTGGGAAGATTTCCACTCACTACTATTTTAGAGGGCCACTCATGAGTAGGGCTATCCTACAACCACATTCTATTTTGGGTTTGCACTAATATATTAGGGCCAACTTCTGCATAAATCAAGCAGTTTGGTTGTTTGTTTCCTCCTCTATCAGCTGATTGTAAGGAACTCCCCCTGAGGCCACAGGTAATAAATGCAGGTTAGGGTCATCAGTGCAACAATAGTGAATGACATTGGAGTCAGGGCCACCTGTTCATGCAACATACCTGTGACTTCTGAAACCAATTCTAGAAGTACTATACTATCTTGCAACAGATTGCTGCTGGGTCTACTAAACCTTATATCTGGTGGGCCTAACAGCATGCACTCCATGATGAACACTGCTGGCTTCACACTCATTTGGTGCCCCATGGTCACATAACTGGTTTCTACAAGGGCCCAGGATCTTCTAGCAGCTACTTTTTGAATAGTATAGAGTTATTTTTTGCAGATGGTATGGCCTTGCTCCAGAACCTTAGAGGTCTGTGCAGTGACTTTCCTATTGGGGCTTGGCAGACATATCACAAAGCATCTTTGCTCAGCACAAATACCTCTGGTAACATGGGATCCTCTGAGCCATATGGCTCAAGCAACAAAGCAACAGCCGAGAACTGCTACAAAGTATTTTCTTACTCTGAGCCTCATTCAAAATAATTAGTCTTCAACATCACCTAATAAATGGGTGAAAGCAGTATTCACAATGGTAGAACATGTTTCTTCTAAAACCTGAAGGACCCTGGTCATCCACTCAGACTGACCTCCAAGCATAGATTATATCTCTTTAAAAGTTGCCAAGGAGACCATCTGAATTTCCATATGTTGCTTAAAATTGGCTATTAACATATAATAACTTATAATTTTCTTTCTTCAATGCATCAGTGGTTATTTGTACTACCACCCAGTTCCTCAAGCCCTATAATTATTATTCAATGAAATTCCAGTGAGACTGCAAACGCTAATGTATTCCCTTCTAACTGTATCCATCCCAGTTCCTCACAGGTGAAAACCTAAGCAATTTTATTTCTTCAGCACTATTCCAGGGATCATCAATAATCCATCTACCACCACTATGATGGGGTTATCATTGCCATTTAATCACCTGATCCAACTCCAAAATCCCATTCCTCAAAGTTATCTTTCTAGGATTACTCCTGGTCGTATGTCAGATTCCCCAAGAGCAGAGTCTGAGATGGAGTTTTTGTGTAAGTGGTGTATCAAGAGAATATTCACAAAAGAAAACTGTAAAAAAGATAGAGAAAGAGGATAGAGCAGGGCAAGAATTTAAGATTCTTTAAAGAGGATAGAGCAGGACACGATTTTTCTGAAATCTAAGCATTAGACTGATCTCTTGGTGAGCTCTAGAACATATATACACCTACAAAGTTGTCCCCTTTTGACACTCTTGCACCCCATACTAGTCAGGCACTGGCTGTGGACCACCTCAGGAGGATGGATATAATCTCCCAAACATTTTTACGTAAAGAGGCTCGTGTCAGCTAAGGAAAGTTCTCAGCAGGTGGATATAGATGTGAGCTTCTATCAGCCAACACGTTCAGCAACTGTAAAATAAGTGCACCAGCCTAGAAAGAGTATCTAGATGAGCCATCAAGAGTCGACTTTGGGAAACATGAGTGCCAAGACACCTATCACCGTACTCAACCCTTGAGTCGAGCAATCAACTACCCTGCTGGCTATCTTCCTAGACTGCCGCATGCCACCTTCACCATACTTCCCAAACATCACCCACTGACTATGTCGGTACTACCAGGTATCAACCATCTTTAGATTCTGCCACAGAGAACATGTCTCCTCAACCAGCATGGTATACAAGTATGAGTCATGGGAGGTAATCACAAAACAATTTTATTTTTGCCCTCTCCCCTTTAAATTTGCTCAGTGAGGAAACCTTTTTAATTGCTTCTAAGTGCAAACTCAACTGGACTTTATAATTGTTCTCACCCTCGCTAAGCGGATTAGAAATGAAAACATAAAAGCCAACAGTCAAAATTACAAACTTGCTCTACAGTTCAAGAATCTCCCCTTCCTGCATTTGGCTCCCTAAATTTGGGGAATTGAATGTGGTTGGTTTTTCTTCACAGGTTGGTGCTGGGGAGGGAGGGGAGGGTAAGAAGGTAAGGCTAGTGGGTAAGTCTAGTGGGTTTCTTTGTACTCTCTGGGCTCATTGAATAGAAGAGCTGACTCTTTCTCTGAAAGTTACTTTCATGTTTTTTTTTTTCCAAAAGCATGTCATTTACCAGGGAAATTTTCTTAACTGCAATTTTCTTGACCTTAACAAATAAATCTTATTTTAGCTGGTCACTTACTCCTTTGTCAGTCCCTAGGAATCTGGTGGTAATGTCAGTTCCTGTTGGCTGAAGAAGGTTCAGTTATCCATGCAGCCCAGATGGGAATCAAATTCCAGCTCTTTCCTGCATCTGGCCCATGGGAAACACACACTCATTCTTTCCCCCAAGTCCCAGGAATGTAGGATGTTCCCTATGCTAGGGTAACACTCCTTTGCTTTACTCCAAAGCAGGCGGCTGATCACGCTATTGCCTTTTAGATTTCTCAAGTTGTTTTTAGAAACAGGCCACTGTGTCCCCCAAACCAAAGAGGATGCCTGTTAAATACTGATCATTGAAGCCAGGCATTAGGTTTGAGAAACAAGTCAGGGACCTTCTGTCTTGCCTGGAGTGAGTGATGGGATTCACAGCACAACAAAAGGTTTGCCCAGAATTCCTCTTTACAAAGTTTCTTTCCATTGTCACTTTTTGTGCCATGTGTTTTATAAGCTCTAATGTGGGTAACCCTTTGCTCCAAGAGTTCCTTCATCAGCTCTTTGGCTAAATCGAGAAGTGCATCTGCATCTTGCACTGCACTTGGAACATGGTGCCCTCTGTATCTCAGCACTTCTGCAGCACTTCACTCAACCACATTGTCACATCCAGTTCTTAGTTCCAGGTCTGACCTCTTCAGCTTTCTCTCAAAAGTGAAATTCTAAGGGGTGCCTGGGGGTGGTCCAGTCATTTAAGCATCCGACTCTTGATTTTGGTTCAGGTCATGATCTCACGGTTCATGAGACTGAGCCCCATGCTGGGCTCCAAGCCGACAGTACAGAGCCTGTTTGGGATTCTCTCTCTCTCCCCACCTCTCTCTGCCCCTCCCCTACTTGCTCATTCATGCACACCCACACACACACACACACACACACACTCTCTCTCTCTCTCTCTCTCTCTCTCTCTCAAAATAAATAAATAAACTTTAAAAAATTAAAATGCTAAAATCATGCTCTTTCCCCAGTTCTCTACAGGTCTTTTCCACCCAATAATTTCATCTCTCATAAACACAATACTAAATAGATCTATGAAAGAGCCAGCTATCTAAGATCAGTTTCAGGCTATATCATCTATTGGTTGTGTGATAGTAGGTCGGTTACTTAGCCTCAGTGACTCTCATTTGTAGAATGCCTGCCTTAGGGAGTTCCGTGATGATTAAATGACATAGTAGTTATAATATGCCAGGTACTACTGTGTAGTAGAGGCTCAACAAATATTACAGTCTCTTGCCTTTACCCATAATTTTCCATCAAGTTGTTAATTAACAATTTTTGCTGTATAGAATCCAGTATAATCCCAGCATCTTTTTCCTTGCCATCCTCCCCCACAGCAATGAGAAATTAACAAACTATTTTTGGGAGCAATGTCACCAAAATGAAGGAATGGGAGAGCCCAGTTTCCACACCCCCACAAAAATCAACTATTTGACAGCTATCCGTGAACAAACCAGCTCTGGGAGAGCTCAGGAGTTCATTTAAGAAACTTTAGCAACATGGTGGTACAAAAAAAAATCTGAGAATAACTGCAAAAAAAGGGGGGTGGAAGAAAAACAGCTTCATTTTGTCTGCATTATCCCATTCCCCAAGTCAGCACTGCTCAGTGCCAAAAGGGAATTCTCCAGATAAAAAGAGTTCCCCTCATGGAGAAAGAGAGAAACAGGTGGGCAACAAGCTTCCTCAGCTTCTTGGGGCCCTGCACGAGCACCCATCTTGATGTCACTTCACCCAGCAGGCAGCAAAGCTAAGATGTACAGAGATGACTAAGAATAAGGAAGAAGAGAAAGGGCAACCAATATCGGCCACATAGTGGGAGAAATTGCAGTTCTAAGTGACTTCCCTAGAAAAAAAAAAGAGAATTTAAGTAAATAAAACTAGGAATGAAAAAGGAGGCATTGTAAATAATACCAAAGAAATAAGAAGGTTGATAAAAGACTACTACAATTATACACAAAATAAATTGAACAACCTAGAAGAACTGGATAAATTCCTAGAGACATAAAATCTACCAAGACTGAATCAGGAATAATTAGAAAAATATGAAGATACCAATAATGAATAAGAAGATTGAAGGGAACCTGGATGGCTTAGTCAATTAAGCTTCTGACTTCAGTTCAGGTCATGATCTCACAGCTCATGAGGATGAGCCCCGCATCAGGCTCTGTGCTGACAGCTCAGAGCCTGGAGCCTGCTTCCGATTCTGTGTCTCCTCTCTCTGCCCCTCCCTGGCTCACACTCTTTCTCTCAAAAATAAATAAACATTTTTAAAATTTTAAATAAATAAATAAGATTGAATCAGCAATCAAAAGCCTCCCAACAGAGAAAAACTCAGGACCAAATGGCTTCACTGGTGAATTATATCAAACATTTAAAGAAGAATTAAATCCAATCAGCCTCACACACTCTTCCAAAAAATTTAAGAAGAGGAGAGAACACTCCTAAACTTATTTACGAAGTCAACATTACTCTGATAACCAAGCCAGATAAAGGATACTACAACTACAGGCCAATATCCCTGATGAATATGGATGCAAAAATCCTCAACAAAATATTAGCAAACTGAATTCAACAGCACATTAAAAGGATTATGCACTATGATCAACTAGGATTTTGCCAAAGCAATCTTTTGAAAAAAGCTGAAGGCATCACACTTCCCGATTTCAAACTACATTACAAAACTGTGGATGTGAAAACAGTATGGTACTGGCATGAAAACAGAAATATAGACCAATTGAGCAGAATTGAGAGCCTAGGAGTAAATCCATGCATATATATGGTCAACTAATTTTTGACAAAGGAGCCAAGGACACTCAATGGGGAAAGGATTATCCCTTCAATAAATGATGTTAGGAAAACTGGATATTTACATGAAAAAGGAATAAACTGAACCCCTATCTTGCACCACTCCCCCAAATTAAATTAATGGGCTAATGAATAAACCTAAGACCCCAGACTTTAAAACTCCTAGAAGAAAACATAGAGAAAAAGTTTCTTGACATCAGTCTTGGCAATGATATTTTGGATATGACACCAAAAGCAAAAGTAAGCAAGGGGGACTATATCAAATTCACAACCTCTGCACTGAAAAAACAGACCAACAAACAAAAAACAGTCAACAAAATGAAAAGGCAACCTATGTAATGTGAGAAAATATCTGCAAATATATCTGCAAATATATATCTGATAAAAAGTTAAGAACCAAAACATATGAGAAACTCATACACCCTTCAAAAACAAAAAGCAGGAAACAAAAACATAATCTATTTTGCGAAATAGGCAAACCACCTGCATAGACATTTTTCCAAAGAAGTGATACAGGTGGCCAATAAGTACATGAAAAGGAGTTCAACATCATTAATCATCAGCAAATCCAAAGCAAAACCACAATGACATATCATCTCACACCTTTTAGAATGGCTAGTATCAGAAACACAAGAGATAACAAAGGCTGGTGAGGATTTGAAAAAAAGGGAATCCTTGTGCACTGATGGTGGGAATGTCAATTGGCACAGTCATTATGGAAACAGTATGGAGTTTCCTTTAAAAAATTAAAAATAGAGCTACAATATGACCCAGCAATACCACTTCTGGGTATATATCCAAAGAAAATAAAATCAGTATCTCAACAAAATAGCTGCACTCCATGTTCACTGCAGCATTATTGAGAATATACAAGACATGGAAACAAAATAAGCATTCACTGATGGCTGAACAGATAAAGAAAATATAGTACATATACACAGTGGAAAACTTTTTAGCCATTAGAAAGTAGGAAATCTTGCCATCTGTGACAACATGGATGGACCTCGAGGTCATTATGCTATATGATCTCACTTATTCATTCTTCTTAAGATTTTACCCTTTGACCAAATTCTCCTCATTTCCCCCACATTCCATCCCCTGGAAACCACTGTTTTACTCTGTTTCTATGAGTTTAGATTTTTTAAGATTTCATGTATGAGTTCTGGGAATCTAATGTACAGCGTGGTGACTATAGATAACAAGACTATATCGTATACCTCAAAGTGGCTATGAAAGTACATCTTAAATGTGCTCACCATAACAACAATAAGAAAGTAAGTATGTGAAGGATGTATTAACTAATCTTATTGTTGTAAACATGCCCCAATGTGTATGTGTATCAAGTCATCACATTGTATATCTTAAACTTATGCAATGTTATATGTCAATTATATCCCAATAAAGCTGGAAGGAAAAAAAAAAGCCCATCCTATTCTCAATGAGAGAGTGATATCCCTAGGATTTCAAACTATATGCAAAACGTTCTGAATTCAGGGTGAATGAATGATTCAGGATTACTAAACAGGACCAGCTACATAGTATGTAAAGCCTAATGAAAACTGAAAATGTGGGCCTTCTGTTCAAATATCATTAAGAATTACAAGATATAAATAGCACAGTATTAAACCAAGCACAGGCCCCTTAGTGCCATGCCCTTCACAGAGGTCTGAACTCTGTTGATTGAGCCCTGGCCTCTGTTTCCACTCTCTGCTATACTAGCAAAACTTAAAACAGATGGAATGAAATAAACCTGTTCCAACTTCAACGTTACTGAAGCTGATCAGTCAAAACCTTGGTGAGCGAGATAGTGACCCTCCCCAACTCTCCTTTGCAGAAAGAGGTAGTTTTACGTGGTTACCTGCTAGGCCTTATTCAGCTGACAGTCAGTGTCAAGAGGCAAATTCTTTGTGGACATTGCTAATGTTTAAATGTCTCTAACAACTCCAGGCAGCTTGTAGCTAGAGCAACTTGAAGTCTCTCTTGTGAGAGAACAAAAAAGGGCGGGGGGGGGGGGGAGAAAAAGAAATTAAAGTGATTAGAGAGAGAAAGAAGGAAAAGGAAGAAGGGGGATGAGGAGGCAGACAGCTATTGGCCTCACCAAAACACAAGCTGAAGTCCCTAAAAGATTCATTTCCTAACTACATGAGAGGAAGTTTCTAACTTGCCTCAGCTGGGGGTCAAAACATCAAAAGATTCTAAATCCTTCCAACTTGACAGCTGCTCACAGATCATGTGACATCAACTAAGGATGATTCAGTTTGTTCTCTCTGGATAACAGCAAGAAAATGTGACAAACACTGTGAACCCATGCTTTTCATTTGTATTTAGATCTGAGCAGTTTTATTAAAAGTGTGGTCTAGTATATATTGCCACAGAAAAAAAAAACAGGCCACCAGATTTTGTATCTCTAAGCTAGATCATTCAGGTTCTCTAATAAATAAGTAAATTAATCTTTTGGGCATCATGAACCATACACACATTATTTTGCAGAGTCCCCAGAAGTTTTATACAGTCTACAGAAAACCCTGAATTCCCCAGTCATCCTCACAGGACAAGGGTTTCAGACAGACAGAATTCCCCCCAAGTGTAAGCTCCCTAAGTCTTTTCATTACCAAAATAGAGGTAATACTGGTACCATGTGAGTGAGCTTTGAGGAAATATCCTATGCTAAATGAAATAAATCAGTCACAGAAAGACAAGTGCTTTAAGATTCCACTTCTATGAGGTGCACAAAATAGTCACATTCAAAGAATTAGAGTGGAATGGTGGTTGCCAGTGGCTTGGAGGAGTGGCTGGGGAGTCATTAATCAGGGGGCATAAAGTTTCAGTTAAGGAAAATGAATAAGCTCTGGAGATTTTTTGTAAAACCTGGTACCTATAAGTCAACAATAATATACTGCATACTTAGAAATTTATTAAGAGAGTGGATCTCATGTGCTCATAGCACAATCAAATGATGATGGTGATGATGATGATGAGATGAGCTAGACCTCCCTTTAAGACACATCTCCCTGCTGCTCACAGTGTTGGCAGCAGACAGCAAGCAAGGCGGGGCTCTCGTATGAAGGGGGTCTCCTCCCCCAAGATCATACATTCTCCCTGCAGAAGCCTCAGTCCAGTGACTGGCAAAAGCAAACACAGAAAGGCCTGGTCCCATTGCCTCCTTTCATTGCAACTCTTAAAAGCCCTCCTACCATCAAAGCTTCTGTAGAATTAGCTGAGGCCTTTGTTGAGAATGGAGAACAAGTCAACTCTGTCTGATCCTGTTTCCTTCAGGTCCCCAAAAGGACTTCTCTGATCAACTTACTGCATGCAGATCCGGAAATTAGAGTTTGCTCTGGAAAAATCTCATCTGTGACTGTACTACCTCCAGAGCCACATGAAGCCAAGATATGTGAGTCCACGGCCAACACGTGACTTCCTAGGAAAATGGTTGGAAAAACACAAGGAGAAATGATAAGTAAATATGCAGGATCATGGGTGGCCTCACGTCCAGCAGGCAACAGATGATGAGACTAAAGACTGCCTTTCAAGGATAGGATTTCAATCCCTGAGAGACCTGAAGAAGAAAGTGATAGCCTCAGGCATGAATGATCTGGGTTCCTAAGCAAGGCCACTGACTCAGGTGGAGAACAAAGAAGAAAAAGGAAAGAACAGCTGCTACATCATGAGGCAGCTGGCCCTGTGCAGGAAGCTGACCGTTGGAAAGGGTTAAACCAAGGCAGAGTAGAGTAAGCAGATGCTAAGAAGCTGGGCCCCAGAGCTCTGGACCTACCACCCATCCTGCTAGGGCGATTCAATGAGTTCGGGCAGAGCCTGCAAGAGCTCCATAGCAGGAACAGATGAAGTTTACAAACAAGGAGCTGAGCTGGTCATGAAACTCAGGGACAAAGGAATGTACGACAGCAACTGGGTTTTCAACTTCAATAGGACCTGACATTTATGAAGACAGAGTCCCAAAGATGTAGAGTTATATGGTTCCTCTCTGTGCATATTCCCTCCTCTGCCCAAACGAGATCTGACCACATGCTTTGTCATTGCTCTGACCGGAACCAAAATTACCATTATTTTGTTATTGGTGTGAAGTCTCCCTTTTCTATAACTTCTTTTCTATGGCTCTCTGATGTCATAACTTAATAAATACTTAATACTTGATTAACTTAATAAAACTTAGTAAGTACAAATATCAATGTGACTAACAGAGCCTTGGGAGATGGTATTGATAGCACACTATCCCACTCGCCTCTTAAATAGACGTTCTGAACAAATCCTGTTTTAGAAATAAAAACTTCCTTCCCAGCCTTTGCTCCTTGGAGCTCTACCCTAATTTGGAGATGTTTGTTCTGGGAAGTCTTCTCCCAGGTTCTCTTTGTGAGCAGCTTGCAGTATCCTGTGTTATTCATCTTACCATCTTTGTGCATGGAAACATCCCCAGTGGTTAGCATCAAAAAACTGAGGGCAAAAAAAGCAGACGCTATAAATCAACCAGAGAAAATGAACGAAGTATTCTGTGACAGAAGGTACTAGGTTTTTCCATCAGTGACTCTAAAAAAGAAATACAGATGTCTGAAGAACATAAGACAGTAATGTTAAACTTTGAATCCAGGACACTGCTATCCAAGAGTCCAAAAAGTTTACCAATTCCAGTTGAAGCCATCTATAGTATAGAAGTATAGTATAGTATAGTATAGTATAGTATAGTATAGTATAGTATAGTATAGAAGATGACTCTCTGAGATAGACCACTAAAGGTAGAGAGATTATTTCAGAAAGCTGTTATTTTATTAAAGTTACTCAAGGGGAGTGTAAGCCCTTGATAACCATATATTATTTCTCTCTTGCTCATCTCCAATGTGATCATTAGCACATACTAAATTTATCATATTAGTTTATTTTCATGTTATAAGGAACGAATTCTGCTCTGGGATTGGATAAGAATTGGGAGCTTTCAAAAGGAAAACATAGTGACTACTTCGAATTTTTAAGATTCAGCCAGGTTTTAAATATCACATTCTACAATCAGACAGTATATTCTGACCTGGAATTCAATTGTTATGTTACGTGCTTGGGAAGGAGAGGAGAATGTGAAGGAGGATAATTATTCCTCAATCTTCCATGAAAATGATTTTTCCTAAATTCTCTTGGCTCCTCTTCAAATTCCCTTGCTCCTTCCTTAGAGGTAGAAAGAGACATACTTGGTCTGATTTACAGAAGAGGGATTCAATATTAGAAAGATCATTGTTGCCTCCCACACCTTATTCTTCGATATCAACTCTATTAATGATAAAATTGATAGTGGTTTCTGTCTGACTATTCTCTTGTCTTATCTCTCATTTAGCTTAAATTTTTATTTATCTAGACCCCTTAACCTCTACCACTAAATATAGGATATTGACTGTGGGTAGGTGAAAGGATGGAAGAAAATGTTTGGAACACTTTCAAACTATGGCCAAAGAGTGGCATCTCAACAGAGTTCACGTAGGGTATTTCTTAAAAAAAAAAAAAAAAAAAAAAAAAAAAAAAAAAAAATTGTCTTGACTAGAAACCAGAAAACCTGAGTTGTAAACTCAGTATTGCCTTTGTAAATTCTGCCACTACTCAGAATAAATGAGAACAAATAAGGTAAAATTTATCTCAATCTCTGAATAAGATGATGTCCACGTGTCTGTTGAGCTTGTACTCCCGGAAGACATTTATACCATTAGGTACCAAGAATTACACTAAGCACATTCACATACCTTGCTTCATTTAATGTAATTGAGTTCAAGCCCAGAATTTAGCACTGAAATTTCCAGTATCTTATTTACATATAGTAACTAATATTTCAAATGGTCCATTAACACACTCTATTAGCTGCTTGGTTTCTATTTGAAATGATGCCTCCTAGAGTATGGGGCTGATGCTTCCTCTAAGAGAAAACCCACATATTCCTAGCAGTTACATTTAGCTTTATCACTTCATTACATTATCTTTCAAGTGCGCAGTCTTCTCAGTTAGTTGGAGCAAAACTGAGCTAGTCTGGTAACAAAGACTCATTGTTCCACAGTCCCAGAACTAGTTCCTAATGGCCTCATGACTTCTGTGTAATTCACAACTAATGGAGGTAGAGAGAGGAATGGAGGAGAGTGAGAGGCGGCCCTACAGATGACCTTGGAGCAGCATGAATGATGTCTAATGTTCAGCAGTTATAGGCTATCAGACACTAATATACTCTCTGGGCTGAACCGAATAGGCCCATTACTCTCAACTGCAATTCGCCATCTGTGAAGTGAACTGGTGGCTTCAGACAAGACTACAAATTGCACCTGATACAGAAAAAGACAGGGAAAGGATTATGATGTAAAACCCAGGGAAGAGTAGATAGAGACCTAGACTGACCAAAGGCCATAAGAGGATAAAGAGAAATAAAACTTAGCCTTGAGAACAGCTCCCAAGTGACCCCAACATTCACAAGATTGAATTCATGGATCCTAACAGACTGTATGGAAGTTTCTGGGATCAAAGGTTTAGTGTCGTTAGGAGAGATGTGCACAGCTGGGGCTGACAAAACCCTCCCACTATCAGGCAGCCCCTTTCAGTCTATTGTCACAATTCATTAGCTCCTTCTGACATTCATTTGACATCATTTCAGGAAAGGGATCTAATCACAGCCCAAAGAAAGGAAAGAGACTTTGAAAAAGAAAAAATGATGGCTGTAGCTACAGAGCAGTTTATTGTTCTGAAAAACGATGATGAGGATGATAATGACAATCCATGATGCTGACCAACGACACGTCTTCATTCCCATTACGAGCAATGCCACTTGGCAGATGTGGCTTTAAAACTGTATATGAAAATGTGTTTCAACCCTGACTCTACCACTAGGAAGCTATTATGGACTGAATGTATTCCCCCCAAATCAGTATGTTGAAGACTTAACCTCCAGTGTGACTTTATTTAGAGATGGGGTCTTTTAGGAGGTATTTAAGCTTAAATGAGGGCATAAGAATGGTGCTCTAATCTGACATAACTGGTGTCATTATAAGAAAAGGAAGATGCACTCGAGGTCTTTTTCTCTCCATGTGAACAGAGAAGAAAGGCCATGTGAGGACACAGAGAGATGATGGCCATCTACAACCCAGGAGGACAGGCATCTCCAGAATTCAACTTTGCTGATACATCGATCTTGGACTTCCAGCCTTCCAGAACTGTTAACAAAATAAATGTCTGTTATTTAAGACCCTTAGTCTCCGGTATCTTGTTATGGCAGCCTGAGCTGACTCATACAGGAGCAATGCTATAGCCCAGACAATGTATAGTGATAGCTTGGACAGCTTGGGATCATAACCAATATTTATTGAATATTGTGGGTTGAGGATGTTGGCAGGAACATAGTAATTGCTCTCTCTCAACACCTTCCCAATGACATTCCAAGCAAAGGGACTATGTTGAGAAAGCATAAGCTCTGATCTTCTGCCTAAACTGTAGTCATCAGGTACCAGAAACCTATTAAACCTGGGCCCACCCTGGGACACAGAGAGGCCTTTTTAATCTAATTTAAGAAGTGTGATAAAGAACTTTCATTCACTGACACCTTCTAAATACCAGGTACTGAAATAAGAACCTCCATGCTCATTGCCTTATTCTTATAAAAACTCTTGTGAAGGAGAAAACTGCTCTGAAAAATTAAGGGGCTGACTTAAGAGCACACAATTAAGGAGTAGAGATGAGAACCCAGATCTCACAGACTGCAGAGTCACCTAGTATGACCCACAAGGTCCCTTCAAGCAAAGCTTAAGTGCAGAGGACACTCAGCCTGGCACAGTGAGCCTGCTCACCTGAAACACACATGGGGCCACCAAGGAGAAGACAGCAGTCTGATCAAGTAACCTATGATCAGTCAAGTACTGTGGAGAACTTACAACCACCTGTTCCATACTCATAGGAAGAGTGCCATACAGCTTTTAAAAAGTATGATTCCATTTTCGTGTATTATGTGTGTATGTATACATATACATATATTTGTACATATACATAAGTATATTCATTAAACTTGTCGGATATACATTAGACAGTATCTCAGGAAAAAGACACATTTTATGGTATGCATTTGGATATGTAAGTATGTATTCAAATGTATAGAAGACTAGGAAAAAATACATATCCAAATGTTTATTTTGTAGGAAAAACTGGTTCCTCTTCAAACTTTCAATGTTTTCTAGAATCTTATTTTTTTAAATATAACTTTTACTTAAAAAAATTTTTTTAAGTTTTTTTTTTGAGAGAACGTGAGTGAGCAGGGGAGGGGCAGAGAGAGAGGGAGAGAAAGAATCTCAAGCAGGCTCTGCACTATCACAGTATGGGCCTCAAACTCATGAACCGTGAGATCATGACCTAAGCTGAAGTCGGATGCTTAACCAACTGAGCCACCCAGGTGCCCCTCTATAAATTTAAATAATTATGTGTTATCTTTTTTATTCACTGAAGTCCATACATTAATCAGATCTCTTTAGTTTTAATTTAAATGTCTTTTTTTTTTTTCTGTCCTAGCACCTATCTAGAATAGCACATTACATTTAGTGGTCATGTGTCCTTAGACTCCTCCTGGCTGTAACAGTTCTCTCAGACTTTCCTTGCATTTCTTTATTTTTGAGGAGTTTAATGGTTTTTAGCATTGTTCAAGTATTTTGTAGAATGTTCCTCACTGGAGATTTGGCCAGTGTTTTCTCCTGATAGGGGGGATATGTGTTTGGGGAGGAAGATCACTGAATAAAAGTGCAACTTTTATCACATCCTATCAAGGTACATACTATCAACGTAACTTATTACTGTTGATTTTGAGGTAATGTTTATCAGATTTCTCTAAAGTTGCTCTTTCTATCCCCTTTCCAGGCAGTTCTCTTTGCAAAGAAATCACTGTGAGCAGCCTATACTTACTGAGTGGGAATTATGTTCCACTTCCTTGAGGGCAGAGTATCTATATAAACTATTTGGGATTCTGCATGAGAAATTTATTTTCCATAATTAATTCATTTATTGAATAATTTATTTGTATCAATACGCACTCATGAATATTTATACAGTAAATATGGACACTCATGGATATGTAATTCAATAGTATTTAATTTTGTTGCTCAAGTTATTCTACTTTGGCCGCTGGGAGTTTTTTAGTTGGCTCTTGTGCCTCTGACATACTATGTTATTGTGGGTATTTCATTTTGTTTTTTAAATCAGTTCTTTACTTTTTGGTACTAAAAAATGCTCCAGATTAATCTCATGTCTTCCTGCCTTAATCCTATAATCAGTCATTTTATCCACTCCAACAGTCTCTGTCTTTTAACTGGAATATTTAGGCCATTCATATTAAAGTGATTATTGATATAGTTGGTTTAATATCTAACACATTTGTAACTGTTTTCTACATTTATTTATTCTTTCTTTTTCCACGCCCTCTTCTTTCACCTTCCCTGAGTTTAATAAAGCACTTTATATGATTCCATTTGATCTCTTCTCTTAGCATATCTCAGAGTTTTTACTGGTTACTACAGTTTCCAATGCATGTTTTTAACTAATCTGACTCCACTTCGAAATAGCACTCTACGATTCCATGTGTAGTGCAGGTATTGTGAAATAGAGTATTCCTAATTCCTCTCTCTCATTCCTTATGACATTGCTATCATTTATTCATTTATCCATATGCTATAATCACCTAATTTACTATTACTATTATTACTTTGAACAGTTATCTTTTACATCAATTTAGACTAAGAAAAATATTTCATTTTACCCTCATTTTTACTTCTCTGATAATTTTCCTTTCTTTACATAGGTGCATGATTCTGACCTATATAATTTTCTTTCCTCCTAAAGAGCATTAATTAACATTTCTTACAGGGCAGGTCTGCTACTGATGAATTCTCTCAGCTCTCACCTGTCTTTAAAATTTTTTGTTTCTCCTTCACTTTCAAAGGATCATTTCACTAGATGTGGAATTCTAGGTGGGTGTGGTTTATTTTCAATACTTTAAATCTATCCTCTTCTTGCTCGCATGTTTTCTGATTAGTCCACTATAATTCGTATCCTTGTTTCTCTATAGGTTTTTTTTTTCCTCCAGCTTCCTTCAAGATATTCTCCTCTTCTTTGGTTTTCGGAAGTTTGAATATGATACGCTACGTGTTGGCTTGTTTTGTCTTGATATTTATTCTACTTAGTATTCTCTGAGCTTCCTAAATGTATGCTTGGGTGGTTTTGAAATATTTTCAGCCATTATTTAAATAGTTCTGCTTTCTTCCTCTTCTCCTTTTGGCACAGACACCTTTGTAAGTGTCTTACAATTCTTGGATGGTCTGTTCAGTATTTCTTTTGGCACCTTTGTACTTTGCATTTTTCTTTTGAGAAGTTTCTACTGACTCATTCAAGCACAATACTTGTTTCCTTGGCTATGTCTCATCTCCTGATAAGCCGATCAAAGGCCTTCATTTCTGTGACACTCATTGATTTCTACCATTTCCTTTTAATATTTCTTAGAATTTCTATTTGTTTGTGTGCATCACCCATCTATTCTTGTATGCTATCTACTTATTCCATTAGAACCCTTAAGATATTCATCACAGTTATTCTAAATTCCCTGTCTAATAATTCTACCATCTATGTCTTACCTGAGTCTGGTTATGATGCTTGCTTTGTTTCTTTAGACTGTTTTGTTAAGTCCTATAATTTTTTTCCCAAAAGTTGGATCCAATGTTAAACTAGGCAATAGGAAATGAGGTAAATAGGTGTGATGGTTTTATGTAAATGATTTATTTAAGTCATTTTATGTGTGATGATTTATATAAATCTGGCTATGAGTTGGCTGGGTTTAATGTTTTCTGAAGCTGTAAGTGCTAGAAACTTCAAATTCTTCAAATGTCCTTGTTTTTGTCTCTCCTCATGACTGCCTTCCCTAGTACTCCTCCTCAGAGAGTGTCTGTGTCTTGCAGCTCTTTCAGTTGGAATCCACTGTTACTACACTAAAGCCCTGTTGATACACGGGCGGGAGGTGTTGGAAAAAAGAAGCATTCTATAAACTCATGATTAAATCTTTCTCTTCACTGGGCCTGTGTTCTGGGTTGTGACCTTCACAGTGGTACCATTTCCATTCCCCACCACCACTTAAGGTGAGACAGAAAAGTTAGAGGGTGATAAAGGGGGAGGGATGCCCTTCCCCCAGCTGGGATAGGACTCTGGCAAAGTCCTTTCCCTTGGATATATTCCTTTGTTATTCTGAACAGATTTCACTGTGACTACTTTATCCTTTCTCCTGCCACAGCCTTTCTCAGATCTTGCCAGGACAACCTGATAAAGTTCCTGGAGGTAAAGCCCACAGATGTGTGGACCCTCCACCCAAACTGGCCTCCCAGGAGTTTCTCACTAGGTGATATCAATTACCATTGTAGAGTTCCTACCAGCCAGAGCTCTAACACCTCTGCTCTAGGTAAGTAGACCTCAGCTGTTACTCTCTCTATTCACCTGTCTC
Organism: Panthera leo; assembly: GCF_018350215.1. NCBI lineage: Eukaryota > Metazoa > Chordata > Mammalia > Carnivora > Felidae > Panthera > Panthera leo. The sequence goes on from NC_056688.1 coordinate 95,151,731, forward strand.
TCTAGATTGCAGGGGGATGGTTTGCCCTACTATCTCCATTCTCTGATGGGTCCAATAGGTGTCACTGACTTCTGTTTGTTAAGCTTTTTCTTGTTGTAAAGAAAAGAGTGATGACTTCCGAGCTCTTTACATGTAAGAGCTGAAATCAGATTACTGTACATTGCTTTTGTAAAAACAAATAGAAAACGTGTTAAAAGAAAGAAAAGAAAAAACTTTCACTGCAACCATTGGTTTAACAAAACCACTAAGCCCAATTTTAACTACTTTTAGGAGGAGAAAATTAACGATTTTTATTTTTTAAAATAAATTCCTATAGGTAGGGTACTGTCTTCCATGCTGTATGTAGTAGACTATGTTAGACCTTGTATAAATGTTCAGTGTAACCCCACTGTTAGAGGATGATGTTTGCCTGGAAATAGATTCATATTTCTGCCACCTACCAGCTGAGCCAAGGGCTTAACCTTTCAGACTCTTCATTTGCTAACTTAGGGTAATATTTATATCTTAGAGATGTTATGATAATCAAATTATATAATCTACATGGAGAGCACTGCATAAACTTCAGACTTCTATTCCTATGCAAGTAATAGGTTGATCAGAAGCCTTTTACATGTATGGATTCATGCAAACACACACACACACACACACACACACACACACACACACACACACATACACACACACACTTCCTGGAGCTGTAGAGATCCAGCTCATCAGAAATGAAAATGCTATTTTCCTTTCCAACAAATCAACCCAAGATGCTAATTTACCACCCTTTATAGACTGCTTTTTGGCCCTTTCTTTGGATAGAATTTTCTTTCATGAATCCAAAGGCAACCATTTGTCAGGTTCCCAACTATCACATCCATGGAGATAGAACAGAGAAAAAAACACACTCTGGACCGAAAACAAGTTGCTGGAATGTCCACCTAATCTCACAGCAGGCACAGCACAAAGGCAAATGATGATAGACCTAGAGGATTTTGTAACCCACCCTTTCTGGCACGTCCCTTAACATCAGACACCCCTCCTGCCATCTCTCCAAATGTTTCCTTTAAGGCCGCCAAAGAATCAGTGTCTGGGAGTCTCTGATTCCAACTCCTCATGTAGCACAGGCTAAGCTTTCCAAATAAACAGGAAGCTAAGAAGTTCCAAGTTCATTAGGAAGGTATCTGTGCATTGCTAATTGTGTAAAAGGTTCAGTGGTACAGAAGCAATTCCACATGTAATGCATTTGGTCTCTTCACTTAGAAATGGGACCCCAGGTTTTTTTAGTTATGATCCAATGGCTGAGAAAGGCAACAATATGAAGAAATATCTCCCCTCTTACTGTCAATGTATACCTCTTGTTACAGACACCCTGTCATTGTTGTGTTGAGTAAAGAGAGGAAGGAAAAAAAAAGAGAGAAGAAATGGAAACAGTATTAACAGGAAGGCCACAATCCTGTAGTCAGGGACTGGGTCAACTGAAATGTGGATCATCTGGAAATGAGGGGTATCTTTTAGACAAAAATTCTCAGTCATTATAATGAGGCTGTTTCTCTGATGTTTTAACTCCCAAACTGGCAGCACATCATTTGGAGAGTTTCATAAAATCCTCATTCTAGAGGTTGCGGATGTAGTGAACAAATCCCTGTTTTTACATTATCCTAAGCTACAATATAAGCAATACAATAAATTTCACACTTATCAGTCCTATTCCTATGAACCCTGCACATGAAAAAAATCTCAATACCTAGCATCTATTTGGTTCATTCTGCTACACACTAGTTCCCCAGGGATTGAAACATAAGACCTGCTCCTTACTCTTCTTTGATTCTCTAATTAATCTGCAATAAATGAAGGCTCCAAGTGTTTTATGGCACTTCAATTTCCCATTCCCCTCTGACATTTGGAGGGAAAATGGAACACACAGCAAGACCTTTGAACAAGAAGTAATAGCCGTTAAATTGAAACACGATACAAGGTTTTCCTAACCATGAGTTCATAATACGTGTATTCGTGGAAAGTGATGTGCTTGTTGCCTACAGCAAAACCAGATGCTCTGTTTTCAGTTGATCAATGTTGCTATGGGGTTGTAGTTCAATGTGTGAACTCACAGAAGAGAATAAAAAGGACAGTGCGATAAGTCTATATCTTCAGAGGTCACACAATAATTGTTATGAGTAAAAATGCAGTGAGTTTTAGATTCCACGTGGTGGAATATACCATGGAATAATGTAAAAATAATTACACTCATAAACTGAGACTTGGGCTTGGATCCTGACTTCAAGGCTTCCTGGATATTTGAAGTTAGGTGAGAAGAACAGTTATCACCTACCAAAATGGTGCCACTTAAATAAAATAATGTACCGCACAGTACCTGCTCAATAGAGGTTATTCACTGAAGAAAAATGTGAAATGGACATTGTAATATTATGTTTAAATACCATAGTCATGTTTTGCATAGAGAGAAGGTATTAGTCTGCAGGGGCTCCCATAACAAAATACAACAGACGAGTGGCTTAAATGACAGAAACTTCATTTTCTCACAGTTCTGGAGGCTGGAAATTCAAGATCAAGCTGCCAGAAGGCTTGGTTTTCCCTGAGGCCTCTCTCCTTGGCTTGCAGATGCTATCTTCTTGCTGTGTCCTCACATGGCCGCCCCTCTCTGCATTTGTAGCTCTGGTGTCTTTCTCATCATGTAAAAACCACCAGTCTTTTTTTTCTTTTTTAATGTTTATTTTTGAGAGAGAGACAGACAGATACAGAGACAGAGAGAGACAGAGCACAAGTTGGGGAGGGGCAGAGAGAGAGGGAGACACAGAATCCAAAACAGGCTCCAGATTCTGAGCTGTCAGCACAGAGCCCGACATGGGGCTCGAACCCACTAACCTGAGCCAAAGTTGGTCGCCCAACCAACTGAGCCACCCAGGTGCCCCAAAAGCCACCGGTCTTCACTGGAGTAGAGTCCCACCCTTAGGACCTCATTTAACCTTAATCACCTCTTTCAAGGCCCTATCTCCACATAAATATATGTTGGGGTTACAGCTTCAACATGTGAATTTGTGAGGACACAATTTCATCCATAAGAGAGGTGTTATAAATACTGTGTGATATAATATTCTAAATACCACTTTAAAATTAAAACTCAAGTCTAGCCCGTCTCTGAAAAATAGTAAAGCATTTTTTTGCCCCACCCTATCTCTATTTCTGCAAAGTCACTATCACTTTTAGTTTCTATCACTATCACTTTTAGTTTAGACACATGGATGTCATCTCTCGGATGGACCCTGACTGTGAACTATCATAGAAGAAGGTAAGTTGACCAGACAACCTCTTCCTAGAGGTAGGATCCTCATCATTCCCTCTTGTAACGCTTTGGGACTAAACTAAGAATTGAAGGACAGAGAGATGTTGAGTAATAAGTTCAGATGCGGGGAACATGTGAACAAGATTACCAGAACCAGCTTCCATAGTGACCTACTGGGTAGGCTGGTGGTCATTCTGGGTCTCCTCCACTCTAATTCTCTTATTCTCTACAGATGGGGAATAATCCTATTCCCTAGAGGACAGATATAGAATTATGTAGCTGGTTTTATAGAAATGGAACTTTTTAACCCCATCCTCTCCCTTGTCTAAAATCAATTGCACTTATAGCTGCCAAAGTAAGCACTTTCCAATGCCATCTACATCATTCCACTTTTTTCCTACCAAAAACAATCAATCAAGACCCTATTAGGGTTCTCTCTTATTTTTTCTGCTAAATTTTTCTCAATTTTATCAGGATGTCCTTTGAAATCTTTCCTCAGATGCTTCCACCTACATCATCAACATCATTTCTTACTCCCCCACTCAAATCTCCCCTACCAGGAGAGAGTCCATTTTCAGACATTACCACAGAGCACTAAGTTTGGGCACAAGCATACATTAAGCCAGAGCTTTGCTTGCTCAAGGACCTTGCCTTTTCTCCTTTGATTCCCTCCTTGCACCTAGGATAAGGCCTAGTACATAAAAGGTAAACAAAAGATAAGTGATAAAGAAGGGAATGCCTCTAATTTCCTTTTCACCTAGTTAAAACACGACTAGTTCACCTAACTGATCACCTTTTGACTGTATGGACTCCATTTCCTTTCTTTTCTTTTTTGGAGGAAAAATGTAGTCAGTTTTATTCTTCTTAAAGCACAAAATAGAGTCTTTAGTTGTACAAACGTCACTAAGTACAGTCTTGCCAACCAGTCCCAGCTAGGAAGGGGCTGGTTAGCGGCTAGACCCCCCCCCCCCCCTGCCAAGAAGTCTCCTTAAAATGCTAACACTCAAGTTGCACAAAATAGAGTCTTTAGTTGTACAAACGTCACTAGGTACAGTCTTGCCAACTGGTCCCAGCTAGGAAGGGGCTGGTTAGCGGCTAGACTCCCCCGCCCCCAAGAAGTCTCTTTAAAATGCTAACACTCAAGTTAATAGTCTCAGGGCAAAGGTGGTGGTGCACCTGGCAGGGCCCCCACCTCAAGTCAGGGTGTGGCCCCCATTTTCATATTTTGGTTAGACCCTGGTCACAAGCTGTTATTGACGAGTTGCTCTGAGAATGTCATTTCATTAGAAAGCCATTTATTAGCAATATTCCAAGTCACCCAAAAAGTAGAATGAGCCTTTGTGCATAGTACACTCAAAGTTATTTTTAATCAACAAATTGAAACTATATTTCACTCATTTTCATAGCCTATACTACCACTAATTTCTGAAGTTTTAAACAAAGCCAGTAGAGACAGCAATTTATTAAACAATGTGTTAAAGTGCTTACTTTGTGCAGGAATTGGACTGAGGGCTACCCATAATCCCTACAAAAATCTTTGAGGAAAACTGAACTTGAACCAGTTTACCCACTATCCCAAGGCCACAGAGTAGGCCATGGAGTCAGGATTCAAATGGAAACCACTGTGACTCCAGACACTCACATGTATCCCTTTATGTTTTGGCACATTTAAAATTAGATTGTCTACTTATTCCTGTGCCAAAGAAAGCTCTTGCAAGATGTTTCTCCTTCACACATTCTACAAGGAAAGAAATCGATAGGCAGAGATAGACTTACATCCTTTCTCCCTGAACACAGATAACTTTGAAGGAGAAAGAGAATCCTATTTCATGAAGTCAACTTGGTTTGGTCTAAATTGGAAAGGATGCAAAGAGGTCATCTAGGTGAGCCCCCTGCCACCAAATAAAAACATACCTTAAACACTCAAGATGAATTATTGATCATCTTTAGACTATTTTGCCTCTATAACCAGTGTCAGGAGAGCCAGTAAAATACCAATACACAGGCCTCCATATCCTTTATATGGGTTAATGTGGAACTGCCTTAGTATATTAGCAATTTTTGCAGAATTCTCTAGCATTCTTTCAATTAAAGAAGACATGTGGTTATGTGGAGCTTTTTTGCTGTTTGGGTCTCTTTCTTTAAATCCAGCTTAATATTTTTCAAGTCATTAATTACAGATCCTTTCAATCTTTGCCCTGGTGAGAGGAAAAGATTAAAAACCGCATGTGCACACCACAGGAGACACTTTCAAGAAACTGCAAAGTTTATTCTTCAAGAAAGACCTAGAGAATAAAAGGATTTTTTTTTAAAAATACATCTGAAACCAAGAGCTCTGATTGGAAGTCTGGTTGGATGTGATTACAGGGAGTTTACGATTCCAGAAATGAGTTTTAATCCTGTTGGACAAGGCAGACGGGAGCATACATTTGCTGATTTTATATGTAGATCATCTCATTGCTTGCATTTTCATTTAAAAGTTACAGTATATTTCCTTTTTGGAACAAGTTGAATTTTTGAGGGAAATAGAAGATATTCTGAGTTTTGAGACCCTTTATTAATAGCTCCAGGGAATACCTAGCTGCTGGAAAACTGAAGTGGTATCACAAGGAGTAAAAATGTCTCTTTACAGATTGTGTGTGTGTATGTGTATGTGTGTGTGTGTGTGTGTGTGTGTGTGTGTGTGTGTGTTAGTTTCGTTGAATTTTTATTTCTTTCATATATGAATACAAACTGTCGGAATGAAGCATAAAGTCAAGCAGGGAAAAAAACCTTTCATATTACTAAGTCCTGGGGTTGCACATTGAGTTAAGCTCATTTAGAAAGATAAACTTTCAGGATGTCACATACGTCCCCATCAAGGCACATCCAAAGATCGGGACTTTAGTTGAAAAAGATTTCAAGTACAAAGCCCAGGCAGGAGGTGCTTCAAGAATGGGAGAAACTGGTATATTCATTCTCCACAAAATGCCAAGCTGACGTTTTCAGTAGTACACGTTTGGAAAGGGAAACAAAAAACCAGGAAGAAACAAACAAAATATGAGTTTACCTTGTGACTTCTGCATGGCCCTTTGCCATATGATTTTATGGTCCCTCCCACTTACAGGTGCAGTGATCTTCCCCACCCTTGTCTTTGGGATTTCTTATGTAATTTGCTTCAACCAAAGGAAAGTTAGCAGATGCTACACAAGCGGAGGCTTGAAATGTGCTCGTAGGGGTGGGCTTTCACCCTTGTACCTCTGCCACCACCATGAAAGCATGTCCCAGGTGGGTCACCAGATCCAGAGGATTATTGGCACAAGGAGCAGATCTGACCTGAACCCACGATCTGGAGCAGAGTATAGGTGCCCCCAAAAGACATCAGTAGAACGACTCTGGCTGGCACACAAGCATGTGCAAGAAAACAAATTATGGTGATTTAAGCCACCGAATTTTGTTGTTGTTTGTTATACTGCATTTTGTGTGATAATGGACTAATAGACATTTTTAACTTGTTTTTGTTCAAAGATTTCTTTGAGATGAAAGCTGTGACTTTCTTCCTAGGAAAAGCACATGAATAAATTTAAAATTTTGTGTGCAATTTCAGAATATTCATTGGCCTCCTACTTGTCCAAGAGACCTGCCTATTAAAAATGCTTGATTATATGTCTAAATAAAATGTCTGAGCAAAATGGCAGTTCCATTCAGAATGATATCCAGAAGAGAAAAAATGCATCTGTTTTGGTTTGCAGATGACTTTTAACAATGCCTTTAAGTGTGTTCTCTTCTTCCCTAGCACCTACAGTCAATCTGTGAAGAAGACCTACCGGTAGCACTTCAAAAGCATATTGTGAAACTTTGCACTATTCTCTACTCCATGACTATTATCCTAGTTCAAGCTACCACCATCTTTCACCAAGATCACTGCAAAGATAGCCTCCTAACTGGCTTCTTTCCCCTCTTGTGCCCCACCACAATCTATTCTTTACCCAATAGCCCAAGTCTTTCCAAAATTTCCCTTAGCTATATTTTGTGGTTTTTTTTAATTTTTTTTAATGTTTTTTATTTATTTTTTGAAGGAGAGAGAGAGAGACAGAGCATGAGCGGGGGAGGAGCAGAGAGAAAGGGAGACACAGAATTCGAAGCAGGCTCCAGGCTCTATGCTTTGAGCACAGAGCCCAACGCGGGTCTCGATCCCACGAACCGTGAGATCATGACCTGAGCCGAAGTCAGAGGCTCAACCGACTGAACCACCCAGGCGCCCCTATATTTTGTTATTCTAATTCAGAGGCTGCTATGCACTTATGTCAAGATATCACTTTAAAATTCACTTAAGATTGGGGTGCCTGGGTGGCTCAGTCGGTTGAGCCTCCGACTTCGGCTCAGGTCATGATCTCACAGCTCGCGAGTTCGAGCCCTGTGTTGGGCTCTGGTGCCGACAGCTTGGAGCCTGGAGCCTGCTTTGGATTCTGTGTCTCCCTCTCTCTCTGCCCCTAACCCACTCACATTCTGTCTCTGTCTCTCTCAAAAATAAATAAATATTAAAAACATTGTAAAATGCACTTAAGAAGTGAAGTTATATTCTTCCCAGCATGCACAATAGGAAAAAGGCCTAATGCTTTTATAAAATAGGTTACCCATCTATTTATTTACAAGCCTAGCATAGTTCATATAAAAATAAATAAGACATTTAGTTAGTAAGAAATCTTATAGAATGGAATGGTTCATGAATCCAGGAATGCATGCCAAAAATTTTTTTGAAACACTATAAATGAAAGGAAATTTAGCAAAATCTATACACAATGAATGCACAACCTAATAGTAATTGAGCAAAGCCACTAATGTGTTGCTAGTTCAGAAAACTCAAACCTACAAAGCCATGGCACATATCTGGGATTCCCACCAATTTGCAAAGTTTGTTAACTAAGAAAGAATTAGAAAATAATTTTTATAGCATAATCTGTATACATTTCTGATTACAGAGGCCTTACCAATAGACACAGTTTACAAATGTATAAAATACATTGAAAAAAATCAATTCTCTTGACACCTGCAAGTCTCATTCTTCTAGAAGCAATGCCTTGATAAATGTTTCTCTTCCTTGTTGGGCATTCCATTTTTGGAAATCAAAGGAGGTAATAAAACTATCTGGATTGGATTTTAGGGAAACCATTGATGATTTATAAATCACAGGAATTCAGGAAGATAATAGGTCATTATGCAATTTTATAAGTTAAATTATCCAACCAACAAAGAAATAGAAGACATGATATTATCAGATATTTCCTATAATTTAGGAAGGCAGATTTCTAAAGTTTCAAAGCAAAAATATCTGATCCTATGGTCAGAAACCCTCAAAAGGAAGAATTTCTCAGATGAGAGAATATATAAAATGAACATCTCGCTCTGCAGTAGTTATGGATGTACAGGGAACTCTTTGATAATCTCAGAACTACACAGTGCTTCTGGTGATGATCACATAAAGTGTCACTTGCTCAAGTCAAAGCCCAAGAATTTTCCTTGAACTTTTTATTGTCCTACCTATAACATATATATGCTTTAGTCTTACACATAAAACTTTATGTCAATATTTTGGCACTATTAATAATAAAGACCATCCTGTTATCTTTGTACATGGCTTTCAAAAATATGAGCCTATTAAAAACGCTGAAGACAAAAGACAGTAATTTTATATTTATTATTTATTTTGCATTAATATGTATATATACTTAAATAAATAATATAATAACTACTCATCTACTCGAGGAAGGTGGTGTAATGGTAATGGACAACATAAAAGAAGTTCAACAAATGTTTATTTCACACCTGCTCTGTGCCAGACACTTTAGTGTTATAGCAATAGGGGATATGGCAATAGGGGATACCAGAAAATACAGTGTGTCACAATCTAGTAAGAGGACCTATTTCAATATAGATGGTCAAGACAGACCTTTCTGATGAGTAAAGTTTCAACTGATACCTGAATAGGAAGAGAAACAAATCACAAGAAGAAGAGTAATCAGCAAATACAAAGTCTAGGGAGTAAACTGGGCATGTATTAACAACAGTTTAATACCATAAACAGCTGGAGCATGGTAAGTATAGGGTAGAAATAAATGAAATAAAGTTTGAGAGCCAGGTAGAGCTAGCTCTTATGGAACTGTCCAAAGTAACGAATTTGAAATGTATTCCAAAGGCATGGGAAGCCACTAGGTGATTTCAAGCAAGAAAGTGAGTGACATGACCTGACTTCCATTATGGCTGCACAAAACACTGACTGCAGGGGGGCTGTGAGGCTGTGGTAAGTGGACCAAGTCAAGAGGTCACTAAAATAAATCAGAAGATAAAGTTTAAATTACCTTGGTAGTGACAAAAATGAAAAATGTCAACAGATTCTACAAGTGATTTGAAGATACCTCCATCAGGTCTAAATGATAGTTTAGATTATGGGGTGTGAGGGAAAGAAAAAAAAAACTGAAGAATAATGCCAAGCTTTTTGGTAACAGTAACAGCAAATGATAACCAATCAAATAAAATGGAAGTATGTGGGCCAAAACTGATGTAGGTAAGCAAATTAAAGAATGAGGGAAGAAATTATTTATTTACAGCGGAATGGCAACTAATAAATTTTTCAGGAATGACACTTAAAAATCATCATTTGGCAACCAACATGGTAATAATTTAGCCAAAAGCACCAATAGATGCTATGACTTATGGGTAAAATTTGGATATTTACATAGTCTCATAGTACCTTCCAAAAATACTAACACAAAGGGAAGAGTCACTTTAGAATAGGGAAGTGATCAAAGTTAATATCACTTATAACCAGACAAACTGAAATTGTATGCAACCAGATAGGATGTAGTGAAAAAATCACATTGATATCCATGCCAAAATTGCATGACCACAATCATAGCCAAATTATGGAAAGAGCCCAAATGTCCATCAACTGATAAATGGATAAAGATGTGGTTTATATATACAATGGAATACTACTTAGCAATGAGAAAGAATGAAATCCTGCCATTGGCAGCTATGTGGACGGAACTGGAGGGTATTAGGCTAAGTGAAATAAGTCAGAGATAGACAGATATGTTTTCACTCATATGTGGAACTTGAGAAACTTAACAGAGGACCATGGGGGAAGGGAAGGGTGAAAAGTAGTTTCAAACAGAGGGGGAGGCAAACCATAAGAGACTCTTGAATGCAGAGAACAAAGTGAGGGTTGATGGTGGGATAGGGGAGTGGGGAAATGGGCACTGAGGAGGGCACTTGTTGGGATGAGCACTGGGTACTGTACAGAAGCAATGAATACACCCCAAAACCAAGAGCACACTGTATGTATACATTGTATGTTAGCTAACTTGACCATATATATATATATATATATATATATATATATATATATATATTTATATATATATAGACATATATATGTATGTTTATATATATGTATATATATGTTTATATATATAATATATAAACATTTAAAAATAAAAAAATTAATTAAATTTAAAAATCATGAGGAAGCATCAGAAAAAAATCAAACAGAAAAATACAAAATAACTGGCTTGTAATTTTTTTAAATATCAAGGTTATTAAAGCTAAGAAAAAGAAAACTAAAGATTCTTTTCCAAATTAAAAGAGACTATCAAAGAATTATGACAAATAAATAAAACACATGGTTTGGGAATGGATCCTAAGAACATTATTGGGATAACTGGCAAACTTGAATGAGTTCTGTGGATTAGGAGGTAGTAATTATTCATGTCAATTTCCTGATTTTGATAATTGCACTAAGGCTAGATAAGAGAAAGTCCTTGCTTGTAGTAATTACACACTAAAGTAGTAAAAGGTGTTGAGGCATCATGGGGGCAACTTCCTCTCAAATGGTTCAGAAAAAAAGTTTTTGAACTACTTTTGCAATCTTTCTGAAACTTTGAAAGCATTTTTTTTAAACAGCAAAAACAGCCCAATTATTACACTATTGTCATTTTGCTTTCAGTTTTTGTTTTTGTTTTGTAGAGACTGATCTTTTAATTGAATTGAGAAATAAAGGGTAAGATAAATAAAAAGACAGTAAGAGTCTCTGGGCCAGAATGAACTAGACAAAAAAGACTAAAACCCAAATACATTCAAAGAGTTATAGTCTGAAATCTCTGAAAATTCACAGCAAATTGAAAAGATGTCAGATTACTGGTGAGGAAATCCACTCTCCCACCCCATTGTGGATTTGGAAAGTCCAAACCCGATACTTATCCCAGCAACATTATGAAATAGGTTATTAAAGACATGGCTTGAAGCATTTTGAAATGACCAGTGATCATGTGGAACCAAGTGAACTAACTAACAACATGTCATGATTCCCTTTCCTGGCCTCTTCTTTAGACAGGTGATTTTAGGTTGAGAGGTCATGGCTCTGTTGCTGTTTCTCTACTCACTGAGGACACAACTTATGTTTTCTTCATCATGTACTATCAGAGACTAACACCCTGCAGGGACATGGTAGGTGCTCAACAATATTATTAATGAAAGAAGGGGAGGGCGATAAGGTAGGAAACAAGGAAGGAAGGAAGAAAAGAGGGAGGGAGAGAGGAAAGGAGGAGGAAGGGATGGAGTTGGAAAGGCATGGCATTTTAAAAGTATTCAGTAGTTTATTTAGACTAATCAGTAAATAAGCAAATACCCATACTGAAAACATTCCATTCAATAAATAATGCCAGTCTATTCAAGAGTTAGCATATTTATCTTCTAATGCATTCAAGGTCCTTCTGTCAACCCTAATTCTCCTACAAGCTGCCAGTCTTCCCTATTCAATACTTTCAAAGTATAATGTAGCATCCAGCTCTACTTTTACTTCTACTGATCCTTCTCAGCACATGGGATTCAGCCTTCAGCTCCATGATTCTACAAAAATTGTTCTCATGGGACACAATGATACTCTAATTTCCAAATGCAAAAGTATTTTTTGAACCCACTCCCATATAAAGCAGGCTTCTAAGATCGTTCCTAACTACAGTGTTGTAACTTTTAGCTCTTTTCATCATGTGTGTGCCCGTGTTTAAGGAACACTTCTTTATAGCATGGGAGAAGTTCTCATTAATAGTGTTTATTCCAGTTTCTAATCTCAGAGCAATTTAGCTTTTCTAGAACTTTTAAAATACATTCTGCATGTGCCATATGATTTAAGAGACTTTGATATATATATATATTATATATATATATATATATATAATATGTGCATATATGATATACATATATATACATATATATACATATATATATGTGTATCATATATATATATATATATGTCATATATCATATATATCATATATATAACTAACGGTGTGATCTGATTAACCCTGTCCCCTAATACAAGACTATGACAGTGTTTAGATCAAAGGAAAGTGATCTTTACAAATGTAAACTTAATCTATGGAGCTCTGAACCAAGTGGTATTATTGAAGTAAATTTCTCAGCAAGTTTAAAGTTGCTAATGAGTAACCTTTAAGATAAGGAGAGATTGCAGAGTCTATTGCAGAGGCTGGGATTTTTTAATGGTCTCAGTTACCACATGGAAGGCAGAGGTAATCACCATCTTAATCCCTTATAATCTATTGTAGCTAGAACTCTCAGCATGCAAAATAGAAATTCTTTGTTCAGATAGAGCCCAATTAACTGTACATATATATGGTGTGCATATGTATTTGTGCACATACACAAATACACAACAGAACCCTGATAAGAAGAAACAAAAAATAGATAAAAGCGAATAGAAAATAACTAAAATTATATATCTAAACCTTTCACTGAAGAAAAAGGAATAGGCCTGTTCATTTGAGTAACATCCTTACTGTAACACTGTGTTAAAAAAAAATCCCATTACAGTTCCAACTCTTTTTCTAATGGTTAATTTTATAATATGTACTATAACTAGACTTTTTGGTGAAAAAATATGTAATTGATTAGCTTTTCCATTTGGAAAAGGGACCAGAGTCCAAGGTCCCAGTTCAGGCTGTGCCCTTGACTCATCATAAGACTTCAAGTGCCAGTATGTAAAGAAGAGCTCTGAAGCCACACAGCCCTGGGTTTGAGTTACCAGATTGGAATGTCCTCACCAGTTGTATAAGTTTAGTTAGTTATGTAAATTATGAGTTTATTTTTTATCTGCAAAAGGGGAAACTCATTGCAAGAACTGTAATAGAGACTAAAATTCCCTAGATATTCTAAGAACCCAATAAATAGAACTTCTTTCTTCATTAACCAGCCAAGGGTTTTAGTTTCCACATCTATAAGATGAACATAATAATTATTGGCCAACCTATCTTAAAGGGTTGCTGAGGGGATAAAATGAGATTACATATGTAAAAGTACTTTGAAAAGTGAAAAATAACCACAAAGATTAGGGTAGTATGCTATCCTATTACTCGTTATTGACACATATAGAGATGCCAGTAATAGATGAGATGCCAAGAATAGATGAAAACTAAAGATTAAATAAATCATTTGTAATTTTTTTATAATTAGCCACTCCTATTTATGAGGATTATATAATAATGGTATCTAAGTTTTTAAAAATCTGCATGATAAACAAAGTATTAATTCTTTACACTGTCATTTATCAGAAGTATGGCAGTAGAGGAGGTCACTTAAATGCCCATTCTGTATTAGGCAATATTCTAGATTCATTATAGATAGCTCATTTGGCCCTCCTAATACCCAAAGATGCATTATTGCTTCTGCACCTTCATTCTTCCTTGGCAATCATATGGATAAGAGCTATGTACAGATATCACTGAACATGATATATAATAAGCATTCCATAAACCACAAACAAACACTGTAGTTATTAGTACCATAATGTACCATAAGGGAAGGGGGATTTCATTTCTTCTGTAGATGAGAAAGTCCAGACCAAGGAAGAGAAATGGTTGCATATAGTTCTAAGACCAGCCAGGCTCATATGCCATCTAATGACCCTTTAGACTCAGATTATACATTTATTATTTGCTCTTTTGAAAACCATTCCAAAGGCCAGAAAATCTGGATTCCACATGAAGATTAATAAGGGAATGTTAAAACTTTTTTTTTAATCTACAACCTCAACACCTCAAAAAGAAATTCTGGAGTCAAAACTCACTTTTCCTTTACTAGTCCTCGTTCAAAATGATGTACTCAAAGAAAGCCCTGGAATAAAATCAAGCGATAGCCTTCCTGGGCAATGTGATCTACTATCAAACTGTCATTACCACTATCACTTTCAAGTGTTTTCTAGAAACCTTTCATGGTATGGTTTTAAGTCAGAGTTTCCCAGTGAGTTTGCAAATACAAGATTTGGTAAGTACAAATAAAGCTGAGGTCATTAATCTTAAAAGACCATAATGGTCAGACAAGGCAGCTTCCACTGATTTAGCAGTTTTCCAGACCTTCCCAGAAGCCCCCTACACTCTAATCACAGCAGCTTAACTGGACTTGCCAGGAGTCCCTCCTCCATATAGTAGCCAGACTCAAGTTGTTTGTCAAACTTCCTCAAAAGCTCCCATGAGTCTCCCCATGCCAGTGCTTTGGAGTGAAGTTGTTAGTGAAGGCTTCTCCAGTCCTCTTCCTATAGCCTTCATTCCCCAGCTCCTTGTACATTTGCATACATGCTCATTCCATATTAAAACATTCACCCCTTTTTGTAGTGGTTCTGTTTTTCTGACCAAACCAGCCTGTTCCAGCTACTCTCAGAAACGCATTTTGAAACAAGCCACTTCAGCTTCTCTTTCTCTACCCATTTGTAGTTATAGGTCACTCTATTCTTTTAAAATATGCAGGCACTTTTGCCAGTTTCACGAGTAAATCCTATTTCATTTTAGACAGCAGTCATTAGGTGTTGGCTGTAAGAGACTTTAAGTCATTCATTTAACAAATATTTATTCAGTTCCTACTCTTTACCAAATTCTGGGGAAGCAATAATGGGACATGACCTACCCTCATGGAACTTACAATTTAGTAGGAAAAACTGACATGAATTAAAGAGTTAGACAGAAAACTGTAAAATTTCAATCCTGGCAAGTGTTGGGAAGAAATTCACTGTGCTCTGTCAGTCCATAAAGGGAGGCTTGCCTACTTGGAGTCCTCAGGGATTTCCCTGAGTAATGAAAATGTTAGAAAGTAAAACCAGAGGCAAGGGTACGGCTTTCAGAAAGTACAGAAACTGTAATATACTTTGGTGGAAGGCCAGGGTGCAGAGAACGGTAAGTAGAAAGAACTACAGTGTATGTTGTTAGAGCAAGATGGTGGTGGTGGGCAGAGTGCAGATGTTGATGGTGTGAGGTAAGAAGTTACCAGACCAGGCAAGTCAGTGTAAGCCTGGCAGTATTTTAATTCTAAAAGCAGTAGAGAGTCACTAAACGTTTTTAGGAAGAATACTTCCATGATGAAATTCACATATTTAAATTTTTTTTCTTGGTTCAACATTTTGTTTTTACTGAAAAAAGTACATTTAAAATTGAGTTGAATGGGGCACCTGGGTGGCTCAGTCAGTTAAGCGTCCAATTTCAGCTCAGATCATGATCTCATGGTCAATGGTTTCAAGCCCCATGTCAGGCTCTGTGCTGACTGCTCAGAGCCTAGAGCCTGCTTCGGACTCTTTGTCTCTCTCTCTCTCTCTCTCTCTCTCTCTACCCCTCCCCTTTCTCTTTCCCTCTCTTTCTCAAACAAATAAGTAAATAAATAAATAAATAAACATTAAAAATTTTTTAATTGCTTTGGTGCTTGAGTCACTAATTTAAAAAAAATAAATTCAGGAATAAAGTTTAGTGATTCATCACTTACATATAACCCCCAGTGCTCATCCCAGCAAGTGTCCTCCTTAATGCCCCACACCTCTTTAGCCCTTCCCCCCACCCAATACCCTGCCAGCAACCCTCAGCTTATTCTCTATATTTTAGAATCTCTTATGGTTTGTTTCCCTCTCTGTTTTTATTTTTGTTTTCCTTCCCTTATGTTCATCTGTTTTGTATCTTACATTCCACATATGAGTGAAATCATATGACATTTGTCTTTCTCTGACTAATTTCACACAGCATAACACCCTCTCATTCCATCCATTGTTGGAAATGGCAAGATTTTATTCTTTATCATCACCAAGTACTATTACTATTCCATCACACACACACACACACACACACACACACACACACACCACATCTTCTTTATCTACTCATCAGTCAATGGACATTTGGGCTCTTTCCATAATTTGGCTATTGTCAATAGTGCTGCTATAAACATTGGAGTGCATGTGCCCCTTCGAATCAGCACTCCTGAATCCTTTGGATAAATACCTAGTAGTGCAATTACTAGGTCATAGGGTAGTTCTATTTTTAATTTTTGAGGAATTTGCATACTGTTTTCCACAGTGGCTGGACCAGTTTGCGTTCCCACCAGCAGTGCAAAAGAGTTCCTCTTTCTCTCCATCCTCACCAATATACTGTCATTGCCTGAGTTGTTAATTTTAGCCATTCTGACAGGTGTGAGGTGGTATCTGTGGTTTTGATTTGTATTTTCCTGATGATGAGTGATGCTGAGTATTTCTTCCATGTGTCTGTTAGCCATCTAGATGTCTTCTTTGGAAGAGGGTCTTTTCATGTCTTCTGTCCATTTCTTCACTGGATTATTTGTTGTTGTTTTTTTTTTTGGTGTTGAGTTTGATAAGTTCTTTATAGATTTTGGGTATTAACCCTTTAGCTGATATGTCAGTTGCAAATATCTTCTCCATTCCATCGGGTTGTCTTTTAGTTTTGCTGATTGTTTCCTTTGCCGTGTAGAAACTTTATCTTGATGAGATCCCAATAGTTCCCTTTTGCTTTTGTTTCCCTTGCCTCCAGAGACATGTTGAGTAAGAAGTTGCTGTGGTTGAGGTTAAAGAGGTTTTTGCCTGCTTTCTCCTCAAGGATTTTGATGGCTTCCTGTCTTACATTTAGGTCTTTTATCCATTTTGAGTTTATTTTTGTGTATGGTGTAAGAAAGTGGTCCAGGTTCATTGTTCTGCATGTTGCTGTCCACTTTTTCCCAACACCATTTGCTGAAGAGACTATCTTTTCTCCATCGATATTCTTTCCTGCTTTGTCAAAACTTAGTTGGCCATATGTTTCTGGGTTCTCTATTCTGTTTCATTGATCTCAGTCTCTGTTCTTATGCCAGTAGCATACTGTCTTGATGATTACAGCTTTGTAATACAGCTTGAAGTCCAAAATTGTGATGCTTCCGGCTTTTTCTTTTTCAAGATTGCTTTGGCTATTTGGGGTCTTTTCTAGTTCCATACAAATTTTAGGATTGTTTATTCTATCTCTGTGAAGATTGCTGGTGTTATTTTGATAGGGATTGCACTGAATATGTAGATTGCTTCGGGTAGTATCGACATTTTAACAATATTTGTTCTTCCAATCCATGAGCATGGAATATTTTTCTATTTTTTATGTCTTCTTAAATTTCTTTCATAAGCCTTCTGTACTTTTCAGTGTATAAATTTTCCACTTCTTTGGTTAGGTTTATTCCTAGGCATTTTATGGTTTTTGGTACAATTGTAAAAGGGATCAATTCCTTGATTTCTCTTTATGCTGCTTCATTATTGGTGTATAGAAATGCAACTGATTTCTGTACATTGATTTTATATCCTGAGACTTTGCTGAATTCATGGATCAGTTCTAGCAGTTTTCCAGTGGAATCTTTTGGGTTTTCCAGACAGAGTATAATGTCGTGTGTGAAGAGTGAAAGTTTGAATTCCTCCTTGCCAACTTGGATGCCTTTTATTTCTTTGTGTTGTCTGATTACTGAGGTAAGGACTTCCAACACTATGTTGAGTAACAGTGGTGAGAGTGGACATCCCTATAGTGTTCCTGACATTAGGGGGAAAGCTAAAATTAAAAAATTAAAAATTAAATAAAAAAATAAAAATAAAAATAATTTTTTTCTTTTTCTGTATCTAAGAATGAGGACGAAAAGAAAGAAAGGAAAAAAAAAAACAATTTAAGCAAAATCAGAAGCAAAAAAAACCAAATAAGTGAACCAGCAAACAGAATGAAGCCCAAATGAAGTTACATCCAGTTTCCCCTGGAACTGAAACTAGGAAGCTTTCTATAGTCCATACATGAAGCTGGTGGAGTGATTTGTGCTGGCCTTCTAGGGGATGTGCTTAGAGGGTGCACTTGGGCAGGGCTTGGTGTAATGCTTTCATTCTCCACTAGGTGGTGCTGCTTATCTCACTGGGGTGGATCAGGGTAGAGTGCCCATGCCAGCTCGGGAGAGGTGGAAATGACTTCACCCAGCTCCCTACTCTCTGGTGCAGGAACTTCTTGCTCTCACGGATCCCTGGTCAAGTACCCCTCTTTGTCTCAGGCTTCCCCATGTCTACCTTGTCCATGTCCAAGCTGTCTGCCTGTCAGGAAGCACCCCCTCCTAAGTTTTATCTCAGATAGAGTTGTGTTTCAAAACCCCATACTTCAGAGATCCCTGAAGCTTGGACCCATGCAAACTCTCTAAGGGAGGGTCTTGCTGAGCAATAGCCAGGAGCCTGCTTTCCCCAGAAAACATCCAAGCAATTGTGCTGCAGCAGAGGTTCAGAGATTACGGCAAACCACAACACAAAGCTGGTGCCAGGTTTTACCACACTCTGGTGTCTTTGTCCTAATACCAGCAAATGTGGCTACTCTCCAGGGTCTGCTGGGACCTTAGCCTGTGGGGAGGCCATATGGCCTCTACCAAATGCTCTTCAAGCAGGAGAATGGCTTCTCCCCATGTGGCACATGGACCCTTCAGACCCCGCTGCCTGCTCCTGGGGATTTGCCCTGCTTCCTCACCAGAGCACTGCCAGGCACTGGGCTCTGAAACTTGAGACTCTGCTCCCCACTGTTTATAGCAACCTAGTGGTTATTTAAACCTTCTCCTTTCTTCCTGTCAGTGGTTTTGGGGAACAGATTTCTTATTCAGTCCCCTGTGAGTATTTTCACTCTTTCTCTGTAGCTACTTTCAGGAGAGTGCTTTTCTTGCAGAATCCTGATGTACTGTACTCTCCCCCTTTCTCTTTCTCTGTCTTCTCTCCACAAAAACAGCTCCCTACCCTTCACGGCTTTCCTCTCCCCCAGTTCACCTTTCCGCACTGCATACCTGCCGAGTTCTATGGCTCAAGCTATGCAAACTGTTGTGTTAATTCCCAGATCAATTTCCTAGGTATTCAAAATGGTTTGGTGCTGATTAAGCTGCACTTCAGGGATGAGACAAGCTCAGGGTCTCCATGCTGCTCTGCCATATTAGAGCTCTTAGACTTACACAGTTTAAAGAGCACTCTGACTAAAGATTGATGAGTGGATTGGAGAAGGGGCAGAATAAAGGGCCAGACCTTAGGAAACTATTACAAGAGCTTGGAAGAGGGAAATAATCATTCTTTCCATAAATAGAAAGAATCAGATGATGGGTAGCTGGACTGGTAGTGGGTGAGACTAAGCCGATAAATTCAAGACACATTTATGAGGTAAAATCAACATGAAGTGGTGCTGTATTGGGTGTTGGGAGTAAGACAGAGGGAGGATAAGGATTCACCCCAGATTTCTGGATTATGCAACTGGATAGATGGTGGTGCTATTCACAAAATAAGGAACAGTAAAGGACCAGGCTTTGGGAGGAGGTCATAGACTGACTGTGGACGTAAAGTACCTTTGAAATACCTAAGAGGAGTCAAGTAAACAATTGGATATCCATGCAATGAGGTTGAAAACACATATTCTGTAAATAAGAGGTACCCTCCATTTTTTTTTTTTCTATTTCCTAAGACTTGTTTTATCAGGTGCATAACCTCGATTTCAATTGTTTAGGTGATATAATCTGGAAGCCATGATCATCTGATGATGCCTAAGGTAAAAAGGAAAACAATCATGATAGGATTTGTCCTGGTAGTCTCAAGCAAGTAATGACAGTCCAGTTTTGTTGTTGTAAAGTATGGGACCACTGGAATAATCTTAAGTTGCAAAATGGTCACAGTGAATAACAAATGGACATGAACAGGATGACAGTGAACTTATTAATAAGTAGTAGGTTGAGCACAAGAGTTCACCTGGTTCCCCAGATCGGAGGATAAGAAAAATCTCCTGGGAGTCAGATTCCGAAGGTAGAGGTAAGCTGGGGATACTCTCGTGGAGGAGATGGAGGTGATAGGAAGGTCCCAGTGTAGAGTCTAGTTTCAAAGGCTTTAAGAGCCAGATATTCAAGGAGGTACTACAAACACGTTGATTACAGCCTCTGAAAACAAAGAAAACTTGGTGGCAGGAGAGGGAGGGGATGGTGGGGGATGTGGTTAAACACTGTCTCCAAAATTATTTGATTTTAAAAACTTCCCTAAATATTACATGTAGTTTATTTTTGGATGAGATGTGAATTTTATCTATACTGGAACATTCTGCTTAAGAAAGATGTCTTTGGAAGACTGAAACAGATACACATTTGTTCTCCAGAGGATGAAAGTATGTTCTCATCTAGGTGGGAATTGTGTCATGGTGTAGGTAATGGAGATTGTAAACATTTTCACACAAGATATTTTCTATGAACCTTACTTGAGATTTAAATCTTATATAGGGATCATAGGTACACAATGAGAAGTAATGATAACCATGAATTCGTTCTCTTCCACCCATCTAATTCTTCACCATCTATCCCTCTTTATCACTACACCAAAACAGTGAATACACACATTCTACCACTACTTCCTCACGTTATTATTGAGTCAACCTTTACTATAATTAGTCGTTATCAACAAAGGATACTATTTTGGATCCATGTACTTATTATTATGGTCACTTTATTTTTTTAAAGTTTATTTTTGAGAGACAGAGTATGAGTAGGGCTGACGAGCTGTCGTCACAGAGCCCGTCGTGGTGCTCGAACCCACAAACCATGGGCCAAAGTCTGACGCTTAACCGACTGAGCCACCCAGGCACCCCTACAATGGTCACTTTAAATGAATAGATGACTATTTTGACTCAGTATGCCTTCACCATATCTTTAAAAATCAAATTAAAAACATCAATGTGAGAAACCATGCGTTTCTCATGATATGCCTAGTCTGGCTGGAGTCACAGGAACAGATACACAAATACAGATGTGCTGTTGCTCATTTAATCATTCAGTATTTCCTGATTGTTCTGTTCTTGGTGCTAAACAGTTTGGAAGGGGGAGGGGGTGTGAGGAGGAGGAATTTACAGTCTCCTACTGATTCCTGTCTCAAGTTCAGAAGGGAAAAAAAGATATATACAGAAAACGCTTTTTTTCCAATTTTTATTTTATTTATTTTGAGAGAGAGCACACAAGTGGGGGAGGGGAAGAACAAGGAGAGAGAGAGAATCCCAAGCAGGCTCCCCACTGTCAGCATAGAGCCCAAACCTGGGCTTGAACTCATGAACCACGAGATCACGACCTGAGCCAAAATCAAGAGTTGGATGCTTAACTGACTGAGTCACCCAGGTGCCTCCAGAAAATACTTTTTTTTAATGTTTATTTATTTTTGAGAGAGAGAGAGAGAAAGAGAGCATGAGCAGAGGAGGGGCAGAGAGAGAGAGAGGCAGACAGAGGATCGAAAGCAGGTGCCACACTGACAGCAGTGAGCCCAATCTGTGAGAACATGACCTGAGCCTAAGTCAGACACTTAACTGACTGGGTCACCCAGCACCACCAGTAAATACGTTTAACCAGTGTATGCTAAATTAAAAATGAGTATAAGCAGAGTACATATACAAAGTTATAGGAATTCTTTGATGTGGTCATGCTAACTGTGGAGTATGAATACAGAGTCTGCAGGAAAGCTTAGTGGATAAGTGGAGTGGTGAAGGAGGCATTACAAACAAGAACGAGAAGAGAAACAAAGGAAGTGTGATGGGAACTGGGAGGATGAACAGAGACAACAAGAAGTAGGTCAGCTTTCGTTCTGCTAATTCTCATTCTCATCTCTAGGTCTCTGTACATGGTGCCCATTTACCTTCATGTTACCAAACCTGGTAGCTTATACCTCTCTTGAACATAATTCTGGGGAGCCACTCCTAACCCTAGACTAGATTGTGTCTTTCTTTTGTCCCATACTTCCCTGGTCATAACATTCATCACTCTATACTAATTGCCTATCAAACTGTTGCTTGGTGTCCCCTGCTAGGCTACAATGGCTTAAGGGCAAGGGCTAAAGGGCAATGGCTTACAGCTCTGCAGTAGGCTGAATAATTACAAGAGATGCCCATGTCCTACTCCCTGGAATCTATCAATGTATTATCTTATACAGTAAAAGAAACTTTGTAGATGTAATTAAGTTAAGGACCTTAAGGTTAGGAGATGATCCTGCAATGTCTGGATGAGCCCAATGTAATCACAAGAGTAGTTATAACAGGTTGATAGGAAGATTAGAGCCAGAGAGAGGACATAATAACGGAAGCAGAGGTCAAAAACAGGGAAGATGCTGGCTTTGAAGATGGAGGAAGAGGTCATGAATGAAAGAATGCAGGTGACCTTGGAAGCTGTAAAACCAAAGGAAACAGATTTTCCCCTACAGCCTCCAGAAGGAACACAGGCCTGCTGATGTCTTGATTGTAGACCAGTAGAATTTTGGGCTCAGTTGATTTTGGACTTCTGACCTCCCAAACTGTAAAATAATAAATTTCTGTGGTTTTAACCTACCAAATTGATGGCAATTTCTTACAGAAGCATTGTGAAACTAATACAGACTCCACTTCCTCCCAACATGGAGCCCAAGAACTTGCTCAAAATACACATTCACTTAATAAAATTATTTCATGAAAAAAGTCGGGGCTCCTAGGTGGCTCAGTCGGTTAAGTGTCTGACCTCGGCCCAGGTCATGATCTCGTGGTTTGTGGGTTTGAGCCCCGCATCAGGCTCTGTGCTGACAGCTCAATGCCTAGAACCTGCTTCAGATTTTGTCTCCCTCTCTCTCTCTCTCTGCCCCTCCCTTGCTCTCTCTCTCTCTCAAAAATAAACATTAAAAAAAGAAAGAAAAAATGCCATCCTGCAATATGGAGATTGTAAGCCAAAGATAGGAGTGATAGAGGTGTGAGTGTTATCATAAGAAACCTTGAATGATCCAGAGATGAACTCTAACATGAGCTGGGGCCAGTAGCAATGCAGGGAGAGTGACTATTTTTCTTGAAGAGCATGAAGAGAAGAAAGAGGTGAAAATGACTAGAAACTTGCTGCCACAAAAGGCTAGAATGTTCCTGGAATGATCTAGAAAGTAACTGAGAAACGTTACAGGCCAAATATTGTAGTTGTTCCAGGGGTTCCAGGAGGAGTAGAGTTTTGACTTGGGAGTTCAGCTGTCCCTCAGTGCTCAAAATGGCAAGGTTTGGGGATAAACTAGTCAAAGACAAGAATGACACACTGGCTCTTACTCATTTGACATGAAGTGACTTCCAACATTAACTGATTCCAATCAAATTTTTTTACCTCATTTTTCAGAGGACTGGGGTAATAACATTCTTCATTTCTTGCTACAGCATCATAATTCGTTTTCATAAGATTTTTCTTGTATTATTTATTTTCATTTTCCCCAAATATTCTAATATATCTGATAATAACCCTTTTATTTGTATGGGTTCTTATAAAACATGTATGGTTGTTTTCTCTGCATATATTTTTAATATAATGTTAGGCTATAAATCTTTGGTTGTGTCTTAATTTTTTTAAAAATCTACTATCGCACTTGTAACATTTACCCATACTGCTATGTGTACATCTATTCCATTGCTTCTAAACACTGTGTAGTGCTTCTTGGTTATGCCTATTACATTGTGCCTATTTATTTCTCCAGGGATGAATATCAAGATCATCCAGATTGCTCCCAAATCTTTATAAACAATGCTACAATAAATATCCCCATATATTTCCCCTTATAGGTCCATGTAAAAATTTCATGTATACTCAGGAAATGACTTGCTGAATCATAAGGCACATATATACAGATGTTTGACTAAAAGCCAGCAAATTTCTTCCCTGAATATCTATCTGCACCAGCTCTCACTTCTATCAGGAATCTGCCAGTGTCCCTATACCTCCAAAGGACAGGGGTGGGCCCAAGGAGTAAAGGGCTAAGGTGTGCAAGGGCATGGGAGCCACTGGGGCTTCCCTCAGCCAGACCTGATCATATAATCATATCCCGAAAGCTAAGCTCTTCCTGGCTGGATGGAAGTGTTCTCTCTCCAAAGGGAGCCAATGACGACTTTTCACAAAAAGATGCTTTCACTCTCCCTCCCTCCTGCATTCCTGCATTCCTGCATTTATAGCTTCTGCCTTCATTCCCTCCTTCATGTGTGAGGAGAAGACCTCTAGGCTCCCAAGTGCAGGCTGGAGGGAGGACTGAGGCAACAAAGTTCCAAAGAGAGCTCTGCCCACACTGGTCCTGGCTTCCCTTCGGGTGACATTTCTGTTCTGGTGAGCAGCCCGGGGTAGTGCTTCGTTTCAGAAGCATCATCCATGGAGGCAAAGTCCAATCTCCAGCACTGAAAGCAAGGCTGGCTCCCTCTCATGCAATGAGAGAAGGGAAGAGCCAGAGCCCAGTAGCCAGGCATCCATTTATTCCTGCTCCATACTGGGAAGGCTAGAACATTGCTTACTATATCCTGGCCCCCTTCTAAGCTGCAGGCTGCTCTTCCAGATGTGCCCTGGCAAGAGCTCAATCAGATGGCATCCACCTGGCAAGACCAAAGCTCCAAGCCAGGGAGCCCGGATGTTGAGGATCCGCCACAGTGAGATTCACGAAGACCAGGAGACAACTCCTTGGCAACTCATGCAGAATCGTCAACCTGAGCTTCCATCAGTGCTGATGACCACCTCCGCCCACCTTATGACAAGGAGAGCGTTGCAGGACTCGGAGAGATGAAGAGGAAACTATGAGGTCATTCATGGGTGATTTCCTGGACTGAATTCAGCCCTGAGTGCCTGAAAAATGCAGAACCTGAAGGAAATGGTTTGGCAGGCTCAAAGCCTCTTGAGCTCTCCTGTCTTAGAGGGAGGTGTTGGAAGCACCTTGGGAAGGCCCTTCTGACACAACCTCCACATTGAAATCATCTTCTTTGCTGTGTAAGAATGGAGGCAGGCAGACATTGACTCCTCTGGATAGAACTCCCCAGAGTGGGCAGGTGAAGCCAAATCAGAAGACACCTTCTCCACCTCTTCCCTCCTTTGTGCTGGCTCAGTGATACCAGCCAGCATTTGTACCTTCACTGTAGCATGAGGTTGCTTTTCACGTGATTAAATGAGGCCCAGAGAGTGTCCCTTGTCTAAGCTCTTGCTAGGAGCTGAGCCAGCATTTGAAACCTCGACTCTTTGACCCTGGAAATTGCTCTCTTAACAAACATTTTACTACCTCTCTCCTACATGCCTTTATATAGATCAATTTCTCACCCTAAATCAGTATAATTTATTCATAGTAGTCTGTGAGCTCGAGGGCAAGAATTGTCTTATCATCCCTCCCATCTCACACGGTATCAAGTACAATGTAGCAGCAAACATGTACAATACACTTACTCTGTGCCAGACGCTACTTCCAGAACTTCATGAAAATTAACTCACTGAGTCCTCTCAGCAACTCTATGATGCTGACACTGTAATTTGTCTCATTTTATGGAGGAGGAAACTGAGACACACAAAAGCTAATCAACATGCCTAGGGTCACATAGCTAATAAGTGGGGGCCCCAGGCAGGCTGGGTCCAGAGTCTGGACTTTTAATTCCTATATTACCCTGCCTTTGAAATCAATAAATGGCTGTAGGTTTTAAACCCTTTCGGCTCAGCAATATTTCTCAGCTTTGCTTCCACAAAGCAGGAAACCTATCTAGGGTACATATAGCCAAGGCATAAGCCTGGTCCAGAGTGTTCAGACCAGAAAACAAAACCTGAACCTCACACTCTGTGCCTCTTCCCCATCTCCACCAACAAATCAGCATTATTTTTGTCATCAACTCCCAGGTTCTTGTCATGAGGGTTTAAGTTGTTTTTTGTTTTTTTTTTTTAATTTATTTTTGGGACAGAGAGAGACAGAGCATGAACGGGGGAGGGTCAGAGAGAGGAGACACAGAATCTGAAACAGGCTCCAGGCTCCGAGCCGTCAGCACAGAGCCCGACGCGGGGCTGGAACTCACGGACCGCGAGATCATGACCTGAGCCGAAGTCGGCCGCTGAACCGACTGAGCCACCCAGGCGCCCCTGTCATGAGGGTTTAATATTATCACTTGCATTTCTATAAGACTGAAGATTACTTCAGTTACTGGGAATATCATTTGTCTATTTCCTAGGTGCCATAGAGCTAAGCTAAAGCTTCTGTTAATATTGTTATATTATTACAATATAATATAATATTATAATATGTTAATATTTTTATTATAAATCTGGTCATGTAAGACAGAAAGTCCCAAAGTGCATTATCCGAAACACTGGTTCTGCAGACTATAATAGATTATTTACATAAGGGATTCTGTGATCCAATAAGTTGGGAAACCCTGAGTTAAAAAGCAAAGGCAGATTTCTTCCTGCAGGACTTTTCAGAGCCTCTAGCATGTCTTAAGCATGGACTATGACTCTTCTGGCCTGTCCTATAGAAAATAGCTTTCAGAAACTGACCAGAAAGAAATGAGCACACTCTAAATGGGTTAGAAATAAGATTTGCAATTACAGTCTCATGCAGCATAAAAGGAGAAATCATGTTATACATGAATAGAAGACAACATTGTTTACCACACATTCTTAAACAGGATTTATCCTGAATCTTGGAACACAATCAGCACATACAGTGAATGATCAATATTCAACTTAACACTTGAAGGGACAAAAGCAGACATATTGAGTAGCTGAGAAGAAAAGATACCACTTAGGACTGAATCGGGCAAAAAGTTAAAGGCATAAGATTTCACATCTAAACTCTCTGGTCTGAGATTGATACACAGAAATTTATCTGCTGGCACAAGCATATCACTTGCCCAAATCCCAGATCACATGAGTACTACAGAGTGTGTGCATGATAGTTGGGTGATAAATCCTGGTTGCTACAATTCTTACCCACAGGGTTACCTCACCTCTACATCTTCAATATATTTCAACTCATAACAAAATTAACTTTGAAGAAAAAAAACACCACAACGATATTACCCTTTTACAAAATCTTTTAATGATTTCCTCACTGCATTTTGTCTAAAATCCAAACTTCTTGGCTTGACAATTCCAGATCTTTCATCTGGTGACCTGAACTTTTTCTACCGCGCAAGGACTCCAGTTGGATGCTGCTCTCCCACTGAACCCCTCCAACCAGTCATACCAAACTGCTTGCACCAGATCACAGTGCTTCGTGATAGGTCTACTCTTTGTCACAAGTGGACTTTGTACCTAGACAACTCCAGTCCCTTCCCGCTAAGAATCAGTTCCAACATTCTATTCCAGGGAGACTTTCTTGACCATCTTAGCAATTCTCATTGCCTACCTGGGTAAGCTTATCATCCCACCCATCTAATTCAACCTCCCTGTCCATAAAAGCTAGCATGGCAGGCTGCATGGCACACAGCAAGGAGAAAGACAAGTATAATTAGAGTGTCCGTACAAATGGGGTGGGAACAGGGCTTCCAAGTATGGCTTCAATTCATGCCCCACCCCCTTGCCTACTGCATGAGCAAGAAATCTAGTCTTTCTCTATGAAGCACTCCTTTCTTCTATTTATCCCAGAATCTCCATCTCAAAAAAGGCTAATTTCTTTGGTCTCAGTACAGGACCCACAGCTCAGTGGTGCCCCCTTGTGTCTGGCACATCCCACAATAGCTAGAAAATTGAGTACTTGGAAAAGAGCCATCAGCTAATTGTTGCGGGCTGCCTATCTCAAGTGAAGCAATGATTTTGAGGCCAGATCTCCTGTTCTTTGCCCTGATACTCGGACAACTCCTTTCCAAGAATGTAAATGTTCTTCAAAGTATGAGAAAAAAAAATGTCCCCCCCCCGTAAAACTGTCATGCCCGATCCACACCAAAACTGACGCAGGATTTCAGTATCACAATTCTGAAACAGGTTTCTCTCTCCATTTTCCGCAGGACATAAATTTGCCCTAAGAAGGTAGACAGGGAGAGGGAAGAACCTGAGCCACCATTTGTCAAAGACATCGGCTTACTCTTCCTCTTTCCCTTTTCAGTGGATTCAGTGCAGGAGCCAGTTAGCTTGTTCCATCTCTCTTCTCTCCAGTGGAGATGTTACAATGGAAGCCTCGGGGCACTGTCTGTCCTGGGAATTTGGTCAGAATTAACCCAGGCTACCTACCTCAAGCAATTCCAGAAACCTTCCATATAAGAATGAAAATTTAGGGGATGCCTGAGTAGGTCGGTCAGTTAAGTGTCCAACTCTTGATTTCAGCTCAGGTCACTATCTCATGGAGCCCCACATGGGGCTATGCGCTAACGGTGCAGAGCCAGAGTGGGATTCTCTCGCTCACTCTCTCTCCTGTCCCTACCCCACACACATGTGCACACTCTATCTCAAAATAAATAAATAAACATTTAAAAAACAAAAAAGAATAAAGATTTAGGATCTCCATCCTTTCTCCATGGGACCCCTTATGTAAATGGCTCTACATTTTTTTTTAATTTTTTAAAATTTATTTTGAGAGAGAGAGAGAGTAGGGGAGGGCAGAGAAAGAGGGAGAGACAGAATCCCAAGCAGGCTCTGCACCGTAAGCTCAAAGCCCAAAGCGGGCTCAAACTCACAAACCTTGAGATCATGACCTGAGGCAAAATCAAGAGTCGGAGGCTTAACGAACTGAGCCACCCAGGCGCCCCAGCTTCACATTTCTTAAACAATCTTCACTCCATAACAGTAGCTTTTCACTCTCAGTCACAAATATATATTTTTTAAATGAGGGAAAAATCTAACAGATCCAAGCAGAAAGCCACACAGAAAGAAAAAAACAAAAAGTTGGGGGGGGGGGGGAAGGGGGCGGGGGGGGGGGGACAGAATGACAGAAAGTACATCAGGAAAAAAAACTGTCCTCCTCTCACATACCTGCTGCTTCCTAGAAAAGGTTTCTTTGTCCCACAACCCAATTTTTCCACGAGTATGAAAGGATGATCCAGGTTTCCACGCTTTGAGCCCAGCCAGTGCTTGTAGAGTCAAGCCTAAGGTATTCCCACTGGGTTCCAACATCCCTTTATTGTTTCACTTTAAAACCTCATTGACATATCTATTTCTTATTAATCAGCTTTAACATATTTTACAAATTGTCCTGCTAGCACAATCCCCAATCCTCTGGATTTATAGAACTCACCTCACTTACTAAATATCACATTTGGCAGAACATGTGTCATTTTCTATAAATATTGAAAAATCAATAATTGCTGCCAGAAATCCTGTATTTGTTCAAATCCCGGGTGAGATAAATGATGAATAGAAATACCATTCTCTTTTAAAATTCAGAAATAAGACAGATCGGATTGTTTATTCTTTTGATGCTTCTACAATGTGCCTGGTTTCAATAATCACAGGCAGCAGCCTGCCTCCCTTACTCTTCCTTCCACTGAGTTTTTATTATTTGACATCTATCTCTAAATGAACAGTTAGATTTAGCATGCCATCCCCATCATGCAGTGATAAGAAACACAGGGCTACACTAGGAGCAGATACACGTAGCCAGCTGAGATGGGAAGGAGAATGGAATTAAGTACATGCAAATTGTCCCAAAGTGATGGACAAGCAGTACAAAATTTTAAATTCTGTCTCTGTTGTCTGTCTCTGTCTCTCTCTATATATAATATATAGTTTGTATATTATATTAAATATAAAACAGATCATAAATAAATTTATAGATTTAATATAATGTGTAGATTTAATATATATTCTAAATATATTTATTTAATATAAATATGGTACATATCTATATATTTAATATGTTAATTTGTCACATGAAATATATAAATATTATATATATTAAATATATATTTTTAGTTACATACATTCATTAAATACTGTCAAGATGTATATTAAGTATTAGAAATTTTACTCTTTAAATATTTCAGAAAGAAAAATGAGACAAAAAGGTGTGATATATATATACACACTAGGGAATATTATTCAGCCATGAGAAAGAAGGAAATCCTACCATTTGCAATAACATGGATAGACCTCGAGGACATCATGCTAAATGAAATATGCCACACAGGCAAATACAAACGGTATCATTTATATGGGTAATTTTAAAAAAAGGCAAAGTCCTAGAAACAGAGGGTAGAAAAGTGGTTGCCAGGGGCTAGCACGGTTGGGGAGAAGTTGATAAAAAAGTACAAACTTTGAGCTATAAGATGAATAAGGCTCAGGATCTCATGTAAAACATGGTAACTAGAGTTGATAACACTGTATTGTATTTGCTCACTTATTGGTATAAATGAGGCAATGAATGTTAACTAGATGAGGACAATCTGTTCTACAACGTACAGGTATATGTACACTTTAAATATTTTACAAGTTCATATGTCAATTATATTTCAATAAAGCTGAAATTTTAAAAAAAGGGAATGAGAAAAAATACAAGGTGAAATATATTTCTCAGTTTTCACAATGGGTTGTCTTGCATACTACCTGGTAAACAAGCCACTCTGAATCCACTAGTTTCAACTTTTTTCCGGAAGAGGCCAGCAAACTTTCCATAAATAGCCAGAGAGTAAACATTTTAAGCTTTGTTGCCCATGTGGTCTCTGTCACAGCTTATCAACAATGCCACTGTAGCATAAAAGCAGCCATGCACAATACAAGAATGAGGAAGCATGGTTGTAGTCCAATAAAACTCCACTTGCAAAAATTGACAGCAGGCTAGATATGGCCCTACCTACTGGCTGGCTGTAATTCGCTGATCCTTGGCTTAGAATATGATGAAGAGACGCTCAAGGAAATAGTGTGGAGGCAAGCCCATGAAAACTACTGAAAAAAAGTCATTAAAGCTGCCATTTTCTTCTGTCTTTATTCCCCCCAAAACTTTTTTCCCCCATAGCTCTAGACCTGTTGCCCCTGATTTAGAACCTGGATCTGAAAAGAAGAGAATAAAACCAACACATATTGATACAAATGGCATAAAGAGGATCCTCACATCATTTCAGTACCCAGGATCCAGCTATTCCTGAAACCAGAAAAACCCTTGATATACTTCCTATAGGAACCCAAAGGGAGATACCTTCCCATTCTTTCTTAGGTTCTCAGCTGGGTCTCTAGAAGAGAAGAAGACAGATTAACCAGAGAAAAGCATACAAATGTATTTAATATAAGTTTTACATAACAGAAGAGCCTTCATAAGGAAATGAAGACCTAAAGAACCCTTTCAATCTGAGTGTTTTTATACTAGGTTTGATGAAGAGTAGAGAGGCATGGAAAAAATGCGATAGGACAAAGGAGTACAAGCTAAAAGTAGTAAATTGGGGGTAACTTACCAAAACCTGTTCATTCAAATTCCTTTTAGCATCCCTGCATCTTTGGCAATCGGATGCTGCTGTCCTCCATATACAGGGAGGACACCTCCCATATGAGGGTCTTACGACCTGCTTCAAGGAAATGTCAGGAAGTCCTTCCTATACCTACTGTTTCTCAAATTTCTCCAGCCTAAAATAGCCAATACGCCATTGTGCCCCAGTTTGGGGTAGCACATCCTAAACCCTATCAAGTTCCTAAATTCCCTTTTAGTTTTTGGTAGTTTGGGTTGGATTTTTTGTCACTTGCCACTAATAGTGAGTAATTTAACATGACTGATGCATTATTTCATTTAATCCTAAAACAACTCTGTAAAAGAAATTCTTTCTGATTTTATAAGTGAGGGAACTGAGGTGCAGAGAAGCAAGTTGCCCAAGTGCACACTTCTAGGAAGTAGTAAGGCCAGGTTCCGTGCCCCGATGGGGCTGCTGACCCCTGCACTGCAGGAAGTCCAGCTGGCCCTGTGATACTTGACAGTCTGTCCTGCAAACTCATGAATCTGATGGAGCCCTCACAAAAGAGTAAACACACAGAATCAGTTCCAGAAGCCACCATTGTGTCACTGAGTTCAATTCCTATTTAACTAAGAGAAAATGGGTATCGACCATCGTTGGCTTGATTGCAAATGTCAGGCTCTTTGAATTATTAGAAACAGCAATGAAAAATTGATTACATTTAAAACATCCTGTGAAAAGTTTTACAACTGCACATTAAGAAACGGTGTTAAGCAAATAAGAACTAATTGTTCTCAGCTGCACTGGTAATAGCCCTATCTGCCTTCCCATTACAATGCATATTCATTTTATTGGAACAGGAAAAGTAAATAAAAATAAAAAGTCCCAGATCTCATTCATATTCAATCAGTGTAATTCTGAGCCTAAGGTTGTCCTCCTAATGGACGTTAGCAATGCAACAACTAATGCTTTCTCCCATCAGTTCAAACTGGTCTGGAAACCTCTATGAGTCCATATACATTGCTGAGATCCCCCCCAAAAAAATTCACAGGGAAAGAATAACACGGGCCATGTAATAGATGTGTATCCAAATGTTTGTGTGAGAATTTTTGAGGTGATTAAGTTATTTTAAGGGTCCTTAGGGAATTCACTTGAAAAACAAACGAAAAAATGTCAAAGTAAACATGCCTTCTGCCTTCACATGTGTCCAGCGTGTGGCATACGTTGGCCGCACTTTGACCTAGAGCACCATTTAGAACTCTGAGGTGAGCTAACCCCACTGGCTTCACTGCCTCTTAACTTCATAAAGAGTCAAAACAGAATGCTCTGGTCCACTCCCCAATTCCACTCTTCTCCTCTTCCTATGATTCCTTTCCTCCTGGAGTAGCCAAAATAGGCCAGGTTTATGTGGCAGTAACCATACCAAAATGTTCAGTAGCTTAAAACCACAAAGGTTTTATTTCTCATCCAGGCAAAATTGTCCATTATGGGGCCCACAGGTAGGAGCCCCTATGTGTCTTTTCTATGTGTCTTGGAGTTTCACAGTTCTTGCACTGAAAGTACCAGCAAACTTGAGCCAGTGGTCATCCTATCCACACGACAGCTCTGTGGCCTCTGGTACCACATCACCACGCAGTATACGCTTAGTTAGACTTTGGCCTTGAGGTAACCCCATCTACAATGGATATGATGGCCATACTCTTAATTTGATGCTTGCTCCAATGCCAAGTTTTAATTGTTCTTTACCATTCCAGAGTTTTTGGAATTATGTCTTTTTTCTGTTTAGAATTGAGAGGTGGCTTCCTCTTCCAACTGTGAAGTATTTTTTTTGTGTGTATGTATTTTATTTCCTTTCATTCCTGATTGTATGTCTGCCTTTTTTTCCCCCCAAATATAGCCACCTGCAACTAACACCTGATACTAATGGTTTGTTCTCTGAGCTTTTGCCCTGGACTACACATTCATACATACATGGTCTGCCTCCCATAGGTTATGCTAAGGTAACAAAGCAAATAAAAATTTCTGTGGCTTAAAAAACCACAAAGGTTCAGTCCCTGTTCCTGATTCATGTCTATCATAGATTAGCAGCAGGGTCCTGATCCAGGACCCTAGGCTGATATAGACTTTAGTATTTTAAATGTTGGTGGTTGCCATGACAGAGGAAAGTGGATATGGTAAATCCTGAACTAGCTCTTAAAGCTTCCGTGTAGAAGTAACACATATCATTTCTGCTCACTTGTCACATTGGTCCAATAAAGCCACAGGGCCACCATTGATCAAAGGATGAAGAAAAATGCAATCGTGCCATGTGCCCTGAAGAAGAGACAACTATATTTGTGGTCAGTCCTAGTGACTACCAACTCTATACAAGCTCCACCCCAAATACAACCTCCATTCTGACATTCTGAATGTACCCTCTAAAACTCTTTCTCAGTCATTATAAATGTATCTAATCCAAGAGTATTCTCTCTACCTCCTGCCTCAACTAAAATCTGTCTCCCTCTTAGATAACCATTCCCCCATCCCCTACCCCATAACCCTCTCCAAATTTCTCCTTTTCTCTTCTTCCTTTCTCTCTCATCCACAAAGTCACCTACTTCTCTTGTAGGAGGAAGCATTTAGTGTCATGATACCCTACGTCCAGGCCATTAGTCTTCCATCTTGTGTAAAAAAAAAAACACCTTTCTTTGAGGTTCTCACATATGACTATATCCCTTCTATCCCTCCACATGACTACTATCTATGACCAGCTTCTGTTATTGACCCTCTTAACTCTGATGATCTTCACTTATTTTCTTCCACCACTCATTCCACAGCCATACTCTTAGTTCGTATATTCATCTGGAACCTGTGTTCCACCTTTGAAATCTTAAGTTTGAGTATCCTACCTTCTTGCACCAACCCCCTGCCTTTCACCTCCTGTTTGAACATAAGAGTATCGTAGATCTCAGTTCCTTTCTCCACTCAGCTAGTAGAGTAATTCAAATGAAAAATTCACTATTTCACTCCTCAACAGCATACTGCTTAAACCCCTTCACAGGCCCCATAGCATAAGGGTTTTCAAACTTGGCTACATAATAGAGTCAGTTGAGGAGATTCTTAAAAATCCCAATACCAGACCACATCCCAAATAAGTTAAATCAGAACTTTTGGGGTGCCAAGAGCGAGTGTTTTTTTTTATTTTTAAAAAAATTTTTTTCATGTTTTTATTTATTTTTGCGACAGAGAGAGACAGAGCATGAGCAGGGGAGGGACAGAGAGAGAGGGACACACAGAATCGGAAGCAGGCTCCAGGCTCTGAGCTGTCAGCACAGAGCCCAATGCGGGGCTTGAACCCACAGACTGTGAGATCATGACCTGAGACGAAGTCGGATACTTAACCGACTGAGCCACCCAGGCGCCCCATGAGTGTTTTTTTTAAAGCTCTCAAGTGATCCCAATGTGCAGCCAAGGTTGAGAACCCACTGACTTAGAAGATAAAGTCCAACCATGAAAGGTAAATTACTTAAACAATTGGCAGGGTTCTTTTCCAAACACGTTTTTCCAACCACCTGCATCAGAGTAATCAACGGTGCTTATTTTTCTGGGCTCCACCCCAAGATATTGAGTTATGGTGACTCTAGCTACATTTCCCAGAGTCTAATTTTCAATAACTCTCCAGGTGATTCTAATGCATGCTAAAAATTGAGAATCACTTCCTGACATGCACATTAACTTAGTCACACTGAACTTCTGATATGTCCCTATGAATACAGCTTATGCTAAGTGAAGGCCATTAGATAGAATTATGAAATATAACATATAACCACATCTTCTGCATTATCAAATTGTGAAAAGCCTGAGACTAGTAAAGAGAAACAAAGACACCATAACAGATCCGGAAGACCAAAGGAAAGACATCTGTAGAGCCATCCCAGATTCTGATGTCTCCTAGTCAGGTCCAGTTTATCCTTCCATTAACCCCCCTTTCCCCAAAAAAGGTCAATGTTAATCTATTCCATGAATCACAGATCATCTAATGAATACATTCCCCATTTTTAGTGCTTTTCCAGCAGTTTCCCTCTCCTACCCAAAATAAATAAATATTTGTTGAATGAATCATTCAGTATTAGTGCCAAAAATTTTCAGTTAAGGGTGAAAGAATTTCTGGGTACCTCTCTGTCACTAAGAAAGTCATTGTAATGATGTCATATTGCTCAACTTTAGGTACAGATCTAAAGTCTCCCTGTCAAAACATTTTGGTAGTCTTTCCTCTCTCAAAATACAGAACTCCCTTCCACATGTTAACCAAACACTAAGGACATCACAATTCTGCTTCATCTAAGCCAAATCCCTTCTTCTTACCCAACGGTGTCTAGAAGCCAGCTCACAAGAGCAACTTCTTAAATATTCAGGAATTTTGGGAACTGGTTTTCAAAACTTTAGTTTGAAATCAGCCATGATGGGAGCATTTATACCATAGAAATCGGCAAATGCTACAAATAAGAGCTAGTTTGTTTTGGTTTGTTTTATTGGTAGGGCCAGTTTACCAGTAAACCACTACCCTCACATAAATTTCTTATTTATATAGACATTTCAAGTTTACAAACTTTTTCAAGTCCATTATTACACTTGAATTCCCATGATAACACTATGAAGAAAATACCGTGTTCCTCATTTTGTATAAAGAAAGCTGAAGCTTACCACAGTTAAATAACTTGTCTATTGTCACTGAGATTCAAAAAGAAAAAAGATCTGCCTTTTATTTTATGCCGCCTTCCAAAGCAGTACTTTATCGAATAAGGTTAATAACTTGTAAACCTAAAGCAAAAGCTATAAATTCTCTGTGTGATCATTCATTCCTATCTTTGGTTCATCAACAAACATTTATTAACTGACTACTAGTGTGTCGGACTCTGTGACAGATACCAAGATTACAAAGATAAATAAGACACAGTTCCTGTCCTCAAGGACCTGCCCATCTATTGGGAAGGAAAGACATCTTAACATATAAATCACAATAAAGTGTGGGCCCTGGGCCCACATGTATTCACTGTGGCTGGGAAGAAGGCAGATGTCTGCCCCTCAAATGCACTCTTGACAGTAATGAAGTTTATTACATTTTAGGACAACCAGAAATAGCACTTCAAAACCCTATGGCCTCACTCCTCCCAAAACATGTAGCAGATGACATGACAATTCTACAAAACAACACTACCTATGTATGTCCAAAGATCAGTGACAGGAAGAAAATACCCATTTTTGCCTCTCAGATATACATCCAGGCAATGCAAACATATTATCATTGGTTTCCTTACATCTGCCAAGAGGCAATATGTCAAATAAATAATTTAGACCAGCTGAGGCACCACAAGAAAACAAAGCCATCAGTCATCTGGGCTGCATTATTGATTGCCAATAACAAGATACTTGCTAAGACAAATGACTCAGCTATTATACTACTGAGGCTTTAGCCTGTCTCAACTACATAAATCATATTGAACTGTTTGTTGTTGCAAGATGTGCAAACATATCTATAATCATTTTTGCCCCCCATTTTTGCAGTATATCTTAGGTGGCTCCTCATATGCAGAAGGTAGATTCATTATTCCCTCAACTTACGCAATTTTTCTTTCTCTGGGTACATGTTACCAAATGCCTGTTGCATCTATTTAATGGAGAACTATGCCTGTTTATACTTATTCCTAGAAGACCTAGATATGTGGCTAGAGATAAATGAGAAAGAGTAAATTGTAATTAATTCATTAATCAAATTAATTCCTTTCAGATAAATCAAGGTGTGACAGAATGAATGCGCAGCAGCTGGAGTCAGAAGCCCTCGGTTCCAGGATGGCCTACTGGTTATGTGACCTAGGACACCTGTTTCTTATCCAAGTCTTGGTTTCCTTTACAAAATTGGAATAACACTACTTGACCTGCCTATCACATGATCATGAGAATGAAAATTTGAAAACTGTAAAGCACTCTAGATAGATGAGGAAACTGTTTCAACATAAACCTGTCCTTTTATGAACTATCAAGTGTGGGTGGATCTGTTTGGCATTCCAAGCAGAAACAGATGGAACTGTCAAATTAGAATAATTCCGAGGTTGGGGTGATTTACCAAGAGACCAATTACAAAATGTAGGTGGGATAGAGAAACCACAAGAGATAGTGCAGGAACTTGAGACTAGCAGCATCATGACAATGATTTCTTCTAAGCTTGAAAGGATGTCAGATGGGAGAGATTACCTAAAGAACCTAGAATTACAAAGACTGGGTTACCTTGAAAAGAGCAAAGATCTTTCACAGACACAGCCAGCCCCAGGGCACCTCAGAGTTAACTCACACAGGCTTCTAGGGCAAAGAGCAAGGTAGGAAAGGGAGGAGAGTATATCATGAGGGACAAAGGCAGAAATCTTGCCGAGTGGGGAACAATCTGTTACAATTATTCTACCACTCTGGACACCAACCACAAGGCCATGTTCTCCTTTTACTCTCCAAAGCGTTCAGTTTTGAAATCATATCAACTTTGTCTCTCTCATTTCCATCACATCCATCTCCTAATATCTATGTCTATTGCCTTTGTCCATATCTATATTAGGCAGGAATCTTTGATTACAAATGGCAGAGACCAGCTCAAATTGGCTGAAACAATAAAAGAAACTTACTGGCTGATCAATGAAACCTCCAGAAAAATTATGTCTTCAGCCACGGTTGGATTCATGAGTTGCATCATTTCATTATGATTAAGTCTTTCTTTCTCTCCTGTGTCATCTTCTTTCCCAGACTGTGCTTTATGCTATTGGCTTCCACACTGGGTAGGCTCTCTTCCTATGGGGAATTCAAGTACCTTAAGGTTACTATGTTTCTGGACGCAGAATCACAAAAGCCAAACCAATCTTGGTGTTCCATACCTGTTTACATTCATATTCATGTTCAACACCATCGGAGATTATATAGGGATTTGTAGCCAGATTTCTAGCTAAGAATTAGTACTGTATTTCCCTGGAATTCCCTCCCTGCCCACCTTCTTTAAGGAAGTGAGTGACAATAGCACTGAAAGGTGCAACAATCATTATAGATAGTGAAGTAGATTATACATTAGTGAATTCTGGCTCTTCTTAAACTCCATTTCACCTTTGACCCATATTGGAACTCTTCCTTAACTTTTCAGGTAGTAAAAGGGGAGAAAAATCCTGAAAATATTCTACAGTTTAAATTTTAGTGTATGTGGCCAATCTCTGGCTGCCTTGTTGTGAATATTGAATTATATCTTTCAAAGCACTCACAGAGACGGTGGGTCAATAAATATTAGTGCCCTGTGCTTGCATCTGTCTTATTAATACTCCAGAGGCACAGCCAACAATGCATGTTAGAATTCTCACTTCACAAATAAGAAACAGCCTTTCAAAATTATTCTGTTGGTAAATAGAAAAGTATGATTCAAGTCCATATTTGACACCAAATCCCCAAAGTCTTCTATTTTACCAGGATGCCATCTTTATGCCTCTATTCCTAAGGAATCATCAAGCATAGTAGCTAAAAATCATTTTGAAGCTAAAGTATTTAAGTAACAATACAGCAGTGTTTTCCTTTAAGCTGGCGTGAGATAATAGAAAAAATATATATTGATCTCTGTCCCTGGTTCCTGGCACAGAGCTCTTGAAACTCTTGTATTTTCCTGGGTGATAGGAGTGTCTTTTGTCCTAATGAAGCAACTTTGGGCGGGCTTATGGATGAGTAATGGTCACTGGAAAGAACAAACCATGATTAGAAGTCTGGAACTTTTATCCCCTCCCCCCTTTTCCTGAGAAAGGAGAAGGGCTATAAATGGAGTTTATGACCAATCATGCCTGCATGATTACTCCTCCATAAGAATCCCAATAGTATAAGGTTTGCAGAGTTTCCAAATTGGTAAACATATCCAACACTGGGAGGGTAATGTACCCCAACTCCACAGGGACAGAAGCTCCTGCCTCTGGACCCTCCCAGACCTCATCATATGTATCTCTTCATCTGGATGTTTCATCTAAGTCCTTTATCATACCTCTTACTAACCTGATAAACATAATTAAGTGCTTCCCTGGGTTCTGAGAGCCACTCTAACGCATTAATCAAACCTGAAGAGGGGGTATAGAAACCTTTGATTTGCTGCCAAATCAGACAGAAGTTGTGGGGTAACCTGGGGATCTACTACTTGCAATTGGCATCTGACATGGGGTGAGAGTAGTCTTGTGGGGCTGGGCCCTTCACCTGTGGGATCTGGCACTATCTCCAGGTAGAGAGTGTCAGAATTGAATTAAACTATAGGACATCTGGCTGGTGGCACAGAGAATTGCTTGTTGTGGGGGAAAACCTTCAGACAGAAGTGTGAGAAGTGAAGCACTGTCAGTGTGGTGGTAGTGTGAAAGTAAAGGGGAAAACCCACAGGATAACAGTAAGTTTTTCATTTAAAGCTGGGTATATCTAGCATCATGGGAGAAAAGGTGCCATTAGGTCAGGACATATGGGGGCCCGAGCGTGAACTACAAAGCAGATGTTTATACTTTAATTCACACGCATACCCTGAATTCTTCTTCAAAGTTACTCAAATTTGTCTTGCTGAAAGATGAATGAATGCAGCAGAATGCCAATTTTCTAAGTGATCTCTCCAACTGGGTTGAAGTTCTTTCACTTCCTTTCTAAAAGATGCATTTCATTTGTTATCTGAGCAGCCAAGAGTGGCATAATTACAGCTGTAAGCCAATTCTCCTGGCTGCCAACATTTTTATACTCTAACCCATCACCACCTTCACCCAAATGCCCAGACTGTTATTCATCTCACATAGACTACTGGAGAGGTCAACACACTTCCAGAAAAGCAAAACAGGGCCCAAGAACAAAGCTTTAATATGCACCTGGCTTTAAGATAAAATCACACTACCCATACCCATCTGGGGTCTGAGAACAGATGTAAGAGGAACCTGGGCTCTCCATTTTCTGACTATATATTGTTTCATTTTCACAAGAAAGAGGAAATAGAATGAGCTTAAGATTTAGATAATCCTAACTTCAAATCCCACTTACTGTCTTTATGATTTTGAGCAAATTACTTTTCCACTCTGAGCCTTGGTTCCTATATCCAAAAAATAGGAATAATACCAACGATCTCTGCGTTGTTGTGAGGTATGCCAAATCCATGGCACAAAGTCAGTGTGTAGTATCACCAATCATCAGATGGCTTTAACAATTGTGAGCTCAGTTTTCTATTATAGAAAGGTGAGTCCAGGGGCAGTAGCAAGTCTAGGTGCTTCTTTATTCCCATTATATCAGGTCTTGAGGTCTGAGACAGGTGATGGCCTCATGATGTAGCTCCCTGATAAGTCATTCACTCAGCCAAGGCTTGTGAATAAATAATACTTTACAAATGGCACTCCCTACAAGGAACAAATTGGCTGAAAGAGTCATGGTAAGTAGATAAAGCTTCTTTCCCGCTTCTGCTCCTGTTTTTGTCTGCTTCCTTGTTTGCTATTCTCACACAGAAGGAGGAAGATGCTGATCAGAATAAAATTCCTGCCATCATCCCACATACTGGCTTTGCCTTCTCTAGAAAAAGCAAAGCTGCTTAATCTGATTAGTGAGTTGGTAAAATATAACTAAACATCCATAGACCATTCTCTTCTCCTTCTCTGTCCCATTAGGTGTCAGCTCTCCCAAAAAAGAATATGTGTGTGTGTCCAGCTCTGCTCCTCTAAGTTTTTGATAGCTTCACAGGGGTCCAATACTACCTGTGACTGGGTAAAAAAATAAAAATAAAAACAAACAAACAAAACATCTATATAATTCTAGAGTTTACTGTTAACCAGCTCACTTGCCTATAGTTGTATGCCATAATCTCCTTTGGCTTTATGAATAATAAAGGTGATGTTTTTGCTTCTCATCTGCCTTGCTCTTGTGTCTTCATTCTCAACTGATACACTACTTAGACCACAGAGAGGGAGTCCTCTCAAACATCAATATGTTTTCACAAATAAGACTTCATTACCACACCCATTTACTATACAAAAACCATTTTCAAATTCCTAATCACAGTGATTCTCCCAGCCAGGACTGTGCATTTTTTTAAGTTTATTTATTTATTTTGAGAGAGAGAGAGAGAGAGAGCGCGTGAGTAGGGAAGAGGGAGAGAGAGAGGGAGAGAGAGAATCCCAAGCAGACTCTTCACTGTCGGCACAGAGCCCAATGTGGGGCTCAAACTCATGAACTATGAGATCATGACCTGAGCCAAAACCAAGAGTCAGATGCTTAACTGACTGAGCCACCCAGGTGCCCCAAAATGTGCATTTTTTTAGAAGAGTAACTTAGCGTCTCTACATTTGTTAGGCTATTTACCATGGAAACAGCACTGATTTCCAGCTAGCTTAACCCCAAGATCCAGTTCCCCAGCTTTGTCATTAAATCTCCTGAGACAGAATATCAATGTATAATTTTTTTTTAAATTTTTTTTTAACGTTTATTTATTTTTGAGACAGAGAGAGGCAGAGCATGAACGGGGGAGGGGCAGAGAGAGAGGGAGACACAGAATCGGAAGAAGGCTCCAGGCTCTGAGCCATCAACCCAGAGCCCGACGCGGGGCTCGAACTCACGGACCGTGAGATCGTGACCTGAGCTGAAGTCAGACGCTTAACCGACTGAGCCACCCAGGCGCCCCAATGTATAATTATTTTTAAGTTTATTCATTTATTTTGAGAGGAATAGAGACAGCATGAGTGGGGGAAGTGCAGAGAGAGAGAGACAGAGAGAGAGACAGAGAGAGAGACAGAGAGAGAGACAGAGAGACAGAGAGAGACAGAGAATTCCAAGCAGACAGATGTGGGATTTGAACCCATGAAACCGTGAGATCATGACCTGAGCCAAAACCAAGAGTTGGACGGACGCTTAACCGACTGAGCCACCTAGACACCCCAATGTATAATTTTTAGATCAAAAAGACATAAAAAACTATAAATGCCTTATTTCTATGGCACTTTTTTGTAAAAAGCTTTTACATTTGTTAGCTTTGCTTTCAATTTGTTTTTACATTTTTATCTATATTTTATCTTCATATTCTGCAAATTACTGACAAAGTGGCAAGTATTAGTCAAATAATTTTATAGATGAAGAAAATAAGTTTTAGAGAAGCAGTGTTTATCAAGATCACACAGACCATAGCTAAGTTAAAGTGAAATTTAATGTATCCAATTCCCTGCCCTCAAACTGCATATAGCCTACTAGGAGAGAGACCAGTAAACAAGAAATCATAACCCAGATAACAGACACCATAAGAGCTACCTTGGGAGATCACATAGGAGGGACTCTGATCCAGCCTTGGCGAGTGAGAAGTTACTTGCTGGAGGCGAGTGAAGAGATGGGTGTTAAGGTATGAAAGTTACAGGCAGGAGGAATAGCACATTCAAAGGAGGGGAGAACATGATTGTTCAGGTAACCACAAATTGTTCACAATGGGGCTGGGGTACAAATTGCTAACACTGAGCAGAAAAAGATAAGCCTTAGAGACATAAGCAAAAACCAAACAGGACAAGATTTTTTTTTTTCTTCAAGTGTAAGAATATGGGCTTCATTTCAAAAATATGGAGACCTCACAGGCTCAGCTTCTGTCACCACATCAAACTACATATATGTCTACACTTCTTTACCTCTTAAACCCAAACTAAAATAGAAGACAACTTAGCATACAGTCTCCAAACATTCAAGATTGGTGCACCATAACCTTACCCCAAGTTTACCTAAAAAAGAGCATTTCAGTTTAAATGATAAACATAAGCCTGAAAAAAATTTTCCAAGATCATTCTGCGCTCAAAAAACTTCACTTCCCAGCACCCTACAGGTGCACATTGGGTCACTGCCTCCCAGGACTAACTGATGAACAGTTGCTATGTCTTCAACCAGCTG
The DNA here is from genome assembly GCF_018350215.1 of Panthera leo. Classification (NCBI taxonomy): domain Eukaryota; kingdom Metazoa; phylum Chordata; class Mammalia; order Carnivora; family Felidae; genus Panthera; species Panthera leo. The sequence continues at coordinate 95,195,375 of NC_056688.1, forward strand.
TGCAGGGGGACTCTGGTGAATGTCACTATGGAATGGTTTGATTTTCAGGACAGCTTAAGACTTTTCTTTCCCCTTTCCCTTCTAGGAAACAACTAATTTCTCATAAAGCATTCAATTTTTAAACATATACACATTTCATTCTCCCCAAAATACACCCCCACACACGCATGTGCATACACACACAGTCATTTAGAACTAGAGGACTTCCTATGCTGGCAAACACATGTTAATATTAAGTGGATGTATATATCAGAATGGCACATCCAGAATATACAACAGTAATAATTCCTTCTATTTGCATGGTTCCTTTTATTTATAATTTATACACAGCTGCTCCCAAAAAGAATGTGAGACAGATACAGCACTTTAAAATTTACAAAGCATTCTATCTTGTGACAACACTGTGAGAGAGGAAGACCAAACATTAAGCAGACTTGTCAGGAAAAAAAAAAAAAAGAAACTGAGGCTGACATGGTTAAGGTGACTTTTTCAAGCCCAGAGTCAGAACTCTGAAAGCCTTGAGCTGTGTTTTTTCAGCCGCATAAGGTCATTCCTCTAACAGTCTGTGCACCCGCCAGCTCTGTGTAAGGACATCCTGAGGAATGAGTAAAAGTCATCACAAGTATGAGAACACATTCCACATACTCCACGCTTACTCTCCAGAGCCCCGCTCCTAACCTCTCAGGTGTTATGAATCATCGCCAATACTTACTGGGTGTTTAGAAAATGAGCAGCAGTGCTAGAAGTGTTTTACAGTTAAGTGTGTGGATTACCTCATGTAATCCTCACCAGAGCCTTGTGAGGCAGCTAATATTAATTCCATTTTATGTATGAGAAAAGTGAGGCAGAGAAAAGTTAAAATAACTTGCCCATATGGACATAACTAGTAGGTTTTAGAGTCAGATTTCATACACAGGCAGTCTTTATCCATAGGCTCACTTGTTTAACCGCTATGCTCTGCTTGTTTTTTGCCCCAGAAATTTCTTCAGAATAGATGTGTCACAAGTAATAGGTTTTGGGGCACCTGGGTGGCTCATTCGGTTAAGCATCTGACTCTTGATTTTGGCTCAGGTCATAATCTTATGGTCTTGAGATGAAGCCCCATATCAGGCTCTATGCTGATAGCACAGAGCCTGCTTGGGATTGTCTCTCTCTCTCTCTCTCCGTCTCTCTGCCCCTCTCCTGCTTGTACATGCGCATGCTCTCTCAAAATAAATAAACTTAAAAAAATCAGTTTTGTGCCCAAAAAGAGGTTTGTGTGTGTGTGTACATGTACATATATATGTATATGTATGTATGTATGTGTATATATGTATATTTACATATGCATATATGCTGAGCAGTGTGTTCCTCTTTTTACACATGCCTCAAGGGACCAATGAGTCTTCTAGAGGACCCGCACAGTCTTCTCAGGTTACCTCCAAACCCTCCCAAGCCCACATACAAGTAGATTTTCAAACAGAGTTCTCCTCTCCCTAACTTCAAACTTCCATCCCCATCATAACCAATCGGACTGGAGTCACTGACTACAGAGAACCATTGACTTGTCCCAGAAGTTATTTTGGAAACAGAAAATATTAAAAGATTTTGGACTCAGGTGCAAAAGTCATCTAGATAATAAACTCCAGATTTATTTTCAGAGATATAATGGTGAATCATGATGCCCAATTGCAATAGTATATCTATACTACAGTGCCACCATCCAGCCACCTACTGCTGTAGCCTCCAAACCCTTACCTTACCATGTATCTTACCATCACTGCCAAGCACAGGTGGCCCTATATCATCACTGTACCTTACAAGGTTTCTGAATCTTCTAAACCTGAACCTCTAATGACTGTTACTCAATTCTGTCCGAGCATTCTTAACCTGGTAAGGAACTGACATCACCCAAATTGATTTTGGGTCATTAGAAACATCAGCAGGAGGAAAAAGTTAGAGATTTAAAAAGAAGTAAAAGGGACAGGAATGCCTGGGTGGCTCAGTCGGTTTAGCATCTGACTCCTGATTTCAGCTTAGGTCCTGGGATCGAGCCCCACATTGGGCTCTGCGTTAGGCTCCCTGCTGGGTGTGGGGCCTACTTGGGATTCTCTCTCTGTCTCCCCCTGCCCCTCTCCCTCACTCGTGCTGTCTCTCTAAAATTAAAAAAAAAAAAAAGTAAAAAGGACAAGTTTCTGGCATAATAACTGACAGTAAAAAAAGAATCCAAGGAGAACAAAAGGAAAATTTTATTTATACTACTTTTGGATAATTACAACTGCCAAGAAAGAAAATGAAACTAACCATGGTTGAAAGGTCAATGATTGAAGAATTTATTTTTTTATTGATCCAAGTATGATGGAGACTGTGGGTTGCCTATCCAATACCCAAATTTTGTTGGGAGCCATAATATGTCTAAATACAAGGAAGAGGAGGAGGAGGAGAAGGAGGAAGAAGAAGAGGAAGAGAAAGAGAAAAAGGATGAAGAAGAAATTGGAGAGGAAACTACATTTCCCAGACCCTTATGAAAATAGCATTTATTTGTTATGTGATACAGTTCTGGCCAATAAAATATAAGCAGAGGTTACTGGGGAGGTTTTTAGGAAAAAAAATTCTCCAAAGATGGCTCACTGCCTTGGTGAATGCCCTTTTCCTTTATCCTATACCTTTCTTTTTCCCATGGAATTTAGACATGAAACCAAGAGTAAATCATCTATCTTAAGACTGAGGAGACACATAAGAGGCTATATTCTGACACAAACAGGCTATCATATCAGCCATGGCTACCACACCTATCTTACACTAAAAAAATAAAACTAATTTTTCAAGCCATCATTTTGAGAAGCTGTATTTCTCTCAGCTGAATGCAATTTATAACTGATGTACCATGCCACGCTAACCTCTGCAAATGTCAAGATAAATATATAAACTTATTCCAACAAGGGAACAAAACTCCAATGGGGCTTTTCCTAAAATGGATGTCATCATTAGTTGAGTTAGGATGGAGTACTTATAGGCTTCCTTGCTTTTATTTTCTGTCTTGATTAAAATGATTAATATTTTGTGATTTTGATCACATTGTCAGAGAAAAAAATAGTCATGAATAATGATTTATAATACATTCAGATAATAACTCCCAAGTAGTTTTGAAAACTCTAACATGTATTTGACAATTATAATTCCTTTCTCCAGAGACAAAGGCTAAGTGGTAGAGTGGCATATATACCTTGTCTCCCTCTACAAACCCTTACCCTCCATTGAGATTATATTTATACCCCCAGCTAACCTATGGGTTTAAACAATCACCTTCCTAAATGGCTAGTATATTTACAAAGTACCAACGAACCCTGACTGAGACCTTCCACAGATAAGTCAACTTGCTAGTGATTATCTTCCCTGAAACACAGGCAAGTGAGAAGGATCAACCATCACCCATTCACAATCTATTCCTTCATCCCAACATACACTGTTCCCTTTAGAATACATGCCTAAATGCTATTTATGCCTGTCTGGCTCAGTTGGAAGAACATGCAACTCTTGATCTCAGGGCTGAGTTTGAGCCCCATGTTGGGTGTAGAAATTACAAAAATAAATAAATAAACTTACAAAATATATGATATTCTAATTTTGTAGCAAGGATATATGATGGATACCAGTTCAAATCACCAATACCAGAATCAGTCTCAAGTAATTAAAACAAAAATTCCCTTCTACTTTTATTAAGAATGTCCTTGCTTAACTGCATAGGAGTAATCAATGTCAATGTCAATATTTACACAACAAACTCAAGCCATGTGCCTAATGTACTTGTCATATCATACCTGGAAATAAAGACAAGAGTAATTAATAAAAAAAATATTAGAGTATCTTTAGCAGTAGAAGACATTAACAACAAAACAAAATACAAGAAGTTTTTATATTTAAGTATTTAGAAATCATTGGTAATGTTTTAAATAATATTGAAAGTTTTCTAAGTGGCAGGCATTATGCCAAGCGCTACATGTATATTATCTCATTTATTTGTTCTGTTTAGAAGGTAGGTAATATTTTAGACCCATCTCCCATTTTAAAGACAAAAAACCTTCAGATCAGATAAATTAACTGTCCAGTCACACAACCAGTAAGTGATGGAGCCAAGATTCTAACAAATTCAGACTGGTCCCTTGGTGAAATTAAGCATTTCATTCTATCCTCTCTCAGCAAGCAAACGGAAATTAGAAAATAAATTAAATGCTGATTACTTTAAAAGTTTATTTTCATAACAATCATAAACTAAAATTCCATTCAATTGCAACATGTATTTTGGCAGAGTGCTGGTAGGCAGAAGGAAGAAAAGTAGGCTATGTTTGCTTTGTTTGCTAGAAGTGGATATGAATTAACTCTGAAGTTTGTTAGCAAAATATAAGTTTACATATGTTTATCGCAAATTTTTAATCAGTCATGGGTAAACTAAAAGTACAATGTATAACTTTGGAGACAGTAAGGTGGGGGGAACAGAACAAAGCAAATTATATCAATTTGATAAAATATAAACCAGATGTGACAAATTGTATTTTCCAAAGGTGGCCACACCACTATATATACCATCCTATATCTTCTTCTTAAAATGTGTTGTTGACATATCTCCACTGAGGGATAGAGTCTAATGTTCCCTTCCCCTGAACCCGGACAGAAATTCATAAACACCTCAAATAAGAGAATTCAGCAGACGTAATGTTAAATAACTTCTCAGGGTAGGAATAAAAGATAGAATGAATGGCTTCTACCTGGCCCTTTCTCTCAGTACCCTTGCCCTCAAACCCAGGCACCATATAGTAAGAAAGTCCAACATAGGGAGAGGCTGTGGAGAAGATCCTTCAAAAAGCTCCAGCTAGATTCCTTGCCAACATTAAGAACTACTAGACATATGAATGAATGAGCTTTCAAATGATTCCACCTGAGAACATCAAAGAACAGAGAAAACCCATATCTGCTCTGCTCTATCTGAATTCCTTACTGATAGGCACTCTGAGAGATAATAAATAATTATTACTGTTCTAAGCCACTAAGTTTTGGGGTAATTAGATATATAGCAACAGATAACTCACAAGAGCAGAGAAAATAAAAATACAAAATTAGATACCAGAACAAGTCCAAACACATCAAAAATCACAATGAATATAAAAACAGGTAAATTCATCTACTAAATGGATAAGAAAAATTAAAGACATCACAAGATTGAAAACAAATGGATTGCAAAAAGAAATATCAGGCAAATCCCCTCAAAACAAATCCTATAATAATACTAATATTATGGGTACTTCATATTGTGAAAAGAATAATTATATAAGTCATAAGAAACATAAATGTGTATTCTCCTAGCAACATAGTTTTAAAATACACAAAGCCAAATTTTATACATATATACAGTAAAACCTTAGTTTGCAAGCATAATTTGTTCCCAAAATATACTTGTAATCCAAAGCACTTATATATCAAAGTGAATTTCCCCATAAGAAATAGTGGAAACTCAGGTGATTCATTCCACAACCCAAAAATATTTATATAAAAATAATTACAATAATGTAATATAATACAAAATAATAAAGAAAATACTAAATATAAAGAAAAATAAACAAATTAGCCTGCACTACCTTTGAAAAGATTTGTGGCTGGAGATAAGAGAGAGGAAGGTTATTATGTAAGATTACTTTCACTATCACTAATGGATGTTGACTACAGTGCAGTATTAATAAACTCTTGTCATATGTAATTGACAATAAGGCAGCAGAGGAAAGGGTCCATACGTGCAGGCAGCCTGGCCTAGAATGAGGCAAAGCATTCCTAAGCTTACTCTTGTATAGAAAAGCAAAGGCCTGCCCATAGGTGCTTTGAAGTGACAAAAAATACACTAGGGCCAGTTGTGGGCACCTTCCAACATTCTGAAAAATCACTAATTTCTGCCAAACACCACAGCCTGAGGCCAAGCATCCGAGCATGGGAGACAATCACTCACAATCCCACAGCAAGAGATGGTGAGAGAGAGAGAAAGAGAGAGAGAAGAACCATTGGCTCAGTTGTGATCATGTGATGTTCAGCATCATGTACTACTTGTATTGTAAGACATTGCTCATTTATCAAGTTAAAATTTATTAGAAATGTTTGCTTGTCTTGCAGAACACTCGCAGAACAAGCTACTCGCAATCCAAGGTTCTACTGTACATATATATAATCACAGAAAAATATGGAAGTCTAACAACTCTACTCACAAGAGTGGCTATATCTGTGACACAGATCAAAGGACGGGGTTTGATGATACCAAGTCCAAGTGAGCCACTCTCTAAACACACACACACACACACACACACACACACACACAAACTGTAAGGATAAGTAGAAACGCACACAAGCTACAATTTAGCATATTTGAAGAACAAAATTTGAAGAAGAAAATTTAATAGCCTCACATGCCTACTTACATAAATGTTGTTCTGTGTTAGCTAAATAGATGAAAATACTCTGAGATAACCAGTCTGTATTTCCAATATCACCTTCATTCCAGCAATATTCCAACAAAATAATTTTAAGGGAAATGCAAATACAAATACATTAACACAGTGGGACACAAGAAGTGCACTGTCCCTGTCCTACAGCCATTTATTTGTTCAACAAATATATGAAATTATACCATATGCCTTGCACTGTGTTAGGCAATAAGGATACAAAGGTGAATGTGACAGACTTGTTCTCTGCTCCAAGCCTTACTTTTTAGTAGTGGACACAGACTCTGAACAGACAAACCCAAAAATGACCCCAAATTTTCAAACCGTGTAAGGATCCTGAAGGAAGGTAACAACATTTTATGAGAATAGGGGAGCCTCCCTCACATAAGTTGATCAGGAAGGGTATACCTACACAAGATTAAACCAGGGACTAAAATTATGGCTACGAATTAGCCAAGTAATTACTTCTTATTGTGACAAAGATGGAGTAATAAAGAACACTTATACCTCTGGTCTGAAGTAATTAAACAACCAATTATTTTCAGACATTGAACATAAGATAGCAGGGGAAAGTGATCCCTGAGAGGGGAAATGAGGTATGCCCGATGACTGTCCAGCTTACTGCTTTGAGAGAGCTTCTAGTCCTCAGCAGAGGGAGGGAGGCATCAGCTAGAACCCAGCGATCCTACTGGATTGAGAAGGGGGATTTGGAAGTTTAAAGCTGGAAATAAGGATAGAATTCAATGGGCAAAGCACCAAAGAAGGGAGAGCTGCACAGAGAGAAAACCTCAAGATTTGCAGAAGGTCCCACTCAAGTCTTCATCTGAATATTGACCACATAAGGAAACTATTCGAGGCAAGATAAAGAATACCTAAGATAAACAGAAGGAACCAATCCTAGAGAACGTAAAGAACCATAAGTATTTCTATTTCCACAATCCAGAAGGAAAAACCTTATAATTAACCAGGCTTGGGGTAGAGTATTCCACAGGGTACTGGCTCATTATAAAACTAAACTAGTTCTGGAATAAAGGCTGTTCTGGTCCTACCTAGCAAAACTTAACAGAAAGCCTTGAAGGGACCATACTATTTGAAGGTCAATTAAATACACCTCAAAGAAAAACTCAAAAATATTTATAGGAATACAAAAATATTCAGCACTTAACAAGGTAAAATTCACAATGTCTATCATCCAATCAAAAAGTTAGCAGGCAGGGGCGCCTGAGTGGCTCAGTTGGTTAAGTGTCCCACTTCAGCTCAGGGCATGATCTCAGTGTGTGAGCTCAAGTCCTACATCAGGCTCTCTGCTGTCAGTGCAGAGCCCACTTTAGATCTTCTGTCCCCCCACCTCTCTGCCCCTTCCCCCCCTCATTTGCACATGTGTGTACTCTCTCTCTTTCTCAAAAATAAACAATTTTTTTTAAAGTTAGTAGGCATACCAAACAGAAAAATAGAACCCATAATGAGAAAGTAAAACATCTTTAAATTATTGACAGAAAAAAATGTCGACTGTTAATTGTGTCCCAACAACAACAAAAAATCTTCCATAAAGAAAGGAAAAGGAAAAATGTTTAGACATATAAAAGCCAGGAGACTTAATCACCAGCAGAACTGTACTACAAAAATGTTTTTAAAAAGCCCTTGGGACAGGAGGAAAATGACAGCAGATAGAAATCTTTATCAACACAAAGGCATGAAGAGAACTGGAAATGGTAAAAATGTGGGTAAATATTAAAGATTTTTCTCTTATTTATTTTAAATGTTTATTTATTTGTTTTGAGAGAGAGAGAGAGAGAGAGAGCGAGCATGAGCAGGGGAGGGACAGAGAGAATCCCAAGCAGGCTATGCGTTGTCAGTGTAGAGCCTGACTCAGGGCTTGGTCCAAAAACTGTGAGATCATGACCTGAGCCATCAGATACTCAACCCACCGAGCCACCCAGACACCCTGATTTTTTTCTCTTATTTTAATAATATATTATGGGGTTTATAACATGTAGAAGTAAAATGTATGCCCAAAATGGCACTAAGCCTGAGAGGAGGAAAATGGGAGTACACTGTTATAAAATTCTTAAACTATACATGAAGCAGTATTTTACTGAAAAGTACAGTGTAGTAAGTTAAAGCTATATACCCTAAAGCAACACCTAAACAAAGCAACTAAGAATAAAAGGGGCTAATAAAAATTATTCAATTAAACCAAAAGAAGGTTAAAAAAAAAAAAAGGAAAAAAGAACCAAGAGCAGGTAGGAAAAATAGAAGTCAGTGATTTAAGCTCAACCATATCAATAATCACACTGCATGTAAATGATCTAAACATCCTAATTAAAAGACAGAGACTGTCAGATTGGATTTTAAAAAGAATAATAACAAATTATATGCTTCCTATAGAAACAAGTAAAAAGAAAGAGATATGTCATGTTAACACTAGTAAAAGGAAAGCTGAAAGGTCTACATTTTTCTCAGACCTAGCATACTTTGAAACAAAGAATATGAGCAGGTATGAAGAGTGTCATTTTATAATGCTAAAAAGATCAATTCAGTAAGAAAAGATAACAATCCTAAATGTTTATGCCCCTAATAACAGAGCTTCAAAATGCATGAAGCAAAAAATTGACAGGACTGGAAAAAATAAACAAATCTGTAATTACGGTGGGAGATTTTAAGTCCCTTCTCTCAGTAAGTCACAGAACAAGTGGGCAGCAAATAAGTAATGGTATAAAAGATTTGAATAACACTATCAAACAAATGTCAATTGACCCGATCAACATTTATAGAACACCCATCCAAAACATCTGAATACACATAATTTTCAAGTGCACAAAAAACACCACAATAGACTATATTCTGAATCATACAATAAGTATATTTGAAATGGTTCAAATCATGCAAAGTATGTTCTTGGAATACAACACAATTAAATGTCAAAAACAGGGGTGTCTTGGTGGCACAGTTGGTTGAGTGTCTGATTCTTGGATTTTTCCTCAGGACATAATCTCACAGTTTGTTGGATGGAGCCCTGTGTTGGGCTCTGTGCTGGCAGTGCAGAGCCTGCATGAGATTCTGTCTCCCTCTCCCCTCTCCCTCTCCCTCTCTGTCTATGCCCCTCCCCAGCTTGTGCTCTATCTCAAAAAGAAGTAAATAAACATTATTTTTAAAAAGCCAGAAACAAAAATATTTTTGGGAAAATCCTCCATTTTTATAAACAGAGGAGGCATATTTCTAAATAACCCATGAACCAAAAGAGATCAAAAGGGAAATAAGAAAATATTTTGAACAGAATTAAAATGAAAACACAGTACATCAAAATTTGTGGAAAGCATGTCAATCAATCCTTGTAATAAAACTGTTCTTCATTTGATGATTACTTTGTTTAATGTAATCTGATTCACATCAATGGTCTTAAATAAAAACTTTGGGTTTTGCCCATATCTTGATGACTTCTCTTTCCCATTAAAACAAGATGTTCCAACTATTTTTTGTAACCCATACCCACTATAATACTTCTTAAGGAATTAGCTTTAATGTATGATTATTACAAAATACATTAGGATAATGGAAACATTAGAGTTGAATATGGTAAATACCAGTGTAAGTACCACATAGACTTTTAATAATAAAAATTTATGAAATAAAGTCCCTTGTGTGCCCTGCCTGTTCCCATTTTTCTTTATCCCCAGCCCTTGTCATCAATCATTATCCTGAATTTGGCCATTATTCCAAGGCATGTTCTGAAATTTTTCCTGTAGGGGTGCAAGGGTAGCTCAATCAGTTGAGCATGGTACTCTTGATGTCCCCTCAGGTCACGATCTCACAGTTTGTGGGATCGAGCCCCAAGTCAGGCTCTGGGCTGATAGCCTAGAGCCTGCTTGAGATTCTCTCTCTCCAGTCTGTCTCTCCCCCCACTCGCACCTGTACTCTCGCTCTCAAAATAAACATTAAAACATAGTAATAAAAATAAAATGTTTCTGTATATCTACACATCCACAATGTAGAATTGTATTGCAGATTTGAATGTTATATAGTCAGAATTATACTGTATGTCCTTGTGGTAAGCCATAAAAATGTGCCACTCAGATTTCCTTGCTCTTAGCGTAGAGCAATTATCTGACTGCCACAGCTGCTGCTCTCTGAGTCCACCCCACTTTGTGTTAGGCTTCCCATAGGTTACTCCTAGCCAGTAACTGGGGACAAGAGGGTTGCTAACGCGAGACCTGTTCCTGCAAAATGCAGGACTATGTTAACAGGCAACTTTGGCTCCTAAACTGTACTGACCTTGCCCTTTTACAGGACCTAGACCTGCATCAGGGTCTGAAAGCTCTCCCCACCTTCTCCAGTCCCCTCCTTTCCTCCCTACTGTTTTCCCCAATAAATTACTTTCACATCTAATTCTGTCTTGGCACCTGCATTTTAGAGGACTTGAACAAACACAGTATTCTTTGGCAATTTGCTGTCTTCATTTAGCATTATGTTTTTGTGATTTATTCATATGGATACATTTATCTCTAGTTCATTAATTTTAACCACTTTAAAGGATTCTGCTGTATGAATATAGTAGAATTGATTTATCCTTTCTGCTTTTAATAGACATTTATGTTGTCTCCAATTTTTTCACCATTACAAGCAATGCTCCAATGAACATTCCAATACATAGGTCACAGGGTAGGTGCTCCTTGGCTAGCTACTGTCAATTGCTCTCCCAAGTCACTGGATCAATTTACACTTCCCCCAGCAGTGTATGCAAATGCTTATGGTACCGTTCCTTCCAACAACTGAAATTGATAATTATTTTAATTTTGTCAGTCTCATTGGTGCTAAATGATAGCTCACTGTACTTCTAAACTGCATTTTCCTGAACGCTATTGATATTATGCGTTTTTCACATATGTTGGCCTTTTGAGTTTTTAATTTGGTAATTTATCTGATCATATTCTTGGTCAATTATTAAAATGAATTGCTTGTATCTTCCTCTCTTCTAGAAGTTCTCTAAGTATGCTGTAGGATGATCTTATATCTGTTATTTTCATTTAAAAAATGTTATTCTGTGACAAATGCCTTCTCACTGTCTTTGATATCTTTTGATGCAGATTTAAATATTTAACATAGCTCATTTTATCAATCTTTGCCTTTATAGTTTTGCTTTCTTTTTCTAAAGAAATACTTCTCTATACCAAAGTCCTACTGATATTTTCCAACACCATGTTCTAAAAACTGTTGTTTATTTTTCATACAGATTTTTAATCCAAATAGGATTGATCTTAGAATATCATGTAAGAAATTGATCCAATTTCACTTTTTTCATATGGATTAACTAATTGTCCCAGAATCATTTCATAAATATTCTCTCCTTTCTCCCTACTCTGTTGTATCATGTTTTTATATATATACGTCTCTGTATAAGCTTCCTACTGTGTTCCATATGTCTATCTCTGTGTAAACAGCACACTGTTTTCATAAAACATTATATGGATTCTTTATATCTGGTAAGTTTGAATCCTATTTTATTTTCTTTAAAATTGCTCTGACCATTTTTGATCCCTTGTTTTTCTATATAAATTTTAGAATGAGTTTGTCAAGGTCCTGGAAAATCCTACTGGGACTTTAAATGGAAATGATAGGAATTTATGAATTAATCTTTAGATAATGAAGATCTTTATGATCTGAGACTTCCCATACACAATCATATCATATTTCTCCACTTATTTGGGTCTTTAACATCTTTCAACAAAGATTTAAAATTTTATCCATAAAAATATTATATATTTTTATTTTGACATTGTAAACATCATCTTTTTATATTATATTTGCTAACTGGTTGCTGACAAAAAGAAACTAAAGATTTTTACCTTTGGTATTGTATCCAGTCACTGTATTGAACTCATTAATTCTATTGTTCATCTAAAGATTCTCTTGGATTTTCTATGTAGACAATAATAGAATCTGAAAATACTGATAGCTTTTTTACTTTCTTTTTCATTGTTATACTTTTTACTTCATTTTTGTGTCTTATTACTGTACAATATAAAATAGAAGTTGTGACAGATGTATCATTGGTGAATCCTGGAGGTTAGAAGAAATACATCTAATATTTTCCCCAGGCATAATTTTTCTCTGTTTCTGTTATATACTTTCACATAGTTAAGGAAGTTGCTATTATAATTGCTAGTTTGCTAAGAAGTTTCGAGTTGTTGCTGTTTGATTTGTCTACATCTAATATATTTTTTATCTATTATAGATAGATAAAATTATTATAGATATATTTATCTATTAATGAGGTAAATTACATTAATAAATTTTCTAATAAATTCTTGAAATAAACTCACATGACTCATACCATTGTTTTCTTAAACATGCCTGAATTCATCGTGCTTTTTTTTTAGAACTACTTAATCTTGATTTATTAGTGCATTTGGTTTCTAATTGTTCTCTCCCACATATGATTTCAGTATCAAAATTATACCTGATTCTTAAACGATCTGAGAAGCATTTTCTCTTGATCTCTAGAATAGTTTGTAAAAATGCTTGATAGAACTTTTCTGTAAAACGTCATCTGGGCAATACGATTTCATCTCTTTTTATTTTTTATATTTTTTTAACTACTCATTTTCTTTCTTTAAATATAAATATCAAAGTTTTCTATTTCTTAGTAAGGCATAGAGAATTATCTATAGATATAAGAAAGTATAACAAATTGTCTACTTGCCTACTTTCAAATTTATTGTTATAGAGTTCTTAATAGTTTAAATTATTTTTAAATTTCTACTATAATTTAATGTGCTCCATTTCTTATATATAATATTTTTATTGTGAGTTTTCTCTTTTATTCTTGATCAGTCTTGCAAAAGTATACCAATTAAAATTTTTTTAATTTATTTATTTGTTTTGAGAGAGACAGAGAGAGTGTGAGCAGTGGAGGAACAGAGAAAGAGGGAGAATCTCAAGTAGGTTCCGTGCTGTCTGTGGCACAGAGCCCATGCAGGAAACCCTGAGATCGTGACCTGAGCCCAAATCAAGAGTCAGACATTTAACCTACTGAGCCACCTGGGCACCCCAAAAATATATCAATTTTATTATGCTTTCCAAATAACTTGATTTTATTATTGAGTTTCTGTATTGTACCTTTACCTATCCATTAATATCTGCTATTATATTCACATTTCCACATTCCTTGAGTTTACTCTGCCTTTCTAACTTTGAGTTGCAAGTTTAGTTCATTAAATTCCAGGCTTTCTTCTTTTCCAAGATAATCACTGGGGACTTACTCTATTGACTCATTATTTTGATGTGCACTATTATCATTTAAAGTATAATTTTAAATGTATTCTTCTGATGTCCACTATGCTCTATCCTCTGATCCTCTGATCCATGAATTGTTTATAATAATTCTGTTTAGGTTTTCAAGCCTATGTTTGAAATACATAAATATGTAGATTATATAGTATGTATATTTGATTTATTATATATATGTGATATATATCAAAGTTTTCTTTAGGTTAACATTTGACGTGTCTTTTCCCAACCCTCCACTTGCACAATTTTTCCAATTTTAAAACTAAAATTCTAGGTCTGTCTCTTTTTTTAAAATTTTTAAAAAAATATTTATTCATTTTTGAGAAATGGAGACAGACAGAGTGTGAGTTGGGAGGGGCAGAGAGGGAGACATAGAATCTGAAGCCGTCTCCAGGCTCTGAGCTGTCAGCAAAGAGCTGGATGCGGGGCTCAAACCCATGGACAGTGAGATCATGACCTGAGCTGAAGTCAGATGCTTAACCAACCAAACCACCCAGGCGCCCCTAGGTCTATCTCTTATAAGCAGCTAATTACCAAGTTTCTGTTTTAATTAAACACAACAAACTCTGTCTTTAACTGGCAAGTCCAGACCATTTACAATTATCTACTTTATATTCTGACCTAGTTATTTTGTACTATTTTTCCTTTTCTATGGTTATTTTTCTCTTCTTTCCATTATTTTTTATCTTCTCAGTATCTTCCAATAGTTAAGATATTGTGGAACTGTCTTCCTTGGTGTTTTATTTTTTGGAAAGAAAAGGAATTTAAAGATGTTTAAAGAACTACAGAGACTCCTTCTCTCCATTTCCAGATATATCCCCAGGGAGCATTTCCACCCTTGGGGACTACTGATTTGAAAGTACAAAGTTCAATCCATCTCAAAATTGTTTTGGTTTATCCCCACACTTCCTTTTTCAGAATCAAATGTACCTAACACTTGTGCAAAGACTCCTGTGGGCAAGAACATAAACTTTGCATCGTTAGTAAGGAAACAGCATACAAAGCTTGCATGGCTTGCCCAAGTTCACACAACTGCTAAGGGCCAGAACTGGGAGTTAGAGCCACCCCTGTCTAATTCTAAGCCCAGTGGAGTCTCCAGTAGATCTGCTTTCTCTCTGCTTCTGAAAATTAAACATGGATACAGCTCCTCTTGTTATGAACTCATTTCAACATTCACAATATCATTGAGAAGGCAGCAGAGGCAAAGGGGAGAAGAGAAATCAGTACAATCAGGAAACTGATGAAATGCTGCTTAAGCCTTTCAAAAAAAAAATTTCAAATGTGAGCTGATCATTTGAGAACATATACATGTTAGAGGTGCTCCTTTGCTACTTTTGAACAGGACTGAGGAGCTCAGTGATGAGACACCAAGCTTCAGGAAGGCAACAATAAGCTTGAAATGGAGAACAATTCTGGATGCTGAGCAGCTGTGCTCACTAATCAGAGTGTTATTGTGTCCAAATTTCACCAGTGTCATCTCATTTGCAAATTCTCCACATGGGCTCGACCCCCTATTAGTCCAGTTGTCCTGAAGGCAATGTGTTGACCTGCATGTGTTCCATTATGTTTGATTTCATTTTCTCCTTGGTTGTGAAATTCAATTAAACCCACATTTTATGGCCTGAACAAAGTACAGAGTAGATGTGCAAGGCATTTTCAAGCCTCGAGTTTACTATTTCTGCTAAGTTAGTTAGAGCAACCACTGTCAACAATCTTTTTCACACCTTCCCATCCTACACAGAAGATTCACTTCCCCAATTTAGGCTGTGCCTGTCCTATGTCCTTAATACCAGAGCTTGGGACATTAGCCTTGACTCTTAGGTCCGCATGTAGTTATAACCTTATATGATATGTTTTTCTGCTACCCACTAGAAAATTGGTCAACAATTCAAATAGGTACACAGCCTAAGCTTTCTCTGCCACCCCTTTTGGTATTAAATGATGAAGTATGGATTCACTGGGTCTACAAAGGAGTAAAAGACTTTAAGGAAGATCAAAGGTACCCCTATACCAAAATAAATATCCACAGAAGAAATAATGATGTCTGTGTATGGGAGAAGATAAAACGACAACACCGGGAAAAGAAAACAAGTTGATTGCTTGGCTTTCTCTCTTCCTAAAAAGAAATAAATCCATGTATAACTGAAGATAGGTAAGAGCTTGTGGAACACATCTCAAAACCGTGAGGACGGTTGAACCCAGAGGAGTCTTTCTCAAGTTGTATCAACACAGGTTCAAGTGGCCAGGTTTGACCATAATGCCTCTATTTCCCAGCCTTCATGAGCATGCCAGCATTAGCTTAAATGCCAGCAACTAGCTCCATGTGCCTATGTTCTTCTTGTAGCATAATTTTGTCCTTCAAGTACTTACAGAATATTGACCACATAACAAATTAGATGAAATATTTATCCAGGTCCTTCTGGAGAACACACAACAGAGACAACCACACAAGTTTTAACAAGGGTATCACATGTTTTTAGTATACAAAAACATGGATCAAAGACACAGAAACAACTCCTAAAGAACTAATATGTAGGTTGAGGCCATGAAATGTTTCCCCTTACAAGTTTCTGCTCAAGCAAAGGGTACACATTATTGAAAACATTTTTTATTTTTTTAAATGTTTATTTATTTTGAGAGAAAGAGAGAGAGAGACACTGAATGTGAGTGGGGGGAGGGACAGAGAGGGAGGGAGACACAGAATCTGAAGCAGGCTACAGGCTCTGAGCTGTCAGCACAGAGCCCAACGCGGGGCTGGAACTCACGGACCGTTAGATCATGACCTGAGCCAAAGTCGGATGCACAACCTACTGAGCCACCCAGGCACCCCCCCAAAAAAATTTTTTTTGAGACAGAGAGAGACAGCATGAATGGGGGAGAGTCAGAGAGAGGGAGACACAGAATCTGAAACAGGCTCCAGGCCCTGAGCTGCCAGCAAAGAGCCCGACGCGGGGCTCGAACTCACGAACTGAGAGATCGTGACCTGAGCTGAAGTCCGCCGCTGAACCAACTGAGCCACCCCAGGCGCCCCGTCAAAAAATATTT
Source organism: Panthera leo (assembly GCF_018350215.1). Classification (NCBI taxonomy): domain Eukaryota; kingdom Metazoa; phylum Chordata; class Mammalia; order Carnivora; family Felidae; genus Panthera; species Panthera leo. The sequence goes on from NC_056688.1 coordinate 95,212,168, forward strand.
TTAAAAAAATCTCTTCCCAACCCAGAAAACATCTCCACAAAATAGGGGGAAGAAAACAAGCTTATTATTGAATAAGCTGAAACCAAATATGATCACAGGCAATCTGCTAAGAGATTGCAAAAAACAGGAAGAAATCTTACCCTTTTATATAGCCAAACAGATACAACTCATTACATGCTTGCAAAATAAACAATAACTTGTCCTCAAGTAAGAAAACTTGACAGCGCCATTTGTCATACATAGTTTATCCTAAATTCACTGGGTAATTGTGGTGACCATCTGTGTTAGCTAGTTGGCTTTATCCAAAGGAAATATAAACTCATATGTTTATGACAAGAGTAGTTTTGCAACTTGGACTGAGGCATCTGCTCACACTAGGTTTCTACCCTCCCACAGAAACTGGGAAATAGGAATACTATCTTCCTTGATGATTACATTTCAAGGAGATTGATCCCAGATCCTTGAGAAAGACATTCCTAGGTTGTGAGGCTGACAAGAGGCTGATTTAACTTTTAAAAAGATTTACACATATTTCAAAGAGACAGAGAAAGAACCTACAATGACAAATTTTCTAAAGTAAGCGCTCTAAGAAAAGGGAGGTGGGGTCAGTCTCTTCCCAATTTTCAACAGGAAGGATTTTTTTCCTTTTTTCCAAACTTCGCTAAATTATAACTGACAGTTTAAAAACTGTATATTTTTAAGATGTACAACTTAATGATTTGATATATGTATACACTGTGAAATATTCACCATAATCAATAGGGAGAATTTTTCATTTCCCCTTACAATGTATATACCATACATGATTACTACGGTTTGAGTAACGTAAGGGAAGAGTCTGGTTAAGCTCTCACAAAGGAAGGGCATGTCATATTCCTGGTCTCAGTCCATGGTCCTGGTCCTCTTAATTCTTCATGCTCTCACACTGAAATATTGTATTTCCACAAAAAATTCAGTGTTTTGCCTCAAAAAATGTGTGCAGATGCAGCTCCTATACCCTTGGAATGCTTCCGCCAGCTTGTCCTGATTTGCAGTCTCTAATCAACTGCCAAGCTAACCAGGGCTGCTCCTGAAGCTCTAGCAAGTTCTATCTACTTCAGAAAAGCTTATATTTTGTGAGGGCAATGACGAATCTCACATTTATCTACTGCATATAATTATGCATGCATATTACTGATATTACCAGTTTAATATTGAACATGCTTTTCATTAGTAAGACACAACAGTTTTTATATTAATTGTAATGAGATCTGAAAGATCTTTGATAAGAGCTTTCACCTGCAGCTGTGTCTGAGTGTAGGGAGGTGGGGATTTGGAAATAATCATATTCATAGATTAAAACTTAAAGGGTGCAACAGGCTATGAGAAGGTAGGATGATCTCATGGGTAAGGTGCAGGTGTAAAGAAAAGAAGTCTTGCATTTCAATCCTGGTGTTACCACAGGTTAGCTACAGGGATCTTATTTAAGTCATTTATTCACTACACCCCTCCCCCCAACACACACACATACACATTCCTTGGGGCTTGGTTTCTTTATAGGTCATATAGAAATAAAAATAACTTCCCCACCTGTTTGATAAGAAGATGAAATAAACTCACAGTTATGAGTTTTGAGAAAAAAGTAGGACACAATGTAATGATTCACTACTATAAAAACAACCATTATGAACAAATGCTAAATCCAATAGGATTTCAGAGCTAGAATTTGGCTGGGATTTGGCAAAAGGGGTGGTCAGGGTAGGTACAATGCCTGTAATATACCATATTTATTGATAAAACCAAAATGTTAAGGAGAAGCATTATAATTCAGGTATGTCTGGTTGAACACTGAGGGCTGTTTTGACTCCAAACGAGAAGAGAGGGGAGGGGAGGGGAGGGGAGGGGAGGGGAGGGGAGGGGAGGGGAGGGGAGGGGAGGGGAGTGAAAAACAAGTTCCCCAAATGGGTCAGAGCAAGAACCAAAGGAAGCTACATTTGTACAATGTGGAATGGGGGGAATTTAAGGAGCAATCATTGTTAACATCACCCAGGTCTCAGAAATGCAAATATCCTAGCGGCCACAAGCAACCTGAGAGGACATGCATTCACTTACATGGGTGCTTCAATAGCATCTCCAGGGCTTAGCATCAAGAGGTTCAGTAGGCTAAATTGTAGTAGCAGGAATAAAACAAAGAAGCAGAAGGCCAACAAGGGTCTTCAGGCAATAAACAGGGATTTGGGGACGTTCAATGAAAGTTGGGACTCTATGTACTATGTATTATCTACCTGCAGTCAGGCTTGCAGAACACAAGATCAAGGGAGACAGTCAGCAGTAGGTGAGTCAAAATGACTCTGAAGGGCCCATCACAGAGATAAAGAAGAGAAGCACAGAAGTTAGCCCAGAGCTGAGAAATAGCCAAGGGAGTTTAACAGCAGAGGGCCTCCATTATCCCTATGTTACTACAAGGTTGAAGATGGTCAGGGAACTGATGGCAGAGGCTATGCATAAATAGTGCACTTAGTGAGAAGCTAATACGTACACTTAAATTCAATTCATTGTGAGGCAGGAGCCAGTCTTCTATATTCATTATTGCTCACCTTTACAACAACCCTGAAAAGCAGTTATTACCTAAGCCTGAGGATCAAAGATTCAAAACCACTTGCACAGTAGAAATGCATACTGTGTTCCTGGTACTTTTCCAGATGCTTTCCCTTCATAACTCAGGTCTTCTAATAATAAGCCAGTGAAGGAGATTCTAAGATATATAAAGAAACTGAGAAATAAGGTAGTTAAGTCAGAGCTGGTGTTCCAAATAAGGGCAGCCTGCATCTTTTACCTGTGCATCACTACCTCTGAAAGAAAACTAATGTTAATTTTCATGAGTGGAAGCAGGTGCTAGTTCTAGGAAGTGGAACATAAGTGACAAACTCCATCCATGAGAAAACTTTCAGGCACCCTCTGCACTCTATATCCCTACTCTTCTCCCCCATGACACTGTCCCTCAGTCCCCCAGGCACCCACCCACCCACATGCCCATTCACACAAAGGTATGCACCAGAGCTGGGCCCTGATCCCTTCTTACAATATGTCATTATCACAGCTGTCATAGAAACCGGTAAGTTTTCACAGACTCCTAATGAAAGTTTCATTTTGTACCCTCATTGTGCAATCTCCAATTTTTGACAAACACAGTAAAAAGGAACTAAAAATGGTTCATAATGAATCTGTCCACAGGACAAGGATTGTAATGGAAAGACACTGGTACCAAATTAACGTTCCTATGATCCAGACGATGACAGACACAGAAGTGAGTATGGAGCTATTTGGTTCTTACTGAAGAAACTATAGCAGGCACAGATGTTTGGGGAGAGAGTGGTCTACATTTAAAGACACACAGTTGCCTTCCCTTCCGCAGTGAATCTTGGGGAAACAAGTAAAATCACCAACAGCGTCCTGCATGAAAGCTGTTACATATAAACGCAAAGTTTGGGTATATTTGCACTGGATAGAATTTCTTAAGTTGGATTTTTTTTTTACCTGACCTGCCCTCTTAAGAGTTATTCTGAATGTTAATTTGCTTCCACAGGTTAACAGCAACCAGATGGCCTCTCTCAAAGAATAAGAACACATCACTACCCTCTTTCAAATGAACGCCCTATTCCTGGTTGCTTTCTGACTCTAGATCTATTAGAGCAATGGATATGTTCCAGATGGGACAGCATTTTAATAATGATTAACTGAATACAGAACGGGCAGGCATTGTTCCAAAAAAGGGAGGGAGGAAGTAAATTTTAGGTTTCAACTGTTGACACAAAAGAGATCCTTGCCTTCCATCTGATTAGATTTCCAAACAAATACCTAAAATATGCTGACCAGCAACTACAGCAGCTCTGCATTCTGCTATCCTCTGGTTTATTTTCACAGTTGTCCTCCATACCTAAGCTGTGATTCATACCTAAGCTAAAGATTTCTAAGGTCTGTTTTCTTATCTCTTAATGTTTACTTTTCTAACTACATTGTCTTCTTCAGCAGCCTGCTATTTGCTGAGCTGTTGAACCTGTTTTGTCTTAAATTAACTCCAACCATCTGAGAAAAGATAGTATGTTCTAAAATGCAAAGCCTCAGTGAAAAGTGATGTAGTAGTGATGCTGGACACATGGCTGGGAAGGCAGAAATAATAATAATAATAATAATAATAATAATAATAATAATAATAATAAAAAGGAAAACCAATAAATAAGATAAATAAGAGAAAGCAACACCTGAGCCTTTTATCTGAACACCAGACCCGGGCATCAGCTTCCTAGGGGCCATTTAACTCTGTTCTGTAAGCTTCCTGGCTCTCTTCTGGAATATTCTGACTTCTTTCTAAAGCTTACAACAGTGTCAGCAACATCCTCATTTCACAGAAGTCTGAGGCTCAGAAAAGTAGCTTTCTGAAGGTTACACAGCCAGTGAGGGGAATAACACAGGGTTCAAACCCACCACATACAGATGATCCTAAAGACAGAGTCCTATTTTACTCTACCTCACTGTTTCCCCAATTAAGATGAAAACTCTAATATTTATGTAATCAGTGGAAGACATTCAACTCAATGATCGAGACTGTAGCAAAAGATAACTTCATTTCTATCCAACTACTAAAATGGCAAGATTGAAAGACCCAACTAAAATGGCAAATCTGGATTATCTCATTCCTTCTTTGCCTTGTGTTTGAGATACAGATAAACAAATAGAGGCAGATATAGGTCTAGGTATAGATATATGTACAGTTTTAGAAGATGAAGATACAGATGATGTAGATAAGAGATATATACAAATATAGATATAGGTATACACAGAGTTATAGATGATATTGAAAGGAGATACATAGTTACAGATGATAGACATAGGATATATATAGATACAGATGGATACAGATATAGGTGGAGAAATAGATATACATAGTTATAGGTGATACAGATAAGAGATATAGATATATAAATAGATATAGATGATGACACAAATTCAGATAGATACAGATATAGAACCATCCAGTATATTAGAAGATATCAAACATCAGCTCTCTGTTTTTTGACCATAATTTAATCATCCATCTTTGATATAATGGACAAAAGCAGAAATGACATATTTTTATCAATACTATCGAAAAAATGAGTAGTGGGGAAAACACATGCCTCCTGTTTACAAAGTAGTGGAGTATGAGCACCAAAGCCCACCCCCACCCCCTCAGAATCTGGGCAATTGCAGACTTTCGACTGACCAGACTGCAGATGTAAGCACCCTGTAACTGTAGAATTACTTTGCAAAGTTGGCCCCTACGACCTCAGTGCTATTATCATCCACAAATTCTGCCTCTCACATCTCTCCTTTTGATTCTCCATATCACAATGTCTTAAAACTGGTTTAATGTTCAGCTGTCATTGTGATGTTTTCCTTTGTATAAATGAAGGCCAATCCTATCTGAAACAGACAAGACTATAGTAGTATGGGGCCTTAAACTGTATATATAATGTGATGAACCTTCCAGCTGCTTTGATTTTGATCTGGGATCTAACAGTAGGGAATGGAGAGCTTTCAGACTACAAATGAAGTAACACCTAGTTAGACCTTCATCTCTTTTAAGAAAAATCTAAGTTCTCTCTCTATAGCCCACGCATTAGTGTGTACATGAGAGCCAAGCTACAAACTCCCAGGCTGCTTCTCACAGGGGTGACATCTCAGAGTAGGACCCAAGAAGTAATCACAGAGTACGGTTACATGTTTTTAGTAAGAAGAAAAAGCTTTATGGCAAGGCTGAGGCCTCAGGCTTCTTCTGTCTGGCCTGCTATAGCTAGAATGCTCACTTAACTGGAGGTAAGTTGTATCCTTAGAGATCTGACATCACATAAGATGGGAACAAAAAGCAAATAGAGTCAATTAACAAAGGTGTCATATTTTTAAAATCCAAACTTTGAATAATTACAAAACGAGACTGATAACCTTCTACAACTCTATTAAATACCCTTTTTTTAAGTTTATTTATTTATCTTAAGAGAGAGAGCAGAGAGGCAGAGACAGAGGGAGAGAGAGAATCCCAAGCAGTCTCCAGCTGTCAGTGCGGAGCCTTACACGGGGCTCAGTCTCATGAAGCATGAGATCACAACCTGGGCCTAAATCCAGATTTGGAGGCTTATCCGATTGAGCCACCCTGGTTCCCCTTAACTCCCCTATTAAAAATAAAATAATCAAGCCCAATGAGTATTTTTGTTAATCTGGATAAGATACAGAACAGGCACAAAAAGAGATCTCTTGGGATCAGAATGGTGAAAAAAAAACATTTAGGTTACAGGTAGGATAAAGAGTTTCTCTTATCAACACCTGGCTGAGGATTTCATCAGAATTCAGCAAATCCAGCTGAATGCAAAATCACATTTGTGATTATGGAATAATTATAGAGGTATTCCTATGTGTTCTTAAATTAACTTTAAATAGTTAATGTAGTATCATTAAGAATAGTTTTGGCAGGTATAAAAATTCCTCGTAGGGTTAGGTCACCCAAAACCTTCATCTCTTCCCTACAACACTGCCTCTAGGCTCTGCTAGATGACTTCCCACAAATTTAAAATTCAAATTTCCCAGACTCACTAAAACCCTTATAACTATTAGCTCCGCCTCTCCTCACATACCCATCCTTGAGAAGCTAAGGGAATAGAACAAAAAGAAACAAAAAAAGAAAATCTGAATAGCCCTTGATCATATCAAGTCTCAATGAATATTCTTAAGAAAGAGGACAAGAAGGGTGACCAGAAAGACATGATTTATAGTTTATGAAATATACATGACTTTATAAAATCCTGCTGTCCAGAGTGGATAGACAAGGTCAACAGTACCTCCAACAGCTGACCCTTAATAAGAAACTGTTCAACTTTTAGCATATCACTGTGTTCCCTGAAGCTGGACCAGTATCTGGCATTCAAAAGATGTTCAATTAATATTCATTAGATTAAAAAAGCACAGCCAACTCTATCTTCCTGACTTCAATTTTCATAACTGAAAAACACTGAGTAGCTAAGGGTTTTGTAACATTTTATTTACCAGCTAGCCTCATTTAAAAACAAAACAAAACCAAACAAAAAATCCCCAAAACAAACAAACAAACAAAACTTATGCTGATTTCCTATATATGAAACAGAAAAGGTGGAGGGTGAAAGCAAGAGCCTTAGAACCCACCCCCCCACCCAGCCACCCCTTGCCCTCATAGCACTTCCAGAAAGCACTAGGATGCCAGGAACAATGACCCTGAGGGTTCCTCTTCCCAGTTCTCACCTTCCATGATTCTGTGACACCCAACACTAGGCAGAATTTTATCCTGAAGCCTCAGAGGGATGTACCACTCATTCCCTCCTACCTGACATGCAGTTTCTGTCCAGCCTTAGCCTTTTGATAAACCTCAGGGGCGCCTGGGTGGCTCAGTCGGTTAGGCGTCCGACTTCAGCTCAGGTCACGATCTCGCGGTCCGCGGGTTGGAGCCCCGCGTCGGGCTCTGGGCTGATGGCTCGAAGCCTGGAGCCTGCTTCCGATTCTGTGTTTCCCTCTCTCTCTGCCCCTCCCCCGTTCATGCTGTGTCTCTCTCTGTCTGAAAATTAAAAAAATAAAAATAAATAAAAAAAACGTTGATAAACCTCAGCAATCATTAGGTTCCTGGGTGTATAACTGCTCAAAAGTAATTTAGGGCAATGGTTGCATTGATAATGGTTGCAATCAAACTTTCATTTCAGACTGACCTTAAGCATATACCAAAGGCTAATTCAAAGAATAGAATTACCTTACTAAGAAAATGTCAGGGGCGCCTGGGTGGCTTAGCTGGTTAAGTGTCCAACTTCAGCTCAGGTCCTGATCTTGTGGTTCATGGGCTGGAGCCCCACATCGGGCTCTGTGCTGACAGCTCGGAGCCTGGAGCCTGCTTTGGATTCTGTGTCTCCCTCTCTCTCTGCCCTTCCCCCGCTCATGCTCTGTCACTCTCTCAAGAATAAATAAACATTTAAAAATATTTTTTAAAAAAAGAAAACGTCTAAGTGGAGAACCTGGGGCTAAGATATGCAGGTAGCAAGGCTGAAGATGGGTGTGAAGTGAGGGGAGACAAACAGGAAAGAGGTTCACAGTAAGGGAAAAGAATAAGCCCCTTCGGTTTGCAGACTGGGATCTGCTTTCCTAGAAAAGATCTGTGGCATAAGATTCTAAGGCTCGACAAGATCCGTATTATTTATATCTAAATACTACTTATCAAGAGCGAACTTTTATTGACCCCTTTTAAGTGCCAGGCATAGTCTTGAGTGCCTAACTCCATTTCACATTTAATCCACCCAATAACCTGTGAGCTCAACATACTTTTTTTAAAACTCCATTTCATAATGAGAAAAATGAAATTCAGGCTTCTTAAAAACAAGCTCAAGGTCACATATCTAGCAAATGGCAAACAAGGATTCAGACTCAAGCCTATCTAGTGTGTAAGCTCATTCACATACCTTCCCTACTCTGGGTCTCTTTAGGATCTAATTTGGGTATCAGAGATGCCTGCAGAAGAATGCCAGTGTCTCTTCCTGACACCAAAGCCCCTGAAATCAGGTAAACTCTCTTACTAACCGCCCCATCCCCATCAGTCCTTCCTTTTATTGCCTCGGATCTTCTGCCAGAGCCAGGTATAATAGCAACTCACAAAGGCTGGAAAGACAAGTCATGTTCTGTGATCTCTTCTTAGTTTCCCATTTGCTTAATTTTGTCAAGAAGATAACAATAAAATATGCAGCACCAGGGTTCATCTATGACTAAGGATTAAAAATGTTTCAAATGCTGTGTCAATTACATGCCCATCTAAAAGCTAAAAATATCAGACAAGCATAAGGGTAACACAGTGTAGGGTAGGAAAAAATGCATCTTGGGTCCAACTCCTAGCTCTTTCACGGAGAGCTGAGTAGCTTGGGAAAAATCAATCTTCTCATCTCATGAGAGGGACAACACTACCAGCCTGCACACATTAGGACAGTCAAATGAGATGAAGTGAGCCCATTTATCAGATGTAGTATATATCAAAAGGCTGCCATTCTTAAAGTCATCGGTGCCTGAAAACAGCTTGCCGGCCTCAGCTCAAACCTCAGTTTTGTTACTTTATTGCTCTGTGGTTATTAAACCCCCTGTACCTTGGTTTTCTGAACTATAAAATGGATATAATAGAAGCAATGTCACATAGGGTTGTTGAGAAGATGAAATGCAATAATAGAATGATTCGCATTAATGATGATAATGATAATTTATTGAGTACATACTATGTGTTAGCTATTACACTTACTTTTTAAACATATAACATCAATACACAACATATATTTTTAAGAGTATCATTTGCTCTCACAGATTTCTGTGTTAGGAGTCAGTTATCTCAGGGGCGCGTGGGTGGCTCAGTTAAGCATCCGACTTCGGCTCAGGTCATGATCTCATGGTTCGTGAGTTCAAGTCTCGCATCGGGCTCTCAGCGCAGAGCTCGCTTCAGATCCTCTGTGCCCACATCTTTCTGCCCCTCCCCCATGGATTCTTTCCCTCTCTCTCTCTCTCTCAAAAATAAATAAATACTAAAAAAAAATCTTTAAAAAAAGTAATCAATCATTTCAAAACCCATTCAAGTAAGTTTACTTAAGGTGAAATATATTCTGATATCATCTGAGTCCCTGAACCCAACCAAGACTAATGCCAGAACTACCATAAACCTTTCAAGGCTGTGAACCAATAAATACAGCAGTTTAAATTATATATTCTCTCTCTTAAAGCCCAGAATGAGTCCAAATTGATAGAGCTGAATTCAGTCAAACAAGCAGTTACTCCCCAATTGTATAAAATTGATTAAATAAAACACAATCCAATCATGGTTTTCCTTTTAGCCAGTTTGGAAATATAGACCCTGTCACTGACATTCACCAGCTGGAGAAAAGTCTGAAGCAGATGCATGTGATGAATGAAGACAGATTCTGTGTTAATATCTGGTCCAAGGCTCACGTTAGATGTTAAGAAAATTTTAATGTTACGATGTTCACAACTTAAAGGGACCTGTAATGAGTAGTTTCCAAGGCTCTGATGTCTTAGAAGAGAACTAAGCAAACAGAGGCTGCTCTAAAGAGATTCATAGGTTGAATTCAGCAATAAGGAAAGAATACATACTTGGTTTTCCACTTGAAACAACAGTCTTAACTCAAGTAATAGTCTCTACTCACTCCTTAAACCCTATTAAAACAAAAACAAAGAGATATTTAAAAGACATAGCCCACAAGGACAAATAATATTGACGAAGAGACAATAGCAGCAAAATTTTATAATTTTACAAAGTGGAAAATGGATAAGAGGCAACTGATTTAACAGAATGAGAGGCAGGAGAAAGGTTTAACCAGCAATAGGAAAAGACAAGTTATTTTGTATCTCATGATCCTCCAGAAGGCTCAGTAATTAGCAGATACTAGGTATCTTTTGAAATAAAAGTGAGGATAGGATAAGAAAAAGCAAGAGAGATGATTTGGTTCAAAGTATTTAAATAGCAGTTCAATCCCAACATTGACTCTCTTATCTCAACATGAAAGTGAGGTTTAGGGGCAACTTGATGGCTCAGTCAGTGAAGCGTCCAACTTCAGCTCAGGTCATGATCTCACTGTTCATGGGTTCAAATCCCGCATCAGGCGCTGGGCTGACAGCTCAGAGTCTGGAACCTGTTTTAGATTCTGTGTCTCCCTCTCTCTCCACTCCTCCCCTGCTCACACACACTCTCTCTCAAAAATAAAAATAAAAACATCTTTAAAATTTTTAAAAAATGAAAGTGAGGTTTATTCTCTGAAAATACTAAAGCATGGGAGTATATGGCCTCAGAGCTCCCAGACATGGTTAAGTCAGGGCTACCATAGTGAAATGGGGCCATTATGAGTAAAAGCATCCATACTGACTATTCCTGCATCCAGTCTTTTCCTGTATCTGCCTCTTCTACAATGCTGGAAGCCACCTCTATCCCCACTAAGCAAAAGACTGGAAGACTCTTTTCTGAGAAATGTGCCAAAAGGAAAGATCTTAAGATAGGGACACAGGAGATTTTCCAAGTAAACATCCCAGCCAGATATCCCTCTCTTGAAACCAAGAAATGACAAGCTTCATTTGTCCGTACAGAGAGTTTCCAGCCAGCTTCTGAAAATGTTCTACTCTTAAATATAAGCAGACAACTACTGATCACCAGCTATTATTGGCATACCTCTAAAATAACAGATAGAAATCAAAACAAACAGGGGAAAAAGTGGGAGGGGGGGAGAACACGTGAAGGAAGAATTAGTAATGAGGAAGAAAAACAAAACAAACTAAACCAAAATCTACCCCTTAAATCATGAGTTTATAAGAGCAGATATTGTGTGGTATAAAATACAAGAACATTTAAAAGGTGAGAAAAAAAGTTTTTGTAAATTAAAACATTGCAGCAAAAAAAAGCAGAATAAAATAATGGAAGATTTTTTTTTAATGGAGCAGAACAAGAAAATGAAAAATAGGAGGGAAAAAATTTAAAAACTAGAGAACCCATCCAGTATGTAAAATGTCAGAGTAACAGATGTTCCAGAAAGAAAAAGAGGAGAAAGGAAGATAATCAGAGGAATAATTAAAGAATAATTAAAGAAAAATTTCCAGAACTGAAAGAAGTTTACAGATAAATAAATGAGCCATCATATATTTAACATAGTAAATAGAGCCCTTCCAAGACATATCATCACCAAGTCTGAGAACACTTAGAATAAAGAAAACATTCTAAAAGCTTCTAGAGAGAGGGAAAAGAAGAATGTTTTCATACAAAGATTTTAGAATCAGAATGACGCTCAACTTCTCAATGGCAACACTGGAAGCTAAAAGAATGGAGGAGTGCTTCAAATTCTGAGGAAGAAGCAATTTCCAATCTAGGATTGCATATTTAGCCGAATTATCAATTAAGTGTGAGGACATTATGAAGATACTTTCAGACATGCAAGGTTTCAGAAATTTGCTTCCAATGTTCCTCTCCAGGAAACAACTAAAGGCCACACTTCACCAAAATTACAAAACAAATCAAGAGAAAGGAACATGTGGGATTATAAAAAGAGAAGGTAAAGGACTAACAGGCTAATGGTGAAGGGAGATTCCTTATGCAACAGCTGGGGAACAGACTAGTTAGAAGGTTTAGGGAAAATTATTTCAAGAAATATGACTAAAAATAATTCCTAGAGGACCTGACCATATCCAGAGAAAATTTACTCAATAGAAGAATGTTAACTACAGAGTCATAGAAAAATAAAGCAACCATGAAACAACATAACCAAAAAATAACAATTACTAAGTCCAAGGGAAAAAAAAAATGTTGGGTATGAAAGGAAAAGAAAAGAGGCACACAACCTGGCTGGGCTGTGAATAGCACTAACATTTCCATAGCCGTGTAAACACTAAATAGTGACCAGAGTATAATTCTAAGGGCAGCTACTGAGGAGGGTGAAGAGATAAGAGATGTGCATGTACATATAGGGTGGCAGTGGTCAGAGGGTGTCAAATTGTCATCTTCCATTAAGAGAAATCAATAGATTATGTCCAAAAATCAAATATCAAGAAGTTGCAATAAAAGCATGTTATTTAAAGATATGAAGGTAAATGTCAAAAGAACCAGCTGAATGAGTTGGAATCAGTTGCCTTTGCAGAACAGAAGATGCAAGAAGGATTGAAGGTAATGTTGTTTTCATTAAAAAAAAAAAAAAACTCTAAGACTATTTGCCTCTTTTTGTACAAGTATAATTTTGATTTAAAAAAAAAATGAAATAGAAATAGAAACCAAGGAAGACAAAAGAGACCAAGAAGGGCACTTACCTGCCCCCATAAAAAACGAAAAAAGCAATGAGTGTTGGTTCAGATGACAAAGTCAAGATAACCCTGGGGCAGATCTGGGGTATGAATGCAGTTAAACAGCTAAGGCCTGTATTTATTCAATAAACATTTACTGTGCCCCCAGGAGGTCTCCTCCTCCTCTTCCTTTCCCTCCTCTTCCCCCTCTTCCTCCTCTTCCTCATCACAACAAAAATAATTAAGCAATTACTCTGTACCAGATATTATATCAAAAGCTTTACACAAGTAATGCCATTTGATTCTCACAAAAACCTCATAATAAGAAGTATTTTATTACTTCCATTTCACACATGAGGAAACCACGACACAGAGAAGTTAACTTGCCCAATGTCACACATCAAGTAGGTGACAAGCCAGCATTCAACATCAGGCAGCCATGCAGCGTTATTCCGGAGCCTGGGGTCTTCTTAACCACTGACTAAACTACTGAGCATGAAGAAGATACCCAATAAATAACTGGTGAACAAAAATCAGACAAGTACATATTATGAGACAGGCACTGGGAATACAAGAGTGAAAAAGAAATTCAGTCCGTGAAACCAAGGCTCCTGAACTCTAATGTCCTAAACATATAACTTTGAAGCCAAGTCCCTTAGAGGTGAAGTTGGTTCTCAAGGGTTAATCTCCTCAGCCAGGCCATGTCTGCTAGTCTATTAGAAGTGCCAATACTTACAGGTTGGGCCCTGTTGGACAGCTCATCTGCTCTCCCACTTTGCAAATTGGAAAATTGAGGCCCAGAGGGATTTTACAACTTCTCCAAGTCAAAAAGAGGCCAAATCAAGACTAGAATCAGGTCTCTTGACTTCCACTTCAGTGCTCAGTTTTACTGAATCAGAATCTGTCTAAGCAACAACTGCCATCAATTAATGCTTACCCATTAGGGCACCACTGTCAGCCACTAACCGTGGAAACTCACTGTAAAAGAGCAGGCGGATTTGAGCAGGTGACATTCCAAGGACATTTTTTAAATGAACAATGAACCTTTAAAGTAAGAGAAGCCATATTTATTCTGCTGCTCAAATTGATTACTGGGATTTGGTTTACAACATTAAAATATTTATAAATATATATTTAATTTCCACCCATCTCTACCAGGAGCCATAATATAAACTTTAATCAGCATTTTCCCGAACATTTGAAAGGCAATTACAAGACCATATTAACATTCATCTTACATAGCTTCTTTAAAAGCTTCAATTGTTTAGCATGGCTGTTAAATCATTAAGCAAGCACACTGTATGATATCATAAACAGAGCCGATCAGAATTCACTATTTGCTTTTCCAAAACATTTTCCCAGAGTTGGATTAAAGAAATTACCTAATTATCACACAACAGTCAGACACAATTCCCTGATTGATATATCATCTTGGTGAGAATATGATCTCACTACACTGGCCGAGTTAGTCATCAAATAATTGAAATGAAGTAAGATTATCTTCATCAAACAAAACTTTTTATTTAAATCTCAAAACTTTTTAAACAATATAATAAGAGAGGTAAAAAAGAATGCCTGGGAGAATCAAGGAAATAATCTCTTACTACAATAAATGGTAGTTAAATGATAGAACCCCACAAACGAAATTCTGGAGAACATCTTCACTGTAGCCTATGCTGAACTTCATAGAAAGGATTTCACAGTGCTTTTTTTTAATGTTTATTCTTGAGAGAGACAGAGTGTGAGTGGGGGAGGGGCAGAGAGAGAGGGAGACACAGAATCCAAAGCAGGCTCCAGGCTTTAAGCTGTCAGCACAGAGCCCAATGCGGAGCTCAAAGTTATGGGCCATGAGATCATGACCTGAGCTGGTCAGATGCTTAACCAACTGAGCCACCCGGGTGCCCCCACAGCATTTTCTTTTTGTCAATGATAAATGGCCATGCTTTCTTTCAGGACCTTACCGGCCTTCCAAAGAGGAGGCCATACTTACAAGTTAGAGTCCTGATTCTCCCCAGGCATTCAGACTTAAAAAAAAAAGTATCAGTCATTATCATCTTTAACCCACTCTCTCTATCCATTTGATGTCCTGATCAATTTCATCTTTCAAATTCCTCCTTTCCATTCTCCACTGCCCTTACCTTAGTCCAAAACTTCCTCACTTCTTACTAATTGATCTTCCCCTCTTCTTATTTCACCTGGCCAGTTCGTATTTTACATTATAGCCACAAACAAGGTTCTAGTATTTCCCTGAAGTCCAAATTCTTCACGCTTGCATTCAAAGCCATTTCAAATTCATTCCCCTTCAACCTGGTTTACTTCCCACAAAGTCCATCATGCCAAAGAATAGAAGATATATGATATATGATGGAGATTGGGGGCTGGTTTTTTTCTACAGAGTCTCCAATGCCTAACATAATGTATGGTACTTAGAAGATGCTCAGTAAATATTTGTTGAATGTAGGAATGAATGTGGTCAACTCTCACCTTATACTGAACAAGTCATGGCACAATTACACTAACTTTTTACAGTTCTGAACTCTAATTATACTGATCAAAAAAAACCCAGCAACCTGTCAAAATTCTCTTCAAACAATGCCTCCTCTGAGAAGCACTGCTGATAATCTCAGTCAAAATTACTGCCTCATTTATTCCCACAGAACATTGCTTATTTTTTAATATTGCATTTTATTGTGGGAAAATGCATAAAACATAAAATTTGCATTTTAGGTGTACAGTTCAAGGGTTTTAAGTATGTTCACACTATTGTGCAACCATCACAATGATCATTTCCAGAACTTTTCATCATCCCAAACTGAAATCCTTTACCCATTAAACAAAAAAAATTCCCATTTCCCCATGGCCCCAGCCACTACAACTCTACTTTCTGTCTCTCTGAATTTGACTGCTATAGGGACTGCATGTCAGTGGAATCATCCAATATTTGTCATGTGTGTCTAGTTGAGCAGAATGTCTTCAAGGTTCATCTGTGTTGTAGCATGTGTCAGAATTTAATTCCTTTCTAAAGCTGAATAATATTCCATCATGTGTTATACCACATTTTGTTTATCCATTCATCCATCAATGAACATCTGGGTTGTTTCCACCTTTTGGTTATTGTGAATAATGTTGCTACAAATGTGGGTTGTACACATATCTGTTCAAACCCCTATTTTCCATTCTTTTGGGTATATACCCAGAAGTGGAATTACTGGATCATATGCTAATTCTATATTTAAGAAACCATCACACTGTTTTCCACAGTAGCTGTACCATCTTACATTTCCATCAGCGATGCACAAGGGTTCTACTCTATCCATATCCTCATCCACACATATTATTTTCTGTTTTTGTTTGTTTGCTTTGATAATAGCCACCCTAGTGGGTGTGAAGTGCTCTTCCATTATCATTTTGATTTGTATTTGTCTAATGATTAGTGATGCTGAGCATGTTTTCATGTGTTTATTGATCATCTGTATATTTTCTTTGGAGAAATGTCTATTCATGTCTTTTGTCCATTTTGAATTGGGTTGTTTTCTTAGTGTTGAGTTGTAAGGGATATCTGTATATTAAGGATATTAATATCTTATCAGGTATATTATTTGAAAATATTTTCTTCCATTCTGGGGCTGCCTTTTCACTCTGTTGATGATGTCCTTTAATAAACAAACTTTTTAAATTTTGATTAAGTTCAATTTTGTCTATTTTTTTCTTCTGTTGCTTTTTTTTTTTTTTTTTGATATCATATCCAAGAAATCATTACCAAATTCAATGTCATGAAGCTTTCCCTTATGTTTTTTTCTGAGTTTTTGGGGGTATTTTTTTTTAGCTTTGCTGTTATATTTAGATCTTTGATCTATTTTGAGTTCAGTTTTGTACATGGCATAAGATAAGGGTTCATTCCATTCTTTTGCATGTGACTATCCACTTTCCAAGCACAATTTGATGTAGATTATTTTCCCCATCAAATGGTCTTGGCACCATACTGTTTTGACTACCATAGCTTTGTATTAAGTTACAAAACCAGCATATGTGAATCCTCCCAGTTTGTCCTTTTTCAAGATTGCTTCAGCTATTTGGGGTCTTTTGAGATTCCATATAGATTTTAAAACAGATTTTTCTATTTCTGCAAAAAAAAAATACTGTTAGCATTTTGATAGGGGTTGCATTAAATATGTAGATTGCTTTGGGTGGAATTGACATCTTAACAATATTAAGTCTTTCAATTCATGAACCTGAGATATCTTTCAAATTACTTGTGTCATCTTTAATTTCTTTCAGCAACGTTTTGTAGTTCCCATTACAAGTCTTTAGCTTCCTTGGTTAAGTTTCTTCCTAAGTAATTTTTTAATGTTATTGTAAATGGCATCGTTTTCTCAATTTCCTTTCTGGGATTGCTCATTGTTAGTTGTATAGAAATGCAACTAATTCATATGTGTTGGTTTTATATCTTGCAGCACTGCTGAATTCATTTATTGGTTCTCACAGGGTTTTTTTGGTGGAATATTTTGGGTAATGCTGAGTCATCTTTCTTTATAGCCCCTAGTCTGCTGTTTTCTGTATACAATGGTACAAATAATTTAAATGAAAAAAATCAGTATTTTAATTTTTTTAATGTTTATTTATATTTGAGAGAGAGACACATACACACACACAGAGTGCGAGGGGCAGGGGGATGGGCAGAGAGATGGAGACAGAATCTGAAGCAGGCTCCAGTCTCTGAGCTGTCAGCACGAAGCCCAACACAGGGCTCAAATTCACAAGCCATGAGATCATGACCTAAGTCAAAGTCGGATGCTTAACCGACTGAGCCACCCAGGCACCCTGAGAAAATCAGTATTTGAAAAGAATATTTATAATTCTAAATTATGGCAATATTCTGAGAAGGGACATTCCTGGGACTGACAAACAGGTGTCTTAAGTCCTTTTCTCTTACAAACCCTCTGGCTTCCCTAGGCTGTATTTTAGGATCAAATGATAGGGAGAAAAAGAGAAAAGGCTAAGATTTATTGACCATCTATCCTCTGCCAAACGCAATGCTCATCTCATATTCACAACTGTGATGAAGCAAGTATTGTTCTATTCATCAGTGTAATGAGACTACAGAGTTTTAGAAAAGATAATTGAGATTATACATCCAGGAAGTACAAAAGCCACAATTCTATGAGGAAATTATAAAGCAAGGAGAATCTCTGGGAGTTGGAAAGTGTAAAAGATAGAGAAGATGCCAAATGAGGACTAGATAACTGCCATGGAATCTTAGAAGAGAAGAAGTTCTAAAGAGAAATGTGATTCTAAGTGGGGAACAGGAGAGGAATGTGAGATGTGTTTAGGGGGTTCTGATAGTACAAAATTAGGTCATCTTATTGTAGTGTGCTGGGCGTAGAGATGAAGTATTCATGGGAAGAACAGAGGTTGCACTGTCCAGTACACTGAGGCAGAAGCTGAGAAACACCCTTGGATACCCATATCAGACTAAGTGGCGATTAAAAGTTGCTCAGAACTTCTGCAATATCAAGAATTCTGGTTACTCTGTAAATATGGGGCCATGGGAGTTAGGAGTCAACACATTCGAACCCCTGGTATATCTGACTTTGAGACCTGTTTTTACTTCATCGTACAGACTTAAAACTCATGATTTCCTAGAAATGTATCCTTCCTATCAAGACACTTTATCCTCAAGATGCTTACTTCCAACACAGCCAGAATCAACTGTAGTGTATTATGTATTATTGAACCTTGCAAAATTATTTTAGCATACTCCAAAGGTATTTGCCTTTTTTCCCCTCTCTACTTTTTTCCCCCATTTAACAGCAACTTCAAAGGAAGGAAGAACTATATAAAGCATTCACTTTATAGCACTCTGTTGTTATGGTGTATAATAAATACTAAATAATACACTTATAATTACTAAATATGGACAACAGCTACTACCATGGATCATAGCTCTTCTCCATAAAAAAATTCATTAGATTTATTCAATGATGAAATGACATTATTTTTTTTGTTTGATTTTTGGTTTTAGTTGTGAAATGAATAATCTCAGAAGAGAATTAACTGATAATAACATACTCTGAGGAATACAGTCTATTGCCTGGGCTTGTTTCTTTTAGATTCAATATCCTGCTTTCAATTTGTTTATTTTTCTTTTTATTCATTTTCAAGGTCATATTTTCCTTCAAACGTTTGCTTGGAATGGTCAAGGTGTGTGTGTGTGTGTGTCCATGCCCATGTGGAAATGGAGAATAAGGAGGTATTAATAGTTGATCTATTTCCAAATACAATTTAAAAAAACTGCTGTTTGTGATCTTAAGGGGATAGATAAAACGAATTTCAGTAAACATCATATGTCCCAATCTGTCTTTCAGTGACAGTAGTCCTTATTTCCAAAGCCAGACTCTCAACCACAAGGCTTACGAAAACAAAATTCTAATGTGCAATAAAACCATTTCAACATTCTGCATGCTTTTTATTTCCTAAGTTTCTCCTTCCCTCAAACTACTTATCTCTGATATTTTTTAAAGCCTGACATTTAAAAGATAACTTTGCACAAGAACTTCATTCATTTTCCTACAAAATGACTCTTTCTTGTCATGAAAATTGCCAGGGGAGAATTTACAAAGTAATTTCATACACCAAAAAAAAAAAAAAAAAAAAAAAAAAAAAAAAAAAAAAACCAACAAAAAACAAAACAAAAAAACCCAACTTGATCTTTAAGAAGGAAACTGTGTTTTTACGGTGTCTTGGCAGTCCTGGAGATCCCAAAACAACTCCAGTTGGGGTGAGCTCTCTATTTTGCCTTTCTTATCAATAAGATGATCCTTAGCTATAATTATAGAAGTGTGGGTAGATGATGGAAGAGTCTGAAGGAAGGTGGCATACTTTTCCAAACCCAGGTAGAGAATGTGTCTGTGTCTTTAGAAAGCCCTGCTGAGACTCTGCCTGGGAATTCACAGTACCCTAAAAAAGGAGTTGGGCAGAAACAGATTTCTCAGCAACTCCCTGTACTTACTTCAACAGAGTGGTACTCTTACTTTGAATACCAAAAAAGGACAGCACAAAGGTGCCGATGCCACTGTGAGGGGTTCTGTGGGGCTCAGTTTGAGCCTCTCCTTCCTTTGGATTCTAGCTTCAGAGGGAGTAAGGCAGTTCCCTGTTGTTAGCAAAACTTTGCTTCATAGCACTAAAGTCTACAGGGGAGCAGGGGAGGGATGTGAAGACTGTGGTAACAGAAGAAGTTCACTGATCTGCAGTGTGCTCTGTCCATGAAGAGAGCAGTCAACAACAAAGCAGTGAGTCTGCTCTTAACTGGCTCAACTTTTATCTTGGAAGCCACACCTGACTCAGAGGAGGTGGCGGTGAATCTCTTTGGGTTTGTTCTGTCCGTCCTGACATGCCAGCCATTCTTCCTCATTGGCAACCAGATACCAAGAATGGTCACTCGAAATTGAAAACAGAAAAGGAAAACAAGTAGGAGCGCTTCATTGGTTTGTAGATAGTGCTGCTGAAGCTAAAGTCAAGCACCTGAGTCCTGAAGTAGGTCCAAGAACAAAATTTTAATATACAGGGAAACCAGCATTATAGATCATATATATGTATATATCTGGCAAAGCGTAACAGTGTTAGGAAGAGAGAGAAATGGATTAAATGGAATTTATCATTGAGAATTCACTTTCTTCTTCTGAAATTAGACATCTGTTAATCTTACAGGGGGCGAGTGATCTCACTCATACTTGTACTGGATCACAGACTAACAATCAATCAACATTACCAATACGGAAGAGATGGGACTTGCATAAACATCAAAAGAAAAAGTATCTAATTGGTCACAATAAATGAACTTTGCACACTTAAAAGTGACCTTGATATCATCAAAGCAAAATACTGGTTATTTCTATGAGTGGTTCTTGCCAAGACTGTTTTGGTTTTGTTTTTTTCCTTCTCCTTTTTTAGCTTTCTTAAGCCATGAGGCTTTTTGTCTAAAAAATGTTCAATTCTGAGTAGACCCATGAATGAAGAAGGTCTAAACTGTGAAAGATACCATTTCGTGCTTAGGACAACTTACCCAGCCTTCCAGGGCTCCTATGCCTCTAACTACGGAATACCAGTTAGAGTGACATCCAGCTGTGACATCCAGCTGATGACCTCACCCAAACATTGGTCAGACTGAAAAGGAATTACCCTGAGGCTCTATCTGGACTGAGACCAGCAGAACTTAGTTAGACTTAGCTCTGTCGTTAACTGGTGAGGGACTCTCCTGTCTAAACCTCCAATTTCTCTTTTTTAAACAGAGGATATTAGTCTGGCTGATTTTCAAGTTCTTTGCATCTATGTGGAAGATTCATAGAACTTCCAAAGCAACATTATTATTGTTGAGAATTTCTACCAAATCCTAAGATATTATTTGTTTAAACATCTTAAAATCCTAAGAAGACAAGGGGTAATGCTAAATTAACACAAACCCCTTCTATTCCAAAAGCTCTCCTGGCCAGCTGATTTGAAATGATTGTCCTGATGCAATACATTCAATGTCAAGAATACTTCTGCCTTTGCACTGTGTCAAATTTAAAAGGTTTCAATGCATTTGTATTGGATTCTCTGCTCCTGTGCCCCTTGGTGCAGTTACAAGTGGAATATTGACTGAGACTTTCTGAAACAAAAAGGGAAAAAAGACTTTTGTTCTCCCCCCAATTGCCATCAGTCATGCTCTCACATCCGGCCTTCCCTGAATTCCTCTGTCTGAGGTCCAAGTACAGACAAGGCATTTGTATCTAAGCAGGCAACTGTCTTTTTCTTGGCCTAGATTTCTGAAAAATAAAATGTTATTTGCAAAAAAAAAGGGGGGGGTGGGTGGAAATCTACCCTGACAGACATGTTCTGATCCCAGACTGAAAGTATGCCTAACAAATGAAGGGACTCAGTGTGATTTAGTGTAACGCCAGTAGCGAAAACACAACTGTAAATTAATCTTCTCCAACATGCTCTCTGAGGCTCAAATTGCTGTTTCACTGTCTGCATCTTTAATGATGGTTGATATATCCCCTGGGAAGCAAAGTACTGATCTCCTCTATCTTGATTTCGTAGCTGAGCTGATTATATAGATACAGATATAGATGTGGAATTATTTAATAGTCACCAAAGTCAATGAAGGCAAGAAGGGAAAGGAGTGGGAAAAATAATTGGGGTTCAATTTGCCGTAAGTGGCAAAAATCTCCATAAAGAAACAACTCCCTCTTCTCAGTTATTATTTAATGCTTTGGATTTAAACAATGAAGAATGCTAGGATTTAGGAGCTTTTGAGGTGTTTTTGTTTTGTTTTGTTTTGTTTTTTTTTTTTGCTTTGCTTTTTAAAACCAGAGAAGTTCTATGCTTTTTGTAGTAATTTGAAAGGAAAAGTTCTGACACGTCAAAATAACACCTTGAACTAAAACAGAGGATGATACATGTACCCAAGATGTTTGCAAATAACAGGGTAGCATCCTGAGGCTTTTGAAAGAAATTAATGTTCAACCCTTCAGTTCACAGATGAGCCACTTGACCTAACCAGGGAAAAGTAACAGAATTGGGGTTTAAGAAAGTCTTTCTTCCCAGGAAAAAGAGAACAGCTAAGAACTGAAGAATAAATGGAAATTGATGGAGAAGGAGAAGGATCTATTATACTCTCCTCTCGTGTAAAGATGTGGAGACACTAAATATCATGGATTGGCCATAAATGAAGATCGAGGACATTGCTCATCAAACCGGTGTGCAAGAAAAGCTTTGAGGAAGAGAAAATACGTTTTACAATAGAATTCTCCACCCAGTGACCACCAGATGTTGAGCAATGGATCAAATCTTATTAAAAAAAATTTTAAAGGAATCAGTGGATAACCCTACATGTGGGTCCCCAAAACACTAAACTTCTATACACTCTTCTCTAGGATGGGATAGACAGCAACACGCATTCTAGGAAATGATAAATTTTGCTGCACCAACAGATACAGAATGTTCTGAGGTGGAGGAAGGCAATCACCCTGCTCTTTCTCCTCTGCTCTCAGCAGACTGTTCTCGGAATGATGTGCTGTGCTCAGCTCCCCCTGAGACAAGCTAAAGAGATCAAGAGAAACTGGAGCACAATCAAAGAAAAGTGAGTAGGACTGTTATAAATTTGAAGCTACGAGATGAAATCAATCCAGCAGCGGTGGTGCTCTAAGCATGTACACAGAGAATGTCTCAGCGAAGCCCTTGCCTATTCCATGCTCATTTTATTTCCAGGGGCAGCAAATAGGTTTCAACTGGTGACATGACAAGTGTGATCAACTGGTTGTAACTTCCTAGAGAAATAAGATGAGGGCACTAAGTATGCAAACTTGGCCAAGAAATCAGCCTGAAGTGACTGCCGTAGCCCAGGGGGCAGGAGTGGTGGTACTTAACCTCGGTGCTGGCCATTACTGCCTGCCCGGGTCCATCCTTGGCCCAGCAGAAATTCAATCCTGGGCCATGGGATCCCCTTCACCTCGGCCTCATGGTGGCCTCTCCACAAGAACTCTGGTAAATCCTTCCGGAGAGCAGCCAGGCCAAAATGAGACCATAAAGCCACCTTAAAGAGCACCAGTGAGGCTGCAGGAGAATATTAAACTGTGCTGCTCTCCCTCACTGCCCTTCAAATGAATTAGAAGAAGCATGCCTGAGCTGGCGCCACATGTAAATTGCCTTTCTACAGATAGTGGGGACTGAATTCAAATAAGTCTTCCTGGTCCCTGTGCATGTACCCAAAGAAATGTAACTTTAAAAGATCAAGAATAAAATAGGCAAGAGAAGGTCAGTCCCTTGGTAGTGGGTAGCTACCACTTCTTTTAGGCACTTTTTCCTCAGTCTTCAACTGAGGCAGCCACAAGGTCCAGATGAACTCATCTTGATGAGGCATTACAAGAAAAGATCATGGAATGGTGTTGTGACTGATGGAGTCCTTATGGGAAGTGGATGTTAAGAAAACATAAGCCTTTGCTCTCCTTATCACAATTAGGCTTTATTCAGTGTGGTAGGAGGAGTCACAAAACCATATCTGAGCCTCAGTTTTGCCAGATAAGATCTGAGGCAAATCGTTTAATCCTATTAGAAACTGAAACACAGAGAGAATAATATTATTCATATTATAGAGCTGTTTTCAGGATTAAATGATAGCTCTCATCCAATTATTTTTGCTTGGTGTTAGAGTAATAGATAATCATTGCAAAAGATAAAGAAAGAGAGAAAAATCACTGCTAATCCTACATCCTAGAAATAACAATCATGGCTATTCAGTGTATAATGTTTATTGAAAAGGAAGAGAAGAATCACACATACACACACACACAGGAGTAGTACCATGAACAACAAGCCTTTCTTTTGCCCCAAGTCCTGGAGTAACCAGAACCCAAAGTGACTGAGTGGCAACAAATATCAACAATCTCTCATTTAGCCTTCCAAAATTTTACTATGCAGGTATACATATTATGTATACATTTGTATATTTTATGAGTCACTAAAATGTATTTTAAAACACTTTTTAGGCCTGCCTGGGTGGCTCAGTTGGTTAAGCGTCTGACTCTTGGTTTTGGCTCAGGTCATGATCTAGTGATTCCCAAATTCAAGCCCCACATCAGGCTCTGTTCTGACAGCATGGAGCCTGCTTGGGATTCTCTCTTTCCTCTCTCTCCGCCCTCCCATACTCACGCTCTCTTTCTCTCTCTCTCAAAATAAATAAACTTTAAAAAAAAACACACTCTTTAAAGTTGGCAAATGCACCATGTAACAGTGAGGTGGTATTTTTATTGATGAGCCCTACTTCTGATAAGACAAAGGGAATGGAGGACATTGTTGGGCTACGGAATCCCTGTCAAGTTACGAGCAACCACAGAAGCTTCTCAAGTGCAATGTGCTCAAATGGATGACTATTATTATCAGATAAAACTTGACCCCAAATCACCAGCTGGTTTTCTATTTAGTTTATCACATGTGGTATCATGTGTTGCCTTTTTCTTGCCCTCTCTCCTCTAGAATCACACACTGGTTTGTTCTTCTAGAATCTCAGCACTCAGACAGTGAAAGGAGAACACACAACAAATCTAAATAAGCAAGTTAGGTATACCTCAAATAGATGGGTCTAAGAGACTCATTCCCTATCCTGTCCTCCTGAAGAAAATGCTAAACTACCTACCTACAGCAAACTTAGAAAAGAAAGAGCCACATTCATGTTTTAGATAAAACCCTTTGACTTCGCACCTACAGCTCTTCTCTTAAACCTCATGTTCATTCAAGTGTCCATGACAATGCCTTTTTATTCATTTATTCACTTGTAACTTGCTCATTTGTGAATGGAGGGGATAAAGTGATGTCTTGAGCTCCCTCTACAAGTTAATCAGAGTGATAACTCACTACTATCTTTTCCAACTCTGATGCCATGACTATTGCTGCAACCTACTTACTCCACAGATAATTTCCTCGAGAGTAGAGTCACATTGTATGGATGTCACATAGAATCAATTAACCCACGAAGTTATAATTATCCACAAGGGGCTGCTAATTAGGAATACAAAACTAAGTTCAATGCCATTCCTTGGCACTGACCCTGACACTACACCAACAATAACAAAATCATAGAAATCAGAGACAGAACTGACTATTTCAGTCAGGTGTGCATTTACTCAACCAAGGAAGTTATCTATTCATATTTTCTGGCAATTCAGGAAAATCAGTTTTAAATGGCAAACTGGGCGGCCAATAAAGTTGAGAAGAGTTGCCTCTTTCATATGCATTAGGCACAGAATGCATATGCATTAGGCACAGAACGCATATTAAACAAGAAGTCTATGTAGGCAAAGGTGCTCTTAAAAATTTCAAAAATTGTCTACCAAGTATAGGAAATATTTGTATATAATCCTATAAAAGGTTTTCATCAAATTTTCTAACTCTCAGTAAGTTTTTTATGTTTGTTTCATTTTCCTGTTGCAGCCCTGAAAAAATGTCAATAAGTGGTCAAAAAGTGGATTTCTTATCTTTGAATAATCAAAAATACTTTTTCTAGAGTTTTAACTTTTTCAGACCTGTGTGCCTACAACATGAGCACATTGAATTAAATGAAGTATAGAACCACTAATCCCATTTAATTGACATTAAATCAATGAATATTTTTAAGTTGAATCATATGAATTTTAGTTGCAATGGTTGACTAGAGGGAAAAGATGATGGGGGGTGGGGGTTATTCTAGAGACATTTATAGACACATGGTCTCTAATTCAGCACTCTAAGTCAAACAACAGGAAGGCAACCACTTTCTGGAATAATAACATAAATATCTACTTTTTATTCAGTTCCTACTTTTGGTCAAGCACTATCTTAAGCCCTCACAACAGCCTTTCAAAATTAGGGACTAATATCTTCATTTTATAGTTGAGCTTAGAGAAATCTACTAACTTTGCTCAAGGTTTTGAAGCAAATAAACCACAATTTGAGCCCAGAAGGCTGAAGTTCATGTCCTTCTCGTCTGTCTAAAGAAAACCTATCCTTTGAAACCAGGATGAGAATTTCCTACAACTGGTAAATAACCCTTCTCTTTTCTACAAAGGTGTTAGTAGTCACAGGGAGTATATCGTCATAGGATTTGTGCCAGTACATGAACCCATCTGCACAGAAGTATTTGTTTTTGCTGGCACTTTCTGGACGGCGAAACTCATTCTGAAAACACTCAATCTGCTGGGCTTTCCTTGCCCAGTCTCCTCATTCTTGAAAAATTCCTTAGTCTAAGCAATGGTTCTGAAAGTGTGATCGCTAGCCAAGCAGCATCGGCATCACCTGGAGACACACTAGAAATGCACATTTGCTTCAGACCTGCCGAATCACAAACTCAGGAGGGGAGGCCCAGTGATCTGTGATTTAACAAGCCCTTTGGGTGATTCTGTGCCATAAGAAGTTTGAGAATCACTGACCTACAGGAAAAATTCCCATAGATCTTCCCATAAGTCCCTCGGACCCTGAGACATCCTTCTCTAAGATCTACACAGAAACATTCATTAAGCCTTTGAATTCAAATGACTAAGAAAGTGCCAAGTCGAAATTTGTTTGCTCTTTTCCTTAAACATAAGGACTCTATTTCCATCAAAAGGCTCATACAGAACAAAGGACCCCTTGTTCTCCTAGGAGGCCTTCAAGAGGTGAAACCAGAGTCATGGGTATCTGTGAACACAGACACAAACACACTCATACATACACATAAACACCCAAATACATAAGCATGAAGGGAACTAGGTTCAAAGTAGCCTTAAAAGTCCAAGGGATCCTTGGACTTTTGATCCATATGATCAAGAGCCCTGGGGTAGTGCTTCACTTAAAAAATATAGTGAAGCTGCCTCTGCGTTTATCAGTACAAAATGGACGGACTTTGGACATCATGCCATTGACTTGCTGCACGATCTCAGGCAGCTAAGTAGCCTCTTTCTTATTCTTGATATCTTCATCCATAAAATGGGATAGTAAACATTTATTGGGCACTTCACATACTGAGCATTGTACTAAATGTTTCCCAAATATTTCATATTTAATACTTATGACAACACTTTGAGTTAGGTTTATATCCCCTTTTCACAAGTTTGAAGGTCAAAGAGGTCAGGTCAATTGTCTGAGATCACACAATGATTCAAACAGGATATAATCCTCACTTATGACTCTGAAGCTTGTGCTCTTAACCATGATTTTCCTCTAAAATTTCTTCTATTTCCATCATTCTCCCATCTGAATACTCAAGTATACCTTCCTCACTCACTCTACCTGAAATTTTGATGTTTTTAGGTAACATGGATTATTTTTCATTGCACATATAGCTGAATAGGCCATACTTTAAGGCAAAGAATTTCCAAAGATTTTTAAGGCACAGAAAAGAGGGAGCCTTTTATATGGATGTTTAAGGTAAAATTAAATATATATAGTATATATGCTATATAGCATATATACTATATATATTATATATATATAAATATATAAATATTTTATACATATTTATACTTTTAAATGTAAATTCCTTAAAACTAAGAACTATTCTGTCTTCCTTTTTCTGTACGCCTATTGTCAGGATCAATCTAACAAAGAAAGAAGTGAATATAGAAATTGGGTAATCTCCCCCTCCTGCCCCTTTAGTACCATTCTTTTTCATTTTTTTTGTAATGTTTATTTATTTTTGTGGGGGCAGGAGGGGCAGAGAGAGGGAGACACAGAATCCAAAGCAGGCTCCACACTCTGAGCTGTCAGCACAGAGCCCAACGTGGGGCTTGAACTTTCGAGATCATGCCCTGAGGCCAAGTCAGACGCTTAACCAACTGAGCCACCCAGGTGCCCCATCTTTAGTACCACTCTTAAGATGAATTTATTCATCAGGATTATTTTCTCATTACTTAGATGAAGCTACTGAAATCAATATCATTTGGGACATATCATTTGGGATATGTCATAGTAAAATAAGTTGTTTTGGAACCTAATTTTTAAGAGACATGTTGCTGCATTGTGGCTGAGAAGCCCAATGACAGTCTGAGGCATCAGTATGTTGGGACAGGAGGGGACATGGCTTAGAGGAGAGCAAGATAAAACAGGGTCAAATTCAATCCCAGGCCAGGCTACCTGCCACCCTGCTCTGCTCTAAGCAATAAAGAGGTTGTCCCCACAGGCAGTCATGTAATCAAAAAGCAGGCTCTGAATTCTGAGGGTAGGAATGATATCCACGCATGTATTTATTCCCAACAACTAACTAGTCCTAGGCACAAAGCTGACCTGAAATCAAGCAACAACACCTTGCCCCACTCTTCCTAGAAAAGCAACCTAGGCTTCAGGGCCCAGAAGGGAACCCATTTTCAAAGTGCTAACAAATTAGCTTTATATTCCCAAGATGCAGAGTTCCAGCAAAGTGGGGGAAAGGAGTGGCTGAAATCAAAATACATGAACAAGGGGGACAAAGCCCATCCTCATCACACAATGACCATTTGTCTGCTGTCATTCCCCCCTTCCCTTGCTGCTCGGCAACCCCTCCTCTTCCCAGAGGTGCTGCCCCGCCCACACACACACTTGGATGTCAACTCTGAAAGTTAGAAACAGGATACAATAAAGACTAAATGAATGTTCAGTGTGCAGAGAGACCCAGCTAGTCTAGTACCCGCTTTCTGCCTACTCAGAGATAAACAAGAAGCCTTGCTGATGTTCCTTCCCAGCGATACAGTTCTTGACCCTTTCACTAGAAATACAGTCAGGCAATAAAACAATCCTTCCAGCAGTCATGGTTGTTATGATTATTAATTATCAACTGCTGCACAGGATGTTGGGGGAATATAGTTCTCTGGTACATCAACTGGGGTCAATACAAACAAACAGCAGCCCCCCTTCCTTGAGGCCTCCAGGGTGACAATCATTATGAGCTTGCAGCCTAATTACCCCCTCATCCAATATTTGTATTCATTATGCAGAAACACTGTTCTCACTCTGCCTTTGGTTTCCTCATGGAATAAAGGAAAAAAAGAGTTGAAAATCAATTACCCAGAAGTTCTTGCATCAAATGGGACCCAGTACTGATAGTGGATTACTTGCTATCAGTTGGATTACTTGCTATCTATTGCCCTTAGTATATCTGAAAAGCTGATGGGAGAAGCTTGTTGTGCATCAGTCACAGGAACAAAGGGAAAGAGCTGACTAGGAGGCAGTATGGCATGAGTCACTGTCCTCAGCCCTGGCTGCACATGAGAAGGGCAGGAAACACTGAGAACCGAAGGAGGGAGGGAGGGAGGATGGAGGGAAGGAGATCAGAATTAATTTTTTGACTTCCTTGGTTCCAGATCGGGCCAGTGCATTTGGCAATTTTTGTAAGAATCCAGGTAGTTCTAGTATAAGAGCAGGACTGAGAATCACTGAAAGGAAGCAAGTAGACTATCAGAAACCACAAATCAGGGTTCACTACTTATCAATAACTTTTCTGAATAAGTATCCTGCTGGATAATGTATCAATAATGTATTTACAGTGCATGTAAATAATCACAATAAAAGGTGAAAAGTGATAAGCACCATACAAAGGATAAATCGAATCTTGGGGGACCTCAGTGGGAGGAAGAAATTATACTGCCTCCCTGGGGCAGAGACCAGAGAAAGACTTTTGGAATAATGTAGCCATTTCAGCTACTTGAATGAGGTTGGAGTTTTCCATCAAAAAAGTCTGGATATTAAACCTAGTTGAAATGATTATGAATTACAAAGCCACAAATACAAATATAAAAAATTCAATTTTCTTTTATTTTTCTTACCATTGAACTTAGGCTCTGTCTCAAATATCTATTCTTCTACCTAGTGATTGAAATTTTATCTAGGATGTCCAAGTGTATTCAGTCTTTTCTAGATAAATTCAGCCCACGTACATTTAAGATGGGGTAACTCAGGATTTTCAGGTCTCTGAAGAGCTGCATAGAGGGAGGAGCTTATGGGACATCAGGCAGCAGTACCTTGAGGTGGCAGATCCATAGACATCCTTGGACTTCCATGGCCTTCCATGAACATGTAATGTGTCCCATGATCTGCAGTCCCTGCTACAACCAGTACAAACATCCATGGTCCTGTCGTGATCTCTAGCCAACAGCTCCCTGCTAAAGGTCACTCAGGCTCCTGCAGGCCTTCCAGCTCTCTCTTGGCTAGCTTCTTGCCCCTGCCCCATGGGAATATTGGGGCTTGTGAAAAGCTCACAGGGTTTCCCCAGTCCCTTAACTCCCAGACACAGCATACTGTCCTTTCCACGAATGGCTGCTATCTCAGATGACAAAAATCTTAGGACCGTGTTCACTCTCCTGGGCCTCACCCAGGGATGAGCACAGGTCTGTTCTGTCCATTGATTTCCTCCCCCAGCCTCACTGAGATTTCTATCAATTCTTGCCTATAATTGAAGATTCTGTGGTAAGTAGAAAACAGGGACTCACTAAAGCCTAAGTGATGAAGGAGCATAAGGCAAGTTGACACCCTGCAAATCTTCCCCACCACCACCTCTGCCAGGTGGGAAATGTGTGACATTGCTTGGGCACTCCTGGTTGCCCAAGAACAAAGGAAAGGGGAAAAACAATGGTTAATTGGTAGAGATTACAGTCATGAAGGGGGACATGAGTCTCCATAAGTTTACATATATCTTGGTTAATTATAAGAAAAAGCCTATTTTTCTTATAGCCTAATCTCCATAAACCTATACACTCAGTTTCCTAGAGCCCCAACATCACCCTCCCCTCCATAGTAATGTGAGGAACAAAGGCAAGAAGGAAATGGTAGATAAAATTAAATTTCTTTATATCCTGCAGCTCATTGACAAATACTTGGGGCAAATACAGAGTATAGCATTTCTTCAGGAACTCCCTACTGTTTTAATGTTAATGCCTTACTAGAGAAAAAACAACCTTAGCTTGACAATAATAGAAAGGCCTCCAGTATCTTCTGAGTCTTCTTTAGCATATGAAAGTCCTTTAGGAAACCTCCTTTTTGCCTTGACCTCCCACAACTCCATAGTATATAACCAGTTACTCTTCACAACCCCAAGGCTGCTCTTCCTGCCCATGGGTCCTGTCCCCATGCTTTAAAAATATCAACTTTGATATTTGCACTGAAGATGTCTCAAGAATTCTTTCTTGGCCATCAGCTCTGGGCCCTACCATTACTCCAAAACCCTATCATAAGTAGTGGTTATATTTGTTTTGAGTGTGCCCTCCGACCCCCAGCCCTGACCCTTAGCTACCTTCCAGGGATAAGGTATTCTTACTTCTTACTTACTTCTCCTGGATTAGCCCCCAAATCTATTATTTAGAACATGGGCTTTGGCTTTTTGTGGAAGGAAGGAAGGAAGGAAGGAAGGAAGGAAGGAAGGAAGGAAGGAAGGAAAGAAGGAAGGAAAGGGAACAAAAAAACAAAAACTAGGTTCTGGAAACACACACACACACACACACACACACACACACATATGCACTGTACTCTCAAATATATTGTCTCTGTCCTGTCTCTGTCCTGTCCTCTGTCTCAAAAGTCCATTTTTAAATTTAAAGACAAGCATTAACTCATTAATTTATTTCTTCCTCTCTACATTAAGCATTAACCCCACCCAGAGGGCAAGAGGCAAGGTGGGGGGGGGGGGTGGGGGGGTAGGGAGGGCATTACAAGGTACCTCCTTATTTAAAAAAAGGAGTGGAGGAGGTCAATATTATACTGAACAACAAAAATGGTCTGCTATTTCAAAGCTTCCTGTGCTCCATAGGCTGATTCAACTTGCAGAATATCAGAGCACGAAACAAAATGGGATACTTGGATGGGAAGACAATTCTCTTATCCGGAGGCTCAGCCAAGGTACATTGATCTGCATCCCCCCCCAGCACACCACACCAAAATTACTCCCATTCAGAACACTGACTGGGACTGAGTTCTGCATAGAGCTCTCTAAGTCCTGGTGTCCCCAGTGACCCTCCTGAAGACATTTTTAATCTCTCTTATTTAAACCTTTGTCTTTCATGATTAAATAATCAGCTCATTGGTAACCACAGGATGCCATTCTCTTGGGATGTGGTAAAACAGCTACATGGATTGGCTAGGAGGCCAATATAATTTTGTTCAGGGGCAGAAAAGAATGCCGTGTGCTTGAGTTGGGACAGAAAAAATGTTTGCTAATTTTCTGTTTGGGGATTTTCAGTTTTCCACTTGAGTTGCTACTGCTGAAATGAGAATTTTCACATTTTGACTATGGCATAATTTATACAGGAGACATTCAGTAATGAATCTAGATAAAGCCAACTATAAAATTAGCCAAACATCCTTGGGTCCAAAAACAAATGCTTAAAATAATTGTTAATTGAGCCATTTGGGGTCTTCAGTTCCCCATTTCAGGGACAGAAGCCCTCAGTAAAACAGACCCACAGAAAACTACAGGCATCTACCATAAGAATGCCCATGCTGTCTTGCTTTGAACCAGTATTCAATGCCAAGGATAAGGAGGAATGTGGCAACCAAAGATTTACCAACATAATAAATGGGCCCACATCCACCACCAAAATGCTCGATCAACTCAAACCATCGTCATCCAGAAGATATCCATTTGTCTGTTCAAAACTGGAAAGATGGGAAATGAAACCCCCAGAGAAATCCCAAATCACTTGCTGAATCAAGACTTTTCATTCTGGTTTTCACCAGAATGCACCACTTCTCCACAGGTTACTTTAAAAAAATGGTTTAATAAAGCACCCAGAGTGTAAACCACACAGGCCATGACATTCCCCTCCCACAAACAGCTCCAAACCGAAGTACATCCCCTTTTTTCCCAGAGCCCAGACAAGCCTTACAAGCCTAAAAAGTGTTTATAATCAACTAGAATTTTTACATCAGATATAAAAATTTGCTACCCTGGACGTATTAGACGTAGCAACGGATTATGAATTAGATCCGAATTTGAAACCTGACTGTCATGAACTGTCTCAGATCCTCACCTTGTACTAACTCAGTCTGACACACAAAAGAGCAGGGCTTCCAGACCCCACAGTGAGGGAGCGGCCAGTATGGAACTTGCCTTTCCACCATCAGTAACAAAACCGAAAAAACCATATGAGGCACCTGTTTTCAGGAGTTGAACTACAATCCAAACAATACTGTAACCACTGAGACAAAGAAACACAGGAGGCAAGATACTCCTCCAGCTCCTGTCTGTGCACTTTCAGAACCAGAGGGCCAGAGACAGAAACAAAGTAGAGCACGGGCTTCTCACTGAGCTGACGAAGCAGGACTCAGAGTTTGGAGCAGAGTCAACAGCTGTAATTTGTGGGGAATTAGTTCCAGAGAGCTAAAAAAAAAAAGGGGGGGGGGACCACAGGTCTGCAGGGGGGTTCTCATCTAATTCTTATTCCTCAGTATGGTATAATGAAGTTGCATCTATCTTCAGCTTTTACCCAAACACTGAGCCATCCCATCCAAATAGCAAACTCAGGGATTTTCATCCTCCTCCTTCCACGGGTCGTAGGAGATACCCTATATGGTCATTCAGCATGAATAAAGAATGGGGCACTGATATAAATTACTTATGCCCTCTGGTCCCACTTCAGCTCAATTGGAATCACCATTTCCTTCTCACGAAGGACTGCTGCTAGCGCTTCTGAATTATGACCTGGCATGTCCAACAGAATCAAACTCAGTTCTAGACACCTGGTCACCGTGCCATGCCCCACGCCCAAGTGTTACGAGGCCCTTTACCAGGAAACTGTTCCTAAATAGGCAGATACTGAGAAAGTCATCAGTTGGCTCCGGTCTCCCAGGGACCTGCGTCGCAATTCTCCTATAAGATCTTGCCAGACACTCCGCATGGCTTCTTTTCTTACCAATACCTCCAAAACCCTGGGGTCTGCAGCCCAGGCCTTCTGCAGAACCTTTCCCACCCAGGCACCACTCAACCCTTGAGGTCTTTACGTCATCGACTACAGGGACCAGAGCAACACACAGGTATGGAATACCCTGCCTTCAGAACCTGAAGAGTTTTGCACTGCTATCTAATAAGCATTCTACAGAAAAGACAAACAGCTGATACTGCTTCTTTATGACTTCTCATGTGCTCTATGCAGAATTTAAGTGTTTCACAGAGATTAACTCGGGCTCCACATTCACCTTCTGAGGTGGCTACTGCTATTATCCCCAATTCAGATAGGAGAAAACTGAGGCAGAGGGAATGCGAATTATCTGACTTCACATAGTCCACAAGTGTCAGAATTAAATACAAGGTCCATGCTGTTAACCACTGTCCCATATTCCTCTAAAAACCGCATGAAAAATGAATTTTGATATTAAGGTATCCGAATTCTAGGATTCTTCTGGAAATCACAGAAGTTTTAATCATTTAAGAAAACATATCTTTTGCTATCTTGTCCTTTCTATGAGTGAGTCTCAATTTTATTCCTCTAGAGTTGGAATATACAAGTTTCTAAAAGTGGCTGGGAGCCATAGGAGTATTACATAACACCGTGGATTTGAAATCAGAAGAACTGAGGTCTCATCTTGACTCTGAGTAGGTCTAATTTTCTAGTAAAACCCCAAACTGCACGGGTTTACTTTCCACAAAATTATCTAGAAGATACACCTAAATCTAACATTCTCTGGCTTGATTTATTCTCTAGATAGTTCTACTATAACTAATCACTAGTTTTCCATAAGGCTATAAGGAGAAATGTAAATTATTTTAAATATTTCAATATGCGTTGACACCAAAGCAGAAAGAAATAGTTCAAACACAGTGGGAGCTACTTAAGTTTGAATTTCCTAAAGTTAAAAGCTAAGTATATTAAATATTTTAAATAGTGTTGGGAAAATGGGTTATATTTTTGGGAAATAAATACACTAGAGATAGACTAAAAGCTAACCATTAAAAAAAAAAAAACAACACAGGGGTCCAAACTCAAATGCCTGCAAAGGGTATGACTTTCACAGAGACTTGTGATATTAGCCTGGTATAAAAAAAAAAGTAGGTGCTAAAACGCTTATATTACACTTGAGCATAATAACCGTCTCCTTCCATTGTTACAATGCCTTTAAAAGTGATTTACGATCACAACAAATACACCATAACCAAATATTTTGTGATCTCTGAAATGAAGTATAAAAGCATTAGAATAAAATATAGATGATCCATATATATACATATATGTATATATATATGTATTTATTTATTCATACTTATGTATGTACACATACACACACACACCCAACTTTGGGGTAGAAAAGGCCTGTCTCAATATAAGATGAAAATGTCACAAAAGGATACATTAACAAGCTTGACTCTCAACATTTAATTTTTCTAAAGATAAAAGACTATAAACAGAATTAAATGACAAGACACAACTGAGAAGTATTTATAGTATTTATATAAGACCAAGCATTACTTGGATTAATATCCAAAATACATAAACAGCTTCAAAACTCTATTAGTAAAATACAAATCATGACAAAAAATATATAAATATTTTAAACAAGTAACTTAAATTAAAAGAGTATTAAAAAGACACACAAGTCTCTAGATAATTATGCCATGTGGAAAAAAAACAACCCCAAAAGCTTACATACTGTATGATTCCATTTATAGAACAATCTTAAAATGACAAAATTATGGAAATGGAAAACAGATTAGTGGTTGCCAGGAGCTAAATTGAGGGGGTGGGGATAGAATTGAGAGTGATTTTAAAAAGGTAACACGAAGGACCCTTGAACTGATACAACAGTTTGACTGAATTAATAGCAATATCCTAGTTTTGTGAAATTGTACTGTAGTCTTGCAAGATGTTAACATTGGGGGAAACTGGATTAAAGATAAATAGATAGATGCTCTGTTATTTCTTACAACTGCATGCGAATCTGCAATAATCTCAAAACTAAAGTTTAAGACACACAACACACAACCCCACAGTACTTAGGGATACATAAATTAAAACTTATCGGGAGAGCATTTTTAACCAAAACAGATGGCAGAAATTATAAAGGTTGATCGTAACAAGTGTTAGAGAAAGAAAAGGAAGCATTTACTATAGTACTCTTTTGGCAGTAATATAAATTGGTATGGCAGTTTTTCTGGAGTACATTTTAGCAACATCTATTTTAAAAATTAAGTAAACATACACTTGAACACAATTATACCATTTCTTGGTATCTAGCCAGGAAAGAAGAGAGAGAGGGAGGGAGCATGGGGGAGGGAGAGATGGAGGGAAAGGAAGAAACAAAGATAACCATACAGTGTAATAGGTGGAACATACTAAGACAGCACTGTAGCATTAAAAATAGTGACTACTAATCTAAAAGTCATGTGGCTAGCATGATTTTAAGCACCTTACTATATTAACTTATTTCACACCAAAAGAAGCGGGGCTTGTTTTCATATCAAGAAACTGAGGCACAGTGATAAGTAACTTGCCCAGAGTAACTCAGCCAGAAGGAAGTAGGACTGGCTCCACAGTCTGTTTTTAACAGCTACACAAAGCTGCCTCTTCACACCCATAATGGCAGAATATTAGAGTCCAACTGTTCACCAACAGAGGTATAATTAAACTACAGGACATGTGAACTATGGAATGTAAGCATTTTTTTTTTTATTTTTTAATGTTTATTTATTTTTAAAACAGAGAAACAGCATGAATGAGGGAGGATCAGAGAGAGGGAGACACAGAATCTGAAGCGGGCTTCAGGCTCTGAGCTGTCAGCACAGAGCCCAACACAGGGCTGAAACTCATGGACTATGAGATCATGACCTGAGCCAAAGTCAGATGCTTAACCGACTGAGCCACCCAGGCTCCCTGGAGTGTAAGAATTTTAAATGTGTTAAATGAAATTAAAATTTGTAAAATAAAATAAAGTATGATATATTTGTAGGGGGAAATTTCACAAAATGAGTATGTTCCTTCAACACACACAATAAACAGGAAATAAAATATCCTAAAAGTAATTAACAAAATGATAATAATAGTTGTCTTAGGGGAGGAGCCTGGGGTTTCCAATGATATTCAAAAATAACTGTCATTTTATTGATATAGTTTGCATCTCTTTTTATCAGAAAGTAAATCATAAATCACACGTTTACTATAAAATGGTTAAAGATGGTTATTGGGTCAGGTTATGATCCCAGGGTCATGGGATTGAGCCCCACAACCTGCTCCATGCTGAGCGCGAAGCCTGCTTAAGATTCTCTCTCTCTCTCTCTCTCTCTCTCTCTCTCTCTCCATCCCTCTGCCCCTCTCCTCCACTTGTGTGCACTCTCTTTCTCTCTTTCTCTCTCTCTCTAAAAATAAAAATATTTTTTTAAAAGACGGTTATCAATTTGGATGACTTAACTTTGAACAAGATGTAGGATTTCCCCTAAGATCTTTGATAATATCTTGGCTCAAATTTGTATCACCAAAAGTGCCTTAGTGAACATCACCACATACAATTCCACAGTCTTTCACACACATTCCAAACAGCTCCAGCCACATGGTTGCCACATGCAACCATGTCCCAGGAATAAGGACTCAGTAGCATCAATAGTCCAGGAATGTAGCATCCCAGACTATGGACGCTTTCTAGAAGTAGTTAACGCCATATCCCATCATCTCAAATAGATGGCTCAGGTCCAGACATTCTTTGTAAAAAGAGCCAGAATCAGAGTGTTACTGAAGCTCAGAATCTTCCATTCCAAACCTCTCATCTTGGCAAGACCCAAATCCCAGTTTGATCAGCTCAGCCTACAGAAACAGAAGCCCAGAGCTTCAGACTAAGGAAAAGGACTTAGTGAGACATCATTTTGCGAGGCATCATTATAATACTCATGACATATTCACGAGGGGCCTTAAGAAAAAGCGAAGAGCCAAGATCTTATTTCACCACAAATACAAAAAGAAACCCTAACTAAGAGGAAATGAGGACATCTGTGAAGAGAACACATGTGAATAATCCAGCTGAAAAAGAAAACTCACATTCCCCTGTTCAGTGGCTTTTCATACTGACAATTTTGTAAGCAAAAAATAAGCTGCAGGACACAGTTTGCTGTAAGGTTTTCTTCCAGAACTTTATAAATCAAGCTCTAAACAAAAATACAATAAAATACACATAAGGATGGAAGAGTAGCTCCACGTTACTGAGTATTGTTTATGTGTCAGCATCGTATTAATCACCTTGATAGACATTTCTAATTGTTTACTTCCTTTTTTTCTTCCTCTTTGCATTGCTTTTTAATTTGAAGTTTTTATTTCAATGTCCAGTTAGTTAACATACATGGTTACATTAGTCTCAGGTGTACAATATAGTGATCCACTTTTCTTTGAAATCTTGTAACAACTTTGTAAAGCAGTATTTTTATCTTAATTGTATCACACACTTAAACTCATTACAGCCTACTTATTAATCAGGAATAATGAAACAAATCTATTTAGTACTCATCTTTTAGACACTGTACTGTATGCTTTACAATGTATTTGTAGTAGTCACAAACTTTACTTCATAATACTAGAGTTAGAAATATCCCATTTATGTCTCTTAAATTAGTTGAATCTGCTACGCTGGAAAAAAAAAAAAACTCAGTTTCCATCGGGAAAGGAGTGCTGGAGGAATCCTTTATCTTCCTAGTGACAGATAAGAATTTGAAGCTCTTATACCTTACAGACTATGAAAAGGGCCTGTGGTCTTTAATCCACAGTAGCCACTAGCAGCATGCTATCTGCTCATGCCTATACCATTCCTCAAAGTGGGTGACATTTGCACTCTTGCTTCAAACTTGGACCGAGAAGTCATGTCAAAGCCAGGAAAGCTGAGAGCCATCGTGCCATCCTTAAGTCCATCACACAGCTCCTTAGATGAACCGTGTGACTGCCCCTGGGCGCTGCAAGAATGCGCTGTGACTTCCCACCCATCCCCGCCAGGGAACTTGTCTCTCTGTACCCTTTACCAGGTCTGAGAAGTTCCCCAAACCAACTCTGATTTGTGTTTCTCCCTTTCATGTCTGCTGTTACCGCTGACTCTTGGCTTCTCTGATTAGAGAGGACAGTGTTTCCCCTAATGTACTAAAGAGTCAGCTCTGGCTACATTTCTAAGTTAACAAGGAGAAACCGCCCAGATGTTTGTTTAAGGGCTGAGCTGTCTAGCATCTCCGTCTGAGTGAAGCCCTAAGTCCAAGCTTAAAAGGACTTGAAACTTTATCTAACATAAACTTCTCTTCAATGCATGAATGGCTGTATCACATGCCCACTCCAAAACAGTCCTCAGCCTCCTCGAGAAGGTCATTTTTAAATAGGGCTTGATAAATCCATTTCATGGGAGCCTCCTTTCTGAGCTCTGAATGTAGAAAACTCAGCTATAATTCCTGAACCTGAGAACTTCACTGTGGGTCTTCACCACGTTCCTGGAAAGTAACATGCCTACCTACCTATCAGCTGTTTAGTAACTTGTTAACAAATTTTAAAAAGGAAAAAGGGAAAAAATAGGGCATTGGGCAAAGGAGTGTCAAGTGGAAAGAAAACTTTAACACACACATACACACAAAATTCTAAGTAAAATGACTCCATCATTTTTTCTCTAGCAAATACATCCTCAAGAACTCCCTCGGGGCACCTGGGTGGCTCAGTTGGTTAAGCGGCCGACTTCAGCTCAGGTCATGATCTCGTGGTCCATGAGTGCAAGTCCCACGTCGGGCTCTGTGCTGACAGCTCAGAGCCTGGAGCCTGTTTCAGATTCTGTGTCTCCCTCTCTCTGACCCTCCCCCATTCATGTTCTGTCTCTCTCTGTCTTAAAAATAAATAAATGTTAAAAAAAAAATTAAAAAAAAAAAAAAAGAACTCCCTCAAATGACAACGCAAGCCAAGGCTCTCCTGGCTGGTGCTCTCAGACAGGCTTCACCTCCGTTGCTCCTCTAAGGCTGCAGAAATTATGTCCAAAGAGGTCTCTCTGCTTCCGTGTACTTCGGCAGAAATACTGGTCACATTTTCATGATTTCTGGGGCATGTTAGAGAATGCATGATATCATTCACATAAATTATCTCAGACGTGTGTATCAGCGCAAGCAAGAGACAGCACAAGCAGAGAAGGAAGCTGTCACTGAGGGAAGCTGTCACTGAGGTCCACCATGACGCACATTCTTCAACTAGAGGTCACTCAATCAGTGGCCTCGGCGAAGCAGATTCTAAGTTACGGTTTTATTTTTTTCATTATTATAACCATTAAAAATGGTTATAATTTATTTTAGGATTATACTATGGAAGATATTAAAAGTTGCTTAGTAAGTTGGGGATAATTATAAGTCAACTTAACTGTGTTAAATTAAGCAATACTATAGACATGCTATGGGAATTGTTTATAGAGATTTCTTGGAAATATGTTTATAGTACAAAGAGTCCATCTTTGATATGAATAATCCTATTTATTATATTGTAGGCTTTGTTGTTTCATCTATCAGCATTTCATGACACGGTGCTCATTGGTACAACTGAGGCAGTGAAAAAAACAGGGTGTCTAAAATTTGCACCCAGGGAGAAAGGGCGGACTCAGGGAACAGGTCTATCTATGTATCTGAGAGCTTAGAATTCAGAGGTTCCATGAGTTTCCGCTATTAATGTCAACTACCAAAGGCATTTATAAGTCAACTTGTAGGGATGCTTTTATTACTAGTACTTAATGTTGTTACACGAAGAAAGATCAGCTTCCCCTTTCTTGGTACCCTCAAAGGAAAGGACCGTGGCCCTTTTGTTGTAAAGATTTACTGATATATATACATTTCATTTTAGTCAAAACATAATTATATTTTCCTTCCTATAAGCAAGATATTCCACCTTAGAATTCCTATTTTGTAGAGCATTGGACAGACATGTCACCACATAGGAGAAGAAAAAAACTAAAAGCAGACCTAGAAGAGTTATTACAATGATTTTTTTTCCAAATATGTAAATGTTTTGAGTCACTGGGAACACAAGGATGAATAAGACACAATGCATACCCTAAAAGCTTCACCGTCCCTTCACAGGGAGGGAGGCAGTTATGCCAACGGGTAATTACAGTACAGTACTGCGTGGTAGGAAGTGCTTAACCGCCTCACTGAAACCCACGGCTTCGATTAACAAGTTACCCAGCGAAGGACTCTGACCGCTGGAGAACAGAAATGACAATTCGTGATCCACAACTTCCTTGTTGCAGACAAGGCAGCAGCTCCTGTCCAGCCGAGAAAGCATTTCCTCTTTACTAAGTGACCTACCTCATGTCATATGTGGGCAGAAAAATTTGGTTGGGAGCAGTCATAAGGCTGCTCAGGACTGTGTGTGTGTGTGTGTGTGTGTAAGCGAGTGTGCCAGTACAGTCATCATTATGCCACTCCAAAGACAGGAAATAATAGATCCATTTCCTCTAACAGAGAGACAGTGTACAGTTTAAAGATGGTTTATTAGCTTCCAGCTTATGATACACAAGAGCTACTTGGGTACATAACTCACCTCGCCGGTCCAGAGCCAGCACCATAAACCTCAGCAGCACTTTTTCTCCACCTTTTTGACTAAATAGAAGTTACTGTACAGTTACAGCCTTGTTATATATGATGTTAATAAATGTGCCACCCTGACTGTCCGCTCTTTTAAGTAACTCTGCTAACCTGGGCACATTGTGGGAGATTTATATTGCTGCATAAAGTCTGAGGGGAATGCAGGGAAATGACATTATAGATAGAGCTAGGCTGGCTTCCTCTCCTACATTTC
The DNA here is from genome assembly GCF_018350215.1 of Panthera leo. Classification (NCBI taxonomy): domain Eukaryota; kingdom Metazoa; phylum Chordata; class Mammalia; order Carnivora; family Felidae; genus Panthera; species Panthera leo. The sequence goes on from NC_056688.1 coordinate 95,254,227, forward strand.
AGACACGGTAGGAGGGGAGCTGTCCAAACACACTTGTAAAGGATGAGAGAGAAAAAAGATAAAGTAACAAAACAAAAACTTCAAGGAAATCTTGGCACTTAGGCCAATGTGGCTGATTCCAAATTAGGCTTTGCTTACAGAAATCACTACTTGTAACTTAATAAAAAAAGAAAAGTCTCTGGTGAAAATAAACCGTTATGCCCTTTTGCCAACTCTCTATCTAACCTATTTTGAAATTCCAGTTCATGAACTGAAACCTAGAACTAAGTGGCCTACTAAATATTTGTTAAATCAATGCGTAACAAATTGTAAAGTCCTTGAAGTCTGTGATCACTGCTCTCTCTTGCAACCAGTAGGGTGCCTGGTACCTGGTGACTATGCAAGAATTATTTATTTCATAAATGGATGATATAAACAGCAATATGTCTAACTATTCACTGGTATCATATAGACTCTAATCAGCCCTGAATCTGATCCTAAAAGGTGACAAACAATATTTTCTTGACATTTCGCAAGAGATCAAGATAAAAATAAGTGAATTGATTTGGATGGTTCTAAATAATAAATCTTTAAAACGAGAGAAACAGAAACCCCAGAGTTCAGCAATGTGAACAAGATGGCGGCAGGCATATTTAAGAGCGAGATGGCCGTGTGGAGTTGGCTTCCAGTTTAGGAGAAAAGTCAAGGACTCCAGCTTCCAGCCTGCAGCCATACCATGCATGTAAACATGAGTTAGCAATGTTGGGCCATGACCTTAATACTTAATCATGCTCCCTGGAGCTTCAGTTCTGTAACCTGATCTCTCTGGTAAAAACTGCAATCCCTTGGTTTTTTTTTTTTACTTTTTTTTTTAACATTTATTCATTTTTGAGAGACAGAGAAAACAGAGCACAAGTTGGAGAGGGGCACAGAGAGGTAGACAGAATCCAAAGCAGGCTCCAGGCTCTGAGCCGTCAGCACAGAGCCCAATGTGGGGCTCGAACTCACTGACTGGGAGATCATGACCTGAGCCGAAGTCAGACGCTCAACTGACTGAGCCAACCAGGCTCCCGAAAGACTGCAATACCTTCTTACCTTCCAGGGGTACATACTCTAAGTCCCAGACAGCACCTCTGATGCTTCTGCTTTGACCATATCCTCATCTCTTCATCATCAGCTCCAGTCCCCACATATGTACACTGTGATTCTTTTTAATTATAACGCAGTGGAAAAAAAGATCCATATGCACAAGGTACTCAATTTATTAAGTTAAATATGGCTATTTGGGTTATCAATGCCTTTCACAATTTGAAATGTATGATCAATGCTTACCCATGCTTTTTTTACTAGCTGACTACACAATTAGTCCTATAATTTACAAACACTTGTGACAAAGTCTTGTTTCTCTGGCCAACATGTACCTCTGTCTGCTTCTCATGCCCTGGATAGCATGTTCCCTTACTGTACACCTTTGTCTTACCCTTATTGTGCTTTTCAGGACATTCTCTGAACTAAATCAAGTAGGAAAGACTCAGCTAAAGTGTCTGACTTTATGTAACTTTCAATAGCTTCCTTTATGATATAGTTTAGCATCTTGTATCAGTTAGCTTTTGCTGCATAACAAAACACTCCAAAATTTAGTTGTTTAAAAGAATAATTATTTAATTGCTTATGATTTTATGGGTTGATGATTTGAGTGGGGCTCAGATGGTACAACTCCTCTCTGCTTCCTATGATGTGAGTTGGCTCACTCAAATACCTAAGAACCTCAGGTGGGAATGCTGGGATGGCTGGGACACTTGGGCTCTCCCTCCACATAGTCTCATGTCCATCCAGGTAGCCCAAGCTCATATACAGGATTGCAGGATTTCTGATAAATAGGAGTACTGCAAAACTTCTAAGACCTGGGCTTGAAAATTGCCCAACATCTCTTCTGCCATTTTATTGGTGAAAAGAAGTCAACAGGATAGCCCAGATTTAAGAAGTGGAAAAAGGAGACTCAACCTCTTGGTGGGAGGAAATGCAAATTTTTTTCCAATTTATTACACATTTGAATTTTTAAAAAATCTGATAAGCTGTAATCACAACTAAAAACAGTAAAAAAAAAAAATAGCAAACAATTGTTACAATTTCTTAAACACTAGTTCCAGGCACTAAACCTTTATATATAACGCACAGTATTTCATTCCTACCCAGTGAAATAGATAAGGAATTAGCAAATTATGGCCTATGGACCAAATTCAGCCTGTTGCCTGCACCTGTTTTTCTTAGAGCCCACAAGTTCAGAATATTTTTTTACATTTTTAAGTGGCTGGGGGGAAAATTCAAAAGAAAAACAACATTTCATAATACATGAAAATTATACAAAATTCAAATTCCTCTGTCCATAAATAAAGTTTATTTGGAACACAGTCATGCCCATTTGTTTGCATACCATCTATGCCTGCTTTCACACTACAAGAGAATTGAATACTTGCAACACAGACCATATGGCCTGCAAAGCCTAACGTATGTACTATCTAGCCCTTTACAGAAAGTTTGCTGACCTCTGAAGTAGACACTAGTGTTATCTCCCTGATATCAATTAGAAAACTAAAGTTTTAAAAACCTAAGTAACTTAGAGATAGGATTTGAACTCATATCTACATAATTCCAAAACTCATACTACACTCTCAGCAAAATAACTGCCATTTATTGAGTACATACCTATGTCATAATGCCTAATCCTTATGACAGCCCTAGAAGAGGCTATGATTATCCACAGCATATAGATAAACAGCAGACAGATGGGATGCCTGGGAGGCTCAGTTGTTTAAGCATCCTACTTAAACCTACTTGGTTTCAGCTCAGGTCATAACCTCACTGTTCACAGGTTCGAGCCACGTGTTGGGCTCTGTGCTGATAGTGCAGAGCCTGTTTGGGATTCTTTCTCTCCCTCTGTTCCTCCCCATGCATGTATGCACTCACGCACGCATGGTTGGTCTCTCTCTCTCTCTCTCTCTTTCTCAAAATAAATAAACTTTAAAACAAAGAGCACATAGACAATTATGACATAATTTGACATATTCTATATGACTACTGAGTGGCAAAGCTAAAATGCAAAATCAGGTATCTCCTACTTCAAAGCCTGAGCTCCTAGTGAAAAGGTATATTTTAATGGGGAAATATGACAGACACCACCTTAACCAAGTTGTCAAACTTAATATCACCACTAACAGGGCAAATAGATCTTGTAAGCCATCAGATGTCAGACACAGAGAAGATAATGTCAACCATGGAATACTCAAGTCAAAACCGTTTAACCACAATTAGCTCATAAGAAAACAATTGGACACATTCAAATCAAAAGACAGTGGGCCAACAACCAGCCATGGCTTGGCTCTTCAAGAAGTCATAATCCTGAAAGACAATAAAAGGCCAGAGAATGGTTCTCAATTGAAAAAAATTAAATGCACGTGATGAGTAAATGCCATATGTGATTCTTGATTGGATCCTGGATTAGAGGAAAAATATAAAAGACAATATTGAGACAATTTAAGAAATCTGAATATGGATTGTATATTAGAAATAGAATTATATCACTGCTAAATTTCCTGAGGGTGATCATTGCATTGTGCTTAAGTAGGAGAATGCCTGTCCTTAGGATACAGTTGCTGAAGCATTTACTGACAAAGTGTCATGATGTCTATAACTTACTCTCAAATGGCTCAGCACACGCACACACACACACACACACACACACACACACACACACACACACACAAAGTGTGTATTGTATATGTGTGCGCTGTCTGTGGAGAGAAAGGAAAAGACAGACAGACAGACGGATGAATGGATGGACAGATGGCAGGAAGGAAGGAAGGAAGGAAGGAAGGAAGGAAGGAAAGAAGGAAGGAAGGAGGGAAGGAGGGAGGGAGCGAGGGAGGGAGGGAGGGAGGGAAGGGGAGGGGAGGGGAGGGGAGAAGGAGGAAGGCAAAGCAGAAACTGGTAACAAGTGGTGAATCTAGATTAAGGGTGTATGAACACACTATTCTTGCAGAATTTGTGTCCACAGGTTTTCTCTTACCGCCATACCACTTATGCTTCCGAACACACACAAACCCTAGTATCTGCTCCCCTCACTCTTCCATAGCCCCCTCTGCTCCCAAATGCAAACACAGGTTTCATGCACTTCTGAAACTGAGGGAGAGGATGTAGCTCTGAACAACAGAGGACCAGGCAGTCATAAAAGGCCTTCTGTTCATGCCTCACAAGAAACTCACACTTTGAAGAGGTTAAAGTTTCCATTCAACTTGTCACACCGTGCTAGCTTAAAGCCTTTAAGTACACCAACCCCTCTTTACAGAAGCAATTTCCCAAAGGCATCTGTGTTTGGAACACACACAGACAGGCTGTTATAAGTGCCCATTAGTCTACAAACCTGAAATGCCCCCCAAAATGAGTTACAGTGAAAAACACATACTACCCCAAATGAAAAATAGCAAAATACATCAAGAGTTCAAAAGGCAGGAGTTGAACAAGATGATCCCATTTCATGCTACATTAATACGTCACTCTAATTTTATATAGGAATGAGCCTTCATACTTCCCATCCAGAATTCTGAAATATGTAGGTGTCCAAGCAAGTAAATCTATTTCAAAAATGGGGGGTTGGGGGGACGGATTATTCCTGCAGTTTTGGAACTTGTCCAGAGTTTTTAAGTCAATGAATGATAAGTGAGAAGGAATGGAAGGAAGGAAGGAAGGAAGGAAGGAAGGAAGGAAGGAAGGAAGGAAGGAAGGAAGGAAGGAATGGAGAGAGGGAGAAACCATGTCCCATTCTAGCATAAGCAGAATTATGTCTGCAAACTGCATTTGTTCTCCCAAGCATAATGCATGGCTAGTTAAGAGCATGGGGGCTAGGAGCACCTGGGTGACTCTGTCCGTTAAGCATCTGACTCGATTTTGGCACAGGTCATGATCTCACAGTTTGTGAGATCAAGCCCCGTGTCAGGCTCTAGGCTATCAGAATCCCTGCTTGTGATTCTCTCTCTCCCTCTCTCTCTCTGCTCCTCCCCTAATTGTGTGTGTGAGCCCTTGAACTCTTTCCCTCTTTCTCTCAAAATAAAAAAATAAACTTTAAAGAGAGAGAGAGAGAGAGAGAGAGAGCATGGGGCTAGAGTCAGACTGTTCAGAGTTTCTATCTTGGGTCTGTCACTGACCTCACATGTGGGTCTTGGTCCCATACAGGACTTCTCCTGCCATTATGCCAGTTTCTCCATCATAAAATGGTAATAATATTGGTATTCCTGGAGTTACCCGGAGAATCAGATTGAGATAATTCACAGAAAGTGCTTAGAACAGCGCCTAGCACACAGCAATAAATTTTGAGCTATTCTTATTGCAATAATTTAAGACTGAGTGTGAGGAAATTGCATATCATCCCGGGTCTGAGTGTCAAAAATTAGCATCATTTCATATAGCCGTCCAATTGTCTCACCAACAATTCTTGAGAGGAAATGGCTTTCTGAATCTCTTATTTCTACTCACCTAATCCATATACGACCAATTTATTCCACACTAAATCCCACAAAAGGAACTGTTATAATACAAATTCTATGCACCTCATCAGTCTTTAACTGTAAACTTAGGCCACATTTTCATTTAATAATCAATTTCTTAAAGTGCCAGCCCCCTTTGACCTAATTGCCAAAAATTAATTTCCCCTCAAAGTATCCCCTTCTTCTCTGGAAACCTTAAAGAGACACACAACAACACCCTAGTCTGTGAGGCACATTCACCACAGTATCCCTTTCTGCTCTGTCTCCTTTTAGTCCATGTTCCTGCGTGAGAAGCCATTTACAGAAGCCTTAGTCCCTGGAACCCATATCTACCATGTGAAGTCTCATATCTACCATGTATGTGAAAGACTGGTGTCCCTATATACGTCCAGAGCTAGCTTCCGTGGTGAACATTTGTTTGTTGGTGTTGTAGTTTTCTGCCTCTAGTAATGGTAACTCACAGTCCTCTTAGAGAACCATGCATCTATCACTGCCACTCTGGGCAGCTGGGGTGGCCTTGACTCCAACACTAGCATGTGACCCCATTCAGAACAGTAAGCCAGGCTCAAAGCTTTAAAACAACTGCTGATGAAAATAAGGAGTTAAAATGAAAGCCTAGAATTTCTGGCAGCCATCACAAAGGAGTTGAAACTAAGACATCTGAGTAGGAAGCCAATGTAGAGGAAAGCCAAGTTGGACAGAGAGAGGCATACCAAGTGGTCATGACCTAATTTGAGCCTCTGGATCTGGTTATGCCTCAACCTAGAAAAGCCAGCCCAGAATATTTCTATTAAGAGAGTTAATAGATGTCCTTTCTGCTTTAATCGGTTTGTGTTGAATTTGGTGTAATCACACTGAACACTTTCTGAACGACACTGCTTCTCATCTTCGGAATGCCAGACTTTCTGGGCTTCATGCAGAAGTGAAGAAGAGGGGCTTCCTTCTCAACTCTATGCCAGGTTAGTCAGTAGGCCTTGATAAAGCCCTGCTGATGCTTAGGGTCTTTCAAAAATCTGATCACATTCTGGTCCTAGTTGTCCTAACTAGAGAATATCAAAGGGAACCCAGTTGTCCTGACCCAAAGCAGACAGTGAAATATCACTCTGTCCTCTTCTGTTACCAACCTGACCCCCTCCCCAAAGCAAACATTCTTTCCTTCAGACCAGTTACAAAACAGAATGTGCTATACATCTCAACGGAGAGAAACAGAAACGGAAAGAGATTCACGAATGGAGAGTATTACTTAAACTTTCAGAAATACCCTGGTATCCATCCTTGCTCATCTTTGTCCCCCAAGAACTACCATTTTCTTTTTGCCTGATTATCACACACTAAGATTATGTGCCACCCAAGGTTTTAAAAGAAGCTTACTCATAAGCTTTTTACTTACCCTGGACCCCAACCTTCTGTTTCCCATGAAGTTCTGTCTTAAAATGGTCTCCCATTACTCGGTTTTTGGAAAGAGGGTCCTCTAGAGGAAGAAAAAGTAGAGAATGCAACTTAAGTATCACAGCTGGAAGGACTTGGTTAAACATGGCTCAGTCACATGTTGCCATTCAAGGCAAACCTATTCCTATGTTTAAATCACCTAGTCTTTCCCACAGGCATGAAAATCAATTATTCCTCCATTGATTTCTACTGTTATCTTCTGAACTCAGGAAGTGACTTTTAATAATAATTAGCATCATCAGTAGACCACCATGGGTCAACAGCCTTGACATCCATTTGATAAACTGAATGAAACAGTGGAGAATATTGACGTTGCTCTTCACCATCAATTCTCCTAGCTATTGAATTTCATCCTTTTTCCATCTTCCCACTTTTCCCAATTGTTAAGGTCACTTTCCATTTCAATCCTGTTTCCAAGTCCTTAGCCAACACATCCAACTTGCTGTCAGTGGGATATTTATTAAGAATACTCATCCCACTATCCAAAACTTTGATTAAATGTCTAGATACCACAAGACAACTTCTCTCAGAGTGTGTCCTCTCTTCCCTTCAAGTCACAATGACCCGTTGACAAATACTTTCAATTTGAGCCAGCTGTGTACTTAACAGTAAAATGAGCTAAACAATTTTCTTAGGTTCTTGATGAATATGACACGTGGGACTGGATTTTAAAAGCTTCTGGAGTCATAATAAAGGTTTGAAACACATCCATTTGTCCCTACCTGACAAAATAAAGAACAGCAACTCTGTCAGGTAATAAACCTAATCTTTCAGATTTTTTCTATTATTTTTTAAATTTTTTAAATTTATTAATGTTTATTTTTGAGAGAGACAGAGAGAGAGAAAGAGAGAGAGAATCAGCAGGGGAAGGGCAGAGAGAGAGGGGAGACACAGAATCCATAGCAGGCTCCAGAGCCCATGCTGTAAGCACAGAACCCGAGGCAGGGCTGAAACCCATGAACTGTGAGAACACGACCTGAACTGAGGTCGGACTCTTAAGCAACTGAGCCACCCAGGTGCCCCTTTTTTAAATTTTTTTTAGTGTTTCTTTATTTTTGAGAGACAGAGAGAGACAGAGCACAAGTGGGGGAGGGGCAGACAGAGAAGGAGACACAGAATCCAAAGCAGGCTCCAGGCTCCAAGCTGTCAGCGCAGAGCCCGACACAGGGCTCAAATTCATGAACCCCAAGATCATGACCTGAGCTGAAGTCGGACGCTTAACCAACGGAGCCACCAAGGCGCCCGTCTATTATTTCTAAGGTCCTTGAATGTTTAAGTGTTTCCTGAGTCACCAATCCTAATTTTTTTTGCAGGCAGGATGAGTCTGGGGCCAAATACACTTGGGGCTAAATCCTATCTCTGCCACTCTGTGGGACTTAGGGGAAAAAAGAGAGAGAGGAAAAAAAAAGTTTTTCCTTTTTTGCCCCTGAGCCTCTTTCCTCATCTGTAAGAGGGGCCTAATCTTTAAACGTTGTTTCAAGGACTAGCAACATGCCTTTGTCAGAGTATACATTCAATACAAGCTAGCCTTCTTCCTTTTTTTTTTTTTTTTTTTTTTTTGTCTCATTTGGAAGGTTGCGTCTATACTATAAAATCTTCCCACAATCAAGAGGCACCTGGATAATAAATTTCAGGCACCTGCATAATAAATTTGTTTGAGGCACGGCTATTCCAGTGGATTTCATACATGTGGACCCTTTCTAATTTCTTACACCCTGGGGTTTGGTGGAGGAAGGAGAGGTTCAAGCACAGTTTTAGAGTCAGTCAGGATGAACCTGACTATGCCACCTATTACAGGGCTTCAGAAAATGTTCTTAAACTCTCAAAGTCTGCTTTTCCTTCTAAAAACGAAGACAATAATAGTACCTGGTTCATAGCTTTAAGAGTTCCACTAAATTTAGTAGCACTTAGCAGTCTTTTGCTCACAGCAGCATTCAACAAATGAATGCTGTGACATGATGAGGTAATTCTTGTTGGACTCTTACTCATATGTGATGAATTCTTATGTATCTGCTAGAATTCCTTCCACTTCCCAACTTCTCTCCAATTAAACAGGATACTCCACGCAAATATGGACCAGGCTCATTTAATTCAAATTCACAGATCTTGCTTCTTGAACAGAGCCTATCACACAGTAAACACTTGGTAAGAAATGCTGATTAATGGTTGAATGAATGAATGAATGAATGAATGTATAGATCTTTGAGTTCATGCCAACAAAGTCTGAATAAGACAGAGGGGGCAGCTGAATAAGACTAACACTGAGGATCAATGCATCCTGCTTACTTCATTAACATGACCATCACAAGTCTCTTTAAGGCTTTTCAATTTTCTAAAGTGCATCAGAATTCAGCATAAAAAGATTTCAGGCAACGTAATACCTACAGTTAACAACATGTTATTGTGCACTCAAAATTTTTTCAAGAAGGTAGATCTTGCATAAAGCTTTCTTACCTTAAAAGGGTGAGACCACAAGGAAACTTCTGGAGAGGATAGATATGTTCCTTCCTTTAAGGTGGTGACATGCATTTGTTCAAAATCATTAAATTATACACATTAAATGTGCATTTTTTATATATCAATTCACCTCAAAAAGACTAAAAAAAATACTTGGGAGTTACATCTCTAAACTTAAACAGCATGATTTGTTTTCTGAAAATGTGTGAATTCTCTCATCCCTCAAAAAAGGGTTTATTTTTAAAATATAAGTATATATAAGTCTAAACTGATTTCATGATGGTCTGATAGAGTCATGGTTCTCAAATTCTCCTCCAAATTCCTCATTTGGCAGATGAGAATGACTGTTCCTGGGTGATCTAAGAGCACAAATATACTCTTTCCCACACGCATACCAAATGTTTTTAAGTGTCATATTTTACCCCAAGGACATAATCAGATGTCCATTATTTTCATCCCATTGTTGCATAATCAAAAAATGAGAACATAAATATATGTAAACATATACTAACTAGATGAATTATAATTTATCCTAATTATAACATTCTGTATAGCTATTAAAAATTATACTATCTAAAAATATGAAAATACATGAAAACATTTTCAAAATGTATTATTAAATGAAAGAAGCTGCATACAATTTCTAGTTATTATCACTAAAATGACAATAAAATGATTTTTAAATCAAATACCCAATGAGCCAGAGATAATAGGAGAAGACACAGAATTGTGGAAGATGAAAAGTAAATGAACACGTGGTAGGCTTTCTCATAACCCAAATGAATCTAAAATCTAAGCTGGCCCTGGAAAGCCCTGGAAGTCAATGACACGTGGTACAAAACCCCAGAAATGTTCAAGAATAAGAAACATCACCTAACTCTGAAAGAGGAGGTGCCTACAGTTGAGAAAGCAAAATTTGTTTGAAAATCCTTACAACAAAGAATTTAAATACAGGATAACTCTCAAACCCTGCTGTTATTCCTGTAGAAAACTAGGGATTTACTCTCTGAAGAGGTAGATTCGAAAAGCCTCTGGAAGGGTGCATGGGCGGCTCAGTTGGTTAAGCGTCCCATTTTGGCTCAGGTCATGAACTCACAGTTTCGTGGGTTCGAGTTCCACTTCATGCTCTGTGCTGACAGCTCAGAGCCCGGAGCTTGCTTGGGATTCTGTGTCTCCATCTCTCTCTGTACCTCCTTTGAGTGTGCTCTGTCTCACTCTCTCTCAAAATGAATAAACATTAAAAAATTTTTTTCTTAAGTCTCTGGACTTGGGGTCACTTGGCACAAGTGAGGTTAGAATACCTTACGAAAAATGTGGGTTCAGTGAAACCTGGACACTGAATCATGAAGTTCCTAGCCCCCTTTCCCCACTTACTTCTAAAAATGCTAAAGTCCCAGGGGGTGCCTGGGTGGCTCAGTCAGTTAAGCGTGCAACTTCGGCTCAGGTCTTGATCTCACAGTTCGTGGGTTCGAGCCCCGTGTCAGGCCCTGTGCTGACAGTTCAGAGCCTGGAGTCTGTTTCAGATTCTGTGTCTCTCTCCCTCTCTCTCTGCCCCTCCCCTGCTTGCATGTTCTCTCTCTCTCTCTCTCTCTCTCTCTCTCTCAAAAATAAATAAACACTAGTGGCACCTGGGTGGCTCAGTCGGTTAAGTGGCCGACTTGGGCTCAGGTCATGATCTCGCGGTCCGTGAGTTCGAGCCCTGCGTCGGGCTCTGTGCTGAGCCCGTTCCAGATTCTGTGTCTCCCTCTCTCTCTCTGACCCTCCCCCGTTCATGCTCTGTCTCTCTCTGTCTCAAAAATAAACAAATGTTAAAAAAAATTTTTTTAATAAATAAATAAATAAATAAATAAATAAATAAACACTAAAAAAAAAAATTAAAAATGCTGAAGTCTCCAGTTCTTTCCAGCTTGGTCTATCTATGGCTTCACTCACATTTGTTTCTTCAAATTTCTTTTTCTCAGCAAATTTCAAGTTTAAACAAGATCTCGGAGGGAATGTTTAACCTGCTCAAGAAAATAAGTGTTTTGATCATTTAATAGCATTGTTTACAAACAACTTTTATAATATTTGTAAAGGTTTATAGCTTTGTTAGTGCTGATTCTCCAGAAAGTCTACCTGGAAATACTATACTTGATATTACTTTTGTAAATTATACACTTAAGCTGCAAAATGGCTTATCCTGGAATACAGTCCATAGTTTACACTTTGCACTGAGCCTCCTGTGTCCTTTTCCGGGCCATCTGCATTAACGACACTGTATTAGGGAAGTCTAATTCAGACTGCTTTAGCAATCTGGGAACAGTGAAGGAGGATGCATTCCATCTATACCCCAACTGTCTCCACAACTCCAGCCAAGGTATGAATCAGAAATCCAAAGAGGGTTTTTTTTGGTTTTTTTTTAAGTTTATTTATCTATCTTGAGAGAGAGAGCATGACCAGGCAAGGGGCAGAGAGAGAGAGAGAGAGAGAGAGAGAGAATCCCAAGCAGGCTCTGCACGGTCAGTGAGATCTCTGAACTGTGAGACCATGACCTGAGCCAAGATCAAGAGCAGGACACTTAAGCCCTACAAAGAGGTCTTTTCAAATTATACATATATATAGCCCTGCCTCCAAGTCCTCTGCAGACCCTTCAACTATCTCCTACTAGAAAATCACCATAGATCATTAAAGAGTATAATGGACATGTGATCAGGATCCAACATAAAGTAAGGTAACAATTGTATCACTCTACAATCCAGACATCTGACCAAACTGAACAATTCTACAAAATTTGAGTCTTGGACACCACTGAGGAAACACGACTTCTAAGGCTCTTTTCCATTCAACAATTTCTGTAATTCTTTAGTGGAAATAGTACCTGTCCCATTCTATGGGCATTTGCACATGACCCAGGTTAGACCAATCATCCCTCTGGTCCAGTGAGTAGGCATGAGACTTACCAATCAAAGTGCTTCCCTGGGATTTTTCAAAATGAAGCTAAGCATGAAAGTGCCTTTTCCACTTTGGTTATGAAAGTAAAGTACGTGAAACCAAAGCTTCCAGAGAGCACCCCCCCCCCCCCCACTCCGGGGACCAGCCAGGCTAAGAAAATAAAGCTGGTGCACAGAGACAAATGGAGATTAAGGAAGATACGAGAGAGTCCTGAAGGGATTTTGGGGTCTGATTACAGGCAAGCCTATGAATTCCCCTTTCCCCCTTAAGCAGTTTTGAATTGGATTAAGTTGGAATTTTCTGCTTCCAAACAAGAAGGTCTTGCTAATTCCTATGCTGTTTTAAACTGTAAACTCTGGGAGGGTAAGAACCGGGCTTGAAAGACATTATATATGAAATATGCTATCTGAAGAGTGCCATATGGTCATAGCAGCAATGAGGACACTGATAAACAAACTCTAGTGAACGCTGACCGTACCCCAGACACTGATTTAGCACGACCACAGTATCTATGATATAAATACTAGAATAGTATCTCCATTTTTATAGTTGAGGAAACTGAGGCACATAGATGTGAGGTAACTTACCCAAGATGGCAGAACTAAAAGGTCACTCAGCCAGGATTTGAACCAAGCACGCTGGCTCCAGAGCCCACACTCTAAACCACCATAGCATTCTTCCACACCATGACAAGTCTGTTAGCTAAGTTCCTACCAACATAGCCTCCAGATTAAAGTGGAGACCAAAATTACTCTCAACTTTGAGAATGTTTGACCTTTTGAACATGCCAATTGCTCTGACATTTCAGATCTTAGTCAAAGGAGCCGCATTTCACTTCTGAGATTTCCATGTGAATTTCTTGGAAAATACCCTGAGGAAACAGCTCCATCTGTAAGTAAATGGAACATGATAAATGATGACAGTCTAATGGGAAGTACCTTACAAAGGCTGAAAACCCTGAGCTATTTCTGCTTGACCTGTGGTTTGACCCAGAGTCAATCACTCCACCCTTAACCTCTCTGGGCTCTGTTTATTTTTGATTTAATAAATGGTAATTTCCAATGTCCTCCCACAATAGGAGGAGTGCATTTTTAAGGCAATTTATGGCAATTCACAATATTCTCCGTGTTTCTTGGGAGATATTAGCTAGACATAAATGTAAGAGAAATTTGTAATCTCACTGCCATAATATTAACTGAAATCTACTGAGTGCTCATCATGTCCCATCACTCCACAATGTATATGAGTTAGTCCATTCAAGCCTCACAACAACCTTACGTTGCAGATACTACTATTATTCCCATTCAACAGGTGAGGAAACAAGAGGTGGGGGATCAAATTATTTGTGGATGTGTGATGATTAATATTATGTGTCAACTTGGCTTGGCTGCGGTGCCCAAATGTTGGTCAAACATCATCAATCTAGGATTGCTGCGAAACCTTTTCAGATGAAATTAACATTTCAATCAGAGTCAATAGACTGTGAGTAAATTACCCACCCTAATATGGGGGGGCCTCTTCTAATCAGTTGAAGGCCTTAAGAGAAAAAACACTGAGATGCCCTGAGGAAGAAAGAATTCTGCCTCTTGACCGCCTTTAGGCCTGAGCTGCAATCCCGTCTCTTCCCAAGGTCTCCAGCCCCTCAGCCTGCTCTGCAGAATTCAGATTTGCCAGGCCCCACATTCACGCAAGCCAATTCCTTAAAATCTCTCTCTCTCTGTGTCACAGTCTCTTGTACGTAGGTATATACCTATACAGCCTATTGGTCCTGTTTCTCTGTTAAACTCCACCTAGTATGCAGATACACACAGTAACTGGAAAAGTTTGGATGTAAACTGAAACAACCTTATTATAAAGCCCACCCCAAGCTTTTTTTTCAACTCCTCATAAAATTTTCTTTAACCATTCTCATTCTGTATGGGGCCATGACCCTAGCGTGTCTGAAAACTGGCAGGACCACTGGTCTGACAAAGAGGATGAGAGGTATTCTAAGAATTTCCTTCTCTTGTCCACAGTCTAAATGTAATCAAGCTCCATCAGATGTCTTTGGATCCTTCCCCTCAACCTATGTGATCTGTCATCACTCTGTTAAATTTCACTGTCTCTAGTTATTTAGCTTGCCATATACCCACTTCCCTATGCAGGGAGACTATAGGGAAGACTGCTCTAGCATTTTGAGGCCACTTTGAGATTTGACTGTGGGTACATGTCTCTTGTAGCGGGAGAAGGAGTTGAGCTAGCAGAAGGTGGAGTAGCAAAGTAGAAAGAGCAGACTCTGAAATCAGGCAGGTGTGGGTTCAAATCCTGACTTTACCACAGACTCACTTTACAACCTTGAACCATGGCTTTAAGTCCTTCAACCTCACTTTTCCTACCTGTGAAATGGGGAGAGCCATACCTATCTTGAAGCATTGTTTTGGAAGTCAAGGAAATACTTACCAGAGTACACAGAAGGTGTTTAATAAGTCATAGCCCTTATTGCTGCCACTACTTCTGCCTTAGAATGTAAAGCCTAATGTCTGTTTCCTAAGTTCACCGATAATCAGACAACTGTTGTTGTCTGACCATATTTCACTGACATTGCTGTGATCTGGGGTGAAGGCTAAGTCTACAATTATTCCATCTCCTATTTGACTTGACAGCATGTCACAGAGAATGCTTGAAAAACCCTAGGCTTCCTTTAGAGACCACACAAAAAGAAGGTTAAGGGTGGATCAGAAAATCAATTTAGTTTCCATCTAGGCAGCCTTCTGCTATAACGTTTCTCAAACAACATAATGGCTCTGCGGAGCTGATGACAGAGGGCAACAGACGAAACAGCCCATTTTTGATGCAAGCTTGTCCCTCGCATCTTAGCTGGCATTCCAAGGACAGCGGTTTCCTTAGCACCAGGGCCAATACTTGTGGAAATGGTGCCAATCAGCCAAGCTCAGATGTGCCCTGAACCTCTCTGAGCCAAGCTCTGGGCTATGTATACTGCCTGCCGCCTATACTGTAAGTCTGTAAATAAAGTTTGTTTTTTCTCACTCTACAATGAATTCATGATCCTTATAAAATGTCTGGGAAAAAATTAAAAAGTAGAAGAAAAAAAACTTTATTCATAGTTTCAGTAATCAAAGACAACTAAGTCAATATTTCAGTAAATTCTTTGCATTTTTTATTAATTTTCAGTATTCGTGAAGCTGTGATTATACATCCCATTATTTATTCAATCATGTTACACCCTAAAACAGAAGGTGGAAAGCTACAGACTACAGGCAAAATCTGGACCATGCCTATTCCTCTATTTTTTGTTTTGTTTTGTTTTCAAATGTTTATTTATTTATTTTGAGAGAGGGACACACACAGTATGCACGTGAGCAAGAGAGGGCAGAGAAGAGAGGGAGAGAAAGAATCTCAAGCCGTCTCCACATTGCCAGCACAGAGCCCAAACGAGGGGCTCGATCTCACAGAACCACGAGGTCATGACCTGGGCCGAAATCAAGATTTGGACATTTAACCGACTGAGCCACTGAGGCACCCCTGACTAAATAAAACTTTACTATAATACAGCCATGCCTACTCATGTCCCCAGGGTCTATGTTTGCTTCTGCATTACAATGGCAAAAGTTGAGTAGTTGAAACAGAGACTGTATGGTCTGGAAAGCCTAAAATGCTTACTATCGAAATCCTTGCAAAACAAGTTGATCAACCCGAACTTTAGATATGTACTACTGTGTGGGGCAGTGGGGGGTCCTACCTCCGCCCCATCTTCTGTGTGCCCACATCCTAACCATCTTTCAAGCTCCAACACAATTGCTACTGTAGCAGGGACGCTGCTTCTTATACCCCCAAATGGAAGTCAGCTCTTCCCCTTTTACATCCCCACTAGAACTTGATCCCTACTCGTCTTAATATATTCTCCATTTTCTACCATTTTTCCATGTATGTATTTTTAGAAAGTATCTTCTCTCATTTATTAGACTCTATTTCACCACATCACTGAGCTCAGTGTCTAGAACTGAACACACAGCTCAGTATACATTTACTGAACAAAAGTATTAAGATACGATGCCCATCCTTCAAGAATGCACAACCTAGTAGGGAGAAATACCACCAACCACATTAAAATTATTAAGGATGGTTTTGACACAAGAATTGTAAGAGAAGGAGCTGTGGGTTGGGCTGGTATAATCAGGGAAGGCTTCTTGAAAGAGTCGGGAATGAATTCAGCTTTAAAGGGTGATTTTTAACTGCACAGAGAAAGAATAGGTGGCAGGGAGGAATAAAGACAGGAGGAAGGAATGTGCACAGCTTTGTGTAACCATGAAGAAAGATCTCCACAGGGGGAGGGTAAGTTCAATCAAGAGAGGAAAACAGTAAAGACAGATTGTGTGTGGCCAGAAAAATGTAGGACCTTAATAAGCAACAATATAATCACTAAACAGGAACCTGAGCTCAGATCCCAAAACAGCAGTGACCAACCTGTATACCCCTTAGTTGATAACCTGTTTATAATTCCACAGTGGAACATCGTCAGTTCACTTCTGCAACACTGTATCTTAATGAGAGTCATTTGTAAAACATTTGAATGAGCCTGGTCCCTGGCTCAGAAATGACGGGAAGGTAAATACGAATCCTCTCAAATATGAATCTGCTCACCCTGTGGTCTCCCACAGGATTTTGTACATAATCTTCTTCACTGCACAAACCATGCCCTCCTGTAATTGTTTCTGTTTACATGTTCATATTCCCCACTAGGCGCCAACTTCTCCAGGATACCTTAGTCATGGATTGTTTAATTAGAAGAGGGAAAAAAAAAAGCCCACTTTAAAAAAAAAAAAAAAGGGCAGCTTAAGAGCAACTTCTATTAAGCCCGCAGTTGTATCGTCTATGCCACAACTGGGGGAGTAGAGACAGTTAGTACCAGATGTAGGAAGTCCTCAGTCTCTCTTCCTGCAGCCTTCTGTGTTTTCCTACCTGCCAAGCCCTGGAGCTTTGGCCCTCTGACCCCACAGAAACTCATACTCCTCTCTAAAATCATGGGTTCCCCAGGATTCACATTTTTCCCTATATATCTCATAAACTGTTTAGCTTTCAGTGCCATACGATGCAGCTGGGGCCATGAGCTTACCCGGGTGGAAAAGCACAGCCCCCAAGTTGAGAATGCTACCACTACTTTACAGGGAAATTTTGGAGACCATAGTGGGGCAAAGTGGATGGAACAGTACAGAAAGAGTGACTCCAAAGAGGTGGACTTTGAACATAAAGTTTTAAGAATACCTTAAGAATTTTACTTATATTTTCCTGTTCACTACAAATAAGAAAATTCAAAAGCATAATATATGAGAGAAAAAACACGATGATTAAAAAATCTAAAGGTGGGGCACCTGGGTGGTTCATTTGTTTAAGCATCCAACTTCGACTCAGGTCATGATTTCATGGTTTGTGAGTTCAAGCCCCGCGTCAGGCTCTGTGCTGACAGCCCAGAGTCTGGAGCCCGCTTTGGATTCTGTCTCCCTATCTCTCTTCCCATCCCCTGCTCACGCTCTGTCTCCCTCTCAAAAGTGAACAAACATTAAAAAAAGTTTTTTCATCTAAAAGAGTTCTTCAATAAGCAGAAAACAAAAAATCTAAATAATGAAAAGGCATTGTGCCATAGTGTAAGTGGCAGATTTTGTCTTTCTGAGAGGTAGACTTACAGGTGACTTTCATTTAATGAAGTGTTGCTTCCTTTTGACTCCTGGTTAGAAGGCTTTGGATTGCCAGATCTTTAAGCCACAACTCAAAATAACATTGAAGTACAGGACCAATTCTGCCTGGCTGCGTCAATCTCTGGGTTTTGCTTTCAAATTCTCAGGAGAGAGAACACCCTTGTCCCGGGCTTTCATCCCCGATCCCCACCCCCCCCCGCCCTCCCCCACCAACTGAATCAACTGGAAGGAAGGGGAATACAACCAGCATAGATTAGGCAAGGAAAACTTAGGAGGACAAGATGGAGACCCAGTCAGGATGCCCAAAAAAGGGAGGAAAGAAATGGGTCTGGACCAGAAGCAAATGAGGTACACACCTCTGTCCCAAGTGGAGGAGAAATAACATACCACAACCAGGCTCCTCTTTCACTTGGTATTATTATTTTAGGTATTTTGGTTTTCGGTTTTTTGGTAAATCACTCGTATCTCTTAACAGACCACCTGTGGATTTTTTTCACAGACTCAGTTCTCAACTAATTCTTCAGTTTTATTGAAGAGGAATTTAAACATCCCCGTACAGCAGATATCACTTGGTGATTCTCTATACCATCCCTTCACCTGTACCAAAATGGTGGAAAGCTTGGAAACTACACTGCTAAGAATTTCTTACTGCCACAGTTCCAGTAAGATGCAGCCAGTCAGACACCCTCATGTGAGATCCAGAGGGAGAAGCGAAGGGGGAGCCAGGACCGAGAGAGCAGAGGTAGGCAGTCGTGCAGGGGCAGACACGGCAGACAAGGGTATGCTAGGGGCTTCCAGCAATCTTCCTGAAGGTCACCCACTTAGAAGCGACAGCCAAGTGAGATAACCAACAGCTACTGACCTGCACTTGTTTGCACTTTTGGGATGTCTCCCTAGTCTTTTCAATAGTGGTCAAACCCTTTAATCTCCTTTATTAAATGGTTTCCTATTCAAAATATCTAAGGTGGCTTCTGTTGTCTTCACTGAACCCTGAGTAGCACCTCTTTTTAAATAGCAGTTCTCAAACTTTAATGTGCATAAAAATAACTTGTGTAAAAATTCAGATTCAGCAGAGCTGGAATCAACCTAGAAAGCCACATGTTTAGCAAGTATTCCAGGTAACTCTGATGTAGGGTTTCCTCTCCAGGAAACCCTGCTTTAATATTAAAGTGAGGACCCCTGAGCCCTACACACTCAATCTCTTTTTATTCTGATGCCAAATCAATTAAACAGCACCCTTTGCAAGCCAGTGGCCAAAACAGAGTTTATTCCTATCTGGAAGTGTGCTCATCATAACCTTCAAATTTTTTGGCTCACCAGAAACACGTTCTCTCCAAGGAATAACTTATCTATGAGGTGCAATAGGGTTTAAAGATGAAGGAGGCAGGGTTAGACCAGGGATCAAATCTTGGCTTTCCACTGATTGGTGTATGACATTAAGTAGGTCACTTAACCCAACTGATCTTTGACCTCATCTGTGAACATGTACCTCACAGAGTTGATTATCACACACATAATAGGATTGATTAATGTCTACCTTTCCCACTGGAAACCCATAAAGGTAGGAATTACATCTAGTACCTTTGTTGATTTACCATCATTCAACCTTTGTTCAATAAATAATTATTGAGCGCTTAATGTATGGCAGGCTCCAGACTGTCTCCAAATGAGGATACAGTGCCTAACTTAATGTTTAGAACAGGCCATGCTTACAACATTTTGTTCAGCAGCAGCATCAGCTACAATCAGTGGCTTGCTTTTACAAGCTTATTGTAAGGGCTCCTGGGTGGCTCAGTCGGTTTAGTGTCAGACTTCAGGTGAGGTCGTGATTTCATGGTTCCTGAATTCGAGTCCCACGTTGGGCTCTGTCCTGACAGCTCAGAGCCTGGAGCCTGATTTTGATTCGGGGCCTCCCTCTCTCTCTCTGCCCCTCCCCAACTCACGCTTCATCTCCCTTTCTCTCAAAAATAATCAAACATTAAGAAAAAAAAATTAAAGCCTATTGTAAATCGCAGGTACGTTAGCAAGTCATAAAGGGAAAACAACCATGTGTTAAAAATAATACTTCATATAATAGTAGCAGGTGTGATGGGAAGGAAGTAGTTAGTTAAATCCTTCCATTTGAGCTAACCTGGCTGGTCTTATCTGCTCAATGGCAGCTGTACAGGTAGCATGGCTCTCAGAGCAAGACAAGCAGGAAATGATCACTGTCACTCAATGGTAGGGAGATTTTCTAATTTGGAGTTTTAATTTCTCATTCTCTGTCTTGTGGAATGCTTCCCAGATCAGGCTTCCAGCACCTGAGGGGAAAGACCCTAGACACCCACTAATTTGAAATGGAGTAGCAGTTCACACCCCTTCTAGCTCCCTGAGCTGTTGCACTTCTGGGCAAATAACCTGACCTGTCCCAGATTGGTACACGAGGGCAGAAGACACCTGTTGCCTGAAAGGAACCCTTGTGCCCTCCAGCCTCCTGCGTGGATGAGCAGACACCACAGTTGATGGCAAAGAACCTCTACTTACATCTTCATGCACTGAAAGTGACCAGGCCAGACCCTGGGAAATATTTGGGCATAATTCACTCCCAGTAACCCAGGCCTCCCTTCAACCGGTCCCTTACACCCAATTGCAAGATGCTTTCCCAACAGGCAAACACCCAGAGTCATTTTGTATCTTACCCACAGTGTTCCACTTTTCATGTTCAATTATATGCCAACCTTTTGACTTTCACAAAGGGCTAGCATGCCTCCGGTGCTTACTAAATTCCAGGCACCATCATACTGATTCTTCATAAGAACATTATGACACAGCATATTTTTTACTGCTTTACAGAGGAGGCAATGAGGACCCAAAGCCATACAGCCAGAAAGTTGCAGGCTTTGCTCTGACTTCAGAACATACACTCTTCACCACTCTACTGCACTGCCTCCTAATACTTATCTGTGAAAAAGAAAGTATTACACTGAGTTAAAAGCAGTTGCTGAAAAACATTTTCTGTTAAGGTCCAGACAGTAAATATTTTAGACTTTGCCCGCTATCAGGTCTCTGTCATGACAGCTAAGCTCTGCTGTGTGTGAAAGCAGCTACAGGCGACAGGAAAATGAGCGGGTATGCTGGCTGTGTTCCCATAAAACTTTGTTTACAGAAATAGGCAGTGGGATAGACTTAGCCTACAGACCATGGTTGCAAATACCTGAGTCAGAGGAATGTCAGGCCAAACAGATAAAGGCTGGCAGGCTCAGACTAACGGTGAACCTGCCTCCATTGTTTGGGGTTTCGTGCCCCAGAAGACACAGTTTCTACTTCTCCTTTGCAGCCACTACCTCCCAATCACAAGCTCCCACTCTCCTGCTCTCCTAAGCAGGACATGATCGAGATGAGCCCAGTGAAGTTCCTGTGCGTCTTCTTCACTGAGAAGAGAGAAAATAGACTCATCAGCCTCTCTCACTGCTGGGCCCCTGTGCTTTCACTCAAGCGTTACCATTCATTAACTCCCTTCTAGAATGCCCTCTGCACCTTTTACCATATGACCTGGGTCAGGCTCCCCTTCTCCCCGCATGCCTTTCCCTCATGTGGATGAGGGTTGGTAACACGAGAAATAGAAAATGAGATGGGAAGAACAACTGGAAACGTTAAAACATGGTCTGCTGGTAAGGCTAATGACAGTAGATGTATGTATATATACCGTCCACCATTTATGCATTAAGACCATGCAACACAATAACAACTATGAACACTGATTGGGAGGTAGGAACTTTGCTGTAAGTTGTATTTGATTACAACCATGAGCTGTGTTCATGCTTGGAGATTTCACAGTTTGTTACACATGAAGCATGAGTGTGTCTGCTAACAATTAAATCTCAGGATAAAGAGCACCAGTCCCCATCCTTAGTTTTTGCTCACATTTTTCAGATAATCCATATAATGTCTGTACTAATAAAAGAACACATCTTGTTGTAAGGAAGTACACTGTAGTGTGAATGCAACACTGGACTTCCAATACTAATTGCAGCCATTCGTCAATGTGCCAGGCACAGTACTATACAGATTGCATAAAATATCTCATATTAACCTCAGCAACTTCATGATGCATTATGATCATGTCTATATTACTAATAAATAAAATGAGGTTTGCCCTCAGAGTAAGTTTTTCACACTGCCTCCATGAAAGTATAGGGTAGTGCTGTCACAGTCTCCATTCCTCCCCCCACCACACACATACACACACACACACACACACACACACACACACACACACACACACAAAATCAATGTACCTTCAAGAACTGACAAACAATTTTTAAAATATCCATGGCTCCTGTCATGAGATCAGAGCCTACATAAACTGCACAGGAGCTCCTCTGGGATCATCAATCATCACTTGACTCTGATGTCAACCTCGTATGAACAAACTGAATGCTCTCAGTGGGTCAGCATGACAGACGCTGACGATCCATTTCAAGGTATCAGGAAGAAGATAGCAAGCAGTTACGGGCAAAGGATTCAATGTCCCCATACCAACATGAGTAGATCTTAAAAGCACAACATTCATTTTAAAAAGTGAGCAGGTCAAATATTTGACATCATACCACTTACACAATTTAAAAGTACATGCATGTAAAACAGCAGTGCACATTTTGGAAGACATACACACACAAAAAGAGGAAGTACCAATTAAACAACTAGAACGGTTGCTATGGTGAAGGGAGGAGGTATAGCAGGGCATAGAAAGTAGGTATAAAGTAGGGAATGAAGTGAAGAAAAAGAAAACAGCAGGGGTCTTGCAAGGAGTAATATGGATCATGCACCATTTACTAAGACATATCATTATTCAATCCACTGAGACTGAGATCGAAGAAAGAATAGAAAAGAAAAAAAAAAAAAAATAGAACAGATGCCTCCCATCCAAAGGATAGCCAAACAATACGAATGATCATGGTAAAGAGACCTGTGTTGGAAGGGTAGGGGTGTATCCAGTCTGAATCAGCTGCAGCCCCAAAACAATACAACCTGGACTTCTAGAAAATAAAGAATGTCTGTAATGTAGTCTTGACAAAACAAGGGCACAGCCATAGGCAATGCAAAATTACTCTTACTGAGCAATGGTCCTAGCCCTGTAATATTTTCTCAGGGATAAACCGACAGCTCAGTAATAGACTGAAGAGACACAGCCATTAATATATACACTGTACTAATCCATTTCTTAAATTAACATTGTATAAAATTAAATGTCACACAAACAAGATATACTTGTTCATTAAACATAGTTGAAAAGAGGGAAAAGGTAGTGATCTCTGAAGCTAATGGGCAGCCTTAACCCGGCCAGGCATATTGGGAATCTCTGTGGCACGAACTAATGCAAATAGGGAGAAAACCGTGTCATGTCCCAGTCAGATATTGTTTTTAAAAAGGTTAGATCAGGGGCGCCTGGGTGGCTCAGTCGGTTAAGCATCTGACTTCAGCTCAGGTCATGATCGCACGGTCTGTGGGTTCAGGCCCCGCATCAGGCTCTGTGCTGACAGCTCAGAGCCTAGAGCTTGCTTCAGATTCTGTGTCTCCCTCTCTCTCTGCCCCTCCCCTGCTCATGCTCTGTCTCTCTCTGTCTCAAAAATAAATAAAAACTTAAAAAAATATAATAAAAAATAAAAAGGTTAGATCATGGCATAAGGGGAGTCTTTGCTTCCTCTCAATTTTCCAAAATCACACGTTTGATCATCTCTAGATTAGTCATAGCTGTCTTTTTAAATTTTTTTAATGTTTATTTATTATTTTTGAGAGAAAGAAAGAAAGAGACATAGTATAAGCAGGAGAGGGGCAGAGAGAGGGAGACACAGAATCCGAAGCAGCTCCAGGCTCTGAGCCTTCAGCACAGACCCTGATGCGGGGCTCGAAACCACAAACCGTGGGATCATGACCTGAGCCGAAGTTGGATGCTCAACCAACAGAGCCACTCAGGAGCCCCAGCCACTAGCTGTCTTAAGAGCCAAACACTACTGAATAGAGTAAGAACAGAGAGAGAGAGAGAGTGAGAGAGAAAAATGGCTCTCTCACACAGCTCAGCTGACAATGGAGCTTAGAGGGAACTCACTCACTTTCAGATGTATGCCTGACCGCATTCTCTCAAAGTTAAGCCCCCTACTTGTGCTGTCACCATCTACATGCTCACTAACCAGGAACATCAAATTTGACAATGAGAGTTTCATAGGAAGGATGTTTGTATCCTGTGCCAGACTCCACAATACTGATTTGCTAGCAAGTAAAGCATGTGCACGAAAATTAAAAAGCAAAGAACAACTAAAAATAAAGGGAGGGGGCACACAAATGTTTCCAGAAAGCAGGAATTTGTAACTTTAAAGAAGTTATCACTTATTGAGTGCTTACCATATGCCAGGCATGGCGTTGGGCATCCTACACTGAATCTTCTTCCCTTCTATCCTATGGCATGGACATTGCAATGATCCCATTTCTGAGAAAGTGGGACAACAGTTGTAGAGGTTGGGAATACGCCCAAAGATATATGGGGAATACATGGTAGAGGAATCTAAACCCCTGATTCCAGAGGCTTAGTTAGACCACCAAACCACATTCTCTCCTGACACAGCAGGATGTGGTACGATAACTATATTTTGAGGGCTGGCAAAAATTTAGTTATTATCTAATCCAAATTCCTGATTATGTCAAGGAGGAAACAGACTAAGGAATGCAAAGTAGCATGCCTAATATCACCCAACTATTTAATAGTAGAGCCAGGATTCAAATCTGGGCTTCCTGACTTCTGGGCAGGGCTCTCCCACTATGCAACACTGGGTCCCAGTGTATGCAATGAAGTCTGTCCTGAAGGAAGCACATTAAATAAGCGTGTGTAGCCTGTAGGATAGAGGAGATGTTCAAGTTTCCCACCTGTAGTAGATTCCCTGCCTTACCAAAGTACAAGTCTTGCATAGCATTTTTTTTAACGTTTATTTATTTTTGAGACAGAGAGAGACAGAGCATGAACAGGGGAGGGGCAGAGAGAGAGGGAGACACAGAACCCGAAGCAGGCTCTAGGCTCCAAGCCATCAGCCCAGAGACCGACGCGGGGCTCGAACTCACAGACCGCAAGATCGTGACCTGAGCTGAAGTCAGACGCTTAACCGACTGAGCCACCCAGGCGCCCCTCTTGCATAGCATTTAACGATCCCATTTCAGGGCCTCAAACGAAGCTAATGAAAGAAAATGCAGGGTTAATATGCCTCCTCTGAACTGTCGGGGGAGCGTTCCTAATCCTAGAATTCACTCTCCATTCCCTGTCTCAATACTTAATAACCGTCGAAAAGGACTTTGATCAGCAGATGGATTATGAGATCCCTGAACCCCTGGAATGTTCCTTGCTAGCCACCTAGATGACAGTGGACACCAGCCTGACAAACACAGATGCCTGCATGAGACAGGCATGTGACCCAAATGAGTGACGTAGAGACGTCCAAGAGGGTGCAAGACGAAGGTGTGGTACAAGCTATGCCTAACTGGTGTGCACATGTTTCCAACATGTTTCCCACAGAGGGGTGAGCTGTTCCTCCGTTCCTGTCCACTGTTTCCACAGAGACACACAAGCCCATGTTGCTAGTTTCACCAGTGCCGAGAGACACAATGTCAACATGCAATTTTGTATAAAATTTTCCGATTTTTCAAATATATGATCAAGCGAAACCTGGTTTGCTGGTTTCCAGCTTTTTAACTCTGGTGTATGTATTCTGAGCTCTCATACCTACTAAAAGTCAGAATTTCTTTGTCCTCTCAGACAACAGGTTTCTCCCAAAATTTTATTTTTTAGTATTTCTATGTTTGTTTCTAAACGCCCATCCCGTTATAGTATAAGCTTCTTGAAAACTGAGTTCTTTCATGATTCCAAGTCTCTAGTACATAGTTGGTAATCAGTACTTAAGGAAAGGAAAGAAGTTGATTTTTCCCAAAAGATGAAGCTATATGTGTTCTTTAAATCAGTCAACAAATACTCCTTGAACACCTTTCATCATAGCCAGGGACTGTGTTAGCTGCTGGAAGCCCAGCCGTGAAAACAATGACACATTCCGAAACTCCCAGCTCTATCAGCACTGGGAGACACTTCCTAGACTTTACGGCACTTGCTCGCACATCCTCTATTATTCCGAAGTTCAGTAATATCCCCCGCTTTGGAGAATAAAACACTGTTTTACCTAAATTTATTGAAGGTAGATATATTAATCAACGCTCTTTCAGTTCACAATTGCAGGAAGAATCTCACTGTAACTACTAGCAAGAGAGAGGGAGAGAGAGGGAAGGAAGGAAGTAAAGGAGAAAGGGGGAGAAGGAAGAAGAAAAGAAAGAAGAAGGCAGGGAGGGAAGGAAGGAGGGAGGGAGGGGGCATTTGCTCATATAACCAAAAAATGTGGGGATAAACCTTATGACTTCAGGCACAGCAGGATCTACGGACTCAAGCACTGTCAACAGGGATCAATTCTTAGGCTCCAGTTATAAATACAAACATTGTCATCACTGGCAACACAAGACTCACACTCCAGACCTTAGCAATACCAGAGGAAAAGAGCAGCTTTTCTCCAACAGCACTGCTGGAAAAGCCCCAGGGAGGATCCTCACTGGTCCAGATTGCCACATAATCCCTTCATGAACTAAGAACCACAGGAGAGAAGGATTCTGCTAACATAAAAGCAAAATGACATACAAAAACAACATGAGCCCCCAAAATTACTAATAAAGAAAAAGCTACCTTTCTGGCTATCCTGAGGAAATGGATCTTGACCAAGGACTATTTTGGTCAAGTCAAAATATTCTCTGTGTTAAGTCAGCAAGAAGGAAATACAGTCATCTCTTTTCTAGGATGTAATGGTTATGTTTGATTCCAATAGTTTCAAGTTCTACATTTAATTTCTACCTTAGAATCTCTTGAGGATTATTAACAAAAAAGGAGCTCACTTTTTAGGATGGTGGATAGGATATATCCAGGATATATAGGAGATACATATATATATGAAACCTGTTAACCCAGACCTTGCTGGACTTAATTGTTCAGTGGTCAATTAAGTCCAGCAAGGTCTGGGTTAACAGGTTTCATACACACACACACACACACACACACACACGCATACATATATCTATTATTTAAGAGAGAGAGAGAGAGCACGAGCAGGAAAGAGGGGAAGAGAGAGAGAGATTGAGAATCTCAAGCAGGCTCCATGCTCAGTGCAGAGCCAGATACAGGGCTCAATCCCACAACCCTGGGATCATGACCTGAGCCGAAATCAAGAGTCAGGCACTCAACTGACTAAGCCATCCAGTTGCCCCAAATATATTTCTTTACCGAAGAACTCCTCAGAGATAGTACTATACTAATGGGTATCAAAAGTGGTGACATAGTATGCTTTAGCTCTCAAATTAACTCAGCCATGGAACCCAAGATTCTCAAAGAATCCTGTAGGACTGGTTCTACAGAAGACACACTAGAAGCCTCCACTCCACAATGAGATGAACATGACTAGTTTTCTCTGTGCTTTTGAAATCTGGTATACAATGTTGTTAAAACAGTGCAGATTTTCGCTCAGCACTGTCTTTGAATCTCAATTTGTTACCTTTTTCCTAGATCAAATGACTTACACCTCCCTGAACTTCAGTTCCTTCATCTAAATAAAGTGAGGTGATATGACTTGTCTAAGAGTTGTGGAATAAGTAGAACACACTAGTGGGTGCAAGTTTCATTTCACTTTCTTTTTTTTTTTTTTAATTTTTTTTTTTAAAGTTTATTTGTTTTTGAGACAGAGAGAGACAGAGCATGAACGGGGGAGGGTCACAGAGAGAGGGAGACACAGGATCTGAAGCAGGCTCCAGGCTCTGAGCTGTCAGCACAGAGCCTGACGCGAGGCTCGAACCCATGGACCATGAGATCATGACCTGAGCCGAAGTCGGACGCTTAACCGACCGAGCCACCCAGGCGCCCCTCATTTCACTTTCAACTGTCTTAGTCCTGATATAAACTTCTAATTTAGCAAACAGTGGTAATCCATACTATGCTCCTATTTCCCAGTATGAATGCAAGACTGACCCAAAAGTGTCCACTAGTACAGACTCAGATGAAGGTTAGAAGAGGGAAAAAAGCCAAATATCTTTGGTGACTTGAAACAGGATAAACTATTAAAGAAGAGAGGTGGACTCAAAGTCAGGTTTGGATGATCTGATGACCTTCACAAGTTACAAAAACCCACTAAGCCCCAATTTCCTGGTGTATAAAATGGGGATAATTATACCACTTCAGATGGTTGTTGACAAGATAATGCACATAAAACACTTACTTACTGAGCCTGGTATATAATAAGCACTCTATACCCCTATCAGTCAAGGCTACCTATATTCAGCTACTATAATAATCAACCCCCAAAGCTTCAGTGACTGGGAGTAATTACAACTTATTTCTTTATAACACTCCATGTCTATATCATGCGAGCAGGGGAGTTTTGCTCAGCAATGTCACTCAGGGCCTCTCAGCCTGATGGAGCAAATGCCAACTCAAATGTTGCCAGTTCTCCAGAGGGTCTCATGCCCGCCATTAAATACCTGGCCTGAAAGTGACACATGACACTTCAGTTCACAGCTCAATGACCAGGACTAATCACATGGTCTCAAAGGGGCCAAGAAGTACAATCCTTCCTTGTGTCCTAAAGGAGAAGAAATGGAAATGTTTGCTAAGAAGCATTATTGCCCACCACAAGCATGTTAGCTCCCATGATCCAGAGCTTGTACAAATAGACATATCAGGAATATTCAGTGACTGCTTTGAAATGGTCAGCTGAGTGGGAGAACCAAGATTTTCCATTCGGTCAGCAGAATCACCAGGATATCTACAAAGAGATCC
The DNA here is from genome assembly GCF_018350215.1 of Panthera leo. Lineage (NCBI taxonomy): Eukaryota > Metazoa > Chordata > Mammalia > Carnivora > Felidae > Panthera > Panthera leo. The sequence goes on from NC_056688.1 coordinate 95,283,158, forward strand.
ATTATAAAGAAAAATGTGTAAAAACAGCAGCAAAGCAGCAATGAGCCCCCAGAGAAGGGAAAGGATATGCTCAGTCTGTAGTATGGCAACTAAAATAGGCACAGCAAGACCTATTAAATCTCTGTTTTGTTACCTATATCCTAGGTCAAATGGCTTACGCCTTTCTGGGCTTCAGTTTCTTCACCTATATAAAATGAGTTATTATGGCTTATAAGATAGGGTATGTCAGCAAGTCTAGGATAATACCCTGCTCACAGAACACACTTGTTAAAGTTAATTTCACTCCATTTTAAATTGACCTAGGTTTAATATAAACTTCTACCAAATGCGGCAAACTCCTGAACAAGATCTGCACAAAACTCCAATTACACCTTCTCTGATTTCAAAGATCTCTTTTTCTTGATAACAGCATATGTAGACAACTTGAAAAAACAAAAAGAATGATATCTGTAACGCATAGTAAATCTTCAACTAAATTATTCATGCTATTTGTTTATAAACAGCACAACCAGTCAACCATGAAGTTTAAATTGGGAAATCAATTTCCCTGCAAAATATTGCAGGTTATATGGAGTTGTCTTGAATGGCTGCAAGATGAATTGTTTTTATGACATCACTCACAAGAAGAGAACACTGCAACAGGACTAATACAGAAGCAATCATGAATTGTAAGACAGGAAGATATGTAGAAACTGGCTTGCTCCTTTTAGTAAAGGTTCCTAAATTTCTTACACCCTCCATAATCATCACCACCAGGGCTAATATGCCAGGCAAGTATAGAGTTGCTGCAGAAATGTGATCAAAGATTAGGAGTTACAATTGATTCAAGCCTCAGATTCTTACTAATCTAATAGTTTAGGCATTTTTAGAAATTTACCTGTCAAATTCATCTTCAAGGAAGTCATAACTCAAAAATCATCTGGAAAATAATAAACCAAATTATAGTTTTTAAAATATTTTAGCAGATACTACTGGTTATCTGTCCAACTTCTAGCCTCCTCTCTTTCCTTCTAACAAAATAAGAAATTATTTTCCAGCCTCTGCCCAGCTCCTTATGCCCATAGGCTTCAAAGGTCAAAGGTGGCTGACTCTTCCTCCCCAGATGTAAGTTGTGGATGAGCCTCTATAGTCTGAGTCAAACCTGCTTAGCCATACTGGATGCAGGAGTGGGCACATGACAAAATTCTGGCCAAGACTTGAGATGTCTATTAAAGGATTTCTAGATGAGGCAATGTCATTCTTGAAAAGGAAGAAAGGAAGGGAGGGAGGAAGGAAGGAGGGAGGGAAGGAGGGAAGGATTTGTCCCTCTTCTTCTCATATATGTTGCCCTGCACAGATCTAACATATGGACCTACTGCAGTCACCTTGCTTCCAGCATCTGAATGAAGGCACTGCTAAGGATAGAAAAGGAGAGAGATGAAAAGAGCTTAATTCCTTGAGGACATCTTTGAACAACTGAATCAACCAACTCTGAAATCTGACTTACTTCCAGACATCCTGGTGTGACAGTTTCCCAACTGTTTATATCAATTCGAGTTGCACTTTCTGATTACTGTAGGACAAAGCATCCTGATACAAAGGCCTTAAAGAGAATAAAAAGGCATGATGGACACTACTGTGACCACCCCCTGTCTATTGTCCCTTTGTACCTTACTAACATTTTTCCCTAATCTATTTAATATAGCTCAGTTGCAGATACACAGTCATTTCCAGACAATGAAATATATATGGATGTCTACTCTTGGGGCTTATGAGAAAGCTACTCTTTCTCTTATTAAAATAAGTTTGAAAAGGAAAGATTGTTCTCAAGGCCCTTTGCCTTTTGCTTTTTTCTGCCTCTTCCCACCTCATATGTGGACAGCATGCTCACAGGTTGAGCAACCAACATGCTAAGGGTGATAAGGGAGTAAATCAGAAGGACCCTGCATTGTTGATGCCCTCCTTGACCAACTGTGCTCTTCCTAAAAGATGTCCCTCCAGACTTTCTCAACAAATAAAGAAAAGAAACCCCTATTCAAATAAGCCCCCACAGTTAAGTTTCACTTATACAGCCAAAGCAACCCCAATTAAAAAAAAAATAAGCTAGTTATTTGTCAGCAAATAACAAAATAAAATAAAGATTGGGAGAAGTAGGAGTGGATAAACGTGCATGCCCTGGAAATAGACTTCCTGGGTGTGAAAGCTGGATCTGCCTTTTGCAAGCAATAGTATTTTAGACAAGTTACTTAATTTCTCCAGGCCTCAACTTCCTAATTGGTAAAACTGGGATAATAATAAAAATAAATCTACTCCAAAGAGTTAGAATTTAATAAGACGATCCATGTGGGGAAAAAATGAGCCTAGAACTCAACACATCACTTTGTCCAAGGAACACTGAATGCATCACCATGTATCAGACCCTTTTCTAGGTACTAAGACAGTAACAGTGGACAAAACAGACAAAAAGCCCCACTCTTGTGGAGTGTGCATCTTCTTGAGGGGGAAAATAGATAATAAACAACATAAGGAAAATGTACAACATGTTAGAGGTAAGAGCTATTAAAAATGAGTAATTCAGGGAGGAGAAAAATGGAGAATATTTGAGGGTGGGCTGTTGTGAGGTTAGAGTGCACGAGGAAAGCCTCACCTTTATGTCACCTTTCTAAGGTGGCATCCTTCAGCAAAGGGAAAATCTAGAGCAAAGACCTGAAGCAAGAGCTTCCCTAGTGGGTTCTAAAAACAGCAAGGAACACAATATGGCCACAGCAGAGATTTTAACAATTAGCTTGAAACCATTTATTCAGTCTCAGAAGCTAGTCTAGCAGTTTTAGATTTCAAACCAACCCTTTACAGACCATCAGAATCTGAAAGGATTATGGAAATAGAAAAACATTTATACGAAAATTTCCCCACCTTCATTTCTCTCCAAAAACTCGAGAGACTACCTATGTGATACCAAATGATTGGCTACATCTTAGTCTGCTCAGGCTGCCATAACAAAATGTCATAAACTGGGTGGCTTAAACAGTAGGCATTTATTTCTCAGAGTTGTAAAGGCTAGGAATTTCAAGACCGAGGTGTCAGCTGGCTCCATTTCTGTTGAAGATTCTCATCCTTGCTTGCAGATGGCTGCCTTCTCTCTGTGTCCTCATATGGCCTTTCCTCAGTGTGTGCACAAGGACAGACATCTCTTTTTCAAACTCTTCTTATGAATCCTATTGGATCAGGACCCTGCTCTTATAATCTCATTTAACCTTAATTTCCTTCTAAAAACCCTATCTCCAGTTGACCAAAATAATCAGTTATTTAGAGACACATAGATCCAGCCCAAAGTTTATTTGCCAAACAGATCCTTCAAACATTTGAATTCTATTAGAAATTAGGGAGATTTTTCTGGAGGAACATCCAGCAGTGCTAAAGAAGAGGAGTACTGATAGCCAGCACTGTGGAATCAGCCATGAGCCCACTCTTGCGGCTAATTACGAAAGGGGTTATCTCTTCGCAAACCATATGACTCCCTAGACAGACCTTATGAGAAAAGTGCTCGTGGTCATCGGTTTCAAGAAAGACACTGCCTTAATGTCTTACTCCCACTACATAATAGGAGCTCTAGCTGGTAGGAAATAATTCATACCAGTAAGCTACATTTTTTTTAATTTTTTTAATGTTTTTTATTTATTTTTGAGACAGAGAGAGACAGAGCATGAGCAGGGGAAGGGCAGAGAGAGGGGGAGACGCAGAATCCAAAGCAGGCTCCAGGCTCCGAGCTGTCAGCACAGAGCCCGATGCGGGGTGTGAACTCACAGACCGCGAGATCGTGACCTGAGCTGAAGTCGGAGGCTCCACCGACCGAGCCACCCAGGCGCCCCAATAAGCTACATTTTAATACAACTTCCACTGACCAATACTTTGAGAGAGATTATGGCAGAGTGGTTAAGAACACGGAACCAAACTGCTTAGGTCTGGTTCCCAGACCTACCCAGATGGATCCCAGGTCTACCACTAACTAGTCAACAAGTTAACTTACCTCTCTGGCTCTTCATCTCTCGTTATTAGAGTAAGGAATAGCACATCTAGATCATGGAGGTGTTATGAGGATTACATAGAGTTGAGCAACACAAAGCATTTAGAAAGGTGTCTGCTATATAGTAACTGTTCAATTAATGTTAACTGGCAGTATTAATTCATTAGGACAAGCCAATTATTTTTATGTATAGAATCATCCATATGTGTTGGCCTGCTGCTTTAAGGCCAAACATTTTGGGAGTTACATCTGTCACCCCACACAGTATGCAGAATAATGCCTCCCTCCCCAAGATGTCCAGGCCCTCATGCTCAGAATCTATGAATATGTTACCTTATACTGAAATAGAACTCTGAAATGAGGAGATTATTTTGAATTATCACATGAGTCCTAAAAAGGGCCATATAAAGTAGTGATTAAAGGCATAGGCTCTAGATCCTGAAAACCTGGGTTCAAACCTCATGCATCTATAGGCACCTCTGTGTCTTTTTTTCCATTTGAGAACAATGATGATACCAACTTCATGGGGTAATTTATGAGGGTGAAATGAGTTACAATATGTAAAATTCTTGGAATAGCATTTGGCTTAGTATAAGTACTATCTAAATGTCAGCTAAATAAAACTGTTACTTGAATATGTACAAACAAAAAACTAGGTAAAATATCTTCATACTTACATCTCTTATAAACCTTCAGAATCAAAATTAATTTATACATTATATTTAAACTACAAATCCAACTAACTCAAATAGTCAATATATAGTGTTTGGATTATGTATTTTTTTAAAAAAAATTTTTTTAACCTTTATTTTTGAGACAGAGAGAGACAGAGCATGAACGGGGGAGGGTCAAAGAGAGAGGGAGACACAGAATCTGAAACAGGCTCCAGGCTCTGAGCCATCAGCACAGAGCCCGACGTGGGGCTTGAACTCACGAACTGCGAGATCATGACCTGAGCCGAAGTCAGACGCTTAACCGACTGAGCCACCCAGACGCCCCTATGTATTTTTTAATAAATGAAACCAGTGCTCACTATAGCTGCTCAAAATGCTCCACATCTGGTTCTTCTGAGTCTGCCAGTTTTGTTTTTTGTTATTTTTTTAACATGATATATCATGGGATTATTCATTTCTCCATTTTTTCCCTTATCCAAACCACTGCACAAACTGCCACAGCATCATTTGGCCTTCCTTTGGAACAAATGTATCACCTGTATGATGTCTACTTCTGTTCTCGATCATAACTTAAGATTTTTGAAAAGTACTACTAGACGCAGCATAAATGCAAATGAGACTCCTGAAAGGGTCATACAGATAGACTAGAATTTGCCTATATGCTCTTTTTGGATTATCACGTACAATTAGATACCTCTTAAATGACCTCTGAGAATGTATCTTTATCCTTTAGTTTGAGAAATACTGCTCTATCCCGGAGTCGGCCTGCTACACCCCTTTCTTGCTCTGTAGGTAATTAACTTCCCTTTCCACAAAGCCCTGTGCACTCCTCCTCTCTGTCCTGGACTTTCCCCCACTTACTTATCCCAAAGGAGGGTTAATGATGTGATCTGTCAAGGCTAAGGACATTTGATAGAATCCTGACTTATATCCAAGATCTGTGCCTCTTAAGATTTTATTTGGTATGTATGAGTAAATTTTCTTATTTTCATTCACAACATTTAAGAAATTAGTTGGGCTAAAGACTACTTTCCAGTCTTATCTAGGTCACCACCACCCCTTAAGAAGACCTTAGTTGGTGGGGCGCCTGGGTGGTTCAGTCAGTTAAGTGGCCAACTTCGGCTCAGGTCATGATCTCACAGTTTGTAAGTTTGAGTCCTGCATGGGGCTCTGTGCTGACAGCTCAGAGCCTGGAGTCTGCTTCAGATTCTGTGTCTCCCTTTCTCTCTGACCCTCCCCTGCTCACACTGTGTGTGTGTGTGTGTGTGTGTGTGTGTGTGTGTGTGTGTCTCAAACACAAATAAACATTTTTTTAAAAAAATTAAAAAAAAAGACCTTAGTTGGGTGGCCTACCCCTGTTCTGCTCTGGGCAGTAAGGCAAAATCTTTCCTTCTTCAATATGATCTTCCTTTAAAGATCATTAGCTAGGATTGCTCCCCACCCCCCAGTACTTAAGTCAATGAGGGTCCAAGAAAATTTACCCTTAGCTAAGACAAAGGAAACCTCCTTATAATCCAACATCAGGAGACCACCACATGGAGGAAGACTAAAGCAAAATCTTCAAAGATTGCCATAAAGAATGTGCATTGACTCAGCTTTGTCCTTTGTTGGAGGACTTCTCCAGGGAAAGACTAATGCCGGACAAGATACAGGTATCCAAGACATTTAAGCCCTGCTCACCTGATCACTTACATGTTATATGTATATCATATGTACTATATGTATATAATATGTATAATATATATAACATGAACTGAAATACAAAATCAGGTCTTGCACCCAGAGCAGAGCTGCTATAGCATCCAATGGGAAACAAAAGCACAGAATTGGTGAACAGAACAGAGACAACAGAATATCCCACCTTTCCTTCCTTTAAGCTCATTCCCTCTCTCCACTAGTAACAGCAGTTGACATGCATTAACCACTTAACTCTGTACCAGGCACTGCTCTCAATGCCTTTATATTTACCTACAAGATGTGTGGTTTTATAATCCCCATTTGCCAGGGAGTCAGAGGAATTCAGTACAGAGAAGTTAAGCAACACAGTCAAAATCACACATGTACTGAGTGGAGAAGCCAGCCTGAGAATCAAGCCTTGAGGTTTTCACCACACTATGCTGCTGCTGCTGCTGCTGCTCAAAGAAACATGCATTCTAAGAAGGTCTGCCCCTTGAACTGTAGACTTCATTCATTGCAAGACAAAAAGCCTGCTTCACACTGGGAGGGGTTGGCAAACTCATAGTGACAGAAAGAAACAGAAGGAAAGGAAGAAAACAAAATGAAGACAAGACATGGACGGGGAGATGGGGTTTGGTCATCTTTTTGAAGCAAAGTGGTGTTTTCAGAGGAAAGATCTCCCTGTTCCAGGTCTGAATCCCTGTCTTGCTAATAAATGGTCCATCGAAGCAGCTGGCTGCACTCTTATCACTGCCATGGGAGTTATTTACACTAATCCCTTCTCTTGTAGCCTGGCTGGACAAGGATGAAAATCCCTAGCATCAGCTATTAAAAGAGACAGAGGAAACACACAAACCAATTTACAGGGTTTCACTTGACCAGTTTTCTTCATTTGAGTCCTATTAGCTCTGATAATGTATCCTCACTATTAATTGGCCAGGGAGAGCAAGGTAACGTCTGTGTGTGTGAATGTGGGCGCATGCCTTGTGGCCTTCAGTGCTGCTGAGATTCTAGCACGAAACCCAGAGAAGGTAGGAGAACATCTAAATGATCCTTCCCAGGTTTCATGAAGCATATGAGCAACCAAGTCAATGAATATTCCAAGGAAATATACCAAGGATGTACAGTATAGTGGAAGTTCTCTACAACTCTACCACTTTCTTGCTGTTCTTTGTGTGAGGCATTTTACATCCCCAAGCCTCAATTTCTTCAACTTTAAAATAGAGAAAGCTATATATTTTGTGTAGGAGTTGTGAGGATCAATGAGTCATGGGTATCATGGTCTTAGCACAGTGGCTATCAAAGACAAAAGCACTTGGTAACAACAAAAACAGCAACAACAAGAGTGATAATAATATTGGCTATTGTTAGCAGTGGTATTTTTCTGACTCCCATCTTCTTAAATGCCCTGATTCAGTTTTAAGAGGAAGCTTCAAAGGACCAGTAATTTGGAAGCATATGAACCACTTCCTGCGACTTTCCCCCTTCAAACTCAGCGTTATTGTTCTCTTCTCCTGACTGCCTCTTTTCACTGAAGTCACCCCCTTCCTTGATGAGAGTGGCCCAGGCCATGAACAAAAAACTGGGGCAATGATGCGTCTTTCCATTAATTCAAGAACATTCACTTTTCTCCCTGAATTTGTGTCCCTCTGGGATGTCATTTCTCACACCTCTTATCTCCTTACCCTCTCCATTTCCTTGCAGTCCAGCATAACAGAAAAGCACAACCTGACTATATCAGAACAGACTCATTCACTCTCCACCCCCAGGAGCTCATATTCTTGCCCAAGGATTCCCATTTACCACCTTGATGATGAATCATAAAACCCCTGAAATGGAAAAGTTTTCTGATTCTAAATCAGAGTTATTCTATTTAGTCATTCCAGCATCTCAAGAAAAAGAGACAGAAAAAAACAAGAGATTCATCAGATTCAGAGCTAATGTGCAAGCAAGAATCAGAGAGGTACAGTCAGAGAGTCAGAGAGGATCAGAGATGGAGGTATAGGAAGTTTCAGCAAGCAAGCAAGCAACCAAGCAAGAAGGAAGGAAGGAAGGAAAGAAAGAAAGAAAGAAAGAAAGAAAGAAAGAAAGAAAGAGAAAAAAATGAAAATATGTATATATTGCTAAGAAACATGCCAAGACCACTGATTTCATTAAATCCAGAAAGGTCCAGTGAATGTGTATATGGTGGATTAAATAAGAGCTTTGGCTTGAACCAATCTGACCTAGTAGAGCATTGGCACATTCTAGCTGTATGACTGGCACAAAATATTTAATTTTCCTAAGCTTTAGTCTCTATATTTGTAAAATATGAATAATAACATTTATTTTGCAGAGCTTTTATGAGAATTAAAGATAATTTCTGTAGAAGTGCTTAGCACATGACTTGACACACAGTAGGAGCTCAGAAGTATTATTTAGCCAAAGTACTAAGCTTGCAGCATACATGTTTTATAAGAGGCTCCAATCTTCTCTTCTGCATTTTTCACAAATATAAGTCTTAAATCTTTATTTAATAACTAGAACATATGAAAATTGTGGTGGCAAAAATTGACAAGAGATTAAACTTATCTAGAATAATCTTAAGGAAAACCAGGATGAAGTATAGATAGTACTGTAAGATACATTTAGTTCACTGAAATACATAGCCTGAAGCATCTATGGAGAATCCTCTGCCACAGAATATTTCCAAATATATGCTAGAGGACCACTTATTCATGTGGAAACGTTCAGCAGATAGTTGGACAGATTGATCCAATATGTGGAAGACAAAGGTCTTAGCTTGCAGCTAGACATGGCATTTTGGAGCCATCTACAAATATCTATCCAAGGACAGGTCACCCAGAAAAGTACACAGAGTTAGACAAAAAGACAGAAAATCAAACACTCTAAATGCCAACTTTTAAGGGCCACTGAAATAGAAAGAAAATCTTTCTATGAATGGATTAAGGACTACTTAATATTCATTGGCTAGAGCCATTAGATCATTCATTCATTCACTGCTTCAACTAATATTTATACTATGCTTAGTAATGTGCTTTATATTATGCCAGATGGGGAAATGGTGATGAACAAGACAGCCCCGACTCTTACCTGCATGGAGCTTACTGTCTAGAAAATAACTCAAATATAAACAAGTAGTTGAATAAGTCCACTAAGAGACGACCTTTCAAAGAATCAGTGGGGACAGAAAGCAGATTTAAAAATCTAAGAGAAAACAAAGACAAAGTAAACTCTTTGAACACGCTTAGCTATAAGGTAAAAAGAGAGAGGACACAGGGTCAGTGTTCTGGAAAGATTTCAAGCATCATAAGGAAGAGGGGGGGAGTGCCAAACTTGAGATTCAATTATTCTCTCATCAATTCCTGGGCTTCTCAAAATCCAAATAATAGCACAAGTCGTATCTATAATAACTATGATGGAAGCAGCTGCCTGAGCAGATTGACTGTCCTTTTGTGTCTTCAGAGACTATGGGCCCAGGCTGCATCCCCAGGGTCCCTGCACAGCATATGTTCTCTTCGGCAATGTGAGGATATCTGCATTAGCCTAAGTACATACAGCAGGCCCTTTAATTAATGCTCAATACGCTTCACACATTAGCAAATATCACTGTGTCCCCTTTGGAATTCTAAGGCATCTGGTAGACTTGTATCTCCCTCAAGATCCTGTTTGTTTCTCTTACAGTCAAAAGGCCCAAGTCACATACTCTTAACTTTGCCCCCAAATCATGATAAGCCCTATCTCCAACCATCCTTTGCCCTTCAACCTCTCACTTGTCAAAGGTTTAACTCTAAGGAATTAGACCATCAAATTTGTAATTCTCAGTCTTACTGTCTCCATGACTTTCATGACCAAAGATACTAAGATTTTTAGTAGCACACTCGGAGGGATTAAAATGTAAATGCCAGCTTTTAAGCTATATCTATTCAAAAATTAAATAAAAACGTATTGTCCCTACTCTATTTGGTTGGTTATCCTTAGGCTTTCAATTATGATTTGAATTAGTTTTTTTTACACTAATTGAGTTCATGCACATATACTCTGATTGCAAGATCCTCTCGTGTCAGTACACAGGCAGTTCAGATCTGGCCTGACATTAAGCTATACTTCCTATATCTTACTTCCCAAAATGTACCCTACTCTGTAACCTTTATCTCAGTAATCCATCTCCCAGATATCATTGTAACACTGTATTTCTTCAGTTGGGCAGCTCACTTGTAGAAGTTCACTCCAACCCCAGTCTGCCATGATGCACAGGGTAAATACACAACTAAGCTCTGCGGCAAGCAAGGTATATTTGAGAGTTCAAAGCTAGGAAAGAATTTTCCAAAACATAAGAGATAGTTCATTGTATATATTTTGGTTGAAAGGCAGAGACAAATAACTCCAAAAAATTTATCTCCCCTCAGAAATAAGGGCCTGTATAGCCACGGGTACAATCACCAAAGCACCTAGAGGAATCCATTTTATTAGTCAAAGGTAGTTTTTCCAGGAAAATGTCAGTTTAGGCCTATTGTCCAAGTATCTCAGTGTTCCAATGATAGCACCCCCTCCTGCTCTTAAACATGTCCTACTCTGACCAATAAATGAGATGGTGATCTCAGACAAAGAACATCGCAAATCTTCCAACCAGCTAAATGCCTAAAATTGTTTCCAATTTTTAGCCAGCTTTCAATTATGTAACTATTATTGCAAAGAAACAGTTCTATAATATGTAAGTAGTGGAAGCAAGCACTTTGAGAAAGAAATGTGAAAGTTTCAAGTACAATAGTGCATCTAGGGACAAACAGGCATAAGGAAGTCAACTGTCAGTTGATGCTGAGACTGGGAAGCATTATAAATACGAGCTGAAAACAGTATTCAGAGCTTTAGGTCCACATTGCCAAAGTAAATCAAGGCCACAAAGATTTTATGAGACTCTAAGGAACATATCAAGCTCTATGAAGAAAACTCTGGTATTTTTTAATTATTACTATTGATTTTTAACTTTTTAGAAGTACTGAGATTACCGGAGGCACTGAATCAGATACCGTAAGTGAGTTGAAACAAACGTGTCTGGATTTGACCACTTTGCAGGTTCTGATCTGCCTGAACCACTCATTCTTATACCCCTCATTAAACAGATATTCCATTAAACTACATGTAAACCAGAGTGGGAAGTGCTGAATCCCAGCATTTGTTTTCCTCTTGAGGCAGTCCAAATTATCATTTCATGTATGTGAATTTATGGCTATCTACTTTTATTGTGTCTTATTAGCATCCTTTGTTTCCACTCAGTCTCTGCTCATGCTTGCAGCTCTGAACCTTCAAAGGCCAATAACCCAAGCATTTGCTAGCTCTTTACTTCATCCTTCCAAGCATTCAGAGAACTGTGCACAGGACGAGCTGTGCACCAATCCAGTGGTTTCTGGATACTACCCTAACCCCAAATACTGGCTATTTCTCATTATCCTTTGTTCACAACTTTCTAAGTGGTTTTTGAGACAGTGGGATTCAGTTTTTAGCCAAGCCAATTCCATTCAAATTTGCAAGTAAAATTTCATGAGAGGCTATACCAAAATGCTTTATTAATCTTAAAATATACATTCTAGACTCACATTAATCTCATGCCCTTCTTTATTTACTAGCAAACTTATTTTTCCAAGCCATTTTCTTTAATATATATGTAAAATTCTTCCTTTTCTCTTTCAACTTCCTTGCTATGTTTTCTGCTGGTAATAGATTATGCCATTAGATATGACCACGGAGCTATGCTCTGCTTTTCTGTTTAAAGAATTCAAATGAAAGTGACCGGAATGGTGTGAAAATCATCTTCAGGGCACCTGAAGGAAATAGAAATATTTGTCCTGCCCCAAAAATGTTTAAGTAAAAATATAGTATCTGCCTACATATATCTGAAGGACTGTCAAACTGTAGCATTAAGAAGCAGAATCAGAACCAAAAGATAAAAATTATAGCGGCAGAATGTGCCTCAACAGAATTCATTCATTACCTCAGCAAACAGTTGCTGAGAGCTTTCTATGCATAAAGCACTATGTTGGACCTGTAAGGATGCAAACTAGAATTAATTAAAGTCCCTGCTCTTGAGTCCTTTACAACCTATTATGATCACATGATGCATGAAAATAAATACACCTGTTCACCTCTGGAATGGACTGACCCCTGGAGCAGGAAACAGTTGGTCACTACAGTAATACAGGTAAAACCTGAATAACTACCTGTCAGTTATACTGTAGGAAAAATTCCCGTATTGGGTAAGTATTTATTTATTCTCTGCTTTGTTGCAGAAAGGACTCCCAATCCAGATTTTTCTTGCTCCTAAGCAATATATTCTGTGTGTAACAAAGCTTTATTTTTGGGTATTTCTTTATTAGTAAGCCAGCATCTCCTTGAGAATCCCTCTGCCATTGAGGACCTAGGCAAAGAGGCACAAGTAGAAAATATAATTAGTCCTTAACAGACAAAAGAAGAAAAACAATCTCCACTGGCCCTGTGGAATATGAGAAGACACAGAGAGGGAAACTGAGGAGGTGATATGCACAAGTCTTCATATTCTCCTCATTAAACTAAAATCTTAGAAAGAGAAGGTCAAAGTATCATAGCTCTTGTGGGAGATCGTCAGCACTGTAAGAATGATGGCAGGATTCACCAGTTCAGCATTGGAGGGAGACTGAAAGTCTCTAGGAGAAGCCCCAACCATGTCCAACATACTGAAAGATGTAGTTTTTAAGGTACATTATACTATTATATTATACTAGGTATATTATACTAGGTGTATGAGTTTAAGGAACCAGCCTTGGGTTTCACGCCTAAGTGTAATACGCAAGTATGATCTAGAAATATCCAGGTGTCCCACTGAGGAAACACAGTAGTGTTGAACAGGCAGGAAAATTCAAGGGCCTGAGGTTGAAACAGTGTCCATAATGAGCAGGATCATTATAAGTGGAGGCAAGCGGCCACAACCATAGACTCCATTTGCATGTGCCACCATAATGTCCCCAAAGGTCAGACAATATCCGTGGGAGGCTTGAACAACCAACACATTCATGGAATGACTAATAGATATCAGAACGCCTTTTATTCTAATACCAAAGAGTAACATAAACCTCCTTTTAATTTCTAGACACTGACAGAGAGAAGCAGGGAAAAGGATATAAAATCTAAAAGAGTGACTGTATCCAAAAAAAATCACAAATCCAAAAGGTACTGTTTAAACTGAAAGAGACTAAAATGCCATCAATAACTGGTAAATTTCAGATGTTTACCCTAGATATTTACTAATTATATAGCTCTCCAAACCCCTATAGACACAAAAACGCACGTACCCTACTACACAGTGACGTAGGGTTCATAAGAAAGATTTGACTCATTTCAGAAAATAAAGAAAATTAAACATTCTCATATATCTAAGCAGTAATGTGTATATATTCTTGATGCCAACACAAATTCATGAGAATAAATTCACATATGTGAAGTGAAACAGTTAATCATTCACCAAGAAGAGCTTCCTAGAAGAAAAAGAGTCAGGTTCTCTTTTCATGGAGACACTGAAAGGCCCCTACATAAGTTCACATTTTTATTTCTGTCCTTTACAGTGATTAACTTCTCAAACAGGACTATTAGCCTGTTTTAATGCTGTATTTTAATCTTCTTAACATTGTTGAGTTTTCATAAATTTTCTCCATACTCTGTGTTGTTATTAATTTTCACTCTTGAAGAAGTAGATTAGCCATACGTTGCTGTACTCATTGAACACAAGAATCTGTTTTATGGGAAATGTGAAGTGTAGCAGCACAATCACTAAAAGAAAACTTATCTCCCCTTTCCACACAGTATCTTCTTCCCTGATGCTTTGCATTTATTTCCAAACCTCAGTGAAGGCTTCTCTTTATTTTAAGGCATTTTTGTGTTTTTCTGCCGAAATCGGAGGCTTTACACCCCTGTTCCATATATATGGGCTTCACATTACTGGGTATCATACAGAATTATCACCAACAAAGGAATGTTACTCAGTATATAATGCAGCTACATGGATTTCTCCAATCATGTACATTAGAACAAACTATCAAATCTCATTATCTAGAACAGATAAAGGCATATGAAAGACTACTACCAGAGAAAAGACTACAACCAATACCAGGTAGCTGGTATTTCATTTCTCAAAGAAGAAAATGAAGAGAAAAATTAGCTAGCCTCTCTCAACTTATCATTTAGTGTTCCAAGTGAGACGGAGAAAAAAATATTGGCAGAGCTGTTAAGAAAGTAAGGCTGTCCTATCCACGACAGCTGGAGAGAAGGACAAAGAATTACTGTGGCTAAATGAGGCCTAGATCAAGAACCCGGGAACTCAGCCAGGTGGGATGAAATAAATTCTTGAAATGGTAGCTCTTTCTTAATTTTACCACACACGTTGATTTCCAATTCCTCTGGATTCCCTCAGCTATCTCTAAATACTAAAGTTCAGAGAGAAACATGACAACGGTCATAATGGGCTAAAAAAAAAAAAAAGAAAGAAAGAAAGAAAATCTCTCTCCCTTTATCTTCAACAGGGTGGGGAACTGGTTATAAAGGTTAGTTTGATTTGTAACAAGAGATCATGGTATTTTTACCTCAAAGGGTTAAGTGCTAAGAAAGGCAGGAGGTTTCATGTGCCTTTGAGTCCAGACAGCACACACACAGTCAATCCTGGTCATGTTCCTTTCCTTACACTTGTTACTAAAAGGCTGTTAAGTCTCTGAAAAGCTCTATCAAATACCAAACAAAACCCCGAAAGATGGCAAAATTGAAAGAGGGACGCTGAAAGAAGCCAGTCAATGTCTGAAGCCCAAAGTCTCTGTCTGCACAGTTACCTCTTTTCATCATCTCCCAGAGCATAAGTTGTTAACTGCAGTGAAAGGTGTCAGAAAGACACCCTACTTCTAAAGTTAGGCAAAATCTGGGATGTGGATGCATAAGAATTCTATCAGATTGCTTACTCTCACCCAAACCCCTTTAGGGGAGTCTTAAAAAAACCATACATTTTAAGACCTAATACAAAATCATTCACAGAGATCTAAAGCAATGTCTAAAAGAGGTCTTCTCTGCAGGTGAAAAATTAAAATCCAATTTCAGGAAAAGCCTTCTCATTTTTTTTCTTCTTTCTTCTCCAATCTGTCATGGAAGGATTGCTCTGAAGGCTTTATGTTTCACTGTTGAACCTTTGCTTAAAGTAGACTTAATAAACACAATTCTTGTTTTTCCACTTTCAGGGAAAAGAAAAATAGGTAGGGATCATTTTAAATTGAGAAAGTGGTACAGTCATTATTGTTTGGTGTGGGAATGTGTTATTTTTCATTAAGAATTCAGCCAAGACTTATTTTAGAATATGATGACTCTGGTCTATAGGATGCAATGAGAAACAAAATAACAAATGAATCTTTGTCAAAATGTTAATAGAATTTATTAACTTCACAGTATCCATGGGAGTTAAGCAATGTGATGAACCAAGAGTGACCTACAGAGACAAAGGCTTTCAAAACAATTTCATGAGGGACATAACTTCCAATATGCCTTATCACCAATTTTACTCTCCTCTCAATTCAAGAGCACTATTATACCTATATCTATAATGGAGGAGGGGGACATTAAAGTCTGAGAAAACTCTTACTGAAATACATAGCAATCTTTACTCTTTATCTTGGAAAGCTGTGTTATTACCCTCTAATTTCTGAGATCATAACAAGATCACCTTGTATCCTAAGAATCTTCAAAATTTTTCCATTTGCATACTAAATAGGAAGAAGAATGAATTTCATTCATGAATAATATTTTAATTTAATTAGCTGACATGAAAAAAAAAAAGACAAAGCCTTTATGCCATTCAAATCAGTAAAAGTTGAGGAAGAGATTGAGAGAAAGATGTCACATCTTAAAGTTTCTAACTTCTTAGAATTCTTCATAATTAATATCAGGTTTCTGTATATCAAAATTCAACATAAGTTTTTATTACAATGAATTTGTATTTGCTCAACAAAATATAATTGGAAGAGATTTCTGCTTCCATCCATGAAGGAGTGACAGGGAATAAATTTATCTTCCTGCATTAAACAATTAAAAAACACAGACAAAATGTATGAAACATCAGTTTTCATACATTAAACAACAGGCGAGATGGCCATTGATCCTCTCAATAAAGAAAACAAATATGGTGAGACCAACTGTATTAGTCATCTTGGGCTTCTGTAATACCATAGACTGAGTAGCTTAAACAAAAGAAATTTATTTCTCACATCTCTGGAGGCTGGAAGTTAAAGATCAGGGTGCCAGCATAATTAAGTTCTTGTTATGGCCATTTTGTGGCTTGCAGATAGCTACCTTCTCGCTGTGTTCTTACATAGCACAGACAGAGCAGGTGGGGGTAGGGGGAGAGAGAAAGAGAGTGAGGGAGACAGTGAGCATGTGAACAAGAGCATGAGAGTGCTCTGGTTTCTTCCTCTAATTACAAGGACACTAATCCCATCATGGGAGCCCCACCTTCTTTACCTCATCTAAACCTAATTACCTAATAAAGATCCTATCTCTGAATACTGTCACATTAGGGACTAGAGCTTCAACATATAATCTTGTGAGCAACACAAGATGGCATTAAGACTGCCCCAATTTTCTGAATGACATTAATAAAGCCTGGCAAACTTTCCTACTTGAGGATACAGAGTTCAGAATTTAAAAGCTATACTTCAGCTAAAATTTACAGAGCTGCATAAAGAGAACTACAGAGATCTGCAAAGGGCACCTAATGAGTCTTCATCTGAGTAATAATCAGCGACTACATGTGAGAAAACTATGCAACACTTTGGAAAAAATCATCCCAAGGATCAGATAGAATAGTTTTGGAGTTTACACAGGGCTAAGAATACTTTGTATTCCAATTTCATCACACACAGAGTATCTAGTAGGACCCTCAAAAGAGCATTACACCAAGACAGGGCCAAATTAGACATAGAGGAACTGTCTACCACCTTAAAAGTAAGTCTCAAATGGATCAAATTCTTTCCAAGTAACTTCTGTATTCCATAACAAAGTTCCCAAAATACTTAAGAAAACATAAAAACTCCATCACCCTACAAAATCAAATACACAATGCCTGGCATCTAATCAAAAATTACCAGGCATGCAACAAAGCAGGAAATACATAAATACATAAGGGAAAAAATCAATCAATACAAAAAGACTCAGAAATAGCATAAATGAGAGAATTAGTAAACAACAAAGCAGCTATTATAAATATACTTCATATGTTTGAGAAAGTTGAGCAAAATGAGGATAAAGCAAGATGTAGTATATATTTTAAAACTCTGAACTTTTAGAGATGAAAAATTCAATATCTTAAATGATAAATCCACATCATAGGAATAATAGCATTTCAACAATGCATAAGAATGATTAGCACCCTCAAAGCCATTCAATTAGTAATTGAAACTACATGAAATGAAATACAGAGGGGGGAAAAGATTGAAAGTAATTAAAAATAGCATCAATGAGCTGTGGGAAAACATAATCAGACTAAAATGCATATAATTGGACTCGAGAGGGAAAGAAGAAATAGGAAAAAAAACAAAAGAAAACAATATTAAAATAACAGCCAAAAGTTATCATAATTTAGCAAAAATTATAAACTCATAGATCCAAGAAGTTCAATGAACCTGAAGCACGAGAAGTATGAAGAAAATTATACTAATATCTATCATAATCAAATTGCTTAAAACCACCTAAAGAGAAGACCTTAAAAGCAGTCAGAGAAAAAAGAGACAGGAACAGAGGAAGAAGGGCAAGAATTACAGAAGACTTATCAGAAATAATGCAAACCAGAAGACAGTGAAGCAACCTATTCAAAGCACTGAATGAAAAAATTAGCAGATATTTTCCAAAAATTAAGATAAAATAAATATTTATTTTAAACATACAAAAGCTGAAAGAATTCATTATAAACAGACCATCACTATAAAAAATATTAAAGGAAGCCCTTTATTTTATTTTTTTCATATTTATTTATTTATTTTGAAAGAGAGAGCACAAATAAGGTAGGGCAGACAGAGAGGGAGAGAGAGAATCCCAAGCAGGCTTCATGCTATCAGCACAGCGCATAATGCAGGACTCAAGCCCACAAACTGTGAGATCATGACCTGAGTTGAAATCAAGTCAGACGCTTAACCAACTGAGCCACTCAGGTGTCCCTAAAGGAAGCTCTTTAGATAGAAAATGATACTAAACAGAAATCTGAATCTACTCAAAGTAATGAATAACACCAGAAATAGTAAATATGTGGACAAATATATGACTGTTTTCCTTATTTTTTTTTTTTACAATGAGTTGAAATGTGGATGGGTGATCTATATTCTATCAGTTAGTTGCTGAGCAATAAATCACTCTAAAACTTAATGGTTTAAAATAGTTATTAAATATTTCTATTGTATACATGTCATTTAGATAGTTCTACTGTTCTAAGCCATGCTTGGCTGATCTTAGGGAGTTCACTTATGCATCTGCAGATGCATCAGCATCTGCAGCGGGTTAGTCAGTTTAGGGCTGGTTAACCTAGGATAATCTCAGGACAGATGATTTAATTTTGCTCTATGAAGTCCCTCCAGTAGACCAACCTAAGGTCATGACATGGCAGAGGTTTAAGACTGAGTTATCCCAATTGTGCGAAAAGTCAAGAGAAATGCATAGTTTTCAAGCCTCTGCTTATGCTACATTTACTAACATCTCATTGTCTAAAATAAGTCACATGGCCAATCTCATATTCATAGTGGGAAAGGACTGCAAAATTTTTAAAACTGAAAGGTAAAGGGAAGCCATTAATTGGGAACGTTGATCTAATCAATTATGCACATCTACTTCAGTGACAGTGAATTGACCTACTTAATTAATGAAAATTCATACACACACTAAAAACCCATATAAGGAACCTCAGAGTTTACTCTGCTTAGACACTTTTTAATCTCTTATTTATCATAAGTGATAATCACAAAACTATGGTTGACAGAGGACTGAAGACACATGAAGAAAGGAGAAGACGTGTACAAAGAAAAAAGTCATAATAATATTGATGTTTCCAATCTATGAATATATTATCACTCCATTCATAAGCTCTTTAATTTCTTTCAGCAATGTGTTGTAGTTTTTAAACTAAAGGTCTTTAACATGTTTTATTAAATTTTCCTTTAAATAATTATGTTTTTAAATAAATAAATAAATATGGTTTTTAGCTAATTTTAAATGGCATTTTAATTTAATTTTCCAATTGTTCACAATAGCATATAAAAATACATTTGATTATTGTATATAGATCTGGAATCATGACAACTTGCTAAATTCACTTACAGAATTTGTGAGAGAGAAGATACATTTATTTGTTCCTTATAGTGGGTGGCAGGGGGCAAGGGAGGAGTTGAGATTTTCAAATCTAAGTGTGGTATATCTGTAGGTAATTTTGCTAAATAGCTTTTATGAGGTTGAGAGATTTCCCTTTAATTCCTAATTTGCTGAAAATTTTTATTATGAATGGACATAAAATTTTGTCAAATGATTTCTCTACATCTATTGAAATGATCATATGACTTATATTCACTATTCAGTTAATGTGGTGAATGGCACTGATTTTCAAATGTTAAACCAATCTTGAATTGCTGTGATAAACCCCACTTGAGCATTATGTAATATACTTTTTGTATGTTTAAATATTTGATTTCTTAATGTACTGCTAAGAGTTTATACATTTATAATGTATGAAAGATATTGGCCTATAACATTTTCTTGTAGTGTTGTTTTGTTTGGGTGTCAGTGCTACCCTACTCTCATATAATAAGTTTATGTAAAACTGATACTATTTCTTCTTTATTTGTAGAGTCATGTAGACTTGAAAGTTTCTTTGTGGATTTTGAACTATAAATTCAATAAGTTTAATAAATTAGACTACTCATATTTTCTATTTCTTTTGTCAGTTTTAGTAATTTACAATTTCAAGAAATTTGTGTACTTCCTCCCAATGCATAAAGTTGTTCACGATATTCTTATATTATTCTTATTTGTCCTTAGTGATGATCCCTTTATTATTCATAATATTTGCAATGTGTCATTTTGCTCTAATTTTCTTTTGACATCCGTTATTATGATAGCTGGTTCTCCATCCCCTCATTTTCAATCTGCAGGTGTCTTTAGGTCTAAAATGAGTCTCTTGTACACAGCATATAGATGGATCTTTTTTTTTTTAATCCATTCTGATAACTGATGTCTTTTGACTGGTTCATTTAGTCCAATTACATGCCAAGTGATTGTTGAAAGGTATGAATTTGGTGCCATTGTGTTACCTGTAGAGTTGGTGTTTCCGGTGATGTTCTCTGGTCCTTTGTAGACTTTGTTGCTTTGGTCTCTTTTTATTTTTCCTCCACTCAGAGTGAAATCATATGTTTGTCTTACTCTAACTTATTTCACTTAGTGTAATACACTCTAATTCCATCCATGTTGCAAATGGCAAGATTTCATTCTTTTTGTTGACCAAGTAATAATATTCCATTGTATGTATATATGCCACATCTTTATCCATTCATCAGTTGATGGAAATTTGGGCTCTTCCCATAATTTGGCTATTGTTGATAGTGCTGCTATAAATATTTGGGTGCATGTGCTCCTTCAAATCACCATTTTTGTATCTTTTGGATAAATACGTGGTAGTTCAATTGCTGGGTTGTCAGGCAGTTCTATTTTTAATTTTTTGAGGAACATCCATACTGTTTTCCACAGTGGCTTCACCAGTTTGCATTCCCTCCAACAGTGCAAAAGGGTTCCCCTTTCTCTGCATCCTCACTAAAATCTGTTGTTTCCTGAGTTGTTAATTTTAGCCATTCCAACACGTGTGGGATGGCATCTCATTGTGGTTTTGATTTGTATTTCTCTGATGATGAGTGATGTAAAGCATCTTTTCATGTGTCTATTAGCTATTTGGATGTCTTCTTTGGAAAAGTCTCTATTCATGTGTTCTTCCCATTTCTTCGCTGGATTATTTGTTTTGGGGGTGTTGAGTTTGATAAATTCTTTATAGATTTTGGATACTAACCCTTCATCAGATATGTCATTTTCAAATATTCTCCCATGTCATTGGTTGCCTTTTAGTTTTGTGCATTGTTCCTTTGCTCCAATTTTCTTTACCAGTATAGCCATAGGGTTATCAATTTTAATAATCTTTTCAAAGAACAAACTTGTGTTTTTATTGATTTTCTCAACTGATGGTTTTCTATTTCATCAATATTTACTCTTTTTTTTAAAAGCAGTCCACTTTTTAAATTTTTTTTTAATGTTTATTTATTTTTGAAAGAGACACACACACAGAGCATGAGCGGGGGATGGGTCAGAGAGAGAGGGAGACACAGAATCTGAAGCAGGCTCCAGGCTCCGAGCTGTCAGCAACCCAGAGCCTGATGCGGGGCTCAAACTCACAAACTGCAAGATCATGACCTGAGCCGAAGTTGGACGCATAACCAACTGAGCCACCCAGGTGCCACCATCAATATTTACTCTTATCATTACTTAGCTCCTTATAATTTTTGTTTAATGTGATTTTTAGTTTTTTTAAGGAGAAAGATTTTATCAATGGTTTTGATATTTTTTCCATCCTACTATAATCATTTAGAGCTATAAAACTCCTTAAGGAACTATATGAGCACAACTCCAAAATTTTGATATGCTGTGTTTTAATTTCATTGCATTAAAAACATTTTCTAATTTTCCATGTGACTGTTTCTTTGACCCATGAGTTATTTAGAAGTATGTTTTTTTATTTCCAAATATTTGGAGATTTTCTAGATATTTTATTTTATTAACTTTCAAGTTCATTCAGTTGTGATTAACTAACATACTCTGAAGTTTTAATAATTTTAAATTTATTTAAATTTGTTTTATGCTCAGCATATGATACTTCTTGGTGAATGTTCCACATGAGTTTGAATTAATGTATACTCTGCAGTTGTCAGGTATAATGTTCTATAAATACCAATTAGGTGAAAGGGTTTATAATACTGTTCGAATACTCCATATCCTTACTATACCACTTAGTGAGAGAATATTAAAATCTACATCCATAATTGTAGAACTGTTTATTTCTCCTTCCTTTCCATCAGTTTAGCTTTATGTATTTGAAACACTGTTATTATATCCAGACACATTTTGGGATGTCATATCCTTTTTAAATTATTTTTATGTTTTTAGAGAGAGTGCAGGAGACAGAATGAGCAGGGGAGGGTCTCAGCACAGAGCCTGATACAAGACTCGATCCCAATACTCTGGGATCATAACCTGAGCAGAAATCAAGAGTTGAACACTCAACCAACTGAGCGACCCAGGCACACCAAGAATATTATATATTAATTAATTAACCACTTTAACGTTATAAAATATTCCTCTTGATTTCTTACAATAATTCTTATCCTAGAAGTATTTTATAATATTAACACAGACATACCAGGTTTCCTAGTATTGTCACAGTGTAAGTTTTATCATTCTTTTAACCTACCTGTACCTTTATATTCAATGTGCACTTCTTGAGTAGAGCATAGAGTTGGGTTTTGCTTTTCTATCTAGTGTGAGAAACTCTGCTCTTTAGTTGAAACTTTTTCTTGATATTTAAAATGGTGATTTATAGAACTGACTTTTAGTTTACTTATTTATTTTGAGTGAGGGGGAGGAAGGGAGGGAGGGAGGGGGAGAGAGACAGAGAGAAAGAGAGAGCATGAGAATTGGAGGGGCAGAGAGAGAGGGAGAGATAGAAAATCCCAAGCAGACTTCACATGGTCAGCACAGAGCCCAATGCAAGGCTTGAACTCATGAACTGTGAGATCATGACTTGAGCCGAAACCAAGAGTCAGATGTTTAACTGACTGGGCCACCAAGGCTCCCCTATAGAATTGATTTTAAGTCTAATATCCTGGGGATTTTTTTTTTCTCCTCATTACTCCTAATTCCTTATTTCTCTCCTTTCTCTGGTTTTCTCTTTATTAATTAAGGAATATTTAGCAACCTACCTTGTCTTGGAATGTTTTATTAGTTATAACATTGCTTCTTCGTGGTTTCTCCAGGGTTTAAAATCTATGTCTTTATTATATCACATTCCACCTTCAAATAACATTATACCACTTTATTTAACATTATACCACTTCTGTTATAACTTTACAAAGTGATTCACTTCTATCTTCAACTCTCCCATTCTTGTTGTTCTTATAAGTTTTACTTTTGCATGCATTCTAGGCATGTATAAATACTTTTTTATCATTATTCTTTAAGTATCATTTAAATAAATTTTAAAATAAGAAAACATTTACCCACCTACTTACCACTTCCATTGCTCTTTCTGATATCATTTATCGTCTACCTGAAGAAGTTTAACATTTCATATAGGGCAGATCTATGGTGATAAATTCTTTTGACTTTCATTTTTCAAAAACTGGCCTTTGATATCTCTCATTAGCCATCATATTTTAAGTACATTTTCACTCTATACAGAATTCTACATTAAAATTTCTTCTTTTGGTACTTTAAGGTTGTCATTTCATTGTCTTCTGGCTTGCATTTTTTTATGATGAATAGATAAAATGATTCTTATTATTATTTCTCTATATGTGCTATTTTTGTCTGGTTGCTTTTAATGTTTTTCTTCACCAAATTTTTTCAGCAGTTTGACCCTAATGTGCTTGGATATGGTTTTACTTGAATGCATCTTTCTTGCCTTTTTTGATATTCATAAATATGTGCTCTCTATATTTTTTAATTTTTTTAACCTTTATTTATTTTTGAGAGAGACAGTCTGCGTGTGAGCAGGGGAGGAGCAGAGAGAGAGGGAGACACAGAATCAGAAGCAGTCTCCAGGCTCTGAGCTGTCAGCACAGAGCCTGATGCAGGGCTCGACCTCACAAACCATGAGATCATAACCTGGGCCAAAGTCGGACACTCAACCGACTGAGCCACCCAGGCGCCCCTATTTTTTTTAATCAAATTTAGAAGTTTTTCAGCCCTAATGTCTTCAAAGGTTTTTTTTTTCTTGCCCCCAAATCTCTTCTTCCACTCCCATTGTAACTCCAAATTACACATACAAAGGACCACTTATATATGGTCTGGTATAGTCTGACAAGTCATTGAAGTTCTATTATTTATTTGCAGCTTTTCTTCTTTTGACTTCAGTGTATATAGTTTATTTTTCCCTTTTCTACTAATTTAATAATATTTTGTTCTGTAGTGAATAATCTGCTGTTAATTTTATCTAGTTTTTTTTTCAGATATTAGGTTTTCCATCTAGATATCCCATTAGGATCCTTTTACGTCTTCCATTTCTCTATTATACTTATTTTCCTTCACTATAGGTATATATATTTCCCATATATCCTTGAACATATTTATAATAAGTATTTTAAAGTCCTTATCTGACCATTCTATCATATCTACAATTTAGGAAAAGATTTCTACTAAATGATTATTCTTTTAGTTATGGAACATATTTTTTCTGCTTCTCCACATGTCTCACATATTTTAGTTGTATTATGAATATAACGGATGCTACATTGTTATGCAAACTGGCTTTTGTTGTCTTCTTCAATATGATACTGGTTTTGTTCTGAATGCCTTCACACATTTACTTATAGCTTAATCCATTTAAATCCTGCTTTTGTGATAAGTCAGAGTGATTCTAGAATATCATTCACTCTAAGTTAGTCCTGCTTCTGGAGCATGGCAATCTAGGCTCTCTACTGGACATACAGGATGTTCAACAAGGTCTTTCTGCTCTGAATGGATGGAACATGAATGTCTCCCAGTGCTGTAAAAGTGTTGGTCAGCTCACCACTTCCCAGTAGTTGTTCTTTCTCCAGTAGTTGTTCCTTACTGAGCCATATGGAATCTCACTCTGTGCATGCACCAATTAGTATTTTGCCAAAGAATCAAGTGTACCTCTAGGCAGATTTCTGACCTTCCTTCCCTATATAATTCTTACCCCTCTGTTCCTCTTCCCCCCAACAAATTCCAATTTCCTCACGAGCTCCAAACTCTGAACTCTGAATAGTACACTCAGTAATAACACTAGGCTCTATTTGGGCTCTTCTTTCCAGCACTACAGTCTGGAGAATGGTTCCAGGAAAAAAATTCACTGCCTTTTGGTAGAACAAATGTCTCACCTATGGCATGGCTACCATATTTTCTGTCATTTCAGATGAAATTTTCAAGGCCAGCATCACACAACTCATTGCCTTTTCTGTGCTGTTATAAACACTCTAGCCAAATGCTCTTCATCAAATTCTGTCTTGTAAGCACTTTATATTGTAGAAAAGGCCATTTTGTCTGTTTTGCATGTAGAGTTCTCAGTATACTCTTCAGACTGCAGTTGGTTTGGGGATAAGAAGATGAGATGGAGACAAGCCTTCCAGTAGGTAATTAATCACTTGTAATCAGCACTTACAGACATTCACAGAAGGTGAGAGAGTCAAGTGGAGAAAGAAGTGACTTCACCATCTTTTCAGGGTTATTACAAATCCTGCTAAGGTTACACTCATTAAAATTGCTATTAACTTTTCTTCCCCCATCAGGATAGTTAATTAATTCTTCCTCATATTTTAAGATGAAGGCAATTAAGGAGGGAAAAAAATAAGAGTTAACATGTCCACACATAGGGCAAACTGATTCCTTTAGGAAGTTGTTAGAAAAGCTTTAAAAAAAAAGACATATGAAAATGGAACTGTGGTTATTCTGAGCCCCAGTTTAAAAGGCAGAAGTCAGTAGGCAATGGATATTTTATACATCCACCTCACCAATTTGGCCTGAATTCCTCTACTGTTTTATTTTCCTGAACGGTGTTTTTCATTTTGACTTATAAGATGCAGGTTTTACAGGGGCATCTGGGTGCCTCAGTTGGTTGAGTGTCCAACTTCAGCTCAGGTTATGATCTCCCGGTTTGTGAGCTCGTGTGAGTTCGAGCCCCGTGTCGGGCTCTGTGCTGGCAGCTCAGAGCCTGGAGCCTGCTTCAGATTCTGTCTCCTTCTCTCTCTGCCCCTCCCCACTTGTGCTCTCTCTGTCTCTCAAAAATAAATAAATGTAAAAAAGAAAGAATTTTTAAAAAGATGCAGGTTTTACAAATCCTAAACTTTATAGAATTTAAGGTAGACTTTTTAAGAAAAACAGCACAGAATTATAAATACAAAACTGCTAGGACTTTCCCGGGATCCACTAAGGGGCCAGTGAAAGTGGTAAATCTGCTCCTGTTGAGATTTTCTTTCTCAAACTGCATTTGTTTTAAATCTTATTCAATGTCTGCAATGATATTTGTACTGCATTTTATCCTTCCCAGTTTTATACTATCCGTGATTAGTTAATTCTTCATCCTCCCCATACTTTTCTATAACATGTATGTACCCCAGATGAATACCTAATCCTTGAGAGTTTTAAAATAGCTAATATTTTTAAAGCATTTACAACACACTGGATAATCTTCTAAGTTACTTACGTATAAATCTTCTAAGTTATTCATATATATTAACTCATTTAACACTGCTAATACTTTATGAGGTAGATACAGTACTATGGTTTCCACATTTTATAGATAGGAAGCATAGGGAAGCACATAGCTCATTGAAATGACAGAGCTGGCCCCCCAACCCATTGCCAGGGTTCTTATACACTAAGCTCTTCTCTTTGATTTGTGGATATGGATTGTTGAAAGGACACACAAGATTTTGAGCAGTATACTCGGCCCCAGGGTATCAGGAATGTCTGAGTCCAACAACAACTAGTTAAAGGTTGATTGGTAGATTCTTCACACTAAGAGCCTATGAGATCAAGAATGAGACTCTAGAGGACAAACCTGAGTATTATATACCTTTTTCCATGTAGGTAATACCTCATCCTACTGCTATCATCAGAGATGAGTTGGTATAGTGATGGGAAGAGGCTGAACTAGCCTGGATAGTGAAAGATACTGCAATGAGAGACTGCTTTACATAAGCTATCGTGTATATTTACTTTTTTGAGCCTCATTTTAAATGCCCCTTCATCTTCTTCCAGGAAATATATGATGTCAAAAAAGTTTCTTTAAATTTAAAAGTTTCTTCAGCAAGCTGAAGAGATCTCTGTCTTTTTGACATCATCCTGGTAACTCCAGTAAGGCCACACAACTGACGACTGTGAGAAAGTCTTCAGTATCAGTAAAGCAAGCAGCTGCAGATAACCAGAGTCCCTCTTTCTTAATGTACTTAATATCAAGAAGTACTAGTTGCAGTTATATGATGGGCACGATTTACAAAGTAAATACCCATATACAATCCTGAAGATTCAGATGCAATCGGTCTGAGGTGAGACCCAAACATTCATCTTTTTTAAAGCTTCACTGTATTTTGCTGTCCAGCCAGAGTTGAGAAACGCCTTAGATAAGAGAAGGGAGTGCAACAGTGTAGGAGGTCTGGGGTGAGGGGGCACAGAAAGGGAAATACCCCGTTTAGTGTGGGAAGTGAGATGCACATGACTCGTTGGTGGCAATAGAATCTATGCTGAGACTGGAAAGATGAGAAGGATTAAGGAGCTAAGAGGAAACACAGTAAAGAAAACAGCACATTTGAGAACCTCGTGGGGCCCAAATCAGACTATATGGCAGAAGCCAATTATAACTGGAGTGTGGATCCAGGGCTGGGGCATGAGTGAGGCTGAAGGGGCTAAAGGAGGCCCTCAGTGGGGAAGCTCAAAAGAAGACAGAGCCACACTCAGGTGTCAGCCCACTTACAAATGAACTCAGCTGACTTTCAGTGATCCCAACCACATGAACGAGCAAGTTATACCAAGACTCCTACTGGCAAATTTGCCACTCAGGCTACTACGAATAGCCTGACACATTCCTCAGAAAAATGAGGTCTGCCCAACTAACTGACTGTGCCTCAAGGAACTAAAGGAAGCTTGCCTGACTTTCTTCAGAGGATATCAGCAGCCATTCATGGGAAACAACAATAACAACAACAACAAAAAAAACAAGTCTCTCACTTAACACAAAAGTTGTTCAAGATAGTTTCCATAAATTCATCCTATTTCTTCCTTTACTTGATTCAGACTCCTTACATCATAATCATGCCCATAAGGGAAGCCATATTGCAGGCAGGAATATTCATTTTTAAATTAAATTTTAATTACACAAATAATACATGAATATATTTTCCATATAATTAAAACACTAGACATACATTTTCTTTAACCTCTCTCCCTATCTTGATTCTTTTCTCAGATGTAAGCATTGTTACCAATGTGCTGTGTGCTTTTCCAGAATCTTTTTACAAGTATCCACAGAAAATATGCAGCATTTTGTGGGTTTTTCTTTTAAAAATATATGTGAATAGCATTGTATCGGACTGCCTTTTCCACATAATTTTTTCTGGAGATTGAGTAATGCTTTGGGCAAAATAAATGCCAAATAAAATAAATAATAAATGAATAAATGAACAATAATTTCAAAGACTGATGATTTCAGGCCCCTCTGTGAGGCCGACTTAAGTTTGAATCTTAGCTCTACTACTTACTAATACTTTGAGACTTTGGGCAAAATGCAAATTCTCGTAAGCCATTTCTTTACCTTTAAAATGGAGTTAATAGTATTTATCTCATAGGATTATTGTAGTAAAGCACGCAGAACAGTGTCTCCCATAGAACAAAAGAATGCTGATTTATTTCTGCTTCATCTTTCACTTGAAATTCTTGTTACATACAGCACTCCTTTCCTAATAAGACAGTTGGGTGGCGGCCTACAAGCAAACTCTTCCAAATGCCTCCTGAAAATGTCCACCTAGGCATCCGAATCAGTGTGTACAAAATCATGATGTTCCATGTTAAACAGGGGTCTCTTCCTAAAGAACCTATATCTACTAAGTCACATGGTCTCATCTTTGCACCTTGGTACTTCCTTCCATATCCTGGCCTCCTCCATCCATCTCTGCAGTTCAGATCCTCATTGGAGCTTTCCTGGATCAAAGTTCTAACTCTGTGATGAATCTCTCAGTCTCCAACATCTTATATACTGATCCCATTAGCCCTAACTACCTTTCGTGAGCCCTAACTACCAATAAATGTATCACTTAAGATAGGAGTCAGCATCTTGAGTCTAGCAATCAAGGCAGGGTTTTTCGCCAACTTGCCCCACATGGTGTTTCCAAATTTGTTTCTCATTAACCATACACCAATAGCTCCAAAAAAATCAACTTCTTTCTGCTGGTTCCTGTGCTTTCCAGTCTGTGTCTTTGCACATACTGCTCCCACTGTCTCAAATACTCTTCCTCATACCCTCCCCTCTGCATATTTAATTCTACTGAGACAAATACAATAGATATAGTGAATTTAAAAACAGAGTTTAAGGGCACCTGGGTGGCTCAGTTGGTTGAGCATCTAACTCTTGGTTTCAGCTCCAGTCATGATCTCATGGTTCATGAGTTCAAGCCCTGTGTCAAATTCTGTGCTGGCAGTGCTGAACCTGCCTTGTGATTCTCTCTCCCTCTTTTTCTACCCATTTCATGGCTTGTGCTGTCTCTGTCTCTATCAAAATAAATAAATAAACTTAAAAAAAAAACAGAGTCACACACACCTCAGTTTAAATCCTCAAATCCTCAGTTCCATCCCCAGTTAGGTATATGACATATCTTTGTGATGTCTCTCTTCTTCACTTATTAAATAATTGAAGCTACTTCACAGAATTTGAAGAACAAACTAAGATAATGTATATAAACAATTAAGCAAACAATGCCTGCTAGGCAATCATCAATTGCCACTATCAATACTATCTGAGGTCTATTTCAAATGTCATTGCTTCTGTAAGTTCCTCCTTGATCCTGCAACATACAAGTTATTTCTGAAAAGCAACAGTATTTCATTTGCACCTCTCTAAAGATATTTATAACCTTAGACTTTACTGTATAGTTTACACTACCCTTGATCAAAATTTTTTAAACCCAAAACTGCAATAAGTTTTTCAAAGAATAGTCATGCCTTTGATAACAGTACAAGGAAATCTCAGAAGTAGTTTGGGTATAGAAAATACATGGTTCTCAAATATTTTGATCTGTCACAGGAATATGATACAGACTATTTGTAATCAGAACTATATTTTAAAAGGATCAGAACATGAGGCTACTAGGAAGGGAGGGAGATGGGGAAAATGGGTGATGAACATTGAGGAGGGCATTTGTTGGAATGATCACTGGGTGGGTTTTTTTACACTTTTTTTCATGTTTATTTATTTATTTTGAGAGAGTCAGAGCATGAGCAGGGGAGGGGCAGACAGACAGGGAGAGAGAATCCCAATCAGACTCTGTGCTGTTCGTGCAGAGTCCGATGTGAGGCTTGAACCCACAAACCGTGAGATCATGACTGAGCTGAAATCAAGAGTCAGACGTTCAAATGACTGAGCCATCCAGGCACCCAGAGCACTGGGTGTTTTATGTAAGTGATGAATCACAGGAACCTACTCCCAAAGCCAATAGCATATCATATACCCTGTATGTTAGCAAACTTGACAATAAATTATATTAAAAAATAAAAAATAAATAAATTTTAAAAATTAAAATAAACAAAAATAAAAAGAACATGAGGCCACTGCACACATATGAACTCCAACCTCCTTAGGGATAGGAACTGGCTTCCTCTTTGAGCTCATCTATGACACTCAATACAACATTCACAAAATTTATATGAATGAAGCCCTGTTTGTAGTAAAAGAATAGATTAAATAATAATACTCTAGTATAGCATCTTAAATGAGATATTCTTTCCAATGCTAATTTTGTCTCAAGTCCTCTATTTAATCAATCAGAAAATAACATTACATTAGGTAATGTGCACAAGTTAGCCAGATGGAAACGTTGATCTGTGGGTTGGAGGAGAAATTAATTTTCACAAAGCTTCTCTGGTCACTTATAAATGTTAACTTTGGTGGTCCCAATGACTCTTTATGCTAATGATGATTTCAAATATACCTTCAAAACCCATAACTACGTGGAGTATTTTAAAGGAATGATTTGGTAAAACCTTATATCTTAAAGTCTTCTAAAATAATCAGACTTTACTTATTTGACTGAGTTACATTTAACATTAGTAAAAGGGAGTTTGTTTCATTTTTTAAGAAAATTAGTCAAAGGCCATAAAAGAATTTTAAATGCTACCTTAACTCTCTTTACTCTTTGTACTTCCTTTTCATGAGCACTGACTGGAAAGAAATGCTCAGATTCTGTTGCAGATCGATATGTCTTGTAACATATCACTTCATGGAACCTGGAACCATAGAGCAAGCATGTCTTCTGGAACAGAAGAAAAAAAAAAGCACCAATAAACATTTGTGATAGTGGAAAGTTTCCTGAACAATTTGTACCATGAGCTTATCAGAAAATAAAAATCATTACCAATCAATATAAATAGTATATTATACATAATATATAATTTATATATATACACATATGTAATCTGTGTGTGTGTGTGTGTCTGATTTCTGTATGCTCCCCTACCCTGCTGTCTAATATGATCTGCATTTTTATTACATAGTTCATATTACAAAACTCAATATGAAATTATGTAAGCAAAGCCTATAAACTACTGTATGTTTTCCTGAATAAATGCTTTAAAAACTAAATCCTGAGAAAAAGGGTAATCACCTTTTAAAAAGTGAGAACTAAATTTCAACAGTCTTCCCAGGTTAATAAAGAAGTGTTGGTAAGTACCATTATTTGTCTAGTCCGTGGGAAGGAAGCTGGGTGGAAACAGCAAGTCATTTACAAAAAACCACCACCACCACAACAAAATGCCACCATGTTATGAAGTGTAGTGCACAAGAAATTATACAATTGTTCCACTCCATTTCTGACCCACAGAACAGTGAATACAGAAGACAAAAAGTTAGGAATGCTCTTGTGATTCAAGTGTTAAGACAACAATACTTTTGGCAAAGTCTCTTCACTATAGGACAGTTAGAAAAGGCAAAAGAAAAGTCAAAGTGTACATTAATCCCAGGAACCGCAGAGCTGAGTCATAGATAAGCCCAATAACTAGATACCTACACTGTAGCAAAAGAGAGAATTGCAGTTCAATATTTAGAGCAGAAAGTGTATATATTAAGTGTTCGTAAAATGAAAGATTAGCGTGAAAGGTGCCAAATTGTACAGAAGGTTTATACTTCCCTGAATACTCCTGTAAATTGTGTATAAATGTTTCATACATTAGAGATTAGTTCATTGTTATGCTTCTTAAAGATAATTCATTTTCATACAAAAAGCATTGTTTTTGAACTAAAATGAACTAGAAAATTACCTAACCTAACACTCTCATTTTACAAATGAAAAAAAAAAAAAAAACCCACAGATTTCCTGAATATTTAAATGTCTTCTCCAAGGTCACTCTGTTGGAGAAAGAGTTAGAACCAGTGCTTGCTCCTTACATTTAGGTAGCAGCCTATTTAGGATTGAATGGTTTTGAGTATAAGCTTAAATTCCAATCATTAGATATGTGATTCTGAGTTAGCTTTGTTTCCCCATATGAGGGTGATAATTATATTTACCTCATACGATTATAGTAATCTCCATAAAAGTAATATATATGTTCCACAAGACATTTAAAATGTTTGATATATAATAAATGTCCAATAAGTATTACCATATTAGTAATTATTATTGTTATAAAATCTAAAACTCCATCAAACCTAAATGGGATATCTACCATTCAGATCAGCATTTCTCAACCCAGCTTCATATAAGAATATCCTAGGAACTTCCTTAGAAACACAGGCATTACCCCATATATAATTTATGAGAAATTCTAGGTAAGCTTTCAGGGATTATACTTTTTAATAAATTCTCTCAAAGAATTTTGATGTAGTATAGTTAGTATTGGCTCACA
This sequence comes from Panthera leo, assembly GCF_018350215.1. Taxonomy (NCBI): domain Eukaryota; kingdom Metazoa; phylum Chordata; class Mammalia; order Carnivora; family Felidae; genus Panthera; species Panthera leo. The sequence goes on from NC_056688.1 coordinate 95,316,431, forward strand.
GATCACCATTTGGGAACCAATGGTAAGATTACAAAGATATGACCCATGAACATATTTCTTTCCAAAGAGATATCCAAATGGATATCCAAATGGAAAGCCTAGTGGTCTAGAAAGAAATAAGAATAAAAAATAGCCCCATAAACCAAAAATAAATAGTAAATATCAGAGCTATCATTAAAACAGTATAGGGAAATATCCAGAAATTCTGAATGGTCAATTTCATGTCTACAAACATCACCATGATTTTTGACTCTGTAGTTAGCCTCCTAAATCCTGTCAACATCAAGGAGACATTCATTCCAGGGTGTTGGGACCCAAGGACTTCACAATGACCATTATTTGGTTCTTATCTTCATCAAAGAAAACACTCTTCCCAGGCATCAAGAAGACATTCTAAAGCAGAATATAGGGATCCTGGCTTCCACAGTTCTCAGGCAGCAAAAATCCCTAAATTTGGCAATTAACAGTTTAAAAAACACAGAAGCAATACAAATAACATCTGTAAGTTCTAGTTGAAATAGAACACCTGTTCATGAAAAACTGAATCTGGAAGACATTTTGATAAGAGACACATAGATCTCTGTTATTAACCTAAAGATGAATAATAATAGAACTCTGGACAAGGATGAAGCTCAAAAGTGGAGAAGGCATGGCTGGAGGAGCAGGAACAGAATATACCAGAAATGTTGCCTCACTACCTACAGTAACCTGATTAGGAGGTGTTGGCAGTCAACCATGGGTTTGTATAAAAGGTACATTAGGGTTATTAACTTTTAGCAAAGTTTACATATCTCATTCTAAGAATGAGACCATGCTTCCCAATGTATTTTGGTGTTTCTTACTAAAATCTCCATTAAAAGAACTACAGCAGGTATTGTCAGGCCACCTGAACTAGGTAAATCCAAGAGCTATTCCCAGTCACTAGACTGATGTGATAAATGGGCTGATGAAGAAAGAAGCACCCTGGTGCCCAAACTGGACTCTTCCTAACTTCATAAACAGGTCCTGGAGGGGGCCAAGATGGCAGAACAGCATGGAAGGTTTTTTTGTGTCTCTCATCTCTGAAATACAGCCAGATCAACACTAAGCCATCCTGCACACCTAGAAAACTGATATGAGAATTAACACAACAATATATACAACTTGAACCAAAGAACTCAGCAGGTATGCGGTGCAGAGGGATGAACTGGGGGAGAAAGCCATGGAGGGCAGCGACCTGCTTTTGCTTGCAGAGAGAGGACAGAGTATGGAAAACATTCCCCTCCCCCAACACCCAAATGCAGCTGAAAAGAATGAGTATTCAAGGAAGTGAACAAAATAATGGAGAAAAGAGAAAGGAGAGGGCTTAAATTCCATTAAGACTCTATAAACAGGGGGAGTGCAGAGTCTGAAACTCCGCAGCTTGATACCTGGTGGTGCTCTGGTGGGAAGGGCAATCCCAAGGAGCAGAGAGCAAGGTCCTTGGGGTCCACAGACCACAGGGAGAAAGGCGGTTTCTCTGCTGGGAGGACATTTGGTAGAGGCTGTGCAGCCTCCCCACAAGCAAAGTTCCCAGCGAACTCCAGAGAACAACCACATTCACTGGACAAGGACATTAAGGGAGAAGCCTGGGGCCAGATGTGTGTGATTTGCCATAATCCCTGTAACACTAGTGCTACACGATCACATGAACTTTTTCTGGGGCAGGCTGGCACCCAGCCACCGTCTCTGGGTATCAGCAGCATTGCATCTCCTAAACATTCCTGAGGGCAGGCCATCAACCAGCCATTGCTCAGTGACACCCTCCCCCAGAAGGTCTGAGCTGGCCAAACCCGCAGTACCTCAGAAGTGAGGGGTTGGGAAACAGCCTCATCTGAGATAAAACTCAGGAGGGAGGTGCCACCCAGCAACCTGAGGTTGTAAAAGCAGGGAGTGGACAGAAGCTGGAGATAAAGGAGCGCACGGCTGCTGATCAGGGAGAGCAGAGTTCTGATACTAGAGACGGGGTAGATGCATGATGCCATTTTCATCCTTCCCGCACAGGCCCATACACACCTACAGACACCACAACAATCCACCCCAGTAAGCTAAGCAGCACACTCTAGTGGAGAACAGAGCTGTTACACTAAGCCCCGCCCAACTGGGCCAACCTCACTCGTCAGGAACACCACAAGTCTCTCCACCTGCTTAGTTTACAGACTGCAAAATGCTTCATAGTTTGATTTCTAGGGGAAACCAATCTGTTTCAATCACACTTCAGCCTGTTTGCTCTCCATCTAGTGAAATTTTTTCCTTTCTTTTCTTATTCTTGAATACAGAAAGAGAAATAATTTATTTTTATTTTCCATTTCTATTAAAAACTTTTTTCTTTGTTTTTTGCTACTAAATTTTTTATTTTTGTAAATTTTTCAAATTAAAATTTTTTACTTCCATAATTTCATTTTATTCTATTTAATTGTATTCATTTTTTCAAATTTTCCATTTTCCTTTATTTTTTCTTTTCTTATCTTTCCTTTTTTTCTCTAATCTGTCAAGCTCCTTTTAACAACCAGACCAGAACACACCTAGGATCTAGCATCTTTTATTTGATTTTTTGTTGTTTTTAATTTTTTAATTTTAATTTTTTTACCTCATTAATTACTTTTCTTCCTTCAAAATGACAAAACGAAGATGGGGCACCTAAGTGGCTCAGTCAGTTGAGCGACCGACTTCGGCTCAGGTCATGATCTCACGGTTTGTGGGTTACAGCCCCGTGTCAGGCTCTTTGCGAATAGCCCAGAGCCTGGAGCCTGCTTCTGATTCTGTGTGTCCCTCTCTCTTCCCCCCCCCCACCACTCATGCTCTGTCTCTCTCTGTCTTAGAAATAAACATTAAAAAAAAATTGTTTAAAAAAATGACAAAACGAAGGAATTCACCCTAAAAGAAAGAGTATGAAGAAATAACAGCCAGGGACTTAATCAACACAGATACAAGCAAAATGTCCAAAACAGAATTTAGAATCACGATAATAAGAATACTAGCTGGGGCCAAAAAGAGATTAGAATCCCTTTTTGTGGAGATAAAAGAAGTAAAAGCTAGTCGGGATGAAATAAAAAATGCTATAACTGAGCTGCAATCTCGAATGAATGCCACAGCGGCATGGATGGATGAAGCAGGGCAGTGAATCAGTGACATAGAGGACAAACTTAGGGAGAACAATGAAGCAGAAAAAAAAAAAAGAGGGGACTGAGGCAAAAGAATACAATTTAAGAATTAGAGAAATCAGTGACTCATTAAAAAGGAACATCAGAATCATAGGGGTCCCAGAAGATGAAAAGAGAGAAAAAAGGGCAGAAGGGTTATGTGAGCAAATCATAGCACAAAACTTCCCCAACCTGGGGAAAGAGACAGACATCAAAATCCAGGAAGCACAGAGGACTCCCATCAGATTCAACAAAAACTGACTATCAACAAGGCATATCATAGTCAAAGTCGCAAATATTCAGGCAAGGAAAGAATCATGAAAGCATCAAGGGGAAAAAAGTCCTTAACCTACAAGGGGTTAGCCACAGAAACTCGGCAGGCCAGAAAGAAGTGGCAGGATATATATATAATGTGTTGAATTGGAAAAATATGCAGCCAAGAATTCTTTATCCAGCAAGGCTGTCATTCAAAATATAAGGAGAGATTAAAAGTTTCCCAGACAAACAAATTTAAAGGAGTTTGTGACCACTAAACCAGCCCTGAAAGAAATTTTAAGGGGGACTGAGGGGAAAAAAAACAGAAAAAAAAAAAGCAACAAAGGCTAGAAAGGACCAGAGAACACCACCAGAAACCCCAACTCTACAGGCAACATAATAGCAATAAATTCGTATCTTTCAGTACTCACCCTAAACATCAATGGACTAAATGCTCTAATCAAAAGCCACAGGGTAACAGAATGCATAAGAAAACAAGATCCATCTATACGCTGTTTATAAGAGACTCACTTTAGACCTAAAGACACCTTCAGATTGAAAGTAGGGGATGGAGAACCATCTATCATGATAATGGTCACCAAGAGAAACCCGAGTAGCCATACTTACATCAGACAATCTAGACTTTAAAAGAAAGACTGTAACAAGAGATGAAGAAGGGTATTATATCATAATTAAGGGGTCTATCCACCAAGAAGATATAACAGTGGTAAACATTGATGCTGCAAATGTGGAAGCAGCCAAATATATACATCAATTAATGACAAACATAAAGAAACTAATTGATAATAATACCATAATAGTAGGGGACTTCAACACCCCACTTATAACAATGGACAGATCATCTAAACAGAAAATCAACAAGGAAAGAATGGCTTTGAATGAAACAATGACTGAATGAACTTAACAGATATATTCAGAACATTTCATCCTAAAGCAACAGAATACACATTCTTCTCCAGTGCACATGGAACATTCTCCAAAATATATCATATACTAGGACACAAATGAGCCCTCAACAAGTACAAAAAGATCGAGATCATACCATGCATATTTTCAGACCACAACGCTATGAAATTTGAAATCAACCCCCCAAAAAATATGGAAATATAACACATACTTGGAGACTAAAGACCATCCTACTAAGGAATGAATGGGCCAACCGAGAAGTTAAAGAGGAAATTAAAAAGTTCATAGAAGCCCATGAAAATGATAACACCACAGCCCAAAACCTCTGGGACGCAGGAAAGGTGGCAATAAGACGAAAGTATATAGCAATCCAGGCCTTCCTAAAGAAGGAAGAAAGGTCTCATATACCCAATCGAACCTTACACCTTAAAGAACTGGAAAAAGAACAGCAAATAAAACACAAAAACAGCAGAAGATAGGAAATAATAAATTTTAGAACAGAAATCAATGCTATAAAAACCAAAAACACAGAAGAGATCAATGAAACCAGAAGCTGGTTCTTTAAAAGAATAAACAAAACTGATAAACCACTAGCCAGTTTGATCAAAAAGAAAAAGGAAACACCCCAAATAAATAAAATCATGAATGAAAGAGATCACAACTAACACCACAGAAATGCAAACAATAATAATATAATATTATGAGCAATTATATGCTAACAAATTGGGCATTTGGAAGAAATGGATAAATTTCTTCCCTGTTGTAGAAACAACAGGAACAGAAACTTTGAACAGACTCATAGCCAATAAAGAAATTAAATCAGTAATCAAAAGTCTCCCACCAAACAAGAGTCCAGGGCTGGAAGGGTTTCCAGGAGAATTCTACCAAACAATTAAAGAAGAGTTAACACTTACTCTTTTGAAGCTGTTCCAAAAATGTAGAAATGGAAGGAAAACTTCCAAACTCTTTCTATGAAGCCAGCATTACCTTGATTCCAAAACCAGACAAAGACCCCACTAAAAAAGAGAACTATAGACCAATTTCCCTGATGAGCATGGAAGCAAAAATCCTCAACAAGATACTAGCCAACCGGATCCAACAATACATTAAAAAAATTATGCACCACGACCAAGTGGGATTTATACCTGGGATGCATGCCTGGTTCAATATCTACAAAACAATCAGTGTGATACATCACATCAATAAAAGAAAAGACAAGAACTACATGATCCTCTCAATAGATTCAGAGAAAGCATTTGACAAAATACACACATTCTTTCTTGTTAAAAGGATATCCTTCAAGAAAGTAGGGATAGAAGGATCATACCTCGAGATCATAAAAGCCATATATGAACAACCCAACACTAATATCATCCTCAATGGGGAAAAACTGAGAGCTTTCCCCCTAAGATTAGGAACAAGACAAGGATGTCCACTCTCACCACTGTTATTCAACATATTGAATAATATTGGAAGTCTTAGCCTCAGCAATCAGACAACACGAAGAAATAAAAGGCATCCAAATTGGCCAGGAGGAGGTCAAACTTTCACTCTTCACAGATGACACGATACTCTATATGGAAAACCCAAAATATTCTACCAAAAAACTGCTAGAACCGATCCATGAATTCAGCAAAACGGCAGTATATAAAACCAATGCACAGAATTCGGCTGCATTCCTATACACCAACAATGAAGCAACAGAAAGAGAAATCAAGGAATCAATTCCATTTACAACTGCACCACAACCCATAAATTACCCAGGAATAAATCTAACCAAAGAGGTGAAAAATCTATACACTGAAAACTATAGAAAACTTATGAAAAAAATTGAAGAAGACACAAAAAAAATGGAAACAGATTCCATGCTCCTGGATAGGAAGAAAAAATATTGTTAAAATGTCAATACTACCCAAAGCAATCTACATATTCAATGCAATCCCTATCAAAATAACACCAGCATTCTTCACAGAGCTAGAACAAACAATCCTAAAATTAGTATGGAACCAGAAAAGACCCTGAATAGCCAAAGCGATCTTGAAAAAGAAAACCAAAGCTGGAGGCATCACAATTCCAGACTTCAAGCTGAATCACAAATGTAATCATCAAGATAGTGTGATACTGGCACAAAAACAGACACTCAGATCAATGGAACAGAATAGAGAATCCAGAAATGGGCCCAGAAACATATGGTCAACTAATCTTTGACAAATAAGGAAAAGACTATCCACTGGAATAAAGACAGTCTCTTCAGCAAATGGTGCTGGGAAAACTGGACAGCAACATACAGAAGAATGAACCTGGACCACTTTCTTACACCATACACAAAAATAAACTCAAAATGGATAAAAGACCTAAATGTAAGACAGGAAGCCATCAAAATCTTGGAGGAGAAAGCAGGCAAAAATTCTTTGATCTTGGCTGCAGCAACTTTTCTCAGCATATCTCCAGAAGCAAGGGAACCCAAAGCAAAACTAAACTATTGGATTCTCATCAAAATAAAAAGCTTCTGCACAGCGAAGGAAACAATCAGCAAAACTAAAAGGCAATCAACAGAATGGGAGAAGACATTTGCAAATGACATATCAGATAAAGGGTTAGTATCCAAAATCTATAAAGAACTTATCAAACTCAACTCCCCAAAAATAAATAATCTAGTGAAGAAATGGGCAAAAGACATGCATTGACATTTCTCCAAAGAAGACATCCAGACGGCCAACTGAAACATTAAAAAATGCTCCACATCACTCATCATCAGGGAAATACAAATAACAAATCAAAACCACAATGAGATACCACCTCACACATTGTAGAATGGCTAACATTAACAACTCAGGCAACAACAGATGTTGGCAAGGATGCGGAGAAAGAGGACCTCTTTGGCACTGCTGGTGGGAATGCAAACTGGTGCAGCCACTCTGGAAAACAGTATGGAGGTTCCTCAAAAAAGTAAAATTGAACTACCCTATGATCCAGCAATTGCACTACTAGGTATTTATCCGAGGGATACAGGTATGCTGTTTCAAAAGGACACAAGCACCCCAATGTTTGTAGCAGCACTATCAACAGTAGCCAAAGTATGGAAAGAGCCCAAATGTCCATCAATGGATGAGCAGATAAAGAAGATGTGGTATATATATACAATGGAGTATTACTCAGCAATCAAAAAGAATGAAATCTTACCATTTGCAAATACATGGATGGAACTAGAGGGTATTATGCTAAGTGAAATTAGTCAAAGAAAGACAAATATATGATTTCACTCATATGAGCTTTAAGATACAAAACAGATGAACATTAGGGAAGAGAAGCAAAAATAACATAAAAACACGGAGGGGGACAAAACCTAAGAGACTCTTAAATACAGAGAACAAACAGAGGGTTGCTGGAGGGTTGTGGGTAAATGGCTACATGGGTAAGGGGCTTAAGGAATCTCCTGAAATCATTGTTGCACCATGTGCTAACTAACTTGAATGTAAATTATAAAAAATAAATTATAGAAAGCAAACAAACAAACAAACAAACAGGTCCTCACATGATACCTTCTCCTAATCTCTTTTAGGCCCATGCCATAAAAACTTGATCATAGGAAAAGAAATTTTTAAACAGAAGGTTAGATCTTGTGGTAAGATTATTCTGCACATGTCTCAAAATATTTGGAGGCAGGATATGTGAAGTAGGAAATTCTATTGCTAGAGTATACATACGTCCAGGTATGAGGGTAAGTTTTGAATTAGGCAAGAAAATATGGAGAATATAAGGACCAGATTAAGAAACACCAAGGTGGAGTGAAACAAAGTTGACTAAATTTATACCTTTCTCCACGTTATAATGAGTGAGGAACTGGAAGAAAAGAAAGGGAAGAACAAGAAAGACATACAGAGCAATAAGGCCTTGGAAATGTTTACTAAGAAGCATGACTGGAAAACATGCTTTTCAATATATTATGGAGGAAGACAGATCTATTTGTGCACATCACTTCCTGTACCCAGGATTATACTAGCTGAAGCAACTACTAGGCAAGCAGATGATGTACAGATACAGGAAAGTCTGAAGGGACAATGAAAAGGCACTTGAGCATATGACAAGAAACCTAGACTCTAATTCTCACATAACTTGCTGAGCGACCTTTGTGAAGCTACAGTTTTCAACACCTACTAAATTAGATAGTTGAAACAGATCATCTTTGGGATCTATAACAAATGAATGCACATTAAAACTTTAAAGAAAGGTTAGTAACCCAAAAGTGTATAGTAGCTATTAAGTTAATATAAATAAAGAATGTTAGCCAATAGAGAGTTATAGAGACAATGTCAGACTAGAGGCAGCTACTACTGAATGCCCCCCAATTCTGGCAGATGGGAATATGCATCCTATATTGTGAAGCTGTCTGATATTTTTGAAAGAAATGCAAATGCAGATAACCCGAATATACCTACATACACTAGATATACCAAATTTGTAGTTAAAAACCTTCCCCGCCCACACACAAAAGAAAACAGACACATATACCTTCAGTGGAGGGAATTCTACCATACATTTAAGGAAAAAACAACATCAATTACACACAAATTTTTCTAGACTATTGGAGAGAATGGAACACTTCTAGCAGTAACCTTATAATTAAACCTGACCAAAATATTTTAAGAAAACTAAAGATCAACATCCCTCTTTAACAGAGATGTGAAAATTCTAAACAAAATTTTAACAAATTGAATATAGCAACATATAAAAATGAATATATATTATAACCAACAGAAAATTATCCCAAAAATACAAGCTTGATTTAACATTTTGAATTCAATCATTGTAATTTACAATCAAAACAGTAAAACCAGGTGATGCTCTCAATACATACAGAAAAATCATTTGACAAAATCTAATATCCATTCTTGGAAAAATCTCAGTACACTCAAAATTGAACTTCCTCAATCTGCTAAAGGGTATCTATTAAAATCTACAATTAATCTCATACTTAACGTGAAAGATGGACATATTCCTACTAATATTAGGAAAAAGAATGCAGTTCTCACCATTTATGTTCACTAGAGGTATTAGCTACTCCATTAACACAGAAAAATAAATAAAAGATAACCATTTTGTAAAACAAGAAGTAAAACTGTCTATACTACCAAACAGCATGATCATCTACATAGAAAATCCACTGGAATGTATTTAAAAAAAAAACTATTTAGAATTAGTAGTTACGTTCAGCAAGGTTACAGGATATAGGGCCAATATACATAAATATAAAGTATGTCTTTATAATAGACATGATGATCAGAAATTGTAATTGAGGGGTGCCTGGGTGGCTCAGTCCATCAAGAGTCCAACTTTGGCTCAGATCATGATCTCATGGTTCATGGGTTTGAGCCTGGCATCGGGGTCTGTGCTGACAGCTCAGAGCCTGAAGCTTGCTTCAGATTGTGTCTCCCTCTCTCTCTGCCTCTTCCCTGCTCACACTCTATGTCTCTCAAAAATGAATAAACATTAAAAATTTTAAAGAAAAAAATAAATTGAAACTGAAAAAGCAACAATATTCATAACAAAATAAAAAAGTGAAATATTAGTAATAAATCTGAAAAGTATATGTAAGACCTACAGCAAAACAGTGCTCAAATATTTTTTTTAAATTTTTTTAATGTTTATTTATTTTTGAGAGAGACAGACAGGCAGAGTATGAGCAGGAGAGGGGCAGAGAGAGAGGGAGACACAGAATCGGAATTAGGCCCCAGGCTCTGAGCTGTCAGCACAGAGCCTGACGCAGGGCTCGAACTCATGAGCCTTTGAGTTGTGACATCATGACCTGAGCTGAAGCTGGCCGCTTAACTGACTGAGCCACCCAGGCATCCCAACAGTGCTCAAATTTTAAAAGATCTAAATAAATGGAAAAAATATAACATGTTCATGCACTAGAAACTCTGTATTTTTAAGATATTGGTTCTCTCCAAATTGATCTTATAGGTGTAATACAATCCCAATCAAGTTCCTGGTATTTCTGGTAGGATTTGACAAGATGATTCTAAAAGTCACACAGAAATGCTAAGGACTAAGAATAATCAAAACAATTTTGTAAAAGAAACCAAGTTACAGGATTTGTGCTACCTGATATTAAAACTTATTATAAAGTCATGCTTACCCAGACAATAGGGTACTGGTATGCAGATATAGACAAAAATATCTTTGGAACAAGACAGTTTTGGAGTAAAACCACACATACAGAGACAATAGATTTTTTTTTAATGACTAGATTATTCAGTGAGAGATGAATGATAGATTATTAATGATAGATTATTCAGTGAGAGAAGGACAGTCTTTCAACAAATAGTGCTAGAATAACCACACATCAAAATACAAAAAAGTGAACTTCAATACATATCTCACATCATAAAGTTCAACTCAAAATGGATTTTTTTTTAAAGCTAAAAAGCTTCTAGAATAAAGTATGGGAGAAATTCTTTAAGTTAGGCAAAGACTTATTAGATAAAACATATAAGAACAATCTATTAAATTCTTGTTAAATTGGATTTCATCAAAATGAAAAACTTCTGCTGTTTGAAAGATGTTATTAAGAAAATGAAAAGATAAGACACAAACTAGGATAAAGTATTTGCAAATAATTTTCCTGATGGACTTGTGTTCAGAATATATAAATAACACTCAAAACCCAATCATGAGAAAACAACCCAATTTTTTAAATGGGCAAAAGAAGATAACATAGAATACAAATAAGAACATGATATCACACACTCAAAATCATTAGACATTAGGAGAATGCAAATTAAAACCTAGATGAAATAAAACTGCACAACTCTTATCATGATTCAATTGTGGAAATGTAGAGAAATGGTCTAAAACTGACTCTAGAAGAAATTAAACACTGCATTTAATGATTATGTTACAGACATAAAATCAGTACCTACATAAATTGACACCCACATACACAGAAATACTTGGCCTATATGCATTTCAAGGTTAATGCTGTCAAAATTCAAGGAACAGATAACTCTGATCTATAAAAACTTTTCCAGAGAGTAGGAGAAAAAAGGAAATGCCACCCATTTTATAAGCTTGGTATATAAAATATGGATATCAAACTCTGATGTCATAATGAATTAAACAACACAGGTGAGGGGAATAAAAACTCACTTATAATATAACCCTAAACACTCTTAGCAAACCAAATCAGCAATGCATTTTTAAAAATCGTGTCCAAGCTGAATTTAACCAAGGAATTGAAGAATGCTAAGCAACAGAAAATCTAACATAATTCAGGACATTGCAAACATAAAGGATGAATAGCCATGTAATAGTCTTAATAGATGCAGCAAGGGCATTTGCCAAAAAAATCAACACTCGTTCGTGTTTAAACCATAAAAAACATTCAAAACAAATTTTAAAACTCTTCTCAAGTTAGGAATAGAAGGTAATGTCCTCTCTCTAATAAAGGACACAGAAAATGTCATAATGGTAAGATTTAAAAAAAAAATTTTTTTTAACATCAGGAAGAAACAAGGATGCCCACTATCACTGCTTCTATTAATCACTGTATTTGAGGTCCTTGCCAGTACAATATCAAAAGAAATGTGTCTCACTTCAGTTACTGACACTTTTCTGCTCAGCTTTATAAAAAAACCTCTTTTTAAACTGTCTATATTCTCTTTTTCCAATTTTTCTTCTCAAATTTTTTCTATGTGGAAATAAACAAAAAACATCCAAATAAGAACAAGCACAGCCTATTGATTCAGAACTTGCTATAACAAAGGATTCAGCCACTATCACATGTCTTCAGTAGAAATTCAAATGGCAGGCAGAAGATTGGGAAAGCTTTATGGAAAAAAGGGAAGGCTTCAGGTGTGCCATGTATGGAGGCTGTTGGCATGAGGAAGCCATAGGCAGGCTAACTAGAAGCAGGATGTCCCATATGACCAGCTAGAGGTGCATATTTGCCTTTCTCTAATTGGCCCTGAGTTTGAAACAAGGATAAAAGTTAGGGAAGCTTTCAGTTATTAATAAAGTCCTGGCCACTTGTGGCTGACTATTACAAGGGTTATTTTTTAGTTTCCTGAACTGTTTGCTATCTGAACAAATCGCTATCTGACTTGCTACAATTCTGACTTACAGACAGTAGGTTGACTTCCTGGGTTGGTTAGTATAGACAATGGGTTGGTTTCCTGAACTGTTTGCTGCCTACTATGGGTCAGAATTCTGTTTTTATATATAGTCTGTCCATTGTCCATTTATATGTTCAGTCTCTCACCTAGAACTCATTCCAAAATCACATCTTTATTGCCATCAATCTCCTGAAACGGCTCTTGTCAAGGTGACCAATGATTAATTTTGCTAAAGCCAAAGGTCAGTTTTTACCCTCATTTCATCTAATCTATCAAAAACATTTGAAAATGAATCTCTCCCTATTCCTGGAAACATTTTCTTTACATGGCTTCCAGGATGTCACACTTTGAATTTCCTGCCTTACTATTTTGTTCATGTCTGTATCCCCAGTTCCTTGAACGATTTAGGCTTATAGAAGGTGATCAATACATATGTGTTTGATTTGTTTTAATTTGTTGACAATCTTAAAGAGTCCTCCAGCTAGTCCCCAACTCACTGTTTAGAAATGAGTAATATAAATCCTAAAGAGGTGCAATCTCTTGCCTTAATTCACACAACAGGTTAATAAAAGAAATAATTATAAGCCAGATTACTATGTTCAGTTCAATGCTCTTTCCAAATATAAAGGGCCACCTCTGATGCTTTGATTTCAACTTAATCTCATCCTAGGGTCTGAGGAGATATATCTTATTAAAGTGGTACCTTATAAAAACTATATGAATAACAAGGCAAATAATATTTTGTTTTAAGAAAAAAATACGTTATCGACAGCAAAGATAACATCTGGGTTTCTGAGTCTAAGCATTTTATTTATTAGTATTTCCTATTTGGGAAAATGTACGTCTTAGTTCATCACATTCATTTAAATTCATCTCTTTAAATAAAGGAACTCTTTGAAAGAAGAGATGTCTTACTTATGCATGTATTCTTAGCACAGAAACCTGTACCTGGCATATAGCAGGAGCTCAATAAATGTCTGATGAATAACTGAATGATGAATTAATAGATGAATGATCTCTCTTAGACTGAAAGCTATTGTGAAGATTAAGTTCCCTAATGAGAATTTAAAGTTTAACTGTGGTAACCAACTGTTTCTGAATTTAGGAAGTCAGAATTTGTTAACTGGATATATTCTCTTATTCTGTATCCTTAGGCAACTCTTCACAAATCCCTGTTCTGCTCCTGGTCTTTGCTTTTACATTTAAAATGTGGTCTGAATGTGCTTCTCAGGCATCATAATTCTATTCAAGCAGTATTTTTCAAGTCCTTGCAAATCCTTTAGTGAAAGAGGACACATTCACCAAGAATTATTATTTTATAATGGCATAGATGAGAAGAGGTCTTCAAATCAGTTTGCAAAAACAGTCATTTCAGCGGCTTCCTATCTCTGCCCCAGTTTTCTAAATCAGCCAATAATAATTATTCCCTATAAATCAGACCTCCCTGAAGTTTTCTTCCTTTTTACAGTTGCAGCAAGCTGGCTGCTTTTCCCTCATTACATTTTATGTCTTTGTTTTGTTTGCACAGTCTCCTTTCTTCCCTACCATTGTAATTCTCACTGTGTCAGAAGATGCTAAATTTATGAGTGGAAAAATGTTGGTTTCTAGCAGCTCTTAATAAAAAATGTATCCTAATTACAAAAAAAAATAAAAATAAAAACACTCCACTCTTTGCAAGGACTGATCTACTTGCAAATTTTGACAAACAACCTGTGAAGTGGCAAATTACCCTGAAGGGAACTCTATTTCCCGTTTCCTGACCATTCAGAGATGTACATGCACCAACACTCAATAAGAAGACTCTCCTAAACATGGGAGAGAAGTTATTCTATACATATGGTTAGCATCCAATAGGGAAAAAAAAAAGAAGTAGTATGATAGAAAAGCAAGGCCAAGTCCAGCTTCTCAAATACTAATGATCTCTCTAGACCTAAGCCCTAAGATGCGGCCCTGTAACCTCACAAAGACAGACTCAGGGATCAAAGAAAGAAAACAAGTGATTGATTGCCCTAATGCATTATTTAAACAGAGCAAATGGTTATATAAACAGTTTTCTAAGAGCTTAAATATCAATTAAACATTGTAAAACCTGATTTCTGGTCGATTAATCCTCCCTCTTTTGCACAATTGCTCTATATTAGACATATTATATTATTGTGTTTATCACTCTGGAGATACATATATCTGCTGAGAGCACTTCAAAAGGTCCAAATACTCATCATTTGTGATCACAAAGACTGGCATAAAAATAGTATGTTACTACAGATGCATATTTGTTGAGTATATGACTTTAAAGGGATCTTGCCTATGGTCATTCTTTAAATACAACCAAGGTAAAAACAAAACTGCTTTTACATACTATTTCACAATTCAATCCAGTAACTAGAATCATACCAATATGTTGCCTATGTGTCCTTCCCCATTTAAGCTTCTTCTGATGGCTCTAACCAACTGGCAAATCAGAACATGCTAAGATATGTAATAGGTTATTGTTTAAACTGATTAAAAAGGAAATTATATTTTGGGTTCCAAAGCCTCCAACATCTAATTATGGTATTGGGATGCTTATTTAACAAAACTAAACAGACTATTTTAAACTGTTTTTATGGAGCTTCCACAAAATCTGAGATTAAAGTGACAGTATATTAATATCAAACAATTGTTTGAGGTGACAGAAAGAAAATGATAGACTCACCAGCAACAATCCCATTAATAAATGAACAAAGATATGAAACTGATCAGCAGTAGCTGAATTATTGAGTCCCAGGCCCATCTGCTCCAGTTTTATGAGTCAAAAATCAAAATTGCATGAACTGGTGAGTACTCAATCTTCACAAACATCAGAGTCAAATTAAGGAAATTACCCAGCACACCAAATGCAGCTCAGCACATCATCAAACCATTAAAACAGCAACCTTATACCAAAAAAGAACCACAAACACCAGGATCTTTGTACAAATGGAATAATAATAGCCAGATGGAACACAAATTCTGATGGTAGGCAGCATGATCCTTGGCACAGTGAATATATGTCATGTGGAAAACCAATAGGGGGTCATCACAGAATAATCAAAATGAGTCTCAGGAAATTCATCCTGAACAAAGAGAAGAAGAAAGGCCTTGGATTGTAAGAAGTCAAAATGACCAGATGATATGGGTATAATAGAAACAGCAGGAATACTGAAGTGAGAGAGCCAGACATCAACAATAAATTTGCCATCTATTAGTTGTGGCATTAAATTGTTAGCTCTTTTGTTTCTTCTAGAAAATGAGGGTCACAGCATCCACATCACAGAGTTGCCAGGATTAAAAATCATATCTTAATCTCGGACAAGTCAAAATGTATTCTCTTGGAGACCCAACCTGTATCACGTTGTTGGTTGTTTGAGAAAACAAGGTGAGGACTCATGAACAGCGTCTGTCACACCACGGGTGTTTATCATTAGTACTATCATCACTACAAAACCATTAAATTCCTGTCTTCTAAGTTATGCAATGTTCTGTATTTCAAAGTGGCTGCCTGAGGGGCGCCTGGGTGGCTCGGTCGGTTAAGTGTCCGACTTCGGTTCAGGTCATGATCTCACAGTCCGTGAATTCGAGCCTGGCGTCGGGCTCTGTGCTGACAGCTCAGAGCCTGGAGCCTGTTTCAGATTCTGTGTCTCCCTCTCTCTCTGCCCCTCCCCTGTTCATGCTCTCTCTCTGTCTCAAAAATAAATAAACGTTAAAAAAAATTTAAAAAAAACAACAACAAAGTGGCTGCCTGAGACAGAGACAATGCTATGTGTTCAAATCACTGTTCTTCCTGAACATACAGGGGCAAGTTTCTGAACCTCATACACGTGTAGGCTGACATCATGGGACTGGATTCTGGTCAATTAGATCCCTTGAAATCACTTTTGGAAACGGTTTTATATCTCTCAGCTGCTGAAAGCAGGATTTCATCCTGCTATGTTAAATTCTCCTCCCTCCTTTGGTAATATTTTTTGTAGATTCTGTAACTTTCTGATTATTTTTAATTATTAAAACTTAGTCCAATCCAGATTAAAATGTCAGCATTCAAAACTTTCCCCAACCCCTTTCCCAGCACAAACTACTGTGGCTCTGGCTTCCCAGAGTGGGGAAAGATCATGGGAATGGCTGCACCTCCCACCCACCCCTGCCCCACCTAGGTTGTCTAGGTAAAGACACATGTTGGAGTCAAGGAGGAAGGGTGGAGATGTGGGGTCTTCTTCAATTACTGTCCACCTGTAATTTCTGAGTATGAGTCCCTTGCCCCATTCTGGTTCTTTCGGATTTTGTCTGATGTTTTTAACCTCCTTTAATGTGTTGGTCTTCACATCAGTGCACAATTTTCTTCACTATAGTATTCATCTTCTCTCTGGCTCTCTCTCGTGTTCAATGGAGCAACTATTGTTCTCATAAACCTTGCCAGTTGGACAACTCTCCTCTCTTCTTTAGATTAGATATCTCCTGGCGGGGTCCAGCAGCCACCTTGGCAGTCCTCAGCTGCTGTTTCTTCTCCAACATGTGAACTCCCCATAGGAACTGTTAGATCTAAATCCTCTGAGGGCAAAAATGAATGGAATGTGGTACAGATAGCCCCAGATTCTTCTCAAATAGACTTCACCATAGTCATTTCAAGCCTGTGGGTCTTTGCTACACCAATGGTCTTCCACTTCCAGATCCCCACAGCAAAATCAGGTTATCAGTCAGTATGTTTATTAACACCCATGCCCACGTTCCCAAAATTTCACCCTATGTGTTTTGGAGTCAGCACCAGAGTGGGCCAGCTGAACTTCTACCTCAGCAAGTATTTCACCAAGGAATCAGATGCCTTTCTTTTTAAGCACTCCTGATTCTTATGGGTGATTCTCTTGGAGCTGCTTCACTTGGCTCCCCTGAACTTCCAGAGGGTAGAGAAAAAAGCTTCCCTCTAAAAAATACGACTATCACCATGAGGTTAACCACTTGATGGTTCTAGCCCTCACTCCAGTCCCCTTCTCATTTAGATGCATGAGACAGTGTGGGAAAAATGACCGTCTCGTCCAATTCTCAAAAACCCTACAGGGAACTATAGGCAGTGATAGGTAGTTGCTGATGGCTGTCCATGGAAAAGGGGGCACTTGAAGCCTTTTGATTCCAGCTTTGGCCTTAGTCTGATTCTGGTACAAAAGCAAAAAAACTGATTCAAGATCCCATTAGGTTGGGGCCTCACTACTAAGTCATATGCAGCATTCTTAAAGCCAGATTGCCAAGAAAAGAGCATTTTATCTCAAGTATTTTACCATAGATATATGTTTCCCTAATTTTGAATAGGTTTATCTCATCGCATGTCTGTCTCTTTGAACTAGACAATGAGTGATTTAAAGGCAGGGATCATATTGTACCCATTATTATGTCCTGGGAAACTAGCAAATGCTCAACATTCAGTAGCTACTGAATAAGCCCTGAATGAATGAGTGAGTGAATGAATGAATGATTAAATAAATGAGCTCTCTGATTTCTTTATCTTTGCCATGGCCCAGGTCATCTATGAAAGTTAAACTCAAGGCAAAGACTAAAGTGCTGATACTGGACAGGGAGGTACAAGACCAGGTGGTGGAGGTCAGGAAATAAGAAAAAGTAAAGCAAGGAAAGACGTGGTACAGTAAGAGGCAGTGTGCTACTTGCTAACCACTGCTTCACAGTGAGCCACGAAGAGACCCTGCACATCTCTTGGCAGGCACGTTTCTTCAGCAGGCAGGTCTTCTCCAGAAGGATGGCAAAGAGAAAGTACACCTTGAAACAGTCACATAAAAGAGGGAAAGAATGGCAAATTATCTTCCCCGCTACCATTCCCATGGTGAAAGTCTACTTCATAGGAGCTGGCTCTCCCATGTTTCAGGATTCTGTCATCTGATCCTTTGATGGTAGTGCAGGAAGTGTATAGTTCTATGCCCCATGGTTATCTGTCCAGAGGTGAAGGGGTGACTTGGTATAGATACATCTTAGAGGCTTAGGGCTCCTGGTCAGACTCCCGTTTGCACAGGGTGCTTGGCCAGGATGCTAGGAGAGATGGGAGCTGCAGCTCACCCTGGGAGGCAGTCGACAGCTTCAGGACAAAGGATATAAGTCAAAAGTGTAAAAGGTTTATATTTATACATTCACTTACCACCTTTTCTCCTTTGAATCCACTAAGAAGAAAACAAAATATTTTTTGACTTAGAGAGATATTCAGAGACTATACTTCTCCGCAATTTGAAGGTACATGACACTGAATTTTACTTAGTGTTATAGCATTTCATGTTACCTCTAACATGAGGATATATTTACCTTCTTCTGGCAGGAAATTAAGCTCTGCTAGGTGCCCACTCTGATTCTTGGGAGTTCTATTCATTATGTGCTCAGCAATGGGAATGGAACTGGTTTTGATGTATTAATGTTGTAATGAACTTCTGCCTATTCCTGGACAAGCCAGGGCACATTCTGTCATTCTTTGATTACTGCCGAGATCCCCCATCTGCCAAGTCCTTTGAGGAGATCTTCTTGTCCACGTTCTATATATCATTTGAGGGGAGGGTGGTGCCAGGGGCCTTCTGCACCATAGTTGAGAGGGGAGGCAACAGAACACATAAACCAAACCTGGTATGGACAAAATAAAGAGGGTAATACTGAAAACATGTAGAGCCTGGGTGATTTTCTCATTCATCTTTGGCTGATGGAAGAAGGTCTGCTGCTAAGTGAAGGATGGGCCCACGGTAATGAAGCTGTCTGCAGCACTGAGAGCTGCTTGGCCATGGCACATAGTTCAAAATTACTGCAACTGCCTGGGTGTCAGGACCCATCAATTGTCCCCGACTCACCTGCTGGGCTCAGAGCCATGGACCATGGGGCTAAAACATCATCATTCTCCCAGATGAGACCCACACTTAACTGTTTATCCCCAGTATCCCTTCCCCCTCCCACCAAACATTTCCATTGATCAAGTCCTGTTATTTCTCTGGGTACAGAGTCATGGAACATAGAGTGGCATCATCATTCTTCCTCACAGTTCACATCCACCAAGGAGTTATTTCCTTCTCTTTCACATGACTTACTGTCCGACAGCCTAGATATTTGACTTCTATGTGGCCTGCATACAAAGTGAGGGGTACAGAAAGTCCAGGAAGCTTTGTTCTGAGCTAAGCAGTTCTTGCCATCATTTCTGCCATTTGGTCAAAAAGTCCTTCCTGTACATCCACATCCATAGAGTTCTCTCCAACTAAGCCATAGACCATACATTGAAAGAACACCTTGTCTTTGAATTGGAGGCCACCTTAGAGCTCATCCAAATCCACCACCTGGACTTATCAGGGATCTGGTGTGATGATAATCATACTGTTCTCAGTTTAAATTCTTCCAGTGAAGTGAGGTAGAGACAATCCCAAAACTGTGACTTTGTTGATAAAAACTGCCAATCACTGTAAATTTTCTCAAAATAGTGAGCCAGCATCTGCTTCCTTTTAACTTTAACCCATTAGGCCATGAAATATAAACTGAATTATCCTTTAATAAAGTGGACCCTCAACAAGGCAGAGGTTAAGGGCACCAACCCCTTAGGCAGTAGAAAATCCATGTATAATTTTTGACTCCCCCAAAACTGAACTACTAATAGCCTACTGGGCTATTACCAATAACAAACAGTCTGATTCATACATTTTGTATATTACGTGTATTAAATACTTTATTCATACAATAAAGTAAACTGGAGAAAGGAAACTGTTGTTAAGAACATCATAAGGAAGAGAAAATACCTTTAGAGTACTGTATTTATCTCCAAAAATATCCACATTTAAGTGTACCTGCACAACTCAAAGCTGTGTTGTTCAAGGGTCAACTGTATAACAAACATTCAAAGGTTAGAGAATACAGCCATCATCTACCTTGTGAAGACATCTCTCCTGTGGTCTAGTCCCAAGCCCCTCTCAATACTCATAAAAATGTAGTTTCCACAAACATTTTCTTCCAAATTCTCCAGCATTATCCTTTTTAAATATTATGTGTGGAACTGTACCCAATATTTCAGCCATGGTCTCATCACTGAGACATACAGTGGGACCCCGTCTTCATGCATCTCTCTCTTGTATTTCTACAAATAATATCCAAAAATCACATTAAATACACAAATAGTAAAAGCTACATAATTTGGCTCAGAATAAGCTTATTAACTAAACCTTTGGCAAAATCTTTAACAAATA
The DNA here is from genome assembly GCF_018350215.1 of Panthera leo. Lineage (NCBI taxonomy): Eukaryota > Metazoa > Chordata > Mammalia > Carnivora > Felidae > Panthera > Panthera leo. Next base: position 95,337,104 of record NC_056688.1, read on the forward strand.
CATTATTTTAAGCTATGCCTTCTCCTAATCTGTAATGCAGTGATTTTTTTCTTAAACCAAACTATAGTATTTTATATTTACTGCCAATTAAATTTTATTTGATTTATCATTTCAACTTATTCCTCTATCCTTGTATTCTGTCTCTCCAGTGTATTGACTTTCCCTTCTGGCTTCCTATCACTCCAAAATGTAATCAATGAGTTATATCCTCATTCCAGTCATTGATAGAAACCCAGAAAGTAGAGGTCTGAGCCTAGAAATACCTCACAGAGAAATAATTCAAAGCTGACACTAATAAATTAGACAATATATTCTTTAAGTATATATTTAATTACTTGTGAACCCAGACAATTCCACAGATTTAGCCATCTTCAATTCAATCCATTAAATACTTGCTTAGAATTATGTCTACTATGTGCCAGGAAATACAAACATAATAGAATTTGTTCTCTGCCCTTAAAAGGTGCACAGTCTAATAGGGAAATAATCATATAGGCAATACAGCAGTTCCCTATGATGGGTACTACCACGCAAGTGGACTTGGAGCCCAAGAGGAGCTCAAGAAGGAGTAATGGACTATACCTGAGGTTGCTGAGGAAACCATAAAAAAGGACTTTTTTCCTTCCCCCTCCCTTTTTTTCTGACTTAAATCTCAAGGGTATGAAAAAGTAGAGAGTGTAATTTTACATTGTCCTGACAGCAAGGGTGGTGAAGAGAAGATTGATTCTATTTAGGTCTACGCGAGTACAGGTCCATGTATACAACATCTTCCCCTCTAGGTTCTTGGTTCCCCATCCTCCAGCTCTGCGGCTGGTGTCAGAGGTCCTAAAGAGGGAGTTGCCTACAGTGGATGAAGCATACATGACACAGACAGGCATTATTCATGCTGGACAGACATTATTCAGGCTATCAGTGGACAATGGTACTGTTGAAGGGAGGTCATAATGGTCAATGTGAATGTCAAGTATCAACACAGTTGTCATGTGGCAGGTGAGGTAGGATGCTCACTAGCTCTGGTCTCCTCGTCCCAGGCCTCTACTCTTTAGTATCTAGTCTCTATGAGGGGAGGTTTTATTTTTAAACAACAAAGTATTCTTCCAAACTTTCTTTCTAGCCAACAGTCCTTTCTGTTTCCCTGAAGACTTAGACTTTTCAAATCCAAATCCAACAACAATTTTTTCTGCTGCTTTTTTGATGTGTCATCACTTATCTAAAGTGATGCTGCAGACAGCCTAGCTGACTCAAGGAGGGCCAATGTTAGAAAGGAAAAAAGGAAATGTTGGTTAAGTATTCCAGAAGTATTATCCTGCCTCAGATGAGTAGGCAATCATCAACAGATGAGGAAAGAAACAGCTTATAAACAGACAGTACAGCATGTGCAAAAGGCACAAAAAAGCACAGCTTATCGGCAAGTTTTCCAATATCTTACTAAAATGTGGGTATTTTCCATCTAGTACATTCCCCTAGTCAAATCATTCATTAACAAGCCTGAGCAAAGGAAATCAGATTAGTCCAGCCAGATTTCATTATTTCGAACTCACTGTTTTCAATAATTTCATCTTCCTTTCCAGAGCACTCACAATTCATCCCTAAATATTTTGTTCCTGAATTTGACCAGAGATTAATGTCACCTTCACTGATGTGTTCTTTTCAGAATTCATCCCTTCCCCTTTTTGAAAAACTGGTGATTACCCATTTCAATCATCCAGCACCTTTTCCATTCCTGGAAATTCTACAAAAAATAATAATAAAATGAAATTTGTAACACATTCCTTGGGCACTTACTATGTTGCAGTCACTGTACTAAGTGTTTGCAGACATTAAATTCCAGGTTGGTAACCATGCTTTTCTGCCCTTTCCAACTTGAAGATCATTTCCTTGGTTGTAGAAGACAGAAGCAAAATAGACATCGAATCACCTTCCTTTCGCCAGTCAGCCATATACCAACTGCCCAAGCAGTGAGCCCATGCCTTCCTTGTTCTTTTCCCTTTAAATATGGATAAATAAAACCCTCTGTTTTCTGTAACAAACATTTCACTAAGTTGCACTGATTCTTCATGATTTCATCAATATTATCCTTGCAAGTTTGTTCCACTCTTTGGTATCCATCTTTAAAATGCATCACTACTCCTCTCTTCCACAAATACACTCTTTCCCAAAGTTTGAAGCTAAATATCCATTACTAGAAGGAAATGGTTCAATTAATTATGGTGCATCCATAACATAAAATCATTTACAACCATTAAAAAGAGGTAGCTCTCTGTTGTGACATGGAAAAATATCTATGATATTTTGTTGGATGAGGAAAACAAGTCAGAAAACAATACATGTTCAGGGGTGCCTGGGTGGCTCAGTCAGTTGAGCATCCGACTTCGGCTCAGGTCATGATCTCACAGTCCGTGAGTTTGAGCCCCGCGTCAGGCTCTGTAATGACAGCTTGGAGCCTGGAGCCTGCTTTGGCTTCTGTGTCTACCTCTTTCTCTGTCCTTCCCCTGCTCATGCACTGTCTTTCTCTATCAAAAATAAATACACATTAAAAAAATAATAGAAAAAAAGAAAACAATACATGTTCAGTCCTGTTTGAATCTTTTTAATGATATACAAGCATCCTCTACTTTTCAAGAGTTCACATTATGCCACTTGGCTTTTAAAAAAGACCCCCATTAGTATCTGTTTTCACTAACTGAAAGAAATCTGAAGAGGATTTTCACTTCTCCCCCCCAAAAAAGGTTGATAGTGAAAATAGCATTCAGTGTCTGGTTTTGCAGTCAACCACTCTAGAGGCAGCACACACTCCAAGCATCGAGAATGGCACTTCTAAGCTCCTTCTCAGGTAACTACACTCAGCATCTCAGTATTAGCCACCACAGTTTTGAACTGTGTTTGTGTCTGTGCTTTATCTCGATTTATTTTGTGCATCCATTAGCAAGATGAATCCTAAGGTAACAAAAAAAATACTGAAAGAGGTTATTTTGGGGGAACACTCAAAATTTTTTTGCATGTAAATCAATGGTAATTGCTTCTTTGCTTTACACTATTTTGGCTTGCAAAAGTTTTATAGGAACGCTCTACTTTTGGACAGCAGGAAAAACCTATGTTACTACGGATAATATTTTACAAAAATTACACTATTAAATTTAAAATTTCCTCCTTAAAACATTGATCTCTTGTAGCCTTGAACCCTCAATACTAGGCCATTCATAAAATTCCTCCTGCCAGTAAAGGAGGAGGTCAGTACTTCATGTCTTTAGTAAAATAATAGGATGGAAAGCCAGACTTGTTGAACTACTCACTTGATAGTGTTTCATGAAGGGAAGGTCCAGACAAGATAAGGGAAAATTCCAACAATGCCGGACTAAGGAAATATGAGAAGAAAAGATCCAGAGGTCAACTGAACTGATAGAAATAAGAGCTCAGACAAGTGGGTTTCAGTTTTCATCCTAAAGCTTGAGCCTAGAGAAGAAAAGATGACTTCTAAAAGTCAAAGAGAAACACCAAGTTTAGGGATTTCTTACCATGCTGCCCATTTTGTATTCTGTGAGGAGACCACTGTACACGAGACCCTGTGCCACCCTAGTGGGGTCAGCATAGTCAAGAGGGTTGAATAATATAATGGGAGAGAGGGAAGGGGAAGGGAGAAAAATATAGAAAGCGGGGCAAGAAGGGTGGGAGGAAGATTTAGTTTCAACTCCTGAGTCTCCCCTAGTTCTCATGATGCAGGGACGCTCTGAACAGAGGTTGGTCTCATGAGCCTGCCATGGGGTCTAATGTAATGAAAGGTAACTCTACAGCAAAGACTGGGCCCAAGGTCTAGAGAGAGGATGTGGCAGAGACTTGGAAGTGTGAATGACATGTTCACAGCCAGGGAGACACCAGCTGGACAAAGAAATTGCTTGGCCTAAAACGACTAGATCATGAGTGACAAAAGCTATCAACTTTAGAAACCAAGAAGACAGGTGACATTCATTCAAATACCAGAAAAATATTTGAAAAACTTTATCCATTCCCTCCTGTGAGGTCAAGTAAGCTACTTTCCTCCTCTTGTCCCACTTTAGTGAGGATGTATGGGAGAGGGTGAGAGCAGACACCCTCTCACCCAGCCATACTTGGATAGGGTGACCAACCATCCTGGTTCACCTGGGATTGTCCTGGTTTTAGCACTGGAAGTCCAACTATTTTCCTGGACCTGATTCCAATGTGTGTGGGTGGTGGGGGCTCACACACAAACAACAAGCAGTGGGTGTCCTACAATTCAACTAATTCTGACATTAACTTACCCAAAGATAGCATCGGACTCGACAGGTGAAGGATTCAGTCTTACAAGACTTCCCCCAACACCAATAGATACCAGTTGCAAGCCCAAGTTGTTACCTGTGCTTCAGACCAACTGGTTATAAATTGGAGATTCCAACAATATCCTCCAACTTGGGATGCCATTCACAAGTTCTAGGCTGTTGCCTTTACTTAAGACCTACTGACTACAAATCAGAAGTTCCCAAGACCTTTCCTCAGGTTCAATTATTTTGCTAGAGCAGCTCACAGAACTTAGAGAAACATTTTACTTATTACTGATTTGTTATAAAAAGATACAACTCAGGAAGAACTATATGGAAGAGATTCATAAGGCAAGGCATAGGGAAAAGTTATAGAGCTTCCACGGCTTCTCCAGACATGCCACTTTTCCAGCATTTCCCTGTGTTCACCAACCAGGAAGCTCTCTGAGACCTATCCTTTGGGTTTTTATGGAAGCTTCATTAGAGAGTCACAAATGATTTAAATCTTTGGCCACCAACAACTGATTCAACATCCAGTCCCTCTCCCCTCACTAGAGGTATTGAAAATGCCAACACTCTATAATCAAGTAGTTGGTTCCCCTGACAACCAGCCCCCATCCATAGGTAACCTAAGGACTTTCCAAAAGTCATCTTGTTAACAAAAGACACCTTTCTGGCTCTTATGACAAAATTCCAAAGGTTTTTGCAGCTCTGTGCCAAGAACTGGTCGAAGACCAAATATATATTTCTTATTATAAATCACGATATCATACCCACACATCAAGAAACTCCTCAGTCCTGGAAAAACTGAAATGATTGATTACTCTTCTATATAAGTAAGTATATATTTATGTGTGTGTATAGAGAATAGATCTGCAAGAATATACACCAACATGTTAGCTGCACTACTTCTCGGTAGTTGAATAGATTATATGTTGGGGTGCAGAGGTTGAAGAGAAATTTATGCAGTAATATATATTCCTCTAGTGACAAATTAAATCCAAGCACAGAGATGCCCATGAAGTCACACTACCACTACTTTTCTTTTTCAAAGGAATAATATGTAACTTCAATGCCAGCCTTTTCTCTTTTCTAGTTTCTCCTGTTGCTCTTAACCATATTTTATCTGGACTATTTGAAATATATCCCCTCCTAGAGTCTAAGATAAATGCCTGACTTGGATCACTAAATGCTTTCATTGCTGTTATAAATACTGCTGTTAATTTTCTTCCAAGTTGTCCTTCACTTCTACTTCAATTCTCTTGGCAGAAATAAGTCTGAGATTAGAAATCTCTCTTCATTGTTTTATATTTCCAGAGATGAAATCCTTAACAGAACAATTCAAGAGTTCACCTGATATTAGAGAAGCCATTTTAATGCCAAATAGGTTACAAGAAACCACGAAGAAATGTAAAAAATTTTACATTCCTTATGGCTTAAAAGAACACTGGTGAAATCACAAGCAAGGCTCAAACTTGGTGAAAAAAATACTATCGACAAAAATACGAATATGTTCTACAATAATGGAAATATTGAACTATACTCAAGAAGTCTAGATTCTAGTCTTATGTATGTTGCTTAATGTATGTGACCTCAAACAAACTACTTAAGCTCTCTGGAACTCATATTCTTCCTCTGGAAAATACAGATCTTCATATTTCTGAACACTTCAGAGTATTATTGTTAAAAATTTCATGAAATCACACAAAAACACTGAAAATGGTATAGTCACATAAGACATTACATTGTTTCTCTACTTCATATGTCCACCCTCTTTAGTATCAGATTTCTGAGTATTTGTCTTCCTTCTTTCTGTAAGCCACTAAATACTTACTAATAAGTTCTAATATTCTAATAAATAAATTCTTCTGGGTGTGTAAGGTGACTGTTTTCCCCAAGAAGCTCACCATTATGATATTATAAATCACAATCTAGGAAAACAAATCCTGTTCTTCAATATACTCTATGTTACCATGAGTTATGAACTGAACATCTGTGTCTCTCCAAAATCCAAATGTTGAAACTCTCCAAAATCCAAATGTTGAAACTCTATCCCTCAATATGATGATACTAAGAGGCAGGGCCTCTGGGAGGTTATAAGGATTAGATAAAGTCTTGAGGGTGGAACCCTCGTAAATGGGATTAGTGTCCTTGTAAAAGTCACTAGAAAACTTGTTTCCCCTGTCTACTCCCCACCATGGGAGAACACAGGAACATATCTGTTGTTTCTGTTGTTTATAAGCCACCCAGGCTGTGGTATTTTGTTATAGCAGCCCAAACAGACTAAGACACAAGGTGTATATACCCTATAACGTTTCTTCTCTTCCAAAGTTGTGACCTAGCTAGGACTAGGAATGTTGAATCCATCCAAAACCTTTCCTTTTCTATTCAAAGCTTTACATATTAATGTGTGTGTGTGTGTGTGTGTGTGTGTGTGTGTGTGTGTGTGTGTGTCCAGCATCTTCTAGTGACAGCATACCCCCACATTTATCATAATCAAAAGGCTGTAAACTTAAGGTACTTGATTACTGTGTAGAGTTTTTCTGACTTCAACAGCTATATTCAATCTCTCTCTCTCTCTCTCTCTCTCTCTCTCGCTGCCGCTTTCTCTCTCTTTTTTTCCCGTCTTCTGTCTTTCCCTCCCTCTTTCCCTTCTACATTCATGCAGAAACACCATCAAGAATAATTCTGTCTTAGTGCTTTTTTAGGAAGCATAAAGAGAAAACATTGAGAAAGCAGCCAGATCCCAACAGGAGACTTCTGGGGATTTAGCATCATTCATAGAAAGTCAGAGTGTTCCCTGAAAAATCCTGGAAAGTTATTGAACATCTAGCTTTCCTTAAGGTTCAGGACTGAATTCATAACCAAGCCCCACCACCAGCCTGTTAGTATACAACTTAATCACAAACTAATTTATCCCTCTCCTCCCCCTCCCCCACCCAGGCTAACTTGTTAGAAATAATTTAGGAAGCATACAAGGGTTTGCTTTCCAAACCCAAGGCAACAGTAAGATAATATAGTTACTACAAGGAATTAAACTAATGAATTTATAAATAACATGTTCACCAACTCAGAGATGATCAAATCATAAGAGTAATCACCACACCCAGAGGATTAACCATACCCAGGGTTGCAAGCCCTACATTCAATCCCCCTTTGTTCTGTAATGTTTTATGATAGATGATATAACAACCATGTCTGCAAATGACATAACAGCTGCACACTAAACATCATAACAAAAGATAGTAACAGTATTTACTGACCATGGAGGACACAGCAAGAAGCTACCAGTATTCACGTTGGAAGAGGGTCTGCATCAGAACCCAACAAGTACACTATAAAAACTGTTTCAATCAAGGACTCAATTAAGGACTTTCCAACAGTCCTTTAAACAGGAATTATGATTATACAAATTAAACAGAGGTTAGGTAATCCACCCTAAATTTGTTATTATTCTTCATTTTCTGGAGAGGCAAAAAAAGGTTTGCAAAAGTAATGTGCTCAAGATTTATTCAGGCAGTGGCAAAACAGAAATTCATAGCCAGGTTGTGAAGGACTTTGAGCCAGAACACATAACCACTCTCAGATTGTTGTGTAATGGGGCATGGAATAAAAAGGAGAAGCTAGTCTTCCATTTTTTTAAGGAGTTATTAAATAAGACCAAAACCAGACATGGCCAAGGATGTCCATAACCCCACCTGCTGTCACCTCCAGACTCAACAATAGTACTGATTAGTTGAGCAAAGAAAAAGATTAAGATAATTTATATTATACAATAGTTTTACGTAATACAACATAAAATTAGATTAAATGATATATAGGATATTATTATCTATCACACACCAAATATTACATATTATGTGTTATACATTATGTATTACAGTAAAGAAATCCAGCCAAGGACTGTGATGTGCAAGGCTCACAGAGGGCTGTCTCAGGCCGGTCTTCAGACAGAAGACAAACCTAATAGAGTTGGAAGTTCAGCTTTCATCTTTTCCACTATTACTGAGCAACAAAAGTATCACATAGGATAAGCCCATCTGAGTGAACTCATATTACATATGGCTTAAGTGCTTAAGTCAGAGATATAAACACAATAACATTTGTTAATCAATGCCCCTCATATGATTGACATTTGGGGAAAGACTAAAAAGACATGCATAAAAAAGCCAAACACGTACAACTGAAAACACTGTAGCCACAGTAGAGACACAACAACCTTCTAGCATCAGGGCCAGCAAGCACTGGGGTAGGGCTTTACCAAGCTTGGTAGGGAAATATCACTTCCCATTGCAGAACCGCTCTCCCTATCTCAACAGTCTTGCTTTCAATCAGCTTCCTCAAACTTCTCTTTATCGATATTTTAACAACTATTACTTCAACATATAATCACTAATTAGAAAAAGTTGTGAGAGGGGTGCCTGGATGGCTCAGTCACTTAAGCATCCGACATCGGCTCAGGTCATGATCTCACAGTTCCTGGGTTTGAGCCCCACAAATCCAGATCTGTGCTAACAGATCTGAACCTGGAGCCTGCTTCGGATTCTGTGTCTCCCTCTCTCTCTGCCTTTCCTCTTCTTGCTTCCTGTCTCTCTCTCTAAATAAATAAACATTAAAAAGTTTTTTTAAAAAACTTAAAAAAGAAAAAGTTGTGAAAGAGAACTTGGTAAATTTATTAACTTTTTCCTGCTTTGATACTTTAAGTCATAGGTTGTTTTTCAGTTGGAAATGCGATTTCTGACAAAAGCAGCACACGTGCATAAATGAAAACAACTTTGAATGGCATGTGGCCTGCATGGAAGAAGGGGTTTTTGTGGCATGAGGGAGGAGCAGAGAACGGTGAAATTGAGCTCCATCTGGAACCAAACACACTGATAGATAGAATTACATGTTCACCTTGAGTTACAATACCAGGAGTTGAACAAGGTAGTAATTCCTCAGTTTCTCCATCAACCAGAAGATATGAACAGACTAAGTAAGACAGAGATAACCTAATATAAAAATAGCATCCTGGGGGCGCCTGAGTGATTCAGTTGGTTAAGAGTCTGACTCTTGGTTCCAGCTCAGGTCATGATCTCATGACTCATCATGGGTTCAGGCCCTGCGTTGGGCTCCAAGCTGACAATGCAGAGCCTCCTTGGGATTCTCTATCTTTCCCTCTCTCTCTTTGCCTCTCTCCCACTCATGCTCTGTCTCTCAAACTAAACAAACTTAAAAAAAAATAGCATCCCCTTCACACACTGGCCCAGCCTGCTCATCTAGTGTTAGCAACTACCACCATCCTATTACAGGTACTATGAAAATTCCCAAATATATCATACTCTCTCACACCTCTATACCTTCACATAGGCTGTTTCCTCCCTGGATACCATTATCTGAATTTTTACCTAGAAAATTCTAACTCACTTTCAAGCCCAGGCTTAACTACTATTTCCTCTATTAGAAAACAGTCTTCTGCACTTTCATTGGTCTTTGTACCTGTAATTCTCATAGCATTCACCATATAATATTACATAGACTTGCAGGTGTCTGGATTCAGATGGCATACAGATGGCACACAGACACAACCAAGGATAATTTTGTCTGAACCCTTGGCTTAAAACCACATAGATAATGGCATTGAAAAAGTAGCCAAATCCTTACACAAGACTTCTGGGAATTCAGCATCATTCACAGAAACTGTGCACTCCACAAAGAAAAGAGAAGAACTGACATTTGTTCATCTGTTAGAGAATGTTCAAGTACCCAGACAAGGTCTTCTTCATTTCACACACCCAACACTGGATCTGGTGCTTTGTATAAACAAAGTGTTCAATGAGTGTGGGCTGGATGAACTTTTGGAGATGACCTCAAGGGTCATGATGTTCCTATGAACTGTGCTCTCCTAGTCTTCTGAAACAAGCAGACATGAAGCCAATCGATTGTTGACATGCCTTGGGTCATTTTTTTTTTTTTCAACGTTTTTTTTTTTTTATTTTTTTTTTATTTTTGGGACAGAGAGAGACAGAGCATGAACGGGGGAGGGGCAGAGAGAGAGGGAGACACAGAATCGGAAACAGGCTCCGAGCCATCAGCCCAGAGCCTGACGCGGGGCTCGAACTCACGGACCGCGAGATCGTGACCTGGCTAAAGTCGGACGCTTAACCGTCTGCGCCACCCAGGCGCCCCTCCTTGGGTCATTTTTTAACAATTGGAAATACTTTGCTAAAGTTTTATAAGATAGAACATGATTCAGAAATCACATGCCATTTCCCAGAAGCAAACTGATATTCACTGAGCAGTGAACTTTTTAGACCCACTTTTGTAGAGATAAGACTCCCAAGCTCTCAAAAGAAATAGAGTAACTGTTCCCATGACTTTTTTTTTAATCGAATTTGATCTATTAAAGCTGAACCAAGAGCTGTTGGTTTTGTAATGAGTAGATATATTTAATTCCCAGCAATGTCATTATATTGTCCCTTAAAGTAGATGACCAAGAGACAGAGCTTGAGTTATTATGCAGGCAGCAGGAAATAGTGAAAGTGATAGATTTCTTTATCTTCAGTGATAATAATAATGATCATCATCATGTCCTAGATTCCATCTCACAGAATGGCAAATGGATTTCTAGGGTCCTCTCTAAAGAATTTGAGGTTGAAGCAGAAAAATGAAATATGATACTATCTGAATGATAGTTGGAGAAATATTACTTAGGACAAAAGCATTAGTAAAAAGACCAATTTCCTAGACTCTTGTTTTTTTCCTGCTCTTTGGTCTCAGGAAATCTTTGAGTTTTATTAGTGAGAATTCATGCTTTAATATCCCTAGGTGTTAAGTTATTCCATGGTCACCCATTGCCTCACTTTCACTTGGAATAAAGAGAAGAAAATTATCTCTGTGTTTGGATTCGGTGAACATCCAAAAAAAAGGAACAGCTCAGTTTGGTCATTGTCTTTATCCTTCAGAGTATAGACTCATATGGTTTCTAAACAGTTAAATATGACTTGCATAATGCTATATACTGAAATTATTAGTTATCTTTCCAAAAAAGATGCTATGGTGCTGGCTTTCTTTGGTCTCCAAACATGGATAGTCTTCCCTACAATTTACCCTTAATTACAACTTTCTCCCCAGAGCTATGAAAAGAAGACCCATCAGGACTTGAATTAGCTGTCAGGAATCCCCAGTTCTAGTCCAGAGCAACTAACCAGCTAGTAAACCTTTTAATAGCACTTTCAGGTTTTATGAAACCATTGTCTAATTTGGTCCTCCTAATGGCCTAAAGAGCCAGGATGAATACAATTGCCATTTAAGAGAAGAAGAAATATCAGCTGTAAGAGGTTATGTATGTGGGAAGCTTACAACTCTGGGATTTGTAATGTCACTGGGGTGAGCAAGAGTCATTGTCCACCTTACAAAGCAGAGGTCTGTGGTCACCCTGTACTAGCCTTGTGGCCCTTTTTCTTTGCTCCCCACAATACTGTTATCACTCTAATATATTTCAATTCTTTCATACCAAGTTCCAACTTTTATGTATTTTTAAAATTTTATTTATTTATTTTGAGAGAGAGCAGAGGAGGGTTAGAGAGAGAGGGAGAGAGACAGAATCCCTAGCAGGCTCCACATTGTCAGCATGGAGCCCAACATGGGGCCTGAGACAAACCATGAGATCATGACCTGAGCCAAAATCAAGAGCCCAACACTCAACCAACTGAGCCACCCAGTTGCCCCTAAGCTCTAACTTTTATAATTTTAAAGTTAGATAGTCCAATATGATTTCTTTTTTGCCATTCCTATACTTGTTATGTAGACCTACCTATTGATGCTAGATGTGGAGTAAGTACTGATGATTTTAAAGCCAAAAATCCAGATGGAAGATTTCAAATGTTAGTTGACCCATAAATATCAACATCCAAGAATCACCAAATAAGACCATCATGAGAAACACTTTTGGAATAGGAATATTGAGTTTTCTGGGGTCTCATTAGAACCCTGGTTTAAGAGATGAGGGTTGTTATGGGGACCGGGTGGACTGAACTGCGAGGAACACAGCAACACACAAAGAAGGTCTAACCTCTATTATTTGTATTCAAAATGCCAACAAGTATCAGGAATTTTGCCTAAGATTCTGCGGGTCATGTTTAGCCTTTGAGTATTCCACATTGCCTCCAAAAGCCTAGGAAGGGCAGGTCACAGGGGAAAGGTGCTGGCATCAGAGCTAAGTCATGAGAGCACTGCCAGCACAGCTGGTACTTGAACTCAGCCCTTGTGACTCGTCTTGTTGCTGCTCCATCATTCAGCATCTTAACTTCTCTCAGTCTGTCTTTCCACAACTGCTAAAATTCAAGTTAGAACAGATGCTAAGATTGCTACCACCTTGAATTCCGTGATTTCTTTTCCTTCTATAACCTTCTCAGGCTGGCACAGACCCCTCCCTTATCACTGAAGACATGAACAGTTGGCTCTTCCACTGCACTCTCACTCCCTTCCAACCCAAGGAAAAAGGATTAAGGAAACCAAATTTTCCCGCTCAGGACTTAGCGACAGCTTAAAACTGAAAGTCTCAATGAGAAATCCCATGTACCGATTTTATTGTGGACAAAAGATCATTACCAGATCTTGGGCCAGATGAGCCTCTCTTTAAAGTTTTATTACCAAGGAATCAGACAACTTCTATATATTGAATGCCTGAGTTAACATGGTATTTGTTTTGCCGCCATTCAAACTCAAATTATTTTCTACCCTTCCCTTTCCCTCACCAGTGCCACTCTTGTGACTTATTGCACACTGTTTGAAACCCCGTGTTTTTCTCAAGCAAGGTCAGAAAGATGGTTGGAGACTCCTGGTCACCAGTGGGTCAAGCATGTGTTGCTTCAGTGAATCACTAATGGCAGCTGGAAAGAAAGAAAAGAATAATATCTTGACCATCTATATCAAGAAAAAGACAAGACAAAAAAAAAAAAAGGTGCCAAACTTGGATAACTGGCCACTAAAAGCGCATGTCAAGTAAGCAGGAACTTTAAGGAACATCTGCAACAGGGAGAGTTATATGGACCTGTAGGAGATGCATGTTCACCCCAGGACGGGTGATAGATTCCAGGGAGAGGTAAGGGGCGTGCCTTTCAGTATTCCTGACTCACAACCACACCCTGCCACAGACTGAGACCAGCTCCAAGATTCCAACACTAACCCAGCCCTAGCCCTCTTCCCATTCACTTTATTTGCTCCTCAGAACTTAAACATCGTGTAAGTGCCGCTGCAATCCTACAAGTGAGCCCAGGTGTCTTCATTTCCCTGTTCTCCACAGCACTTATGTTTGTGTCCCTTTGCCATCTCTGGCCCTCAGGTCCCATCACAGAAGTTTCCAACCCACTCACATCAGCCACCATCTGCATTTGCTGATTTGAGTTCAGAGTCAGAATCTCACTCTCCTGGATTCCAAAATACACACTAAAGAAAAATCCTAATTAATTAATAAAAGTTAAGGGCCAAGAATTATGTCTTGGTAATTAATGACATTCCTTGAGACAAGTATCAATAGGAATAAAATTGCTCTGTGGTTCTTTTCTATGATGCCCATTACATTAATTTGGAGCAGGAGCAGAGGCCCAGGGGGCGGAGTGCGAGGGTGGGTAGTATTTTCAATATAAAAATACCCACAGGGGCGCCTGGATGGCTCAGTTGGTTGGGTGTCCGACTTCAGCTCCGGTCATGATCTCACAGTTCATGAGTTCGAGCCCAGCATTGGGCTCTGTGCTGACAGCTTAGAGCCTGGAGCCTGCTTCAAATTCTGTGTCTCCCACTTTCTCTGCTCCTCTCCCACTCATGCTCCGTCTCTCTCTCCTTCAAAAATAAATAAAAACATCAAAAAATGTTTTTAATAAATAAATAAATAAAAATTTAAAAAATACCCACAGAAGCTGGATAGGGGAATGCTTGCCAAGGACAAGGTAAAGCAGCCATGGAGATGCACCTCTTGGTTCTCCCGTCAAGTGGGAGCCTGCCATGGGGAGTGCAGTTAGCGAATTCCCCTTTGGAATCTGCTACAGTATCTGGGCCAAGGCCACATTCCCCCTGAACATAATAGGGGTTCTAGAACCAGGCAGTTTCAGCCCAGTATGGGACTCCTCAAACAAATAATCATTGGCTAGATGAGACTTTCTCAGAGTTGCACTGAAGTTTGAGGATCTTCCAACCCAATCTTCCTTCTTGTCCCCTCTCCATGCACAGATGTCAGGCCCACATCATGGTCTAAGACTCTCCCTGCCTACTCCTACTCCTCTCCTCTTTTACCTTTCATGGACTTGGTCACCAAAAAACTCCTTTGCATTTTCAGTTTTATCTCAGTATCTGCCTCGTATAGCTTGCAAACAGACATACAAGGAGAAGGTGACTCTCTCCAGTGAGGTGAGAACCAGAAAGACTACAAGGGGCTGACTCATTTGCTGTTTTATCCTCAGTGCCCAGTCGAATGAATGGGTGTCCATCCGTGGGCCACAGTCTGCAGAGAAGAATAATGGATAGAGATGACACTGGCATCGAGACACGGATTCCCATCTGGTCCCAGTGAGCAAGCTACCCAGGTCACCAAGTCGTACATGCAGTGACCATAAGGCCTCTCCAGATCCATCAGTTACTTCCAGGCCCATTTTAAAAAGGGGTGGAAAATTGTTGGATATTTTCCCGACCATACCCAAGGGCCATAGAAAAGCTACTATAAAGTTTCAGACCCTCTCTGTCTAGACACACTGTGTCACTGCTCACTGTCCTCTACTGACCCCAGATTTCCAGGCATGGGGGCTTTCTATGAGATTTGTCTCCACTCCAGGCTTCATATATTTTTAAAAATCAATCAATAAAACAAAAATTTGCATGTTATTCCTATCTGCCATCAAACTCCCAAACTTATTTGATGTTCAGGTGGCTGACTCCTTGTTATCATTCTTGTTATACCTCAAATGGGACCTTCTCAGAGAGGTCCCCCATAAATATCTAACCTACCATTGTGCCCCCTCAAAATCTAGCCTTGTAACAAAATCTAGCCATTGTAACAAGTGTGCCCCCATTACCCTCTTATTTCTTCCTAGAACTTACCACTATCTGAATTTGTATTTGTTTGCTTATTTACTATTTATTTCTTACTCTGGAAAAGTACACCTCAGAATAGCCAAGATGTTGACTGCTGTGTTTTCTCCTGTGTCCTTAGATCTTAAAATATGCCAGGCATATATTTAAATGAATGACATAAATGGCCCCTGTTTCTACGGAGCCTGTAATCTATCAGGGAAGGCAAAAATTGAGTAAGTAATTGCAGAACCTTTTACAATCTCATTTGGGAAATCTGAGCCCCAACTCAGACAGCTATACATTTCCCCAAGTAGCCTCCTGTCCTTCATTCACTATTACATTTGGCTAAGAAAAAAGTCTATGTATAAACAACCATGCCACTTTCACCCCAGAGGAAATTGCTTTTGGTGCTAATCTAAAGCCAGTAATCTAAAAACTTTTTGGTCACTTATATTTATCAGTAATCAATTTTTAAGCAACCCTCCAAATATGTTTATTTATTTATAAGTTATACGTGTTTACCACAGTGCTAATGTATTATGTGCATATTAAAGCATAAACAAACATTGAAATGTAAACAGATGAGATAGAAATAGAAATTCTGTTATTTTCTTTTTTCCCCCTTTGGATCATCTTGTGCACCTCCTAGGATATGTATATCATATATTGAAGCCCAGTAAAAAAAACAATTTTTACCTGGAGATAAGAGGTTATCAGGGGTTAGAAGTGAGAGAGGGGCTAAGGACAAGGATGCAACACAAGATCGTTCTTTGGGATGCTGAACTGTTCTACCCTGTTTTGTAGTAGTGGTAACAAGAATCTACCCAAGTGTTAAAACCCATAGATATGTATTTTCCTAAACAATGGATATTACTGAATTTAAATCTTTCTAAAGTTTAAGTATAGAGTTAGACACTAAGCATTTAACTTTCTGACCAAGTGAAAAATCAGACCCACATTTCCATCCTTGCTCTCCTTTTCCCTCCAGAGATCAGAATCACAGGAAAGCACAGGAAATAATGTGCCTTTATACCCCCCTCACTGATCCTTGAACCCTATAGCCGAATATGGCTGGTGGCTGCAACATCTCCCACTCCACATGCTCTTCTGCAATGTGACCTTGCCAGCCCCTCATCAAGAGGTGGGGTTCCTCTGCCTTGAATCTGGTCTAACCTTAATGACTCACTTATAACTCACTTATAACTTGGGCAGAAGCTGTATGATCTCATAGGGCATTTTCTTTCAAAATCTAGCCTTCATAGTAAGGAAAGCCCAAGGCACAGACTGCCTTTCTATCTAGCTGACAGTCCCAAATGAAACCAACCATAGTCAACCCATCCTGTAATGGCTGTTTTTACTTGTCAACTTGACTAGATCACAGGGTGCCCAGATATCTGGTTCAACATTATTTCTGGGCATTTCCAGAATAAATTAGCATTTGAATTTGTGGACTGAGTAAAGCAGATGGCCCTCCCCAATGTGGGTGGGCATCATCCGACCCATCGAGGACCTGAATAGAACAAAAAGGTGGAGGAAGGTTGAATTCGCTCTCTACCTGTTTGAGCTGGGACACTCGTCATCTCCTATCATCACTCCTGGTTTTCAAGCCTTCAGATCCTCAGACCAGAATTTACACCATTGGGTTCCCAGTTCTCAGACCTTCAAACTACACCACTGTGGGCTTTCCTTAGTCTCCACTTGCACATGACAGATTATGGGACTTCTCAGCTTCCATAATCACATAAGCTAATTCCTTATAAAATATATCATTCAATAGATAGATAGATACAAAGATAAAATGGGGCGCCTGGGTGGCTCAGTCGGTTAAGCGTCTGACTTCGGCTCAGGTCACGATCTCGCGGTATGTGAGTTCGAGCCCTGCGTCGGGCTCTGTGCTGACTGCTCAGAGCCTGGAGCCTGTTTCAGATTCTGTGCCTCCCTCTCTCTCTGACCCTCCCCCGTTCATGCTCTGTCTCTCTCTGTCTCAAAAATAAATAAAAACGTTAAAAATTTTTTTTTCTAAGATAAAATATCTGTCTATATTCGTATCTACCTATTTACCTACCTATGTATATATCTACCTACCTACCAAGCCTATTGGTTCTGTGTCCTTGGAGTATCCTAACCAATACACATCCTAAGCAGGAATTCCAAAGAGTTCCAGCTTCCAGCTATTTGAGTAACTCCCAGATATGTGAGTATTCCCAGTTGAGGCCCCAGATAGGGTAGAGCCAAAGCAAGCCAGATCCACTGTGTCTGTCTGAATTCCTGACCCAAGAGTCCATGAGCATTATGAAATGGTTATTGTAGTATGTTACTAAATTTTTGGATGGTTTGACAGACAATAGTACTTGTGTCCTACCCACTATTAATTCTGCCCTTTTTCCTTAGCAGTAAAACCCTAATATTGTTTGGAGAGCTCTGTTAAAAATATTAAATCTCCAAGCTTTCCTTACAGCAAAGTATGGCCAAGTAATACAATCCTAGCCAATAAGAAGTAAAATGAAGTTGCTAGTTAGTGTTTCCAAAAATAAATATAAAATAAAATTCTTTTAGGAGTGCCTGGGTGGCTCAGTCAGTTGAACGTCTGTCTGACTTCGGCTGAGGTCATGATCTCATGGTCTGTGAGTTCGAGCCCCACGTCGGGCTCTGCGCTGACAGCTCGGGGCCTGGAGCCTGCTTCAGATTCTGTGTCTCCCTCCCTCTCTGCCCCTCCCTGACTCATGCTCTGTCTCTCTCTCTGTCAAAAATAAAATAAAACATTAAAATATTTTTTTAATAATAAAAAAAATAAAATAAAAATAAATAAAATTCTTTCAGGATACAGATGAGATAGGTGGTTTCTTTGGCCTTTTACCTGTCGTTTTTGTTTTGTTTTGTTTTGTTTTGTTTTGTTTTAAGCATTCCTCATTATCCCTGCTTAGCATGCAATTTTGATACCTGGAAGGACAGGAACCATCTTGCCACCAGGCAAGATGAAAACCACAGTCTAGAAGAAATGGTGGTGCAAAATGATACACTGATTTCATCATGATTTTGTGGAGCCATTACACTAGACTGAATTTCCCACCTCAGGCTTCTTGTTATATACAAGAAATAAACTCCTCTATGATGAAGCAACTTTTCATTAGATTTTTCTTTTATACACAGCCAAACATAATTGGTAGCAAAAAAATGTTGCAGGAAGTAACAAAACCTAAATTTTTGCTTTGTTGAGTGTGGCTTTGAAGCACTGGCTTCAAGGGGGCTCAGAAGGGTCCAGTATTTAGTTTAATATTCTACTATCTTTTACTTGAAATTTTTAATAAATTGATATTTGAACTTAGGTTTTACAAGTGAAGTTTGATGAGACAATGGAGCATACAAGTAAGCAGAAGAGGCAGACACACTATGTGAATCTGTTGTTTCTTGCCATCCCTTCACGATGCCCCATGAGCAGAGGATTCCAGCAGAGCCACAATCCATGGAAGTTCAAGGAGATATACAAGATGTAAAAAGTAAATGTGTTACATCTAAGACTATAAAAGCAGGTTGTGAGGGAGACACTCATAGGCCCAAAAGGCCAGTCTTTATATTTAAACCAGAATTTACTTTAAATGCATAAAGGTAGCAGTGCAATGGCATTCTAAGAAAAACAAATGACCAAGGAAACTTATCAAATCTTTCTCACATGTGTTACTTCCGTATAACAGCTGACCAGTAATGCTGAAAATGATGACATAGAATGTTATGGATTAAATTGTGCCACCACCACTCCCCCAATTTATATCTTGAAGCCCTAACCTTCAGTGTGATTGCATATGGAATTAAGGTCTTTAGCAGGTAATCACAGTTAGATGAGGACATGAGGGTGGAGCCCTAATCTGATAGGACTGTGTCCTTATAAAAAAAAGAAAACGTCGGGGCGCCTGGGTGGCTCAGTTGGTTAAGCGTCCGACTTCAGCTCAGGTCATGATCTCGCGGCCCGTGAGTTCAAGCCCCGCGTCGGGCTCTGTGCTGACTGCTCAGAGCCTGGAGCCTGTTTCAGATTCTGTGTCTCCCTCTCTCTGACCCTCCCCCGTTCATGCTCTGTCTCTCTCTGTCTCAAAAATAAATAAACATTAAAAAAAATTAAAAAAAAAAAGAAAGAAAATGTCTCTCTCTTTGCCACATGAGGATGCAGCAAGAAGGCAGCCATCTGCAAGCCAAAACAAGAGCTTTCACCAAAACCCAACCATTTCAGACTCCCCAGCCTCCAGAAATGGGAGAAAATAAATGTCTGCTAAGCCAACAGCCTACGGTCTTTTGTTATGCATCCCAAGCTGACTAATACATAGAATCAAAAGGAAGTATAAGGCAACCCATAGTTCCTTTTCCTTTTAGTCCTTCCTTACTTATCAGTAAGACAAAGGGACAGAGCATTGGTAGAATTTGGATGCATCAAGAACTACAAGTAAAACAGTTGAGTTACTACTGTTCTGCATTTCCACTGCTGTGGCAAGAAGAAAATATATGTATACACATACAAGCAATGAAATACAAATGTGTACTTTCAACAATTCTGTATAACAAGTTAAATGCTCTTATATTTGCATTTAAAACTGGCATTGCATAAGACAAAAAATGTAGAAGAAAAGAAAAGGCTTTATATTTTAGTACTTTAACAGCACCTTTTCCCAGCTGAGGATAAAGTTAACATGTCTTTGGGAAATAGGGACCCAGATTTTGCTGAATGGAAAGGTAATGATCCTTCCATGCAATGGCAAACCAATCGTTTAGACTTCTGACTGCTACACTTCAGGATGCATACCAGTTGTCATCCAAATCTTTGGTTTTATGGGAAATGGTAAGAAAAAGTCAGAATGTGAGGTATTAGTTCAACTTTCCTAGAAAACAGAAAACTAGACAGGGATTCGATGCTGCTGCTTTATTTGAGATGTAGAATAGCAGCACAGAATGAAGGAAAGAAGAAGCAAGAGAAAGAAGCTCAGGGAGCAGTGCAAGGTCCTCAGTTAACCATGTTAATGACTGCAGTGTAAAAAGTTACAGACACACAGCCAGTATCCAGGAAGTTATACACACTCAGAATAGGGACTGCCCCAGTCTGGCTGTATGACAAAACTGTGTCCCAGAGGTATAGCCATTGGAAAGAGGAAGATGAATTTATGTACCTTTATCTCCACTGCTTTCTCTTTCTCACTGAACAAAATGCTCCCCATGAAAAGTTAACTCACCTATCTTTCCAGTATACATCATATGACCCCTTCAGCAGCCACCCAAGAAGTCACATCCCACACCCTCAGTGTCAATACAGAAGTGTCAGGAGGAGCCAGAGACTCTTGGCATGTGGCTGGTGGGCCATGGAAGTTGCTAGGGTTAAGCTTGCAACTGAGAGTCTGGGAGGGGGAACAGGCCATGAACACCCAAGATGTATCCAATAAAATGAATGGGTGGAGGGACCCTCTTGCCACATTCAGCAACATTCTGAAAGAGACAGATGAAATGAGTCTAGAGCTAGTAAGACCACAAAGAGAGAAGAAAGGAGGGGCGCCTGGGTGGCGCAGTCGGTTAAGCGTCCGACTTCAGCCAGGTCACGATCTCGCGGTCTGTGAGTTCGAGCCCCGCGTCAGGCTCTGGGCTGATGGCTCGGAGCCTGGAGCCTGTTTCCGATTCTGTGTCTCCCTCTCTCTCTGCCCCTCCCCCGTTCATGCTCTGTCTCTCTCTCTGTCCCAAAAATAAATAAAAAACGTTGAAAAAAAAAAAAAATTTAAAAAAAAAAAAAAATAAAAAAAAGAGAGAAGAAAGGAAATAACAATTTGTTAAGGAAAAGACTCTGCCAGATACTTGTAATTTAAATTAGGCTTCACAGAATCTTGTGGCTGAAAAACCCAGGCTTTTCAATAACCCAAAAATTGATTAAAAAGGGGGGGGGCAGCCACAAAGCTGCAAGCCTTCCCCAAACACTTTTCATTAAAAGTTCCCTGCAAGGGAGAGAAGGCTAACCTGCTGGCAATGAGGAGATTAGGAGGTTACCCTGCTATGAAAGCCTACTGTTACGAATTGCTTCAGACAGAAGCCATTAAGTTAGGAGGAAAGATGATAGTTAGAACACAAAGAGCAATAGGCAAAATGGAAGAAGAATCTTCAGGCTTAAAAACATCTATACAAGGTGTGGGCTGCTGATAATCTCATAGGTAATGAATCAGCTGGATGCCAGTTAGGAATTTTGAGGGATATTTTGCCCCCAAAAGCTCCATTCTTGATAACTAATGGTCTGTGGCTACTTAACCTCCAAAATAATCCCCAGGTCCTTAGCTTCCATCAGCAAGAAATGGGCTTTGGAAGCAGTGAAGCCCCTACAAATGACATCCTTCCCAGTGCTCTCCACAAATTTGGCTTTAGAGGATAAATGACAAGTCTATAATCCCAGAGATTAATGCCAGGGGTTGTCAATTGGCTACCAAGGCACTTAGCCCACTAAGTGCACTAGGGCAAGAAGGTACCATTCCTACTACTCAGAAGATCTGATGACTGCTCTAGAATGATAGTTCTTCAATTCTGTTTTCTCAATTCTAGTTTTATTATTGTTATCCTCTTCCTTTCCCACAAAGGAAGGAGACAAACAAAAATTGTCATTACACTTATTCATTATGGGGATTCAAAAACCTGACAAATACTTTGGGACTTTGAATTGAATGTTATAATTGGTTGAGACTTCAGGGGTGTTGATCAATGTCTGAAAAGAAGGGTGTGTCTGGATGTTGTTTAACCAAAGTGAGGTTGTGGCAAATGCCAACTCTTACCTATGCAACATCTGCTTCCTGTTCTTCCTTAATCACAGAACCCTATTTTATATGAAGTATCAATGTGCCAGACTCTATGACATATTGAGGTGACCCTGTGGCACTCTCCTGCCTATTGAGATACTAAGTTTTTAAAAGGAAGACAGTCACTTCAATTGTTTCATACTGTTTTTTGTTTTCCTTTTTCCCTATCCCCTCTTCCCTGTCTGGAATGTGAGTGTGATGCTTAGAAGTCAAAGTGCTATCTTGTGACCTTGATAATGAACACAGGATGTAGCTCAGTGGTAGAGCACATGCTTTGCATATATGAAGCCCCGGATTCAATCCCTGGCATCTCTGCTTTAAGAATCCCAGAATAGGAGAATGAAAACCACACCACAGATATGATGGAGTATAAAGAAAGAGTCTAAGTCTCTGACTTTATGAAGTTATTGAATTGCCTCAGCCATTTTTGATAAGCAGGGGAAATAAACTCCTGTGATTAAACTACTAGTATTGGGGGTTATAATGACATGTAGTTAAAAGTAAACTGTAATTAGTGTAGACTCCAAAATGGAAAAGCATAACCAAATCAAAGCTTTTACCAACAGCTAAAAGCAATCATTCCATGAACTGTAGTAAAGCTGGAAATATGGGCGTAAGAATTTCTTACCAATTCTTCAGAATAATTAGAAGCCTCCAAACTGCTAATTAGAGGGGTTCCTCCCCTTGCCAAGTTGACACTTTGTACCCGTCAGTGCCTGAAGTACTATCCTGTCCACATGTGTATGCAGGAAGCCCCTGACTGCCCAAAGCACCTTGTAACACATTAACACAGCACACTGCATACAAACCTAGTATTTCTGTTGCATGTGGGATTTGGTTAAAAACAAAAAAGTTAACTACATGGTTAACTACCGAACATGCCTATTTTCTTAAAAGGCATATAGTCAATCCACTCAAGCCTCCTCAGTCCCCAGATTCTGGAAATGAGAAGAGACCATCAGAACTAAGCTGCTCTCCTGTGGACACTGACATCAGTATCATCATGACCTCTCTCCACAGTTGAGTCTTTGCTGGTGTTGCAGTGACTGAACCTGGATGTCTGCAGGCCTCTAATAGAGGGGACCAAGGTCTTGACACCATGTGGTCACTAATGAGCTCATGGTCCTGGTAATCATCTAAAAGGATTACTTAGTGACCTGATTTCAGAGCAGTACTACCATCTGTCCTCCCAAAACATTATTCCTATCATTTCAATGATATAAATCACTCTTGGTTTTCCATTCTAAGCTAGTCCAAACGGAAGATAATGAAAGTCAAAACATTTACTAGATGAGAGATAGTGATGTGTCACTAACATTGATCATAACCTAAACAATCAAAAAAGCAGACTAGACCAATGAGAATCATTACAAGAAGAGAACACGAGAAACTTCTGGATAAGAATGTTACCATGTGTCAGTAAGTATCTGATTTCTTAGATAATGATACCATTTTCTGATATGCAAAAGAGTAGATGGGAGAGGTAAGAATCAATATTCCTCTTTTGGCCATACTTTTCTGGCCATATTTTTGATGTAATTATTAGACACCAAAGTGGAGGCCTCAAGATAGTTGCTAGAATATAAATCTAAAAGCACCCCCCTCCCAATGCAAAACAGTGTCTATACTTTAAGAGTCACTGGTATATGGATGGCAATTAGAGTCATAAGCTAGGGGAAAGGTAGGAAAGCTTCTCCCAGATTCAGAAGTTTGGTTAAAGAGGATAAGTCAGTAAAACAGGATGATAAAGAGTAATCATCAGATAAAAGGACAATTAGATAAATCTTGCACTACCATAGCATAGAAAAGACAATGTCTAATGTCTAAACAAAGGAGTAGTCAAGGTGTCAAAAGCTTCTAAGAGAGAGTCTATAAGATGAGGGTGGAGGTCATCATTGGCTTGGGCAAGATGTGGGTCAGTGGGGACCTTGGTAAGAATCATTGCAATGGAGTAAACACAAAGTTCTTTAGAAAGAGGGGAAGAATGAAAAGTAGAAAAAAAGAGTAACTTTTGATGAGGGTGTAGGTCATCATTGGCTTGGGCAGGATGTGGGTCAGTGGGGACCTTGGTAAGAATCATTGCAATGGAGTAAACACAAAGTTCTTTAGAAAGAGGGGGAGAATGAAAAGTAGAAAAAAAGAGTAACTTTTGATAACTCATTCAAGAAGTTTTTCTGTAAGAAGGAACAGATAAATAAAATAATACCTGTGAAACATGTAAGAAATGAGGGGTCATCAAGATATGCTTGGATGCCAGTGAAAATAATAGAGTGGGGAATTTTTCTGAGATCATTCCAGAAGCAAAATCCTTAAGTTCAATATGAGAGGAGAGTGAACCAAAGTGGAGGGGTTGGCCTCGGACAAGAACAGGGACACTTTTATTCTTGTGTTAGAAACACAAGATGAATACAGACAATAGAAGTTAATGGAATTTGTGTTGGGTAAGTGAATTAATTTTTATTTGGCTGCATCTTCTTTACAAAGACTGAAGTGAAGGCATCAATGATGGAGAAGGAGGTGCTGGAGACTTGAAGACAAAAGAAGAGTTATAAATTCTTGCTGACCAGGAAAAAGGAGCTTATTATAAAAGTATGTTAGATTTAGCTACTCAACATACTTTGAGTATCTATTTATGATATGTGGTCTTAAATTGAATGTGAACACATAAAACACTGCATGTAACTTTTTTTCCAAATCTTTTGTGGGCTGCAGAAGCTGGGAATGAGAAAAGGTTTTATTTTCAAATCCAGCAAGTTCTAACTTCCTGCATTTTCTCTAAACTCTGTTTGAAAACTGGAAAGTTCCTTCTTAGTTCATCTGGATTTTCCTGTTACTTTATGCCCGCTAAATGAGGCCAATTGTCATCTTCCATATTCTGCCTGGATATCTCCTTACCAAATCCATAAATTCATTAGATACTTATTCTGTCTTTCAGGGGATCAACACAACAGTTTGGCTAATTATTCTGCCAATATAAATCAGTCTCATTTTCTCCAGCTTCCAGGAGCAATTTCTCACGACTCTTCCTGCCTCCAGTCTTGTGTAGGCCCTTCTGGCCCCTGGCACCCCCTATATCCAAAGCCAGTGCTCCATGTTTTAGACATTTTATTATAGCAGGAGCCTACTACTAGGTACCAATTTCTGTTTCAATTATGTATTACTACAAAACAAACTATCCAAAATTTGTGACTTAAAACAAGAACTCTCTTCTTTTTCACAATTCTTTGGTTCAGGAACTCTGACAAGTCACAGCAGAGTTTGCCCATCTCTGCCTCACGGGATATGCCAAGGCTGAAATATACTAGGACGACTTCTTGACTCACATGTCTAGCACCTCAGCTAGGATGGCTCACACATCGGGGGACTAGTTGGAACAGCTTGACTACAATCACACATCGGACACATTTCTTGTTGTCAGCTGGATTCCTTGGTTCTCCATGTATTCTCAGGCTCCCTTTATGGTCCCTCCACATGATTTCTCCAGAATTGTTGCTGAAGACCCCCAAGTGCACAAAAGTAAAAGCTTCCTAGACTTCTTTAAGGCTTGGGATAGAACTAGCAGTGTCACCTGGGCCACATTTTATTGAGGAAAGCAGGTCATAGGGTCATCCAGATTCGAGAGAGTGATCTACTTAAGTGCATGAATGGTGAAGCATGGTTTATGGGGGCTACCGAACTAGCAATGTGCCCACAGACTAAGGATCCATACAAATACAGTGGGGCCTATTTCAATCTGTAGCAGCCTTTGTTCCTCCAACTTGAATCATTTTATCTTCTACAGCAATAAAGGACCGCCTCAGTGTTGTAGCTATTCTCGAACCATATTTGGCTTCATTTTTCTTTAAATCTCTTCAGCACTTGGTCAAGTAGCCCTCCTGTACCACTTATCCTATTCCACATTAGAGCACAGCTACTTACACTCTTGTCTTATCCCATTCACTAGATTACAAGCACCTCAAGAAGAGAAATGTCTCGTGTTCAGCTTTTTAGTCCTCCACTTCCACTCCCTGTAAGTAGCAGGGGCTCTAAAGCATTCCTAGAATGGGTCTTACAGAAGCTTGAGGACTCTAAACATCATAAGATCTGTTGAAGGAACAGGCACTGGAACACAGAGAGTCATCAAGGAGTTCCAGCTTTTTAACTCACTTGTTCATTCATTGCCGTAGCTACTATTTACTGAACACTTTCTCCTCCCAAGACACTGTAAGTGAAGTATTACTAATCCTTTCAGGAATACTGCAAACTAAAGAGTAACATCTCCATTTTATAGATGATGAAATTAAATTCAGTGGGGTTATGTGACTTGCCACTAGCCGTTAAATTATTCAACTGCAGATACCCCAGGTTTGTCTCATTGAAAAGCTCACATTCTTTTCACATCTTCACACTGACTGCATCTGTGACAGGCTGCCAGGAAAAAAGCAACTCTCAGCTAATGGCCAACTTAGGTGTAGCCTATACAGGACACCACTCATAGGAGGACTCATGCTTGGCTGAATGCTCCACTGGTACTGCTCTGAAATTCTTCGTAATTTGAAAACATGAGGCCTTGCCTTTTCCTTTTGCACTGGGCCCTGCTAATGGTGTGGCTGGTTCTGTCTGTGCTTATCTGTGAAACCCTTTGACAGGCGGCACTAATGCTTTTGTACAACTGGGTTTCTGTTTCACAAATGTGGGGGCTGCTATATGTGTGTATGAAGTAGGTGAATAGTGTGAGTTTTTCCAGTTAAAAATCTACCCCCCCCATTCTTTTTCCCCAAAACACCACCTCAAGACATTCATCCCCTTAAGTTGACAAAAGACTCGCCCACAAACTTTTTTTTAGCCCATGATCTCACTTCGCTCACCTTGAATACCCTTTTTATTTCTCTCCCCATGGCCAAACAGTTTCCAAAAACACTCTTTTAATTCCCCTTAATACTGTTACAAGGACACCCTTTAATAAAAACTCCAAATCTATACTTGTAAGGAGATAAATTATTGGGTGATTATTCACAACACAAAGGATTACTCACCATGGACTCCTTCAAATGTACACTGAGAGCTCATTCCTTGTTTACGACCCATTAACCACTTGAGCTTGAAGGTACAGAGAAACAAATGAGAGGACTGGCTACTCCAAGGCTGACCACAAAGAGGTGTGGGGCCTAAGTCGCTGGCATGGGACAGCTGAAAGCAGGGAAACAGACTGGAGGGAGGACACTGAGGGGGACAATTAAAGGTGAATGCCAAGGCTCAAGGCAGGTATAGGAGTAGGGTGTCAGCCCCAAAAGAAAGTATTTAGAATATTTAGTGGAGTGTCTAGTGATTTGAAACAGCCTAACTAAACAATGGGATATTGCTGAGATAATTACAATACGAACTACACAGATTTCTATGCATCTCCACCTGAATCAATACATGCTTAAATAATACATGCTTAAAATCTTCCATAGGTTTCCCATTAAACTTAGAATAAAATCCATCCTCTCACCATGTCTTGTCTTACCCTGCCCATCCTCCCCAGCCTCACCTCTTCCCATTCTCTCTCCCACCCATTCTACTCTAGCCACACTATTCTTGCTGCTGCTTCTTGAGTAGACCATGTTTATACCCACCACGTGGCATTTTCACTTGATGTTCCAGCTTCCAGATCCTTTCAGATACCAGGTATTTCCATGACTGACAACTTCTTGTCATTTGGAGCTCAAATCCAATCCACCTATTGAAGGGGTATTCTCTGAAAAGATATTGCTTATCTATTTATACATTTTGTTGTCTGTCTCTCCCCTCTAAAATCCAAGCTCCATGAGAAAAGAACTGGACTATCCTGTTTGCTGCTAAATTCCATTTCCTAGAATAGTGCCCTGGCACATAGGATGCAATTAATAAATATTTGTTGAATGAATACATACATGAGCACACTATCAATATTTAGTTGCAAACTATAGTCTAGGTGCTGGAAATTGAAGTACTAAGCAGGGCACGGCATTGATAAAGCTGAATGGGGATGGGATAGGATGGGGAGGAAAGAAGGATACAGAGGACAAAAGAGAAATATACCTCTTTCAAGGACAAGATGAAGGAACCTCTGATCACCCAGTGCACTGTGAGGAGACCCTGGGCTACAAATGACTATCCCCAGGAGTCTCTAGAATTTGGTGGGTTCATACTGCTGAGCCCTATACAACAGTTAGAAGCAATGGACTAGATGCACAGATTTCCATTATAACATAATGCAAAGAAGGGTAATAAAAAATAAGGCAGGAACAGAATGCTGTATCATATATCATTTACATAAATAATACAAAAATATAAAGTAAGATAGCACATTTTACAACATCACATACAAAAGTATATACATTAAAAACAAAAGAATGGTTGTCTGTGAGGAGGGAAAGAAATGAGAGTGGGAAAAAGATAAGATGAAGTGAATAAATTAAATAAAAATGGGAGAGGCCTTGGATGGATCAATGACCATGATATTCGATGAAATGAGGGTCATGCTTAATTCAACCCTCTATACTTGAAGTACAAAAGAAATCAGAATTCTATTTGCTGATTCAGGTCACTTTTTTCAGGGTGCTAAAATTCAGGCAGAGGAGTTTGAACTTGTTGAAATACACGGAGTATCTCTGAGCTTGTCCTGATTGAGAACTACTTGAGATTCTTCCAGATCCTAAATCCAAAGACAGAATAAACATTAAAGCTACTGATTTTGAGGGTGGGAGAAAGGGGACCCAAGAAAGCATTCAATGGCTGAAGGCCATAGCCTAACCCCATATAGAATCCTACTAAGCCAAAGAAAAAAGAATGGGGACAAAAAGCGTACTGAAAATTGGGAGTCCCATGATAGTCAATATGGACTCATTTCAGTAATGATGGAGGTCATGGAGATAAGACAAAGTAACATGTATTAAAAGCCTATTATTTGTCAGGTTGAGAACTGGTATTCAATTTATAACATTCATTCATTTGTTCATTCATTCAACCACTATATGTTGAACACATGTTAAGTGCCAGGTGTTTTTCAAGCTACTAGGAATACAGAAATCAACAGTTCCCTCATGTCATGGTTATGCAGATACATAATAAACACACCAAGTTAATTAAGTAAGAAAAATATCAGAGATGATTGCTATGTAAAGAATTGAAACTGGGTGATGTAAGAGAAGATGACTAGATGGCTTGCTTCTTAAGTCTGGGTGGCCAAAGAGACACAATGATTAAATACTAGCTTCTGGTATTTGTTTAGATTCATATTTCAGCTCAACTTGGGCAAGTTACTGAACGCTCCGGTGCCTGAGTTTCCTCATTTGAAAAGGGGGTAATAATTTAGCCCACCTCATAAGGTTGATGTGGAGATGAAATAACTTAGCATACATACAATGCTAAAGAATAGTTCTTGGCTCTTGATAAATGCTTAATAAATGTTAATAATGATAATGGTGGTGATAATAATGATGGTGGTGGTGGTGAATAAAACTGACACATATCTGACAAGAAAGTGGCATGCAAAAATTTGGGGCAAGAACATTCCAGGCAGAGGGAAAGGCCGTGATAAACTGGAAGAAGTTTGGCATGCTGCAGGAAGGGAAAACTAAAGAGTAGGGTGTTCAGATCATGATGGACAAGGGAAAAGTGGTAGGTAATGATGTCAGAAAGGCAGGGAGAGGCCAATCACAGAAAAATAATCCAAAATAAGAGACTAGGATTGTCTTTTAAATTCTGTGTGAAGCTGGAGCATAATAAGAATGAAAGTAATGTGACTTACAAGAACCTTATGAGAGGCAATGTTGTCTCCATTTCAAAAGTGAGGTAACAAAGGCTCAGTGTAGTTCAGAAAATTAACCAATGCCACATAGCTATTAATTGGTGCAGCAAAAACTTGAATTCTGGTCTATCAGGCTTGAGTCTTTCACCCTGCCCAGCATCATACTTTACACCAAGAGGATTCCTGAGAAATTCCCCTCCTGCCACAATTGGCTTCCCATTAATGGAAACAACACTCTGCAAACATCTGGCTAAAATCAGCATGGTAGGCACTTAGCTTTCCGTGCTTTGCTCTCCTTGAGCGTCTACAGAGGATAACCAGACTCAGCAGGCCAGGCATTCATGCATATGAACTGGTTAACACATCAAACTGGCCCTCTCTGAGATGCCAGGCTTCCAGTGACATCACATGTGCCTTGATACAACTGGTGCTTACAAATTGCCACCCAGCTCTTGGGATCTGGCAGTCTTCCCTTTCTAATTGGCATGTTTGATTACTTGAGAGAAAATTGCTCCACTTCTGTTGTCTCCAGCCAACTCCAAGTGGGAGGAGAGGGAGAAAAGGAACAAGAAACAGAGAGAAGGCCAGAAAATGTTACCATAGTGATTAAGTGAGCCTGTTCTTAGTTCCCAGGAATACATTGTTCTGATTTTGTTTTGTTTTATTTTTTGCTTTTGCACCATGAAGAATTGTTATCAGGGATGTCAAAAGCAAAGCCTGAGGACTGGTAGCAGCTCTTGAGATTTCAATGTGGAGCAGTGCTCTTCTTCTCTTTACGCTTATCAGTAGATCCGTAAGCCCATTTCAACTTTTTAGCAATAAACAACAGTTAAATTCATAAAACAGTTATTAATAATAATAGCAAGCCTTTTAATGTGCCAGGCACTGTGCCAAGAGCTTTGTATGCATTATCTCATTTAATACAGCACCCTACAAGGTGCAAGGAAATGGAAAGTGCTGAGTGTATATGGATGGGGCCCACAAGCGTCTGCCTGGGAGCTCAATCCTGATCTATCTAACTTCAAAAAGCATAGGCTGAACCACTCATAACATTGAGAAACTCTGCTTTTGTCTTATGTTAAGTACAGTAGGCGACTCAGATAAATTTGAATCTTTCCCTTCAGGGAACTTCAATAATTGAGACATAGAATCTTTCTAAAAAAGATCCAGCTGAACTAAAGAAAAGTAGAATAATGGAGAAATGGTATATACAGAGCCATCCTCCATACCTCTCTCTAAGCAGACATCACTAATCAATCATAATCCTCTACCTGGCATCAGAATGCTTCTCAACACAGCCTCCTGGTCAACCACTACCATTAGTTCAGTAATTCATTTCCCAACAAATAGTTATCTAATATATACTATTCCTAGGCACTAGGAATATAGAGATGAGGAGGTCACTGTCTTCTGGATTCCTTCCAAATATCACATTTTTACTGAGAATTTTTCTGTCATTCTCCTCACATACCACTTTCATTGCAGTGTTATATCTCACTTGACAAGTATTTTCTACCCAGAAACAGTTTCAAGAGTTACTTGTTCTTTTTTCTCTATGAAGCACTGGGTGATTCAGTCCACATTACAGATTGAAGCCATGACCTGACTGAGCATTCTACTATAATTTATCCCAAAAGCTCTCTGTTTTGGCCAGGAACCTATATAACACCTCCAACTGTGGGGAGAGTAAACTACCCTGTTTTATTGATGGTGTGGTTGGTCATATGACATGCGTTAGCAAACAAATGTTAGCAAACATGATGTGAACAGCAGCTCAAATGTCCTGTTTTGCTTTGCCCTGCAGTGCTCCTATGATTTGTCATGAAAAGAACCTGCCTAGGAGAGCTGCTAATACAAGGAGAATGAAGAAACATGTGGAACCAACCTGAACCTAACTCACAACTTGGAGCCAAGCCCAGCCAATTCCCAGCTGAGCCCAGCAGAGTTACAGCCAACCTACAGACCCGTGAACAAAAAAACAAATGTTTATTGTTATAAGCCACTCAGATTTTGAGACTGCTGTATGGTCAAAACTACACAATACATAACTCTCATTTTCTTACAACTTTATATTCCTTTAACTTCCATTTTTAGGCAGGAGCTATTGCTTTTCAATTGGGGACCAAGAAACAAAGTTTCATCTCTTTGTGAGAGCTATCATGTATAAGACCACCATCAGCTTACAACAAAGCCAGTGCAAGATGTGGACACTGGCCTGTCCATGGGGTGCATTCACTAGCTAGTACAACATGCATTTTCCAATATGAATAATTCATATCAGAAGATTAAATTACATGTCACAAAGTTTAACATCAGGCAGTCAACAGTCAACTTATTTTATCAATCAGAGTTTAATCTGGCAAAAAATAATCACCAAAGCTATTTAGAGTAAAAAGAGCATTACTATAGAAAAATAGAGACTTGCTGGGGCATCTGGGTGGCTCAGTCAGTTAAGCATTCAACTTATCATTTTGGTTCAGGTCATGATCTCATGCTTTGTGAGATTGAGCCCCACATTGGGCTCCAAGCTGACAGTGCAGAGCCTGATTGGGATTCTCTCTCTTCTCTCTCTTCACCTGATCACTCTCTCTCTCTCTCTCTCAAAATAAATAAACATTAAAAAATAGTAAAAAGAATATGCTCAGAACATTAAAAAAAAAAAAAGAAAAATAGAGACTTGCATAACAACTGGAAGACTGAGGAACAAAGGGCAGGAAGGCTGCTTTCAGTAAATTACAAAGTGCAGAGATCACCAGTAGTCATGTGCTACCTACAGCACCAAAGTAGGTGACTCTTAAGTGGACACTCAAAAGTCACGGGCAAAACATCACCTCACCATCTCCAGTGCCCACACACCTGCCCACCAGAGGAACAGCAGCGTCTCTTCCCTTCCACCTTCCAAATGTCACATGAGGGCCTCTCATGGACAGAATCTAACTAGAATCCTGCAGACCAGGAAGTCCAGGGTCCAGGCTTACACCCTCTAACACAGGGCAGGACTTGGAAGGGTAAGGATGAGACCTGGCATCAACAATCTCTCTCATGTTTACCAAACCCTTACTCTCATTCAAACACTGTATCAAGATCTGGGGACTCACGGTTAAGTAGAAAAGATATAACCCTACCTTCATGGAGCACAAAGTCCAGGGACATTTTTGCTCAAAAGCCACTGAAATCTGGTGAATATCATTGAAAATTACAATATGATCTTATGATGTGGTATCCACAAAGCACTGAGAAACAGACAAGGCATGATTCTTACCCATCAAAGGAGATAGGCAAATATCTAGAAAATTTATTTCTCAGTCTCTTACTTTCTCTCTCTCTCTCTCTCTCTCTCTCTCTCTCTCTCAAACACACACACACACACACACACACACACACACACACACCTGAAAAACACTAGTCATCTAATATACAGAAATCATCATGTCACCCTAAGGACAAGAATGAAGAGTGGAAACATAAATGGAATTCTAGAGTATTCTAGAGTATTTGGGGTCTGTTACCACAAAAGTCATCAGAATTAGCTGCTCTTAACCCAAAAATTTATTCTTGGGAGCAACATCAAGGTTTCAATTTATACTCTCGCAAAGACTGAGCTTCCTGTGGCATACTTTAAGATTTCAGGAAGGAGCTAACTTCATTTTCAAGACAGCTGCTTTCTAAATGCAACCTGGGTGTTCCATGCTAACCCACTATGTGACTACTTTAAATTAACCTTTTTTTGTATGAAGGGTTTTCCCTCATTTCTCTTTTCATGAATTAATTTTAAGCCCTGAAGGCCTGACACCTTCAAGAAGTCCTGAGGTGCTATATGTTAAAAGCATTTCCAAATGGACAGTGGGTGGGTAGGTAGTGAATTAATTGGAAACCACACAATACTATGCTTTAAGAAAACCCCTGCCATTTCTACCTTTGTGATTTCCCTGACAAACAGGATTTTTATATTCTAAGTTTTAAAAGCATATATTAGAAAGCCACAGAAGTCCAGTTTCATTTAACATCCTCTTTTTCAACCAACCCTCCAGAAGCCCGGAAGCCACCCTTACTGAAATGGAAAACGTAAGGCTTGCATTTGTCAGCAAGTTTGCATACAGACATCATTTAAAATGTTCCATGCTTGCTTCAAATCAATTTACTTGAACTCTCACATGAACAAAGGACATCAACCTTAACATTTACTATGACAAAAATTCAACTCAGATTATCTTAAGTAAAAGAGGATATTTCATGTCTCCTGTTACAAAGGAGAGGTTTCTTGCTTCAGGCATGCCTGGATCTAGGACTCACGCAGTGCTCGCAGGAATGTGTATTTCAGCTCTGCTTCCTCCTGTGTTGGTTTATTATAAAGTAGGCTCTTCTTAAGCAAAGCCAAGCCAGCAACTCCAGGCTTTCAT
The DNA here is from genome assembly GCF_018350215.1 of Panthera leo. Classification (NCBI taxonomy): domain Eukaryota; kingdom Metazoa; phylum Chordata; class Mammalia; order Carnivora; family Felidae; genus Panthera; species Panthera leo. The sequence goes on from NC_056688.1 coordinate 95,371,383, forward strand.
TCTACCAGATTACCAATGTCAGGCAAAGAGAGTGCCTCCTTCCCAAAAGTTCCAGTTGAAGTCCTACAGCTGGTGCTCTTAAGACTAACTTGGGTCCCTGACCCACACTGTGTCTAAGGGAATAATGTACTGTGACCAAGTATAGGTCACTTGTGCCCACCTGGGTCAGCCTCATCAGAACTACCCAGTAGGAGGGACACACATACATACCCCACAAATGATATCTGCTACAGTTCTTAAAAATGATAGTAACTAGCTTTTCTTCGATAGTTGGTTATGTCCCAGGCACTGTGCTAAGTGCTGGGCAAGCATCATCCTACTTAGTCCTCACAATCACCCCAGGCAGTAGATTCTATTAATTATCTCCATTCTCAAGATGAGAAAACCAAGACATTGGCCCCTTTGGCATGGTTTCCCCTTCTTTCAGGTTGCCATTGCTCTCTTCCACATCTAGATCATATCCATTTTCAGCAAAGGAAGTAACACCTCAGTAAGAACTCCATTTGATCAAGTGGCTCCCTCAAGCTGATATGCACTTTAACTGCCCCTCAAGCTGGGCAATGCAGTATGTTGCCTTCCGTTAAAGGAATTCCTGGCATCAGCAGACACAACATTTGGAAGCGGTAATGATGAGTAGTTGATCCTGAGATTCTCCAGTCTAGGACTTTGCTTCCATGAAAGGCAAGCCCTGTGTTTTATCACCTTGAAAAGCCTGCTTTCTGATTTTTTCCTTTTTGAAATTAGACATGCGAACTAGGTAGGAGAAAGCAGAAAAAGAGAAACACGGAAGAGTCAATGATTTAAATACTGCCTGAAACAGAGCACACTCAAGTCAACTCAGTAAATATTTATTAAAGGCTCTCAGACTTGCAGCCAGACCTAAAAGAAATCAAGCACAGTATGTGCAAATGGAGATTTATGCAAATGAAATTGGAGGTGGGGGTATTTACTTTATAAAATATCTTCACATGATAGAAAATAAACCCCTGCATTCTCTGTACATTTTAAAAGTTACTTGATGGGGAGTCTGGGTGGCTCAGTCGGTTAAGCGGCCGACTTCAGCTCAGGTCATGATCTCGCAGTCCGTGAGTTCGAGCCCCGCGTTAGGCTCTGTGCTGACCGCTCAGAGCCTGGAGCCTGTTTCGGATTCTATGTCTCCCTCTCTCTCTGACCCACCCCCGTTCATGCTCGCTCTCTCTCTGTCTCAAAAATAAATAAACGTTAAAAAAAAATTTTTTTTAAATAATAAAAGTTACTTGACTGACAGGAATGATTTGAGCATATCTGATCAGAAATCTGCCTACTGTATAAAAGAAGATGCATGCAATATATGATAATGGTAAAAGAATAGCTACATGAAATCACTTAGTGAATGGCATGTGGAAATTTGGCAGTCTTCAGGCAGATTAAAGACCTAAATGTAAAAAAAAATCCATAATAACAATGAGAGAAATTATGGGTGAATATATACTTGAGGCTGAAAACTTTAAGACAAAGATGCTTTTAGAAAAAAAACAACAACAATGATTTATTATCTGATTAGATTGAAATTTAAAACTTCTGCATGACGAAACACAAGATGAACATGGTTTACAGGTACAAAATAAACTGGGAGAAAATATTTATAATATACATTTCATGACAGGAAGTTAATGTCTCAGCTATCCAAATGACTCCTAGAAATCAATAATACAAACAATTCGATCGAAAAACAGCCAAAAATACAAACAGATAATTCATAGAAGAGAAACTACGAATGGCTAACAGAAATACAAAAAGATATTTAACCTTACTTGTGATCAGGGAAACGCAAATTGAAACAATGGTGAAATATGCTTTTTTCACCTATTAGATTGGTAAAAAGTATTTTAAAGTGTGATAATATTAAGCATTCGTGAGGATGAGGTTCCTTTACACATTGCACATGGAAGTGTGAGTCTGTACAGCTCCCTTAGAGAGCACTTTAGCGGTACTGATTAGAATTTTAAATGCTCATATCCACATCAAAAAAAAAAGAGGTAGATAAAAACATTTAGTATCACATTGCAGTAATATAAATTATTAGAGACTATCTAATTATCCATAAGAAAATGGTTCATGCCATATCCAAATTATGAAATTGTGGTTGTTTTTTTTTTAAATAAAGACTATTAACAGGGAGCAAGGGAGAACCAGCACCAAGATAGATACGCTTTTAAAGAAAAATGAAAGTTGCAGAATATGTACTTTCTAATACCATTTATCATGTGCACACATGCATTCACAATTGCGGTATTTAGTAAGAATGGCACAGATTATTGTTTACTGCAATGATACAGAGATAGAGATTTGTTTAAAAACAGATGTAACTAGATAGGTCTAAGAATGATACATATCAAAATTCAAGAATATCTAAGAAGAAATCGGGGCCAGTGGACAAAGACAATTCTGGTCTTATCTGTTAAGGTACTCATTGTTGTATGGATATTTTATTCATCTCTTATTTATGAAACTGCAATTAATATTACATTTTCTCCAGATGGCTAGAAATCACATACACAATATTCAATTCTACAAATATTTATCAACTCTTTTAAGTATCATATAACATGTAGAACCACGGAAAAGAAACATAGTCTGTCTCAGTCTTGCTCATTTATTCATTTTTTTTAAATTCATCCAGTAAAAATATTACTGACACCTATTATGAGCCAGGCACTGTATCAACAGCATAGATAATTGGAAACAAGGAAGAGTGGGAAGGGAGGCTTTTCTCATGAAGCTTACATTGTCATAGAAAAGAGGATAATAAATAAATAACTCCATAAAGGAATAGGCGGTAATAAATAAGAAAAATAAAGATAGAGGAACAAGAGTCCATTCCTTTTGATGAACAGAACTATTTATCTGTTCAGCTTTGGGGAACAGCTGCTATGATCTCATGATACTCTCTTCCTAAAGAGAAACTTAGAAGGAGGAGGTCAGGGATGAACTATAGCCCATTGCTGCAGCTGATCCTGGGGCCAGAATTAATATTCAGCTTCTCCTGCCTCCATGCTCCACTGAATCCCTCACCCTCCTCTATCACCTCAGCAGGTCTTGATGGCTTCCCAACAATGGAATTTCCAAGTCAAAAGACAAATAATTGTATGATTCTGCTAACTGTTGCCAAATTCCCCTCCACAGTGCTTGTACCATACTGAGCTCCCAGCAGCAATGAATGGATGAAGGCACGTATTTCCCCACAGCTTTCCCAAGAGTTTGTGTCAACAACAGCATCACTCTCTATGGTTTTAATCTGCATTTCTCTTGTTGTGGGTCAGACTGAGCATCTTCTATATAGTGAAAAGCCATTTGCATTTCTTTGCCATTATTTTTCTGTTCATACCTTTATCCCATTTTCTATAGGGTTGTTGGCATTTTTTTCTCCATTTTTAGAAGCTCTTCTTATATTAGAGATATGAATCCTTTATGATAAAAGTTGCAAATACTTTTTCAAAAACTGACATTTTCAAAGAGACATGCCGAAATTGAGTGGACGTGGCATGCAGCCATGTGAATTGAGTAGATGCAGCTATGTGGGAGGGAGTGTTTGTATGTCTGCTAAGAGGTTTATGAAGCTGCAGCAAAGTCCTCACTAGAAAGAATAGGTTATGAATCATGTACAACATTGTACGCAACTGAAAATTGATTTTGAAATTCAAGAAAGAGATTGAAGCTAGAGATATAAATTTGGAAATTGTCAGCAGAGATGGTATTTAAAGCTATGGAGCTGCAATTACCGAGCGTGCATAGAGGTAGATGGCATATAATTCTGCAGCCACAAACGTTCATATAAACATATTTTACGTGATGAGTGACACCTGTGCTGCATCTGTAACCTAAATCACAGATTTTGTTTCTGCCAACAACCCTGTAGAGCAGTGAACACTCATTCCACGCTACAGTCATCTGACGAGTCTAGCAACTGAGTGAAAGACTCACTGGGTTTTATTACAATTACTCCTTTTGAAAGAAAAAGGAGAAAAACAGGTATGTTACCAAAGGATAGAGCTATACAGAGCAATGTGCCAAAACACTGCAATATTTCAACACTTCAAAAAGGAGGATCATTTAGAAACCAGAAACCCTCCCAGAAACCAGAGAAGAGGGAGGGAAAATCTGCAAAGCATCATGTGGCCTAGGAACCTCTGCATCTTTGATCGCCAGCCATCTCTTTATTTCTAAGTGTCTGGAACATCTGCTCTTACTGCAGAGATGTGAGGTGTCCAGTGTGCAAGTCTGATAGGGGGGTGGAAGATGCCTGCTAGCAGAGAGAGAGCCAGGTTGCTGGAGTCCTGGAACCAGCTTCTCCCGACATCTGGAGTTGGTAATTAAACCGCTCCCAAGTGGACAGTTGTTTACATCAGTCTAATGATCAGAAGTCTATCTCTGGGCAAAACATTGTGCATTTCCAATAAGCATTATAAATATTATATGGCATCTTTGAATATATCATTTCAGGGTAATGTCAGTGGACTTTCACTCTAGCATAAAAATGGGTGTGGGTAGGAAGGTCAGGGCAGTGCGGAGTAAAAAGAAACTGCACTGAGGTCAAGAACCCCGGATTCTAGTCTTAGCTCTGCCATGACATGGCATGGATGTGGGCAAGTTACATGGAACATCTTCGTAATGTGATTGTACTGAATACTAACAGGGAGGGAAGAGACATTTACAAGCTAGCTAGGTCCATGTTCTCAATTTATACTTACAAAAAGCAAGGCTCAGCCCTTTCTGGGTTCTCTTTGGGGAATCAGCATCTTGCCAAAAACATGTTTTCTAGTCTGTTCTCTGCCATGAAATTTTAAAAAGTATATTTTCCCTGCGCAAGTGTGCTACAATGTAGGTAGATAAGTCTGTTGTCTTCCTAAGCGAGAAGCAAGCAAGCTCATGTGCCTGCAGGTCTAAATGTGCATGCCACAGTACAACTTATGGGGAATAAAGGTAATCACTGACTCACTTGGATCTACGCTAGGGCACAAAAAGGGGTGATATTTATCACCAAAACTCCAACAATATTCAGGCATGATAAACAACATTCTTGACAAAATCAAAGTATTTTATCTGGAAGAACGGGTATCAGCACACTAATGCCCAAATACTCAATATCAGAGAGTCTCAGAGCAGATAGCTTCCCCCGGGAGAAAAACAGGGCCCTAGAAGAAGGGACACAAACCAGATGTGGACAGATGAGAATGATCTGGAACAAGAAATCTAAAGGCACACTTGGGATGCCAACTAAACTGAGGGACCTAGGGGGGTTAGAGAACACCTATCTTCAAAATCACACCCTATTGAACATTTTGTCTAGAAAGATTTTCTCCTCTGGGAATTTATACATATGTTTGTGGCCTGGGTGCTCTCTGTTCTGCCATTCACTAGCTGTGTCAACACTGGCCTGTTACTTCACCTTTCTGAGCTTGGTTTCCTCACCTGTGATACAGCAGAGCCTACCATTTATTTGTCCTCCACTGGTGCCAGGCACCAAACTAACAAAAATACTAGTAACTTCACAACGCTTAGTGATTACCACGTCATTTAAGGGTCTCCTCCCACTGTGTGAACAAGTGAGTCAAAAGAATTAAGTCATTTAAGCTTCACAAAAGCCCTATGAAGTAGACATTATTATCCCCATTCCACAGATAAGAAAACTAAAGCCTAGAGAGGTTAAGTACCTTGCTCAAAGTCACACAGCTAATAAGAAAGGGAGACAGGGGCGCCTGGGTGGCTCAGTCGGTTAAGCGGCCGACTTCGGCTCAGGTCATGATCTCACAGTCCGCAAGTTCGAGCCCCGCGTCAGGCTCTGTGCTGACAGCTCAGAGCCTGGAGCCCGTTTCAGATTCTGTGTCCTCTCTCTCTGCCCCTCCCCTGTTCATGCTCTGTCTCTCTCTGTCTCAAAAATAAATAAATATTAAAAAAAAAAAAAGAAAAGAAAGGGAGACAGTTTAGACCCAACCATTCTGATTTGAGCACCAACCTTCTTCTTAACTATTCCATAATGTTTCAATTCCTTCATTATATTTAAGAACAAAGTCCAATGAAGGAAGGCATGTTCAGAGAAGAGCAAAGGATACTATTTCTTAAATACTAAGCCAGGTTGCCAATTTAGGGCCAGGTAGACTCCAAAGCAAAGCATTTAACCCCAAGTGAACTAAGGAAATAAACTCTGTTCACCTTCATAGATTTGCTCAAAGAACTTTTAAAACTGTAGAGTGTCAGCTGCTATTCATACACATGCACGCAGAGAAGAATTTTTTGTAACACATGTGGGTAGTATGGGCAGTAGATACGTAAACTCTCTTGAAAGGAGGGAAATATGAGTAAGAACTTGTTGGGCACTGATGAAGGCAATGCATCAGTTTATTTTGGCTGCTGTGACAGATGCCTACAAGCTGGGTGGCCTCAAAAAACAAATGAATGGTCTCAGAAGCCTGAAATCAAGGTGTGTATGGCCACATTTCCTCTGGAGGCTCTAGAGGAGAATCTGTGCTTTCTTTCTTCCAGATTCTGCTGGTTCCAAGCATTCCTTGACTTGTGACCACATCACTCCAATCTCTGCCTCTGTGGGGCCAGTGCCTCCTTCTCTTCTGTTTGTCTCTCCCCTTCTCTCTTGTAAAAATACTTGTAATGGCAGTAAGGGCCTACCTTATAATCAATCCAGGATGATCTCTTTCAAATCCTTAATTTAGTCACATCCGCCAAGACTCTCTTTCCAAATGAGGTGAAATTCACAAGTTCCAGGGGGTTGAAATGGAGATCTTTGGGAGGAGGAAGTGGAGGGGCGGGGCATTTTTTGGCCTATCACAGGCAATGATGGCTCCCCCTTGCAGATGGACACCATCTGAAGAAGCCCTGCAGATCACACCTATACAAAAAAAAAGTGTCTGCTAGACAACATCATCCAGTGCCAGGATCCTATAAAGAAAAGAGCCCTTTCCTGCCACTGGAACTGTCCACCTTTCCAGAACCCAGATTTCACAAAACTTGCCAACTTCATGAATACGCTACCCTGTTACACAGACTTAAGGGCCTGCATACTCATAGCAAGCAGCCCAGACTTTGCTGGGCTAAGCCCAGACTATGCACTTCAAGCAGGCCATCCTTCTGAACAGACTGAGACTTTGTGGCACGAGCTGCTGCTGTAGAAGCAGACTTCCAAGAATACTTCAGGGGACTACGCATGATGCCAATTTGCAGTTCCTCAAATGTGCTGCTGATCTCTGGTTGCGTTTGATCAGGAGAAACGGCAGAGTTTTGTCAGTGTTCAAAAGCCAGTCTACCCTGACCTTTCTTATAATCAAGTCTGCTGTGGCCTTTATAAAAAGTGTGTGCAGGGTAAGGCTCTGACAAAATGCAGAAGGCAAATCCCAAGGCTGGTGGCAGCCAGTTTGGGCAGATATTAGAAGCAATACACCAACCCAAAGGCACCCACCAGACAGCAGTTAAGACCTTTGACAAGCCTGACACCAAACAGAAATTGGAGGAGGGAGGGAGAAACAGCATCTTCTCTTGAGGGGAAAAGGAGCTAAGTACACTAGCAGATGGAACATGGCCTTACACTAATCCAGGCTCCATAATTAAATTCCAGAACTATGCCAGCAAAGGAAGACAATATTCAAAAATAGCAGGTGCCTCCTAGAGATTTTTGCCAGAGAGGCTTTTGTAAGCCATCGGGCTTATAGCCTAGGGGATAAAAACACTGGTGAGCTAAGTACCCAGCTAGCTCTACAGAGGAGACCAGAATGAGCTAGTGCTCCTTTTTTATCCACTGGGGAAGTACTGCCTCCTAACTAAATTTAATTGCCTCTGGGGTCATTCAGCTGTGCATGGACTTTGTAGATGAGGAGGTAGTCACAGATATGCAGCAGTTCTGGCTGCAAAAATAACTGCCCACCTGCCTACATCAATACACCTCCCAGCTATTGTGCATCTCAAAGCTGCACCAGATAAATGACTTCAAAGACAATGCCCATTAATGTGGTCCAACCAATTCTCCAGCATTGTACTGAATGGCAGCATGATATACTGGTTTTAGAACTGGACTACGGAGTCAGATAGCCCTCAGTGGTTGTCCAGTTCCATAACTTATATTAGCATGTGATCTTAGGGAAGTTACGAAGACTCTCTAAGCTTTGAGTTTTTCTATCTGTGAATAGAGATTATAATATTTCAGAGAAGTAGTGTAAGGAACTAGTTATGCTATGACAAGTATCTGCAATTAGTTCATGGAAAGGCACATGGTAACAGTGTCCCATAAATGTTAGACTGTTTAAAATAATAATAATTAAATGGACAGAATAATGTACCAAGCTACCAAGAACAAACACTGAAGGCCATCATCATACATAGAAACTCACAATAAGGGCAGGAGGGTCTGCCAGATTGAGAGCTGTTTTTGTGGCTTTGATTTTGTTGCCTCAAATTTGAGAGATGCTTGCTCCTTCCATCTGGTCCCAGCAAGCAAGGAGTATGGAAAAAGACCATGTAACTGCCACATCATGCAGGCTGGAACTCTCAGGCAGGAACTCTGCAGCAGGACCATGCACATGCCCACCCATTCTCTCAGCATCCCACAGACAGGACAGCATCAGGAACAGCTGGGCATCACCAGCTGTGCTCCAGGAAATGAACCCCTTCCCTGCTGCTTTCTCTTTTCACAGGGTTTTCAAGGAAGCAGCCTTCCAGGTCTAGAAAAAACAGTGTGAACTTGGGCACTGCTGCTAAGGGAAGCTGCCCAACAGTGCCGGCAACCATGGCTCACAGCCCACAGAGAGTTTGTATGAACTAGAGGCATAGCCACTCCCTCCAACGGAAGGGGTCCACTCCCCCCAGTTACTTCATTTCCAGGCAACAATGAAAGAACTATCTGGCACATCCGGTAGACAGTCCTGCCTATATCCCCATAGTCCTTCTTCAAGGTAATTAAACACAGATTTGTCAAACTCCTATTCTGGTCTGTGTAGGGATGGAGCCCATCATCATGGTTAGGAGTTTGTTGAGCTCTGGAATGCAACAATCATAGATTCAAACCACAGCATCACCACGAATTAGCTATGTGACCTCGGGCAACTCCGAGGGTCTCTCCACACTGCAGTCTCCATACCTGCAAAAGGAGGATAAAAACTGTATCTACAACCACAGGAATATTTTGAAGATTAAATGAGATAATGTGCGAGAAGCACCTAACACAGGCCCTGACATATGATAGCATGAATATGTGGTGACTAAGCTGAGCTAGGCTCTGTGCTGAGTTTAAAAAGTGCTAGACCAGGTCTCTTCAACTCAAGTTGATACGTACAGTACTACAACATTCCTATGTTAAAAAAGCATTTCATCATCATTTCCTTTCCAAACCACAAAATATTTATTTACAGTTGAAACTGAAGACAAAAGATCCACCTCAACTTTTTCCCCTCCACCTCAAAACCTTGGCCAGAATTTATAAATGCTGTCATGGAGACTTTCTCATTGTGTGATTACTGTAATTTCTCTGGTTCCCATTCTGTTTTCCACCCTATGGAATTCTATCCTATACTCCGGTTCTGGTCAGCCTGTTTTCCCAGTACCTCTTACCTAAGCTGTTTCTGGAAGTACCTTTATTCAGTCATTCATTCTTTTAACAAATATTGACCCATCCAACTCTTAGAGACCTATATCATGTTAAGCCTGGAGGTGCAATAATGAGCAAGATAGAAGAGAAGTGTCTGTTCCTAAGAAAGTCTACAATCTAGGAAGGGAGGCAGGTCTTTACTGTTAGTAAAACCCATGGTAAACCAGGGTGAGAGCAATAGTATCTCAAAGCCGGTACAAATAACCTGGTCTTGAGTGAGTAGATAAGGCTGATGGAGGCAGTCTTCCAAGAGAAAGTAGCATTTAAGGAAGACAAAAAGAGTGGTAAGGAATTACCCAGGGAAAGAAGAAAGACTTCCAAGCAAAAACAATCCAACTATCATGCTTGATGTTTACATCAGGCCCAACCTGGGTTACAACTGCTCAGCAAGAACCATCACTAATCCCCCCTACCCTCTAGAGAACCTTGAAATGTTAGAGCTAATATCTTGTTGAAATGTCTGCACCTCCCAAGCACCAATGCCCCTCCAACCCAACCTTGATTCGCTCAGAGAAAGAGAAAAGAAAATGGGCTGTATTCAGAAAAGCTCAAAAGCTCTCTGTGAACTGTGGAGGATACTTGTTGATCAGATTGCCAGAGAAAGCCAACAGAAATGTAGAGCCACGCTTCTTTCTTCCTCACACGACAGGAGCCCAAAACTGCCTTCAAACCCAAACAGAGAGTGACCCAGTTGAAAAGGTCATGCCATTTCTTTCCCTGTCAAAAAAATGGACTTTCTCAGCTTTCACTATGGATGAAAATGTAATATTTCTGTTTGCAATTTCAATTTCACAGCTGACTGGCATCTGCAGGGACAGAGAATTCTAATAAAATCGCAGAAGCATTTAATACAATGACTGGCAGATGGGGAAAGGGTTTGTAGCAACTCCATTTTTCTGATTATGTTAACAAAACATGGCATGGGCTTTCCTAATGCACCGACCCTGTTTCATTTACAATTTAAATCTGATGACTAAAAACAGTGATTAGGACTTGGGGGAGGAGGGGGCAGTGCTGTTTACCACCTGAATGGTTTAATAATATATAGATCCTTTCCCCCCCCCCACCCCCCAATCAGACAAATTAGCATTCCCGGTTCTGCACTTAATAAAGTTACACAGGGCAATTTCAAAAAATTGTCTGGGTGCAACATTGCGTCAATAAATTATTTATGCACACTTGGTTTGGAAATTAAGCAACAATGGAATATTCTTTAACCATAATAGAAAGCCCTGTAAATAAAAAGTAGGCCCAGTGGGGCATTTTAAAACTAAAAGCCATTACTGATAAAACAGGATGGGGCTAGTGACTAACAATCTCACAAAACGCTGCTACTATGCTGGTTAAGAAGAAACATGTTGGCACCTTCTCACTTAGAGCACAGCCAGCCTGTCGACACTTTCTACATGGTCACCACGATGGAAAGGCTAAAGATAATCATAAAGCAAGTCATGAAGGCAATTTGCTTACAGCCTTGCTCTGTGACTGGCCAAGTTTCCTGGGCCTAAGTTTCAACATTTATAAACTGAAAAGTGTTGGACTGGTTCCTAAGTGCTGGTGCTTGGACTGGAAGCCAATTGGCTGTATGAGTATCACATGCAGAGCTTTTTTTGTTATTCTTGTTCCAACACAGAGTCCCAGGATTACTGGGCTCCAACCACCAAAGAGTTTGATTCAGTGGGGCTGGATGAAGGTGCAGGAATAGGTGTTTTAAACTCCCCAAGAGATTGGGTTTAGGAACCATTGGCTTAGACTACCTTCAGGTCTAAAATGTGAAGATCCAGATAAACAAGGGAAAACCCAAGGTACAGACTTACATTTTACTAAAAATGGAAAATGCAGAAGTGTATTTTTAACTAACTGACTTTATCTAAATGTTCTGAGACAAGAGGTAGTATCAGGCATTTGTTAAGGTCATTTAACTTCAGCAACGTTTGGTGATCTCTTTGGTTTGAGACCCAACTGTTCAGTTATACGCAGCCTGCACAAGGCACTGGCAGGCTGAACTGAGCAGAGAGGAGAAACTAAATTAAAACTCAAGAGCCACTGGAGCAAGAGAACAAGGACAGAGAGTAGTTCACATGGAGCCAGGTCTGCTTTTCTCAAGGCTAAGACAACAACTGGAAGCCCCAGCAGGCTCTAAAGATAAACATGATGTCCTTTAAGGAAAATGGTTCTTTCTCGTACACCTTTCTTCTATGGATGTTGAAGCAACTCATAGCAGGAGGTCCTCAAATTGCGCTTTGCCTGTTACATATTTTTCAGTCTTTAAGAAACTGTAAAATGCAATATTCTCAAAGGTAAGAAACAACACCTTAAGTTATACAGCGTATCATCTAAACTCCTCACCTTGATAACCAGGTAAGAGGAGGACTCGAAAAGAGCAAGTGTCAGGATAAGAGAGAGGGAGAAAGAAAAAGGGAGAGGGAGAGAGGTGGCAAGGGCAGGCAACCATGGAGGGCTGAGCACCAAGAGGGACACCAAGTTCCACACCTCGCAATGTTTCCTAAGAGCATCCCTGCCAATCCACAAAATAAGAACAATGTCATGCTGTGCCTTCCCACTTCTTGGAAGGCTTGCAAGGTTACAATTGATGTCGTCATGATGAGTCCCAGGACTATGAAGAAATTAGCCGCACTGATCCACTATGATTACCTCTCGCCTAGGGCAGTTTGAATGCCAAATTTATCTAATGATTGGCAGGAGAGCATTTAAAGAATGCCATTTCTGTCATTTTTTTACCTGACCTGCTGCCAGTTGAGTCTTCCCAGCTTATTTCCAGTCTCATTAGTTGCCATGGATGCATCCCCTTGTCTAAATGACACTTCAGTCAACATCTGCCCTATCACCAACCCCTAGAAAGGAGTGTGAGTTCTGCAAGGAAAACTCTGGAAACATCTCAGTTGTTTCATTATTATTGTTATTATTGTTATTGTTATTTCATTATGTAGTTTTCAGCTCATAAGAAGTCTACCTTTCTTGTTAAAGATTTATATAATAAAAATCAATGAGTAATTTAAATTGGACGTCAGAGAACTTCCCAACTTGACACCCCCAACTTATGCACGTAAATGCAGAGCGTAAGTACACGAACAACTCTTCAAAACAATGGATACCATGCCTGTCTAATTCAGCAGGAGAAAACTCGTGAGCTGAGTACCTGCCTGCTCATGCCACAAACTGTGCTAGACCTCTCATGCCACCACATTTAAGCCCCTGGCCCTACAGGAGACTGTATCATCCTATTTACACAGGTGAGGAAATGGAGGCTCAAAGTGGCTAAGTATGATGGAAACTGCCATCTCCATGAGGCTTTAACACGGGCCAGGTCCATTCTAGGTACTTTGCATTCATCAACTCATTTGATCCTCACAATAGCCTATGAGGTGGGTTTAATGATCCTCATGCTACAGACGAACATACTAAGACACAGAGAAGTTAGACAGCTTTGCCGTTTCATACAGCTAGTCAGCACCAGAACCAAGAATCAGATCCAGAATTTGGCCCCCGAGCCTGTGTACTTAACCACTTCTCTGTTTTACAGATGAATGGCCTCAGGTCATGGAGACAGCCGTTCATGAAAATGGATTCTAACTCAGCCAGATTCCAGGTGAGGTACTGAATATGCACGTTTTCACACACTTACCCAAAGGCACTTGCTTCCAAATCATATCAGAATATAAACTCTTGCACTGCATAGACGTGGACCCAAGGAATCATCTAATCTAAGCATTTAAATCATGGATGCTTATAAAGCAACTGACAACTGATTTAAGGCTTTATATTCAGTCCTTTCCAAGCTGTACATTTAAGAAGATACATTTATTACAAAACCTCAGTCCCACACACATAGCGGTTTCTAGGAAGATGTGCTTAGGACTTAAATGATGGACCAAGGTTAGCTAGCAGGAGGGTACCACAGGATGGAGAAATGGAAGGGAAGGAGAGGGAAAACGAGCAGGGAGGAAATATCAAAAAAAGAAGATGAATACTATTTACTGAACACTATGTTCTAGGAATTCTGCTAGCCAGTCTACATGTTATTGTACTTTACCCTCATAACAACCTAAAGGAATTTAATAATATCCCCAAAGTTCCTTTGCTAGCATTCAGAACAAATCAAAATTAAACTAGTGTCTATCAAACCTCAAAGACCAAGCTCTTTCCATTACTCTCATGCTGCCTCCTTTAAGCAATTCAATTTCAATTCCACAGAGGGAAAAACAAAAAACAACAACAACAACAAAAAAAGTGCTCAGTCTCTCTGGTCTCCATCTCCCCCTCTATACAATAGAGATAACAATGGGTTTTTTCCTCAGTTTTTCTGGAGAAAAAATAAGACGGCTTTTGCAAAGCACTCCGAACTGTCCTTGGGCACACAGGAAACACCCAATTATCAGTGCTGCTAATTGATGACATAGCAATGATAAGGAGAAGGATGCCAGGCGCTGTGCTGGGTACAGTGTGCAGAAGTTACACCAGCCTGAACAAACACACGATAGGCCAGCACAACCTACAACCCTCCTTGAGCAACCCAAAGGCTAGCAGGAGGCATCCTAGAGAAATGCTTCTCAAACATGCATGTGCAAATGAATCACTTGGGGATCCTGTTAAAACACAGATTCTGATTCAGTAGGTCTGAGCAGGGACCGGAGAGCCTACATTTCTAACAAAGTCCTGGGTGATACATTGGCTCAGAGACCACACTTTGCATAGCCAGGACCTAAAGAATTTCTTTCTCATTTCCTAGACTCTAAATTTTCCTTCTCAAGTGCCTGAGATAATGAAAACAAGCCAGGGAAAATAAATCATCTTCAACAACCAAATGTCAAATAAATTAAAGTCTCAAGCACTGAGACCATAAAAGATATTGAAAGCAGCTTCCTGGGGCTCCCGGGACTGGAAATCCTTTCTGCAGACAACTCTCCTGGCAGCCAGCTAATCACCAAGAGGAGAGAATGCCTCCATTTTCCTCTCCTCCCTACATCAAAAGGAGAAATGATAAATCTATTGTGTGGCTCCAGGTCCGATTTGAAGGTTAAATCCTTCTGCATTCTATTTAAACTCCCAAATTTATCCTAAGAGAGAGGACTACTTAAGTTGGTTGGAATAGTTGTAGTCTTTCTCCTCTCATTGTGTTCCTTCCAAGTGACTCCCCCTCACCGATTTTTTCCCACCAGCAACATTCCAATTTAATTTGCACTATTATGAAGACAGATGCTACAAAGTTCATTTGTTATTAAGTGACCACAGGAAATGGCAGGGATTCTGATAAGTAATTGAAATTATGTCACGTTAACAGCCAACCAGATTCTCTTCATTCGTGCCTTTCAGGATCCTAGGGTAGCATCAATTAAGACAAATTAAGACAAAGACACTTGGGTTGGAAGAAATATTATTTCTTCCAAGAAATATTATTGGCCCCGTAGTGTGATTCAGGCCATGGGAGTTAAGAAATATTTCAAGTCCGACTCTGAGAAAAGCTTTCACAAATATTTTATGAGCTCTGAAATTACAATAACTCACCAAGCAGCTCTTTCCCATTTTACCTTTTCCCAAGCACAACACCACAACCAGCCACATCCAAACGAGAGAGAGGTGGGATGACAGAGATGTGCAAGGAGCTTGATCCTTTCGCTCTCTAGCCTAAGCAGTTACAGATCCCGTTTCGTCTTGGTATTGTTAGGATTTTACGACCCTTGTCCACCCAGGTACAAGGAAGCCAGGCTATGCAAGAAATGAAAGGCTGGATTTTGCCCACTTTTCACACATCCAGACTCTTTTGCTGGGCATGCTCTGAACAGTCTCATTCTAAGCACAGGGTTAAGAACACGGACTCTGCAATCAGAATTCTTGGGCTCTGATGCTCACTATCAGTGTGGTCTTGGATAAACCATAGCTTCTCTTAGCCTCACTTTACTTATTCATGAACTGAGGTTAATAAAAGCACCAACCTCTAAGGTTACTGTGACAAGGAAATAAGATAATGCATATAAACTGCTTAGCACAATGCCTGGCACGAGTAAAAACTACTGCCATCCTGCCTTGCAGAGCTCCACAGTTATAAATTAAAGAAGAAGCAAAATTTGCAAGTTTTTGTCCCCTGTAATTATACTGTTGGCTCCATTTAATATTAAGTCACTGGATAATTAGTATAACTCAACACCCAGAGATAACTGTTTCTTCACTCACTGGGCCTCAGCATTTCTATCTGTAAAATGAGGTGGTTGTAGTAAATTGCTTATAGATGCCTTCTCAGTTCCAACAGGC
The DNA here is from genome assembly GCF_018350215.1 of Panthera leo. Taxonomy (NCBI): domain Eukaryota; kingdom Metazoa; phylum Chordata; class Mammalia; order Carnivora; family Felidae; genus Panthera; species Panthera leo. The sequence goes on from NC_056688.1 coordinate 95,387,281, forward strand.
ACTGTCTAGATATTAGTGAGCAATGCTTCAGGGATGCAAGCAAATCCTGAAAGATCCTCTCCTTCAAGCTGAGATGGGGGCTGAGCCCACGTTAGAGCTGCACAAGCAGTAACTCCATCTTTCCACTTTACCTGCCTCGTGTCTTTTCGTTCCTTCATCTGACAGGAACGCCACTACCACGTGCTAAAACTGAGGGGCCATGGTGGCCAGGATGCTTGGAAGAGTGACATATGACCCCCTAGAACTAAGAGACTCACAGGCCAGTGGCAGAATCACGTCAAGTAACTCGTGAGTGCAAAGACTAGGGGTGTCGAGCAGTGCAAAGATTTGTTCTGCTACCAGCGCCATAAAAAAATGATGGCGGCACCCTTTGGGGTATCTCTAATAAGCCCCAAGATTTATTTAAGTAACGAATGGCAACCACTACACTCCTGTGACCAGAGGTGCCTAATTACCAGTGCTTATGACCAGCACTTAAATGTCTACTCTGTACCAAGCCTATAGCAGCTTCGTTGAACCCTCTAGGAGAACCCCCTGAATGAGGTATTGTTATTGTTATTTTCAGAGAGCTACAAATATCAACCATCTTCCTGGTATGGCTTCTTCTAATAGCAGCTGGCCCACTCACAGTGTTTTCAGCCTAAGAGACTACAAGTAATCCATATGAACCCCTCCTGACTACAGATGTTTAGACCACAGACAAGAACTTGATCTACAGCAGCAAACTCACAGACTTGGCCAATTAAATTCTCTAGGTTTTCTCTGGCCAGGCTACAAAGCAGAATTAGCTAGTGACCTTCTCAAACACACATGCACCAGGGTCCATCTCAGGCTAGTTAAATCAGGATGGTGGGGAGGAGAACCAGATACACATAGTTTGCAAAGCTCTCCTGTTGATTCTAATATGAAGCCAAGGGTGAACACCATGGTTTTAGTGCAGTGGTTCTCGAAGTGTGATCCCAAAGGAGCATCAGCATCTCTTGGAAACTTACTAGAAATACAGATTCTCAGGCCCCGCTCCAGGCCTACTGGATTAGAGACCCTGCAGTGCCCAGCAATCTTGATGTGAATAAGCCCCCCAGATAATCCTGATACACACCAGTCAGCACCACGGCTCTAAAGCTTTGCTGCTCAAAGTGTGGTCCACCAAACTGGCATCACCTAGAACCTTGCCAGAAACACAACACAACACCCAACTTACAATTCATGAATCAGAATCAGCACTTTAACAACATCATGAAATGACTGGTATGCACATTAAGGTTTGAGGAATAAAGGAGAAAAATTTTGTGAATTTCTATGAAAGAAGTTAAAAAAGCCAACACGATTCTCAAAATAAATAACGATTTATAAAAAACGAAAATAACGATTCTCAACCAGGAAGGTGTGCTCCTCCTAAAGGGAATTCATCAGAACAAACTCAGGGATTTTCTCAACCTATTCTTACAGACCCCCAGAGATTCCATTATCTAAGAATCACTGCTGCCAATGAGGATATGTTGTATTTGTCAGTGTGTAGGACAGAAAACAGGTTTAAAGAGCAGAAAATGAGAGAAGCTGGTAAGAAAAGTATGATGAGCATGGCAAGCTGAAGACAGGGACAAGGAGAAGAAGATAACTCTATAAAGAGAGAGAAGTTACTGATCCCTAGAACTGCCTTGGGATCTCCCACCTTCCCAGTTTTGAATCTAGTTCAGCAGTATCCTCATAATAGTTTTTCCTGAGATGATCTGAAAGGTCTCTCTCTCTGTAACTATAATCATTCATTTTGTGCTGTGCCACCCAAGAGTGCTCACAGACTGGGGCACGGGGGTGGGTAGGTAGGGGGTGGATAGAGGGAAGAAGAGTCTGACTTCACCAGGCAGCCACGATCCCACTCCAGGTCCCAGGTGTTAAGGAAATGCCTGGAATCACAATTTCCTCCCTGAGGTCCACTTTGTGCCCCCAAACCAAACCAAATACACACCTCGGAGAAAGAAAGATCAACATCAAGTATTGGCCAGATGGTGGAAAATGCACACATTTTCTTCCCACATGGAAATTTGGGAAAGGCTTCAGCAGCTAGACTCCCATGTGCCCAGACACCTCACCTCCCCTGGCAACACACCTGCTCTACTTGCACCTCATGCTTTGCCAAGGTTACAGGAGGAAGATTGGAGGTGTGACAGGGAAGGACACAAAAAGAAAAGAAAGTCATTTAAACAGAATAAAGCCACCTAAAACTGTCTCCTTGATATCCAAGGAGAGGATTTGCCAAAATTATGTAAAATGACATACTTGATAAGAAAACAGACCTTCCCACCTTTAGTGAAACTAAAGATCCCTATGAATAGCTAAATACATGATTCGAATTGCCTAGCTGAGAATACCCCTCAGCAAAAGCACAAGATACAAAGTATTAGTAAGAGAGATACCTTATGAGCAATGTATCTACCTGTTAAAATGCCATGGGCATTGGACCAATGCAATCCGTGTACTCCAAACATGAAATACAATATGAACAAGTGAAGAAGGCTGCCTGTATCCACTCAAGCTTCAGCAAAGAGCTTATTGAGCTCTATGGAAAGCCTTGTGTTCCCTAGAGTGGCCAGCTGTCAACCAGTCTTCCATGTCAACCCATTCCACAGGTGGCTCACACCTGTAAGACTTATGCCATTGCACAAGTCTCCAGAGATAGGTGGATATTGTTCCTTTTTCTCTCTCACCCAAGAAATCACAATGGAATATAAGGAAAAGGAGATTATAAAATGGATAACCTTAGTATATTATGGATATAATATATATTTATTATATATATAATTTATTATAATATGGATAATATAATAATATATGTATATTAATATATATGTATATATAATATGGATTATAATAACATAATAATATAATATTATAATATGGATAACTTGAGTATGCTCTGAATTATTTTTTAAGTAAACACAATTTTAGAACTTTATTTAAAATAATACACTTTTCAGGGCACCTGGGTGGCTCAGTTGGTTGAGCATCTGACTTTGGCCCAGGTTGTGATCTCATGGTTCATGAGTTCGAGCCCCATGTCAGGCTCTGTGCTGACAGCTCAGAGCCTGGAGCCTGCTTCGGATTCTGTGTCTCCCTCCCTCTCTGCCCCTCCCCTGCTCGCTCTCTCTCTCTCTCTCTCAAAAATGAATAAATGTTTTTTAAAAAATTTTAAATAATATACTTTTCATTCAGTCATTCAACAAATACTTATGAAGTACCACCCTTGTACCTGAGACCATGCCAAGGGTTGAACTAGATATAGCAAACAGTTCTCTCTTCTCTCTGAGGACAATTATGCAATCAATTAGAGGTAAAGGGCAGACTAAAGAATAATACATATAACATAATCTTGTTGCAAAAAATTGCACAAAACATCAACATATATGCACACGTAAAATACAGCAAGAAGAGTTCGAGTCAAATATTCCAAAAATCATTGGTGAGCAAACATTTTTTGTAAAGGGCTATCTTGTGAGTATTTTCAGCTTTGTGGGCCATACAGTTGCTACAGCAACTACTCAGCTGTGGTTACAGAATGAAAGCAAACACGGAGCTTTAACACTTAAGTGAGCATGTCTGTGTTCCAGTAAAACTTTATTAACAAAAGCAGGAGGCAGGCCAGATTTGGTCCTCAGGTTGCAGTCTGCTAACCCATGCTATAAATATGAAAAGTCGGTTTCTTCAGAGGAGACTTGAGGTAGGGTTGGAAGATTTAAAAGAGCATTCTCCCTTTTACCCCGTATGCTTCCTTTTTGTTTGACTATTTCATCCACCACTGAATTTTCAGTCTTTTGCACACTGCCTGGCACATGGTAGTCACAAATAAGGACTTGTTTAGCAAATCAATAAGTGGATGAGTTTAGTTTTTAAGAATGAAATGTTACCTTCTAAACATGCGTTAAGTATAATGAACATGGTGAGAGAGGAAATATAGGATATTCTGGGGACATCAACTCCAGACTTGGAAGTGTCAAGAACTTGATCCAAGCTCATTAACACCCACCACTGCATGTAGTGATACCAAGATGGGCAACAGCTATGCCTCACAAATGTACAAGCATCACACACACACACAAAAGCCAGACCACTTAACCAGTATTTGAGCAGGCAATCAGTTCAAGTGGGAGACTCAGAAGTATCTGGGTTGTAATTGTGTCCACCAAGACAGCTCCGGGGTTCTGCACACCATCCTCCCTGACCCCAAACTAGGCAACACTGGGGCAAATGCCAGAAGAAGAGCCCACCTCCCCTACTCCCACCCCAAGTTAATGCCATCCAGGCTCAATCACGGCACAAGCAAAACGGAGAGACCTCAGCCTTCCTGCTGAAATGGGGTTTTGAAAACAGTGAGAAATTACAGGTGATTGCTCCTCCCTATAAACCTCTGTCTGTGGGCAATTGCTTCTCCACAGCAAACAAAGTGTCAGTCACTTCTCTTAAGAGAAGAGCCTGCGAAGAGAGAAGACAAAACTGCTACTCTTTACTAGAAACCCACACCACACACGACTGCTGAACAGTTGTCATTCATACAATCCCCTAAGGAGGGAGATTAAATCCTGCCTTCAAAAAAAAAAAAAAAAAAAATGAAACCCAGCCTTGCCATTGAAGTTTATTCTCAAAAGATCGAAATAGATAAATTTATTGTTTTCAGGTACAGCATATTCTTTGTATTAAACAGATACAGAGTTAACCAAAATCTGTGTGTTCACATGCAAAAAATCCTCTTTGACCCTTTGTAAATTCTCATTTTGTGTTGTAGCTCTGGAAGAAAAAATAGTGTCACTTTCCTTCAAGGATTTGTATGTGGATCTTTGGCTCCACTAGCTGGTAGTAATTTAAACATATATGAAAGCAAAGTGGTGGTGGGGGAAATGTGGCTAAAGATAGAGAGACAAGAAGTATACCACCAAAGAACTAGATCCCACTTTGGGAAGGTTGAATCCACATGCTTAGGAGAAACTGGATGTACTGAGAGTTATAGATCTCCAGCCCTACTCCCCAGGGAGTTCTATGAAGAGCCCAACACCCTCCACTACTGGGGCAAAGGGTTCTTTCCCTCCAATGGAATGTCCCCAGTTCCTCTATGACCCCACTTTTCTCAGTGTCCTCTTGCAGATTTTCCTATGAAGTTTTAGCCCCTGCTACATCATCAAACAGCCTCTAGGTCCTTCTGCCAACCATTCACTTATTTGTCTCTTGACATCACATCCAGAGAATAGCTCCTGGCAGTCAGCATCTATTCTGAGCCCTCTACTGACCAATCAACTGATCCACAGCCAACCCCTTCAGGATTTTGGGGGGAGCCTTCAGAGCTGCATGTGGACAGAAGACTGTGGAACATCTGTGTCAAACTCTGACATGTCCCTGTTGACCCTGAGACAGGGTAGGGGAAATGGGGAGGGAACAGAGAGAGAGAGAGACAGAGCCAAAGAAGAGAAGAGGATAGACACAGCCCTCACCTTTTGGAAAGGACGCCCAGAGAAGAACAGAACCAACATTCTCTCAGTTCTAAACAGGTCTCAGTCTAGGTCCTAAATTTTTCTTCAAGTATTGCCTCCATAGGTATAAAGTAATTAATACAACTTAGGTCTCATAAATGGTGTTATTTATTCATGCCCCCCAAAGATTTTTCTGCATGTCTAGGGGCTGTGTCACGTAAATTAGTGGGCACAATATTTTTGAAATAGTGTATTTTCTCCTTTGAGGTTGCTATTGTTTAATATATGCTTGCCTTAAAGACAGAAATAGTGGCAATGATCTCCCTATTCCCCCAGCTGTTACCACAGGACTCAGGATATACACTCTTAGAATATTTGATGGATGGATGAATGAATGAATGAGTATATGAGTGATATTTGCAGTAATTCAAAGTTAGACAACCCTGGAATAATTTTAAACCTAACCCAATTCTTGGTGGATGCTTGTTTCATACTTTAATTATTTTGTTCTCTCAGTATAATTACAGGGCATGTATTTCTCAGACATCCTTTATATTACTAAACGTCAGACTTATTATTGACTTTTCATTGAAAACCCACACCCCGTGTTGGGAGTATTCTCACAGGATTCCCACACTGTATTTCTAGGAGACATCCAGGGCATGGCACACACATTTTATACTGGGGATAGACACCCATTTCTGCTATGTCCCCTTGGGTTCCTGAGCAGGAGAGATATTCCAGACCAGATAGGCTGTCTCCTAGACAGAAATCCTAACTGTCTTTCCATGAGCCCAATCTCTGCCCATCAGCAGGGTTTGTGAGATTCCTCCAGCTCTCTTTCCCTTCTCTAAGCATTTGAACTTTAAGAAATATTAGAACTTTCTTACAACTCTGGACCTGCCCTGTTATGAGCCTTTACAGAGATAATCCCATTAAAATGGGGTTGTTAGGGTGGTCCCTACTCCATTGGACAGGTAACTTATACAAGAAGTGTAATTTGGAGACAGACAGGCATACAGGAAGAACACCATGCAAACATGAAAACAGACATCTACAAGCCAAGGAAGGAAGTCTGGAACAGATCCTCCCCTCACAGCCCTTAGAAGGAACCAACTCTGCCAACAACTTGACTTTGGACTGGGTATCTCCAGAACTGAGATAATAAATTTCTGTTATTAAAGCCATCCAGTCTGTGGAACTTTGTTACAGCAGCCCTAGGAAATTAACACATGCCCCCAACTTCCCCTCTTCAAGCCACGTCTATAGGGTGCATGGGCACACTGATACTTCTTGCACAGGAGGGTACTGCAGTGGCTGAGGACAGAGCCAAGAGTCCTGCCAGGCCTCAAAGCTTGCTTCCACCACACTCTAGTGTGACTTGAATTACGTTTCTTAGTCCCTCTGCACTTCATTGTTTGTATCTCTAAAAAAAGACTGTACCAGAATAATGCCTCAAAGTAGTTCTGAGGATTAAACATGAAAATCCAGCCCAGTGTCTTCTACAGTAAGAGGTCAGTAAATGTGAGTTGTTGGCTTTGGTAGTTGTGGTAATTTATGGTAGTAGTGAATATTCTACAGGCATATGATACGTATTAAAAGGAAAATAGTGTTTCAATATAAAGAGACCTGGATTCAAACTCCAGTTCCATTTCTTAGTAGCTCTGTGACTTTGGACAATTCACTTTACCTCTCTAAACCTCAGTAAATTGGAGATAATCTAAAAATGGGAGGAAATCATATATCTGTCATAGAGTTGCTGGGTAGATTAAATGAGAAAATTAATAGAAAGCATTTAGCACTGTCCCTGGCTCTGAGGGAAGACCCAATACGAGGCCACACTTAAATACAGATGATCTGATTCCTCACCTCAGTCCCACTTCACTCGGTTTTTTCAACCACATCCTTTCCCCAGGCCTGAAAAGAATACATAATTTTGCAAGACAAAAAGGCTGCAAACAGCTAAGCAACAGCTGTTCCTTATCAACTAACCCAAGTGTGGGCAATACCATTAAAATGCATTAGTGCCCCATTCAAGAAGGCAGGCTCAACCCAAGAGGGCAGTTCATTTCCAAGCCCACATGTTCTCCAACCAAAATGAGCCACACATCCCTCACAGGCACTTTGAACAGCATTTCAAGGTCACTTCCTGGGACAGGAAATTGTCCCTCAGCAGTCACATAGCTGGCATGTCCCTCCTTTTACCTGCAAGGCCCCTGAAGTCTGCTGAGTGAAATCTTTCTGCCTTCAAAGATTGTGCGCAGGTAGAAATTACTGACTGCTGCATGCCTGGGGCTCAGGGAAGCACTCTCTCTATTCCAAGTGATTCATAAAACATCCCTGTTTTTTAAACATACACATAAAGGAACTAAAAAGGTTTCATAAGGAATAAAAAATCATATTCCCTCTTTCAAACCATTTGAAAAACTTGAAAATCTTCTCAAATATTTTATTGAGAATTCTGAGCATTTGTCATTATTCTCCACATAAAAGCAAATGCTAGCACTCTAACAAATCTAGGGAAGATGTACAAAGGACAGTTAACTATTATTTTCATAATCTTCATAACCTTTATATCCTGAAACCATTTTTCTAGCAATAACTAAGCATTCCTAGAAATTATCCTTGGAAATTACAGTTATAAATGCTCTCCCCAAAATGTAGGAAGGATGATTCTCTTTTTACCTGACAGAAGGGGAAACCAAAGTTTAATGTCTAGTTTATAGTTCACATGACACTCTCTAAGTACTGTCCCCACTGCCATTCAAATCCTCTCCCCACCAAGTTCAGAAGCACTTGATTGTCACTGTGAAATCTGCCTCAATTTTTATAGATTCAATTTACAAGGAGTACTTGGAGAGCCACTCCAGCAGCAAAATATTCCCCTCCAGAACCTATACCTGAAGAGATTATATGGGGAAGAAATGTTATTTCTTTTTTTTAAGAATTTTTTTTAATGTTTATTTATTTTTGAGACAGAGAGAGACAGAGCATGAACAGGGGAGGGTCAGAGAGAGAGGGAGACACAGAATCTGAAGAAGGCTCCAGGCTCTGAGCTGTCAGCAAAGAGCCCGACGCGGGGCTCAAACTCAAGGACCGTGAGATCATGACCTGAGCCGAAGTCAGAAGCTCAACCGACTGAGCCACCCAGGTGCCCCAAAAAATGTTATTTCTTAATGTCAAGCTGAAGTCAGCTAGGCATGAGGCTGGGGGACAAGTTCTAGTGTGAATTAGGCTATGAGAACACAAATGCCACCTGGCCAACCAGTAAGCCCTATGGGGCTGAGGGTCATCTCTGGCTCATATAATGTTGTACCCCAAGCACCCAGCCTGGTGCTGGCTCAGAGATCTATAAATATTTTGTAAATGTCTGATATATACTGAGCCTCTTTGACATAAGGTACATTACTTGATTCAGTTTTGTATCCCATACACACCTACCATGGTATTTTTGTACAGTAATTGTTCACCCATCTGGTCAGCAATCCTACTCAAAACTTATATTCCATGCTGTGAATTAGACAGTAGAATACGCATTGTCTCACTTAACATTCACAATAATCTTCTTTGGGAAAAGTGTTACAGCCAATTTACAAAGAGAAAACAGAATTCAGTTACACCAGTTACACCAGATGCTCTAAGTTGCACAGAGCCATGGGTAGCAAGAGTTAAATATGAACCCAGGTCTGTCTGACTCCAATGTTCATCTTGCCTCCACCCTATATTTCCCTAACGGGTTAGTAGCATTCACACACACATACGCATGCACAAAAGTTGCACAGTCAAAATAGTTCAAGAAACGTAAGGGTTTTTTTGCTACAGATCTTCTCAGAGCCTTTTCCATGCTAATGTGAAGTGTACAACTCCAAGAAAATACTGGGATTAAGTGGCTTTCCCCAAACTATTGTAAAGAATCCTTTGTTCATGCAGCATCTCATGGGACCACTGTCCCATAGAACATTTTTAATAAATAGTCAGCTATATCAGCCCATATCTCAATAAACACCTGCTGAACTGAAATTATCTGGTCTTAGGTCTCTGAGAAGAATACCAGTTACCTGAAAGAGGGCAGAGCATGTGGGACATTTTCCTCTGTAGCATGTCAGTAAGCCCCCAAATCCCTTAACTCTTCATAGAAATTTAATAATAGGAATTTCATCCTGTGGAAACTATCTAGTGAAACTCAAAAGTTACTGTCATAAAAAAGTGAACTCCTGCCTTCCCTGGGCCATTAATATGCTCAGTTAACAGCTAAATATTAAACCTACAGAAATATACAGAAATGCAAAGGTGGAAGAGAGGGCCATTTCACCAAAGGGGAATATTTTCTCATATTTCTTCCTTCTCCTATTCCAAATATATCCCATCTGAGATCTCTTGAGGTTCTATACTCTTTTATTCTCTCAGCCAAAAATTTGACATTTAATCAGATGTCTAAGGCTGCTGAATAGGAATGATGGTCTTCATATTTAAAAGAAGTCAGAGACTGGGGGTGGAAGTCTAAGCTGACAGTCTTCTAAAATCAACATTCCAGGGGCGCCTGGGTGGCTTGGTCAGTTAAGCGTCTGACTTCAGCTCAGGTCATGATCTCACACTCCGTGAGTTCGAGCCCCGCGTCAGGCTCTGTGCTGATAGCTCAGAGCCTGGAGCCTGTTTCAGATTCTGTGTCTCCGTCTCTCTCTGCCCCTCCCCCGTTCATGCTCTGTTTCTCTCCATCTCAAAAATAAAAATAAACGTTAAAAAAAAAAATTAAAAAAATAAAAATAAAAAAATAAAATTAAATCAACATTCCAGATTTCCAGTCCTGGAAGTCACCTCATTTACTTTCTCACAGCCCTTTCCGTCTTATTTTTGTTGCCGTCATATATTTTCTTCAGTGTGACTCAGGACAAGACTCAAATGAAATTTGTCTGTCACTTTGAGTGTCCCTCCCTATTTCCCTTTCTGCCCACCAAGATGGGATGTTCTACTACTACGAGGCTATGCCTCAGGATCTACCTTGTCTGTAGGACAGCATTCATTCAATTCATTCCTTCACTCATTCACTTCCATTCATGTACTCATTCACTTACTCACTCACTCATTCAATAAATAGTTCCTGGCAAGTAAAAGACACTGTGTCTGTCATCATTTTCAGTCTTCATTACATTCAAACACTTTATATAATGATACCTACTTCAGCCTAAGGGGACACAGAAGTGTTCCCAGAATAAGGATATGGAGATCTTAAGCTAGATTTCTTCATTCACTCTAAAAATATTACTGAGAATCCACCATGTGCTGGGGATTATTCTAGATATTAAATGAGACAGACCGTGTCTCTCTTCTCACCTCTGAGGAGGTGACATTAAACTGAGACTTAGAAAACAAGGCAGAGGCAAACATACCAAGATCTAGGGCAGCAGTTTATCGGCTGGTTTTCCAGCCAGTGCAACCCCTCAAAGCAGGACAGCCCTGACCTGTTCCTAAAACAGAAAGAAGTGCCTTGCAACTGGTGTGTAAAGAACAAAAAAAGGAAAGCAATGGGGTGGTGACACATTACACAAAGCTTTGTAGGGAGGCCAATGGAAGGGGTCTGGAGTTTTCCTAAATTCACGAAGGTTTAGCAGATGGGTCTCAAATTGGTGACAACACTAATACTTGCTATTCGGAGCAAGGATTGTGGGAAGGTAAGAGGTCCCCCTTCCCCCCAGTGACTCACAGTAATCTTCTACACAGTGGGATTGCAATCCTTTTTGCTTACCAACCCATGCTATACTTCTGGTGACAAAGGAAGCCTTTTCTCTCTAATTCCTCCATGTTCCCTAAATATATAACTAAACCTTGAGTCAGTGACCTCCTTGAGTCGTACCAGAAACCTTTTTCTCACACACGACCCAGGACAAAGGATTTTTTAAAGTTCCCTTGAGCCATTTCCATTTTCCCAATATCTCCGTCTTGCCACTTCTCTGGAAGGCAGTCCCTCTCACTCTCTTATCATCTAGAGTCAGAATCCTCCAGGAAAGCACCAGGCTCACCACCACATTTCCATTTCTGTCTCTCAGCATACATATACTGTATGTATATACTCTTCATATACATATACACAGGGGGAAGGGTTCCACTGTTTCTTTTCTCTCCTGCCTTCTCCTCTCCCAGATCCAAGATTCAAGGATCATACATTGTGTCCCAGTGGATGCCCTTCACTGATGTCCTTTCGCTGACTAATTTCAGCCTCTGTGACATTCAAATAAAGTATTAAAAGTTTTATTCATTAATTCATTTAAAGCAAAAACAAAAAATTAAAAATTAAGAGGCCACTGACCACCATGTAGTCAAGACACATGCTCTTGTCCTCAAGAGCTACTTGAAAAATTATGAAGAAAGCATGATATGCAAAATGCCCCATGTGAATAGTGCTCTCAATGAAAGGAATATTCTTCATTCAAAAGAATATCTTAATGGGTAAAGAAGATGTGGCATATATCTACAATGGAATATTACTCAGCCGTCAAAAGGAATGAAATCTTGCCATTTGCAACAACATGGGTGTAACTAGAGGGTATTATGCTAAGCAAAATAAGTCAGAGAAAGTAGAATATCATATGATTTCACTCACATGTGGAATTTAAGAAACAAAACAGATGAATACAGGGGGAGGGAAGGAAAAATAAAATAAGATAAAAACAGAGAGGAAGGCAAAACATAAGAGACTCTTAAATACAGAGAACAAACTGAGGGTTGCCAGACAGGAGGCAGAAGGGCATATGGGTTAAATGGGTGATGGGCATCAAGGAAGGCACTTGTCGGGATGAACATGGGGTGTTACATGTAAGTGATAAATCACTAAACTCTACTCCTGAAACAATACTACACTATATGTTAACTAATTTGATTCAAATTTCAAAAAAAAAGCATATCTGAAATGTTCCTTATACGTCTTAGTGACACAGAAATAATCTTTCAAGACACAACCCATAATTTTATCTGTAATTGCCTTTTTTCTGTATAACTTTTTTTTATTAGTAGTAGAAAGGCTAGGGGTACCTGGGTGGCTCAGTCAGTTAAGCGTCCGACTTTCGCTCAGGTCATGATCTCATGGTTAGTGGGTTCGAGCCCCACCTCTGGCTCTGTGCTGACAGCTCAGCACCTGGAGCCTGCTGTGGATTCTGTGTATCCCTCTCTCTCTGCCCCTCCCCTGCATATGCTCTGTCTTAAGCCTCGGTGGTTCAGTCAGTTAAGTGTCCGACTTCGGTTCAGGTCATGATCTCACGGTTCGTGGGTTCAAGCCCCACATCGGGCTCTGTGCTGAATGCTCAATCAGAGACTGGAGCCTGCTTCACATTCTGTGTCTCCTCTCTCTGCCCCTCTTCCCCTTGTGCTCTGTCTCACTCTGTATCTCAAAAATAAATAAATGTAAAAAAAAAGTTTTTAAAACAAAAGGGTACCTGGGTGGCTCAGCAGGTTAAATGTCTGACTTTGGCTCAGGTCATGATCTCACAGTTCGTGGTTCAAGCCCCATGTTGGGCTCTGTGCTGACAGCTCAGAGCCTGGAGCCCGCTTCCAATTCTGTGTCTCCCTCTCTCTCTGGCCCTCCCCTGCTCATGCTCTGTCTCACTCTCTCTCTCAAAAATAAATAAACATTTAAAAAAAATAAAGAAAGAAAGAAAGAAGAAAAAAAAGAAAAAAGGCTATACATGTTCATTATAAAAGAATTACAAAATACTGTTGATCAATAAGAAAAAATAATAACACTTCAGTTTCTAATACCCAAAAATAGCCACTGTTGAAACCTAGAAATATAACTTTGTAGGTAGATAGAAATATAGATAGATGGTAGATAAATAGGTAGAGAGAGAGGAGAGAGAGGAGAGAGAGAGAGACAGTAGAGATACGGATATGAGGTTAATGTGTTTGTTAACAAAAATGGAGACATGCTTCACATGTTACCTTATTTATAATCTAAACTTTTCACTTTATATATAATAGCTATCTTTTCCTGTCAATAAATATTTACTAAAAATATGTGTATATGAGATTTGCTCATTTTTTCCCCAGAACCTTTCTTCTTTGTATACTACCTCTGCTGCTCTGTGCTTATGCTACCCACTTCCCAGCCCACCCACAAGTCTAGGACATTTGATGTGCACTTCCTAAAAGAGACTTCCCTCTTGGTATGCTCTGACCCACTGGGGTACAGCAGAGCATCCCCAGGAACACCTGGTTCCTCCTTCAGGCCCACTTCTAGCTGTGCATCACTGGCAAGTTTCTTTCCTTCTCTGGGTCTCAGGTTCCATTCTAAAATTAAATATGAATGCTATTTGTATTATTTTTATAAGTGCTCCCTCCTAATAACGTACAAAAACTACAGTATGTATCCTTCAATTATAATTTTTTCATTTTTTTTCATGTTTATTTATTTTTGAGAGAGAGAGAGAATGTGTGTGTGTGAGTGCGAACAGGGGAGGGGCAGAGAGAGAGGAAGACACAGAATCTAAAGCAGGCTCCAGGCTCTGAGCTGTGAGCACAGAACCCAATGCAAGGCTCGAACTCGCTAACAGTGAGATCATGACCTGAACTGAAGTCGGACACTTAACCGACTGAGCCACCCCGGTGCCCCTGTATCTTCCAATTATAAAGGACAAGGTTTTTCTGTTCCATCTGGTCCAGTAAACAGAGGTACTCACGAACTGACAGATACAAATTGATTAGAAAATACCACACTAAAACACTATAAGCTGAGAATGATTGATTCAGACATCTTCAGGTGCAGGGGTGGGGGGTACGGGGTGGCGGGGAGCAGTGACACAGATCTGGGGCCGGTTATATTACGACTCCTGATCAATAGTCAGCTCTACCCAACGATTTAAGGACTGTATATAAGACAGAGAAGAACGGCCAAAAGATGAAACATAACAGCAGAAAGCATTGCCGAAATCCCCAAAGACTCAGGAGTTTCACATCTGGACAAATGACCTCATTAGGATTTCACTCAGAGTGGCATAGAAGATGATGTGTCTGATTGCTAAGCTAAAACATTTTTAAATTGGCCTTTACCAGCTGCTTGGCATTCTCAGGGAAGAAGAAAAGGCCTCATCTGAAACAAGAAGGATTTAGGGAGGAAATGGGACAGAACTTCCTAACCGCGAAAAGAATCTCTCAAGATTATTATATAAGCGCAAAAGACTGCAGTGGGGAGGGGAGAGACAACCAAAATGAAAGAGTAATAAGGAACCAGTTCAAAAAGCTGCTACTTTTATTTTTTTTATTTTTTTTTAACGTTTATTTATTTTTGAGACAGAGAGAGACAGAGCATGAACGGGGGAGGGTCAGAGAGAGGGAGACACAGAATCTGAAACAGGCTCCAGGCTCTGAGCTGTCAGCACAGAGCCCGACACGGGGCTTGAACTCACGGACCACGAGATCATGACCTGAGCCGAAGCCGGCCGCTTAACCGACTGAGCCACCCAGGCGCCCCAAAAGCTGCTACTTTTATAACGATGAGCTGAAACCTTCAAAATGATGGTCGTATAAATTTATAAATCTTATAATTTGTTTCAGAATCCATGGGGTTAAGGTGGAAAAGGCAGACTACAAAGCAACATGTATGCTACAATTCTCCCTTTTTTAAAAAAATAAAAAGTCTTTATATTTACATCTTGGCAACAAGATTTATATGTGGGTAATGGAATAATAAGCACATTTTTAAATATATTTCTAATTTTTTATTCATGTGCTAAAAAATGATGAAAATTTTAAAAATTAAATGCATCTGCATTCTCTGGGACTTTCTTCTAGACACTTTCTGCTAAGGGCTAGATATTTCCTTCTTCCCTATTCAGCGGAGACAGATTCAAACTGCTTTACCTCCAGTTGCTCGAGTGCCTTTTATCATTTCTACTTTTAACTTGTTTCTCTCTTTTCTGGCCTCTTCTTGTGTCATTCTTCAAATCATCCAATCTCTGAGTTGGAAGAGGCCTCAGATATTACGCATTCCAACCTCCCAACTCTGTATCAAGTAAGATGTAGATCAATTAAGAAAGGAGGAAACCTCAACTCACTGTCTAAACCAGGGTTCAGCACGCTACCAATCCGAGTGATCCATACCACCGGCCGTTTGTTTTTGTACACAAAGTTCTACTAGAATATAGACACGCTTGTTTATGCATTGTCTGTGGCTACTTTCACACAACAGTGACCAAACTTGCCTACAAAGCCTAAAGTGTTTGCTGTGTGGCCCTTTATAGAAAAAGTGGGCCAACTTCTGGTTTAAACAATGACAACAAATCCAAACATGGGCAGTTCCAGGATTGGTTGATTTCACAGTTCAACGATGTTATCAAAGATCTGGTTCTTCCCAAATGTCCACTGCACCATCCTCACTGCACAAGCTTTGTCCCCAGACGAGCTCCCCACTGCAAGAGGCCGATCATGGGTCCAAGCATCACATTCTGACCTAGACAGCGTCTAACACAAGAAGATACCATCCCTTCTGATATGCTTTATTTTAGGAGTGGGGCAGCTTTTCTCTCCAGACAAAAGCATATTCCTCCTTACATTTCCCTGGTCAAATTTCATCAGTTGCCATCATAAGATCATACCTAAACCAATCACTCAGGGAAGTGATATTTCTTAAGGCTCAGAGTAATCAGTTTACAAATGAGCTAGAGCCGGAGATATGCTCTGAGAAGTAGAGTATCTCTTAGGGACTGGGCTTGGTTTTATATAACATAATACCCAAATTACAGTCACCTAAAGTGGGGCCCATTATTCTTTCATCTTACAAGAAGTCCAGAAGAAATCTAGGACTGATACAATGTCCAACAGACATTTCTGCCTGTCATTCAGTCCTTACCTGACCATCAGTCACAAAATGGTTGCTGTAGCTCCAGACATCACATCTACATCTTATGGAGGAAGAATGAAAAGGGAAGGGGGATGAAGACCAAATGACCATGCTCCCTTTTTAAGAGCTTTTCTAGAATCCTACATAGCAAGTTCCCCTTTCATCTTGTTAGCCAGATGAAATAAAAGCAAAGCAACAAAAGCAAAATCAACAAATTGAGACTACATTAAACTTAAAAGCTTCTGCATGGCAAGAGGAATAATCGGCTGAATGAAAGGCAACCTCTAGAATGGGAGGAAATATTTGCAAATCATATATCAGATAAGGGGTTAACATCCAAACTATATAAAGAGGTCATACAACTCAAAAACAAAAAAAAAAAAATCCAATTTAAAAATGGGCAGAGGAACTAAATAGACACTTTTCCAAAAAAGACATCCAAATGGCCAATAGGTACAGGAAATGATACTCAACATCACTAATCCTCACATCAAATCAAAACCACAATAAGGTATCACTTCATGCCTATTAGAATGGCTATCATCAAGAAGTCAAAACAAGTATTCATAATAGTCAAAATATGGAAACAATCTAAGTGTCTGTTGGTAGATGAATAAAGAAGATGTAATACACATACACACACACACACACACACACACACACACACAGCAAAAGAGAGAGAGATTATTCAGCTGTGAAAAAGGAAATCCTGCCATTTGTGACAATATGGATGAACTTTGAGGACATCATGCTGAGTGAGATAAGTCAGACAGAAAACACTGTACGACATCACTTACATGTGAAATTTAAAAAACTCAACTGGCAACAAAAGAGTAAAACGATGTTTACCAGAGGCTGGGGTTGTAGAACAGAAGAGATATCATTGAAAGGTACAATCTTGTGGGGTGCCTAGGTGTCTCAGTCATTTGAGCATCCGACTTTGGCTCAGGTCATGATCTCACAGTTTGTGAGTTCGAGCCCCACATTGGGCTCTGTGCTGATAGCTCAGAGCCTGGAGCCTGCTTTGGATTCTGTGTCTCCCTCTCTCTCTACCCCTCCTCCACTTGTGCTCTGTCTCTCTCTGTCTCTCAAAGATGAATGAACGTAAAATAAATAAATAAATAGATAGATAAATAAATAAATAAAATAAAATAAAATAAAAGGTACAAACTTGCAGCTACTAGACAAATCCTGGAGAACTAATGCACAGAAGAGTCAATGTAGACAACAATATTGTATTACAATCACCAAACAAGCTAAGAAACTAGATCTTAACTATTCCTGCCACAAAAAAAGAAATAATTATGTGACCTGATAGAGACACTAACTGTTGCTACATGGCAAACATATTACAACATATAAATGTATCAAATCAACATATCATTTACCTCAAATTTGTACAATGTTATATGTTGAATATATTTCTTTCTTTTTAAAGAGAAGCTGAAAAATACAACTGCTTAGCTGGGTATTTGCACATCTCACAATCAAATTTCTGTGAGTATGTAAAAACTGATACTGGATAGCAGAGATGGGTCCTTGAACCAAAACAGGGTGTTGATCAAAAGAAAGGAGGAACGAGGATTGGGTAGATGATCCGCAATATTTACTATATATTCAGTGAAGAAAACCCCTCTAAAGCATCTCTGATAACTAATTTTATTTAACCACCTATGCATTTCACAGTGCCCAATCTAGACAAGAAAAAAAAAAAAAAAAAAAAACTATACACCAAGCTCTTGCTTCCCTCTGTTTTGATAGACAATATCTCAAGTGCACTGGGGATTAATGTCCCCTTGTCCTCTGAACACCTTGGTTTAATAATACGGCAAAGGAAAAAGAAGAAAACCTTGACCATGTCCTTTTGGATCTCTCATTTGATCCACTTCCTGGGCACACTGTTCATTAATTAATATTTGGAATGAAAGGTGATACAGAAATACCAGTGTCACAAAAACAAACTGAAAATATTTTCTTTATGGCACAGAGTAATTTTTATACCTGCATTTCTATCCATGCCACTGGAAATAATGTTTAAAAATCATTTCAATTTCATTCATCCCATCTGACAAGTTAGTGTTGAGATGGTTCTTTAAATATTTAATAATTGCTTGAGACATTTCCCTTTATTATAATTCTATAGTCAGAATCTCTTGGCTCTTTCATCAGTCCCAAGGTCTGGAACAAACAGAGGCAGTTAATTTCCAGGCAAACGTTAAGTCATGTGATCTCTATTCCAATTTCCTGAAGGTCAAACGAAGCACTTAGTTGAAGGGGTGTGAGTGCTCTCCCTCTCACCGGCCATTCTTTCACTGCCCATCTGACCCCCCCCCCCCACCTCCACCCATGCACACCCTCTCATCAAATCAAGCCGGGCTTCTCTTAATCACCATCAGGGAGACAAAAAGGTATAGCTTTGGAGCATCGAGCCACAATTTCACACTCCATTTGCACAAGACCTCAGAAGGCCGCTAATGTGCTGTTTGTTTTTTAGCAAGCATCTCCGCGGTCATCACAGAAATGTGTTTTGGCACACCTCCCAGGGCACAGGAGCTATTTATGAGCGCTTGTCTTCAAGAGCCTACATGCAACATTAGGATGTCCACTGCCATCTGCAAACTGGACGTGGCCCAGAGACATTTGGGAACAGACCAGGACAACTTTGATGTGTAAGGAAGGTGAAAATAAATGTCACTTTTCATTTATTTCAACCCTGCCCACCTCTCCACCAATCCAGCCCCACTTGCCAGGTACTTATAGGACCCACCTTTCACCAACCCTCTTCTAAATCACTTGACAGTATAAAAACTTACCAAGTCACATCCAGCTCTTCCTTGCGCGATTCAACTCATTAACTAGGAATGAAAACTGTCTCCAGCTTTCTCTCTTTCCTGCCATTCAACACCCGCAGATCAGGAAATACCCTTCGCTGACATTCACCATGTGAAACATTCAAAATAGCAAGAGAAATCCAGGCCAAAGGATCACCTTTGTATCACAATCTGCTCCCATCCTAACCATAATGCCAACACTTCCTGCCACACACTTCCCGGGTTCTGAGCTCCTGCTGATTCCAAGTCGCTATGAAATAATTTATAAGCAGGTTCATTTCCATTCAATCTCTAACTATTGAACACCAACTATGTGCCAGGTCCCCAAAACAAGGAAAAATTCCTTCTCTGGTAACATGCAGTCCACCAGAGTCATTGAAGCAAGTTATCTCTCTCCATATTAATATATATATGTATTTGTTTCAATGATATCAATGTTAAACGCTAGGATAGCTGGTATGTATGTGTGGGTATACAGGAGCACAGAGAAGGGACACTTCACAAAACCAGAGAGATTAGAAGCTGCTTCCTGGGGAAGAATACACATGAGTTATATCTTGACTAATGTGTAAGATCCTTTTTAGTCAAGTGAACAAAAAGTAATAAGGGAGAGGAAATCACAGGAGCAAAGGTGCAGAAGCAAGACACAAGGGGAGGGGGGAAATTGGCAGGTCTGTGCTACAAGACTGAACATGTGAGGCCAGGAGTGAAATGAGATGAAGCATAAGAGACAAGCTAGGGCCAGGTCGTGGAAGGCCTTGTAGACCATGCCAGGGAACATCGATTTTATTCCACACAGGGGAGCGGTTGAAGGGGATTTAGCATGGGAGCTATCTGATGAGATTTATGCTTTGGATAGGTCACTCTGGTACCTGAGCAGAGGAAGAATTTAAGAGGGAAAAGACAAAAGCAGGTGGCCGTTAGGAAGCTGTGGCCACAGAGCAGAAAGGAGTTATGAGAGCAGTTATCATGGAGACAAAGGGAAGCGATGGGTTCAAAAAAATAGGTGGGAGGGGAACCTGGCAGGATTTGGTGATTATCTGGATCTATGGAGTGAAAAAGAGGTAGGAGATTAAGATGACTCCCACATTGGTGACTTCTGAGACTATCAGCGCAAATACAGAAAAAGGAAGTGGTGTCAGGAGGAGAATGGAAACTGTGTTCTACTTCGTGCTTATTGAGTTTTAAAAGATGTTTATGGGACAAGTCAGTGGATACATCCAGATCACAACTGGCTGTTGGATGTGGAGCTGGGGAGTGAGATAAGGGTAGGAGATACAGACGTGTGAGTTATTTGCCTACAGGGGTTATTAAAACCATGAGGCAACATGCAGGTCACTTGGACAAAATGTGTAACACAAGAATGGAACTGGAAGCCATGAGGGAGGACTGGGAAAGACCACTGTTGAAGGAGAGAGCAAGTTAAGAGCAGCCCATGAAAATCAGAGAGGAGGAAGAGTCAGAGCTCAAGGAAGATAATCAGGTGAGAGTGA
This sequence comes from Panthera leo, assembly GCF_018350215.1. Classification (NCBI taxonomy): domain Eukaryota; kingdom Metazoa; phylum Chordata; class Mammalia; order Carnivora; family Felidae; genus Panthera; species Panthera leo. The sequence continues at coordinate 95,407,886 of NC_056688.1, forward strand.
CAGAGTAGAAACCAGGGAGGTTGAGAGTTTCAGGAAGAAAAATGGATTTGCGGGAAAACAAAGCAAATTCAAGATCTATATTTATCACCTTCCCCTCAAAAGACAAAAACAAAAACAAAGACCATAAAGAATGTTTTTGGTTTATAAACCCACAGAGAATACAGAATACGAGATACCAGCAGACTGGACGTTTTGATAAAGTTTCAGAGATTGCTAAGGAGATAGCCAAGTATTATGAACTTAGCAGACTGGAGAAAACTAAAGCATAGGCTTACAAAGCTTTTGGGGTGGGAGTCAAAACACACAGGAAAAACATCGATTTCTGTAGCATGCTCAGAAACTAAAGAGCAAGAACCTTTGCAGCTGCAGTACGACTGGGCTGAAAACTGAAAGCTTGAAAGTTTGATGAGTTAAATGGATGCCCCACAGCTGGTGCCTGCCTTGCCCCGCCCACCACAGCTGGTGCCTGCCCCAACCCCACCCCAACCCTTTGCAGCTGCAGTAGGACTGGGCTGAAAATTGAAAGCTTGAAAGTTTGAAGAGTCAAACGGATGCCCCACAGCTGGTGCCTGCCTTGCCCCAACCCGAACCCCAAGCCGCAAACCCAACTCAGACTTTAAGCCTCTACTGGACTTTAAACAGGAGATGTTCTGGTCTGAAGGACAGCAGGTCCCAGTGAGACTGGAAGCAAGGCAACCCATTTTAAAAGAGAAGGAAACCAGAGAACTTTGGTATTGGACCAGGAGACTCCTTTCTTCCTCCTCTTTCTGGCTCCCAGAATACTAGCAGCCCTCCTCACTGCCACCCTCTACATACATACCTCCCACATCTCAAGCAGAAGATAGCAGACTCTTCCTCCGTGGAAAACTGACCTCCACAGGAGAAAAGAATTATACATACTGACTAAGAGATGCACCAGTGAAAATCCCTAGTCATCACCTGATCGGACTTCACTGAGGTCCTGCCGTCCACAAGAGCTTCCAATCACTTCCAGACACTTTTCCATAATTGAAATGTTCAGTGAATAATCACCAAACATTTGAGGAAATCATCTAATGTGAGAAACAGTCTAAATAAACAATGTTTTTAAAAGTGGATCTTGGAGGAAACAGACGTAATGCAGTAAAGTTTTAAAATGATATAATATCTTCAGAAGATGAAAGAAGATATTGCACCTATGATTAAATATGTATTTTGTAAAAGAAAATTAATAAAACAGAAATGGTGGCTGAAAATGGTATGCATGATATCAGAAATTTCAAGATGTATTCAATAAATAGGATTAGAAGGTGAAACAGTTTTCCTGACAGTGGAAAAAGAAACAAAAATGTAAAACGTTCTAGTCACAGAGAACTAAGAAAACACAAGAGAGCTTACCAAGGAAATAATGCAAGGAAACTTTCATAACTGAAAGCTCATAACATGAGCTTCTAGAATGAGAGGATCCAACAAATGCCCAGCACAAAAAATAAAGAATAACCATACTACTGGGTGTCCTAGCCACAGCAATCAGACAAGAAAAATAAATAAGAGGCATCCGTATTGGTAAAGAAGTTAAATAATCACTATTTGCAGACAACATGATACTATACATAGAAAATCCTAAAGCCTCCACCAAAAAACTTCTGGAAATAAATGAATGCAGTACAGTTGCAAGATACAAAATTAATGCCAAGAAATTGGTAGCATTTCTGTATACTAATAACAAAGTAGCAAAAAGAGAAATTAAGAAAACACCATTTACAATTGTACAATTGCACCAAAAAAATAAAATACCTGGGGGGGTGGGGGGGGAGGGCAGGGCTGGGAGGAGCGCCTGGGTGGTTCAGTCGGTTGAGCATCCAACTTCACCTCAGGTCATGATCTCGTGGTCTGTGAGTTTGAGCCCTGCACCGGGCTCTGTGCTGACAGCTCGGAGTCTGGAGCCTGCTTCGGATTCTGTGTCTCCTTCTCTCTGCCCCTCCCCCACTCATACTCTGTCTCTCTCTCCCTCTATGAAAAATAAACTTTAAAAAATAAAATAAAATAAAATAAAATAAAATAAAATAAAATAAAATAAAATAAAATAAAATAAAATAAAATAAAATACCTAGGAAGACACTTAACCGAACGGATAAAAGACCTGTACTCTGATAACTATAAAACACTGATGAAAGAAATTGAAGATGACACAAACAAATGGAAAGACATTCCATGCTCACAGACTGGAACAATTAAGATTTTTAAAATGACCGTACTACCCAAAGCAATCTACAGAATCAATTCAATTCCTATCAAGATACCAGTATCATTTTTCACAAAACTAGAATAATACTAAAATACTTATGGAACCACAAAAGACTCTGAATAGTCAAAGAAATCTTGAGAGAGAAGGTCAAAGCTGGAAGTATCACAATCCTAGACTTCAAGATATACTACAAAGCCACAGTAATCAAAACAGTATGGTATTAGCACAAAAATAGACACACAGATGGATGGAACAGAATAGAGAGCCCAGAAATAAGCCCAAAATTATATGGTTGATTAATCTATGACAAAGGTGGCAAGATAATACAATGGATAGGGGCAGTGGGGTGGCTCAGTTGGTTAAGCATTGGACTTTGGTGCAGGTCATGATCTCATATTTGTGAGTTTGAGCCCTGCATTGGGCTCTCTGCTGTCAGCGCAGAGCCCACTTCAGATCCTCTGTTCCCCTCTCTCTGTCCTCCACCCTCCCTCTCAAAAATAAATAAATAAACATATATATATGTATATACACATACACCTATACATACATACACACACACACACACACACACACACACACACACACATACATACATACATATACAATGAGGAAACAGGAGTCTCTTAAATGGGATTGGAAAAACTGGATAGCAACGTGCAAAAGAATGAAACTGGACCACTTTCTTACACCATAAACAAAAATAAACTCTCAATGAATTAAAGATATAAATGTGAGACCTGAAACCATAAAAATCCTAGAACAGAACACAGGAAGTAATTTCTAATATCAGACGTAGCAACATTTTTCTAGATCTGTCTCCTGAGGCAAGGGAAACAAAGGAAAACTGAACTGTTGACACTGCATCAAAATAAAAAAGTTTTTCACAAAAAAAGGAAACCATCCACAAAACAAGAAGACAACCTACTGAATAGAAGATATCCAATAAGGGGTTAACATCCAAACTATATAAGGAATTTATACAACTCAACACCAAAAAAATAAACAATCCCATTAAAAATGGGGAGAGGACCTGTTTTCCAAAGAAGACACCCAGATGGCTAACCAACACATGAAAAGATGCTCAACGTCACTCATCATTAGGGAAATTCCAATCAAAACCACAATGAGGTAACATCCTATATAGTTAGAATGGCTAAAATTAAAAACACAAGAAACAACAAGTGTTGGTGAGGATATAGAGAAAAAGGAGCCCTCATGCATTATTGGCATTATCTACCAATGTAGATTGGTATAGCCACTGTGGAAAAGAGTACAGTGGTTCCTCCAAAAATTAAAAATAGAAAACCATTATGATTCAGTAATTCCACTACTGGCAACTTAACCAAACAAAATGAAAACACTAATCCAAAAAGATAAATACACCCCAATGTTTATTGCAGCATTATTTACAATAACCCAGATATGGAAGCAACCTAAGTGTCCACCAATATAAGAGCATATAAGGAATGTGTGTGTGTGTGGGGGGGGGGGGGGTGAAGGAGGTGTTTATAAAATGAAACATTATGTAGCCATAAAAAAGGGATGAAATTGTGCTATTTGGGACAACATGGATGAACCTACAGGTTATTATGCTAAGCGAAATAAGTCAGATTGAGAAAGACAAATACTGTATGATTTCAGTCATAAGTGGAATCTAATAAAACAAACAAACATACAAAAAGCAGAATCAGACCTATAAATACAGAGAACAAATTGATGACTGCCAGAGGGGAGGGAGGTGAGGGATGTGGGCAAAATGTGTGAAGGGGAGTGGGAGATACAGGCTTCCAGTTAGGGAATGAATAAGTCACAGGAATAAAAGGCCCAGCATAAGGAATGCAATGATATTGTGATAGTGATGTATCAGGACAGATGGTGACTACACTTATGGTAAACATAGTATAACATATATACTTGTCAAATCACTATGTTGTACTACACCTGAAACTAACTTAATGTTGTGTGCCAACCATACTAAAACAAAACAAAACAAAAAAACAAAAAACAGGGGCACCTGGGTAGCTCAGCCAGTTGGGCATCCAACTCTTGATTTCAGCTCAGGTCATGACTTCACAGTTCATGAGTTCAAGCCCTGCATCAGGCTCTGTACTGACAGTACAGAGCCTGCTTCTCTCTCTTTCCCTCATTCTCTGCCCCTCCCCCCCCCCCAGTAAATAAATAAACTTTTTAAAAATTAAAAAAAAGAATAACCACACTAAAATATATTATGGTGCAATTTCAGAATATCAGAAGATATCCTAAAATATCCCAGAGAGAAAAAATAGGTCACCTATTTATCCATTTATTCAGCAGACATTTATCAAGGGCCTATTATGTGTAGGACTTGTTTATAAGATGGACTGAAACTGCAGATCAGAAGGAAATTTGGGAAGGAGCTTTATAGATATAAAGAGATCTAAAGGCAGAAGAATAGCAAGTGCAAAGGCCCTGAGGTAGAAGTGTTCTTGGCATGCTTGATGTAAAGCATGGAAGCCAGTGTGGGCATGATACAATGAGTGAGGAGAGTCGGGAGGGTGAGGTCAGCAAAATAAGCTGGGGCAGATTCAACAGCAACTTAGGACTTTGAATTTTACTCTACATGGGCTGGACATATCAGAGCAAAGGAATTATAAATCTGATTCACTCTTTTTAAAAAAATCTACTCTTGGGGCACCTGGGTGTTTCCATCGGTTGGGAGACCGACTTCGGCTCAGGTCGTGATCTCACGGTTTGTTGAGTTGGAGCGTCGGGCTCTGTGCTGACAGCTCGGAGCCTGGAGCCTTCTTCAGATTCTGTGTCTTCCTCTCTCTCTCCCCCTCCCCTGCTCGCACTCTGTGTCTCTCTGTCTCTTAATAATGAATAAATGTTAAAAAAATAAAAATAAAAATAAATCTACTCTTGCTGCAGTACTGAGAAGAGACAATAGGGGAGGCAAAAGTCAAAGCAGAGACACATCAGGAGTCTACCGGAATAAGCCACGTGCAGAATCAGAGTATGGTGGGCCCAGATGTGACAGCAGGGATAAAATAATAAAAAAATAAACTTTTTTTTTTTTTTAATGGAAGACTACAATACTGCAGTCACTGAAATCCTGCTGAGTGGGCACAATGAAGACCCCTTCCCTGGAGGTGAGAAAATTCCTTGATTATGCTCTCATTGTGCTCTCTGGGAAGAACTGTCTTCTTCATTATTCTTTGTGTTGAGATCAGAATCGGCGGTACAGACTGAACTCTTTTGTGTGGCTATTCAACATTCTCCGCCCAGTTCTTTCTGGTGCCATTTTGAATTCCCAAAGACTGTGTTAAAGGCTTGACTAATTGCAGGCACTTTTATCTGGGCTTACAGTTACTCAGCAGTATAGTTTCCTCATAAGTTAGTAGGCAACAATTCTCTTTGCTACCTGTCCGTACCCTGTACCTGTCAGTTATGACACCAAAAGTTCTTTCCTCAAGCTGATGGTGACCTCTCACTTGGCTTTCTTGCCTCTTTGTTCCTCCCACCTCTAGCAAACAACAGCTAACTTGGAACCAGCTGGGATAACAGGCTTGGGGAGAAAAGCTACTTTCTTAATCAGATCATCGCTACAAGACTCAACCATAATGGGCCTATGTCCCTCCAAGAGTTGTTTACTTTCATCTGTTAGCATTTGGGATCTAGAAATAGTTGTATCTTCCAACTGAATTTCTCAATTCTTCCTATGCCTTTTATTCTGCTTATAAACCAGACGGCTCTTTCTGGAACTCACCTTTTTCGGCCGGCACCATATCAAACACAGGCAATAACAACCAACAAACAGTACTGCAGTTCTACTCTGTCCTTCCCCTAGAGCTACAAGTTCTTTACTAATAAGTCTGCTTCCCAGGTTATCACAGAGAAATATTTTAACCAGATATTTTTCTCTCCATTACATGGAAACTACCATTCACACCTCTGACATCAGCTTCCTTGCTGTGTACTATCCAACCATTAAGGAATGCCACCTAATTTAGGTTTCTATTATGGCAGAACCCATTCCAGAGACTGATTTCTATCTTAAAGTAATGCAAGCTATTGTAACAGCTAACTCTCCAAATCTCAGTGGCTTCACACAAAGTCCAAATTTTGCTCTTAATTGATGGGCAGCCTTCACCTGATTCTTCGGAGATTCATGCTCCTCGCATTTGTGGCTCCATCCTTGGAGCCCTGTGTATCCAGCCAGCAGATAAGGGGAAAGCATTAAAGAACAGGTGTGGGAGACGTTTATGGGCTAGGCCTGGAAATGGCATATGTCCCTTCTCACACTCCTCAGTCAAATGGCCATATCTAAATGTAAAGAAGGCTGCGGGATGCAACCTAATTGTGCTCCCTGGATGAAAAGGAGCTGGTTGTAAGAGCAGCTATCTAGTCTCTGACACAGAAATAATCAGCATATAAATGGATATTTAAAACCGGAAGACCTCATGAGATCATAGGGGAGTAAGTGTAGATTAAGAAGACGGCTAACGACTGAACCCTGAGGCACTCCAGAATTTAAAGGTCAGGAAGGTAAGGAGAAATCTAAAAATCAGACCTAAGTCTGGTTTCCTGAGTTAGGAAGAAAACAAGCAAGCATGGGCTCTCGTAAGCAAAGTGAAGACACGTTCCAAGGCAAAGGGAGATCAACGCTTACAAAATGCTACTGACACGTCAGATTTATAAGGTGAAGAATGAAAACTGAGCGTGGAATTAAACAATATGAAAGTCACCACTGCACTTGACAAACGTGTTTTGCAGTAAGTGAGGAAGATGAAAGCCTGGGTGAGGAGGGGGTGGAGACCATGAGCAGGGATAAATAATTCAGACAATTCTGGGTAAACAAGAGGACATAAATGGGGTGGTAGCTGAATTAGGATGTGTGGGCAAGTAGGGTTGGGGGCGTGCCTTTCTTAGTGGTTTTATGAAGCTATGAACTCTTACACCATTTCGAAATGCTGATGGGAATGACTGAGGAAAGGAAGACATGGTATGATGCACAAGAGAGAGGGGACACTTGCTGGAGCAAGAGCCTGTGGTAGCTGGAAGGGGAGGAGATCTGAAGCACGAAAGGAAAGTTTTGCTGAGATGGGAACAGAGAGAGTTACAGAAGCAAAAGAGGAGGCAGAGCATGTATGGTACACATGCAGGGACTTGTGGTGTCCAGTCCAGCATGTAAGGAGCATAGAAGTCATCACTCCTCGTGACAAGAAAAAAGCTGGAAAAACTAAAAATGAACAACTCTTATTGGATCCATCAGAGAACTGAAGTCACAAGGCAAACCACTGTCCCCAAAACTGGGGAGCCAGAAACGTGGATACAGAGAATCACAATTTACCAGAGCATAAACCCAGGATCAGATATCACTCCTGGAACCAGAACCAAGGTAGGAAAATTTCAATTCTAAGTAATTTAATTGGTTAAGCGGCCAACTCTTGGTTTTGGCTCAGGTTATGATCTCACAGTTCGTGAGATCGAGCCTGTGTCAGGCTGTGCACTGGGCATGGAACCTGCTTAGGATTCTCTCTCTTTCTCTCTCTGCCCCTCCCCGCAACACACACTCTCTCCAAAATAAATAAAATAAAAACTTAACATTAAATTGTGAGAACATAATGCTGGACACTGTGTGGACATCGTTGAGAGTACAAACATCCAGAGGGAGCCCAAATTTATGGGGCCATCATACTTTCATATGATTTATCTATAGAACCCCTACTAGGTTCTCTGCTTCTGGCCACAGGAGGGGAAAAGTAACTATTTTGTAACATGCTCAGAACATTCTGTTCTTAACAGTGCTTTCCCTCAAGGGTAACTATTTTACCAGAGCCTAAACAACCTAAGGGAAAATAAGTATCCAACTCTAGCCCACTTTACCCTTCCAGTCTCACCTAAAGGAGGAAAGGAAACCTAAGAAGCACATGTGAAGATCACAGCCAAGGGACAAAGCTCACTAAAAGATTGAGAGCTAACCACCACTACAGAATCCTTCTCTTCCCCTCACACCTTACCATCATACCAACAGAGCTCAGAGGTCCTAGATAACACAAACAACACAAAGGAAAGAATAACGTATCTCAGGTATTGTTTTATAAGTTTCTAGGAAGGGCGCCTGGGTGGCTCAGTCAGTTAAGCATCTGACTCTTGATTTCGGCTCAGGTCATGATCTCACAGTTCATGGGATCAAGCCCTGTGTCAGGCTCTGTGCTGACAGCATGGAGCCTGCTTGCAATTCTCTCTGTTCCTGTCCATCTGCTCCTCCCCCATCTCCCTCCCTTCCTCCCTCCCTCCCTCTCTCTTTCTCTCTCACAATAAATAAATAAATAAACTTAAAAAGAAGTTCTAGGAAAACTGAAAGACAGTAAGACAAAAACAAGGACACGAAAGGACACTTTATCTGTGACACCTGTAGAAACAGCACACAGTAGACATAGCCCAACTCCCAGCCAGATAAACATACAACATCCCAGTGAAGACCTACTGACCCCAATTCCCTTGACCCACCACTTATGTCCTTCATTTGACATTTACAGAGCATACTAAGATACAAAAGCACAATTTAAAGAGACAGAGCAAGCATCAGAACCAAACTCAGAGTTGCAGAGATTACCAGACAGAATTTAAAACAACTATGATTAATGTACTAGGGGCTATAATGGGAAAAAGTGGAAAACATGCCAGAAAGAGGATGTAAGCAGAGAAATGAAAACTCTAAGAATCAAAAGAAAATGTTAGAAATCAAAAACATTGTAAGATAAATGAAATATGACTTTTGAAAAAATAAGTTTTTAATGTTTTATTTATTTTTGAGAAAGAGACACAAAGTACAAGCTGGGGAGGGGCAGAGAGAAAGGGAGACACAGAATCTTAAATAGGCTCCAGGCTCTGAGCTGTCAGCACAGGGAGATCATGACCTGAGCTAAAGTTGGTGGTTTAACCGACTGAGCCACCCAGGCACCCTGAAGTATGCCTTTAACAGGCTTATCAATACACTGGGCATGGATAAAGACAGAATCAGTGAGCTTGAAAAGGTTAACAGAAACTTCTAAAACTGAAAGGCAGAGAGAAAAATAATGAAAAAGATGGAACAGAATATTCTAGAACTGTGGGACAGTTACAAAAGGTGTAACACATACATAATGGAAATACCAAAAAAAGAAGAAAGAAACAGATGTAGAAAGTCTATTCAAAGTATTAGAAAGGGAGGACATTCTCTTTTAATTTCTTCATTTTTTTCAGGGAAAGAGGAAGCACAGTCATCATCTAAGAGGACAGGAAACGAAGTTCAGAGGTGTGCAAATAAAGTGAAGGAGAGAGGGAAAGGCAGAAGTAGAGGGAAGGAAAAAGAGAGATATATGTCGAATATAAACAATCCAGAATCAAGATGGCTTCGGTGTCTCAACCACAACACTGGAACTCTCAGAATTCTTTGGAAAAATTATTTACAACCTAAAATTTCATATACAACCAAATCATAAATCCAGTGTGAATAAGTAAAATATATTCTATGCACTCATTCTCAGGAAATTTCTAGAATATATGTTCCAGAAAAGTGAAGGAGTATCTCAAGAAAGGGAAACAGGATGAAGGAAGGAGGAGGTAGAAAACAGAAGAGAATTCCTAGGATAATACTGGACAAAGTCTAGGATGACATCTGGATACTGGAACCACACTGCAGAAGGACAGAGTTTCTAGAAAGGCTGCTTCCAAGGAAAATTAGTGAGACTGATGTTTGACCACATGGCTAAGAATTTTATAGTTCTGATTCAAAGTTTTGTAAAAAAAAAAAAAAAAATTACCAATAGCTATACAGAAAACCAAGCAAATAAAGGAAAGTGTTATCTCCAGTAAAAATAAGAAATTATCCAGGAATGGAAATATGATCATAAAAAATTAACACATAATTATAATAATGTAAGAAACCAATACAAACTTAATTAAAAATTATAGTATGATATGGAGGGTTGGGGAGGATAAGTATTGTGTGGAACAGAACAGGATGTAAGAGATTAAATCTCCATCTTCCTAGTAAAAAGGTATTACATAATTTTTTTTAATGTTTATTTTTGAGAGAGACAGAGACAGAGTATGAGCTGGGGAGGGGCAGAGAGAGAGGGGGAGACACAGAATCCGAAGCAGGTTCCAGGCTCCAAGCTATCAGCACAGAACCCGACGTGGGTCTTGAACCTACAAACCATGAGATCCTGACCTGAGCCGAAGTCGGACGCTGAACCGACTGAGCCACCCAGGGGCCCCGGTATTACATAATATTTGAAACAGAGAGATCAAGAAATGGTTGTATAAGCTTGTCGTTTTAAAATACCCATTTATAAACTCATCAAACAGCAAAAAGCTAACATATTAATTTCAATTGAAAGGCCTTGCAGTTCATTTTCAACAGTGACATCAAATCATTTGATTTTAAAATATGTACAATTTTGATATAAATAGACGATAGAGAAGATAGATAGATGCCAAATGAGTAAGAATGTTTGACTTTATTGATGTAGCAAAGAAGTCAAATAAAATAGAAGCCAAATGTTCCCACTAAATTTAGCTGAAAGGAGTTTATTTGGTGACAAGGACAAGAGCAATTCCAGAAGGATAGTAGAGGTAGAAACAAAAATTGAAATGAAGTGAGGAAAGAAAAGAGAGGAAGGAGACAGAAATAACAAATTCGCTAAACTTACTTAGAAACTGCCTTTCTCAAAAAAGAAATATAGTTATGCCAAGGGGAGAGAAGAGCAAAAGACACAGGTCAACACAGGGTCAAGAATGAAAGGCACTTGAGTATATTAACAGACAAAAAAGAGTCAGTATAAAAGAAAAAGAAAGATCCAGTGGTGAGACAGTATGAAAATGTTGGGGGAACACAGTGCTTGGGGATGGTAGGAGGTAATTGCTGGAGCATGATCTCAAAGGAGATTGGGGATCAGAAGTTTAGTCAGGAGTAAGTCTTGACCATAAACAGAAGAACATACGGTTCATCCTCTGAGACCGGAAGAGTGCATACACAAGGTGGATAGATGGGTTGGGTGATCTGGGGTGTGTTATGGGCTGAACTGTGTCCCCAAAATTTGTTATGTTGAAGCCCTAACTCCCAAGACTTCAGAGAGTGACTGGATTTGGAGATAGGGCCTTTAAAGAGGTAACTATGTTTAAATGAGGCCATTAGGGTGAGCCCTAATCCAAACTAACTGGTGTCCTTAGAAGGAAAGGAGATGTGGACATAAAAAGAGGCACCAGGGATGTGCATGTCCAGAGGGACAGCCATGTGAAGAGGCAGCAAGAAGGAAGACATGTATAAGCCAAGGAGGGAGGACTCCAAGAAAACTAACTCTGCCAGTCACCCTGATCTTGGATTTCCAGCCTCCATTAACTGTAATGAAATTCACTTCTGCTGCTTAAGCTGGTCAGTCTATAGTATTTTGTTATGGCAGCCCTAGCTAACTGATACAAGGTGGGTGGCTTCTTACTGACTTAGAAGAAAATGTAACCTAAGAACCAAAGGAGACAGCAGTGGCAGATGGCTAAGCTTGAAAATACTGGTAAAAGTTGGAAAAAGTTGCTGTTTAGGATGGTTTCATTTGGGGTTTGTCTCCCCTCAAATAGAAATGCACTGGGGACAGACGACATAGTAAATAGGAGATTTATAATCCAGATTAATGGTTCTCAACCAGGGGCAATTGTGACCCTACAGGGGACATTTGGCGATGCCTGGGGACATTTTTGTCACACCTTGGGGAGAGAAGATTCTATGGGTATCTAATGCAATAGACACGATACACACTAAGCATCGTATGACACACAGGACAGACATAGAATTATCCAGCCCAGAATATCAGCAGTGTGGAGGTTGCAAAACTGTTCTGGATAGGTAAGAATTGGATTCCTAACACAACACGTTCTTATACATGGGTTTGCAAATTATAAAGTCAAACGTATGTCAGGAGGAACCACAGAGAAACCTGAACAATTTTACCGAGAGATTCAAGGTGTAATCAATGCCAGCCTTGGCCAGGTCATCCTTCTAAAACGGGCAGCACTGTGAAAAGAGCATGGACTTTGAAGTCAAATAAAACTGAGTTCAAACCCTGACCTTGCCACTTTATAGCTCTGTGATCTTAAACATGTTACTGCACATCAATGAGCCTCACAAAGTGGAAGGGAAAAGCCTTGAGTTAATATGTGGATAAAATAAGATATTGTATCTAAAATAACTGCCACAAAGTAATAATAGCTCTCTGTTTAAATGCCAACTATGTGCCAGGCATTCCTCTAAATGCTTTATTGGGGTGCCTGGGTGGCCCAGTCAGTTAAGCATCGGACTTTGGCTCAGGTCATGATCTTGTGGTTTGTGAGTTCGAGCCCCACATCAGGCTCTGTGATGAAGCTCAGAGCCTGGAGCCTGCTTCCGATTCTGTGTCTCCCTCTTTCTCTGCCCTTCCCCAGCGCTCTCTCTCTCTCTCTCTCTCTCTCTCTCTCAAAAATAAACAAACATCAAAAAAATAATAATAAAAGGATACCTGAACCTTTAAATGCTTTATAAGAATTAACATGTTTAACTCTCACAACAACCTTATGTGGTAAATACTATTATTATACCCATTTTACAAAATAACCTAGAACTGGAGCTCATATAACACCTAAAAAATTTGTATTCAGCATTCACTATATATTTGAGCTTCACCTAGACCATAAACACAGCTCAGTTTCTACCTTCTCTTCTACAAAAAGTCGCACGGAACACGTACAGTTTTCAAAATTAAAACAAATGTCTAAGTGGGAAGTTTCTTCTTTCAGCCCTACCCAAAGGGACAACCTCTGAATGAGATTTAGACATAAGATTTATCCAATAGTTGCCCAATTTCACTACTGCACGCATAGGCTTCCAAAGAGGGGTGTCCTACAAATGTGTTTCTTTGACCTCCCTCCTCACTGCTTTGGATTAATGTTACCACTACTCAGCAAAAATCCTTCTAAGTCAAGACAGCACAGAAGATAGGAGGCCGAAAGCAATGCTCCTTACGCGTAAATTGTTCTCAATCCTAAGGGAAAGCAAACACTGGGACAATTTGCTAATTTTGGCCCTAGGTGAAAAGTTTAATTATAGAGAAGTAGACCAAGTACTTTAAGAGAAGAGAAAAAGTGAAAGAATGGAAGGTTCTGAACACAGAGACAGGAGACTGCCAGCAGACAAAAGGTACAATGGAGTGAGAAGGTGAGGACAAAAACAACAAAAATTAACTCTTTGAGACGGAAACTGTCAAAAGTCAACAAGTAATAACTGAAAGAGGCCATCTGGAAAAAAAAAAACATTCTCAGAAATGATCATGGTCCACCTGCTCTACCATATATAAAGGACAGAGAACAAGCATCTTTTGCCCTCAAGAAGTTTGCAGATCAGTGGGGAAAACAGATGAGGGTATCATAATGCAATGCAGAATATGCCACAGTAGAGGTGAGCATAGGATGCTATGTGGCCCTTAGGCTGGCACTTAATCCCAGCTGGGGGGTTAAGGAAGTTCAGAGAGGCCTCTGGACACAGTGACCACTTCCTCTGCCTCTTGAAGGACAGGTAGAAGTCCGCCGGTCACAAGGCCTCAGAGAAAGAGCAGAAGGTCTTTCTAGTCAGAGCGAACCCTGAAGGATTTGAGCCAAAGGAGACTCCTGATTAGATTTGTACTTTAGAACACCCAGTCTGGAGATGGTATGAAGAATGAATCAGAGACATAAAATAGACAGGAGCAGTGACGAGACTGTGGTGGGCACAAGGCATGTGAACTAACATAATGTCAGGGAGGATGCAACATGCATATTTGAGTGGTGTTAAGACATCACACTCAACTCTATATGTCTATTTAAATAAAAATCAATAGCTAATGCTTTTTACTAAGTGCTTGCTTTGTGCCGGGCCCTGCTTCAAGAGCCTTCTGGGTACCAATGTGTCTGTCACTCGGAGCAACCACATGAAGAGCGGACGAGTGCACTGAAGTACATGTTGAGCGGAAAACCTGGAACTCAGTCTGGAGTATGTGATCCAGAGCCTACATGCGTAAGCACTACCCACACCGCCGGGGTTTGAACTAGAAGCGTGTCTGGAGATTGCAACAGCACCACAACGGGACAGATGGTGGCTACACTTGTGGTGAACGTGGCATAATGTGTAAACCTGTCAAATCAGTAAGTCGTACGCCTGAAACTGAGGTCACATTGTTTGCCAACTACACTTGAGTCTTTTACATTTAAAAATAAATAAATGAAACAGGCTGTGGGATTTGCCCCTGGTATAAGGAGTGTGGAGGAGGGGTCAAAGAGGCCAAGCCACAGCCAGACACTCTGTATCAGGGAATTGTGCAGTAGGTGGAGGGGGAAAAGGGGAATGACAGCACCCTTGGAGCTCTCTAAGAACTCAGACACGTGGCCTCCAAGAGATCCAGTGTTTGGATTGCTGCCTCTCAGGGATATCATAAGCCACTGAGCCAGCAGAGCTGCAAGAATCCCCCCAAGAGAGGAGGCCAGAAGTGGCCACTTAAATGAATAAGCATGGGTCCCCTTCTGGTTCCTCCTCCGTGCCTCATCAACTGGCAGAGCTGAGCCAGGACAGGAGGAGGGCACGGAAGAAGCAGACTTCATCCCACCCTTCAACATTTAGGGTTCCACCTCAATTCTGCACAGAGAGGAGGAGGGCGTGGGATTTAAATCAAGATTGAGACCAGGGATTTGAATGCGCCATCATTTATTGCCTAGTTATTTTTAAACCTGAAATGAACTGGAAAAATATGGAATGTGCCTAAGATACTGTTGAGGATGATAAAACGACAGACGATTCAACAGAGCCAAGTGGGAGAGGCAATGATTAGAATACATCAAACCATGTTATGTTTATAACCCAATGTTGGGAGACTCCCTAACAAACTAGTGACAGTCTCAAAAATAATAATAATAATAATAATAATAACAACAACAACAACATCATGTCTGGAAATGCAGAGGGGAACTTTTATGTGCATGCAACCACAGAGACCTTGTACCCAGTGAAGCCTGATCAGAAGCCCAGCCCTCTTTCTGTTGAGTCAAATTCGGGGAAACATGCAGGAGTGGGATGAGGATACCAAGGAAAAAACAGAAGGATGTCATTAGCAGAAAGGACACCAGCTGGGATAGGACATGGAGGACGTCAAAGGTATGGTCACGCTGAGGTGGAGGGGTCCCACTGGAAAAGGCCAAACCTGACACAGCCGAAAAGTTAGCCACACAAGACGGTTCTGAAAAGTTGTTGAATACAAATATGTAATTACAAGGTAGGAAAGGAGTGTGATCCATTTTTGTTAGATGGATATATATGCTAAAGCTGGTTACCTCTGAACTAGGAATGGATTTTTAAATTTTTCTTCTTTTTGTTGCTTCTTTTTCTCAAATGACAAGTGTAGTATTTTAGTTGAGGTAAAATAACCTTGAAACTGGATAAAGGTGTGGGAAGGGAAGACTGAGGCAGCCGGTGAAGTCATGAGAAAAAAAAAGAAGAGTGTCCTGGGGGTGAAGAGCCTGCCATCAATAATGCTGGAAGTAATTAAATGACCTGAGATTCACAAAAGAGGAAAGGGTGACGGCCCAGAAGCATGTTATGAACAAGGACAGTACCAACTCAGCCACATGCAGGAGGGAAATCCAGGGAAAGAGAGATATTTCAAGTATCATCAGGGGAGAAACTGTTTGCTTGTTTGTTTTTGTTTTTTAGATCCTCTAAACTTTTTAATGGTAAAAAACACATTAAGTTTACCATCTTAGCTCTTTTTTCATGTTCAATAGTGTTAAATGTATTTACATCACTGTACAATAGATTGCTAAAACTTTTTCATCTTGCAAACCTGAAACTCTATAGTCATTAAATGCTAATTCCCCCTCATTTCCCCCCCCCGACAACCACATTTTATAATTTTTTACTACTTTATATATTTCATAGTAGTAGAATCATATAGTATTTGTTCTTTCGTGATTGGATTATTTCACTCAATTCCCTCAAGGTTCATTCATGCCATAGCATGTGACAAGAATTCCCTCTTTTTAGAAGGAATTAGCTGCATATAGCTATATTAGCTGCATATAGCATATATTAGCTGCATAATATTCCATTGTGTGTACATACTATGTTTTCTTTATACCTTCATTTGTCATCGGGCATTTGGATTGCTTCTACCTTTTGGCTATTGTGAGTAGCGTTGCCATAAACATGGGGGTAGAAACAGAGACTGGTTTTTTGACAATGCAAAAGAGTAAAGAAAATAATTCAAGGTCAAAGTTTGTGGTGTGATGAAACTTGTTCTCAAAGGAGTAATGGTTCCAGAAGCCACAATGGAAAAGTTAAGAAATTTCAGGACGGATGACGTGAAGACCCAGACTCAGGTGAAATCGAACCAGGACACCAAACCGCCCTGCCTACCTGTCTCTACTTGGAAGACTGAAATTTATACTGAGACTGATGGAACCAATTTCAAAAACTCTCCCCCTCAAAAAAAAAAAAAAAAAAAAACATTTCTTTAACTCCATTTACAAAAATGCCCCAAAACCTAGAAGTTTTCTTGTCCTCTCTCAATTTTCAATGCACATTGTAAATTTTAGCAATCCCAAGAGCAACTTCTGCAGTGATGCTTTGAGACAATTTAGGGAGCCAATATTGAGGAGTTTCATCTGTATTACAAACAGCCTTGAGAGAAAGGAAAAGATGAAAAGAAAGGCACAAATTGTGGGGAAACATCACAACTTACAATCTATTTAAGGATACTATTTCCAGTGACAGAGAAGATAGTATTAAAACACATACGATTCATAATTTTGACCCTACTACTAAGTTCAAAGGTCCATGATAACACATTTCATGTATTCCTTTGCCTTCAAGAAAAACTGTAACTCTTCAATCTCAGATCAAAAAGAACTTGATGTAAAGCAGGTAACCAACAGCTCTAGAGGTGAGTGGAGTTTGTGGTCACCTCTCTTCCATCATCAAGCAGCAGCATCAGATTGTGCACATCATCATCACAGCTAACACACAACACATGTGTCAAACACTGTTGCTATTCACTCATTTAATATTCAAACCAACCCTATGAGCTGGGTTCTATTATCATTCTTTTATTACAGACGCAACAACTAATGCACAGAATTACTTACCCAAGATCATGTTTCTATTAAGTGTCAGAAGTGGAATTCAAACACAAGTAGTCTGGTTTAGAGTATATGCTCTCAACCATCACACTATAAGAACAGATATAATGAATATCCAGTCTCCAACAGGATATAAATACCATTTGGATGCAAGAGATCTGCATCAAAATGGTAATTCAAAAGCGATGACAGCACTAACATCACTATTATCACTCAGGTTCAAATGGAAATGCCCATCCCCTCTTCCAACCAGTAGGCAGTGATTCTCCAATTTATGAAGCCTGGAACAGGAAGGGGGAGATAATGCAACAGAATAGGTGTTAGTAATAACTATACATCAAGGTGTTTTGGATAAACCATAACATATGCTGAAACTGGCAATAAAATACAAAACAATGTGTGGTCTTAACGCATCGATAACAACTGCATAGGTATTTATTTTAGTTCATTTCTCCAGCTCTCTTATTATAAAGACTCTGAACTAGTTTTAAAAGAATAAAGAAGAAAAAAAGCTATTTACTCCCTTTTGATGCTCTGCATGTGCTAGGAGAATGGTATCCAGTCCCTAACAGTGCCCAAAAAGGAGAAAAAAATAAAAGAACTTCTGCAATGGGATGACAGAGGGTAACTCTTGTGAATATAAAGGAACCTTCATTTTTAATGAAGTCAAGAATTCTGTAGGGGGAGCTCTCACACATTACCACATGCTTAAAGAAGCACACCTCCCAAGCTCCCACAGGAGGAAGCCTACTTTACATACCCCAACAAGAGGAAGAATTTCTCCTTCCCCAGCAATGGCCTAGCCAATGAGAACTCAGCCAAACAGCCCTTCCCTGCTTCCTCCTTTCCCCTATAAAAGCAAGCCCCCCTCCTCTGTTCTCTGGACTTGCCCATGGTTTGCCTTGGTTGGCTTGTCTCAAACTGCAATTCTTCTGTTACTACCCAATACAGTAGTCTCCCTTTATCTGCAGTTTGGCTTTCCACAATTTCAGTTACCCATGATCAACCACAGTCCAAAATACTAAGTGGAAAATTCCAAACATAAACGATAAGTTTTAAATTGCATATTGTTCTATGCAGTGTGATGAAATCTTGTGTCATGCCACCCCAGATGTGAATCATCCCTTGGTCCAGTGTATCCATGCCATATGTGTTACCTGCCCATTAGTAATTTAGTAGATGCTTCAGTTATCAGACCGACTCTGGCACTATCATAAGGCTTGTGTTCAAGTAACCTTTATTTTACCTAATAATGACCCCACAGCACAAGAGTAGTGATGCTGGCAATTCAGATATGCCAAAGAGAAACTGCAAAATGCTTCCTTTAAGTGAAAAGGTAAAAGTTCTCAACTGAATAAGAAACGGGGAAAAAAATTATATGAAGTTACTAAGATCTACAGTAACTTTTATTATAGTATGTTGTTATAATTTTTCTTTTATTATTAGCTATCCTTGCTAATCTTTTACTGTACCTAATTTATACGTAAAACTTTATCATAGCTATGTATGTATAGAAAAAGCATACCATATACTGTAGAGAGTATAATATATACCACATAGCTATGCACGTATGAGAGTGTAGAACATATACAGCGTGGCATATACTATATCTGTAGTTTCAGGCATCCACTGGAGGCCTTGGAACATAACCCCAGCCGATAATGGGGGACCACCGTAAACTCATTTTGCTGGTAAAATAACTGGCTCATTTGCTTTATAAGGCCAACACTTTCTTCTACCAACGCAGGTTTCTTTATATGCTTTCCCTAGCTAACTTCCCAAGGATGAAAGTTAACTTCTGTCCAGAATCGTCTCTCCAGCCTCATCCTCTACAACTGAGCATGTGAACATGTGCGTTGTATGATGCCTTAATGGAATAATTTTGTTATAATCTGTATCATGTACCAGGTCTATCCTGATTTACAGTAACCCATGAAAGCAGTTGAGGGGCAGTTTCCATTACAGATACAAAATCCAGTTGTGCTGCCACATAATTATCTTCTCTGCCTTACAGCCAATGTTTTAGATAATTACTAAGTCATATGTGAATTCAGCTTTGTCCAACACTTGAGTGAATAATGTTCATATTCTAAAGCTGTTGAGGAGTAGAAATTTAAATTCTCTGTGGGGATTATGCTTTGGGAGAGTTACCTTGATGGAAGAGTATAAGTATCAGCCTCTCAAGTAGAAGAAATCCTGTTTTACCACAAGCACCACCTTCCCCACACGTCAACAACGCTTTCTTGGAGTTTCCAATGGCGTCTGCAGTGACCAAAGAGCTACTCAGGATAGTGGAGAGAGTGCTGGGTGAACAGAGAACCAAGAGCTGCAGAAGTAAGTGCTATGGAGGAAACACCATAGTAGCAGCACAGGACATCTTTTTAGGATCCTAAATTAACAGCAGGCCAACTCTAGGGGAGACGCAACAGCCTCATACTGAGAATAGATGAACGGGTCAAATGACACACTAGCACAAATCCCTAAATGTCACAATATTCTGATAAGCTAAGATCGGAAAGAACAAATTTACACCTCCAAGCCTGTGGTTTTCTCTATTCAAAACACAAACGTGACCTTATTAATCCAACTCAAAACAACAACTTGTAGCACTTTTTTTTTCATTTGAGAGATTAATATTCAAGCAAGCAACTTAATTTCTAACCCTGACTTCAAACATCTGGGAACTCAGCTCTGCAGGGTTCAAGAACTCTGGGTCCTTTGAGGCAGGAAACACAGTGCAGGACAGTTTGTGATTCATAAGTGACCTCACTGCATCATCAATTCTCCACAGTGGCTGATCAGACCTAATTTCTCCTGCCAGACTCACTCACACCCAGGAACAAAGGCATGTGAACTCAGGAGCTGCTCCCCATGCAAGTGCTGATTCAGTTCTCCATCTTTTGTTTCCCTTATTCTACATAATGTGAATCTCTCATTCATATAAACACTCAATTCCTACTATGTGTTAAATGCTACGTGATTGCTAGAAATAAAGAAAATGTTACATTTGTTCAGTCGCACATTCTCACTGGGTCTTCCTGGCATGCACTTAAGATTTTGAAGACAAAGTTCATAAACTCATTCAAGTCTCACTCTTACAACACTGAACTCATTAACTGAGTGCCTTAACTAAAGAAAATAGTCATAGACCATACCAATCACACCATCGCTGCTATGGCAATATCCATAAATATCAAGAAAATGATACACAGTTAACTTTTAATTATCCACACTAATGAAGGGGAACAGTGGCATGGTTAATCCAAAATAGTTTACAATCCAATAATAATTTCTATTAGGATTTGGAATTCATTATGTGCCTTTCTTCCCAGAAGATTTACCTTCTGATTATGTTTTCCATGATGAATATTCAAGTGAGCAACTTAATTTCTGTCTTAGAGTTTTAAAATTTATAAGCCTCAAGCCTCCACGCCAGGCTTGCAGAACTAAAATGTAAAGTCCCTCATTAAAGTTTATGATACTGCCATAACGTCATGCAATCCCATCGTGAACTTCCCATATGTGATGAGTTATCACCAAGTCCTAATGTCAAGCTTTCCCAAGAAAAAATGCATTGGGATTTAGCTCACAATTTCTGACTCTTCCTCTCTCATCTGCTTTAGTCCATTTGGGCTGCTGTGACAAAATAACACACAGTCTGGATAACAACAGACATTTATTTCTCATAGTTCTTGAAGCTGTCAAGCCCAAGATCAAAGCACCAGCATGGTCACATCTTGATGGGAGGTCTCTTCCAAGTTCATAGTCAATGCCTTCTCACTGTGCCCTCACATAGGAAAGGAGCTGGCAATCTCTATGGAGCTCTTGGATAAAGCATTAATCTCACTCATGAGGGCTCCACCCTCGTGACTATGAGATGCTTATGACGAAGCATCTCCCAAAGGCCCCAGTTTCTTTTTTTTTTTTCAATATATGAAGTTTATTGTCAAATTGGTTTCCAGACAACACCCAGTGCTCATCCCAAAAGGTGCCCTACTCAATACCCATCACCCACCTCCCTCCCACCCCCCATCAACCCTCGGTTTGTTCTCAGTTTTTAAGAGTCTCTTATGCTTTGGCTCTCTCCCACTCTAACCTCTTTTTTTTCCTTCCCCTCCCCCATGGGTTTCTGCTAAGTTTCTCAGGATCCACATAAGAGTGAAAACATATGGTATCTGTCTTTCTCTGTATGGCTTATTTCACTTAGCATAACACTCTCCAGTTCCATCCACGTTGCTACAAAGGGCCATATTTCGTTCTTTCTCATTGCCACATAGTACTCCATTGTGTATATAAACCACAATTTCTTTATCCATTCATCAGTTGATGGACATTTAGGCTCTTTCCATAATTTGGCTATTGTTGAAAGTGCTGCTATAAACATTGGGGTACAAGTGCCCCTATGCATCAGAACTCCTGTATCCCTTGGGTAAATTCCTAGCAGTGCTATTGCTGGGTCATAGGGTAGATCTATTTTTAATTTCTTGAGGAACCTCCACCCTGTTTTCCACAGTGGCTGCACCAATTTGCATTCCCACCAACAGTGCAAGAGGGTTCCCGTTTCTCCACATCCTCTCCAGCATCTATAGTCTCCTGATTTGTTCATTTTGGCCACTCTGACTGGCATGAGGTGATATCTGAGTGTGGTTTTGAATTGTATTTCCCTGATGAGGAGCAATGTTCAGCATCTTTTCATGTGCCTGTTGGCCATCCAGATGTCTTCTTTAGAGAAGTGTCTATTCATGTTTTCTGCCCATTTCTTCACTGGATTATTTGTTTTTCGGGTGTGGAGTTTGGTGAGTTCTTTATAGATTTTGGAAACTAGCCCTTTGTCCGATATGTCATTTGCAAATATCTTTTCCCATTCCGTTGGTTGCCTTTTAGTTTTGTTGGTTGTTTCCTTTGCTGTGCAGAAGCTTTTTATCTTCATAAGGTCCCAGTAGTTCATTTTTGCTTTTAATCAAAGGCCCCAGTTTCTAATAACATCATCTTCAGGGGTTCAGATTTCAACATACGACTATGTGGAAGACACAGATATTCAGAACACTGAATCATCCTATTTAACTCTATGTTATTCATCCATGTATTGGTTCAAACATTTTACTACCTGCATTCATGAGCTGTTCCTGTAATAATATCGAGTAACAAACTACCTTGAAACCTAATGACTTAAAGCAACAAGCATTTATTTCTTGCTCACAGACCTACAAGTTGGCTGAATTCAGGTTAAACCTTTGATTTTGGCTCAACTCTGCTACATGCGTATCCCCAATTGCCTTGGACCAGTGGCTCTAGTGGATTATAAGAGCACAAAGAGACAAGACAAGCCATCCATGCACATTTAAAACCTCTGTTCACATCATGTCTGTTCACATTCCACTGACTACTAGGGAAGAAATATTGCCAAGCTCAAAGTTAGTGGGGCAAAAAAAAAAAAAGTACAATTCACCCAAGAAGGAAAAAAATGAAGGTAAAATTCCTACTGAAAAGCACTCCAATCCATCATTTAATATGCATTAGACTCTCCAGCAGGCTCTGGAAATCTGAGGATGAATAAGTCATGATTCCTGTCCTCAAGGAACTCACATTTCAGGGAAAAAAAGTACTAAAAGGATAATGTTAAAACTGCTAAGTAAAGATACATCCAAAATACTGTGTAGGAGAGGGGGACAAATGAGGGAGTCTGATGCTTCCTGAGATGAGGGAACAAGCAAAGTCTTTACATTTGAGTGTCTGATGTGAAACCTGAAGACAAATAGCAGTTTCCAAGGAAAAAGATAAAGTAAAGATGAAATGTGGAGTAAATGGTCTCTTCAAAAAATGACAGGTCATACAGTGTGACTAGAACCCAGTACACATAAGATAGCTAAGGAAACAATCAGTCCTGAAATCTAAGTTCAGGTTCTGAAAAGCCTTATGGATCACAGGAACAAGTTCAGAATTCATCTTATTGGCAGAGGGGAAACAGAAGAGCAAGAGATATCAGTGACGTCACCAGCACTTGATTTTGAAGACACTCAGCAGCAGGGTGGAGGAGAGACTGGCGGGCAAGGGATATTCTGGTGGCACAGAGGTCAGTGAAGGGGCTACAGCGGTAGTTGAGGCAGAATGATCAGGGCTTGAACCAAGACAGCACCAGAACCATGGAAGGAAAGAGAAGCCATTCAAAACCCCTTTGGATGCAGAATCAGAGAACAATTAGATGAGAGAGAGAGGGAGAAGAGCAGGAGGCCTGGAAGTACTGGTTTCCAAGCTTATGCAACTAGTTCAAAGGGTAAGACATTCTTCTTTCTGCTTCCCAAGGCACTCTTTCCATCTCTCCCTCCACACAATGAATTCTGCCTCTTGGCCTAATTGAAAGTCCTGGGGCATCAGAACAGAAGAGGGGTTGAGGCAAAGGAAGACTTGTTTGATGAGAAAAGATGGATATATCCCTTTCCATAATCAGTGGAACACAGGTGAATAGATTAAGCAGGTCCTTTATCGAGTGCCTTTAATCACCTAACTCAAATCAATACTTCTTTAGAAGGACATAAATTAATTCTCCAAACAAACAGCTCATGCCTGTGAAGAGATGCCTGCAGTGTTTACACACTCCAGCTCCCCTGATTGGGGTCGGTAGTGGTGAGGAAAGAAAGGCAACTACAAACCCAGAGGCAGAACCCATGCTTGGAAGCATGCAAGATCCAGGAGCAAAAACTCCTAACTCTACTGACACTTCATCTATTATCTCATCTGAATTGTTGCTGGTGGAAGAACCCACAAGTGATACAGCCTTACAGGTCATGAGCACATAGATGCTGCCTGGGGTGGCTCTGCTATTTCTGTACTCTGAGCCCTTCCCGTCTATCTTCCCACATCCACTAGGCTGGAAGGAGACGTAGTGAGGGAGGAGGAGTTTGAAGTAGCTCCTACAACTCCAACCCCCCAAAAGAACCTAAGTGAAAAGAGCAGAGATGGACCTGAGTTACAAGTCTGGTTTGCTAGCTATGCAACGTTGGACAAGCCTCCTAATCCCTCAGAGTTACAACTGTGCATCTGTGAATGAAGATGAATACCTCCTTCTGTGTTTAAAGTCATGCTAGGATAAGAAAACCCCAAAGGTCTACAACCTCAGGTGCACTCAAAAAATGTTACAATATTTTCTTCCTCATCCAGTGTATTACTTTGCTATACTGGGGCTGATTTGCTTAAAGGACTGTCAAATAAAATTGCTTACAAAACTGCCCCAAGTTGAAAGTCTGCAGAAACCATATGTGGCTTGTGCACTAAGAGCTATGAGCATGATGGTGATTTCCCATCTCCAGTCTTTTTCCTGCTATCTCCCCTGACGGGAAGAGCCAGACCAGAATTCAGAAAGATCAGCCATCCATGCTGCGATCAAGGCCAAGGGTTAACGCAAGCATTTTTAAATGATCCCAGTTGTTGTTCTAAATAACGGTAGCCATTATTGGTATTATTAATAAAAGCTATTCTGCCAAACTGGTGTCTGTGTGCTACTTAAATGTGAGGCAAAGAGGTCAAGACATGAAGGATAAGACTGTATTTCTTTCTTCAGAATAACCTTAAGGCAATTTCTAAGAGATTCGACCAACAAAGGAAACAGGCATACAGCTTCATCCTGCTTCTGGCCCTTTCCTCCAGATCAGACATCGTTTCTGCAGCCTACAAAACTCCACCAGTTTGAGAAATAATATGCAAATTCCGTAAGTGCATGGCCAATAATTTTACAGGTCTCCCCTGGAGTGGTAAATGATTTCTAGGTCTCTGACTTACTCAACAGGGAGTCTGGGAACCTCAAATTCAGGATTGTCATAGAAACCATTAGTGTCACTAAATTAACCAACCCTCAGAATTATCTAAGAAAAAGTTTATATTGATCTTACTTAACCAAGTGAGAATAGAAGCACTTTCCTTTATGATTAACCTTTACAGAGTCCTCCTAGGCTACTCATACTTCTCAGCTGATGAGAGATTACTGAGAAATAACTAAAATATCCCCAGAACCAGAGTCTTTGTGCCATTATTTCCCTTAAATAATCAAGTTACATATACCTTCAACTGTACCTCTTATAAAGTTATTCAGGACAATAATATGTAGACACCAAAATGTAAAATAATGTTCCCTATCCTTTACGGAAACTCTCTATTTAATAAATAAAATTATTATGTCTGTATCATGCTAAAGTTAACAAAATGTTTTCATATACATTATTTCATTAAAATGTTCACAACTATGGATAGTATCTTTATCCCCCAATTTACAAGTATACTAAGACAAAAATAAGTAAACAATTTGCCAAAAGTTTGGCTAGTAAGAACTGAGATGAAAGGGCAATTCGTTTTGCAAAGATGGAGGGAAAGTGTGAGAGATCAGGAAGACCTACAGAGAATGATGATGTTTTAGATTTTGAAAGACCAGAAGTCTGATGCATCAACAACCAACTTGTAAAACATCTACTATGAGTTGAGCACTATGCTTGAGACTGGGACACACAAATGCAAGGCAGATGCCATCCCTGCCCTCAAGTGACTTACATTCTAGTAGATAAGGCATGCAAGGGTCATTTCAAATTCCACCTGTGATCTGTGGGTTAAGTACAGCTGAAACCCCCCAGTGGACATTGCCTGCCTCTATTCTAGCAACCAACAGTTTCTTCCTCATCCAGTGATGCCCCATTAAATACATATGTCGCAGCAAAGGAATAGCCACTCCAAATTTATACCATGAGCCTAGCTCTCAAATCCAGCCCCTTGTAGGTTGGTGAAAAAGAACAAAGAAAACAGAAAGTTGGGCCCACCCCTGAGGATCAGGTATCCTCTCTAACAACTATGTGCCTAGGCACTCCTGGGCTTCAGGGGTTGGGGCCAATCTCTTACTGGTTATGGAGGGAAAAGCAGAAGAGTTATCTTAGAGAGAGCTACCTGTAACTAGTCTTTATGGACCTGTTCAAGGTTATGACCTTGTTCTGGGGAGGACATGGGGGCCCCTTAGATGAACTGGGTTTTTGGAAGGAATGATAAACAGAAGCAGCACAGAGCATGGATCTGAGGGACAAACTGCATTAGTTTAAATCCTAGCTCTGCCACTTAATCATATGACCTTGGCAGGTTATTTAATCTCTTGACTCAGTATTCTCATCAGTAAAATAGGAATGGTTAATAATAGCATTTAACTTCTTAGGATGTCCTAAGGATTAAAAGAGTTCACTAACATATGCCAAATGCTTAGAATAATGCCTGGCACATAATAAGTGCCATTTAAGTATTAGGTACTTTTACATGTCACGACTGAGGGTCATGAGAAATTCAATCACCCTGACCTGCTGCAAAAGCATGTCTTACAACCAGTTAAATTAATTACATTGGACTCTTCAGATGATTGCTTCTAATGCACAATTCAAATAATCATTCCAGGGGCACCTGGGTGGCTCAGTCCGTTAAGCATTCGACTTTCAGGTCATGATCTCATGGTTCATGAGCTCAAGCCCCATGTTGGGATCTGTGCTGACAGCTCAGAGCCTAGAGGCTGGTTCCATTCTGTGTCTCCCTTGCTCTCTGCCCCTCCCCCCCTTCTCTCTCTCTCTCTCTCTCTCTCTCTCTCTCTCTCTCTCTCTCAAAAATAGATATTTAAAAAAATTTTTTTAATTAAAAAAAAATGATGGGGTGCCTGGGTGGCTCAGTTGGTTAAGCGTCTGACTTCGGCTCAGGTCATGATCTCACGGTTTGTGAGCTGGAGCCCCTCATCAGGCTCTGTGCTGACAATTCCGAGCCTGGAGCCTGTTTCAGATTCTGTGTCTCCCTCTCTCTCTGCCCCTCCCCCATTCATGCTCTGTCTCTCTTTGTCTCTCAAAAATGAATAAACATTAAAAAGTATTATTTTAAATGATCACTTCAAAGCAAATTATTTACCTTCTTCAAATCTGCAAAAGCCTAAACATGACAGTTTCCCAGTGGGCATGACAGCTTTTTAGGGTATTATCTGGTATTACCTCAGGACTTGCTCTCTGAAACCTTCCTGACTATATGCAGATGGACCCTTACACACACACACACACACACACACACACACACACACACACAAGTGTAGTACTGGGTCTTTTGTATCTGATAAACCCAGGTTCAAATCCCTTACCATTTACTAACCAAATGATGGCAAGCAAATTAGTTAAATGCACAGACCTCAGTATCCTCATCCAAAAATGGGAGCAATAAAACCTATCTTGAATGAAATGAGCTCCTGTCTATCCACACATGTCAGGGCCTGTCAAGAGGGAGCACTCTACAAATGGCAGCTAAAATACCCACAGAGCATTACTCACCTGGAAAGGGGCCTCACAGAAATGATGCAATTTTTCTTTCCAATGAGGCTATTGATTCCCTTTAAGGAGACTCTCAGCAGGATAAATGACCCTTCATTATTTCCCTGGCAGGCTCCTGGCATTTTGGGATTCCAAACAAATCTGACTTACCACATGTGTGAATCCCAAAGGTCTGTAGACATTGCTTCATAATGGCAAAAAATTATCACATCAATAAAAATTGACCATTGTTCAGATACTGAATTCTTCCAAAAAACATTACCTGGGGCATTCTGGAATGGGGGGGGCAGGGCTGGTTAGGATCTGCCGTCTTTACCCAGAGGGTCCTGAAGGGCAAAGCATGCCTGGTACACTCAGAAAATAAACCAGAGAGTAGAAAAGAGCAACTGATCTTCTGTCTCCAGGCATCCCCAACACTGGTTCTGAAGGGATGCCTTAAAATTCATATTTAATTGTCTCTTTCCCCTTAAGATACTCCAGTGACTCCCCACTTCCCAAAAGCTCAAATCTACCTTTACTTACCCTCCGCCTCTTCAGCCTGTCTCTTGCCATTCTTCCCCTATGTCCACAACCTATATTCGAATCCCACCAAAACTCACTGTCAACTCATCATATCCCTCTTAGACTCAGCACATTTTACACATCACCTTTTTGAGTCAATCATTTTAGTGCCAGTCATTTTGAGTGCAACTCGATAGACTTGGTGATGATTACATTTTTTGCTCGCCTTTCAGTCCTGACAAGGCAACAATCAAACCAGAGAAAGATTTTTATAATGACCACGTTTTCCATGCCCTGTGTTAGGTCATAACCAATTTCCCATCAATTCTGACATCTATGGGAGGCTGATTAGTTAACTTTACTAGCACACCAAGTTCTGCATTCGAGAATGCCTGCAGTGTCTAAGATCATTCATTCAAATTGTCTTTACACTACAGCTTGCTTTGAAAAACGCATACCAATGAAGGGCAGATAGCATGAGTTGAAAATTCTAGTCATGAAAAGAATGATCTGGTTGGTTAATTGTGGTATTGTAAGAAAGAACCCTCTGGCTATAGGGGGCATGTGTTGTATCCATTTCTTGCCACATCAGAGAGGCAATCTAGGACAACGTGAAGAGTGTAAGCCATGGCGACAGCCTGCCTGGGTGTGAGTCCTGGCTCTGCCACTTATGAGGTATGGAATCCCAGGGCATTTCTTCGTGCCTCAATTTCCTCCTTTTTAAAATGGAGATAATAACGGGACCCAACTCAACAGGATGTTGAGAGGATTAATGGAATCAATAATTGTAAATACATATGAGAATAGCACCTGACACATAATAAACACTATTCAAATGTTTGTTAAGTAAAACAAACGCGACATTGTGGCTATATTGCTGATGGCAGCAAACACCGCGTGGCAGCTGTCAAAGTTGAAATTTCAGAGGTTTCTGTAGAATAACAAAGTATGTATTCTCTACTGTTGTCCCCCCCCAAAAAAAAACAATTTATTATCTGTACTAAAAATAGAAATTGGTACCATTAGCCTTCACCAAACATTATTGGCAAAGGTCAGAAATCTTTGTTTTCTCAAGGAGAAAAACTGCACAAAACTCACAGTTATAAAGCGTCAAGATACTGCATCAAATTATCCTGTTTTCTCCCAGTTACACTCCATTCCTCTGAAATCACATTTCAACCAGGAAAAATTAACATCACCATGGAGCACCTTTGATAACTGGAACTTACACATCCTTTAAGTCCTAAGTGACCTATTTATGTGGGGATTACTAACCACCACTAACAGTGAAAAGACGCACAGCAAAACTACACAGCAGTATCACAGAAAAAACTTTTAAAAAGCCACATGTTAGAACAAGGGAAAGGAGGCTAAGTCTGCTACTACTGAGTCTGCTACTAAGTCTGTTCCATCGTACACGGGCATGCGAAGATATGCAAGAAGTGAAAGGGCTCCCAGTCCTGCCCAGGCCTTGCTGGATACAGGAGGGGGAGGTACAGCTGACTGTTCACCTGGAATGATAATAAGGGGAGGAGCATGCACACATTTCCTGGTTTGAAACCCACTGTTACACCACTGAGAACTGGGGTAACATATTTGCCTTTGAGTCTCAATTTTCCCAACAGTTAAATGGAGATCAGACCTTACTGAGTTGGATTGGCTGACATGACACCGCAGAGCCTTTATGTGGAACCTGATACACACAAGACACCCAATTCTCTAGCTCTCCTTTTCTATTCAGCGTAAGCAATAAATTTTTCCAGAATCTGTGGAAGGAAATTAGATCACTTACACGATGCTTATCATCAAATGGAAACTATATATTCAATATTCTTCCTATAGTCCATGGATCTTCAAGTTTTTCCCAACACACATGAGGCAGGGTTCTTGTTGCATGTAGCAAAAACAAACCTTTAAACACTTAAGAAATCTATTCCAAGGGTCAGTTGGAAGCTGTGAGGTCGAGAACTGAAAATCAAGTGGGAATCATGGATGCTACAGAGGTTGGCAGCACAATTCACTGGCAAGAGTCACACGACAGTCACAAGCTGGTGCACAGGACACTCCTGCCACTACACTGGATCTTCCCATCTCCCTCCATCAAAAGGTCCCTCACTCCAGGCTCAATGTCCCCAAATCCAACGGCACCTGGAGCACATGCCCACCCCTGGCTGTCCCCAGACATGCACAGAGGAAAATCTGACCTCCCTCCTTTGCTTCCAAAGACAAGAGGACAGGCAAGGTCAGGACTAACCCTTTAATGAACACAATGGGGAATGCCCCAGAAGAGAGACAGAGATACTAATAGGAAGAGGGGGCTAGAAGCTGGAGAGGCAAAAAAGTGACAAATCACACACCATGAGAAAACAAAGAGATAAGCGACATGCATCATTCTCCCCAGCCAGCGAAGCTAATCCAGTCTTGGAAGAAAGATAGGAAAGATTATCTCAAAGCAAACATTCAAGGTAAAAAATAAATCTACCTCTCTGCCCAAAATCTATACTCAGGTGATACCAGGTCTATCCTTTGAGTCTGGTTTCATTTAACCCCAAACAACCCCACCTCTCTCCTACTCCAGGTCAACAAGAGTTAAACTAGCTCACTTTACCCTTTTAATAAGGGGAACGACTAGGTCTAGCCGTGAGCTAAATTCTGAAGCAAGCTCTTTCCCACTGCTTTTTCTGTCTTTGCTGCATCCTCTCATAACTTAACCACCTCTCTAACTAGATCCTAAACCCCAAACCCTCACTTGTACCCACACTTGATATGATCTAAAAGTCCAGCATCAGCATTTAGAAATAAGAACTCAGAAATATACAGAAGTGGTTTATGAGATATATATTATAAAATTAAGCCTTCATGGGGGTGGTTATCATTCTCCATCTAAGCAAAGTCGCAGGATACAAAATTAATGTACAGAAATCAGCTGCATTCTTATACATTAATAATGAAGCAACAGAAAGACAAATAAAGAAACTGATCTCATTCACAATTGCACCAAGAAGCATAAAATACCTAGGAATAAACCCAACCAAAAATGTAAAAGATTTGTATGCTGAAAACTATAGAAAGCTTATGAAGGAAATTGAAGAAGACACAAAGAAATGGAAAAACATTCCATGCTCATGGATTAGAAGAATAAATATTGTTAAAATGTCAATACTACCCAAAGCAGTCTGCACATGCAATGCAATCCCAATCAAAATTGCACCAGCATTCTTCTCGAAGCTAGAACAAGCAATCCTAGAATTTGCATGGAACCACAAAAGACCCCGAATAGCCAAAGTAATTTTGAAGAAAAAGACCAAAGCAGGAGGCATCACAATCCCAGACTTTAGCCTCTACTACAAAGCTGTAATCATCAAGACAGCATGGTATTGGCACAAAAACAGACACAGAGACCAATGGAATAGAATAGAATAGAAACCTCAGAAGTAGACCCACAAAAGTATGGCCAACTAATCTTTGACAAAGCAGGAGAGAATATCCAATGGAAAAAAGACAGTCTCTTTAACAAATGGTGCTGGGAGAACTGGACAGCAACATGCAGAAGAATGAAACTAGAGCACTTTCTTACACCATTCACAAAAATAAACTCAGGATGGATGAAGGACCTGAATGTGAGACAGGAAACCATCAAAACCCTAGAGGAGAAAGCAGGACCTCAGCCGCAGCAATTTCTTACTTGACACCTCTCCAAAGGCAAGGGAATTAAAAGCAAAAATGAACTATGGGGACCTCATCAAGATAAAAATCTTCTGCACTGCAAAGGAAACAATCAGGAAAACTAAAAGGCAACCGATGGAATGGGAAAAGATATTTGCAAATGACATATCAGATAAAGGGCTAGTATCCAAAATCTATAAAGAACTCACCAAACTCCACACCCGAAAAACAAATAATCCAGGGAAGAAATGGGCAGAAAACATGAACAGACACTTCTCTAAAGAATATCCAATGGAAAAAAGACACTCTTTAACAAATGGTGCTGGGAGAACTGGACAACAACATGCAGAAGAAGGAAACTAGACCACTTTGTTACACCACTCACAAAAATAACTCAAGATGGATGAAGGACCTGAATGTGAGACAGGAAACCATCAAAACCCTAGAGGAGAAAGCAGGAAAAAACCCCTCTGACACCAGCCACAGCAATTTCTTAAACAGAAGCATTTTCTAAATTCAGGCACCTGAGTGGAGCTCTGCTAGATTTCTACCACTCACTCCCCTGCCCCCAATTTATTCTTCCTTTCTCTACCTAACCCTATTTCCTGCCAGGTCAACCTGAAGAAACTCTATCCCTAAGGTCCCTTGATGAATTGATTAACAAGAGATCGAGGGCAGCAGGAGAGTCAGGTCAAGGTTTTCATTATCCTGGCTTTTTCTCTCTGCCAGATTCACCACCCCTTTACTGAAGGCCACAGCTCCTACCAAATAACCCAGGCCTCTCCAGCTTCTGGGAATCCCTACCTTTACTTGTCCCTTCCATCCTAAGAGTGATCAGTAATTCCTAGTTGGTAGCCCCAGTGTATTGCAATATCCCTATTTTTCTAAATCAAAGTTGTCAACTTTACTATTTACAAGGTTGTCAATGTTACTATTAACATTTGGGGCACATAATTGTTGTGGGAGGCTATCCCATGCATTATAGGATGTTTAGCGGTATGCTCAGCCTTTGCCCGGTAGATGGAGTACCACCCTATCCTCAAGCTATGACAGCCAAAAGTATATTCAGACATTTCCAAATGTCCCCCAGAGCACAAAATCACCCCCAGTTGGGGACAACTGATCTAAACCTTTCTACACTTTTGTTAATAGTCCCTTCACCAAACTTTTCTCAAATAACCCAAGTATACCATCTCCTTCTTGCCCAGACTCTTATTGACATAAGAAGTCTGTGTGCAAAATTGGCCAAAATTACCACGTTAAAGCTTATTTAACCCACTGTAATGTAAATTCCATAAAGAAGTATAATGTCTGTCTTGTTTGTTACTACATCCCCCTCTACCAAGAACAGTGTTGGATCTTAGTATGTATTCAATGAATATTTCTCAAATAAATTCAAGCTATGGCATTGACAATAACAGCACATCAGAAGAAATACAAGTTTCCACAGAAGATAAGCACATACAAAAAGGAAAACGATACAGAGGTTCAGCAAGTACAATATAGAGGGTGACCTCTAGAATACTGGAGCAAGTATTGTGGCCCCTCTGTTAAAACAACTCTCATTGCAGAATACTCCCTTGATACCCCCTATCTATAGGACTATTCATAAGAGTTTATCAATTACTTGTACTTGTATCCCAAACTTATCAAAGCAAACTTTAATATAAGCTCCATGAGAGCTGGGATACAACCTGCTCAGTTCACTACTGTATACCCACTACCTTGCTCAGTATTCTGCAAATATTTGTCAAGACAGAGCATCGATGAATGGACCATCTGATAACGATGTGGGTTAGCCACTAGGAAAAAGAAAAATCTGGTCTCATGACCATCAAGGACATCAAGAATTTTCCTGAATTTCTTAATGTGTATTAATAAGTTAAAGTTATATATTTGTCTTGCATATCTTTTAGTTATACTGATCATCCACACAGAGGCTTATCACTCCTGTCTCAAAGAAAAGCAGAGATGAGAAAAGCAGAAAGTCAAATTATGGAATACAGAATCTTAATTGAGGCTCGCAGCAAAACTGTATGGTTTCTTTGAAAGCACATTCCAAAAAAAAAAAAAAAATGAAAGCACATTCCAGTTAAAAAAAAAAAAAAGAAACCAATAGGGGCACCTGGATGGCTCAGTTGGTTAAGCGTCTGACTTCGGCTCAGGTCATGATCTCACGGTCTGTGAATTCGAGCCCCGCGTCAGTCTCTGTGCTGACAGCTCAGAGCCTGGAACCTGTTTCAGATTCTGTGTCTCCCTCTCTCTCTGACCCTCCCCCGTTTATGCTCTGTCTCTCTCTGTCTCAAAAATAAAAATAAACGTTAAAAAAAATTTTTTTTTAAAAATAAACAAATAGACAACAACTTTCTTGCATGGCCAGCCAAGGCCTAAAGACTTAAATATAACAGATCATGGTCTGTGAATTCGAGCCCCGCGTCAGTCTCTGTGCTGACAGCTCAGAGCCTGGAACCTGTTTCAGATTCTGTGTCTCCCTCTCTCTCTGACCCTCCCCCGTTTATGCTCTGTCTCTCTCTGTCTCAAAAATAAAAATAAACGTTAAAAAAAATTTTTTTTAAAAAGAAACAAATAGACAACAACTTTCTTGCATGGCCAGCCAAGGCCTAAAGACTTAAATATAACAGAAATTAATGTAACCATATCTCTTATCCCCTATTTTAAAAGTGCATTTTTTTTTACCTTTTGCTGCATAAAACGTTACCCCTAAACAGCAGCTAAGACAACACACATTTATCATTCCACAGTTCACATGAGTCAGGTATCTAGACACAACATAGCTAGACTTCTACTTTGGAGTCTCATACGCTGCAATTAAGGTGCCCAATGAACTATAGCAATCTCAAGGTTCAACTGGGGAAGGACCCGCTTCCAAAATCATTCACATAGCAGCTGGTAGGATGCACTTCCTTGAGAGCTATTGGCCAAAGGTCACCCTCAGTTCCTTGCCATGTGGACTTCTCCAGCATGGCAGCTTGATTTCTGGAAGCCTGAAAGACAAAAGGCAATAGGGTTCTGCTAACAAGATGAAAGCCAGTCTTCTGTAATCAACCACAGAAGTGTTCTCATCACCTTTGCCATATACTATTGGTTAAACAAGTCACTGTATCAATCCTACAGTCAGGGAAGAGTATCATAGAATAAAGTGAATACCAGGAGGTGGGGATTAATGGAGGTTATTTTAGAAATCTGTCTACCACAACACAAACCACCAATAGAAACAATGTCCTTTTCACAGATTCAGTGAAATCTACACAGTTCGTAGAGGTGTCTTGGTTGGAAAACAAGGATAAAGTGGAACCTCAGAAAAGTGCTGGGGGCATGGAAGCTGCATTTTGTCAAATCCATCATCATCTAGAATACTGGAGCAAAATCATTCAGAACCTCAAACTGGCAGAGAAGAGAGGGAACCAAAATTCCTTTATCATCCATTACTTGGCAGATAGTTTATCTTCTTTCAACCTTCACTTCACTATTATAAATTGGGTATTATTACCCCCAGTTTATAGGTAAGGGAATTGATGAACAATAAGGTTAGATTCCTGTTCTGAAATCACACTGCTACTAAATAACAGTTCTAATTAACATAGACGTTAGAATTAGACAAAAAAGTACTTAAGTCTACATCCCCCACCCCCCACCATTTATCTGCCCTGTGACTATTTGAAAGTAACCTCTTTGTATTGTTAACTACTGTGTCCTGACTGCCCAGCAGGTGCTTAGCATTTCAGTGGATTAATCAACCTCAGTTTTATCTTTAAAATAGGCTAAATAATGGCACCTATCTCAAGGGTTAATGCAAGGATTATATGAATATCCAAACACTTAGCACAGGGCCTAGCCCTTCTTGGGAGCTCAAAAGATGACTACTATTATGCTTTTTCCCTGATTCTGATCTTAACCACAAACACCGCATCCAATCTAAATACAATGTTACCTATATGATACCATAAACTTCCAGGTTTTGAGGGCCCACCTTATCCAGTCTCTTCTTGGTGAAACCCTCATGCCAACACTCAATTCTTAATTCCAAGTTTATTAAAACAGACACCATTTGCTCCAAGAAAACTGTTCCCACTCATTTTGCACAGACACCACATCCTCTGCTCCAGGAAAACTGGACCCTATCCATTCCCATACAGACACTATGGTCCCACATCTTCTACACCAGAAAAAACTGGACTCCACTCTTTCCACATAAATAACACATGGTTTTCACATCCTCTGTACCAGGAAAACTGGTCTATACCCTTTCCTGCATGGGCATCATATGGTTCCACACTCTCTACTTCTTCCTGTACAGACAGTGTATGGTTCCACATCCTTTACATCAAAAACAAAAAACAAAAAAAACTGGGTCCCATCCTTCCTGTGTGGATACCACATGGTTCCCACATCTTCTGCTCTGTGAAAACTGGGCACCATCTTTTTCTACATGGATACCATATAGTTCTCACAATTGCATCACTACTGACACTTTTGCCTGTTAGGTTATACAGAAACAAACCAACCTAAATTCAAGTCCTTGCAAGTCCCTTATCCTCTCTGAGCTTTGGATGCGATAGTTGTGCAATGTAATTCTTAGCAAATGACCCAATGAAACACACCGAACGATTAGAGTGTCCTTGGAGGAAGCCAGCAGAGATGGTTGCCCTGCTTCACTGGTACCTTGCTTTGGGCTGAGCAGGAGCTTAACCTCCAGAATAACACTGCCATCTTTTTGCTTTATTTGGCCTTGTTGTTTCTCCATTTGGGAGCCAAATTATAGCCTCATAAAACAGCAGGGGTGCCAGAGAAATAGCTTAAATACAGTAACTATTAAAACCTCAAACTGCTGTGCTAATTAAATTGCCTTATTGCAACAAATTTTGTAATACAAGGCATGTAAAAATGCCAGTCTCCCTTTTTGACAAGAGGAAAACACCCCTTCTAGTCATGCCCATGTTTGGCTCCAAGGCAGACCTCGGGCCCCGGGGAAAGTGTATGCTGAAATCAGCTGGCTGGATTTCTCTGCTCCAGGGAGACTTCCTCAGTTCAGTCAGTGAAGGTTACTTGGGGCCAGTGGATAATACAGAAAAACAAACAAGAGCCACCAAACAATTGCTGACTGAATCCAAGAGTTCAACAGAGAAGCTCAGAGGATTTTTGTGCAAGCAACTGGTCAGTAATGGCTGACCACCTGGTGTCTATCAGGGAATACGGTAAGTCCCCTATGCATAAAAAAAGGACACTGGTGTCCAGCCCTTACATGACAGAGAGAGACAGGCCAAATTAAAAGGATATAAATGTAAATGTATAGAGCACCGGGGCCAAAACAAAGGCTCTGTAGCCAGACTGCCCGATTTGGAACCTAGTCTGTCATTTACCAGCTGGATGACCTTGAATAAGTTACTTATTAGCCTCTCTATGCTTCATATGTAAGACAAGGCTAATACCAACAGGAATTTTAAAAAGTTGGGTGAGGATTGAATGAGTTAATATAAAGACCTGCTTAACACAGGGCCTAGCACCAGTCTATCTGCACAAAATTTGGGGAGTATTACTGCAATCTCTACCCCTGAACAGTGTAAAAAATACTGATCAGGAGACTGGAGCTCTGGTCCCGACTCTACCTCGAAACTGAGGCCCTTTTCCTTCTGTGTCTTTATATTTATTTATTTATTTATTTATTTATTTATTTATTTATTTATTAACTAGGGAAATAAGGAAGAGTTGAATTATCTCCAAAATTCCTTCCAGCACTAAAATATGATGACCGATTTGACTTGTACTGGGTTATGCATGATATATTTCAGTACAGTATGGGACAGAGTGGGGCATCAAAAGGAAGACATTAATTCCAGTCTACAACAAGCACCATATTGGGTGTCATGCATTGTGCTAGGCACTAAGTATTTGCCAGGGTCAATAAAAGGACAGTGGATCAAGTCCAAGTATATCAAAACATAAGTCTCTGGCTGTGTGGACCTGGATCTCTTCCCTCTGCCTTTCCCTGACTCTCAGAGTCCAGTAAACATGCACAGTGTCTCAGTCAGGGTCACAGCAGAAGAGAGACAGCACATCAAATAAGATAACTGAAGGAGGATTTACTAAAGGGACAATGTACAAAGGGTGTAGAGAAACTAAAGAGGCCACCCCGTTTTAAAATGTACCCAGGATTTTGTTTGTATACAGTTGTGGGGAGACCAACAGACCCAATGACTACCACCGAAAAGCTAATCTGTGATTCGCAGTTCCCGAGAGGAAGGGGTATGCCAGCTCATGGGGGAGCCACATGGGCAGCACCAGCATCAGTCAGGACACAGAGAGGGCAGGAGGAAAGCATGGGCAAGAGCCTTTATCGCTGTTTCTTCAGGAAGGAACAGGTGAGGCAGTGCAAGCAGGCTCAGCAAGTTTAGGATTGGACAGTTTAAATAATTTTGGTGAGCTGTGCACTGTAGAAGTAGGTCCTAGTTGCCTGGTACCTGGTCCTGGGATATTTGGGGCAGACGGACAGTGTCTCTGACTACAGGAGTCTTACACAAGAAGGTGCTGGGGGTAAGGACACAGAAAAGGCATGGCCCATGCAAGTCTTTTATGATCTCTAAGAATTAGCTAATTCTAAGAAGGGCAGTCCCACCCTCTCCTCAGATCCACAAGGTCCCAAGTTGTCAAATCATAATAAATACAACAGGCAGAAAACATGATTAATAAACACCTGCAGGCCTAAAGGGACAAGAAAGGAAGTAGTTACCTGGGCCCAAAAAAAGAGAGTTGCAGCAAGACGGACACTTTGAAAGGAGTTGCGGCCCAGCCAAAGGATGTAGTCAGCCCATAGTGACCCAGCGAAAAGGTCCTCAGCAAAGGCAACCTCCCGCCTCCCCTCCTTTGATTTCTGGTCAGGGCTCCCCATCAGCAAAATCCAGCTGAAAGTCAAATGGCAAGGGGAACTATTGATGTGGTCCACACAGGTCTGCCTGCCCCGGCAAAGTGCAGGATGGAGAAGGGAGGGGGAGTGAAACTGGAGGGGAAAGAGCAGACATCACATGGTAAGAACACATCCACATCAAGACTGGAACCACAGCAGAAAAACCTGGAGCTGTTTCTGCTTCAGGGAGAACCTGCAAATGTCCTGCTAATAATAAAACAAAACCCTAGGTTGAGGGCTGCCTAGAGATAGAACATCCAAAGATGAAAGAAGGAATTTATTTCTTCATTCCAACCCTTGGCCTCTTCCTTCTTCTCACTACAACTGTGGAAAGCCATGGGGAGAGACAGGTATGATTTCGTTCATCTCCTCCAGATAGGAACCTTCCGTGAGTGCATTCTCCAGGCACTCCGTGATATTTAAAAGCTATTGTGTTCCAAGAGATGCTGACCTCACCTCTGTTGCCAGGAAACCTGCTGCAGACTCTAGTGCCTGCATACCCTTGTCACTGCTGTCCCCAGATGATGCAGGAAGAAGCAATCGACTGATGCTGATGCTTATGGTTGGAGCAGAGTGAACAGCACTCACCTGCCATTAAGAAAGCCAGATCTGCTCCAGCAGCTTAGATCCATGCCTGCAGGACACACCCACTGCAGGCTGTTGAAGAAAAGTGAATAGTACTGTTCAATCATCAAGTGAGGGGTGCCTGGGTGGCCCAGTTGGTTAAGCATCTGACTTCAGCTCAGGTCATGATCTCACAGTTCGAGAGTTCGAGCCCTGCGTCAGGCTCTGTGCTGACAGCTCGGAGCCTGGAGCCTGCTTCAGATCCCGTGGTTCCTTCTTTCTCTGCCCCTCTCCCGTTCACTCTCTCTGTCTCTCAAAAATAAATAAATGTTAAAAAAAATTTTTTTAAGTCATTAACTGAGCCTACTCTGTGCTTCGTTCTGGGATGTGAGGCTGAAACACACAGAGCTCCTGCCCTTCAAGGATTAGCAAAATATTAAAAGGAGACAGAAATAAACCACTGATAATGATGCAGTGCATAAAATTAATCATAGAACTCTATGCCGGGCCTCAGCTGTGGATGAGGGAAGGCAGCAAGGGGCAGATAGCCTAGACGATAGAGTAAAACTTTTTTCTTGGAAGGAGGCAAAAACATGTTACCCTTTTTATGTAGAAAGTTCAGAAAGACATACAAGATATAAACAGATACACATTTCTGTGGAAATAAAATCCCTTAGGAAGTGAGACAATTAGGAAAGAAAAGACCTAAAAAGGATTCGTTAAGCAGGTGATAATGACAAAAAGGTTCAGAAACATTGAGCTCAGTGGATAGAACAGGTCCTTGCAGAGTCTGGGTGGCTCAGTAAGTTAAGCATCTGAATCTTGATTTCAGCTCAGGTCTTGATTTCAGCTCAGGTCATGATCCCAGGGTCATGGTGACAGGGTCAAGCTCTGTGATGACAGTGTAGAGCCTGTTTAGGATTTTCCCTTTTCAATCTTTCTCTGCCCCTCCCCCGCTCACTCACACACGGTCTATAAATAAATAAATAAATAAATAAATAAATAAATAAATAAATAAATAAATAAATTTTTAAAAAGAACAGCTTGTTTTTTTTAACTATGAAATTTATTGTCAAATTGGTTTCCATACAACACCCAGTACTCATCCCAACAGGTGCCCTCCTCAGTACCCATCACCCACCCCCATAAACCCTCAGTTTATTCTCACTTTTTAAGAGTCTCTTATGCTTTGGCTGCCTCCCTCTCTAAACTTTTTTTTTTTTTTTTTTCTCTTCCCCTTCCCCATGGTCTTCTGTTAAGTTTCTCAGGATCCATATAAGAGGGAAAACATATGGCATCTGTCTTTCTCTGTACGACTTATTTCACTTAGCATAACACTCTCCAGTTCCATCCACGTTGCTACAAAAGGCCATATTTCATTCTTTCTCATTGCCACGTAGTATTCCATTGTGTATATAAACCACAACTTCTTTATCCATTCATTAGTAGATGGACATTTAGGCTCTTTCCATAATTTGGCTATTGTTGAAAGTGCTGCTATAAACATTGGGGTACAAGTGCCCCTATGCATCAGTCCTCCTGTACCCTTTGGGTAAATTCCCAGCAGTGCTATTGCTGGGTCATAGGGTAGATCTGTTTTTAATTTTTTGAGGAACCTCCACACTGTTTTCCAGAGTGGCTGCACCAGTTTGCATTCCCACCAACAGTGCAAGAGGGTTCCCGTTTCTCCATACCCTCGTCAGCATCTATAGTCTCCTGATTTGTTCATTTTAGCCACTCTGACTGGCGGGAGGTGATATCTGAGTGTGGTTTTGAATTGTATTTCCCTGATGAGGAGCGATGTTCAGCATCTTTTCATGTGCCTGTTGGCCATCTGGATGTGTTCTTTAGAAAAGTGTCTATTCATGTTTTCTGCCCATTTCTTCACTGGATTATTTGTTTTTCGGGTATGGAGTTTGGTGAGCTCTTTATAGATTTTGGATACTAGCCCTTTGTCCGATATGTCATTTGAAAATATCTTTTCCCATTCCGTCAGTTGACTTTTAGTTTTGTTGATTGTTTCCTTTGCAGTGCAGAAGCTTTTTCTCTTCATGAGGTACCAATAGTTCATTTTTGCTTTTAATTCCCTTGGCTTTGGGGATGTGTCAAGTAAGAAATTGCTGTGGCTGAGGTCAGAGAGGTTTGTTCCTGCTTTCTCCTCTAGGGTTTTGATGGTTTCCTGTCTCACATTCAGGTCCTTCATCCATCCTGAGTTTATTTTTGTGAATGGTGTAACAAAGTGGTCTAGTTTCCTTCTTCTGTATGTTGCTGTCCAGTTCTCCCAGCACCATTTGTTAAAGAGACTGTCTTTTTTCCATTGGATATTCTTTCCTGCTTGGTCAAAGATTAGTTGGCCATACTTTTGTGGGTCTAGTTCTGGGGTTTCTATTCTATTCCATCCTATTCCATTGGTCTTTATGTCTGTTTTTGTGTCAATACCATACTGTCTTGATGATTACAGTTTTGTAGTAGAGGCTAAACTCTGGGATTGTGATGCCTCCTGCTTTGGTCTTCTTCTTCAAAATTACTTTGGCTATTCGGGACCTTTTGTGGTTCCATATGAATTTTAGGATTGCTTGTTCTAGCTTCGAGAAGAATGCTGGTGCAATTTTGATTGGGATTGCATTGCATGTGTAGACTGCTTTGGGTAGTATTGACATTTTAACAATATTTATTCTTCCAACCCATGAGCACGGAATGTTTTTCCATTTCTTTGTGTCTTCTTCAATTTCCTTCATAAGCTTTCTATAGTTTTCAGCATACAGATCTTTTACACCTTTGGTTGGGTTTATTCCTAGGTATTTTATGCTTCTTGGTGCAATTGTGAACGAGATCAGTTTCTTTATTTGTCTTTCTGTTGCTTCATTATTAGTGTATAAGAATGCAGCTGATTTCTGTACATTAATTTTGTATCCTGCGACTTTGCTGAATTCATATATCAGTTCTAGCAGACTTTTGGTGGAGTCCATCGGGTTTTCCATGTATAGTATCATGCCATCTGTACAAAGTGAAAGCCAGACTTCATCTTTGCCAATTTGGATGCCTTTGATTTCCTTTTGTTGTCTGATTGCTGATGCTAGAACTTCCAACGCTATGTTAAACAACAGCGGTGAGAGTGGACATCCCTGTCTTGTTCTTGATCTCAGGGAGAAAGCTCTCAGTTTTTCCCCATTGAGGATGATATTAGCTGTGGGCTTTTCATAAGTGGCTTTTATGATATTTAAGTATGTTCCTTCTATCCTGACTTTCTTGAGGGTTATCATTAAGAAAGGATGCTGAATTTTGTCAAAGGCTTTTTCTGCATCGATTGACAGGATCATTTGTTTCTTATCTTTTCTTTTGTTAATGTGATGTATCACATTGATTGATTTGTGAATGTTGAACCAGCCCTGTAGCCCAGGAGTGAATCCTACTTGGTCTTGGTGAATAATTCTTTTTATATGCTGTTGAATTCAATTTGCTAGTATCTCGTTGAGAATTTTTGCATCCATATTCATCAGGGATATTGGCCTATAGTTCTCTTTTTTTGTTGGGTCTCTGTCTGGTTTAGGAATCAAAGTAATGCTGGCTTCATAGAATGAGTCTGGAAGTTTTCCTTCTTTTTCTGTTTTTTTGGAACAGCTTGAGAAGGATGGGTACTATCTCTATTTTAAATTTCTGGTAGAATTCCCCAGGAAAGCCGCCTGATCCTGGACTCCTGTTTGTTGGGAGATTTTTGATAAGTGATTCAATTTCTTCACAGGTTATGGGTCTGTTCAAATTTTCTATTTCTTCTTGTTTGAGTTTGGAAGTGTGTGGGTGCTGAGAATTTGTCCATTTCTTCTAGGTTGTCCAGTTTGTTGGCAGATCATTTTTCATAGTATTCCCTGATAATTGCTTGTGTTTCTGAGGGATTGGTTGTAATAATTCCATTTTCGTTCATGATTTATCTATTTGGATCATCTCCATTTTCTTTTTGAGAAGCCTGGCTAGAGATTTATCAATTTTGTTTATTTTTTCAAAAAACCAACTCTTGGTTTCATTGATCTGCTCTACAGTTTTTGTAGATTCTATATTGTTTATTTCTGCTCTGATCTTTATTATTTCTCTTCTTCTGCTGGGTTTGGGGTGTCTTTGCTGTTCTGCTTCTA
This sequence comes from Panthera leo, assembly GCF_018350215.1. Classification (NCBI taxonomy): domain Eukaryota; kingdom Metazoa; phylum Chordata; class Mammalia; order Carnivora; family Felidae; genus Panthera; species Panthera leo. The sequence continues at coordinate 95,451,371 of NC_056688.1, forward strand.
TTTCCTTTAGGTGTGCTGTTAGATTTTGTATTTGGGATTTTTCTTGTTTCTTGAGATAGGCCTGGATTGCAATGTATTTTCCTCTCGGGACTGCCTTCGCTGCATCCCAAAGCGTTTGGATTATTGTATTTTCATTTTCGTTTGTTTCCATATATTTTTTAATTTCTTCTCTAATTGCCTGGTTGACCCATTCATTCTTTAGTAGGGTGTTCTTTAACCTCCATCCTTTTGGAGGCTTTCCAGACTTTTTCCTGTGGTTGATTTCAAGCTTCATAGCATTGTGGTCTCAAAGTATGCATGGTATGATCTCAATTCTTGTATACTTATGAAAGGCTGTTTTGTGACCCAGTATGTGATCTATCTTGGAGAATGTTCCATGTGTACTCAAGAAGAAAGTACATTCTGTTGCTTTGGGATGCAGAGTTCTAAATATATCTGTCAAGTCCATCTGATCCAATATATCATTCAGGGCCCTTGTTTCTTTATTGATCCTTTGTCTAGATGATCTATCTATTGTTGTAAGTGGGGTATTAAAGTCCCCTGCAATTACCACATTCTTATCAATAAGGTGGCTTATGTTTGTGATTAATTGTTTTATATATTTGGGGGCTCCCATATTCAGCACATAGACATTTATAATTGTTAGCTCTTCCTGATGGATAGACCCTGTAATTATTATATAATGCCCTTCTTCATCTCTTGTTACAGCCTTTAATTTAAAGTCTAGTTTGTCTGATATAAGTATGGCTACTCCAGCTTTCTTTTGACTTCCAGCAGCATGACAGATAGTTCTCCATTCCCTCACTTTCCATCTGAAGGTGTCCTCAGGTCTAAAATGAGTCTCTTGTAGACAGCAAATTGCTGGGTCTTGTTTTTTTATCCATTCTGATACCCTATGTCTTTTGGTTGGCGCGTTTAGTCCATTTACAGTCAGTGTTATTATAGAAAGATATGGGTTTAGAGTCATTGTGATGCCTGTAGGTTTCATGCTTGTAGTATGTCTCTGGTACTTTGTGGTCTTTGTAACATTGCACTCACAAAATCCCCCTTAGGATCTCTTGTAGGGCTGGTTTAGTGGTGACAACTACCTTCAGTTTTTGTTTGTTTAGGAAGACCTTTATCTCTCCTTCTTTTCTGAATAACAGACGTGCTGGATAAAGGATTCTTGGCTGCATATTTTTTCTGTTTATCACATTGAAGACTTCCTGCCATTCCTTTCTGGCCTGCCAAGTTACAATAGATAGGTCTGCTGCTGCTGTTAAGTGTCTACCTTTGTATGTTAGGGCCTGTTTATTCATAGCTGCTTTCAGAATTTTCTCTTTATCCTTGTATTTTGCCAGTTTCACTATGATATGTTGTGCAGAAGATCGATTCAAGTTACGTCTGAAGGGAATTCTCTGTGCCTCTTGGATTTCAGTGCCTTCTGCCTTCCCCAGATCAGGGAAGTTCTCAGCTATGATTTGTTCAAGTACACCTTCAGCCCCTTTCTCTCTCTCTTCCTCTTCTGGAATTCTTATTATACAGATATTGTTGCATTTCATTGTATCACTTAGTTCTCTAATTCTCCCCTCATAATCCTGGATTTTTTTATCTTTCTTTTTCTCAGCTTCCTCTTTTTCCATAATTTTATCTTCTAATTCACCGATTTTCTCCTCTGCCTTTTCAATCCGAGCTGTGGTCGCCTCCATTTTATTTTGCACCTCATTTATAGCATTTTTTAGCCCCTCATGACTGTTTCTTAGTCCCTTGATCTCTGTAGCAATAGAGTCTCTGCTGTCCTCTATACTTTTTTCAAGCCCAGTGATTAATTTTATGACTATTATTTTAAATTCATGTTCCATTATATTGGTTAAATCGTTTTTGATCAATTCGTTAGCTGTTGCCACTTCCTGGAGTTTCTTCTGAGGAGAATTCTTCCATTTCATCATTTCAGATAGTCCCTGGAGTGGTGCAGAACTGCAGGGCACTTCCCCTGTGCTATCTGGAGTAACTTGTGTTGGTGAGCAGGGCTGCAGTGACACCTGATGTCTGCCCCCAGCCCACTGCTGGGTCCACAGTCAGACTGGTGTGTACCTTATCTTCCCCTCTCCCAGAGGCAGAACTCACTGTGGAGTGGTGTGGCCCCTGTCTGGGCTACTTGCATATTGCTAGGCTTGTGGTGCTGCTTCTATGGGATCTGGTGTATTAGCCGGGGTGGATCCGCAAGGTGCATGGGGGTAGGAGGGGCAGGCTTAGCTTGCTTTGCCATGGGTGGTCCCCTGTGGAAAGGGCCCTGGAGCACCAGGAGGGAGGCAGGCAGACCCATCAGAGGGATGGATGCACAGAAGCACAGCATTGGGTGTTTGCACAGTGCAAGCAAGTTCTATGATGGGAACTGGTTCCCTTTGGGATTTTGGCTGGGGGATGGGTGAGGGAGATGGCATTGGCCAGCACCTTTGTTCCCCGCCAAGCTGAGCTCTGTCCTCCGGGGCTCAACAACCCTCCCTCCCGTTGTCCTCTATCCCTCCCACTCTCCGAGCAAAGCTATTGACTTATAACATTCCAGATGTTAAGTCCTGCTGGCTGTCAGAACACACTCCGTCTGGCCCCTCCGCTTCTGCAAGCCAGACTCAGGGGCTCTGCCTTGCCGGGTGGGCTGGCTGCCCCTCCACCGCCCCGGCTCCCTCCCTTCAGTCTGTGTAGCACACACCACCTCTCCGCCCTTCCTACCCTCTTCCATGGGCCTCTTGTCTATGCTTGGCTTCTGAGAGTCCATTCTGCTAGTCTTCTGGCGGTTTTCTGGGTTATTTAGGCAGATGTGGGTGGAATCTAAGTGATCAGCAGGACGCGGTGAGCCCAGCGTCCTCCTACACCACCATCTTCTTGATCCTCCAAGAACAGCTTGTTTCTTACACATATGTGAGTTTATACTTAGGTTACTCAGCCTTTCTGTGCCTAAGTTTTGTCATCCACAAATTAAAGATAATAATTGTACCATCTCTTACATACTGTGATTAAGTCAGATGCTACGTATAAAGTGCCTAATAGATATCTGACACATAATAAATGCCCAACAAATATATGCTACTGTCATTAATCCATTCAGCAAATAATGTTCATCTGTCAATCCAAGAAAATGTAAAACCTTGCTGGAGTCCTTAAGGGGTGTTAGAAGAAGTGGCCTGGCACAAAAGATAAAAGCTTCAACTTTGCAGATAGACTGGAGTTTTAAGTCAGGATTCACATTGTGCCAGCAAATCATTTAGCTTCACCCAACCTCAAGTTTGCTTCTGTAAAGTGGACAGCATAACACCCACAACACGGATTTAGTGCCTAGTGTGGGCCACAGGGGAAGGGCTGGGAACAGAAGAGTGAAGGAAACAGCCTCACTCCTTTTGGAGTTCCCCTCTGAACAGAGTAGACAGACAATAAACACATCAATGAGTAATTATGTCACAGAATGCCAGGGAGTGATCAGCATCAAAAAGAAAGATAAAGCAGACTAGGTTTTAGAATGAAGAGTGATAAAGAGTGCTATTAGAGTTTCCTGGGAAGTACCCTTGGGGAGGTGACATTTGAGCACAGACATGAATGAAGTGAAGGAGTGAACCCTGTAATTATTGGGGAAATGGTGTTCCAGGAAAAGTGAACACTAAATGCAAATATCCTGAGACAGGAATATCTTAGGTGTTTTTGAGGCTAGACTTGCTGGAAAACAATGAACAAAGGGGCACATGGCGGGAGAAGAGGTCAGAAAATGAGCCAAGGAGCAGGATTTTATTTTAAGTCTGACCAAGGATAAGAACAGGAAAACAACATGATCTGATTTATGTTTTAGGAGGATGTCTCTGGCTGCTGTGGACAGAGCAGCAGGAAGAAGAGCAGAGCAAGTAGTTTGGACGCTACTGATATAGGTAAAGCAGTTAACACTTTGGCCAACATAACAAATATTCAATCAAAAGGACATTAGAAGAAAAAAAACCCACTTCAAGGCAAACAACATAAAGAATTTCCATATGCCTCCCCTGTCATTTCTTGGTGCTCTTGTCTGAGATGAATGTGGGGCCAAATAAAAGCACTGGTCTGATCCAATTAGGTGTCTCCTAAGGAACATTATATTCAATGTTGAAAAGCGGTAAAAGTCCATCCGTATCTGTATATCAAAATGGTACCAACTTAAAATGACTCTAGTAAATGAAGGAGTTCCTGGGTGGCTCAGTCAGTTGAGCAACCGACTTCGGCTCAAGTCATGATCTCACAGCTCGTGAGTTTGAGCCCCACGTCAGGCTCTGTACTGACAGCTCGGAGCCTGGAGCCTGCTTCAGATTCTGTGTCTCCCTCTCTCTCTGCCCCTAACCCACTTGCATTCTGTCTCTGTCTCTCTCAAAAATAAATAAACATTAAAAAAGAAATTTTTTTAATGAAAAAAATGACTCTAGTAAATGAAGAAAATATCTGAGAATTTCAAAAGTTGTGATTGTTACCAAATTTTAAGCATAAACCAGATTCGTATCTCAGTGGCTGGAATACATGGTAGGTAGTCAGCAATTATCTGTTGAAGAATGAATAAATTTAAAAAATCCCAAACAAACTGCACTGTGGAGACAAGGAGTCTAAAGGAAGATATAAAAACCCCTTGGGGCTGTTTATCTTATAATTAGTATAAGTATAGAATCTCTTCTTGATAGTTTATTTCTAGAATTCAGGAAATCCAAGTGACACAAGTGGGTGTAAGACCAACACTTGGCTATACATCTTTAAAATGAATTTTGATCAGGGCACCTGGGTGGCTCAGTTGGTTAAGAGTCTGACTCTGGATTTTGGCTCAGGTCATGTTATCACAGTTGTGAGATCGAGCCCCATGTCTGACTCCACGCTAGGATTCTCTCTCCCTCTCCTTCTGCTCCCCCCCACCCCATGCATGTGGCGCTCTCTCTCTCTCTCTCTCTCAAATAAATAAATAAATAAATAAATAAAATTAATTCTGATCATAGTTTCCTAGGTGGGTAAAATTATCCAGTAGGAATAGTACCTACAATAGGTACAATAATACCTACAAAAGGTCGATGTCTAGACTATATTAGATGCCCAATAAATATTTCCCAATTTAGTTGAAAAGCATATGAATAGAACTCTGTTTAAAAGGATGCTTACATCCTTTTCCTCAAGTTCCAATAAATTAAACTCCTTTCCAATTCCCTACATACGGAAAAGTCACTGACTTCTGCTTCACTTAAAACCATTTTAGGAATGTGGTAGGAAAATAAAGCAAGGTTACTTATCCACCATGACCACACTTTGTTCATCAGGATTCAATTCCAAAAGGTTAATCTTGAGTATATCAGCAAGCCAAGAGATTCAACAATGTTCGATGGAAAAGCTTACAGGAGTCATACCTATTACTCTTAATTTCAACCATCTATTTCCATCACATAGGAAAGAACAAGGATTGATGAGAGAGCACTTCAGTGGAACTCTTATCCATAAAGTCACTGGCAAGAATGGAAGAGGTCTTTTTAGATACATCGGTCTTTGAAAGACACAGCATTTCACACCTTTTTCATCTGGAACCAGATTAATCCCCTGGGATTAGACAATTGAGGAACTTCTGGACATCAAGGCAGTTCCAATTTACATACCCTTCCTTGACCCCCTGGCTCTGCCCTCCACTGTCACCCATCTGAGGCAAAGAACAGAATGCCTTCCCCAGTCTCCAACCAGTGGAAAATGAAAAAACATCTGACTTTCACCCCATATCATTTTCATCTTTCATCTTAATTATCACCACCAAAAGTACAGAAATCATTATCTTACAATGATGAACGTCCAATTAGCATTTCCCATATAAATTTCATATTATAAAATAGGTCGTAATGGATAATGCAAATTGCTAATGGCCTTTTTTTCCTGGACTGAAAAATTGAGGTGCTTAACAAAATGAAATTAAATCTGAGCTATTTTCAAACAAGTCAAGAACTTTAATTATTTGGATGGTAAAAAAGAAGGAGAGATAAACTAAATTTTTTAAATGGTCATATTTTTAAATAGTTTCTCTTTCCACTACACTGATCAAGCTTTCTCTCTAGAAAGCTCAATGCTTGTCTTGTTGTGCTCAATAGGTTTTAAACTACTGTGAAAATTGTTCATTGTGATTTTTTCATTAGCAGTACTCTTTAGTAAGTTCGAAGCTTATTCCAAATAAACATTCTCTTTGCTCTATGGCATTTTAATTGGTTCCCATCCACCACAGCTCCTCACAAAGACAGATGTTGTTGGTGATACCATCTCCTCTCTAATTAGAACACGTTGATTTGAGCAACAACATTAGAGATTGTGATTTACTAAAGAAGAATCCTAGAACTGTCCAGTCAGATCAAGCTAGCTGAGGTGTTAGCCAGCATTAATAGTGGCTGAACTATTATGTTCGGAAGTCACAACAGACCTAGGTTCAAAGCCACTTACCATCTCTGTCAGTTAATCTCCATGAAGTGTGATGAAGGCAACCTGTGAGAGTTATTGAGGATTAAATGATAGAATACATAAAAGACGCCTAGAACAATGGCTGAAAAATAGTAAGCATTTGATACACAATAGAGAAAAAAGTAACTTCAACTATGACTTTAAAACTTGTAAATGAATTATTATTCATTCAATAAATATGCATTGACCACTCAGTATATACCAGACACTGTTCTACACATGGGATATATCAAAGAACACAGACTTCCTTGGAAAAAGAAACAATAAATAATAAATGTCATAAACAGGTATGTAGTAAGCGCCCCCCAAAGGTAAGAGAATAGAGCTGGATGCAGGAGATGGGAAAAGGGGATTGGGTGGAGACAGAGTTTGCTGGTTGCAATTTTAAGTAGGGTAACCAATATGGATTCTACATTTTGAAGGCAGAACCAAAAAGGTTTACTGAAGGACTGGATGTGGGACATGAGAGAAAGGAGAGGAATTCAGGTTGATTGCAAAGCTTCTGGCCTGAGTAACTGCAAGGATAGAATTGCCGCCCAAAGAGATGGGAAAGACTGGAAGTGGTGCGAATTGTGTGGCGAGTGCCTGTGCATGTATGGATATGGGATGTGAGTGAAAGGAAGGAGTTAAGGATGACTCCAAGCCTTTTGACAAGGATAGAGTTGCTGTCAGTTGGGTGTTGAGTGTCTGTGTGTGCCACACCACCTTCTATCCACCAGTGTCTAGACATGGTGATAGTCTTAATAAAATGTTAGGGAAACATCCAGATCTTTTATTTAGCTTGATGTTTCACTATATTACTTCAGTAGAAGTTCTGGTGTGATAAACCTCCCTTTCTCTATTTTATAACAGAGGAAGGTAAAATGACAGGGTGTGCATACGCATTAAAAAGTCAAATATACACAGCTGTTTATAGGTGCACATGTACTACTAACTGGTTATTGAAAGTAATAAGTACTCAATACACTTTCTTTTCATAAAATAATGACCATATGACACTAAGCAATTAACAAACAGTTAAGAAGGGCCATGAGTGGTGCTGTAAGGAGATAATTTGGCATAGCAAAAGTTATAGCCATGGGGAGTTAGGTTGACCAACCATCCTGGTTTACATGAGATGTTCTCACTGAAAGTCCTGTGACCCATAAAACTCCTCAGTCCCAGGCAACCTAGGACAGTTGGTCATCCCAAGAGAGGATGTTGACTTTAGGACATGTTAAGTTTGGAATGTCTATTTGACATCCAAGTGTAGATGTAAGGGAAAAGAGATGAATATATGCATCTGGAATTTAAGAGTCAAGAGACATAAATTTGGTTGCCAGCATATATATGGTATTTAAGACAATGAGATTGTGTAACACTATGGGATTTTATATTCAGTAGGAAGTATTTACCAATAGAGATTTGTTCAGCACATACTGAATGCCAAGTCCTCAGAATATAGGTAACAGCCACAGCACAACACAAAAGACAGACAAATAACCAATTAAGTACAGTACATTTTGTCATGTACAAGCTCAGTAGTGGTCCCCTCAAGGACAAGATGATTGCACAGGTATTTGAAGGATGAAGAGGAGCTTTCCAGGCAGATGAAGCAATAGAGTGAGAGGGAGTTCAGAGCAGAAAATACAGTATGTGTGATAACACAGGGAAGTTAAACAGCATGACAGGCTTCAGAAAATCTCAAGAAGTTTGCTGGTTCAGGCTCATGAAATGAAAGGATGGAAGTGATAAGAAATGAAGAAAAAAAAACCCCTGATTATCACCAATGGGCAGGCACTTGAATTCCAGCAAAAACGGAAACACAGGGCTTCTTGATCAAACACCATGGGTATATCAAAGGCCCACTATAAGGAACTGCAACACGGTGCTGCTGTTCAGGCTTCATAGCTCGTTAGAAATATAAATGTTGGAAAGTAGTCTTCTCTATTTTTAGTGCCTTCATCTAGTACTGGAAATAACAATAATCATGAAATATTTGGTCAATTTCCTTCATCAGTGTGACATACAAATGGGATAGTGAAGCCCATTTGTGCTAAGTAACATGATGGGTTTATAAGGATTATTATTCTTTTGTAATTCTGTTGACTTTACCATTCCAAGCAATGGTAAAAATCAACCATGTCCAATAGACAAAAAAAAAAAAGTCATAAGACATATTTGTAGCAGAAAGGGCAGCTGGAGGCCCACATGTGTTTTGTCAACCACAGTGTGGGTCACATAAATCTGTAACATTTTAGAACTAAAAGAATTAAATTATGAGTTTGGTGTTTTATTAACTTATTTAGCAACAGAACTCTTTTGTCATATAGAATCCTGAATATAATCTTAATTTATAAATTTACTAAAAGTGTGATGATCCTGTGTGAATCCTGGACTGGGGGAAGGGGAGACAGTTTTTCCTGTTCAACTTCCCTATGGCCATCCTTACCGGCCACTAAGACATATCCCAGAACACTAGAGTTCTACACAATATTTTTAAGATAACTGCTGTAGGGGGGTGCATGGGTGGTACAGTCAGTTAAGCGTCCGACTCTTGACTTCAGCTCAGGTCATGATCTCACAGTTTGAGATAAAGCCCCATGTTGGCCTCTGTGCTGACAGTGTGGAGCCTGTTTGGGATTCTCTCTCTCCCTCCCTCTCTGCTCCTCTCCTGCTCTCTCTCTCTCTCTCTCTCTGAAAATAAAAAAAAATTTTTTTTAAATGTAACTGTTGTAAATAATGGAATCCAATATCTTCATTCTATGGGTGAGACCAAGGGCCAGGAGGAATGGCATTTACCCAAAATCAGAGCTAATCAGCTCTGCATGATATAATTTCCACTGTGAATGCAACAGAATAGCACTATTCCTGGCCCTCTATTACATTCTGCTCATTGCTTAGGATCCTGTGATCATTTTTATACAAATTTTTTAAAAAGTGTATTGAGTACTTACTAGTTCTAATAACCAGTTAGCATTACATGTACACATAGTCCTAGGCAAATCAGGATGGTTGGTCGCTACCTACGATAACACTCTCGAGGTCAGAAACTCACACAGGGCAGAAGATAGGTTATAACAAAACTAATCTAGCACTTACCTGAAAGCCTAGCTTCCAATCTTGAAGATATAATTTTGTTCATTGTAAAAAGAACACGGGTGGTTCAGTCAGTTAAGTGTATGACACTTGATTTCTGCTCAGGTCACAATCTCATAGTTTGTTTTTTTTGTTTTTTTTGTTGTTGTTGTTGTCATTTTTTTAGTTTCTATGATTCCACTTCCTTTATTTTATTTATTTTTGTTTCTAATTTTTTTAAACTGAAGGTTAACTAGTTTCTTAAACAAAATACAGAAAATATAAACAGAAGTAATAAAACAAAATTTATCTATAGCCTTACAACTATCCAAAGCCAATTATTGTTAAGATTCAGACATATTCTTTTCTGTATTTTTATTTTTTTGTCCTTTATTTATTTATTTATTTATTTTATTTTTTTAATATATGAAATATATTGTCAAATTGGTTTCCTTACAACACCCAGTGCTCACCCCAAAAGATGCCCTCTTCAATACCCATCACCTATCCTACCCTCCCTCCCACCCCCCATCAACCCTCAGTTTTTCTCAGTTTTTAAGAGTCTCTTATGCTTTGGCTCTCTCCCACTCTAACCTCTTTTTTTTTTCTTCCCCTCCCCCATGGGTTTCTGTTAAGTTTCTCAGGATCTACGTAGAGTGAAAACATATGATATCTGTCTTTCTCTGTATGGCTTATTTCACTTAGCATCACACTCTCTAGTTCCATCCACGTTGCTACAAAAGGCCATATTTCATTCTTTCTCATTGCCACATAGTACTCCATTGTGTATATAAACCACAATTCCTTTATCCATTCATCACTTGATGGACATTTAGGCTCTTTACACAATTTAGCTGTTGTTGAGAGTGCTGCTATAAACATTGGGGTACAAGTGCCCCTATGCATCAGTATGTATCCCTTGGGTAAAGTCCTAGAAGTGCTACCGTTGGGTCATAGGGTAGGTCTATTTTTAATTTTTTGAGGAACCTCCACACTGTTTTCCAGAGTGGCTGCACCAGTTTGCATTCCCACCAACAGTGCAAGAGGGTTCCCGTTTCTCCACATCCTCGCCAGCATCTATAGTCTCCTGATTTGCTCATTTTGGCCACTCTGACTGGCATGAGGTGATATCTGAATGTGGTTTTGAATTGTATTTCCCTGATGAGGAGCGATGTTGAACATGTTTTTATATGCCTGTTGGCCATCTGGATGTGTTCTTTAGAGAAGTGTCTATTCATGTTTTCTGCCCATTTCTTCCCCGGATTATTTGTTTTTTGGGTATGGAGTTTGGTGAGCTCTTTATAGATTTTGGATACTAGCCCTTTGTCCGATATGTCATTTGAAAATATCTTTTCCCATTCTATTGGTTGCCTTTTAGTTTTGTTGGTTGTTTCCTTTCCTGTGCAGAAGCTTTTTCTCTTCATGAGGTACCAATAGTTCATTTTTGCTTTTAATTCCCTTGCCTTTGGGGATGTGTCAAGTAAGAAATTGCTGCAGCTGAGGTCAGAGAGGTTTGTTCCTGCTTTCTCCTCTAGGGTTTTGATGGTTTCCTGTCTCATATTCAGGTCCTTTATCCATTTTGAGTTTATTTCTGTGAATGGTGTAAGAAAGTGGTCTAGTTTCATTCTTCTGCAGGTTGCTGTCCAGTTCTCCCAGCCCCATTTGTTAAAGAGACTGTCTTTTTTCCATTGGATGTTCTTTCCTGCTTTGTCAAAGATTAGTTGGCCATACTTTTGTGGGTCTAGTTCTGGGGTTTCTATTCTATTCCGTTGGTCTATGTGTCTGTTTTTGTGTCAATACCATTCTGTCTTGATGATTACAGCTTTGTAGTAGAGGCTAAAGTCTGGGATTGTGATGCCTCCTGCTTTGGTCTTCTTCTTCAATATTACTTTGGCTATTCGGGGTCTTTTGTGGTTCCATATGAATTTTAGGATTGCTTGTTCTAGCTTCGAGAAGAATGCTGGTGCAATTTTGATTGGGATTGCATTGCATGTGTAGACTGCTTTGGGTAGTATTGACATTTTATTTTTTTTTTTTTCATTTTTATTTTATTTTTTTATTTTTTTTTTATTTTTATTTTTATTTTTTTTATTTTTTAATATATGAAATTTTCTGTCAAATTGGTTTCCATACAACACCCAGTGCTCATCCCAAAAGGTGCCCTCCTCAATACCCATCACCCACCCTGCCCTCCCTCCCCCCCTGCCCTCCCTCCCACCCCCCATCAACCCTCAGTTTGTTCTCAGTTTTTAACAGTCTCTAATGCTTTGGCTCTCTCCCACTCTAACCTCTTTTTTTTTTTTTTTTTCCTTCCCCTCCCGCATGGGTTTCTGTTATGTGTCTCAGGATCCACATAAGAGTGAAACCATATGGTATCTGTCTTTCTCTGTATGGCTTATTTCACTTAGCATCACACTCTCCAGTTCCATCCATGTTGCTACAAAAGGCCATATTTCATTTTTTCTCATTGCCACGTAGTATTCCATTGTGTATATAAACCACAATTTCTTTACCCATTCATCAGTTGATGGACATTTAGGCTCTTTCCATAATTTGGCTATTGTTGAGAGTGCCGCTATAAACATTGGGGTACAGGTGCCCCTATGCATCAGTACTCCTGTATCCCTTGGATAAATTCCTAGCAGTGCTATTGCTGGGTCATAAGGTAGGTCTATTTTTAATTTTCTGAGGAACCTCCACACTGCTTTCCAGAGCGGCTGCACCAATTTGCATTCCCACCAACAGTGCAAGAGGGTTCCTGTTTCTCCACATCCTCTCCAGCGTCTATAGTCTCCTGATTTCTTCATTTTGGCCACTCTGACTGGCGTGAGGTGGTATCTGAGTGTGGTTTTGATTTGTATTTCCCTGATAAGGAGCGACGTTGAACATCTTTTCATGTGCCTGTTGGCCATCCGGATGTCTTCTTTAGAGAAGTGTCTATTCATGTTTTCTGCCCATTTCTTCACTGGGTTATTTGTTTTTCGGGTGTGGAGTTTGATGAGCTCTTTATAGATTTTGGATACTAGCCCTTTGTCCGATGTGTCATTTGCAAATATCTTTTCCCATTCCGTTGGTTGCCTTTTAGTTTTGTTGGTTGTTTCCTTTGCTGTGCAGAAGCTTTTTATCTTCATAAGGTCCCAGTAATTCACTTTTGCTTTTAATTCCCTTGCCTTTGGGGATGTGCCGAGTAAGAGGTTGCTACGGCTGAGGTCAGAGAGGTCTTTTCCTGCTTTCTCCTCTAAGGTTTTGATGGTTTCCTGTCTCACATTCAGGTCCTTTATCCATTTTGAGTTTATTTTTGTGAATGGTGTGAGAAAGTGGTCTAGTTTCAACCTTCTGCATGTTGCTGTCCAGCTCTCCCAGCACCATTTGTTAAAGAGACTGTCTTTTTTCCATTGGATGTTCTTTCCTGCTTTGTCAAAGATGAGTTGGCCATACGTTTGTGGGTCTAGTTCTGGGGTTTCTATTCTATTCCATTGGTCTATGTGTCTGTTTTTATGCCAATACCATGCTGTCTTGATGATGACAGCTTTGTAGTAGAGGCTAAAGTCTGGGATTGTGATGCCTCCTGCTTTGGTCTTCTTCTTCAATATTACTTTGGCTATTCGGGGCCTTTTGTGGTTCCATATGAATTTTAGGATTGCTTGTTCCAGTTTCGAGAAGAATGCTGGTGCAATTTTGATTGGGATTGCATTGAATGTGTAGATAGCTTTGGGTAGTATTGACATTTTGACAATATTTATTCTTCCAATCCATGAGCAGGGAATGTCTTTCCATTTCTTTATATCTTCTTCAATTACCTGCATAAGCTTTCTATAGTTTTCAGCGTACAGATCTTGTACATCTTTGGTTAGATTTATTCCTAGGTATTTTATGCTTCTTGGTGCAATTGTGAATGAGATCAGTTTCTTTATTTGTCTTTCTGTTGCTTCATTATTGGTGTATAAGAATGCAACTGATTTCTGTACACTGATTTTGTATCCTGCAACTTTGCTGAATTCATGTATCAGTTCTAGCAGACTTTTGGTGGAGTCCATCGGATTTTCCATGTATAATATCATGTCATCTGCAAAAAGTGAAAGCTTGACTTCATCTTTGCCAATTTGGATGCCTTTGATTTCCTTTTGTTGTCTGACTGCTGATGCTAGAACTTCCAACACTATGTTAAACAACAGCAGTGAGAGTGGACATCCCTGTCGTGTTCCTGACCTCAGGGGGAAAGCTCTCAGTTTTTCCCCATTGAGGATGATATTAGCTGTGGGCTTTTCATAAATGGCTTTTATGATGTTTAAGCATGTTCCTTCTATCCCAACTTTCTTGAGGGTTTTTATTAAGAAAGGATGCTGAATTTTGTCAAATGCTTTTTCTGCATCGATTGACAGGATCATATGGTTCTTATCTTTTCTTTTGTTAATGTGATGTATCACGTTAATTGATTTGTGAATGTTGAACCAGCCCTGCATCCCAGGAATGAATCCCACTTGATCATGGTGAATAATTCTTTTTATAAGCTGTTGAATTTGATTTGCTAGTATCTTATTAAGAATTTTTGCATCCATATTCATCAGGGATATTGGCCTGTAGTTCTCTTTTTTTACTGGATCTCTGTCTGGTTTAGGAATCAAAGTAATACTGGCTTCATAGAATGAGTCTGGAAGTTTTCCTTCCCTTCCTATTTTTTGGAATAGCTTGAGAAGGATAGGTATTATCTCTGCTTTAAATGTCTGGTAGAATTCGCCAGGGAAGCCATCTGGTCCTGGACTCTTCTTTGTTGGGAGATTTTTGTTAAGTGATTCAATTTCTTCACAGGTTATGGGTCTGTTCAAGCTTTCTATTCCCTCCTGATTGAGTTTTGGAAGTGTGTGGGTGTTTAGGAATTTGTCCATTTCTTCCAGGTTGTCCAGTTTATTGGCATATAATTTTTCATAGTATTCCCTGATAATTGCTTGTGTTTCTGAGGGATTGGTTGTAATGATTCCATTTTCATTCATGATCTTTATCTATTTGGATCATCTCCCTTTTCTTTTTGAGAAGCCTGGCTAGAGGTTTATCAATTTTGTTTATTTTTTCAAAAAACCAACTCTTGGTTTCATTGATCTGCTCTACAGTTTTTGTAGATTCTATATTGTTTATTTCTGCTCTGATCTTTATTATTTCTCTTCTTCCGCTGGATCTGGGGTGTCTTTGCTGCTCTGCTTCTATTTCCTTTAGATGTGCTGTTAGATTTTGTATTTGGGATTTTTCTTGTTTCTTGAGATAGGCCTGGATTGCAATGTATTTTCCTCTCGGGACTGCCTTCGCTGCATCCCAAAGCATTTGGATTACTGTATTTTCATTTTCATTTGTTTCCATATATTTTTTAATTTCTTCTCTAATTGCCTAGTTGACCCATTCATTCTTTAGTAGGGTGTTCTTTAACCTCCATCCTTTTGGAGGCTTTCCAGACTTTTTCCTGTGGTTGATTTCAAGCTTCATAGCATTGTGGTCTGAAAGTATGCATGGTATGATCTCAATTCTTGTATACTTATGAAGGGCTGTTTTGTGACCCAGTATGTGATCTATCTTGGAGAATGTTCCATGTGTACTCAAGAAGAAACTACATTCTGTTGCTTTGGGATGTAGAGTTCTAAATATATCTGTCAAGTCCATCTGATCCAATGTATCATTCAGGGCCCTTATTTCTTTATTGATTCTTTGTCTAGGTGATCTATCTATTGTTGTAAGTGGGGTATTAAAGTCCCCTGCAATTACCACATTCTTGTCAATAAGGTTGCTTATGTTTGTGATTGTTTTATATATTTGGGGGCTCCCATATTTGGCACATAGACATTTATAATTGTTAGCTCTTCCTGATGGATAGACCCTGTAATTGTTATACAATGTCCTTCTTCATCTCTTGTTACAGCCTTTAATTTAAAGTCTAGTTTGTCTGATATAAGAATGGCTACTCCAGCTTTCTTTTGATTTCCAGCAGCATGATAGATAGTTCTCCATTCCCTCACTTTCCATCTGAAGGTGTCCTCAGGTCTAAAATGAGTCTCTTGTAGACAGAAAATCGCTGGGTCTTGTTTTTTTATCCATTCTGATACCCTATGTCTTTTGGTTGGCGCATTTAGTCCATTTACAGTCAGTGTTATTATAGAAAGATATGGGTTTAGAGTCATCGTTATGTCTGTAGGTTTCATGCTTGTAGTGATGTCTCTGATACTTTGTCTCACAGGATCCCCCTTAGGATCTCTTGTAGGGCTGGTTTAGTGGTGATGAATTCCTTCAGTTTTTGTTTGGGAAGATCTTTATCTCTTCTTCTATTCTAAATGACAGATTTGCTGGATAGAGGATTCTCAGCTGCATATTTTTTCTGTTCATCACATTGAAGATTTCCTGCCATTCCTTTCTGGCCTGCCAAGTTTCAGTAGAGAGATTGGTCACGAGTCTTATAGGTCTCCCTTTATATGTTAGAGCACGTTTATCTCTAGCTGCTTTCAGAATTTTTTCTTTATCCTTGTATTTTGCCAGTTTCACTATGGTATGTCGTGCAGAAGATCGATTCAAGTTACGTCTGAAGGGAGTTCTCTGTGCCTCTTGGATTTCAATGCCTTTTTCCTTCCCCAGATCCGGGAAGTTCTCCGCTATGATTTCTTCAAGTACACCTTCAGCACCTTTCCCTCTCTCTTCCTCCTCTGGAATACCAATTATGCGTAGATTATTTCTCTTTAGTGCATCGCTTAGTTCTCTAATTTTCCCCTCGTGCTCCTGGATTTTTTTATCTTTTTCTCAGCTTCCTCTTTTTCCATAATTTTATCTTCTAGTTCATCTATCTTTCCTCTGCCTCTTCAATCCGAGCTGTGGTCGTCTCCATTTTATTTTGCAGCTCAATAATAGCATTTTTTAGCTCCTCCTGGCTCTTCCTTAGTCCCTTGATCTCTGTAGCAATAGATTCTCTGCTGTTCTTTATACTGTTTTCAAGCCCAGCGATTAATCTTATGACTATTATTCTAAATTCACTTTCTGTTATACTGTTTAAATCATTTTTTATCAGTTCGTTAGCTGTTGTTATTTCCTGGAGGTTTTTTTGAGGGGAATTCTTCTGTTTCGTCATTGTGGATAGTCCTTGGAGTGGTGCAGAACTATGGGGGCACTCCCCTGTGCTGTCTTGAATAACTTGCGAGAGTGGGCGGGGCCGTAGTCAGACCTGATGTCTGCCCCCTGCCCACTGCTGGGGCCACAGTCAGACTGGTGTGTACCTTCTCTTCCCCTTTCCTAGGGGCGGGATTCACTGTGGGGTGGCGTGGCCCGTCTGGGCTACTTGCACACTGCCAGGGTTATGGTGCTGGGGATCTGGTTTATTAGATGCAGTGGATCCGCAAGGTGCACAGGGGCAGGAGGGGCAGGCTCAGCTCGCTTTTCCTTTGGAGATCTGCTTCAGGAGGGGCCCTGTGGCACCAGGAGGGAGTCAGACCTGCCGCCAGAGGGATGGATCCGAGGAAGCACAGCGTTGGGTGTTTGTGCGGTGCAAGCAAGTTCCCTGGCAGGAACTGGTTCCCTTTGGGATTTTGGCCGGGGAATGGGTGAGGGAGATGGCGCTGGCGAGCACCTTTGTTCCCCACCAAGCTGCGCTCTGTCGTCTGGGGCTCAACAACTCTCCCTCCTGTTGTCCTCCAGCCTTTCCGTTCTCCCAGCAGAGCTGTTAGCTTGTAACCTTCCAGATGTCAAGTCCTGCTTGCTGTCAGAACACACTCCTTCTGGCCCCTCCGCTTTTGCAAGCCAGATTTGGGGCTCTGCTTTGCCACCGGGCTGCCCCTCTGCCTCGGCTCCCTCCCGCCAGTCCGTGTAGTGTGCACCGCCTCTCTGCCCTTCCTACCCTCTTCTGTGGGCCTCTCGTCTATGCTTGGCTCTGGAGAATCCATTCTGCTAGTCTTCTGGTGGTTTTCTGGGTTATTTAGGCAGGTGTGGGTAGAATCTAAATGAGCCGCAGGACAAGGTGAGCCCAGCGTCCTCCTACGCCACCATCTTCTGCCCCCCCCACAATCTCATAGTCTGTGAGATCGAGCCCCGCATTGTTCAATCAAAGCACAGAGCCTACTTGGGATTCTCCTCTCCTCTCTCTCTTCCCCTCCCCCCACTCGTGCTCGCTCACTCTCTCAAAATAAACAGACATTTTAAAAAATAAAGAAAAATAAAAGAAATACTGGTATGAATTATAATTGATAGACAGTAGTCTCTTCTGATTCTTATTAACAATAGCTTCTGAGAACTTACCTTCTGCCATGCATAAAATAAGCACATTACAAGAATTTCTCATTGAATCCTCATGAGATAAGTTCTATTTTTATTTCCCAAAGTAGCCCGGCTTGGATTAGAACTTAGGTCTGCCATCCTCCTAAATCCTTCCTCTTCATCATTACACCATACTGTCTCATGCGTTCTCTCTCTACCAAGCAGATAGTCCAATCATCAATAAATAAGAATTAAATATATTAAATATCCTCTCCCAAGTTTGAGAAATGTCTTTTGACAGATTCAAATACAGAATATAACTCCAGAGTATGATTCTCCAAGCTACCAAATCTAGGTCTAGATCAGCCAATATCAATTTAGCTTTGCTTTATAAAAGAATCGAAGCAGGGCTCTTTATAGCCTATAAATCCAATTGGTATTTGTTTTAAAAGCCCAAAAGATTATATGGGATAGCACCAAAGTTTTACTACCCACAGAAACAAATAACTACAGACTTTCCAGACATGGAACAAAAAAGCAAAAAGACAACTAAGAGTGTATGTAATGGATCCTCCAATCTCACTCATTACGAGGTCTTAATGGTGACTGGCAAGTCTCTGCATTTATGGAGGCAAAAGGTAACCAAGGAGACCCCTTTTGAGTTTCTGACAGCCAAGGATCCAGTATCTAAAATGCAATCTGTATAGGAATCAATAAAATATAACCATCACAAAACTGAATAGAGACCATCTGCAGTGGCAGAAATCAACACTGAGCCTAGGGCTCAGTTGAGGCTCTCTGCTACTACCAGGGCTTTAGCTGCAGATAAACACATAGAGAAGACAACCATGATAAGCAATCAAAATAAATTAAAAAGGAAATTACGGAGAATCCATTCATGTAACAAATACACGGGAGCCCACATATTATGATACAAAGATACACAGACCTTGATACCAAACAGACCCAAGATCTCATCCTGGCCCTTCCAGTTAGTAATAATTATTACAATTGTTACTATGGCTAGCATTTACTGTTTAGTGTGTGCCAAGCAATATAATAAATATTTGACTGACATTCTCAAAAAGGACATGTAGGTAATAAGTGATTCTAATCCCGGTCTGTCTGACTTTAAAATCTATTCTTCATAACAAAAGCTCCTTGTTACAGAAGACTGGGATCTCCTGGCACTTCCAGAGAAATAGATTCCTTCCTCTCTACCCTTCACATACAGCCCTTTCTTCTCTCTGACGTACTTACTAAATGCGGGAATTCAGGGAATTGCTATGGAGCCTCAAGTGATTCATCTTCAGTGTATATAAAAGTCCTTGTCTCACTGGTTGCCTCATTGGGTTGTTGAGAGAATTACATGAAATCATGGTCCCATACAGGGATTATCTCATGGAAGGATTTTTAATAAGTGTTAATTCCCACTGTGTATAGTTACAATAGGTAGTAATATGAAACTCAAGAATTATAAAGCCCAGCCTATGCCCTTAAAATGTTTACAATCAATTTCATTGCTCTTCATAATGGGGAGGAGAGTCTAACCTTACTAGCCATGCCTTGACATCCACATTAGGACAAAATTCTGGGATAAATGATGTACTGATTTGACCCACTACGACATTTCATTTAAGTTTTTAGCTTATACAAAACCCTCCTTTGATGTGTTTCTAACCTCTGAAGAAAAAGACCTTCCAAAATGCTGCCCTAAGACTTAGTCTCAACCAGTGGAAATGTACCCATCTTTCTGGCAGCACCATCAATCCTGCCAAGCATCCTCCTGGAATAAAACGGATCTTGCTTGTGCTTTTTAAAATGCTTATAGCAGGAGTTCTGAAATGCAGTGTGTCCCCATTCTTGTGAACAGAGAATCACAACCAATTTGTTATGGGTGAAATGCCAAAATCATCAATATGTTTTTTTTCATGAATTTGAACATGACTGTAACAGTTAAAATATTATCACTCTTTTTTTTTAAATTTTTTAATGTTTTATTTATTTCTGAGACAGAGAGAGACAGAGCATGAGCAGGAGAGGGGCAGAGAGAGAGGGAGACACAGGATCCAAAGCAGGCTCCAGGTTCTGAGCTGTCCGCACAGAGCCTGACTCAGGGCTCGAACTCACGAAACATGAGATCATGACCTGAGCTGTATCAGACACTTAACCGATTGAGCCACCCAAACGCCCCAAATTATTTTTACCCTTATTGCTAGCTTTCTGATATATTTTGCTGAGTGAGAAAATGGTGAAACTATGATCTGCCCACTAGAAATGTTTACATAAGGGTCATCCAATGTAAATTTCATGCCAGAAAATTAGATTGAGAATTACTCATCAACTATTGGGTCAGCAGCTTTGAGGGGGGTGGGGAGGGCAAGTAAAAGGTAAGGGATTTTTACCCTGAACCAGGAAGGAAGGAAGGAAGGAAGGAAGGAAGGAAGGAAGGAAGGAAGGAAGGAAGGGAAGAAGGGAGGGAGGGAGGGAGGGAGGAAGGAAGGAGTTAGGAATGAGGGAGGGAAGGAAGGAGGAAGGAAGGAAGGAAGGAAGGAAGGAAGGAAGGAAGGAAGGAAGGAAGAAAGATCTATCATTTTATCATTTGCTCTTCTAAAACATTAATTTAAATGATCACATAATTACTCAATTAGCTACATATCCAGCTTACAGATTCTCTGTTTCAAATACTCTCACATCATCTTTCCTTCTTTTTTTTTTTTAATGTTTATTTATTTGGGGGGGGGGGTAGGGAACAGAACACAAGCAGAGGAGGGGCAGAGAGAGAGAGAGACACAGAATCTGAAACAGGCTCCAGGCTCCAAACTGTCAGCACACAGCCCGAAGCCGGGCTTGAACCCAGGGACCGTGAGATTGTGACCTGAGCAGAAGTCAGACATTTAACTGACTGAGCCACAGGGGCTGTGGAGGTTAGGGCTGTCTGCGTGCTGTGGCAGGTGGTGGTTGGTAAGAGAGGAGCACATACACCATGCTGCCAAGTTTCAAGCAGAGAGGGACTTCTTCCAATTGAGGTTATCAAGGAAGGCCTTGTGGAGAACATGGCATGCCAGCTTGGCCTGGAAGGATGAGTAATTCGGACATATGGAGGAAGACCAGAAAAAGGACACCGCAGGCAGAAGAAACATCATGAATAAAAGCAAAGTAACAGGAATGCAAGACGTACGTTCTGGAAACACAAGGAATTCAATCTGCCTAAAGGACTGAGACAGAAATAAGGTTGGAAAGAAAGGTGCAAGTCAGATTGCGGAAAATTTTAACTTCAAACAAGCTAAGGGATTTAGACTTTAATTAGCATGGACATTCACAAGGAGCCTAGGAGTGCTTCTTAAGGGAAAGTAATCTTTGTGAGTAAGGCATAGGTCCCAGCACAGGGTGATAGTTTAACAAATTTCTATTACTATTATCACAGAAAAATCAATAACTCTACAGTGTACTCCATGCTGGAATCATGCCTGCTACCTATCAGCAGACCAAAGAGAAATGATTTCTGGCAACTAGAAATGTAAGTTTAGGGAAAATGTGTTTATTGATGCTTAGTTTAATTTATTGCTGTTTCAAGGGCTTGACAAAGAGGCAGGCTCAGAAGAAAATTGCAAGGGTGGTAACATGGCTCAGATCATTTTAAGGGAATACAGAAATGTGTTGTTCTCTCAAACTACCAAGGCACAACATCAAGTTACTACTGAAGAAGGCACCCACCCCCCCTCCACACACACACACACACCTTCAAGGATTTAGAAATTGAAAGGGATTCATGAAAATCAACCCGGAGGTCACCAAATCAAAGTTCCCCCATAAGCAGTTACTCCCTTTTTCACATTGCAGCTAGTTAAACAGAAATCCTCACACAGTAAAAACTGTAGAACTCCAAGATTTCATAAAACACTATAATTACATGTGACTCTCACTTTGGCTTCTGGTTAGATCAACCAGACCCCTTTCGGCCGCAAATGACAGAAACTCAACTCAAATGGCTTACTACACAGAAAGCAATTAATTCACATGGCTTTAAAGCCTAGGACTTTAGATACTGACGTTTCCAGGTACTGAAACAGTATCACAAACCACTTTTGCCATCACTCGGCTCTCCTTTCCCTCAAGTTGCCTTCATTCGGTTCTTAAGGAGATAAGAATTACCACACAGTTCCAACTTATATTATCTTTATTACTTATGATTCCCCCAAATTAAAATACCCTAGCTCTCACCTTATCTGAGCATCCCCACCCTCCTTTGTAAAATAAAGGCATCATACTGAGTTTCATGCTTTAAACATGTGACCACTCCTTGACTCAATCTCTATGGTCAGTCAGAAAGAATCCAGCCTGCCCAGCTTTATTATTTTTTTAAATTTCTTCTAACATTTAGTTTATTTTTGAGAGAGAGAGAGAGAGAGAGAGAGAGAGAGAGAGAGAGCAGGGGAGGGGCAGAGAAAGAGGGAGGCAAAGAATCCAAAGCAGGCTCCAAGCCCTGAGCTGTCAGTACAGAGCCTGACACAGGGTTCAAACTCACAAACCACAAGATCAGGAACTGAGCTGAATTCGGAAGCTTAACCAACTCAGCCACCCAGGTTCCCCCCAGCTTTGTTATTAAAGACAATGCCCTAGGAACAGGGTACCATACAAACCCTGCAATCTCAGAAACTTAGCATAAAAGAAGTTTACTTTGCGATCAAGCATGATTCAGAATGGATGTTCCTTGTAGGCTAAGGGGAGCTCAGCTCCGTGCAGTTATTCAAGGTCTGTGTATGTACTTCATACATACTAGGAAAGCCAAAAAGATTCTGAGCAGGGAAAGGAAATGGCATAGTTGATGTCTTTGTCTTTGTCTTTTACAAACAAGGAAAGGGACATAAAGGTACAATGTAAGTCCACTACTATCTGGTTCAAAGGATCAGAGTTCTAGGCCCAGAATAGCAACTTGCTCACTATGTGAGCTGCAGTACCTCTCCACAGCTTATCTGAGAGTCACCACACTCATTTGTAAAATTAAAGCCCTGTCACTCCCCTGCCCCAAGTCTTGACTTTTTAAATATCTATACAGTGTATAGATATAAGGTGTCCCTTATAAAAATTAATTTCTCTCTCCAAAATACAGATAATTGAGACTCACTCTGACACAGCGGGATCAAAGCAGGTGAAAAGGCTGTGTCAGTCTGATCCCAGACTCTGTGGATGTCGAAAACAGAGATGATGCTATTCTCACAAGATAGAAATAATGTTCCCTCCGCCCACATCTTGACATATGGATGTGGATGGGTATGGTGTTTGGATGAGAGAGTGAGAAGTTATTGTAATTTTAAAGCTTATATAATCTTATGAAAGCCTTGTTCTCTGAGTCAAGCTTATAAGGAAATTATACCAGTAAGACCTCCTAAGATTCTATCTGCCAAAAAGTCTCTTATTTATCTCATGACTTAAATGGATTATAATTACTGGTAAGAAGAAGAAGGGCTCCTGGTGCTTGAAACACCTAGAATCTAAGCCAGTAGATTCTACTACCTAGCACAGATTAAGCATCAATAAGTGTTCAAGGAAGGAAGGTGGGTGGGAGCAGGGAAGGGAGGCAAGGGAGGAGTAAAATGGAAGGGGGGAGGGGTAAGAAAGGGGTAGGAGAAAGAGAGGAAGGGAAAAGGAGAGAAAGGAAGGTAAGTTTGAGGTTTTATAATGGTTGGAGAGGCTTGTTTCAGTGCTTATCACACACAGACACTCACACACACAAAAACACACATACATGCACACCAATACTCAATTGCCCTTTGGTATAATCCTAAAACATTCCCTTGTGCCCGAGCAAACTGCTTTTAGCAACCTTCCCCATCCGGGATGAGAGGGCATTGTTGTAGGAAATAAAAAGGCCCATTAAATACAATCTTGTCTGCCAGCACCCATTCCAAGAGGACATTCCCATGTGTGTTTACCATGAAGACCAATCAGTAGGGAAACACTTTGTTTACAATAACCATCCTTGTTAACACTTAAATATCAGTCAAAGGAGGTTAAATGCCACAACAAACCACCCCAAAACTTTACCAAGAGGAATTCTATCATGTCCAGCATAGGTTAACTGTGGGGGAATAGGTCATTTGCTGACTACCTTGAACCCTTCCACCTTGAACCTGCACAGCCTCCTAGGTCCTCAGAATTTTTCCAAGGAAATCCTTCAGCTATAAATTGGGGACAAAGAATGGAGAATCACGTGCAAGAGGTGGACGAAACCTAGAACTGCCTACAATCTGCCCACATTCCACTGGAAGCACTCAGTCACATGACCCTACTTCACAGCAAGGAAGTCTGGGAATGGAATCTACCCCTGCTCCAGAGAAGGAAAATGATTTCACAAACAACGAGTCAGTCTCTAACACAAATTACACATTTCTCCCTACTTTTTCACCACCAATTCCTGATGTGTCAGCACTTCCAGGGCTAACAACATTTTTATAATCTTCATGCTGGCTAAAGTCACCCAAAGAAGATTTACTGACTAGGAATAGAGGTTAAGGCAGCACCTCCATCATCCAGGTCCCAATTCAATAGAACTATTAGGAAAAACCGAAAAGAAAAGAAAATCTGGGGGTTGCCGAGGTGAGCATCCAATGCCGACCAACCAATACATCCTGATCTCAGATCCCTTCTCCAGCCACAGTCTGGGGGGGCACTCCAGAAGGACGAGCAACCTCATACGAGCAGCTGAGAAAGAAAACCCATTCACAGACGAAATCGCCTTGAATTCTGCTGCACAAGTCATATTATATCTTTTCTGGTCAACCTGTTAAATCTCTTCTTTAGATTTAAGATAGTAAGGCCATGTTCATCAACTTTGTTTCTGGTAACTACAAATGCTGGTAACCTGCACCATCAGGAGTGGTGAGAAGCTCGTGCTCCTTAGGAACCTTAGCCTGGAAAGCAGAGCCTGAAGCAAAGGCTTATATGATCCTACTGTATCTGGAGTTCAAACACATGCAACAGAGGTGAGGGATGAGGGAAGTGAAAACAAGGAAGGAGGGTAAAAGCTGACTGAAACTGGCCATTGCTGAGTACAACTAATTGCTCTATCTTACAGAATCAACATTCAAAAAGCTGCATTATAAGCTGAGTCTCAAGACTCCCCATCCATGGGGGGAAAGGTGGCAGAGTTTACTCACTGGCTTCCTTCTCCCACTGGAAAAGACATGCCTGCTAGACATTAACTTCCAGCACGCTTTCAGATTACACATGCATGTGAACTGATTAGGGTCACATGGCACCATATATCACGTTGCACCTCAACATCAACAGGGAAGCCCTGGGGTGGAAGACAAGAGGTGTGTCATGTGGGCATGAGGAGAGGTGCTTCCCATGATGCTTGCATAAAGTCAGTCAGGGGTCACCTCGCTGGTGGCTGCAGCATTGAGACCAAGAGGATCTGAAATGGTGTGTGACACAAGATTCCTCAAGAGACCCACAGGCCAGAATGGGTCCTCCCAGGTAACATTCTGTAAGTCTAGTACTAACAATTAATAATCAGAATTCAGCTTACCGCAGGTTAAATATTCATGGAGCTCTTACCTGCATGGAGAAAGCAATGAAGGGAATGCTGAGTGAGCAAGAGTCAGAGCCAGGAAGACTCTCTGTCTATCTTTGGATGCATCTATAAGCCCCTGTGGAGATACGAAAGGACTATTTATTTCATCCTTCACAACGCTTAGCTGGCTCCTTCCTGACGTTTCTGCTTGGGCGTGAATCCAATTGTCCTACCTTTGCTACAACATCCAGTCCATTTTACTTGTAAGGGTTCTTTGTAGAAAACCTCAAGTTACAAAGGAAAAAAAAAAACACTCTTGAACTAGCTCAAGTCCAAGAGTAGTTTGAGGTAAATATTCACATCTCATGGGTACTCAAGAAAAGCTGAGCAAACGTATCTCAACAACAGCAGAAACTGAAGCAACTCCAGGGAGCTACTCTCCCTGTCATTCCCTTAGCTTCCTGCTTCCTTCCTTTTCTGGAATCATCTCACTTTTCACTTTTGTCCCAACCACATTCCCTGAGTTCCATTCTCTCAATTTTTGGTAGGTATATATCCCCGTAATGACTATCCCAACCCAAATATTATGTGACCTTTAAGTACAAATGCTACTAGTAAGTCTCCTCCGGTCCTAATTTCCAGAGAGGAAATCTTTATTGTTTTAAAAGTCATTCCATAAATACCATGGGTCACTGGCTATGTTTTAGATCTCCTTAGTTTCCCCCAAGAGTTTCCCAGTCCTGGATGTTTTGACTGTGTCTGTGGGGTGAGGCTCTGAAGCTTCATGTGCATTATTTGGGACTCCAGAGAACCAAATCACTCCCCTTTTCTAAGTTGTAACCAACTGAGGCAAGCACAAAGAATAAAATCAGCATCAAATTAGAGTGCCCACTTAACTACTGGTACATGTAGGCTAGAAATCATGGCTGGGCTTCCCCCCTTCCACCTCTGCTCTGAACTTACCCACCCAATTACAGAAAGAGAGCCTAGAAGAGAGAAAGTAGAGGCCTAAGTAAATGAGGCTCCTACTGGCGAGTTACCAAATGTAGACCACATTGGGAAGTTCTCCAAGAGAGAAGAAAAAGAGAGAGTCTACTTCTGGCACACTCTTGGGAGACCCACCATTAACTTGAAACAATATTATTAGCCATTTGTCCTCCCAAGGAGAAGGCCAAATGAGGAAATAAAGAAGATGTAAAAAGATCCATCTCCAACCCTTCAGAACAAGTAGAAATGCTGGCATACATTCCCTTTCCTACGAGAAGAGTCTGACATGGGGTTGAGAAAAGAGAAGGGATCCCCTCTACTGATTCACCAGGGACTACGGATCAGAGATCCCTGGCTTTGATTCCCATGAGCTTTCAGCACCCAGAAAGAAATAAAAGTCTTGCTTTCCAAAGAAATAGCAGGGCCAGACCCAGAGCAGGAGAGAGGCTGTCCAGTGATAGTTAAAACTGCTATATAATAAGAATCCTATTGTGTTTCTTTTTGCTTCTAAATTGAAATCTGTAAAATGAGGTAGCTGGAATCCAAGTGAATTTCAACACCAAGAGGATATCAATCAGAAGACAGGTAAGCAATCAGCATGGCCAGCTGCGCGTTCCCGAGGGAGGTGTTAAGAGTTGCTGCCTCCCCTGAAGGACGGGCAGATTGAAAGCCATTTCTTTGGAGGGTCAGAAGAGAATCTGATCTCTTGCCTATGTGCCCTGCCTCTGGCATCCTGCAGGCTCTCAGCAAAAGAGCTCAATTCCCTAAACACCCCCCTGGAAAGAAAATTCCTTCTCTACTTATGGTTTGAATGATATGTCTCAGCATTTGCCCAAAGTGGTGATTTCACTAGTTCTAAGTAGGCTTTGACGCACAGAGGGCTCTGCCTGAACAAATCATCCCATGTCCACAGGGAGGTAGGATAAGGAAGTGCACATAGGCAGGGCCAGTATTCTCCTCTCATGTTTTGGGGTGCACTCCAGCACACAAAGGGGCAATAAACACCACAAAATCATATGCTAAAAAGACCTACTGTGAGCCTCAGAAAGTGTGAGAAAGATGATGAAGTGATTCATTCATTCTTTTATTTGTTCTTCATTCAACTAATATTTATTACCTGTCTGCTATGTGCCTACAGTTATTACAAAAGTACTGTTAGTCCAAACACGCACCAAAAATCATATATAGACTGAATAATACATTCATCTTGCATATATATGAAGGACTAATTTTTGGAAAGTAGGTATACGGTGGAGAGAAAAGCCAATTCTCATCTCCCACACCTTCTAAACTGCAGTGCTCCAAACCTGAGATGCGTTCTCTAAACAGGCCCATTCCCCGGTTATGTCACCCATTTTCATGGTTTTAAAAGCCACTGCCAAATTTCTATCTCTAACTCAGACCTCCCCACTGAACTTGACCCTAGAATATTCCATTCCCCATCTGACATCTACATGCTTATGTCTATAGGCTACACATGCCCAAGGCGAAGCTTCTGATCTTCCTCCACCAAGTACGCACCTTGCATAGGCTTTCCTATTTAATGAATGGTAACCACATCCTTCAAGGTGCTCATCCCCAAAGCCTGAGACATCTTTATCACTTCTCTCTTTTTTTTTTCAACATATGAAATTTATTGTCAAATTGGTTTCCATACAACACCCAGTGCTCATCCCAACAGGTGCCCTCCTCAATACCCATCCCCCACCCTCCCCTCCCTCCCACCCCCCATCAACCCTCAGTTTGTTCTCAGTTTTTAAGAGTCTCTTATGCTTTGGCTCTCTCCCACTCTAACCTTTTTTTTTTCCTTCCCCTCCCCCATGGGTTTCTGTTAAGTTTCTCAGGATCCACATAAGAGTGAAAACATATGGTATCTGTCTTTCTCTGGATGGCTTATTTCGCTTAGCATCACACTCTCCAGTTCCATCCACGTTGCTACAAAGGGCTATATTTCGTTCTTTCTCATTGCCAGGTAGTACTCCATTGTGTATATAAACCACAATTTCTTTATCCATTCATCAGTTGATGGACATTTAGGCTCTTTCCATAATTTGGCTATTGTTGAGAGTGCTGCTATAAAGATTGGGGTATCACTTCTCTCTTAAGTAACCACGTGTAACCAGTCAGCAAATTCTGCCAGCATCACATTCATTCATTCAAAATACATAGAGAATCTAACAGCTTCTTAGAACTATCACCATCACCATGTCCCTGGACCAAGCCACCTTCAACTCTCATCTGGATTACTGTAACTCTCCCTGGTTCTGCCCTTTTCCTTTGCATCTGTTCTCAAGACAGAGACCAGAGGGATTATTAGCAACATAAATCAGATCAGCTCATTCCTCCATTCCAAACCTTCCAGTGGCTTCCTATTTCACTCAGAAGACAAAAGTTCCTTCCAATAACCCATAAGGTCTTCATGATATGAATTACATCCAGTCACACCCCCACCCAACTCCCACTCATTCACTTTGCTACAGCCACATTGGTCTCTTTGGTCTTCCCTGAAACAGCTAAGCAGACTTCAGGACCTTTGCACTTGATGTTTCCTCTCTCTGGAATACTCTTCTCTAAATTATCAATATGACTCACTTTCTCACTCCCTTCTGATGTGTCACTTTGTATATAAAAACATTCTATACAACTACTGTCCCTCAAGTCTCCTTACTCCCTTACCATGCTTTATTTTTTCTTTTGTGTTATTTTCACCACCTTATATACCAAGGTGCTCCTGGTTATTTTCCTTCACGAAAGCATAAATTTTGTTTCATTCTCTGGCATATTCCAAGCACCTAGCACAGTTCCTGGAATATAGTAATTCCTCAATGAGGAAGATTCACGCACCACTCAATACATGAGTAAATGGTCCTAAAAGCTGGCAACAGAGTTTCTCTTCAGAAGACAACTGACTTTGTTGGCAAAATACCTCGATAAGTCTTTGGGATACAAGGCGAAGCCTCAAGTACATGGATGTAAGTAGGAACCAAGGGAAGAAAAACAAAACCATGAGATATTAAGAGGAATTTGTGGGGTTTTTTTTCTTGAGAGAAACAGAGAGGCAAAAGAAGGTACAGATAAAATAGATAAAGTAGCTATGGAAATAGTGTGGCTAAAAGGACCAACTGAGGCAAGTGAGAAAAAGCTCTTCATGGTGAAAAACAAAACCTATTATAAACAAAAGGTTTATATTCAATATTCTTTTTGAAGGTGTTCTGTTAAACTTCTCATGTTTCCTCAATGCATAAATCTTGTTAAGCTTATTCATTGCTTTATATATGTCTTATGTATGCTGGGCAACATAAGTACCAGTACTTATGAGTACTTAAGAGTCTAGTACTCAGTACTAGACTCTTCCACCCTGGCAGATTGAGGGAACCAGGCAGAAGCTGCAACAATCACAATCTAAAGACCCGTATCTGAGTTCTGGTGTCATCACTTTTTAACTATAAATCCCTGGGCAAGGCTCCAAGCTTCTGTTTCCCCAACTGTACATAACAAACAGTTACACACACTAGTGATACAAATAGAGTCACATCACTTCTAGTAACTTTATTAGCAATAAAGCCAGTATCTCCCTCTGGAAGCTCATTTCCATGAATTATCCAAGAAACTCAAGGGATTTAGAGACCCATAAAAATATTTTTCTTTTTCTTATCCAGGGGTATGGAAAATAGAGTCTGAGCAGTCAACAGATGTGCTTGTGCTTCCTTGCTGGAGCTGGTTCCTTACCAAAGTCGCTGTGGATCCACTGCTGTGATATTTCACTGCTCCAGATTCTAGCACAGTGATTCTTCAAGAGAGGCGAATCTCAGTTCCTTCAGAGCTATGCCCAGCCAACAAAGCCTCAAAGTTGGACTTCTGCTATAGATCTGATGACTAACACTATGGAGTTCTCCTAGACAGCCACTTCCCAGGGAACCATTTAGCTCTAGAGTACTGGATTACTCTTGGTTCTTGATCCTCTGCCTCTCAGATCCAAACCCACGTCTGCACCTTCTTTCCAAACTAGGGGAAACAGACTGCTTTTCTTTGATGACCTCAAAACTACAAAAGTCTAATCATAGCTTCTGCCTTCAGAATACGAGCCTACTTGCATACCCTTTTAAGAGTAGCTAGCCAGGGACTTGAGAAGGACATACTCGACCATTCAAAGAAAAGCTAGTCTCAGTGGCTCTAAACACATTTACCCTTCAAAGGGGATGCCATGTTAAGGTAACCACACCACTCTCCTGAATGAGGGGGATCAGCCTGAGATGATTCCAAGGTGATTTCCTGGCACCCATAGAAAAAATAATCTCACACTGCTGTATGTCCAACTTTGTAACTAGAAGGATCATATGTGATCATGTGAAAGTGCTCCCTTAAGCATGGTGCACTATACTGACGTTATCATAGTCATAAAGATGACCGAATTCTAGCAGTGTAAAAAACATATGCCACAAAGCAAAGCAGACTAGAAGAAGAATCCAGTTCTGCCACTTAATATCTGTGCAACTTCGTGCAAGTCACTTAACCTCTCTGAGCATTCACTTGTAAGATGAGAAAATTATAATAATATTATAATATTAGTGATATTAATATGGTATATTAATAATACAATATCAATAATTATCTCTTGGAGCTATAAGGAATATTTATGAAATGCCAAACAGGCAAAATATCTACATTAGCTCCAGGCACAGAGTAGTAAGTGCTCAATAAGTTGTAACTATCATCATTTTTATATATAGCTCTAAATCTAGCAAATGTTTATTGACTACAAAGTATAATGAAACACACATATGTATTATTTCATTTAACACTTACCTGTGTGGTCACTACTCTACTGCCCATTTTGCAGATAAGGCCATTAAGGCCTAAAGAGAATGGTATGTTGCCAGAATTACACTACTAGAAGCCAGCACAGGGAGTCTTTGCACCCGTGTCCCTGCCAGCCACATAACGAATCACTCCCACCCTCGGTG
This sequence comes from Panthera leo, assembly GCF_018350215.1. Classification (NCBI taxonomy): domain Eukaryota; kingdom Metazoa; phylum Chordata; class Mammalia; order Carnivora; family Felidae; genus Panthera; species Panthera leo. The sequence goes on from NC_056688.1 coordinate 95,482,574, forward strand.
ACTTACAGCAACCAGCACTTATAGTCAGCTGTGATTCTGCTGATAAGCCACCTCAGCTGAGTGGCTTAGCTTCAGGCTGCACATTCTAAGTCTGCTCCATTGTCTTACTCCGGATCCCAGGCTGAAAGGACTGTGGCTACCAGGGCCATGTCCTTCCTGTGAGACATAACCAAAGCACAAAGGGGCAGGCCCAACCACACAAGCACGTTCCAAGCCCATCTCGTCTGCTAACATTCCAAAGCAGGTCACGTGGCTAAGCCCAACATCAGTGTAGAAGGGAAGTATACTACTCTACAGTGCAAAGGAGGGAGACTATCTTCAGAACAATAATTCAAACAATCACACCAGATCTCACCACCTCCAGAATCTGAGCTCTAACTCAGTCTACCACAATGCCTCTCTACTGCTCTAAAACAGTACCTCTTTAACCAAAAAATCATTATTAAGCCTCTTTTTCAGTATTAACCTGCATGCGATCTTAGGTTCCTTTTACTTATTGCCTATATCACCTGGCTTGGCTCTTTAAAACAGCTGAAACAGCCCAGCTGGAGGGTAAATGAAAAGTTGATAGTCCATCATTCGTCGCTCATAGCAAAATCCAGACTGTGCAGCCCAATAAGCAACCCGCTGGGTCTACAAATTTGCCATGCTTCGCTCTGTTAAAACTTTATTGGGCACAGTATGGTAACTCAATTAATAGTGAGAATGACACTGGCAAGTGCCACTGGCATTGTGACCAATTATTTTTTCCTTAATATCTTTTTTAAATCAAAGCTGACCAAATTCAACAAGAACCATGTTCTTCCACAGGGCGTATTTAGTCTGTCCCTGTCTTCCCCATTAGCTTCCATCACCAGAGTCCCACAACTTTGTCACCAGCTAAAAGCCTCTCTCTTCTCCCAACAACAGTGTACCTTCTCCCCAAAAGACCTAACTGAAAACACAAATCAGGCTGTTTGGAAAGATTTTGTGTTACTGGTAGTTTTTTGTTTTGTTTCCTATAAATCAAAATTTGCTGACTTTATTCTTTTGGCTTACTCACAGTGGTTCTGCAAAGCCAACCTGAATTACCACCTAAAGAAATTCAAGAGGAGGGACTCAAAAACACGAGCATATTCCCTGAAAAACCCATAGGGACCTGTCCTTCCAAGGTGTCCTAGACTCCAGCTGTCCCACCGAACTTGTCATTTTCAGCCCAGAGCTGGAACTTGACTGACTTACAGTAGCCAGCTGGGCTAAAAGTCAAAGGATGCCTAATTTTAATGCATAAGCAATTGGCTTGCCAACCTACCATCTTCAGAAAAGAAAAGCTCTACTATACCCAATGTTCAATCCAGAAAAGTCTCATGATTGGGAGTTATTTCAAGTTATTTCAAGCTTAAGTCCAGATGGGCAGGGGATGGCCCTCTATATTTAACACATATTTATCAGGGTTGAAGAAACCCATGTCATCAGAAAACAGAGAATATATGTACTTAGAGTATCTCCCAGAAAGTAACTTTCCATCTTGTCTCTTGTGATTGGATTCTGAACATTACCAATAGAAGAAAAGCCACCTACATGGATGCTAGTATACTTGCTGAAGCACCGTAGGATCTCCCATCTCGGATCCTTGTATTTCTTTTCCCCACCAAACCAATACATACAGAAAAGGCTCTCCATTGTCTCTAGTCATAGCAGATTGATAATGTCTTCAGGCTAGATTTCCACGTCCTTATGGCTAGCTTTGGGGTTAATGCTGAAGTACACAATTTCTGGGCTCAGCCCAGTCCTAAACTGATGATACGTCAGCTAATAGGTCTCCATAAAAGCTTCATTTAGCTCCATGTGTCCATCGGTCAGACCGTGGTGTGTACACAGAGCCAGGGTCACAAGCAAAAAAACACACTAAATGATGCATCTTGGGTCTGAATTTTCCATCCACAACTTCCCCCAGGAAACAGCTTGTTAGTCTCAGACTGCTGAAGCACATGCATTTTTTTTTTTTTATTCCTTCTGTGGCTTCAACACAGTCTTGTAGTAACTGAATTTCTTTCTGCCTTGGATCCAGTGCTTCAGCAGAGCTCCGGCTCCAAGAGTGATGATCCACTGGAATGAAGAAGCCACTGTTGGTAGAAATGAACATGGGCACTAGCCCATCACTCTTTCCGAACAGGGAATGAATGTACTTGGTCACTTCCACCACCGTTTCCTGAAATTTCTTATCTCCAGTGAGACAAGAGAGTGTTATGAACTCAAATGGAACGCTCATCACTTTTGACACTATGCTGACATGTTAGGAGACCTCGCCAATGACTGTTTATATCAAAGTATGTATAGCAATTCACAGTCAGATGAGCTAGGAGGAAAAGAATTCAATACTGTGCTGGGAACTTCCCTTTCCCCATGCAATCCCCTTCTTCACCTGCACCCCTGCTTACTGAGAATCAGCGCCACCTCGGTCATGTCCCAAAGCAGTGGCATCAGCTCTCAACATAAAACTTTTCCACTTACGCTTACACTTCTAGATTTCCTGCCTCGGCCCTGGAGACACCACCCCCAGCCCGCCCCACAGAGCACTCACTGCTCCTGCATCTGTGGCTCTGGCCAATATTTAAACTGCCAGCCAATTTAGTTGCTTGTCTTATAGTCATCCAGCAAGTGCTAGCCCTGTGGTTTAATAGCACTGGATGACCCTTCTGAGAATGTTTTTACTGTGGGCTAATGAAAAATAGCACTTCATAGGAAGTGAGTAGCCTTCTTCTGAATGGTGATGTTTTAGCTAAGCCAGAAAAGAACTCTCTCATGCAATGCTTCTCAAACTTTTGCATGCCTAAGAATTATCCGAGGGCTTATTAAAACAGGCTGCTTTGTCTCCATCCCCAGAGGTTCTGATTCAGTAATCTAAGGTAGAGTGGAGACTGCATTTCTAACGTGTTCCCAGGGACACTGATGCTGCTGGTTTACTGATTACACTCTCAGAACCACTGCTCCAATTCCTGGCAGTTGGGAAGAAACAGCGCTGGGGAGCCCAAGAGGGCAATCTTGGGACCACCCTCTATCTCCTCTACCAAAACAGGAACTCTCCATTTTACAGATCCGGCTTCATGATGAGCATTTGGGTTAAGGTATCTGCACTAAAAATGGTTGGAAAACCACTTCTCTAGGCAACATCAACATTTGGGATAGTGCAAACTAAAGGCAAAGAAAGAGCATTTTACCCCAAGAAAATCAGAGGCAAGAAAGTGAAAATTTTATTTTCCTTCATTCAGAAAAGCCAAGGATTACTAAATGCTGAAAGGCTGTGCTTGCTTCTGGGGTGAAAGACAAGCCAGACACCTACTCAGGGGCCTCACATCTAGTATAACAAGATAACCATGCAAAAGAAATGAGTGTGGCTAATGCTACAAAGTTCCAATGACAGAGACCTCTTTATAGAAAACAAATAGTTCGCATGTGCTTCACATACCATCCTCCCATCTCCCATTCCAGAAAAGACTTTACTAATTGATCAGAGTACTCCTCCCAGCAGGTCCCAGATTTGAATTCAGAATTCTTCTCAACATGTTACTCTATCACCAAGCCACAAGCAATTGATTGAAGTTAGTGTTCACGTTGAAATCTGAGAGCTATCACTCATTCAAGTTCTAATGGGAATATTGTCACAATTCTATCTATTTAAGTGCTGACAACTGAATTGTCCTCCCAAAATTCATATGTTGAAACCTAATGAGATGGTATTTGGATAAAGCCTTTGGGAGGTGATTAGGTTTTGAAGGGGGAGCCCTCATGAATGGAATCAGTACCCTTATACAAGAGACCCCAGAAAACTCTCTCACCCTTTCTGCCATGTGAGGATACAACAAATCAGGAAGGTGTCTCACCAGGCACTGAATTAGCCAGCGCCTTGATCTTGGAATTCCCAGCCTCCAAGAAATCTATGAGAAATCTCTGAGCCTCTGAGAAATCTATGTTTGCTGTTTGTAAGACACCCAATCCATGTATTTTGTTGGAGTAGCCCAAATGGACTAAGCCTTTAGGTTTATGAAATAATTCATAGAGGAGCTGGCACTTGACAGGGTCTTGCAAGATGAATATAAGAAATCTAAGAGTTGAGGGGAGAAGAGAGGAGCTGGGGATAAGGTATTCCAGTAGCTGAAAAGGGATGAAACTCATTAAGAGGATTAAGAAGTGAAAGTAAGTGGAGCCAGTAATTGTAGACCTTGCGTTCATGGATCTTATATTGGAAAGAGGGAAAAAAAGATTAGAGATGCCTACAAGTGCAGGCAGGATCAAGAAGCAAGTTTTTAAAACCTAACTGGATCATGTTTATGGATATGGATAAGGACATTAGAAAGAGAAGTTTAAAAAAATTTACAAGAAAGGGAACAACATATTGAGCAAGTCCTCAGAGGAAATCTATGATCAGTATTCCCTCCCAGCATTGCCTTGAGGTGATCTGACCACCAGCCCCCAACCCCCACTCTTTAATAGAAGGCTGTGATGGAAACAGGAGTGCACAGCCACAGGAGACATTGTGCCTGAGGGACACGAAGGCTGAATCACAGAAGCATGCCAAGAATGGCATGGGACAGGAGACTAAGGGACTAGTGAAGTCAAGAATAAGAAGTATCTTTTCAGAGCTGGGAGAAAGGCAGTGGTCTGGAGAAATTCTAGAATAAAGACAGACAACATGTTCATTGGGACTTTCACTGGCCCCAAGAAAAGTCTATGTGGGAAGACCATAGAATTTTTAAGGAGCTAAGATGAAACAGAGAAGCACAAAGTCTATTTTAAGATTGTGACCAATCCTTAAAGAAATCATTTGTCCAATCATTGATTTAAGGGCAGGGGGGTGGCAATAATCTTTTTTCTATAGTGAGAAGTAATAATCAAAATGTACCAAGCAGTATGCTAAAAACATTATTTCCAGGGACACCGGGATGGCTCAGTCAGTTGAGCATCCAACTCTTTTTTTTTTTAATGTTTATTTATTTTTGACAGAGAGTGAGAGTGAGCATGAGTGGGGGAAGGGGCAGAGAGAGGGAGTCAGGATGCAAAGTGGGCTCTGTGCTGAGAGCGGAGATCCCAGTATGGGACTCAAACACAAGAACTGTGAGATCATGACCTGAGCTGAAGTTGGACACTTAACTGACTGAGCCACCCAGGCATCCCCAAGCATCCAACTCTTGATGCTCAGGGCAAGTCAGGTCATAATCCTGCTGTCCTGAGCTCAAGCCCCACATCCCTCTGGCTCTGTGCTGACAGTGTGGAGCCTGCTTGGGATTTTCTCTCTCCCTCTCTCTCTGCCCCTCCTCTGCATGCACTCCGTGCCCTCTCTTCTCTCTCTCTCTCAAAATAAATGAATAAATAAGCATTTTTAAAAAAAAAAGCATTCTTTCAGCATGTCCCTAACTTCATCCTTGTAATACCTACAAGGTAGGAACTATTGTTATTTTCATTTTACATATGAGGAAACTTAATATGTTAAAGCACTTGACAGGCCTGTATATGACCAAGCTGGGATTTTAACCCAGACATGTTAGGTCCCAGGGCCCAGGCTTCCATTCTGTCTACTTCTATACACTTTTTTCCAAATCACCTCTGGGTCCACAAAAACATGTTCCTGCTTTTAACTATACAGAGTCTTTTTTTTTTCCCTCCACCTCTTCAAGGCCCATCAGCCTTCTCTCTGGGAAGCCTTTCCAAGCATCCCTGGGCTCAGGCAGTGGTACCCTACTCTGCCTTCCCCCAGGGTCCCATAACACTTCCTACGTACCTCTCAGAGCCTTCACCACATTCTATGACAGTCAGCTGCCTGTGAGTCTACCTGTGCTATCAGCTTGAAGCAAAGCATAAAGGAAAGGCCAAGGGTTTTAAAGTTAGTGAAAACTTGTTCAAATTCCAGTTCTTCCTCTTATAAGCCATAGAAATTGGGCAAATTAATCTCTATGATTTTAATTTAGTTCATTGATAAAATCCAGGTAATTCAATAAGAAACTGTTGTGAAAATTTAAATGCAATAAGATTATGTCAAGACCTGACACACAGTGAATGCATACAATAGGCAGTAGAAATTGATATAACTATTTGTATAACTGTTAAGCGAATGAAAGGCCACTTTATCTTGACCCACCATTGGCTCAGTACTTCTGACAACGTGACTTGGCAACATTTCCTTAATACATAAACTCTGAGGAAAGTATTTACCTTCCTCATTTAAGAAAAAAAAAGTTTTACAAACACATATTTATAAACAATAAGGTATTCCTTTAAATATCTTTCTAATAGTCATCAAAATAGATCCCAAAAGACATTGACTTCCCAACAGTTAGTTTAATTTGAATGACTGTAAGACTTTAAACATAATAAAACTATAATTGCCTTCAAATGGCTGTCAAGTTCTTACTAAATTAGATTCCAACCGCTCTCCTCCAATTTATCTTAATGAGCAAAGTTTTATTGTATTTAAGCCTCAAGTGCAAGAGTAAAGTAAATAGGACACAGAAATCTCAAATCCAAATGTTGTTGGAGAATCATAGCCAAAGGTTTTTTCACATTAATGGTAGGGTAAAAAGGTTTCTAAAGGGGGCTGAAAACAATTGTCTATCTACAGTAAATACATCTGAGGGTATATGTAGAGAAAGACTAGCCTTGTGATTAGACACTCTATATATAGCATAGATATTTTGAAATTTTTCATAACAAAAGCTTTTTTAAAGTTTATTTATTTATTTTGAGAGGAGTAGGGAAACAGGGGCAGAGAGAGAAGGAGAGAGAATGAGAATCCCAAGCAGGCTCTGCACTGTCATTGCAGAACCTGATGCAGGGCTCAAACTCACAAGCCATGAGATCATGACCTGAGCCGAAATCAAGAGTCGGATGCTTAACCAACTGAGACACCCAGGTGCCCCAACAAAATATTTTTTTAAAGCCAAAAATTGGAGTGCCTGGGTGGCTCAGTCAGTTAAGTGTCCAACTTTAGGTCACGTCATGACCTCATGGTTTGTGGATTTGAGCCCCGCATCGGGCTCTGTGCTGACAGCTCAGAGCCTGGAGCCTGCTTTGGATTATGTGTCTCCCTCCTTCTCTGCCCCTCCCCTGCTCACACTGTCTCCCAAAAATGCATAAACATTAAAAAAAAATTTTAAGCCAAAAATATCATCATCATCACTATCATTATGTCATCACCATTTGTTAAACATATTCAGAGTTTGCTAGGTGCAACAGTCTCTTAACTCATAAAATTATTACTTCCTTTGTACTAAGCTGAAAGAGAGTACATACATTTTTCAAATTCACATTCCTCATAAGTGGCAGATTTCAGGACCCAAAGTTTTAACCAGTTCAAGACATCCAGGAGGAGGAAGGGGGTGGGCGATGAGGAATGGTATTCTCTAGAGAAAAGAAATAAGCTTCCTTCTTCTCTGTGAAAAGAACACAGAACTGAAAGCAAATGTGACAGTTGGAGACACTTATGTGGACTGTGGGCTCCCAGGGAGTGGAACAGTGGAGCAGACCACAGCACTAGCTGGGGATAGAGCTAGCACCAGAGGAGACAGCACCTCCACTGGGACCTATCAGAAAGGTAGACGAATCAAAGAATTTGTTGAATCAGAAAATCCAGAATGCACTGTGTGCAAAAACTGGAGGAGGAATGAATAACCCCCGCCCTTGTAGAAATTCATCCAAATGTTTCTTTTCCAAGAAAAAGTGTGAAGTGAGTACTTTTGAGTTTCAAGAAATTCAGGCAGCATAATCAATCAAAGCCCTTATCCCAAAATCTCACAGGCAGAACAGAGCCTCCACGTAGGTGTAGGAAATAAGTGGGCTTTCAAAGGCCAGTATCAACCAGGAATTCTCCACGGCAATATTAAATACACTTAGTGTTTTTTGTCAACACACAACAAATATTTACGGAGCACCCACTATGTTTGGCACTATGATGTAGGTTGTAATACAACAATGAAGAAGCCTGATCCAATCCTTACAGGTGAGAGGGGGAGACAGATAAAACTAGTCAAAATACAGTAAAACCTTGGATTGTAACTTGTTCTGTGAGTGTTCCGCAAGATGAGCAAACATTTCTAATATATTTTAACTTGATAAACAAGTAATATCTTGCAATATGAGTCATACATGACACCGAACATCACACAATCACAACTGAGCCAATGGTTCTTGAAATTCACTTTGATATACAAGTGCTTTAGATTACAAGCATATTTCTGGAACAAATTATGCTTGCAAACCAAGGTTTTACTGTAAAAACTTCTAAATGCCTCTGAATTCATTTTATGGGACGCCTTAACAAAATATTACAGACAGAGTAAATATAGAACAGAAATTTATATTCTCACAATTCTGAAGCATATAAGTTCAAGATCAAGGTGTCAACAAGTTTGGCTTCTTCTGAGGCCTCTGTCCTTGGCTTGCAGATGGCATTCTCACTGTGTCCTCTGTGTATTGTCTGTGTCCTAATCTCCTCTTCTTGTAAAAACACCCCCCATACAAGATTAGGGCCCACCCATATAACCTCATTTTACCTTAATTACCCCTTTAAAGACCCTATCTCCAAACGCAGTCACATCTTGAGATCCTCAGGGTGAAGACTTCAACACATGAAAGGGGGAGAAGGGGTGAAGCGAACACAATTCAACCAATAACAGCCATGAAGTTGAAAAACAGGATGCCTGTCTCACTTCTTCCTGGAAGTCCTGCCTATCTAATCTGACTAAATTAGACCTAATTCAATCTCATACCATGGGTACCTTTACAGTACTTCATGGTACCTTTACAGTTGAATTTTACATTTCCTTCTGTGATCATTTGCTTAAGGTCTTCCTCCCTTCTCCTCACAGTAACTCCAAGAAGGCAATTCCACTCTTGCCTAACACCTAGCACTTAATGGTGCTTGGCATATAGCAAGTGAGATGTTCATAAATGTGTTAAATAAAAGGATGAATGAATAAATGAATGAGCATCAAGCCTGAAAACAATGCTGGAATGGGAGGTAACATCTCAAGTGAGAGCTGAAGGAGGAGATGAGGGGCTAGCCATGAAAGCAATAAATGGAAGAAAGACAACTCCAGCCAGAGAAGAGTAAGTGCGGAAGGCTTGAGAAAAGTAAGAACCTGACATGCTATGAAATACATGTATTACACAGTGCCATATGTTAATTAAGCTTAACATGCATTGAGTAAGACTGTCTTGTGTTTCAAATATTCTTGGATATGCTGAGAAAGGGTTAGCAATATCTTATAAAGCTAATTTCTTTAGGGAATTCACATAAAAATGAACCCCTCAGGAAAGTAGGAATAGAAGGAACATACCTCAAGATCATAAAAGCCATATATGAAAAACCCACAACTAATATCATCTTCAATGGGGAAAAACTGAGAACTTTCCCCCTAAGGTCAGTAACATGACAAGGATGTTCATTCTCACCACTGTTATTCAACATAGTGTTGGAAGTCCTAGCCTCAGCAATCAGACAACACAAAGAAATAAAAGGCATCCATACTGGCAAGGAAGAAGTCAGACTCTCACACTTCACAGATGATATGATACTCTATCTAAAACCCAAAAGACTCCACCAAAAAACTGCTAGAACTGATCCACGAATTCAGTAAAGTCGCAGTATATAAAATCAATGCACAGAAATCGGTTGCATATCTATACACTAATAATGAAGCAGCAGAAAGAGAAATCAAGGGATCAATCCCATTTACAATTGTACCAAAAAACATAAAATACCTAGTAATAAACCTAAGCAAAGAGATGAAAAATCTATACACTGAAAACTATAGGAAGCTTATGAAAGAAACTGAAGACACAAAGAAATGGAAAAAATTTCATGCTCGTGCACTGGAAAAACAAATCCTGTTAAAATGTCGATACTACCCAAAGCAATCTACAGATCCAATGCAATCCCTATCAAAATAACACCAGTATTCTTCACAGAGCTAAAACAAATAATCCTAAAATTTGTACAGAACCACAAAAGACCCCGAATAGCCAAAGCAATCATGAAAAAGAAAACCAAAGCTGGAAGCATCACAACTCCAGACTTCAAGATGTATTACAAAGCAGTAATCACCAAGACAGTATGGTACTGGCACAAAAACAGACACATAGATCAATGGAACAAAAGAGAGAACCCAGAAATGGACCCACAAACGTATGGCCAACTAATCTTTGACAAAGCAGGAAAGAATATCCAGTGGAATAAAGACAGTCTCTGCAGCAAATGGTGTTGAGAAACTTGGACAGTGACATGCAGAAGAATGAACTTGGACCACTTTCTTACACCATATACAAAAATAAACTCAAAATGGATCAAAGACCTAAATGTAAGACAGAAAGCTATCAAAATCTTAGAGGAGAAAGGAGGCAAAAACATCTTTGACCTTGGCCACAGCAACTTCTAACTCAACATGTCTTTGGAGACAAGGGAAACAAAAGCAAAAATGAAGATAAAAAGCTTCTGCACAGCAAAGGAAACAATCAACAAAACTATAAGACAACCTATGGAATGGGAGAAGACGTTTGCAAATGACATATCAGATAAAGGGTTAGTATCCAAAATCTATAAAGAACTTATCAAACTCAACACCCAAAAAACAAATGATCCAATAAGGAAATGGGCAAAAGACATGAACTCTTCCAAAGAAGACATTCAGATGGTGAACAGACACATGAAAAGATGCTCAACATCACTCATCATCAAGGAAATACAAATCAAAACCACAATGAGATACCACCTGACACCTGTTAGAATGGCTAACATTAACAACTCAGGCAACAATAGATGTTGGCAAGGATGCAGAGAAAGAGGATCTCTTTTGCACTGCTGGTGGGAATGCAAACTGGTGCAGCGACTCTGGAAAACAGTACGAAGGTTCCTCAAAAAATTAAAAATAGATCTACCCTATGACCCAGCAACTGCACTACTAGGTATTTATCCAAAGGATACAAGCATGCTGTTTTGAATGGGCACATGCACCCCAATGTTTATAGCAGTGCTATCAACAATAGCCAAAGTATGGAAGGAGCCTAAATGTCCATTGACTGAAAAATGTATAAAGAAGATGTGGTATACACACACACACACACACACACACACACACACACACACACACAATGGAATATTACCAGCAATCAAAAAGAATGAAAGCTTGCCATTTGCAACAACGTGGATGGAAAGAGAATGTATTATCCTAAGTGAAATTAGTCAGTCTGAGAAAGACAAATATCATATGACTTTACTCATATGAGGAATTTAAGATACAAAACAGATGATCATAAGGGAAGGGAAGCAAAAATAATATAAAAACAGGGAGGGAGACAAAACTTAAGAGACCCTTGAATATAGAGAACAAACTGAGGGTTGCTGGAAGGGTTTTGGGTGGAGGGATGGGCTAAATAGGCAAGGGGCATTGAGGAGGGCTCTTGTTGGGATGAGCACTTGGTGTTCTATGTAGGGGATGAATCACTTGGTTTCCACTCCTGAAATCATTATTGCACTATATGCTAACTAACTTGGATGTATATTAAAATAAATAAATAAACACATACACAGATACAAATAAAAATGAACCAACAAGAAAATAGCAAGGACCAATAATCCCTCACTTTCCCCCAATCTCAAACTAAGAAAGTATTTTCCTCAATCAGAAGTAAACCCTTCCAGATTGAAAACAGTAGCAATCATCCATCTGTAGAAATTCAGCTACCATGATGAGAAGAGTTTATTGTGATTTTGTAGCTAAATTGTATATGGCCCTGGGTTCAATTGATTTTTACTATGCATGCACTTTTTAGAACATTGAGTCCATGTCCTCAATTCAAAAGTCACTCCATTGTTTCTGAAACTCCTCAGAGGAATAACGTTCCATGTGTGCATGTAATTTTGAAAACAGGGCTTATGAGTCTTCATGGAGAGCTGCTACTGGTAAGATAGGCAATAAACATATTTAAGCTTTTGCTCCTAAATTATACATTACTGTACATATACATAAATGTATACATCTTCTATGAAACATGCATGTGAGACACCACTCACTAATGAAAAAATAGTCTAATGATCAAAATATCCCCTATATGAGTCCTAACTTTGTCAGTAGCCAGATATGTGACCTTGACTACATCATCATGATATATTCATTCATGTGTGTGTTTATCTCCATTACTAGACTATAATTATTTAAGGGCAGAGACAATGTTTAATTTTCTTTTAAATCTTTACCAGCTCCTTTTATGACAAGCACTCATCAGATAAATGTTGGGAAGCTGGATGGAATAAATAAACAGCACCTGTGAAAGATAAGTGTTATTCTGTTCACCAATAAGTTAAATGAAATTAAACATATATAAAACAATTATGAGATGAAAGATATATCTAACTAAGGTGAAACTATATGGTATTAATAATAAATTCACTAGAGGGGAGAGAATAAGAAGACCAACTTGTCTCCCAATTTAGCTCAGAATGTATTTGACTCACTTAAGAATACATCTAGCTCGGGGTGCATAAGTTGCCTGGTAAGGAGGCAACAAAAGGGTTAGTGGTTCTGTATTGCCTGGGTTCTCTATGCTGATTCTCACTGAGTCCTTACTTCTTAGTCTTTTTAGACTATATCCATACTTATATTCTGCTGTAAAAGGAAGTGATAGCTTCTCTTTTTTCGACTATTCTGGGTTTTTTTTTTATTTTTATTTATTTTTGAGAGACAGAGTGTGAACTGTGTACCTTCTCTTTCACTGCCCAAAAAGAATTTAGATGGGGGGCCTATACCAGGAAGAGAGCTATTACCAGAGATAACTTTTTACATAAGAAATACTTCTCTGCCTGGCATGGCAAACACTTATTCACCAAACATTTGCTTTCCTCACCTTCCTGTGAACTGTCATCCTCCCAGATGAAGTCCCAGACTCCTACACCTTCTCCTTAGCTCAGGATGGCACATAAGCCTCAATTGCTAAACTATCTTTGACCCTCTCATTGCTATACGTGGCTCCCATACATATGAAATTAAATTTACTTTCTCCCTATTAATCTGTTTTCGGGCAATTTGATTATTAGACTAACCAAGAACCTAGAAAGGAAGAGAGAGAAAAATTTCCTCCCCTACAGTATTCTCTCTATTTTGGGGGAAAATTGTATTCCTCTGGTGTCTGCTTATTTTGTCTTATAACCTCATATTCCCCTAGGGTTATCAGCCAGCTTGTGTTCTCATGTACATTGAGAAAGGTCCAAATACCAGGACCTATCTTTGTCATTATCACAAAGATTAAGGAAAGGGGAGATGGTGAGCCCCAGGGCAGAGAACCTTGGCACTGAAACCACCATTCCTGTTTGCTGCCACTAGACCAGACAACTCCTCTGTACAAGATTTCACCCTCAAGCCCCCCTTTAGCAAGACACGCATGAGGAAGAGGCATATCCCTACTTTTCAATTCTTGCCCTTAGGATCTGGGGGGTGTGAAAGAGTTAATGCCCAAAAACAGTCAGTCCACACCTCCAGCAACCTTTCATCCCAACAGGGCAGTCACCAGCACTAGCAGCCAAGCACTAGAAGAATTAGGCATTGATTTGTCCTAAGGCAAGTGGGAACAACAGTGAGAGCTGAACCCCTAAAGATGATCTTCCGCCTCTAGCTTCCCTGGGCCTCTTGCCACAGCTACCCATCTTCTACACTCACTATCCAAGATAGCTCCAGTCTGCCACGGCTTCTTAAATTTTGTTTGTTTGTTCCAAAATACCACCATTTTGGATCCTTCTTTCTATAGATTCTCTAAGGTTGATTTTGGAGTAGGTTGCCAAGAACTCATGCTAGTTTGCTTGCTTTTAGGGCCTTGAAGCCTATCCTCTCAATGGTTTCTTTAAACAGACTTTTTTGGCCTGCTTTCAGGTATAATGATACCTGAAACATGTAAATTGTGATACCATTTGAGAAGCAGTTTACCCATATGAATCAAAGCTTTCTGCTGTGCCTAGCAATTCCACGTTCAGAAATATATCTTGGGGCGCCTGGGTGGCTCAGTCGGTTAAGCAGCTGACTTCGGCTCAGGTCATGATCTCGCGGTCCGTGAGTTCGAGCCCCACGTCGGGCTCTGTGCTGACGGCTCAGAGTCTGGAGGCTGTTTCAGATTCTGTGTCTCCCTCTCTCTGACCCTCCTCTGTTCATGCTCTGTCTCTCCGTCTCAAAAATAAATAAAACGGTAAAAAAAATTAAAAAAAAAAAAAAGAAAGAAAAAAAGAAAAAAAAGAAATATATCTCAAGGAGACAAGCTGATATGTATGCAGAAGTGACTAAGGTCATACACTGTAGTATTATTGCTAATAGGAGCAACATGGAAGCAACTATAGTGCTCATCAACAGGGGATCGGATAAAGTCTGGTGTACAAATGCAACCCAATGCCACTTCATCATAAAACTGATAGAATCCATCTATAATTATTAGGTGTAAAAGACAGACTCAGTGATATTTAAATTGAGTTTATAATATCATCCCATTTGTGTAAAATGAAACAGAAAGGGGAAAAGAGGTCTGGATGACATACAGCAAAATGCTACCAATGATGGTCTCTGGGTTTGGAATTTAGGATTATTGCTGCTTTCTTCATTCTAATTTTCTGTTTTGAGATACAAACATCCATCTCTATAATCTTTATGATCAGAAAGAAATATAAATCCACATTCATCTTTGAAAATCTAAATATAATAAACATCCCCAACATCATAAAGCCAGAGTTAAACTTCCCTGATGACTAAGTTCCATTCATATAGTGACAGAGACTTCAGAATAATCTGCCGTAGGCCTTCAGCAATAATTTGCTTGTGATATAACTTAATAACCCCTGTAACCCAAGGGCACAATAAAATAGGAGTGCTAATTCAGTGGAGCTGAAGGAAGAGTAATTATCCTGGGGAGAGGGCTTCCCCTGAGCTTAGTCACTTGTAACTCATGGTGGGACCACCAGGGGCAAAGAGGGTAGCTGCAAGCTGATGAATTATTCATGGCCTTAGCTTCTTGGAGGGGTTCACTGAAGCATTGTTCATGCTGCTAGTTCCTACAAGTCTAAGGTGGCCAATCAGCTTATGTTAGGTTGGGGGAAAGGGGCAGCAGTGAACGTAAATTCTGTCAGGGTCAGGTATTGAAAGCAAGAATCAAGAATGGGTCAGATATCTTGCTGATGCTCTGTGGCCTTTTGACCTTGAGATTTTGGGCTTAGAGTCTGAAAACTTAATTCAAATGAGCTAATGGGTTCCCCTGGAGCAAAACTGGTGAGAAATGGAGAAACAGCCATAATTTCCTGAGGCATCAGGAAAGGATATACATGCGGGCTAAATACAGTGGTTGAAGCATCCCAGAGTAAGGGGAAAATTATTCCAGATCAGCAAGATTTGGGGGCTGCTCAGAGTTTATTACTGAGATTAAAATATATTTATATTTATTAGAAATTTAAAGAAATCAGATTTTTCCCACTGACATTGAGAATAACAGATTAGTTATTTCACAATGTACCTCCACCTACTTTATAACAAGGTACAAAGAAGCAGTCACAGCTTGGCAGGTAGATTAAATGACCCAAGGAAAAATCATTATGCTGATGACTTCAGACTCAATTTAGTGACTACAAACTAAAAGGGAACTTATCTACTCTGTGCCACACACTATACTGGGCATTTTATATGCATAATCTAATTTATTTCTCACAAAACTGAATAAAATAGGGAAATTATCCCCAAGTTGCAGATAAGAAAAAATGGGGATCAAAAAGTAATAATCTCGGCCAAGCTTCAAAACCAATTAAGAGGTTCATAACCAGGTTCAAGAATCAGATCTGTTTGACTTCAGAAACAGAATAAACACTATACTCCCTCTCCAATTTGTATCCCAAATTCCTCTGTTGGCCCAAATGGTGTAAATCAAAAGTTCTTTAGTGTAACCTCTACAGTGAGTCTCAGGTTTCAAGTTCTAATAACTTGGCTGGGTGTGCTTGGTAGACACACCAAGGCATCGACTATGGACTGAGAATTTGCTGGTTGTTGATCCAGTATCCATTCCCTTTTCCCTTCCCAATTATGCCTCCAAGCAGCCCATGTATGTCAGGAAAGTATGACTCCTTCCAGCTCCAGGGCTAAACCCTAATGTACTCAGGCCAATCAGCACATTACACTATCCTGGCCAGAATGATTAGATTAGGGAGAGAATGTGACCTAAACAAGCCTATGAAAGTGAATTTCAGGCTTCTTCGTTGGAATGTTAGTAGGGTAGTAGGGCCCAGTATGCAGATGCAAAGCCCAGAGCTGTTACAGCCTTTTTACCGCCATTTAGAAAACCCAGTATAGGATGAGGCTAAACATTTATTCTGACAATAAAGGGCAGAATGAAAAAAAAAGAAAGGACAGAAGGAAGGGAGAGAGAAAGGAAGGAAGAAGATAAGGAGAGAGAAATAAACTAGGTTTTCATAGCAGCATTAAATTACTAGATATTCCACACTCGCGTTTGGATTTTCCTATTGTGTAAGTCAGTAAATCTTCATTATCACTTAAGCAGTGTGAATTTTGACACTGTGTCCTAACTGATGCAGAATTTGGTCCCAAGAGAGGAGGAGTCAACATGGCAGAGAAGTAGGAAGACCCAAAGTTCTCTCGTTCCTCAAACACAGCAGTATTGAGATCAGAAGACTTGGAATTCCAGGAATCCAGACTACAGAGTGACAGGAACATTTCCAGGGGCCCACGGAGACAGGTTGGTGGGACAGAGGTGTGTGCTTGCGAATTGGGAGAGGTAAAGCAGGTGGCATAGGCACAGACCAAAGGGGGAACCCCTTCCACAGAGAGACAAAAGGAAGATAGAAGCTGAGGAAGTGTGGGATTGTATTTGGACAAGAGAAAAACCTCTCCAGACCACAGACCAAGGAATGGAAAAAAGCTGAGACAGTCAGTCTCTAACTTGCAACCAGCCTTAGGAGTGATGATCCAGGGTTGCGTGACTTTCTCCGGACTGGGGCCTGCCCTGTGCCTGTGCCTGTGCCTGTGCCTGGGCCTGGAGGGGAGGGAAGCCAGCCCTGGCAAGCTCAGAGGTGTCCTGGAAGAAAGCAGTCCCCTCCCCTTTGAGTGCTGTGCCAAGAAGGTATACTGACACTCCAAGGACAAAAGACCCTGCAGGCACCAGCCAGAGGCCCTTTGTCAGCCAGGCAGAGTGGCATTACCCCAGAACTGGGGTGTGCAGAGCAGGATCCTTTAAGACATTGGGGTTTGAATTCCAGCCGAGCACCTGGGAGGCATGGGAGATGTGGAGCAGGACAAACTGGCCAGCTCATGCGTGCGCACCGCTGTGAGGACGACCTGAACAGTGTGGTTTTGGACACCCATCCGGGGAGGAGAGATTGGGGTGTCGACCTTTTTTTCCCCATCACCAACACAATAGGGCTTCAGGGAACAGAACTGCAGGGCCCACAGTGGAGGCTGGTGGGGTTTACACCAAATCTTGCCCCTCTGTGCCTGGCAACTGTGAATCTATGGGAGTGAGATTGACACTGACCAAACCAGAGGGCCCCTCCTCCAGAGCAGCACAGCAAAAGGTTTCCAGGCACCATCAGATATCAGTCCGGCAGTTTTGCATTCTGTGATTTGATTCTTGTTCAATTCTTATTTTATATATATATATATATTTTTTTCTTTTTTCTTTTCTTCTTCTTTCTTCCCTTCTCTATTCTGGTTGTTGGTTTATTTAAGCAGGCATTTTTACTCTTTTTACACCTCTTCTGTATCTCCTTTTTTAATTTTCTCTCTCTCTCTCTCTCTCTCTCTCTCTCTCTCTCCATTAAGCTGTATAGTTTCTCTGTAACTCTGCCTGGTCATGTTTTCTTTCTTTTCCCTGCTTCTGTCTTTTCTCTCTTTGTATGGGATAAGGCTTCTTCTACTACCATCACCCCTTTTTAAATTTTTCCAGGGTTACTTCAAAGAACAAATCAAAGCACACCCTGGGGAAGGTCCAAATCACCACTACGAGTAGGGAAATAAAGCAACCAGAGTTGCTTTATCAACAACAGAGAGCATCCAACACATTCCAAAAACACCTCCTGAAGGGCCAGGCCATGGACAGTGTATGACCCCTTTTTAATGTAGTAGTACTCAAAGGTGCGGGATATATAACAAGCTATTAATACATGTAAAAGACATAAAACTAGCCAAAATGATGAAATGGAAGAATTCTCTTCAACAGAAATTCCAGGAAGAAATGACAGAGAATTCAATTCTATTCAAAACAGATAAACAATATATCTGAACAAAAATTTAGAGTAAGTCATAAGACTAATAGCTGGGCTTGAAAAAAAGCATAGAAGACAGCAGAGAATCTATTGCTTCAGAGATCAAGGACCTAAGAAATAGTCATGAAGAATTAATAAATGTTGTAAATGAGATACAAAACAAACTAGATTCAGCAACAGCAAGGAAGGAAGAAGCAGAGGGGATAATAAGTGAAATAGAAGATAAAATTATAGAAAATGATGAAGCCGGGGCACCTGGGTGGCTCAGTCGGTTGAGCGTCCGACTTCAGCTCAGGTCACGATCTCACGGCCCGTGGGTTCGAGCCCCGCGTCAGGCTCTGGGCTGATGGCTCAGAGCCTGGAGCCTGCTTCTGATTCTGTGTCTCCCTCTCTCTCTGCCCCTCCCTCGTTCATGCTCTGTCTCTCTCTGTCCCAAAAATAAATAAACGTCAAAAAAAAAAAATTTAAAAAAAAGAAAAAGAAAATGATGAAGCCAAGAAAAAGAGAGATAAGAAAATACTAGACCATGACAGGAGAATTAGAGACATAAGTTATTCCATGAAACACAATAATATCCACATCATAGAAGTTCCAGAAGAAGCAGAGAGAGATAAAGGAGGAGAAGGTTTATTTGAACAAATTATAGCTGATAACTTCCCTAATCTGGGAAAGTAAGCAGACATGCAACTCCAGGAGGCACAGACAACTCCCATCAGATTCAACAAGAACAGACCATCACCATAGCATATCATAGTGAAACTGGCAAAATACAAAAATAGAGAATTCTAAAAGTATGTAGGGACAAACGGGCCTTAACCTACAAGGTTTAAGGGTAATAGCAGACCTGTCCACTGAAACTTGGCAGGCCAGAAGGGAGTGGCAGGAAATATTCAATGTGCTGAATAGGAAAAATTTGCAGCCAAATTTTTATTCTGTCATTCAGAATAGGAGAGATAAATAGAAAGAGAGATAAATAGGAGGAGAAATAAACTTTTTTGCTTTTCCAGATAAACAAAAACTGAAGGAGTTCATGGCCACTAAACCAGCCTGGCAGGAGATCCTAAGGGGTACTCTGTGAGTGGAATTCTACAAAGACTACAAAGGACCAGAGACATCACCACAAGCACAAAACCTACAGATAACATAATGACAGTAAATCCATATCTTTCAATAATCACTCTGAATATAAATGAGCTAAATGCCCCAATCAAAAGACATAGGGTATCAGAATGGATTAAAAAAGGGGTGCGTGAGTGGCTCAGTTGGTTGAGCATCCGACTTCGGCTCAGGTCATGGTCTTGCGGTTTGTGGGTTCGCGCCCCATATCGGGCTCTGTGCTGACAGCTCGGAGCCAGGAGCCTGCTTCAGATTCTGTGTCTCCCTCTCTCTCTGCCCCTTCCATGTTCATGCTCTATCTCTCACTGTCTCTCAATGATAAATAAATGTTTAAAAAAAAAAGAATGGATTAAAAAAAAAAAAAAACAAGACTCATCTATATGCTGTCTACAAGAGACTCCTTTTAGACCTGAGGACACCTGCAGATTGAAAGTGAGGGGGATGGAAAACCATCTATCATGCTACTGGAAGTCAAAAGAAAGCTGGAGTAGCCATACTTATACCAGACAAACTAGATTGTAAACTAAAGGCTGTAACAAGAGATGAATAAGGGCATTATATCATAATTAAGGCATCTACCCATCAAGAAGAGCTAACAATTGTAAATGATTATGTCCCTAACCTGAAGAACCCCAAATATAGAAATCACCTAATCACAAACATAAGCAATCTTATTTGTCAATTCTTGTCAGAATACGGTAATTGTAGATGACTTTAATACTCCACTTACAACAATGGACAGAAAATCAATAAAGAAACAATGGCCCTGAATTATACTACACTGGATCAGATGGACTTGACAGATATATTCAGAACTTTTCATCCAAAAGCAGCAGAATACACATTCTCCTTTAGTGCAAATAGAACATTCTCCAACATAGATCACATACTGGGTCACAAAATAGCACTCAATAAATATAAACGAATTGAGATCATACCATGCATATTTTCAGATCACAATGCTATGAAATTTGAAATCAACCACAAGAAAAAATTTGGAAAGCCTCCAAATGCATGGATGTTGAAGAACATCCTACTAAAGAATGAATGGGTCACCCAGGAAATTAAAGAAGAAATTTAAAAATATATGGAAACAAATGAAAATGAAAACTCAACAGTCCAAACCCTTTGGGATGCAGCAAAGGCAGTCCTAAGAGGAAAATACATTGCAATCCTGGCCTATCTCAAGAAACGAGAAAAATCCCAAATACAAAATCTAACAGCACACCTAAGGGAGCTAGAAGCAAACAACAAAGCAACTCCAAGGAGAAAAAGAGACATAATAAAGATCAGAGCAGAAATAAACAATATAGAATCCAAAACAAACAGATAAATGAAACTAAGAGTTGGTTTTTTGAAAAAATAAACAAAATTGATAAACCCCTAGCCATACTTCTCAAAAAGAAAAAAGACCCAAATAGATAAAATCATGAATGAAAATGGACTTATCACAGCCAATCCCTCAGAAACAAGCAATTATTAGAGAATATTATGAAAAATTATATGCCAACAAACTGGACAACCTGGAAGAAGTGGACAAATTCCTAGACACCCATACACTACCAAAATTCAAATGGGAAGAAATAGAAAATTTGAACAGACCCATAACCAGCAAAGAAATTGAATCAGTTATCAAAATTCTCCCAACAAATAAGAGTCCTATGCCAGATGCCTTCCCAGGGAAATTCTACCAGACATTTAAAGCAGAATTCATACCTATCCTTCTCAAGATGTTTCAAAAACTAGAAATGGAAGGAAAGCTTCTAGACTCATTCTATGAAGCCAGGATTACCTTGAGTCCCAAACCAGAAAAAGACCCCACTAAAAAGGAGAATTACAGACCAATATCCCTAATGAACATGGATGCAAAAATTCTTAACAAGATACTAGCAAATCTAATTCAACAGCACATTAAAAGAATCATTCACCATGATCAAGTGCGATTCATTCCTGGGCTGCAGGACTGGTTCAATATTTGCAAATCAATCATTGTGATACATCACAATAATAGAAAAAATATAAGAACCATATGATCCTGTCAATCGATGCAGAAAAAGCATTTGACAAAATACAACATCCTTTCTTAATAAGAACCCTCAAGAAAGTCGGGACAGAAGGAACATACCTTAACATCGTAAAAGCCATATAGGAAATGCCCACAACTAATATCCTACTCAATGGGAAAAAACTGAGAGCTTTTTCCCTGAGATCAGGAACCATCAGACATGTCCACTCTCACCACTGTGGTTTAACATAGTGTTGGAAGTGCAAGCCTCAGAAATCAGATAACAAAATGAAATAAAAGGCATCCAAATTGGCAAAGAAGAAGCCAAACTTTCACTTTTCACAGATGACATGATACTCCTCTACATGGAAAACCCAAAAGATTCCACAAAAAAACTGCTAGAAATGATCCATGAATTCAGCAAAGTCGCAGGATATACAATCAATGTAAGGAAATTGGTTACATTTCTAAACACCAATAATGAAGCAACAGAAAGAGAGATCCAGGAATCAATCTCATTTCCAATTGCACCAAGAACCATAAAATACTAGGAATAAACCTAACCAAAGAGGTAAAACATGTGTATGCTGAAAACTATAGAAAACTTATGAAAGATATTGAAGACACAAAAAATGGAAAAACATTCCATACTCATGGATTGGAAGAAGAAATACTGTTAAAATGCCAATAGTACCCAAAGTGATCTACACATTCAATGCAATCCCAATCAAAATTGCACCAGCATTCTTCTCAGAGCTAGAACAAATAATCCTAAAATTTGTAGGGAACCACAGAAGACCCTGAAGAGCCAAAGCAATCCTGAAAAAGAAAACCAAACATTGAGGCATCACAATTCCAGACTTCAAGCTGTATTACAAAGCTGTAATCATCAAGACAGGATGGTATTGGCACAAAAACAGACACATACACCAATGGAATAGAATAGAGAACCCAGAATTGGATGCACAAATGTATGGCCAACTAATCTTTGACAAAGCAGGAAAGAGTATCCAATGAAAAAAAAGTCTCTTCAAGTCTCCTCAGCAAATGGTTTTGGGAAAACTGGACAGCGACATGCAGAAGAATGAAACTGGAGCAGTTTCTTACATGATACACAAAAATAAACTCAAAACGGATGAAAGACCTAAATGTGAGACAGGAAACCATCAAAATCCTGGAGGAGAAAACAGGTAACAATCTCTTTGACCTCGGCTACAGCAACTTCTTAATTGACACATCTCCAAAGGCAAGAGAAATAAAATTAAAAAATGAACTAATGGGACCTCATCAAGATAAAAAGCTTCTCTACAGAAAAGGAAACAATCAACAAAACTAAAAGGCAAATGACAGGATGAGAGAAGATATTTGCTAATGACGTATCCAAAATCTATAAAGAACTTACCAAACTCAACACCTGAAAAACAAATAATCCAGTGAAGAAATGGGCAGCAGACATGAATAGACACTTCTCCAAAGAAGACATCCAGATGGGTAATAGGCACATGAAAAAATGCTCAACATCACTCATCATCAGGGAAATACAAATCAAATCATATTAAGATACCAACTCATACCAGTCAGGGTGGCTAAAATTAACAACTCAGGAAACAACAGACATTGGCAAGGATGTGGCAAAAGGGGAACCCTCTTGCACTGTTGGTAGGAATGTAAACTGGTGTGGCCACTCTGGAAAACTGTGCAGAGGTTCCTCAAAAAAATAAAAAGAGAACTACCCTACAACCCAGAAATAGCACTGCTAGGAATTTATCCAAAGGATACAGAAGTGCTGATTCATAGGGGCACATGTACCCCAATGATTATAGCAGTGCTTTCAACAATAGCCAAATTATGGAAAGAGCCCAAATGTCCATCAACTGATGAATGGACAAAGAAGATGTGGTTTATATATACAACCGAATACTACTTGGCATGAGAAAGAATGAAATCCTGCCATTTGCAGCAACATGGATGGAACTGGAGGGTGTTATGCTAAGTGAAATAAGTCAGTCAGAGAAAGACAGATATCACATGTTTTCACTCATATGTGGAACTTGAGAAACAACAGAAGGCCATGGGCGAAGGGAAGAGGAAAAATTAATTTTAAACAATGAGGGAGGCAAACCATAAGATACTCTTAATTCAGAGAACAAACTGAGGGTGGATAGGGGAGTGTGGAAGGGGAGGGAAATGGAGGTTGGGCATTAAGGAGGATATTCGTTGGGATGAGCACTGGGTGTTGTATGTAAGCGATGAATCATCGGAATCTACTCCCGAAGCCGAGAGCACACTGTATACACTGTATGCTAACTAACTTGACAATAAATTATATTAAAAAAAAAAAAGAATTTGGTTCCAAAAGTGGAGCGATGGAAGTAATAAACCTATAAATGTGCAATTGCCTGGATAGAAAAGGTAAAGAGAAAAGCAGTGAGAACCCATTGATCTCAAACTGAGAATATGATGGTCTTTTTTTCTGATTATGAAATGGCTGGTTATACTACAGCCTATTAATAAAACAAATTATATTTTCCAAAGTAGAACACATTTGAGAATGAAATAAGATGCAATTAATAATTATGTCAGGATGGGGCACCTGGGTGGCTCAGTCCTTTAAACGACTAACTCTTGGTTTGGGCTCAGGTTATGATCTCATGGTTTGTGAGTTTGAGCCTTGTGTTGGGCCCTGAGTTGACAGCACAGAGCCTGATTATAATTCTCTCTCTCCCCCTCTTTCTCCTCCTCCCCTGCTCACTCACTCTCTCTCTCTCTCTGTCTCTCTCAAAAAAAAAATAATAATTATGTGAAGACAATCATTCACTGTTCATATTTCAACCCACTTTTTTTCCCAACCCTTGGAGCCCAGAATTGTGTTTACAATATACATTTGTTGTAATTTATCTAAGATCTGTTGTATTTTAGGTACCCCCTCCACCAGAGTCTGCAATATCTCTTTGCATAACCAGTTCATTCTGGTTGCACTAACCAGTTCATTCTGGGCCTAACCAGAAATGGGCCTAACCAGTTCATTCTGGTTGCACTTGCATGTGTGAAAGAGGCAAGCCAGCAGAATAAAAAATGAGCCACAAACAAATCACAAAAACCTTTTTTACTGAGCTAAGGAGGCAGACTTTATCATGAAGGTAATAGGAAACCACTACAAGAGTTTAAGAAAAGTAGCAACTTATCCATCTTGCATTTTAAAAAAAATTACTCTTTTATATGGTGCCTGGGTGGCTCAGTCAGTTGAGCATTTGACTTCAGGTCAGGTCATGATCTCACAGTTCATGAGTTCGAACCCCTGTGGGGCTCTGTGCTGACAGCTCGGAGCCTGGAGCTTGCTTCAGATTCTGTGTCTCCTTCTCTCCCTGCCCCTCCCCCGCTGTCTGTCTCTCTCAAAAATAAATAAACATTAAAAAAATTTTTTTCAAAAAAATTTACTCTTTTATAACAAGGAAAATAGATAAGGGGTAAGGAAGTCACCCAGACCACTGCTGTAAGAACAGTGAACATTTTTACATGGATTATGGCAATGTGGATGGAGAAAAGAAGACAAATTTGAGAGAATGAGAAGCAAGAGGGAAGAAGACCAATTTGCCTGAAGTCAATTTTCTTAATGATATGCTGGCCTAAATTCTTAATAACAAACTAGCATTTCAAACCCAGTGTAAGAGTTTCAGCCTATTTACATGTTCTTTAGAATCCTTTTTCTTCTTCCGCATTGTTCAAGGACATTTTACCAATGTATCTGAGGGCATTTTCACATGTAGATCATATGGCTCCTAAGTGTTTAATGGATGCAAAGCATTTTGTATACAAAGCATTTGGGATATTCCCTTTCGTGTATTTTTTTTCATTCTTTCAGCTGCCTCTTCCAGGCCTACTACCGAGCTTTTCAAGGACTTTTGTTCAGTTAGTCTAAGGGCACATCTGTCTACATTTTATCTAAGTTTTTATCACATTTGTAGAATTCCACGATTCTCCTAATTTATTCCTTTTGAGGATATTTGCTTCTTTCTTACTGGATTGTGTGTGTGTGTGTGTGTGTGTGTGTGTGTGTGTGTGTGTGTTGCACCTTCTGAGCCCTGAATGGATTTATTAAGAAAATTCGGCCATATTAAATATCTTCCATGTTTAGCTAAGTATCACCTTTTATACAGAGCAATCAAAAAATACAATGGTGTAAAAAAGTATCTTCACCAAATTTCATTTGTTTTATGAGAAAGGGAGAGAGCACAAATGTGTGTGAGCATGTAAGGGGCAGAAGGAAAGAATCTTCATGCTGGGCATGAAGCCCAGTGCAGGACTCTATCTCATGACTGTGAGATCAAGACCTGAGCTGAAATCAACAGTCGGACAGTTAACCGAATGAGCCACCCACGTGCTCCAAAATTTCATTTTATACAAACAAATCCTGATTCATAAATCCCTGAAAAAAAAAAAAAAAAGAAAACCAAACCCCCCATCAATATCCCATGACATTAGGAATTCCATACTGGTAATTGGAAGTATCTTCATGGTGTAAGTACAATGATATGCCATGGCTAACTTAATGAGTCTAGGACTTGAGGTCAAACAGACATGAACATGAATATCAGCCATGACTCTTCTAAGCTGTGTGACCAAGACCAAGTTATTTGAATTTTCTGGGCCCCAAATTCCCTCATCTCTATGGTATAAGATTTATTTCATGGGGTTGTTACAAAGATTAAATAAAATAATATACAAAGCACTTGGTACATACATGCATAGGAAGCCCTGTAAAAATAGCAGCTATTGTCATAGAGTTTATGCCAGACCCCTCTGTCCATAGTGAATTGGACAGAAACCCAGTAGTATGACCGATGAAAAGCTTGTGTCAATTTTCATATCTGGAAAATGAGATAATAGCATTACCTCCCTTGTGGGGCTATAGTGAGAATTAAAAGACATAATGTATGGAAAACATCTGGCCTTGTGACTGGTACATACTGGGCACTCATATTTAGCCATTATTGTTATTGTTTTTATTTTGATTAAATGTAAATCAAGTAATTATTTTATTCAAATACTCACCATGACTTAACAGTTCTCAGTAACTTGTATCTCAACCAAGCAGCAACTGGGATTTAACGAACAACATAACCAGTGGACTATATACGATATTGAAAGGACCTCTTACCTATTTCAAATGTATCTCTTATGACATCTCAGAATTTGCTATCGATAGGAATAGGACATTGTTAATGGAAAGTTGATAACCCACACCTGAGAGCCAGGACTACAATTTGTATGATACCACCAGAACTTCCCTTTTCACCTTTGAGCCTGACAAAAGGGTAGATTTGGGGAGTCTGAAGGTCCAGCAACCTGATTAGTAGACTCAACAATGGAGTTGCAACTTCTTATAACGACAATACTTTATCAACCCACTGAAATGGCCCATGGAAACTGTTGCACACATTAAATGCATTTACCACTATGGGGATCCTGGAGGTGAGATCGCTTGGAACCCATCTGAAAGGACCTTTTCTAAAACTTTACTTGAGATCCAAAATAGGCACAGGTCACTCATTACTGCAGCCGTTAAAACAATGAGTGCAGAGTGGACTGTTTCAGTCAAAGTGTGGGTTGAGTTGCTAAAGAGCTGTAAGTCTCAGGACTCAAGTTCTTTCTGTGTTTTGGCTCTGCATTCCCAAGAATATTACTTTAAGTTCCAAAACGGCACACCATAACGGTACCTCATTCCAGCAAAAGTGTTCACAGAGAAGGAGCACACACTCTTCTCCTTCTAAGGCATGACCCAGAATTTATACACATCACTTCTACTCATATCCAACTTAGCCACATGTACACCTACCTGAAAAGGAGGCTGGGAATGTCTCTTTATTTTGGGTGACAATTTGCCCAGCTACATCTTGGGGTTCTGTTACTGTGCAAATTGAGAACAGATAATAAGAAACAACTAGCAACCTCTACCAAAAAAGGCAGTTTGTTTTTTTTTTTAATTTGAGAGAGATGGAGGGTAGAGAGAGAATCTTAAACAGGCTCCATGCTCAGCATAGAGCCTGATGTGGGGGTCATTCCCACGATCCAGGGATCATGATCTGAGTCCAAACCAAGAGTTGGATGCTCAACCAACTGAGCCACTCAGATGCCCCCAAAAAGGCTGTTTAAAGTAGTTAAGGACATAGGCTTTTAAGGCTAAGAACATGGATTTGAGTCATGAAATTACAATCAAGTAGCTGGATTAACTAGCAATTCACCGGGTGACCTTTCACTGACTAAGCTGAAGTTTCCTCATACCATAGTATCTATTTCATTAGATTATTTAAAGAATTAAAAGCTCTAATCCAGGTAAGTTTCTCAGCATAATTCTTGGCACTTGGTAAGTACTCAATAATATAAAAGTCATTAGGAACATCAGTTCCTCATTAGAGCATCTTTCCAGGAAGAATATAACCTTAAGGACAAGGATGGTGTCTTGGAGTATTTCATGGAGAAAGGGTGAGTACATTTTGTATGCAGAATGTGTAGGTGCAGGACAAAGTGTTTTTACACATATGCCTTTATAAATAGTCACTTTAAGTGATGTCAATATTTCCATGTGTTGAGTGTTAAAGGAAATGTGCCGAGCTTTCCAGGGTAAGTAATGATTCCCACATGCTGCTCTGGGCACTGGCTGCTTTGAAATCATCTCTTAATAAAATTTATGGGGGAGCCAACATGGTGGAGAAGTAGGGGGAATCAATACTTCCCGTGTCTCTCAAACAAAGAAGCGTAGAAGCCAAAGGACTTTGAACATGAGAGCCTGGGAGGAAAAGAGACTGAATCAACTAGGAAGAAAATGGGAAAGCTGGAAAGAAAGGTAGATGGGTAACTGTGAACTAGGGGAGATAAAGGCCGCGTGGGCACGGAGGGGAGGGACCTCCTGCAGAGAGACAAAGGGAAGAGAAAGACTGGCTAGGGAAGTGCAGGACCATATCTGGACAGGAGAAATACCTCAGACTGACTGAGTGGGATCCGATCTCTAACTGCAGGGCTTTCTTCAGAATGGAGCCGGCTCCCTGTTCACACAGCTGGGGAGGAGGGGAGCTAGGCCTGGGTTAGGTGGTAGGTCAGGGTCTCAGTCTGCAGCTGGAGAAAGTGGTTCCCTCCCTGGAGGGCTGTGCAATAGCACAAAACCTGCCTATGTCCACCACCCCCCAGCGCAGTGGCTGGGCCGAGGGCTCAGTATGCAGGAAGATAAGGCCACCGTTTCCCAGGAGTGCTGTGGAAAAAGACACAGGCTATCTGTGTCCATCACCCTGGGGCTCGCGCTGGTGAGGGCAGCTGCTCTCAGTCCACAGGAGGAGAAGGCAGTTCTCCCTGAAGTGCTGTGGCACAGACAAAGCCAGCTGGGACCACATATCAATGCACTGAGAGGCGCTTCCCCAGTGCCAGAGCGCACGGAGCAGGACTTTGAATCCTAGCCAAGTGCAGGGTCAGGGGAGTTGGTGGAGTGAGAAGGACCACCCTGTCTGCGCCCGTGGCACAGTGAGGACAACTCAAACTGAGTCCACTGGGTCCGGCTCCATGGAGAAGAGACTGGGGGATCACCATTTCCCTCCCCCACCACCACCACCACCAAGGCGGGGCCTCAGGGATCACTCCCAGGCCCATAGTGGAGGTGGGTCCAGATAACACCGAACCATGTCCCTTGGCACTGGATAACTGCATATCCACCGGACTGGCAAAGACCCTGTGGACAGCTCCTCCCGACAAGCAATGCAGCATTGCCTGGATTAACTCTAGGTCAATTCTGGATAGATATATTCTCTCCCCCCACCCCCCAATTTCTCCTCCTTATCTCTTCCCTCCCCTAGGCTGATTACTGTGGTTGTTGGTCTGTCTAAACAGACATATTTAATCCGCTGTCTTATACATGTTCTACACCTCCTTCTTTACACTGCTTTCTCTCTCTCTGGAAGAATCTAGCCATATAGTTTCTCTGTATGGGTAATTTTATCTTCGTTTCGTTTTCCCCGCCTCCTTCTTTATTTTCCTTTCTCTCTCTCTGGATTAAGGCTTTTAGTCTCACTGCCTAATCAGTGTTTATTTTTTCTCCCCACCCCCACCCCCACTCCTGCCATTTCTCTCTTTGTATGTGCCCTTCCATCAGCACCGCCTCCACCCTCTTCTTTCCTGGTAGTCAGAGTTTTGGGGTTGTTTTTAGACTTAAGGTTTGGCTTTTCTTTATTTGTTTGTTTGTTTGCATGGTTTTCTCTCCTGTTTGTCTATCTGTTTTCCTTTACGGGGCTACTCCAAGGAACAAATCAAAGCACACATGGTAGTGGGTCCAAAATATCACTATGGGTAGAGTAATAAAATAACCAAAGTCACAACAACAGAGAGCAAGTAACAATCACCGAAAAAACACGTCCTGAAGGGCCAGGTCCTGGACAGTGTATGACCCTCCTTTAATATAGCAGTGCTTTCAGGTGCAGAGCACACAAGCTTTTAAAACACATAAGGGACAGAAAACTAGCTGAAATGATGAAACAGAAGAATTCTCCTCAAAAGAAATTCCAGGAAGTAGTGACGGCTAACGAATTGATCAAAACCAATTTAAGCAAAATAATGGAACAAGAATTTAGAATAATGGTCATAAAACTAATCACTGGGCTTGAAAAAAGCATAGAGGACAGCAGAGAATCTATTGCTACAGAGATCAAGGAACTAAAAAATAGTCATGATGAATTTTAAAATGCTGTAAATGAGGTGCAAAATAAAATGAAGGAGGCCACAGCACAGACTGAAGAGGCAGAAGAGAGAATAGGTGAATTAGAAGGTAAAATTATGGAAAAAAAGGAAGCTGAGAAAAAGACAGAGAAAAATATCCAGGAGTCCAAGGGGGGAATTAGAGAACTAAGTGATGCAATCAAATGGAACAATATCCATGTCGTAGGAATTCCAGAAGAAGAAGAGAGACAGGAAGGGGCTGAAGGTGTACTTGAAAAAATGATAGCTGAGAACTTCCCTGATCTGGGGAAGGAAACAGGCATTGAAATCCAAGAGGCACAGAGAACTCCCTTCAGACATAACCTGAATCGATCTTCTGCATGACATATCGTAGTGAAACTGGCAAAATACGAGGATAAAGAGAAAATTCTGAAAATAGTTAGGGATAAACAGGCCTTAACATATAAAGGTAGACAACAAGGGTAGCAGCAGACCTATCTAATGAAACTTGGCAGGCCAAAAAGGAATGACAGGAAATCTTCAAAGTGATGAACAGAAAAAAATATGCAGCCAAGAATACTTTACCCAGCAAGTCTGTCATTCAGAAAATAGGGAGAGATAAAGGTCTTCCCAAACAAACAAAAACTGAAGGAATTCATCACCACTAAACCAGCCCTACAAGAGATCCTAAGGAGGACTCTGTGAATGAAATGTTGCAAGGACCACAAAGTACCAGAGACATCACTACAAGCATGAAATCTACAGACATCACAATGACTCTAAACCCATATCTTTCTATAATAACACTGACTGTAAATGGACTAAATGTGCCAACCAAAAGACGTAGGGTATCAGAATGGATAAAAAAGAAGACCCATCTATTTGCTGTCTATAAGAGACTCATTTTAGACCTGAGGACACCTTCAGATTGAAAGTAGGGGATGGAGAAAAATCTATCATGCTACTGGAAGTCAAAAGAAAGCTGGAGCAGCCATACTTATATCAGACAAACTAGATTTTAAATTAAAGTCTGTAACAAGAGATGAAAAAGGGCATTATATAATAATTATAGGGCCTATCCAACAGGAAGCGCTAACAATTATAAATGTCTATGCACCGAATACAGAAGCCCCCAAATATATAAAACAATTAATCACAAACATAAGCAACCTTATTGATGAGAATGTGGTAATTGCAGGAGACTTTAATAATCCACTTACAACAATGGATCTAGACAGAGAATAAATAAAGAAACAAGGGCCCTGAATGATATATTGGATCAGATGGACTTGACAGATATATTTAGAACTCTGCATCACAAAGCGACAGAATATACTTTCTTCTCGACTGCACATGGAACATTCTCCAAGATAGCTCACATACTAGGCCACAAAACAGTGCTTAATAAGAATATAAGAACTGAGATCATACCATGCACACTTTCAGACCACAATGCTTTGAAACTTGAAATCAACCACAGGAAAAAGTCTGGAAAACCTCCAAAAGCATGGAGGTTAAAGAACACCCTACTAAAGAATGAATGGGTCAACCAGGAAATTAGAAAAGAAATTTAAAAATATATGGAAACAAATGAAAATGAAAATACAATTCAAATGCTTTGGGATGCAGCAAAGGCAGTCCAGAGAGGAAAATACTTTACAATCCTGGCCTATCTGAAAAAAAAAAGAAAAATACCAAATACAAAATCTAACAGCACACCTAAAGGAAATAGAAGCAGAACAGCAAAGACACCCCAAACCCAGCAGAAGAAGAGAAATCATAAAGATCAGAGCAGAAATAAACAATATAGAATCTAAAAAACATTAGAGAAAATCAATGAAACCAAGAGTTGGTTTTTTGAAAAAATAAACAAAATTGATAAACCTCTAGCCAGGCTTCTCAAAAAGAAAAGGGAGAGGACCCAAATAGATAAAATCATGAATGAAAATGGAATTATTACAACCAATCCCTCAGAAATACAAGCAATTATCAGGGAATACTATGAAAAATCATATGCCAACAAATTGGACAACCTGGAAGAACTGGACAAATTCCTCAGCACCCACACAATCCCAAAACTCAAACAGGAAGAAATAGAAAATTTGAACAGACCCATAACCTGTGAAGAAATTGAATCACTTATCAAAAATCTCCCAACAAAGAAGAGTCCAGGACCAGATGGCTTTCCTGGGGAATTCTACCAGACATTTAAAGTAGAGATAATACCCATCCTTTTCAAGCTGTTCCAAAAAACAGAAAGGGAAGGAAAACTTCCAGACACATTCTATGAAGCCAGTATTACTTTGATTCCTAAACCAGACAGAGACCCAACAAAAAAGAGAACGACAGGCCAATATCCCTGATGAATATGGATGCAAAAATTCTCAACAAGATACTAGCAAATCGAATTCAACAGCATATAAAAAGAATTATTCATCATGATCAAGTGGGATTCATTCCTGGGCTACAGGGCTGGTTCAACATTCACAAATCAATCAAGGTGATACATCACATTAACAAAAGAAAAGATAAGAACTAAATGATCCTGTCACTTGATGCAGAAAAAGCATTTGACAAAATTCAGCATCCTTTCTTAATAAAAACCCTCAAGAAAGTCGGGATAGAACGAACATACTTAAATATCATAAAAGCCATTTATGAAAAGCCCACAGCTAATATCATCCTCAATGGGGAAAAAATGAGAGCTTTCTCCCTGAGATCAAGAACAAGACAGGGATGTCCACTCTCACCGCTGTTGTTTAACATAGTGTTGGAAGTTCTAGCATCAGCAATCAGACAACAAAAGGAAATCAAAGGCATCAAAATTGGCAAAGATGAAGTCTGGCTTTCACTTTGTGCAGATGGCATGATACTATACATGGAAAACCCGATGGACTCCACCAAAAGTCTGCTAGAACTGATATATGAATTCAGCAAAGTCGCAGGATACAAAATTAATGTACAGAAATCAGCTGCATTCTTATACACTAATAATGAAGCAACAGAAAGACAAATAAAGAAACTGATCTCATTCACAATTGCACCAAGAAGCATAAAATACCTAGGAATAAACCTAACCAAAGATGTACAAGATCTGTATGCTGAAAACTATAAAAAGCTCATGAAGAAAATTGAAGAAGATACAAAGAAATGGAAAAACATTCCATGCTCATGGATTAGAAGAATAAATATTGTTAAAATGTCAATACTACCCAAAGCAATCTACACATGCAATGCAATACCAATCAAAATTGCACCAGCATTCTTCTCGAAGCTAGAACAAGCAATCCTAGAATTTGCATGGAACCACAAAAGACCCCAAATAGCCAAAGTAATATTGAAGAAGACCAAAGCAGGAGGCATCACAATCCCAGACTTTAGCCTCTATTACAAAGCTGTAATCATCAAGACAGCATGGTATTGGCACAAAAACAGACACAGAGACCAATGGAATACAATAGAGACTCCAGAATTGGACCCACAAAAGTATGGCCATCTAATCTTTGACAAAGCAGGAGAGAATATCCAATGGAAAAAAGACAGTCTCTTTAACAAATGGTGCTGGGAGAACTGGACAGCAACATGCAGAAGAATGAAACTAGAGCACTTTCTTACACCATTCACAAAAATAAACTCAGGATGGATGAAGGACCTGAATGTGAGACAGGAAACCATCAAAACCCTAGAGGAGAAAGCAGGAACAAACCTCTCTGACCTCAGCCGCAGCAATTTCTTACTTGACACATCTCCGAAGGTAAGGGAATTAAAAGCAAAAATGAACTATGGGGACCTCATCAAAATAAAAATCTTCTGCACTGCAAAGGAAACAATCAGGAAAACTAAAAGGCAACCAATGGAATGGGAAAAGATATTTGCAAATGACATATCAGATAAAGGGCTAGTATCCAAAATCTATAAAGAACTCACCAAACTCCACACCCGAAAAACAAATAATCCAGTGAAGAAATGGGCAGAAAACATGAACAGACACTTCTCTAAAGAAGACATCCAGATGGCCAACAGGCACATAAAAAGATGCTCAACGTTACTCCTTATCAGGGAAATACAAATCAAAACCACACTCAGATATCACCTCACACCGGTCAGAGTGCCTAAAATAAACAATCAGGAGACTAGAGATGCTGGCAAGGATGTGGAGAAACGGGAACCCTCTCGCACTGTTGGTGGGAATGCAAACTGGTGCAGCCACTCTGGAAAACAGTGTTGAGGTTCCTCAAAAAATTAAAAATAGAACTACCCTATGACCCAGCAATAGCACTGCTAGGAATTTACCCAAGGGATACAGGAGTTCTGATGCATAGGGGCACTTGTTTATAGCAGTACTTTTAACAATAGCCAAATTATGGAAAGACCCTAAATGTCCATTAACTGATGAATGGATAAAGAAGATGTGGTTTATATATACAATGGAATACTACTTGGCAATGAGAAAGAATGAAATCTGGCCTTTTGCGGCCACATGGATGGAACTGGAGAGTGTTACGCTAAGTGAAATAAGTCGGGCAGGGAAAGACAGATATCATATGTTTTCACTCATATGTGGATCCTGAGAAACTTAACAGAAGACCATGGGGGAGGGGAAGGGGAAAAAAAAAGTTAGTGAGGGAGGAGGCAAACCATAAGAGACTCTTAAATATTGAGAACTCAGGGTTGATGGGGGGGTGGGGGTGGGGAAAGTGGATGATGGGCATTGAGGAAGGCACCTGTTGGGATGAGCACTGGGTGTTGTATGGAAACCAATTTGACAATAAATCATTAATTAATTAATTAATTAATTAAATTTATGGATTCCTGGGCATCCCATAATCAGAATCTCCAGGTATATGGCAATATAAGATAATGCAGGGAAGCTGTTAGGTTTTAGAACCATTGCTGAGTAATAGTACCACTAGTAATAAGAGTTTTTGTTGTTATTAATAATTACAGCGACATTTACTTAGCCTTAGAGTGTGGATGACATGCGTGTAAGCACTTATACACATTAACTCATATGATCTTAACAACAACGTTATGAATTGTTACTTTCATTATCTTCACTGTACCAGTTGAGAAATTAAAAATCAAAATGCTTAGGCAATTTAACCTCATCACTAAGTAGTTGAGCCAGGATTTGGATCCAGTCTTAGTCAGAGTTCACATACTTAACCACATGATTCTGCCTCCATTTATAGTGGAAGGGAAGCAGTGACAAGTGGAACAAGTGGAACTGTGACAAGTGGAACTGGAGCCCACCAGTCAGGGCTCTGTCATAGCCTGAAGCCTCAAGCAGCTCCCATTGTGTGTCCGCCCACCCTTTCTCACTTACAGAAACATCAAAGACACTGCATAACAAGCTGGAATAAACTATCTTTTAAAGACCATGACTTTATAAGAGATATTATTCCAAATGTGACAGAAGACAGCTGAGCGGAATTTGGGATTGTCAAATACCCAAAGTAAATAGAAATCACATTGAGCCATGCTTGGCACTTTCTGGCCATAAAGATAATTTTGAGTTTCCAGAAACAGATGCTCAGCTGAGCTTCCAGCTGTGCCAGGTTCCTCAGCAGAAGGGTGTGGGGCAATGTTACAGGGGTGATACAAAGTCTACTCAGAAAAAGATGAAGGACTTAAAGGGCTTCAAGGGTTACGTCACTGTGGCTGTGACACCTCTGCTGACTGAACCAGCCCAGTGCTCAGGCAGTTCAGGACTTGTGCTGGCTCTTTTCTCAAGGAATTCTTATACACTTAAGGGAACGCCCAAACTCTGTGCTGCCCAGAGCATTTTAGAAGCCAGTGAAATAGGCAGCCTCCATATTTATAAGCAGTTCTCAAAATGACCTGTCACTTATTTGTTTGCATATCTCTCTACCTCACCAGACTGAGTGCCCTAGGAGAAAATAATAAATTGCCTATCAGTACCTCCAATACCACCAAGAGCTGGAGACTAATTCTGCATCCCTGAATCTGAACTGGCTATGTGACTTGCTTGAGCCAACAGGACACTGGCTAACAGGGAAGGAAGAAGGGGACAAGCAAACACCTGAAAAGTGATAGTGCATTGGACTTGTTCTCCTGCTGTGCTCAGAACCCTGGACTACCATGGGAAAAAGCCCAGAACAGCTGCTGAAGGATAACAGGACAGGTAGGGGAGAACCAGGGTGCTTTGGTCAATGGTCAATCAAGCGCAGACATGTAACTGAGGCCATTCTAGATAATTCAGTTTCCAATGACTGATTACCTGACCACAGACACATGAGGGGGTGCACTAGCGATCTGTTGATACGGCTAATACCAGAAAAACCTGCCAGCTTATGCAAAAATCATAAGCCAAATAAACCACTTACTGTTTTAAGCCTCTAAATATTGGAATGGTTTGTTACCCAGCAAATGCTAAATTCATACAAGAAGATAAATTATTAAAGGGAGAGGCTTTGAAATAGATAACGCCTATATTCAAATCCTAGCTTTTCCTCTTATCAGGTGTGTGGGTCTGGACAACTAATTGAATTTCTCTGTTTCTTCATCTCAGTATTTTCTAAAAAATAAATAAAATATTAAACACAGCAGAGCACCTGGGTGGCTCAGTCAATTGAGCATCTGACTCAGCTCAGGTCATGATCTCATGGTTCATGAGTTCGAGCCCCACATAGGGATTACTGCTATCAGTACAGAGCCCACTTCAGATCCTCTATCCTACCCCCTCTCTCTTCCCCTGCTTAAGCATGTGTGCACATTCTCTCTCTCTCTCTCTCTCTCTCTCTCTCTCTCTCTCTCTCTCTCTCTCTCTCTCTCTCACACACACACACACACACACACACACACACACACACAAATAAACATTAAAACATTTGGGGGGGGGGGGGAGGGAGGGCTCCTGGGTGGTTCATTCAGTTAAGTGTCTGACTTCAGCTCAGGACATGATCCACAGTTTGTGAGTTGGGAGTCCTGCATCAGCCTCTGTGCTAACAGCTCAGAGCCTGGAGCCTGCTTCGGATTCTGTCTCTGTCTCTCTCTGTCTCTCTCTGACCCTCCCCCACTTGTGCTCTGTCTCTCTGCTCTCTCTCAGGATAAATAAACATTAAAAATTTTTTTTAATTTTTTTAAAGAAAATAAACATAGCAATCTGATAGGTTTTTCTGAAAATTCAATGAGCTATGAACTACTGTGTTTGCTACATGGTAGTTATTTATTATGCTTGTTGCTTCCAACTATGGGCTATAACACAGCTATTGGGCTTGTCATTTTCCAGAGATAAAGAAATGAATCCAGGGGCGCCTGGGTGGCTCAGTCAGTTAAGCAACTGATTCTAGATTTCAGCTCAAGTCATGATCTCATGGAGCATGGGATCAAGCCCCATACGGGGCTCTGCACTGACAACACAAAGCCTGCTTGGAATTCTCTCCCTCCCTCTCTCTCTCTACTCCTCCCCTGCTCATGCTTCTCTCTCTCTCTCTCTCTCTCTCTCTCTCAAAATAAGTATACATTAAAAAAAAGAAATGAATCTAACAAGCTACTGGCCTGATCAGAGTCGATAAATTCGTACAGACATGAATT
This sequence comes from Panthera leo, assembly GCF_018350215.1. Lineage (NCBI taxonomy): Eukaryota > Metazoa > Chordata > Mammalia > Carnivora > Felidae > Panthera > Panthera leo. Next base: position 95,520,214 of record NC_056688.1, read on the forward strand.
TCATTGTGTAGCCAATAACCACTATTTGAGGAGTTCTGTGGTTGCACAGTTTGTCATTCCCAGAGAATACCATCAAAATCCCCTCCAGTTCTCAGGTTTAAGGACAGGGGGAGGGGAAGGACAGGAAGCAGTATCATTCAAAAGGAAATGAAGCATCCTATTACCATAGAATAGATTTGGGAGGTTGGAGGGGGTAAGTACTGGCTTTAAAGAAGAGGACTGCCCAAAAGAATAAACATTCTTCTCAAGTGCACATGGAACATTCTCCACAATAGATCACATACTGGGTCACAAATCAGCCCTCAACAAGTATAAAAAGATTAAGATCATACCATGTGTATTTTCAGACCACAAAGCTATGAAACTTGAAATCACCCACAAGAAAAAATTTGGAAAGACGACAATACTTGGATGTTATAGAACATCTACTAAAGAATGAATGGGTTAATCACAAAATCAAAGAGGAAATTAAAAAACTACATGGAAACCAATGAAAATGAAAACACGACAGTGCAAAACCTCTGAGATGCAGCGAAGGCAGTCATAAGAAGGAAGTACACAGCATTCCAGACCTTCCTGAAGAAGGAAGAAATATCTCAAATACACAACCTAACTGTACACCTAAAAGAACTGGAAAAAGAACAGCAGATAAAGCCCAAAACCAGCAGAATTAGGAAATAATAAAGGTTAGAGCAGAAATCAATGCTAAAAAAAAAAAAAAAAAAAGTAGAACAGATCAGTGAGACCAGGAGCTGATTCTTTGAAAGAATTAACAAAATTGATAAACCCCTAGCCAGAGTGATCAAAAAGAAAAAGGAAGGCCCCAAATAAATAAAATCATGAATGAATGAGAAGAGATTACAACACCACAGAAATACAAACAATAATAATATAATATTATGAGCAATTATATGCCAACACGTTGGGCATTTGGAAGAAATGGATAAATTCCTACAAACACATAAACTACCAAAACTGAAACAACAGGAAACAAAAACTTTGAACATACCCATAACCAATAAAGAAATTGAACCAGGAATCAAAAATCTCCCAACAAACAAGAGTCCAGGGCCAGATGGCTTTCCTGGGGAACTCTACCAACCATTTAAAGACGAGTTAACACCTATTCTTTTGAAACTGTTCCTAATACATAGAAGTGGAAGGAAAACTTCCAAGCTCATTCTACAAGGCCAGCATTGCCTTGATTCCAAAACCAGACAAAGACCCCACAAATAGGAGAACTACAGACCAATTTCCCTGATGAACATGATTGCAAAAATTCTCAACAAGATACAAGCAAACCAGATCCAACAATACATTAAAAGAATTATTCACCACGATCAAGTGGGATTTATTTTTTCCTGGGCTGCAGGGCTGGTTCAATAACCACAAATCAATCAAAATGATACATCATATTAATAAAATAAAGGATCAGCACCACATGATCCTTTCAACAGATGCAGAGAAAGCACTTGACAAAATACAGCATCCTTTCTTGATAAAAACCCTCAAAAAAAAAAAAAAGTAGAGATAGAACCCTCAACATCAAAAAGGGGATATCATTCTCAATGGGGAAAAACTGACAGCAATTCTCCTAAGGTCATGAACACTACATGGATATCCACTCTAACCACTTTTGTTCAACATACTACTAGAAGTCCTAGCCATAGCAATCAGACAACAAAAATAAATCAAAGGCATAAAATTTGGCAAAGACATTGGCAAACAACATGATACTCTATGTGGAAAAACTGAAAGACTCCACCAAAAAAACTGCTAGAACTGATACATGAATTAAGCAAAGTTGCAGGATATAAAATCAACGTACAAAAATTGGTTACATTTCTAGACACCAATAATGAAGCAGCAGAAAGAGAAATCAAGGAATTGATCCCATTTACAATTGCACCAACAACCATGAGATACCTAGGAGTGAACCTAAAAAAGAGGTAAAAGATCTATACACTGAAAACTATAGAAAGCTTATGAAAGAAATTGAAGATACAAAGAAATGGAAAAACATTCCATGCTCATGGATTGGAAGAACACATATTGTTAAACTGTGGATACTACCCAAAGCAATCTACATATTCAATGCAATCCCTATCAAAATAACACCAGCATTCTTCCCAGAGCTAGAACAAACAATTCTAAAGTTTGTATGGAACCAGAAAAGGACCAGAATAGCCAAAGTAACATTGAAAAAGAAAACCAAAGCTAGAGGCATCACAATTTGGACTTCAAGCTGTATTACTAAGCAGTAATCATCCAAGACAGTATGGTATTGGCACAAAAGCAAGCACGTAGATCAATGGAACAGAATAGAGAAACCAGAATGGACCCACAAATTTATGGCCAGCTAATCTTCAACAAAGCAGGAAAGAATATCCAATGGAAAAAGGCCAGCCTCGTCAGCAAACAGTGTGTGAAAAACTGGACAGTGACATGTAGAAGAATGGAACCAGACCACTTACTATGCCATACACAAAAATAAATTCAAACTGGATGAGAGACCTAAAAATAAGATAGGAAACCATCAAATTCCTACAAGAGAAAGCAGGCAGGCATCTTTATGACCTTGGCCTCAGCAGTCTTCTTACCAGACATGTCTCTGGAGGCAAAGAAAACAAAAGCAAAATTGAACTAGTGGGACTACATCAAAATAAAAAGCTTCTGCTCAGCAAAGGAAACAATCAACAAAACTAAAAGGCAACCAACGGAATGGGAGAAGATATTTGCAAATGACATATCCGATAAAGGGTTAGTATCCAAAATATATAAAGAACTTATACAACTCAACACCCAAAAAACAAATAATCCAATTAAAAAATGGGCAGAAGTCATGAACAGACATTTCTCCAAAGAAGACATCCAGATGGGCGACAGACACATGAAAAGATGCTCAACATCACTTATCATCAGGGAAATACAAATCAAAACCACAATGAGATATCACCTCACATCTGTCAAAATGGCTAAAATTAACAACTCAGGCAACAACAGATGTTGGCAAGGATGCAGAGAAAGGGGAACCCTCTTGCACTGTTGGTGGGAATGCAAACTGGTGCAGCCACTCTGGAAAACAGTATGGAGGTTCCTCAAAAAATTAAAAATACAACTATCCTATGACTCTGTACTTCCACTACTAGGTATTTATCCAAAGGATACAAAAATGGTGATTCAAAGGGACACATGCACCCCAATGTTTATAGCAGTGCTATCAACAATAGCCAAATTATGGAAAGAGTCCAAATGTCCACTGACTGATGAATGGATAAAGAAGATGTGGTGTATGTGTGTGTATATATGTGTGTATTTATGTACACACACACACACACACAATGGAATACTAATTGATGATCAAAAAGAATGAAATCTTGTCATTTGCAAAAATGTGGATGGAACTAGAGTGTATTACGCTATGTGAAATAAGTTAGTCAGAGAAAGGCAAATATCTAATTTCACTCATATGTGGAATTTAAGAAAACAGAAGAACATAGGGGAAGGGAAGAAAAAATAAGATAAAAACAGAGGAAGGCAAACAATAAAAGACTCTTAAATACAGGGAACTGATGGTTTCTGGAGGGGAGGTAGGTGGGAGGGATGAGCTAAATGAGTAATGGGCATTAAGAAGGGCACTTGATGGGATGGGCAGTGGGTGTTTTATGTAAGTGATGAATCACTAAATTCTACTCCTGAAACCAATAAAAAAAAAAAACTAGAAATACTAAAAATGAGAGAGAAAGAGAGAGCTGCTCAAAAGGAAGCTCCACTGGCCTTCGGGATACCTATGAAATAGAAACAAGAACAAATATCCAGGAGCAGTGTGCCATAATGAGAGTAACACAAATCTGTTATCAGAAAGACTAACTCAAACCCCAATATAGGTCTCAGTTTGCTCATTCATACATTGGGATGATAGTACCAAATGATTCTTATGTTTGCTCATATGGTGGTTATAAGAATTTGACAAAACACTGATATAAAATACTTTGCATAGTACCTAGCACATGGTAGCTGATCAACTAACAGTCTCTTTTTCCATTTCTTCCATGTTCATAAAGCTACCTTTATTGTTCATCTCCTGACATCCTATAACTTAAGTGTGCAGTAATACATAAAAGCCTGTACACTGACTACAAATACTATTTCTAGCTTTGTAACCTTGCACCAATCACTTAGCCTCTCTGTTTATCAGTTCCTCACTGGTGAAATAAGGATAATACTTTCTGTCCCTGATGCTGTTCTCAAGGATAATGGGATGATTCATTCAATTTTAAAACGTAACTCAGGGCTTGATGACGCTGTGTAGAAAATAAATAAAACACAAAAGGAAAGTCAAATGACTAATATTTAAAGTCCCAATGTACTAATGCATAGTCAGGGACATGTCCACCACTGCCAATTCCTTTCCTCTCTTTTCTTTATCCTAAACCCTCTCACAGAGAGATGCCCTCCTTAGACTGGCTTTGCTGGCTCTCTCTCTCTCTCTCTTTTTTCCCTCTTCCGCCCACTCCAAGCCTGCACCTCTTTCAACATGCACAGAAAGCCAAACTCAGGAATGAATATGCAGGCAAGAAGTGGAGCTAGACGCAGGCCTGAGGAAATGACATGACCACCGTTCACTGAGCACTTACTCTGTGCCAGGCACTCTGCTATGTACTTTACCTGCGTCTTTTCACCTATCCTAACAATGCAGTGAAGGAGATACTGTTTTATTGTGGAAAGATTCAATAATTTACCAAGGTCTTGTGGTTAATAATAATAGCAGAGTTGGGATTTATCCAGGCTGGCTGGCCTCAAAGCTCATGCTGTCCTCTAGAAGTACAATGTGTACACAAACTCGGTCAGACATAATGGCTGAGACTACAAAGTCTGGAATCAGATACCTGGTCTGAATCCCAGATCTGCCATTATAGAATGACTATGAGCAATTGTTTAGTAATATCTAATACACCTGATATATGTCATGGGTTATATTGCATGTATAAAATATGGATTATATGTAATATGTATGTCATGTATTATATATTATAATAATGTAATAAATATACATATAGTATATATAATGGTAGGTTACAGTATGCAAGATCTGTTCCTTTTTTAAGTTTTTACTTTAATTCTAGTTAGTTAACATAACAGTGTACACTATAGTAATTCAACACTTCTGTACATCACCCTGTACTCATCATGAGAAGTGCACTCCTTAATCTCCATCATCTATTTAACCAATCCCCCGACCTCCTTCCCTCTGGTAACCATCAGTTTGTTCTCTATCATTAACAGTCTGTTTCTTGATTTGTCTCCCTCTCTTATTTTTTCCCTTTGCTTGTTTGTTTTGTTTCTCAGATGCCACAAATGAGTAAAGTCACATGATATTTGCCTTTCTCTGACTGACTTATTTTTCTCAGTATTATCATCTCTAGACTCATCCATATTGTTGCAAATAGCAAGATTTTATTCTTTTTATGGCTGAATAATATTCTATTGACTATATATACCACATCTTCTTTTCCATTCTTCCGTGATTGCTTCCATATCTTTGCTATTGTAAATAACGCTACAATAAATATAGGGGTACATGTATCCTTTTGAAATAGTATTCTTATATACTTTGGGTAAATACCCAGTAGTGTGATTACTGTATCATAATAAGCTAGTTCTATTTTTAACTTTTTGAGTAACCTCCATACAGTTTTCCACAGTGTCTGCACCAGTTTGCATTCCCACCAACAGTGCACAAAAGTTCCATTTCCTCCACAGCCTCACCAACACCTGTTGTTTCTCGTGTTGTTGATTTTAGCCATTCTGACAGGTGCAAGATAGTATCTCATTGTGGTTTTGGTTTGTATTTCCCTGATGATGAGTGATGTTGAGCATTTTTTCACATGCCAGTTGGCCATCTGGATGTCTTCTTTGGAGAAGTGTCTATTCATGTCTTTTGCCCATTTCTTCACTGGATTGTTTGGTTTTTTTAGGTGTTGAGTTTGATAAGTTCTTTATAGATTTTGGATACTAACCCTTTATCTGGTATGATATTTGCAAATATCTTCTCCCATTCCATTGGTTGCCTTTTAGTTTTGTTGATTGTTTCCTTTGCTGTGCAGAAGTGCTTTTTTTTAATGTAATCCCAATAGTTTATTTTTGCTTTTGTTTCCCTTGCCTCATGAGACAGAGCTAGAAAGAAGTTGCTATAGTTGACATCCAAGAAATGATTGCCTGTGTTCTCTTCTAGGATTTTTATGGTTTCAGGTATCACATTTATATATTTAATCCATTTTGAGTTTATTTTTTGTATGTGGTGTAAGAAAATGGTCTGGTTTCATTCTTTTGCATGTTGCTGTCCAGTTTTACCAACACCATTTGTAGAAGAGGCTGTTATTCCCATTGGATATTCTTTCCTACTTTGTTGAAGATTAATTGACCATATATTGTGGGTTTATTTCTGGGCTTTCTATTCTGTTCCACTGATCTATGTGTCTATTTTTGTGCCAGTCCCATTCTATTCTGATTACTACAGCTTTGTAACATAACTTGAGGTCCAGAATCATGATGCTTCTAGCTTTGCATTTCTTTTTCAAGACTGCTTCAGCCATTCAGGGTCTTTGTGGTTCCATACAAATTTTAGGATTGTTTTTCTAGTTCTGTGAAAAATGCTGTTGGCATTGTGATAGGGATTGCATTAAATATGTAGACTGCTTTGGGTAATATAGACATTTTTTGTGATATTTTTCTTCAAATCCATGAGCATGCAATGTCTTTCCATTTCTTTGTGTCATCTTCAATTTCTTTCATCAGTGTTTTATAGTTTTCAGAATACAGGTCTTTCACCTCTGTGGTTAAGTTTATTCCTAAGTATTTTATTTTTGGTGCAAGTATAAATGGGATTGTTTTCTTAATTTCCCTTTCTGCTGCTTCATTATTGGTGTACAGAAATGTAACAGATTTCTGTACATTGATTTTGTATCCTTCAATTTTACTGAATTTGTTTATCAGCTCTAGCAATTTTTTGGTGGAGTCTTTCATGTTTTCTATATACAGCATCATGCCATCAGCAAATAGTGAGAGTTGGACTTCTTCCTTCCTGGTCTGGATTTCTTTTATTTCTTTTTGTTGTCTGATTGCTGTTTCTAGGACTTCCTGTACTATGTTAAATAAAAGTGGTGAGATCGGACATCCTTGTCTTGTTCCTGACCTTGAAGATCTCTTGGTTTTTTCCCATTAAGGATAATGTTAACTGTGGGTTTTTCATATATGGCCTTTATTATGTTGAGGTATGTTCCCTCTAAGCCTACTTTGAGGGTTTTATCACGAATGGATGTTGTACCTTGTCAAATACTTTTTGTCTATTGAAATGATCAGATGGTTCTTATTCTTTCTTTTATTGATATGATGTATCACATTGATTGATTTGTGAATATTAAACCACACTTGCAACCCAGGAAGAAATCCCACTTGATCATGGTGAAGTGACTTTTTTAACATATTGTTGTATTTGGTTTGCTAGTTATTTTGTTGAGAATTTTTGTATGTATGTTCATCAGCGATATTGGCCTATAGTTCTGTTTTTTAGGGGAGTCTTTACCTGGTTTTGGTATCAGGGTAATGCTGGCCTCATAGAATGAGAAGTTTTCCTTCCTTTTCTAGTTTTTGGAATAGATGAGAAGAATAGGTATTGACTCTTCTTTACATGTTTGGTAGAATTCACCTATGAAGCCATCTGATCCTGGACTTCTGTTTGTTGGGAGATTTTTTATTACCGATTCAATTTCTTTGCTGGCTATTGGTCTGTTTAAGTTTTCTATTTCTTCCTGTTTCAGTTTAGATTAGTTTATAAGTTTCTAGGGATTTATCCATATCTTCTAGGTTGTCTAATTTGTTGGCACTTAGTTTTTCATAATATTCCCTTACGATTATTTGTATTTCTGCGGTACTGGTTATTATTTCTCCGCTCTCATTGGTGACTTTACCTATTTTTTCTGCACTAATCTATAGTATTTCCTTCCTTCTCCTGGTTTTGGGGTTTGTTTGTTGTTCTTTTGTCTCCTGTAGGTGTAAAGTTAGGTTGTTTGTTTCAGATTTTTCTTGCTTCTTGATGCAGGCCCCTATTGCTTATAAACTTTCTTCTCAGAACCACTTTTTCTGCATCCCAAAGGTTTTGTGTTTACATTTTCATTTGTTTCATTGTATTTTTTTTACTGCTTCTTTTATTTCCTGGTTGACCTATGCCAGATCTATTCTTAATACTCACAACTGTATGAAGAAGGTAACAGTATTATCTCCACTTTACTAATGGAGAAAATGAAACACAAGAAGTTAAGAAACACCCAAAACTACACAGCTAATGAATGGCAGAGCCAAGATTCAAGCTTGGCCAGTCTAGTTTCAGAGTATATAGCCTTAACCATCACACCGTATAGCCTCTGCTATGGGAGGCACTCTACTTCTGACCGGGCTCCTTGCAATTCCCTTGTGGGCTGCTGCTGGCTTTCTGGCTTCTCCAGCCTTGTTTCCCACCAAAGTGTAGCAGGCACAAATCAAGATGTCCCCAGAATTCTCCCCACACTCCACTCTGGCCCAGTAGCAGCATCAGGTGGGCCCAGGAACTCCTTCAGTTCAGTAAGCATACTACAAGACTAGAGCAGAGATGCAAGTGAAGCCAGGCTCTCTACATGCAGATAGCCCTAATCCTGCCCCTTCTTTTAGCTTGAAGTGCTAATGGGCAAAGAGAAAGTTCCTTTTACTCCATGAATTTCTTTCTGAAGAAGTCGCTGCTGCTGCTGCTGCTGCTGCTGCTGCTGCTGCTCCTAAGTCCCTTGGGATCTCTTTTATCAGCTCACGCCCAGTTTCTGTAATCCTTTGTTGCTAAATCTGGCACCTGTGACCTTCAGAAAATCACCCATGGGCACAAACAGCTAAGATCATGCCCTGTGTGGGAGTACAGAAACCCAGCTCCTTTGCCTCAAGAGAGAACAAGTACTGAGATATAATTTACTTTCTAGAGTTTCACAGAGATCAGCCCCGACCCACGGACCTCAGCTAAAGTAGCATTCCAGTTTGGGTATTCCTCTTCCACGTACCACCCCCTCTCCAACCCCTACTCCCTTTCTCCAGGGTTCGTTTCCTTGATAAATTACTTACATATGAATCTTTGATTCAGGGTCAGCTGCTGGGAGAATCCAACCTAAGAGAATTTTTGTTTTGTTTTGATAAATTTCTAAGCTTTTCTGAAATGCATTTGGTAAGAGTGATAGGAGCTGGTGGTCTTGTCTTAGCAAGTCTTACAAAGGTGCAGTTGACAACTGTCTTTGTAGAGGGTATGAGCATTTATCAACCAGTGTCCTCGGCTTCAGGGCCTCAGCTGAAGCTCCAGACTGAGCAGGATATTTTCCATTCAACATCCTGTTATGCAATTTCCACCCACCCCCAATATTGTCGAGAAGCTGTGATAAGAGCAAAGTTCTTTCTTTTCTCCCTTTTATGGCTGTTTGGAGTGGTACTTTCTCTTCAGCTCTGACATATAAACTGGAGCTCTTACGCCTCAGCTACCATGGAGATGAGTTTGGCTCCATTTGGAGAACTGACAGGCAGGGAAAGTGTTTATAAAACAAAAATCAACACCAAGACACCTGGCTGCCACCTGGGAGCCTGACAGTGTCACATGAAGGCTTTCTCCCCCACAGTCTCTCTCAGGCTAACAGGCTGCACATCAGCTCTCCCCATTCCGGTCATAGGTTCACTTCCCAGAGGCCCACAAAGTCCAGCTCTGTGAGGTGAGTCATGTCCTAGGAGACCACGGTAGTGCTCCCCAATGAAGTCATAGCACAAGCTGGGGATAAGGGGATAAGGCTGTTAAGAGCTGAGATGACCTTCACAGGGGCTCCTGCTGCCCCCAAACCCATCCCAAGCCGGCCTGCAATCCAATCCCAGCTCCCTGACAAGGAAGCTCTAGTCTAGGGAATGAGAGGTGAGAAAAGCATTGGGGGGGAGGGGGGGGGGGCTAGTATGCCTGGAGCATCCTGTGTGAAGCCTCTTACTTTATGCCAGTGACATCAGCTTCCATAAGAGCAGCAGAGAGGGGTGCTTAGAGAAAAACCAGTATATGGTGTCATGCAGGGTAAGAGTACAGGTTTAAAGCCACACAGATCTGGGCTTGAAACTCCTTACTGGGGATGCACCTCAAGCAAGTTTATACCTGAGACAACCCATGTAACCTCTTAAACCTTGGTTTTCCCATCGGTACATGGAGGTTCCTGCCTTTAAATGTTGCTTTGAAGATGAAAAAAAATAACATATGTAAAACAATTTTCACAGTGAGTGGTGGTTGTGTAGAGTCAGTTTAGCCAAGCTGGAGCTATGTTCCTCAGACTTCCCTTCCCTTCCTGGTCCTGGGTGAGGGTGGGTCACAAAGAAGCATGGGTGAGATCTGAAAACCAGAAGGGAAGCAGCAGCAATTGACCCTAAAGGCCTGTGTGGGGTGCCAAGCACCATTGCTGCCCACCCATGTGGTCACCTGTCTGTTGGCACCCTTGCTGAGGGTGGTAGGTTGGGCTCACTCTTCAGCTTGTTTGAGTCCCAGGCCAGAATACATGCCAGCCCCTTCTGGAAGTTACCCACATTGCCAAGGGGTGGAGGTGAAAGACAGACACAGTTCCAGTTTTTCTTCCCTGTCCCCCACTTCTTTCCAACTGCCCACTGGGCTAATGAACAGTGACTTCAGGACTACCACAATAGCCTCCTACAGATTTCTCCAGCTCTGCAAGCATGCAAAACCTAATCCCAGGAACAAACCTTGACTGCATACAACCCACAGAGGTTCTATTTAACTGATAAAACACGCCAGGCACATGGTAAGTGTTCACAAAAAGAAACATCAGCATAATGTAAATGTTACTATCTCTTGAATCTGGTCCAAACTCGACCTTGGACAAATCACTTAGTCCTTCTAAGACTCACTTTCCTCAGCTGTAAAATGATGATAATAATATGATCTATTTCATAGGCCTGTGGAAATGGTTAAATGAATATGCAAGCACAGCACCTGATGTTAAAAATATTAGGGAGCGAAACTTTATTTCCTGTTCTAATTCTTGGATTTAGCATTTGGAAATCCCTCATCAATAAATGCTTCATCCTTCAAGCAATCTTTGCCAATAATGAAATAATATTTCCACCTCCATCCATGTTACTTGTCAACTGGTTTAGAACATAGCCATGAAGGAAGAACACAGCATATTAGACCCCTTCAAAGATGCCCCCCAGCCCACTGGCCCCAACTGTTATAAGTCAATACATGGTAATAATAACACTTTGCTTTGTAAGGGTTCAACTGAGACCCTTTTACCAGCATTATCTCACATACTGTGTGTGCCAGTAAGACTACAACACAGCGCTACATAGCAGGATGCTACGGATACTGCACCAGAACTCAAAGGCCCTGGGTTTTCATCTTGGCTTTGCCAACAAGTATTCATTTTCTCACTTTACAGATTCTTAGTTTCCTCATCTACAAATGGCGAGGGTTGAATTCATAAGATCCTTCAAACCCCAGCAGACCCCAAGTCTATTATCATTTTCATTTCGTCTATGGGGGGAAAGAAGTAAGTTGCAAGAGAGTAAATAGCTTAATTCAGTGTTTTCCAAAGTGTGGTCCCTGGACCAACAGCAGCATCACCCAGAAATGATTAGAAATGCAAATTATCAGTTCTCACTACAGACCAGCAGAATCAGAAACTTTGGAGTTCAGGCCCAGAATCTGTTTTAAAGAGCCGTCCAAGTGATTCCAATGCAGGGTCAAGTTTGAGGACCATTGGCTTTATCAAGTCACAGCACAATAAAAGTTCCCTAGTCAGAACTTGAACCCAAGTCTGTGACTCCTTTCTGGTTGTCCTATGCATTTGGAAAGAAGGACCTTGTAAGAACAAAGGTATTAGAAAACAAGACACATCCAAAAACACAAGCAAAAGGACAGAAGTAAATCCTGAATAATATGCTAAAAAATCTCAGGGTTCTACAATTGAACCTTTGATCCCTGGCTCTAGATTGGGCTAAAGCTGACCTTTGTGCTCTGACACAGCCATCAGAACTTTTCCCTGGAATCTTCCACTGAGCTAGAACAACTATCACATAAAACCAAGGAGTCTGTAACTTGTAGACAGGCATAGCACAGCAGAGAAAAGAGAGGGCATTTACTGTTCAAATTCATTTTTTTAGCATGTACATATGTGTTCAAAAATGCATAAACAAGATAAATTCACATACGCTGTAGGTATTTTTAGTGCCAGATTTTATTTCTCCTTTTCCTTTTTTTATTCCTACCTCCCTTCTTCCCTAATGTCACTCAAATAATGCATGTCAATCACCTAGTATATCTTTCCCCATAGTCCTATAATCGAATGCAAATACACACACTTTCCCACACATACTTGTTTTACTCACACTTCGTGGAAACTCTTCCACAACAAGAGATATAGTACAGTTCTCATTCATGTGTCTCAAAAGCTATGTAACAGTCCCATGATATGAGCCTACAATAATACAATAATTTATATAATCCTGAATAATGAGAATTTGCTAGGTTCCCAATTTTTCACTGCCTCAAGTGTTGCTGTAATAAATAACCTTGTATGTATGTGCTTGTGTGGTGGTGATTTTATTTGTATAGAATACATTTCCTAGGATGGAATATCAGGTTCAAAGACTCTATGTATTTTTGATTTAATGATGTTGTTACATGGCTCTTCAAAAAGGCCATAACAATTTACATTTCTAGCACAATGTATGGAAGTGCCCATTTCTTGCATCCTAGCCAGCTATAAATGTTATCTGTCTTTTGAATTCTTTTCTTGTTTGAACACTGGGAAGTGATATCTCACTGCTATTTCAATTTGCATTTTCCTAATTAATTTGCATTTGGATTTGATCTTTTCATGTTTTTGTTGGGTACTTGAACTTCTATGTGCATGCATGCATTGACACTCTTTTTCCCCCTTTTTCTTTTGGATCTTTTGTTCCACTCTTGCCAATATTTAAGAGCTCTAGATATACGATTCCTTTGTCTTTCATTAGCATTACAATTAGTTATTAAACTCTCATTTCTCTATTAACTTTGTTTATGCCATTTATTACAGCTATTCATATGTAGTCAATAACCTTAAGAAGATCTCTGCCTCCAGAGTGTATATGTAACCACCCAAATTTCTTATAAAATTTTTATTATTTGTTGGGTCTATAAGCATCTTATATATTTTTCACCCTTATAAATGGAGATTTTTTTCTTTCTTTCATCAGTGGTTACTGATAATACAGAAAATAGTTACTGACATTTGTATATTCACCCAACTACTAACCGAATTCTCTTACTAACTCTAATAGATTTGTAAGAGTCTCTTGGGTTATCGAGGTATATATTCATATAGTCAGAAAATGTAATAGCACTATCTCTTCATTTTCCAATAGTTTGTAAGTTATTTAATATTTTCTTATTGGATTCACTAATTGCACTGAATTATTCAACATTCCAAGATAACACTGAATAATAACAATGATGGATAGCAATATCTATTACCAATTTTAATAGAAAAATTTTAACAGATGCTTATCAAATTCTTTTCAGATCTATGATGAAAGAATATAATTTTTCTCCCATCATTCATTAGTAAGTTTTCTGCTACTGAATCACCTTTGAATTCCTGGAAGAATACTATCTTTGGTAATAGAATGCATTGTCATAGACATGTAGCTATAATTTCATTTTAAAATTCTGCATTTATATTTTTAAGGAAGATTGGCATACAGTTTTCTTTTTCATACTATTTATATCAGGGTTTTGGTATTGAAATTCTACTGTAATCATAGGATGAATTAAAAAACATTGTGTGGTTTTTGGTTGTTTTTTTTTTTTTTTTTTCAATAGCCTGGAATAGTTTACATAACATTAAAAAACAAACTGGTCTTCAAAACTTTAAAAAAAAACTCGTCAATTAAATCTACCCTTTTGGTGACTTCAAAAGCAGTTGTTAAAATCTTTTATTATTATTTTTGTCTATGGCAATTGGTCTGTTTGAATTATCTACTTTTTCCAGAATAATTTTTGTTTTGCTAGAAAATTATCTACTTCCTATTGGTCCCAGTTGACAAATGTTTTCTACAAAGGAACAGATACTTTATGCTTGTGGGCCACAGTCTATTGCTATCCAACTCTACTATTATAGTGCAAAAGCAGCCATAAACAACGTGTAAATAAATGGATGTGGCTGTGTTTCAATAAAACTTTAGGTATGGGGGGGGCGCCTGGGTGGCTGGGTCAGTTAAGTGTCCGACTTCGGCTCAGGTCATAATCTCACGGTCCGTGAGTTTGAGCCCCACATCAGGCTCTGTGCTGATAGCTAGGAGCCTGGATCCTGTTTCAGATTCTGTGCCTCCCTCTCTCTCTGCCCCTCCCCTGTTCATGCTCTGTCTCTGTCTCAAAAATAAATAAATGTTAAAACAAAAAAATTTTTTTTAACTTTAGGTATGGACACTGATTTTTTAATTTTATGTAGTTTCCATGTATTAGAAAACATTATTTTTTTCCAACTGCTTAAAAATGTAAAAAGTATTAATAGTTTGACAGTCATACAAAAACATGCAGTGGGCCAGATTTCACCCATGGGACTTAGTTTACCATCTTCTCCTTTAGATTTTCAAAATGTTCCCATATAAACACTTAATATACGTGCTCATAATTTCTAATATTATAATTTAAAATATTATATTGTCATTTTAACCTCTTCCTTATCTGTGACTATTTTGTTCTATTAATTTCTATTTTTTTTCTTGCTCTATTCTCCTTAATCAGACATAATAGGAATTTATCTGGTTCTAGTCTAACAACCAGTTTTTTTAAACTTATCCTTTATCTTTTTTGTTTTATATTTATTCTTCTTTTGTTTTCAAGCCTTTTGTTTTCTGCCTGATTTTAATTTATTTGGTATGCTACACTTGGTTAAGTTTCATCAAATTTCCCAATAAAACTTTCAGAAGAAAAAAAAAATTCATACATTGATCCCCACCAGGTCTTGTAAAGTGTCACCTCACCAGTTTCATTGAAAAATCTTAATTGGGGTGCCTGGGTGACTCAGTTGGTTAAGAGTCTTACTCTTGACTTTGGCTCAGGTCATGATCTCACCATTCGTGAGTCTGAGCCCCGCATCCAGCTCTGTGCTGACAGCGTGGAGCCTGCTTGAGATTCTCTGTCTCCTCTCTCTCTGCCCCTCCCCTGCTCATGATCTCTCTTTCTTTCAAAAATAAATGAACTTTGAGGCGCCTGGGTGTCTCAGTCGGTTGGGTGTCTGACTTCAGCTCAGGTCATGATCTCCTGATTCATGAGTTCAAGCCCCGTGTCCGCTCTGTGCTGACAGCTCAGAGCCTGGAGCACTTCGGATTCTGTGTCTCCCTCTTTCTCTGCCCCTCCCCTGCTCATGTTCTGTCTCTCTCTCAAAAATAAAATAAACATTAAAATAAACAAACAAACTTTAAGAAAAAAAGAAAAATTGTCATTCGACCTCCAGTTTCATTTGTAGACTAGCCAAAAATGTATCCTTTTAGGGGCATATCCATTTTTCAATGTAAAGTAGAACCCTACAAGGCACAACGTGAATTCTAAACTTCCTAGATTCTAAACTGAGTTCTATTTTTCAGCATACAATTTTCCTACATTAAGAAAAAAGTTTTCTAAGTCCTGATTCTTTCAAATCTATTATTTTCAGTTACTTAGATCCACAGATCATTATGAGCCCCTAACAACATCCAGAGCTTACAATTACTCACTGAGTGTTCACAGTATGTAGACAGCGAGCTCAGGGATCTCCTTAATTTAATAATTTAATTCTTTTTTAAGTTTTTCATTTTAATTCTAGCATAGTTAACATACAGTGTTACATTAGTTTCATATATTTCTTTATTCTTGATTTTTATCTTTAAGTAGTCCCTTTTCCCAAGTCCTTTGGTTCATTTCATGGACCTCTTTCTCCAGGTAAAGGTGAGTAACCATTGCTTTCTCTTTACTCATGAAAGTAGTTGAGGCTAAAATGTTTCTTCTAAGTGCAGAGGTCACTTGGCTCTGCTATGGGTTGAATAGTGCCCGCAACAATATGCTTAAGTCCTAACCTCCAGTACCAGCGAATGTGATGTTATTTGGAAGTAGGGTCTGTGCAAATTTAATCAAATTATGAGGTCATGCTGAATTTGAGTGGGTCCTAATCCAATATGACTGGTATCCTTATAGGAAGAAGTGAAGAGACATAGACAGACAGAAATGAACCTTGAAAAGATGTAGGCAAAAACTGAAGTTAGGCTATGGAATGCCTGGGGTTACCAAAAGCTGGAATAAGCAAGGAAGGATCCTCCCCTAGAGACTGAGGAGAAAGCATGGCCCTTCCAACAAAGTGATACTGGCCTCCAGAACTGTGAGAAAACAAACGTCTGTTATTAAAGCCACTTAGTTTGTGGTATTTTGTTATGGTAGCCCTAACAAACTTATACAGTATCCCCTTTGAATTGGATATCAAGCAATCTATCTCCTAAGTATTGCCTTCTAAGTGAGCTGTAATTTCTCTTTTGATTTATTTTTTGATCTAGTGGTTATCTAAGACTAGGCTTCTGTTTTTAATTTTTATTTTAATTCCAGTATAGTTAACAGTCTTATATTAACTTCATGTGTACAATATAGTGATTCAACAATTCCATACATTACCCAGTGCTCACTACATGTGCACTCCTTAATCCCCATCTCTTATTTAACAACCCCCCCCCCCACCTCCTCTCTGGTAACCATCAGTGTGTTCTCTGTAGTTATGAGTCTGTTTCTTGGTTTATAAGACTATGCTTCTTAATATTCTAAGCAATCAAGACTTTTTTTGGTCATTTTTTATTCTTTTTCAATCTATTGAATCAAGATTAAAGAAAGAGGCCTGTAAAATCTGTTTTTTACTTGTAAATGTTTCCTTTGTATGCAAATTTAATTGGTTTTTGTAAATACACTACAAATATATATATATATATAATTATGTGCATGTATAATTTTTTGTGTATTTTTGTTTTTATTTATTTATTTTGAGAGAGAGAAAGAGCATGTGAGTAGGGGAGGGGCAGAGAGAGAGGGAGAGAAAGAGTCCTAAGCAGATTCCGCACTATTAGTGCACAGCCCAATGAAGGGCTTGATCTCACAAACCATGAGATCATGACCTGAACTGTAATCAAGAGTCGGATGCTTACACAACTGAGCCACCCAGATGCCCCAATAATTTTTTTGTTCTTAAGCAGCTTTTATCTAACATACCTATATAATTCTAAAAAGGAACTACTGAAGTCTCCCACTATCATTGCATGTTCAGCAAATTTTCTTGACTTTTCTTAGCACTTCTTCTCTATATAGTTAATGGCTCTGGTTGGATTCACTTAAAAAAATATATAACTTTTCTATTTTTTAATAAATCACAGCTTTTTTCAATAAATAATGCTCCCTTCACTCTGTTTAGTGTTTTTAATCTGCAATTCCATCTTTTCTGATAAGATCACAACTACTGATTTTATTTCCCTGGTTCTTTTTGCCCTCCTCTTTTCTTTCTTCTTTCCTTCCTTCCTTCCTTCCTTTCTTCCTTCCTTCCTTCCTTTTCTCTCCTTTTTTCAAAAAGTGTATTTCTTTTGAAGATAGCACCAGCAAGCACTAGCAGGGGGAAGGGAAACAGAGAATGGAGAGAGAGAATAACAAGCAGGCTCCGCATTGCCAGCACAGAGCCCAACACAGGGCTTGAACCCACGAACATCATGACCTGAGCCAAAACCAAGTGTCAGACACTTAACTGACTGAGCCACCCAGGCACCAATCTTCTTCTTTCTCATATCTCTTATATATATAAATGGATTAATTATAATCTTTGCCCATTAGTCCTTATTTTCTTTGGTTTGCTTTTTTTTTTTACATGTTCTCTGTTATTCTTGGGCTTTTGTTTTTATTTTTTTTAATTAACTAACTTATTTATTTTTTAATTTACACCCAAGTAGGTTAGCATATACTGCAACAATGATTTCAGGAGTAGAATCCTTAATGCCCCTTACCCATTTAGCCCATCACCCCTCCCATAAACCCTCCAGCAACCCTCAGTTTGTTCTCTGCATTTAAGAGTCTCTTAGGTTTTGTACCCCCCACCCCACTTATATATTATCTTTGCTTCCCTTCCCTTATGTTCATCTGTTTTGTATCTTAAATTCCTCATATGAGTAAAGTCATATGATATTTGTCTTTCTCAGACTGACTAATTTCGCTTAGCATAATACCCTCTAGTTCTGTCCACGTAGTTGCAAATGGCAAGATTTCATTCTTTGTGATTGCCGAGTAATACTCCATTGTACATATATACATATATACCATATCTTCTTTATCCATTCATCCGTCAATGGACATTTGGGCTCTTTCCATACTTTGGCTATTGTTGACAGGGCTGCTATGAACACTGGGGTGCATGTGCCTCTTCAAAACACCACATCTATATCCCTTGGATAAATACCTAGTGCAATTGCTGAGTCGTACGGTAGTTCTATTTTTACTTTTTTGAGGAACCTCCATACTGTTTTCAAGAGTGGCTGCACCACTTTGCATTCCCACCAGCAGTGCAAAAGAGATCCTCTTTCTCCGCATCCTCGCCAACATCTGTTGCTGCCTGAGTTGTTACTGTTAGCCATTCTGACAGGAGTCAGGTGGTAGCTCATTGTGGTTTTGATTTGTATTTACCTGATGATGAGTGATGTTGAGCATTTTTTCATGTGTCTGTTAGCCATCTGGATGTCTTCTTTGGAGAAGTGTCTATTCATGTCTTTTGCCCATTTCTTCACTGGATTCTTTATTTTTTAGGTGTTGAGTTTGATAAGCCCTTTATAGATTTTGGATACTAACCCTTTATCGGATATGTCATTTGCAAATACCGTCTCCCATTCCATCAATTGCCTTTTAGTTTTGCTGATTGTTTCCTTTGCTGTGCAGAAGATTTTTATTTTGATTAGGTCCCAATAATTCATTTTTGCTTTTTTTTTCCCTTGCCTCTGGAGATGTGTTGAGTAAGAAGCTGCTGTGGTCGAGATCAAAGAGGTTTTTGATTCCTTTCTCCTCTAGAATTTTGATGGCTTCCTGTCTTACGTTTAGGTCTTTCATCCATTTTGAGTTTACTTTTGTGTATGGCATATGAAAGTGGTCCAGGTTCATTTGTCTGCATGTTGTTGTCTAGTTTTCCCAACCCCATTTGCTGAAGAGGCTGTCTTTATTCCATTGGATATTCTTTCCTGCTTTGTCAACAATTAGTTGGCCATACGTTTATGGGTCCATTTCTGGGTTCTCTATTCTTTTCCATTGATCTATGTGTCTGTTTTTGTTCCAGTAGCATAATGTCTTGATGATTACAGATTTGTAATACAACTTGAAGTCCTAGATTGTGATACTTCCAGCTTTGGCTTTCTTTTTCAAGATTGCTTTGGCTATTTGGTGTCTATAAAATACCTAGGAATAAACCTAACCAAAGAGGTGAAAAATATATACAATGCAAACTATAGGAAACTTATGAAAAAAATTGAGGAAGACACAAAAAAATGGAAAAATATTCCATGCTAATGGACTGGAAGAACAAATATTGTTAAAATGTCGATATACCCGAAGTAATCTACATATTCAGTGCAATCCCTATCAAAATAACACCAGCATTCTTCACAGAGCTAGAACAAACAATCCTAACATTTTTATGGAATCACTTTCATCTCAAGTGAAAAACTCAAAATAACTTAAGAGATCTACTGTGTACTCTTTCTCCATCCTGTCCATTGCCTCACTCACATGAGGAAAACACTATCTTAAACCTTGCAGTCCCCTGCTTTATAAACATATTATAACATACACATATACATAGAGCTAGAGATGTGATGATGTTAGGAGGGGAAGCCTCTGGGAGGTGATTAGGTCATAAGGATGGAACCCCCATGAATGGGATAAATGCTGTCATAAGAGGTTAAAGAGACCAGAATTCTCCCTTTCTACCATGTGAAGGCACAGTGAGAAGGCAGCTATCTATGAACCAAGAAATAGGCATTCACCAGACATCCAATCTGCCAGTGCTTTGACCTTGGGACTCCCAGCCTCCAGCATGTGAGAAGTAAATTACTGTTGTTATACCAGTCTGTGGTATTCTGTTATAGCAGCTTGAATGGACTAAGACACACACACAGAGACACACATACACACCTAAATTCTGAGTAATGCTTTTGCAACTCTGTAAGTCCTGTCAGTCTGTAGATTTAGGCCTTCCTGATCTCTGAAAAATATTTATTATTTGTTTGCTTTGTGAGTTGCCTTTTTCTACTAATCTAGAGCATCTATTATTCTCATGTTAGGTTTCCTGGCTCTATCCTCTATACCTTTCATATTTTTCTCTATTTTCCTTTTCTTAACGTTTTTGTTCAGTACTTGGAGAGAAATTTCTTCCATTGCTCTTCCAGGCCAGCTATTTCTGTCTTAATAGTAGTCATTTTGCCTTAACTCATCTGTGGATAAAGAAAGTGATTTTTGCTTCAAAAAGTCCTTTCAAGCTGCACTTGAATCTTTTTAAGTGCACTTATTTTTCCATCCAAATTGTCATGTCTCCTTCAGCAGCTTTATTTGTGGCTGTGTTCTGTGTACTCTGCTGGATCTTGCAATCTCTGGTTTGAACATGTGTCATTTTTTTCCTTGATAACTGGGACTCAGGTGTTATTGTTAGAATACACTAGCAGGTAGCAGTCCCCAAGGGGAGGAAGTCAAAATGGTCTTCTGTAGAAGCCTCCCTGTTTCTCAAGGACAGGGATGACTAAGCCCACATTTTTGGCATCTCAGGTCTCATGGAGACCTGCCACATCAAATGTCTTCCTAAAGCCCACACATGTCTTTGGGCCAAGCTCTCCTCAGTGTCCCCATTTCATAATCCCTGCCTCAGGGCTGTCACCAGCAGCTAGACATGTGCCTAGCCCAACAGAGCAGAAAACCCTGTACCAGTTCACTCTAATGGGACTCCCATGGAGCCTGTGGCCTCATTTCCACTTAGCAACACGCAGACCCCAACTAGTTGACTCAGAAGCTTTATTGGACTTGACTGATACTGAACAAAAAAGAGAGTTAGGTTCATGTGGCCATCTTTCCAGAACTTCCCTCTAGAATCAGCATCTTCATCCAACTCCATATCCTAGTGAACCTGTTTCCTCTATTGCAAGGCAGCAAGTCCTGCTGGAAGGTCATCAGCTTTGGATTCAGAGATCTGTATTCAAATCTGCCCCTCACAAGTGCAATCTTATACAGGCTACGTAATCAGTATTTCTGAGCTTCAACTCTTCATTTATAAAATGGTGCTAATGTGAAGAATAAATGAAAGAATATATTTAAAGCACTTTTCCCAGTGTTGAGCACATGATAGGTTTTGCAGAAACGTTAATCCCTTTCCCCTACAATTTGATTTTCAAGAAGTGATCGTTGCCTAGTGAACCTCCCTCTAGGTTTGACATTTCAGCAACAACTGATTTTCATCACCATTCCTTATGTTTGTTCTTACTCAGTCCATCATCTTGAAGAATCTATATTAATGGCCAATGTGGTAGGCCTCTTGGTGTCCCAAAGCCTTCCTGGGGGTATCAATTATGCCTTATATATAATGACAGCCATCCATCACAAAGGGGGAAAGGAATCCTCAGGTGTAGAGTCAGAGGCCAAACTGAAAAGGAATGTTTAGAGGGGCTCCCGGGTGGCTCAGTAGGTTAAGCATCCAACTCTTAGTTTTGGCTCAGGTCATGATCTCATGATTTGTGGGTTCAAGCCCCACACTGGGCTCTATGCTGGCAGCGTGTAGTCTGCTTGTGATTCTCTCTATCCCCCCAACTGCTTCTCCCCTGCTCGTTCTCTCTCTCTCTGTCTGCTCTCTCTCTTTCTCAAAATAAACAAACTTAAAAAAATGAAAAATACACCCCCATGTTTACAGTAGCACTATCAACAATATCCAAAGTATGGCAAGAGCCCAAATGTCCATCGATGGATGAATGGATAAAGAAAGTGGGGTACATATATACAATGGAGTATTACTCGGCAATCAAAAAGAATGAAATCTTGCCATTTGCAACTACATGGATGGAACTGGAGGGTATTATACTAAGTGAAATTAGTCAGAGAAAGACAAAAATCATATGACTTCACTCATATGAGGACTTTAGGAGACAAAACAGATGAACATAAGGGAAGGGAAACAAAAATAATATACAGGGAGGGGAAAAAACAGAAGAGACTCATAAATATGGAGAACTGAGGGTTGCTGGAGGGGTTGTGGGAGGGGGATGGGCTAAATGGGTAAGGGGCAATAAAGAATCTACTCCTGAAATCATTGTTTCACTATATGCTAACTAATTTGGATGTAAATTTTAAAAAATAAAAATAAAATTTAAAAAATGAAAAATAAGAAAAAAAGGAATGTTTAGAAATCAGCTCTGACAACAAATGTAAAAGCATTAAGAAGAGTTCTCTGCCCTCCTCTTTTCTGCTACATGTAGGGCATGCATTTCCTTTTCTTTGTAAAGGGAAAATAAGATCACCCCATCCTCCTGTACCAGGATGAGGAAAGCAACCTGTCTTGCAAGAGACAGAGTCAGCACCAAAATGAGTCTGCATAAACCTTACTAAAATAACCTTTATCTCTCATGAGTTCTGTCATGTGTTTCTTTATTACTTCCCCATAACTTATACTTCCTTGAAGCTCAAACCCTCTTTGCTTTGTGAAAATGGTGTATAAGCTCCTAAGTCTAACCACCTCTTTGAGTTTCACTTCTTTCCTGTGGACTCCTGTGCATGTAAACATATTAATAAATTTGTACTCCTTCCCTCAAAAACAAAAATAAAGGCATTAAGAACATAATTATCCTTGGGGCGCCTGGGTAGCTCAGTCGGTTGAGCATCCAACTTCGGCTCAGGTCATGATCTCATAGCTTGTGAGTTTGAGCCTCGTGTCAGGCTCTGTGCTGATAGCTCAGAGCCTGGAGCCTGCTTTGGATTCTGTGTCTCCCTCTCTCTCTGCCCCTAACCCACTCGCATTCTGTTTCTGTCTCTCTCAAAAATAAGTAAACATTAAAAAAAATTTTTTTTAAAGAACATAATTATCCTTTTAAAGGTTATTATGTAATTGAATCTCTAAATTTGCTTGAATGTAGATTAATTCACTCCAATGAAATCTCCAAGAAAAAGGGATATCCCCAGAGCTCTTCAGGAAAACCAAAAGAATTTTTAATTGCAACAAATACATGAAGGGATTCTTCCTTATAAAAGAAGAAAATATATGGCAACTTTTGGGGGATAATTAATGTAAAAGATATCAAAGATCTGTTCATGGGGGCCCTAAAACCCATGAAATGAAGAATAATATCAGTGTCCATGTTTCTGGAATATCCAACTCTATATATACACTCAGAAAGAGTTCTCTTATTTTATTCTCCATATCCCCTCACAATAGCCAATGACAATATTTTACTTTGTGTCAGAAAAATGCTGAGAAGACTAGCCTCTGGGTTGCTTACCAGCCTGATAATCACTAATACCGTTTTACATAGATCAATTGACTTGTTCAAAACTTTTCTGTTAGTAAATGATGGACACAAAACTCAAAATAGGCTTTCTGATTCCCAGTCCACTCTTCTTTAGGAAGGGAAAGGATGGCACAAACCAAGCCCTTTGGCAAAATGTCAGTTTAAAAAAAAAAAAATAGAAAGGAGCAAATATGAAAAATAGTTTCTCAAAGCTCCAGAAACAGCTGAACTCAAAAATCTGAATCATGTTTTTGTTTTGTTTTAAGTTTATTTATTTATTTTGAGAGAGAGAGAGAGAAAGTATGCATACATGCGAGTGGGATGAGGAGTAGAGAAAGAGAGAGAAAAGCAGGCTATGTGCTGTCAGTGCAAAGCCCAACACAGGGCTTGATCTCATAAACCATGAGATCATGACCTGAACTGAAATCAAGAGTGGATGTTTAACCAACTGAGCCATCCAAGCGCCCCCCAAAAATTAATCATTTTCATTCAAACTTTCATGAATCAACAATACATCAAACAAAAGAAAAAGTATTTATTGAGCTCTTTCTTACTATGTGAAAGACACTATGTTGATGTTGGCGAGGATGTGAAGAAAAAGGAACCCTTCAGCTCTGCTAATAGGAATGTAAATTGGTGCAGCCACTGTGGAAAACAGTATGGAGGTTCCTCAAAAAATTAAAAATAGAAATAGCATATGATCCAGCAATTCCAGTATTGGATATTTACCCAAAGAAAATGAAAACACTAATTCAAAGAGATATATGTACCACAATGTTTATCACAGCATTATTTATAATAGCTAAGATATGCAGACAACCCAAGTGTCTGTTGATAAATGGACACACACACATACATACACACACACACACACACACACACACACACACACACAATGGAATATTACTCGGCCATAAAAAAGAATGAGATCTTGCCATTTGCAACATGGAGGGACCCACAGGGTATTAAGCTAAGAGAAGTAAGTCAGAGAAAGACAAATGCCATATGATTTTGCTTATGTGTGGAATGTAAAAATAAAACAAACAAAAGAGCAGAAACAGCCCCATAAATATAGAGAACAAACTGGTGGTTTCCAGAGGTGAGGGAGGGGAGGATGGGCAAAATCAGTGAAGGGAAGTGGAAGGTACAGACTTCCAGTTTTGGATGAATAAGTCATGGAGATGAAAGGTACAGCACAGGGAATAGAGTCAATGGCATTTTAATAACATTGTAGGGCGACAGATGGTGAGCACAGCATAACATACAGACTTTTCAAATCACTATGTTGTACAACTAAAACTGATGTAACATTGTGTGTCAACTATACTTCAATTTTAAAAAATAGGAAAGAGCAGTTCTTTCCCATAAATTGTTTAGGGTCTTCAATAGGGAATATCAGACTCTTTTATTGATTCATACTGCTACCAGTGGCCTTGAGAAATTCTGTGTGGGGCTAAGTAGGAGGGGGTTCCAAAGAAACAGGCCATAAGAACCCAAATGGCAAAGGAAAGAAACATACTAATTACTGGAAGATTCTCTCTGTACTGCAGCCCTGCCCAGAGGTAACTTCCAATAGCTGAGTCAAAGTTTTCACACCACCAAGACTTTTCTTTGTGTTTTTGCTAACTCGGATCACTTATGATTCTTCAAATGTCTGTGCAAATGTACAAAAGAATTTCTGCGCCCAACAATGAAAGCACTACCAGAGGTAAATTATGTGGAAGGAAAATTTATAGATTTCCTTCTCTGTTTTCTTAGAGTGTAACTTCAATTGTTGGGGCCATGACAAATAAATGGACTGAAAAACAGGAGGCAAACATAGAAGACCACATTATTCTGAAGATGAGTAACAGGCACTGACAGAGAAGAAAGGAAGGAATAAAGGAAAAATGATATTGGCTCTAAAAATAAATGCAGGGGCCACATGTGGATACATAACTGAGAGGTAAGATAAGAAGTGCTGAGAATAGGTAGTACATCTAACTATGAAATACTGCTAAAGAAGCAATAAAAGGATCCACACAACCATCTTCAGAGAATAATGCTGATTCAAAACAACCAATCTCCAAAAGTAACATACTGTATAATTCCTTTTATATAAACTGTTTGAAATTACAAAATTATAGAAATGGACAACAGATTCATGGTTGCC
The DNA here is from genome assembly GCF_018350215.1 of Panthera leo. Classification (NCBI taxonomy): domain Eukaryota; kingdom Metazoa; phylum Chordata; class Mammalia; order Carnivora; family Felidae; genus Panthera; species Panthera leo. Next base: position 95,545,979 of record NC_056688.1, read on the forward strand.
AGAGGTGCAAGAGACGGTGGGAACAGGGGAGAAGTGACTTTGGCTACCAAAGGGCAGCAGACAGGATCTTTGTGGCAATAAAGTGTTCTGTATCTTGGCTATTTCAGTGTCATGATCCTGGATGTGGTATCTACTAAAGTTCTTCAAGATGTTACTGTTGATGTAAGCTGGCTAGAGGGTACATGGGACTGCTCTGTATTCCATATTACAACTGCATGTCAATCTATAGTTATCTCAAAATTAGAAATTTAACTTAGAAAAAATGAGGTGAAGTCCATGACAGAATCAAAAGTGGTTGACTCTTAGAAGTAGATATTAAAGATGGAGAAGGATGGGAAAAGTGGCTGTTCCTTTTCTTTAAAATTCTTGCAGAGCCATCTAGATTTGTTGAATATTTTATAAAGAATTAAGTTTTAGATACTAGTGTGATGAAAGACATAAAAATGGCTTGGACTTGTGAGGCTTGACCTTTTTTAGTGGGAAAAATAATAATTATTAACATTTACTAAGCATGTGCTATTTGCCAACCACTGCACCGAGCATTTCACATGCACATCCTCATGTAATCCTCAGGAAAATCTATGACATACATGCTATCTTTCTCTTCAATTTCACTCAGGTACAACTGAGGTTCAAAGAGTTTGAAGGATTTCCCAAAGGTCACATAGCTAGTAAGCAACACAGTCCAGCCAGGCATTCAGACTTTAGGTCCATGTCCTTAATACTACTCTTTGGGGCAGGAAATATCAGCTGCCAAACTTTCTTGGTGCCCAGACCTACTCCTGGTAAGCAGAGGGGGAGAACTTGGTGGTGGGGGCAAGATAGGCTTTGGAATCAAACAAATCTGGACCTGAGACTCATTCTACAAATTTCACTTACTTCACCTTGGTCAAGTGACTTAACCAATCTGAGCCTCTGTGTCCTACCTACAATGTAGGAATGATGGTAGCACCCAACCTCAGAGAGTTGTTGGTAGAATTAAATGAGGTAATATGTATCAAGTGCTTGGCACAGTGCCTGACAAATAGCTCTCAATAAGGGGTAGGCATTATTACTATGATTATTATAAATTTTTACTTTGTTATTTCTCATAACAGATTTCAGGTAAAGCTTTCTCTCAACCATATCCAGAGGCAGTTAAACTTTTCTTTAAAAAGGTAACTCTGAACTTTATGTCTTATATCAGATGAAAGAGCAGGAAGGGTTGACTTTCATAAATGACATTAGTCAGAAAACCTCCAGGGATTCTGTGATTGCTGAGCTCTCCTTTGGTATCCAGACTCAGAGGAGAAAATGCTGCCTGGCTACTTAGTTACTATTTTTTGCTCTGTTTTATTGTTTTTAAATGAAATATATCAAACATGCAGAAAAGGCAAAGACTGCCATGGCACCCACGTTCCCATTTCCCAGATTTAACCAGTATGAACATCTTTCCATATTTGCTTCATATCCTTCTGCTAAGAAATAAAAACCTTACAAATATTACACATGCAGGTGAAGGCTCCCCCATCCCATCCATCCCCTTCTTCTTCTCTGACTTCCCCCCATTCCCCTTCCCCATTCCCCTTCCCCAGCTTTCCAAGGCAGCTTTGAATGCAGCTGGGTTTCCAGGCTATGACCCACGAAGCTCACTTCCTAGTCTTAAGGGCAGACAACACATGTAAGTCCATCAAATAGTAAATGGTTTGTTGAGCTTCTGCCCCATGTTAAGTATGAAACAGGGGTCTGATGCTACCCTCCAAAAATAGCGTACTATAAAAACTGGAATGGCAGATACTGAGGTAGACTTATGCCCTAATTTCTCTATGGGGGACCTCCCAGCCACATGATTTGACCAGGGCTAACTCTACCCTCTGTTTCCATGGTCTGGACAGTGAGAATCCCCATGGATACCAACTTTGGTTCACCCGTAGACACGTGATCTGAATTGGGCCAATTAAAGCTATTTCAGAATTTTTGCTGGGGCTCACAGGAAAGAGGTGCTGCAAGATGGGTGTGTAAGATTGTAAATCTAAAGCTGGAGGGGGCACCTGCCTGGGAATTAATCCAACACAGAGAAAAAGCATTGCTGAGTGTCACCACCGAGTCCCTGGATCAAGTGATGCCCATGTTAGGCATATCATTGGATTTCCCAGTTAACAGACCAATAAAGTCCCTTGTTTACACATGCTTAGATGTGTTTCAGTTGAATTTCTGTCCTGAATAACATAAAAGACAACAATTAATGAACAAAGCAGGACATAACAGCAAACCACATATATAGTACTTGATATAAACACTAAATTCTTGTAAGTATTTTTTTCATAGAAACTCATTTAACGCTCACGAGATCCCTCTAAGGTATAGATTCTATTATGGCCCCCAGTTACACATGGCAAAACTGGCTCAGGAACACTGAAGTGTTAAATGGTGGAGCTGTGGTTCAAATCCAGGGAATCCGAGTTGGAATCTAAACTGTTAACCACTACTTCAACAATTCAGAAAATTAATAGTTATAGGAACTTACAACAGAAGAAAAAAATGTAAGCCACAGTTATCAAAGAAAATACACTTCATAAAGGGCACTGTGTTTTCAAGTGGGCTTGGAAGGATGAGAAGCGTAAATAGTAGATTACAGAAAAGGAGGAATTCCAGGGAGGAGGAAGACTTGAGCAAAGGCAAGAAGTGAACACAATAATACCATGTGGGGAGGGTGAGTAAAGACCTTGTACTGATTTTTTTTTCATTCTAGGGAACCACGGAAACTGTACGTAAGATTTAACGTGTACCATGACAGATACCATTATTCTATAATTACTATCTCAGGAACACTAATGGGAAGAGAATGAGTTTAGCCAAATTCCTGAGCATGTTCGATTTGGGGCAGCTAACCTCCGCTGTGAGTCTCCTAGTCTCTCTAACCAAGTTTGAGCCTCTCAGAGCATATTTCAGGATCTGACTAATGGTTAAGAGCTTTAGAGTCAGGTAAGTTGGGTTCAAAATGCAGCTCTGCATCCTACTAGTTATATGACATGGACACGTTACTTACAATCTCTGAGGCTAGTTTTTTCATCTGCAAAATGGGGTTGGGAATCTCTAACTTACAGCATCACTTTACAGTTTAAATGAGATCGTGTATGTTGGGAAAACTGGACAGCAACATGCAGAAGAATGAGTCTGGACCACTTTCTTACACCATACACAAAAATAAACTCAAAATGGTTGAAAGACCTAAATGTAAGACAGGAAGCCATCAAAATCCTAGAGGAAAAAACAAGTAACAACCTCTTTGACCTCGGCTGCAGCACGTTCTTACTTGACATGTCTCCAGAGGCAAGGGAAACAAAAGCAAAAATGAGTGATTGGGACCTCATCAAGATAAAAATCCTCTGTACAGCGAAGGAAACAGTCAGCAAAACTAAAAGGCAACCAATGGAATGGTTGAAGAATGAATGGGAGAAGATATTTGCAAATCAGATAAAGGGTTATTATCCAAAATCTATAAACAACTTCTCAAACTTAACATCCAAAAAACAAATAGTCCAGTGAAGAAATGAGCAGAAGACATGAGCAGCCATTTTTCCGAAGAAGTCCATATGGTTAACAGACACATGAAAAGATGCTCAACATCACTCATCATCAGAGAAATACAAATCAAAACCACAATGTGATACTACCTCGCACCTGTCAAAATGGCTAAAATGAACTCAGGCAACAACAGATGTTGGCGAAGATGCAGAGAAAGGGGAACCTTTTGTACTGCTGGTGGGAATGCAAATTGGTGAAGCCACTCTGGAAAACAGTATGGAGGTTCCTCAAATATTTAAAAATAGAACTACCCTATAAATCAGCAATTACACTACTAGATATTTATTCAAAGGATACAAAAATGCTGATCCAAGGGGCACACGCACCTCGATGTTTATAGCAGTGCTGTCGGCAATAGCCAAATTATGGAAAGAGCCTAAATGTCCATTGACTGATGAATAAAGATGTGGTATATACATACAATGGAATACTAGTTGGCAATCAAAAAGAATGAAATCTTGCCATTTGCAACAACGTGGATGGAACTAGAGTGTATTATGCTAAGTGAAATAAGTAAGTGAGAGAAAGACAAATATATGATTTTACTCGTGTGGAATTTAAGAAACAAAACAGTTGAATATAAGGGAAGGGAAGCAAAAAGGTAAAAACAGAGAGGGAGGCAAACCATAAGAGACTCTTAAACGCATAGAACAAACTGAGGGTTGCTGGAGGGAAGGTGGGTTGGGGGGATGGGCTAAATGAGTAATGGGCATTAAAGAGGGCACTTGTTGAGATGAGTACTGGGTGATGTATGTAAGTGATGAATCACTAAATTCTATTCTTGAAATCATTATTACACTATATGTTAAAGAACTTAGATTTAAATAAAAAATAATAAATGAGATCATGTACACATGTGCTTAGCAGAGTATCTGGCACAAGTAAATTCACAGTAAATGGTCAGCACTGTCAGTAAGATTATTAACGTCAATATATAGTAAGAATCAATAAGGAACATGCTCCTTGGTGCTGAAAAGAGCTAGACCATTTGGCTAGACCATTTAAGCTGTCTGTCCACTCCCACCAAAAGGTAAGAAAGAAGACATTGAGGCCAATAGAAACCATCTATCATTTTCCCTTTTCTAGCCAACTAGAGTAATTTTTCAGCCACCAAACTCATAAAGAAGATGTTCAATCTGCTGATAATTTGATTCTAATTAGAACCTCCATCCACAATGCTGGAATTGCAAGGGGGAAAAAAGCAGAAATGAAATAGCAATTAACCTTTAGTTCTGAGCTTTATTTGCTTCTACCCAACACGGGTCAGTTGCCATAGAGATTATACCTACGTGATCTGCAGATGTGACCAAAGCCGCCTGGAGTCTCTGAACCAGCCTCCTCAGAGCACAGCTTTGGGATAATTAAAAATCTGCTAAAAGAGAATTGAAAGTTGATCTGAAACTCTAATCCAAAGCTGGCTTGAATGGGAGAGAGAGAGAAGGGGGGAGCAGGGAGATGAGGAGAAACCAGAAAATAAAATTAAAGAACACACACTACTTTGAAAAAAAAAAAAAAAAAAAAAAGCCAGTCTCTTTTATCCACAACTTTCCAGAGTATCACTCTCTGCCACTTGGAGACACTGAAGGATAAGAAAGAGGAAATGAGGGCGTTAAAAGTTTGTCTCTTCTCCTAAAGAGACTTCGTAGCTTCAGATTGTGACCAAGCCCCCTTAGCCAAGGAAGACAAAGGGTAAGGGTGTTAGCTATGGCGAGCCTTCTATTCTAATCTCTAGAAACATGGGTGCGGATGAGGCCATGCAAAGTCAGTGGGTGGGATGTAGACTTCCAGGCCATACGAGCAATAGCATGAGAACAACTGTCTGGACCAGGATAGCCAGTGTGAAAGAACCAGAGACCATGAAGCCCAGACCCTGAAACCACCTCCCTTCAGAAAATCCATTGTCCATTTGTCCAGTGGATTACTTAGTAGACAGACAGAGTTTAGTCTACATCTGTCCCTACCACCCAGCTACATCCTGGCCCCTTTTACTCCTTTGACTCAGCACTAACAAAATCAAGGTCAGGCAGATAATTAAGTTATTTTCCCCTCCAAATCTAAGAGCTGTTAATTACCCAAGACAGTCCTAATCACTATTAGGGAGCAAACTAGCGTCTGACTTAAGTGGATTCTAATTAAAACTTGAGTAGTATCTCCTAGAGCAGTGACTTTGAAAGTTTTTTTTCTTTCATACACGTAAGATATATGACTTCATTTCAGGAAGCATTTTCCTTGAGGTGTTCCAGACATGTCCCCTACTCAGTGAAGCCTTCTCTGACCACCCTCTCATCATTCTTGACCACCTCATCCTGTTAGGAATAAATTCTCCATAGAACTTACTACTTGCTGGAATAATCATGTTTTTTTTTTTTTTTGTTTGCTAATATTTGCTATAAGCTTCTTAAGAACAGGGAACTTGGTGCCTTACTTTTAACTGCATCTCCAGTGCCTAGAACAAGGCCCAGAGTAAATACTCAATATTCATTTGTTGACTAAATAACTATATATCCCCACAGGCTTACTCAGTAGATGTGCAACTTACAGCAAACCAGTTATCATCCACCCTTTCCTTCCCTCTTTAGAAGTGTTTGAGAATGTGTAAGAGTGACTGAGCTATCGAACTATTCTTTCTTTCCTTCAACAAATATTTACTGAATGTTTACGACATGTCAGGTACTGTGCTAAATGCTGGCAGTAAGATGATAAATAAGTTAGACAAGGCCCCGGCCTTATGGCAGTTCTGTTATATTAGTGAGGATGGCTGCTGTACATTGATATACAAATAAAGAGTAAGATTTAATCATTAACAATGGTGATCGTTGCTATGGAGGCCACCAGTGGGAACGGTAGGTGCAAGAGGTTATTCCAGCTCAGGTGGACACCTCTCCCATAAGGTAACATTAGGCATCCCTTTATGGAAAGAGCCAGGATAAAGGAATTCTAGGCTGTGGGAACAGAAAACACAAAGTCTCTGAGGTGGGAAGGAACTCAGAACTTTCTAGAGCTCAAGGGTAGAGGTGCAGGGGGAGAGAAAGAGATGTTGGTGGACAGGTGCGTTCATCGAACGACGGGTCTTGAGGCTTCACAAAGCTATTTGCAGTTTATTTTTTAGTACAATGGGAAGGCACCAGCAGATTGAAGCAGGAAAATGACATGATCTGATGTGCATGTGAAGAAAATCATTCTGGCTGCTGAGTGGAGAAAGGGGAGCCAGAATAGATGCGAAAGAGCAGCAAGGGAACCACTGCAGTTAGATGGTGGCTCACACTCTTCCCTTGGCTGGTTGCAAAGGCAAAGAAGGAAAGTGGAAAGAACTTCATCTTATTCTGCTATATATTTTTATTAAATGTGTTAATAAATCATTTGTGAATCTGTGTTCCTCGTTAAGGTAACAAAACATGTATCCTACTGCCTAGGCCACACTAGCATGTGGGGATGTAAAGACTGGGAACTGAAGTTCTGGAGAAATTTACCCTGATGGGGCAGCTCTAGGAAGCCAGGTTTATATACATGCACTTTGGGTCCTATAGGTATGACTACTTTGCCTTCTCCTCTGGCCTGTTACTGGATTTGTCATCTCTCACTGCCATGCATCACCTGGGGTCTGACCTCAACAATGCCATTTTGATCACATCTCTTTAGGGCAGAGTTCATGGCTGCTGGGTTAGTTAGCACCCTGACTCCACTACCAGAATTCTCAAGTGATCAGTATTACCTCAATAAGTCACTGGTGACCCCCAGGCTGGGAACCCAGTCACACTGAGACACAGGTGGAGGTAGACCGTGCTTCCTCATCAAAACCATCTGCCTCCTAGGATTGCCCCATAGAGTGATTCTCAACCAGCTACACAGTTAGACTCACCAGTAGCTTGGAAAAAAAAAATAATATTAGAGATGAGAATCTCTGGGTTCAAAGGTCATTATGATTTTAAAGAATTTTTTTAAATTTTATTTATTTATTTTAAGAGAGACAGAGTGAGACCATGAGCAGGGGTGGGGGCAAAGAGAATCTCAAGCAGGCTCCAAACCATCAGCGCAGAGGCCAACGCAGGGCTCCAACTCGCAAACTGTGAGATCATGACCTGAGCTAAAATCAGGAGTTGGACGCTTAACTGACTGAGCCACCCAGGTGCCCAGATCATTATGCTTTTAAATCCCACCAAGTAATGCTAATGAATTGGCAATCAAGCGCCTTAACCAACTGTATTATCTACCACAGACTACCTTATTTAGGACCTCGTGGGAACTCTGGCTTCTCAATCTTCACTCCTACATTGGGTGTGGATAAAGGAATACATTCCAACGGCCTCTAACAGTTACCATTTATGTGGTGCTCATGGGATGCCCAGTAATGGGATCTATACCTTGCCAGTGTTGCTTTATTTCACCCTCATTACCACCTTCTGAAGTAGCAATATCAAGAGAGGCTGAGAAAACTCTGGTTCAAAAAAAGTTATGTAACATGCCCAAGGTCACACAGCTATTAAGAAACAGGTCAGGGTGTTATGATTTCATAGCCTATGCTCTTCATCACTAAGCGACTGGAACTCTGTCCTTTACAGAAACCAAGGTTTCAATCCTAGTCCTGCTCCTTATTAGCTGTGTGATTTAGGGTGAGTCACTTAACCTTTCTGAATCTCAGTTCCCACTCTGTATAGAGTTTTGTGCTCACTCCAGCCCTCCCTTGTGCTCCCCCCATTCTTTCTCTGCTAAGAGTTCTTAGTTCTTAAAAGTATTGCATCTCCCTCCTACCTGCCTTAGTCTCCATATGCCATTTCCCCATGGAACCCTTCAAATCTTGGCCAAAAATCCCCAGTACCTAGCACAGAGCTTGGCCCAAAGTAAGCAGCCAATGTCCATTGAATTGAACAGTATGGTGTCCCACTGGGCTATGACACATAATTTGGAAATTTGAATTGTGCTCTGGCCTTCAGTCCTTCCTCCCACAGGAGCCACATTGACCCCCATTGGCCTCTCCTATCAAGAGACCAGGGGCACTCAGTGGAAAGCTGCAAAGGGCATATTGTCCGTGTGACCCTAGTGACTAATTTAGGAGGATTGACTATATTTGCATAACTTTGCATACGTTATGCATCAATCTATGATATATTTATTCAAGGCAAAGTAGTTGCAGATGCAGAATACCAAAGAATATTTTCCCACAACATACAAGGCAAGTGTTAGAAAATCATGCAATTCTACAGCCTTGCTCCACAATGCAGCCAAAATTCAAGCTTCCAATATTATCAAAAAGTGACCCTTGACAGCATAAGGAGGGTAAACCTAGGTCAGAGTTAAAGATCAAAAATCAAGAAACTTAATCAACACCCTTTGTCTCCACTTCTACAATTTTTCTACTATGAAACCTGAAGGCTACAAGAGAGGAAGACAGAGGGCTCACTTTTGTACTTCAAACTCCTGCAAAGTACCAAGAGAATATTTGCAGTTTGGGGACCTTTGTATTAGAGAAAACAACCATTTCTTCCATCTCATAAGAGATTTATCATTTAAATCTTTGTGAGATGGCAGGTGTGCTCTATTGGGGTGAAGGGGAGAATGTCATGAGATCTCTATTGTAGGACTCAGAATCCCAAGAGACGAAAAACAACAGTATACTACATGAACCTGAGAAACTCCATTCTTTTGGCCCTAGTTTTTTTTGTTTTTGTTTTTTTTTTTTTTTTATCTGAAGAATGAGAATAAAAAGCCAATTTTCCATAGTTAGTATAATAGAATGTGTGGCTTCTGGTACATAGTATGTACTCGATAAGTGAGAGTCATCACCACAATTATTGCTACCAGGGAATACAATGAAGTTACTACAGAATTACAGAGGCGGGAATGCCTAACTGTGTGGAACTATTCAGTAGAAGAATAAAGGCATTGTGTCACCAAGTTAACACTATACTTCAGGGTTTTACAGCATCACAGCTTATGTACCATTTAGCAACTCCCAAATGCCTATTAACTTGTCATCTGGAGACCTCAACTCATAGCTCTGTCTCTCTATCTGTCCATAGTGACATTCGACGTCTACTCTTCACTTTCCTGATGGACCTGGGGGTCTGCTAGGGAGAAAAATAGAGGGAAATTGAGAGTACATAACCATTAAAATTAATTGCTCACAAACATTTGAACCCAGACGCCCATTGTAGTCATGAAATATGGATAAGGATTTGCTGAAAGCTATTTATATTAAATTACTTTTATAATAATATTTTTTTAAGCATTAAATATTTAGTGCTCCTTTTTTGTCATTTGCAAAGAAGCTTCCAGCTGTTTCATAGCTCGGGGGATCCATGCCCATCCTGTTTTGAGAGCCTGTAAGGCTGAACAACAGACCAGAAGTTCTGAGAGTTGAGACCAGCAGATGTCAGTGACTCAGTATTAGCCAGCTCTCACTCATTCAACGAAAACTTACTGATGCTCTTGGTGTTCCAGATACTGGGTTATAAAGATATACAAAGCATGATCCCTGAACTAGAAAACTGGCAGGAAAAGACAGATATAAAAACCTACTAATTACAAAGAATTGCTTACATTTCCCTCATACTTATCTCCAACAAAATTACTTAGTAGTTTTTCAAATGCTTAGTAGTTTCTCACTTCCCTGTCTTGGGTATTCTTCCTGTCTTGAACAGCACCCCTCTGCCTAGTCATCTCCCTGTTCTCATTATTGACTTACTTCAACTGATGCTGGAGTCTTCAGTGCCAGGAGGATTTCCTAAGGCACCACCTGCAGTGTGATTTGGACTCTTGTCCTATTAACCCTCAGTCCACCTGTGCATACATTAGTCCCCAAGTTGCTCTACAATTGCTGATTCATTTCTGGTCTCCCCCACCCACCTGTGAGTTACCTGCATCAAATTCATTGTTGTATCCCCGATGTCCTCTGCAGTGCCTGACACACAGAGTAGGTGTTCAATAAACTTTTCATGAGTCAATAAATCAACTGAATAATCAATTAATTTCATATGTGTTATAATAGATGTATTTATTTACATACATGAGGACATAACCACCTATTTGTGGGGGATGTGGAAGAGGGACACTATCAGGAAATAAAACTTAGAATTAGTAGTGATAATGACATTTGAACAAATTCCTGGAAAAACCAGATATGTTATTATAATGGAATTAAAAATTAAAATTACTTATTTAATTATCATTATACCCTCAACAAACTACTTCAAATGTTTTCCCATCTAATTATCATTGCATGGCCTCTGGTCCTCTCTTTATTCCATCATCCATTGCATCATCATCACCACACCCATCAACACTGTCTTGAACACCAAAGGACAAGTAAAAACAAAGGGAAGAAGAAATAGTCCTTCTGCCACTTCCTTCTACCTAGTGTATGTTGAGTGCAGTCCCTAACTGTGAGCCTTTCTGCTAAGGCATACAGAAATAACTCCAGCCAGGCACCTGGATGAAGCCTGAGTTGCCTCCCAGGAAAGTCTCCATCAAACCCAACCCTATGCCTCCAACTCATCAGTTCATTAAAACCATTCCCATATCTAGGTAAACCTCCTAATCCACCAGATTCTAGAGCAACGGTAGAATTCACAGAGATACCAAATTTTCTCCTGACTCCACTTCGATACCCTAGAAAGATCTCAAGAGACACAGGGTCAAAGATAGTTCTGAGATCTTCAGCCCTAAATTAAGTAGAATCCTGTGATTATCAGGATCACTAACATAATCTTAGTGCCAACTAACACCAAATAAAGTTGATGATTCACTAAGGGGGAATAGAAATGTTACTATTCCTAAGAACGCTTTCTCTTTTTTTTTATTTTTTTACAGTTTTTTTAAAGTTTATTTATTTTGAGAGAAAGAGAGAGAGAGAGGGAGAGGGACAGAGAGAGAGAGAGAGAGAGAGAGAGAGAGAGAGAGAGAATCCCACACAGGCTCCACACCATCAGCACAGAGCCGAACGCGGGGCTCAAACTCACAAACCAAGAGATCATGATCCGAGCCAAAACCAAGAGACAGACGCCTAACTGACTGAGCTACCCAGGCACCCCTAGGAACACTTTCTTATGTGATAAAAAAAAATTAGGCTGATCTCTGAACAAAGATACAGGACTTTCATCTGCTTTCTCTGTAACTCTGAGTTCATTAGGCTTGCAGTGCCCTGGAACTTTCATTAAGCAAACCCAAAGGATACCTACCCCTTGCCATGTATGCAAGGCTTACAGGCTTCATCTCTAAATCCCTTTGACCTAGTCCCAATGCTTACTTGGAACAGCCGTGCTGGGTTCTCTAGAATTAAAAAAAAAAAATTTTTAATGGTGTTTTGTGTAATTTGGGTGGCCTACTATCTCTAAAAATAGATCCAAAAAATGTCTGGTGGCTAAACACAAAAGAAGTTTATATGCTGTTTATATAACAGTATGGGCAAGTGAATGGGTTATGAGTAGGGAATGGGGACCAAGGTCCAGCTCAACACAGTCACTCAGAAACCACTCTAACAGAAACTACATGCATGTGGGTTCTATCACCCCAAGGAAAATCTCTATTACAACTAGCTACAAGGAGAAGAATGTCTGAAAGTGAGGCATATCACTTCTGCTAGCCTTCCATTGAATAGAACTCAATCACATGGCCACACCTACCTGCAAGGAAGGCTGGGAAACGTAGTCTAGCAATGTGCCCAAGAAGAAGAGGGACACAGATTTTCATTAAGAAGCAGTTGTTAATGGAAAACACACTGGATTTTTTTTTAAGAGCACTCATGTAATGATCAGCCTATCATAGGCAATAGCAGACTTAGGGCAACAAGGGCAAGAACACAGATAGACCTGAATTCGAACCTGGGCACCTCCTAGCTGTAATCCTCTCTGACCCTCAGGGTCTCTTCCCCAAAACAGAGATGAACTCTGATGTAGAATTAAATGAGTTCATGTGTGCAAAACACCTATCACAATGCCTGGCACACAGTAGGTGTTGAACAAATGTGGTGGTGCTAGTAATAATTTGCAATTAATTTCTATTCATGAGTAAAAGAATGTCATTATTTTCAGCGTGGAAAACAAGTAAGCACTGGTTTCTAGCCCATGCTGAGGAATTAGCTACCAATTCAGTTCATACTCTCCCTCCTCTACCTCAGCACTTTGCTCCCTGTGGCCCCGTCACCTGCATGGGAACTCTTAGCCCTTGATAAGAGACCAAACATCCAATCCCTACTCAGGGTGCTCCTGTTCAGCCTTTCACTGCAGCCTGGACAAACCACTGGGATTGTTCTGCCTGTCACAGCACAGAAAATTCCAACCATCATATGCTGATGACATTGCACCCACCACTGGGTGCACAAATGCGCGCTGGCTAGAAGGAGGTCTGATTGCCCAGCAAGTCCATTTGTTCCTTGTTTTAAAGTGATCAATCATTTACTCAGATTTCAGTGAAATGGCCTGAAATGGGGAAGGAAAAAAGAGCCCAGAGCTTGGGCACAGTAGATTAGAGACAAGTCTTAGCAGTGGCACTGAGCATGGCACCCATATCAGGAACTGCAAAGCCCTCACCCACCTCCCCACCTCCACCAGGCCCAGGGCTTCTCAGCCAGGAGTCGACAGGGTGCCATGTGATTGAGTCTCAGTAGGGTTCTGCTGCTCTGGCTCCTGCTAAACTTCAGCTGCCATCACTTGCCAGAGCTCTCAGAGCCTTTTCAGTTCAAGGTCACTTCTGGAGTCCTACTCTCCACTTCTGGAGCACCCCCTCTCCAGTTCATTTCAAGCAGCTCTCTTTCAGCAGCTGCCAAAAATAGGTGTCAAAAATCTTTCACCCATGCAGATTCTCTAACCCAGCAATTCCACCTTCTCTAATCTGTCCTAATGAAATAATCATGAATATGGAAATAGCCTTACATACAAAGATGCTCGCCAGCAAGACTATAATAACAAAACAGTCAAATCAACCTATGCGATTGGTTGGAATACTAACAGATGTCCAACAGTAAGGAAATTGTTTAGAATATGGAATATAAAGACACTGAATATATACTTACCATGATTTTATGTTAAAGGAAAGTGTACAGACTATTATGTTAAGTGAGAGGAGAAAGAAACAACAGCAGTAAGAGTTTAGCTCTATAAAAAAAAATAGCAGAACTATAGTTACATAAGATATTATCATCACTGGGTGAAGCTTGATGACAATTACACAGAAAATCTCTGTACCATTTTTATACCTTCTTGTGGGTCTCAAACTATTTCAGAATAAAAATTATTTTTTGAAAAACAGAAATAATTGTGCATGGAAAGTCAGCATAGAATAATAGCTAGTAGCACATGCTTTTAAAAAAATTAAGTGTAGGGTATCATTAGGGAAGGGATGTTAAATCTAACCTGTTCTTTCCATTTCCTCTCTGCTCATCATAAAGCCCTCATAAGAATCCTTTCTGAAAACCTCACCATCTCCTTGCAGCTGACTATCCTATTCCTTGAGTCTTCTTAGCAGAACAAGTCAGAAACCACAGTTGGCCATGGAGTTGGCCCCTTATAACCATAATCGTCAGAGCGATAGTAGCATTTATTCATCATTTACCACTGTGTGCCAGGCACGGCGCTAAGTGTTTTACAAATACTATTCCTTACTACAACTTTCAAAGACAGGCCTTATTAATTCCATTTTAAAGATGAGGAAATGCAATTGAGAGAGGTCAAATGACTTGTCCAACATATCATAGCCAATGAGTAACTCAGGCTGTATTTAAACCAAAGCCGTTTAACTCCAAACGCCAGACTCCTTCCAACACAAGGTAATAGTCTGTTTTTCTTGTTTTGTTTTGTTTTGTTTTGTTTTAGAGTCTCCTTATCTGATATAGCAGCAAATACTCCTCTGGGGCCTCAGGTGCTCATCTGTGACACAGAGCTGTTGCATGGGATAAGGGTCACAGTCTCCCCAGCCCCAAGACACAAGGATTCCCCAGCAACTTCAGCCCTCTGAGACATTTCCCCCATCAGGCAATGGTCTCCTCATTCAGTAATGCCCAACCACTCAGAGAGCTTTTAATTCTAAGACTGGGACCACAAACCCAGAAATGCTGATTTACCTAACCTGGGATAGGTTTAGCCATAGGTGGTATAGCCTGGGTTGAGAACTACTATCCTAACATGTTGACCTTCTTCCTTGTCCATTCTCCACCCTATTCCACAATCCCCTATGACCCTCCTAGCCTGCCTTTCCAAATCATGCTTCACTGGAACCACAACGATTTTTCTTTAATTGTTTTTCAAAGTTTATTTTTTTATTTTTAGGGGGAGGAGGGGCAAAGAGAGAAGGAGAGAGAATCCCAAGCAGGCTCCTCACTGTCAGCACAAAGCCCAACATGGGGCTCTATCCCACAAACCATGAGATCATGACCTGAGCTGGAGCCAAGAGTCAGACGCTTAACCAGCTAGGCCACCCAGGTGGCCCCCACAATGATCTTTCTAAAACAGATGTGACCATGAGACCCCCTGGATTATACAACTTCAGTAGTTCCATATAGTTTATCAGATAGAGTAAGGATGGCTCACAGGGCCATTCCTAACCTGGCCTCAGACCAACCCCCCAGCATCTTCCACAGTCACTCCAGACCAGCACCCCACACAGATTAGCCGACATTTCCCAAACACACCATATGCTACCACACCACTAAGCCCAAGCTCAGCCTGTTTCCCCCTATCAACCCGTTACCTATTTTACCCATTCATTCACCATTCACATCCACTGCCTGCCTCCCCTTCTGTTCTCACCTTCACACCTCCCTTATCTTCTGAAAATCCTTTCCTGATTCCCTCTGGCAAAGCTAAGAATTCTGTTGTCCATGTGCCTATGTGTCTTTCAGGCAGCCATTGAAGCCCTGACCGCTGAATCATTAAGAGCACCAATCTTGCTCACCTCTCCTCTGAGACTGTGAGTTCCTTGAGAGATTATACCATGTTCACTCCTGTACCCCAAGAGTATGGTATGGGTCTGAAATAGCCCCCCTATTTGTTGAATAAGTGAATCACTAAATGAAATGAAAGAACAAGCAAATGCTGTGCTCAGATTTTCCCAAAGAGGCTCTTCTCTAAACCAACAACAAAGTCTCCTGATGAACAGCCACTTCCACTGAAACCAAATAGAGCCAAGTGGCAGGGAGACATGAAGAAAAAGTAGCCAGAGCTGGGACTTCTCCTCACAGCTTAAATCAGTGTGCTAAAAATGGCAGCCCATACACCAAACAAGCCCACAGAGATATTTTGTTTGTCCCAGAAAATGTCCTAAAAATTAGAAAGGTTCACACAAAATCCAGCTCTATACTTTCTCCAGGGTTATCAGAGGATCAGGTAACCCTCCACCTGCATTCCCAACAGGCTGCAATGACTGGAGCTGGAAAGAAGATGCCCCCTTCTGAGAAACTACAAGAAAGCAGTTTGCCATAGTCCCCACCAGCCCCCCGTTGTCTTCACCTAACTCGCCTCTCTCAGTAACGTTCCAGCCTGGCCCTTGCAGGCAGCATTTGAGTTTGCAACCCCTGGTTTAAACAGTCTGCCTGGCTTAAGGAGTTAAAGTGCCAGAGTGTGCTCATTCTTTGCACCAAGAATAAGAGAAAGGATCTCTTCAGTTCCATTTCTCTCCAGTCTAGGGAATTTAATAAACACCCAGCGGAAGCTGCGCGGATTTAGCCCCGAGAATGCGAAAGGCCATGGCTAAGAAAGGAGAACGGGGTGAGGGAGGAGTGGGCATCGTGACCCTCTGCTCCGCCAGGCTGAGATAAGCTCCTCAGTGGACTGTTTGCTGGACACACGCGAGGAAAGGCTCAGGCAGGAATTCTGAGCAGGTCTACTGGACAAGCCCCAGTCTCATGAAGCTTTAGCTCCACTCACTGGCTGGCTATAAATTAAGCTTCAGGAAGTGAGCAAAACTCTGCGAGGATTTCCAGCAGCCACAAGGCTTAAAGAAGAGGAGCTCAATCCGTGCTGTAGCTGAGCCCCTTGGAGGGAGTCACAGCCTGTGTTAAGAAGGGGGTCGGCCAGGAACAGGGTTAACATGGCCCCCTCCCTGCCAACCACCCATCCCCTGAGGTCTGTGTCTCACTTTGCCTATTTCCTCTTCTTTCTCCTTCCAGTCCCTAGACCCCACTGTCTAGGAGAGAAGGCAGCTCTTTTCTTTTGAGCACCCACTACAGTTAGGCTCACAGGCAGAGGCAGGTTGAAAGTTTATATGATTTCAGATGCCCTTTTTTGGCAAAGAGTTATAAAATTATGAAAACAAAGTAGATTCCATGCCTTGAAAGGGAAAAGTTGTGGTAAATCCTTCTCTGGCCAGGCATTTTCCATATGCTATCTTAGTGCACAGAGATAGAGTTTGAATTCTGATTCTGCCAACTAGCAACTGGCAGAAAAACAACTTCCCTGCACCTCAGTTTTCTGCTATGTAAAATGGGGATAATACTGGCAACTAGCTCATGTTGTTGTTGGGAGGACTGAGGTAACACCTGTAGATGGTATTCGCTTCAGAAATGATACCTGTTATTGTTTCTTCATGCTATCCTTACAACAGCCCTGTAAAGCAGCCATTCTTCTCCCAATTTTACAAGTAGGACTGGGAAGCCTCTCTCCTCCCGCCCACTGCAGACTACACACAAGCCTGCCTTTGTTGGGTGGGATCCCCAAGTGCCTGGACCTACTCTTTTTATCTCCTCAATTACAACCAGGATGGACTTTACTAGCTAGCTTCTGCTCTGTGAGGGACCAGCCAGCTAATCCGACAACATAGCGGGGATGTATTAACAGGTGATGATGCATGGCACGTATCTCCTCTTGGAGGACACACTGGCAGGAGCCTTTAGGAAAGAAATCTTTTCCCCAGGGGATGGAAATGTTAGGGATCCAGTGGTAGGTCATTGAGAGAGACATGAATCAAGAAGGAAGAATGGTAGGATGGAAAGAGCACCCAACTCGACATCTGATGACCTACCTAGTGACCTTGTTTAAGTCACCTCACTTCTCTTAACCTCCATGGCCTCATTTGTAAAATAGGAAGATGAATAACATAGGGTTATTGTGTAGTGCAAAAGAGGCTAATGCGTATGAAAATGCTTTTGCTGCAGTATGCTAAAAAAAAAAATTTTAAAGTTCTTATAATAATTTTTATTTTTCAATAAAAACTAATAGGTATACCAGCCAACAGTTATCTGGATACTTACTTCATGTCAGATCCTGTTCTAAGTGCCTCAAAAACATTTAAGATTTACATTTCATCTGCACAACAGCTCTATTAAGTAGGTGCTACTTAGTATGTTATCATCTATGTAGATAAGGAAACTGAGGCTCCTAGAAGTTAAAGAACTTCCCCAGCTCACAGAGCTGATATGCTCAGGAGCTGGGAGCTTTTCTCCACTGAACTCCCAGGAGTCCTTCATGCACACCTCTAGCAAAACACTAAGCACACTGCTTTGTTACTGTCAGTCCAAGTCTTTGCACAGCTGCTCTATGCCAGGTACTGTGCCAGGCCCCAAACACCAAAGACGAAGACACTGGCCCCATCCTCTAGGAGCTTACAGTCTAGAAGAGGTTGTAGAACTTGCTACAGCCAACGGATGTGCTAAGTACTGTGGCACGACAAAGGAGGCAGTGATGAATCTCGTTTGGGAAAGGAGACAGACCAGAAGAAGCTTCTCTGAAGAGGAGAGCCTGGAGGACAGAGAGAATTTTACAGTCTGGCAATGAAAAGTCATGGGAAGGAGCTTGACAAAGGGAGCACAGAAGCATGAAATAGCACACTGAATCCGAGGAAGGACGCATTCAGGGAAGCACAGAGCGGGGGAGAGGGAAGAGGAGATAACACCAGGGAGTTGCAAGGTCTGGAACACCAGCCTAAGGGATTTGGGCTTTATTTAGTAGGTCATGGGAAGCCTTTGACAAGCTTCAGGTAGACGAGCCAGTAAGAAATTGTGGGTTTTATAAAGAGCACTCAGTGTAACTGAATTAGTGAATGAATAAATGAATGAACATTGCTAAAGCCCAACTACCCAGGCTTCTCTTTTCTGCAATATAATTATAATAATGAAACTAACTCTCACACTAATGAGCCTATATTACCTAATGGCTAATTCTTAATACAAGAAAGATGTAAGTAAATTAACATTTTTTGAGGAACTGTTTTATATATATATATATATATATATATACATATATATATATACACATATATATGTATATATATATATATATATTTTTTTTTTTTTTTTTGAGAGAGAGAGAGAGAGAGAAAGGGAGAGAGAGCATGAGCAAGGGAGGAGCAGAGAGAGAGGGAGACAGTGGATCCAAAGCTGGCTCTGTGCTGACAGGCTGATGGCAGCAAGCCAGATGCAGGGCTTGAACTCACTGACTCGAGCCAACGTCAGACATTGAACCAACTGAGCTACTCAGTCATCTGCATTTTTGAGGAATTTCTATATGCTATATGCTTTAGATTTATTATCATGTGAGATAAATCTAATTACCCCATTTATAGATGAGGAAACTGAGGCTAAGAGATGCCCCACAACTTACTTCAAATCACAAAGACACCAGTAAGAAAAAGCCTATCTGAATTCAGGCCTGTATGACTCCAAAGTCCGTACTCTTTACTCTACTTTACTGCCTATATTCAATGAATAAAAATATTTGTTTTCTTTGAGCAGAGATTGTATTTTCAAAGAGGAGGTAACTGAATAAACAGTCTAGCCATATTCCTCTGTATGAGTTTTTCAATGACACCTAAGCTATTTTAATATATACCATTACCTCAGCATCCATACTAATTAAAAAAAAACAAACATGTCTATCATGTAAAGTTTCTTATTTAGAAAATAGAGCATAAATTACTCAAGTGAAGTCACATCTGAACTGGAAAAATTACCCCAAAGGGTACTACTGAATGCTGACAGAAATGTCTCTAACAAATGTTTGTTTTGATGCACACATTTCTGAAAAGCATGTAGTCAAGGATAATAAAATAAAACCTTATTCTCATCAAGTAGGGGATAGTGGGAAAAGTCTTAGCTCTGGAAACAAAGAACAAACAAAAAAATGAGTTCAATTTGGGTCAAGATAGTGACCGTTTGAACCTTGGTCTGCTCCTCCATAAATTGAGAATGAGAATACCTACATCACAGGGGCACCTGGATGGCTCAGGCAGCTGAGCCAACTTCAGCTCAGGTCACGATCTCCCAGTTCCTGGGTTTGAGCCTGGAGCCTGCTTCAGATTCTGTGTCTCCCTCTTTCTCTGCCCCTCCCCCACTAGCACTCTGTCCCTCTCAGTCTCTCAAAAATGAATAAAAACACTTAAAAAAAAAAAAAAAAGAATACCTACATCACAGAAGGCAATGTGAAGACTGTTTGAAATTGTAAACCCCTATTCTATGTGAATTACCCATTCTTAAACAGAATTACCCATTCTTAAACAAAGGCTTAAGAGCCTAAAATAGTTTTTTGTTCCTAAGGGTATGTGCATTTTAAATGAAAAGGCCTGGGGAAAATAATGTTAAGTTAAAGAAATAGATCACAAGCCGATTTTACGATTTTACGTTGTTGTAGCATTTGACCTAGAATGGAAGAGCAGTGTCAACTGGGCATTTTGTAGATCTTATCAGAGAGATAGCCTTCCATCAAGACAGCACATTCAGTGCCAGCAGCCACCCAGTCAAGGTATTGCCCTTGAGCTGGGAGCACCATTCACAAGACTGTAATGCAGTTGGCACTTCTTAGGGTTGAATAGTGCACAACAGACACAACTGTTGACCACAGGTCGGGCTGGGTGTTAAACAAGCCTCCTTGATCAAAATGGATATTTTCCAGGAATTCTCAAATGGGACGATGCCATTGTCAGAATGGGGAATGAGGATCAGCTTCTGACCCACTTGGCATGAGCCTCTCTTCTAAAGAGCAGCAGAGTGGCGCCTGGGTGGCTCCGTCAGTTTAGCGTCCGACTTCGGCTCAGGTCAGGATCTCACGGTTCGTGAGTTCGAGCCCCATGTCGGGTTCTGTGCTGACAGCTCCGAGCCTGAGCCTGCTTCAGATTCTGTGTCTCCCTCTCTGTCTGCTCCTCCCCCACTCAGGCTCTGTCTCTCTCTCAAAAATAAATAAACATTAAAAAAAATTTAAAGAGCAGCAGAGACAGCTATATGCTTCCATGCAGGGTTGAATGGGAATGAGGTTTTTCCATTTTGCAAAATGAGGCCAATAATTATTGACCTCACAGGGCTGTAGTAAGAATGAAAAGGCATCAAAAGAGGGCAGCCCGTTTGCACAGGTAAAGAGTTGTCATCAGTAATGTGAAGAGGCTCACACAAGGCCCCACTGAGGCTTGGATTTAGGTTTCTAATATTAAAAGATACAATCCACCTGGAAATGCAATGCCCATCTAAGTTCCAAGAGTGTCCGTGCTATAAAACCAAAGTGTGAGGTCACTAAGGCTGTGGCTGTCAACCATTCTACATATCAGGACAGCCGGGGAGCTTTACAAATATATTGATGAGTAGCCTCTCCTCCAAAGATTATAATTTAATTGGCCTGGGGATAGTGTGTAGCCATCAGTATTTTTATTTAAACTCTCCAGGTGATTTTAATGCACAGCCAGCATTGAGAACCCCTACACTACAGGATTGTTTTTCCAGCAGCCAAGCTACCTTTTGAGACAACTGTGTCCCACCTGGCTCCAAAGGGGCCCATCTGAGAGGGCAGAAGTGAGAGTGACAATCTCAGAAAGAATATTCCAATATCTGTAAAGTGTGTTACAATCACAAAGCGTTTGCCCAGACCCTCGTGCATTTGGTTTTCACAAGAACATTGAGGGGCAGATATTACCTCTGCGATCCTCCTCTCCTAGTTAAGGAAAGAAGCTCAAGGGCAGGAATCGAATCCAAAAGATCATGCTCACAAGCCAACAGCACAAACATCACAGGGTTGGGAAGGAGAATTCTGTGATGCACCAGAAGGAGACAGAAGACCTGAGTTTCTAGTGCTGGCGGTTTGATCTCGGACAAGTCACAATGCCTCCCTGGTGAGGTGCTAGACACATTTGTACCAGGAAGGGTTTGACCCTCTGAGCTCTAAGCTCCCTTCCACTGGCACGTTAGGAGACAGGATCTCAAGAGTCTAGCCCCCAGTGTGTCATTAAACTGTGACTTTGAAAACTTTGACTACTCCGGGCCTCAAATTCTCTGTCAAATCAGGAGAGGGCAATGGATTAAAAGAACAAGATGAGGTACTATAGTGAAGCCATAATGCTCTCTCTCCCTGTGATTGTATCAGCCAACCAAACACCTCCTGGCGTAATTCTTAGGTTCCCTGCATTCATCTGGAGTGAAGCAATTATGCTTCTCTGCTCTGCTGGTTGTAAGCCCAACCCTTCCTAAATGCATACCCCAAGGTCCAGTTGTAGCTGGAGTCGGGGGAGTATGAGGAAAGGCATTTGGGCATAGATCCAAGACCTGAGATCCAATCCAAGCTATCCACCTGAAATTGGAATCCCTGACTATCGTATATATTTTGCACACAATACAGTATTCAAAAGAACGAGGAATCTGATTAACTGGCCATTAAACTCCCAAACCAAATTCTCCCCCAGGTATCTCCAAAGGGTTGTTGTAAGGATCCCAAGAGACAATGGATAAGACAGTCCTTGCTTCCCTATCTTTTCTCCAGCAGCAGAAGGCGAATTTCTTAGACCAGGCTCCAAGGCAAAGTGAAGAATACCACTTATTCCAGGGATTCTCTTAGAAAGGCAACCTCATGTTTTAATCATGAGTTTCAGTAATTGCCTAATTAGCATGGCATTTTTACCTCCCTGGTGCCACTGCTGTATGCTGAGCCTCAGAATTCTAATGGGAATTTCTCCTCCAGTCAAGTTCACTCCTGGCCTTTTGAGAAAGTGCTCAAAATGGTTTTGACATTCACTCTGCTTTTTGGTAAAAGGAGGAGGAATGCAGAGCCAGGGGGAAGCTGTCAACACTAAAGCACAGGGAGGAGAAAAGGGGTAGTATAGTGGTTAAAGACTATTGGCTTTGGAACCAAGCAGGCTGGACCAAGCAAGGCTCTGCTCTGTACTGACACACTACTTCAGTCCTTTCAGGCTGCTGTAACAATACCATAGACCCAGTGCCTTAGAATCACCTGAAATATATTTCTCACGGTTCCGGGGGCTGGGAAGTCTGTGATGGAGGCACCAGCAGAGTCCATGTCTGCTGAGGTCCTGGTCATGAGGGGTCTGTCTTCACGCTGCCTCCTCACATGGCAGGAAAGGCAAGGGACCTCTCTGGGGTATCTTTTATAAAGTCACTAATCCCATTCACAAGGGTGGCACCTTTAATCACCTCCCAAAGACCCCACCTATTATTAATACCAGCACATGAGGGGGTAGGATTTCAACATATAAATTTGAAAGGGATACAAACCTTCCATCCATAACACTAACGATGGGACTCTGCAATTTGTTTCATTTTACCAGTCTTTGTTTTCCTGACCATAAAATTGGGGTGGCAGTAATACCTATCTTCTCCAATGGTGTGCAGATTCATAAGATGCTGTGCATCCAGCATCTAGTACAAAACTTAGAACATGATACACACTCCATTTAGTGACTGAATTTTCAATTAGCCATTTACGAATAGTTGGACAATATACTTGGTCTCTCTGAGCTTCAATTTTCTGTTTGGAAAACAGGAGATGGTAAAATGTCTAGAACTAGAAAGGGACGAACATCACATCTAGCATTTAGAAGGTACTCAATAGGGGTGCCTGGGTGGCTCAGTGGATTAAGCATCTGACTCTTGGTTTCATTTCAGGTCATTATCTCACAGTTTGTGAGTTCAAGCCCCGCACCAGGCTCTGTGCTGACAGGGCAGAGCCCGCTTGTGATTCTCTCTCTTCCTGCTTCTCTCTGTCCCTCCCCTGCTTGCTCTGTCTCGCTCAAAAATTAAATAAATAAGCTTAGAAGGTATTCAATAAATATAGCTATTATTAAAGTAATCATAAAACTTTGGGGAAATTAAACATAGGTCTTCATCAGGAAACACTTTAGGATGGGCTTTTTAAAAGCTTCTGTTCAACAATAAGCAATTCAAGAGAAGAAACTGTGTCTCTTTTCATCTCTGCACTCCCAAGGCCTGATACCTGCAACACAGTACACACTCAGCAAAATTTTGTTTAAGTGAAGCAAACTCCCTACCTCATCCCTCAAGCTTGACTTTATGGGTCAACTCTTCCAAATTTTCCACCAGCAAAGAAACATAATCATTAAGATATTTTTTCTTAAACTCCTGAGGAACCTTGCTTTAATGTGGTTAAGGATAATGTAGTTTTCTCTTCCAAAATATGGACAAGAAAAAGCCCCTAGATCTTACATTGATCTCACAGTATTTCTTCTGACTGGATCTCCCTCCTCCCTTCTTTCTTCTGTCCCGTATCTGTTCCTTATTTCATGCCTCACCCTCAATTAATTATTTCCTAAGCATTAAGGAGCCTATACATGCTATCTTTGGGACTCACAGAATCAAGGCACCAGAAAGTCCTGTGAGTATTTTAAAGGTCATCTAGAATAACCACTCCTCAGACACAATAATGCCCTCTACAAATGCTGCCTCTACAAATCAATTTGCTCATCCAGATCGGCTGCAATACCTTGGATGACAAGAAACTTGCCTTCACATAAGGTGGTTCAACCCATCTTTGGTCAACTCTGTTAGAAACTTACATTTAACCCAGACCTCTCTTTCTGTAGCTTCTACCCCTTCCTTGGCTGTAGCTTTGCCTGTTACAGGCTCACAGTATGGGATGACTCTGCCTTCGATATTACAAACCTTGAATTTCACTTATGGTGCATGTACATCCTCAAACCAGATTAAAAGCTTCTAGCAGGCAGTTACCATGTTTTATTTTCTCTGTGCCCAATAGGTGCTTAACAAATATACACTAAATAAATGTTGGAAACACTTCTTTGCTATGTTGTCTACCTTCTCTTGGCCAGACTTATCCCATTGGGGTCACCATAAACAATTCCTTTTTCTCCTCAGGTGCTTAACAACAGAGTCACGTAATGCTGAGTAAATGGAAAGAGAAAAGGAAGGAGGAAGAAACATTTTTTAAAATTCTATCTTCAAGTGCACCAGGAGGCAATTCCCTTTTGCAGACACATTATTTGCAACACTGACAGTCACATATCAAAGTAAGGAACAATCAAAGTGCTGTCCATTTCCTTCCCAATATGCATGGGAGCTCACGTTATGTCCTGGTGAGCTATGAACGAATGGAAAAAAGTAGAATATAACCCTAATTGCTGTTTGCTTGGATTATTTTGAAAGTGGTCAGAGGGCTTTCCACTTTGCTGAGCGTTTTATAGAATACATCCAAATTTCTACTGAATATTTAAGTTTTTGGTCCACATTCAAGTGTTTGACAGCTGGTTGAGTGGGGTTTTTTTAAACCAAAAGAAGATAAAGGGTCCCACACTTCCTGTAGAATACTGAGTACAAAATTGTTTGACTAATTTAATACTGTTTAGGGCAAAGGAACCCAAATCTGGTCAGATTTACAAAATATTCTGATTTTTTACATAAGAATGGTCGGTGTTTTATATGGGCCCTGGGGAAGTAATGTGACTGGAGACCATATTCATTAAAATTATGCCAATAATGGGCATCTGATCATATCACGTTGCAAGAAAATATTAAAATGGCAGTTTTCTATTGTCTCAGGTTGGACTGAAGCCCCAGGGTTCAGAACAATAGTTGCCAATTACACCCACATTATAGAGAAAGGCTTGGGTTTGCAAAGAAGATTGTCTAGGGCGAGGCTTGCATATCTCAGCCCACTTGTTCAGCCAATCGAGGATTAATAAGGAAAGCCTGATGGATCCTGGGGTATTTCCATGTGTGGGTAGCTTCAGAAGAAACATCTAAAGAGCTTGGCACTGGCCCCTGGAATCTGGGAGAACACAAAGGCAGTGAACGCATGCCTGAAAAGGTCTGAAAACAAGAATCTGGCCAGCCTAAAGGCAGAGTGAGTGAATGAAGTAAGGCTGTTGGCAAACAGTTGCACTCTTGTTTAGTCTGACAGTGAGCCTGCCTCCTGCAGGCTGCTCAGCCCCGAGTCACCATGAAAAGGGTTTCACCCAAAATGACCACTTGGGGTAGAGGGTGAGCCCAGCAGAAAGAGGCTGAATATGAACTGGCAGAAGTTAGGGTTTAGAAGTAGGGATGAGGGATGGGCACCTGGGTGGCTCAGTCAGTTAGGCGTCCAACTTCAGCTCAGGTCATGATCTGGCGATCCGTGAGTTCGAGCCCTGCATCAGGCTCTGTGCTGACTGACAGCTTGGAGCCTGCTTCTGATTCTGTGTTCCCTCTCTCTCTCTGCCCTCCCTTGCTCATGTGCTCTAGCTCTCGCTTGCGCTCTCTCTCTCTCAAAAAATAAACATAAAAAATGTAAAAAAGAAAAAAAGAAGTAGGTGTGAGGGCCCAGAAAGAGAAGCACTGTTGACAACAGGAAACTACAGCCGCATTAAAGAAATCTCTCAGGAAAAGGACAGCCTTGTCCCTCCTCTACCTCCAACACAGGAGGAGCCAGAGGTAGCACAATCAGTGGCAAGAAGGTAGAGAAAAGTAATGTGGGGAAGCAGATAACCCCACCTTTCCCCAAAAGCAGCTTCAAAGTCTGCCTTCGGCCTTGGCAAAGAGAAAGAGGAACTTTATAATTGGATGAAAATGTGGAGTTCTGATATTAGACTGTACTAGATATTTCACGACAGTACCAGAAAAGGAATGGCTCCTTAGCCATAGCTTATCCAGAATCTAGGAGGAAATGACTCAGCGGAGCAAGTTTAACAGGAAATGTAAGAAAGAATACAGTTGCTTTCTACTTGTACCCCACTGAGTCCAGCTGGCAAAGCACGTGAGCTATCAGTGTCTCGCTTTAAAAAAAAACAAAAAACAAAAAACCCACACACACAGAAAGAAAACAAAACAATAAAGTACTACTCTTCAGATAAAGCCCCACAGCCTCAAATGGCATGTGCTTATATATTTGGCTCCTGCCAAGCTTTTGAACTTCATTTCTGACCACTCTCTACCTCACTCATTACCTCCAGCCACATATGGCTTTCTCACAGCTCCTCAGAAATTTTATAAGCAGCTTATCATCTCAGGGACACTCCTCTCTCTGCCTTGCAATTGCTTGCCTCCTCTTGTCCTCACCTGGCTGATTCCTTCTGTTCTAAGAACACTTTGGTTGTAAGCAACAGAAACCAGCAGAAACCAAGGCAGGAAGTGTATTTATTGGGAAGAAAGGATGTAGTGCACACAGTTAGAAAAGAACAGAAACCAAAGAAGCCTAAGAGGTTAAGATGGCAGGAAGGGATGGGCAGACTGTTATGGAAGGTGGATCGTCCTCAGCTATTTGTTTTGTTTTATCTGAAGCATGTGCCCAACGCTAACTAGAGGAGGACAGAGTACAATGAGCAGAAATTCCTCCAAAGAAAATCAGGACACATGGGGCACCTGGGTGGCTCAGTCGGTTGGGCGTCCGGCTTCAGCTCAGGTCATGATCTCGCGGTCCGTGAATTCGAGCCCCATGTCGGGTTCTGTGTGGATAGCTCAGAGCGTGGAGCCTACTTCTGATTCTGTGTCTCCCTCTTTCTGACTCTGCCCCACTCACACCTCTGTCCCACTCTCTCTCTCTCAAAAATAAATAAACATTAAAAAAAAAGAAAAAAAAAAAAAAAAAGAAAATCAGGACACAGCCTACACAATAATGGTAGGCAGGCAAAACAACCAGAATCCACTCCATTTAGGAACCACTTTAAATACTTCTCACTCTGCCAGTTAGTAGCCACAGACCCCTGAGCAGGTTACTAACAGTATCTGTGTCTCAGTTTATTCATGTAGAGATAGTAAAATACCTATCTCATAGGTTAGTGGTGAGGATTAAATTAATGAATATATGTGACCCACTGAATATAGTGCCTGCACATAGTGTTAGCTATTACTAGTTTTTAGCAAGAATTTCCATGACCTCCCTAGACTTTGCCAGATCAGTCCGCTATACTCTCCCATCCCCTCTTACATTTCCCCTTTGAGCACTTGCCAAATAAACTTGCAGAATTATTTCTGTAATTTGTATTTAAATGTGTGTATCCCATCTATACTATAAGTGAAAATCAAATCTTTATCTTTTTTCCCTTGTATTCCCAAAGCATAGTACATAGCAGAGTATAGTAGGCTCAGTAATAGCCCCAAAAGATATCTAGGTCCTAAACTCCGGGACCTGTAAATGTTACCTTACTGGCAAAAGCCACTTTGAAGATGTGATTAGGTTAAGGATCTTGGGATCCTTATAATCTTGGGAAGATTATCCTGGATTATCTGTGTGGGCCCTAAACATAATCACAATTTCCATATAAGAGGGAAGGCAAAGAGAGATCTGACTACAGAAGAGGAGAAGGTAATAATATGGCATCAAAAGCAAAAGGTTGGAATGATAGATACAGCTTTCAGAAGCTAGAAAAGACAAGGAAGAAATCAGCCAACACCCTGACTTTAGCCCAGTGAAGCAGATTTTAAATTTGTGGCTTTCAGAAGTAGAGAATAAACCTGTGTTGCTTTAAGCCACCAAGTTTGTGGTAATTTGTTACAGCAGCCATAGGAGACTAATACACAGGCATTCAAGAAATATGTATTGAATGAATAAAAGAGACTTAGAAAATGACAAAAAGAGTATAAATCAAAGCCAGCTTAGAAACTGAAGTACAGGACTAGTTTTCACGACATACATAGCTCTGAGCAATTTATTTTCATCCATACATCTAAAATTCCATTATAGGTGGATCAGTTAAAGGCTGAACATCCCTGTGTATGTCAAGCTTCTTAGCTGAAAACTGAAACAGTCATTGTTGCCTGATTTAAGCAGGGAAACAAATTTATTTAAAGGATAGTGTTTACCTCAGACTCACCACAATGACTGAAGAACTAGGTTCAAGGCCAACTATGCACATTGTGCATTGCAACATGGGAGCCCTGTAGAAGCTTCTCAGCCAGGAGCAACATACAAAATATGCCTCACCATTGGTCTGGGGAAGACACCATCGGCTCCACCAACAAACACATTGTATCATAAGCTCTCACCAAACACTGGCTGCCACCATGATCAGTGCAGTTTCTAGTCTTCCTGCAGCACTCAGAGATCCTCAAGAGTCCCACGCTGCAGTGAAGGCTAGAGAAGGAAGTAAGAACCGGCACTTTCAGCTTCTGTAGGAGGATGCAGCTCAGCCTCCTACCAAGATTCAGAATGGGGACAGAGGATATTCCCCAAACTTGGGAAGAAGGGGTTCAGGTAATGGGGAACCATAAAGGATAAATATGTACTACAATCTCATATCCAAAGCTTACAGTGACCGGATTTTCAAGCATCAGACTTCAACAAGAAGTCACACAATCAGAGTGTCTAATCATGCATCTGATGACCTCCTGTGTCTAATCACTACTAAATTCATATGAAAGCAGGTAACAGAATACAGAACCTATTGAGGTTAAATACGCCCTCTTCAATTTCTAATTTGATCCCTAAATTAAATGAAAATGTCTTAAGGAATTTTTAAAGACTGATCTCCTTGTCAGATCCACAAATAACATGATCAACAAAGCAATGCCTTGTTTTATTTCTCTATCACATGGTCCCATCAGACTGAATTAAAGTCATCTCAACTACCTGTCAAAAAAAATAGAAGGTTTCTTATAGACAATAAATGTCTATCATTCTAAGCCACTCAGTTTTTGGTACTTTGTTATAGCAGCCCTGCATTCTGCAAAATTGCAGGATAGAAATCAGTATACAAAAATCAGTTGTGTTTCTATACACTAACAATGAAGTATCAGAAGGAGAAATTAAGAAAACAATCCCATTTAACAATGCCATCAATAGAATAAAATACTTAGGAATAAATTTAACCAAGGTGATGCAAGAGAACAAATGTTAGTGAGGATTTTCACACTGTTGGTGGGCATGTCAATTGGTGCAGCCACTATAGAAAAGAGTATGGAGTTCTTCAAAAACTTAAAAATAGAAATAGCATATGATCCAGCAATATCACTTCTAGGTACATATCCAAAAGAAATGAAAGCAAGATTTCAGAGATATCTGCACTCCCATGTTCAGCAGTATTCACAATAAACAAGAGTGGAAACAATCTAAATGCCCATCATTGGATGGCATTGAATGAGTAAAGATAATATCATATGTACATGCAATAGGACATTATTGAGCTTCAAAAAAAAAAAGAAAGAAAGAAAAAGAAAATTCTGCCATTTGCAACAACATGGATGAACCTGGAGGACATTATGCCAAGTGAAGTAAGCCAGGCATAGAAGGACAAATAAACATTACATCATAGTACTAACATCAGAAATCTAAAAGAGTTAAACCCTTAGAAGCAGAGAGTGGAATGGTGACTGCCATGGGTAGATGCAGGGCTGTGCAAGGGAGATATTACCCAAGTGTACAGAGTTTCAGGTATACAGAATGAGTAAGTCCCAAGGATCTGCACTGCAGCACGGTGCCTACAGTTTACAGTGCTATATTGTATACTTACAAATTTACTGGGAAGGAGGACCTTATGTTGTTTTTTTTAATGTTTATTTACTTATTTTGAGAAGGCAAGACAGAGTGCCAGCAGAGGAGGGGCAGAGAGAGAGGGAGAGAGAGAGAGAATCCCAAGCCTGCTCCATGCTGTCAGCACAGAGCCAGATGTGAGGCTTGATCTCATGAACCATGAGATCATGACCTGAGCCAAAACCAAGAGTCAGACACTTAACTGAGCCACCCAGGTGCCCCATTTATCATGACATAATAATAATCATTATTATAAATAAGGAAGGCAAGTGGAAATTTGGAGGTGGGGAACATGTTTATGGCATAGACTGTGGTGATTGTTTCAAGGATGTGTACTTATCTTCAAACTCATCAAGGTGTATACATTAAATATGTAAAGATTTTGTATGTCAATCATACTTCAATAAAGTAGTTTTAAAAAATTAAATCTAAAGATATAATTCACTCTACCATTCTCAACACACAGAAATGATACTGTGACCACTAATATGGGCTCATTCAAAATGTAAAATGTTGACTTGGTGCAGTTTTAATAATTACAAATTATGCATTCTTGTTGAGTGACTGGAATCCACATTAAATCATGAAGAACATATTTGTAATTTGGAGAATTTATACCTAATGACATAGAGTTTCCAAAACACATTCTAAGTTACAAAATGTCTAGCACGAATGTCTACAGATGGTCATTCTTTAATTCCACAAATATTTATTGAGAGAAGCTTTGTATTAGGCATTGACCAAGACAACAAAGTTTTACATACAAATATTGCAAATTAAGAAAGATATATTAGTTATATACTAAATTGAAACATTTCTGCATTTAAACTGCTGGGCAATCACCTAATTCACTTTTTTTACATTAAAGAGTTAGCTCATACCAAAATTAATCTATAAATCCAATGCATTGCTGATCAAAATCCCAACAAAGTTTTTTTACAGAACTGATATGTCAATTCTAAAATTCATATATATGAGTAAAGGGCCACAGTAATCAAAATTATTCTGGGAGAAAGGATGGGAGACTTGTCTTAGTAGAGATTAACATATATAAAACTATAGTACTTAAAACAGTACAGTTCTGCTTCAAAGAGGGCCAATATACTAAGAAAACAGAATAAGAATGCCACAAACACAGGTGGAAATGTGATAGAAGACAAAATTAGTATTTCTGATTCCTGGGGAATGGATAGACTATTCAATAAATTACATTGTAGCAATGGGATTTCCATATAAAATAAATTATATCCCTTTATCACATCATCTGCAAATTTTGTAAGCTCCACATGGATGAGAGACCTAAATGTAAAAAACAAAATTTTACAACTATTAGGGAAAAAATATAGTAGAATGTCTTCATGACTGTAGATTGGGAAAGGAATTTTTACTTTACCCATACACTTGACCTCAAAGATAAAACTTTTGCAAGACCAAAGACATAATAAACAAAATTAAAAGCCAGGGAACAATTTGGAAATAGACCTTTGCAACATATATAACAAACAAAGAATTAATTATACGAAAGAATACAGTTAGGGAAACCAAGGCCTGGGTGATCCAAGAACCGCATATTCAAGATCAGAAAACTCCAGCCACTGGGACTAGTCACTCTCTTCAGAGTTTGCTGAGAGGTACAGATGCAAGATAACTGACATTACCATAACCTATAAACCTCTAATTTATACATAGTTGGAAGGAAATTGTAAGTTGTTTCTGTGTGTAAATAGAAGCTATTCCCCCACCCCTCCCCTCTCTCTGAGGGAAGAGAAGGAGGGGCTCCATCTTCCCCAAACCAAGGGAACACAAAGACAGTGATTACTAAAGTCTGATGATGCCTACAAGAAGGTCATATTGCTTCCTGGTACACTGTTTATTTTGCCACTGAACTTGATAATCTGTCTTGTACTAATGGAGTCGCAGAAGAGAGGATTGGGAGCAATGGCAAGGTGGACCACAGCAGGGCAAGAAGAAGGAGGGCCAAGGACTCCCCAGTCCCCACGCTGAGTTCAGGCTTCCAAAGGATTCAGATTTGGGGCTCTAGTCTCACTGGTGATGGTCATGTCAAGAGGCAAAGAGGTGCTCAACTCAAAGATGTGTTCTGCAAAGCTGCCCACTGAGGATCAGTGGAAGATGCCAATCATGTAAGGAACCCCCCAGTGGGATCCAAAGCAGCTTGAGAGGGAAACCATCATCTACTTAATCTGTTGGAGCCATGATCTTGCCCTGTGGAGCCCACAGACATCAAGTTCAACCACCATTTAGAAAAAAAAAAACTAAACCTCAACACTTAGAAGCAGTGGAGCAGGGCAGCATCCTTCCCACTCATCTCTTCTGCCTGCCTGGTGTCCCATGGTGTGTGAGATGAGACATGTCTCACAGCCACCCACACACACTAACTCCTAGTGCTGCAAGGCTCACCTATTCAGAAGGGAGATCTAGAGGATTCTTGCATCAAATCAGAGATTTATGTTTTAAAACACAGGGATAAATCTGAAACAATGCTACAAGTCTGTTCTAAAAACAGAATGTGGCTGAAAAGTAAGGAAGATGCTGAGCTATCCTCCTGGTGGAAAAGAAGGCTTCAACATAGGATAAATGGTAGCAGTTAACGGAAAAAATAAAAGCATTTGTGTTTATACCTCAATGAGTAGAGAGTCCTCACAAAAGTATCAGTAATTGTAATATATAAAGCATAACACATATAAAGAATACTTTCTAATTAATACAAAAAAAAGAAATACCTGTGAGAAAAACATGGGTATTTTGATTATCTAAACATAATGGCTCAAAACAACAATAACCATTTCTTTGCTTTTGATTCTGCGGCTTTGGCAGGGCCCCAGTGGGGACAGCTTGCCTGTGTATCATGTGACATTTGCTATGGCTGGAATCTCCAAGGTGACTTCTTCACTCATATGTCTGGCACTTCAGTAGAACAGCAGGGAGGCTGGAGGGACTTTCTCTCTCTCTCTCTCTCTTTCTCTCCCTCCCTCCCTCTCCTCGTGACCTCGCCACGTGGCTAGCTTGGACTTCCTCACAGCATGGCAGTCTCAGAGTAGCTGGATGCCTTACATAGTGGCTGATTTCCTCCAAAGAGCAAAAGTAGAGCTTGCCTCCTTGCCTTAAGCCCAGACTGGCACAGTGTCAATTCTGCCACATTCTGTTACTTATCCTACAGTAACTTGCCATCATTGTGCCAAGACATAAAGATGTTCATCACAGCATTGTTTGTAACATCAAAACACTGGAAACAACCCAAATGTCCAATCAGTAGGGTTTAGATTAATAAAATGTTATAGTCTTATTATGAAGCAAAAGAGAATTAATAAACTACATCCTTAGTTATCAACAAAAATAGATATAAAAGTAACATTGAGAAAAAATAGTTGAAAACTCACGCGATATAAAACAAATTATGTATTTTTTAAAAAACACAACCTAGAACTACATAATTTTTTTTGTATATATATGTAGTGAAAATATTAAATTGTAAGGACACATACCAAAATCAAGACAGTGATTGCCTCCTCCAGGAAGGAAGAGAGAAGCAATGTTCTAAGAAAAGCCCAAAGTAGAATTCAACTTTTTTTTTTTCACATTTATTCATTTTTTGAGAGAAAGAGACAGAGTATGAGCAGGGAAGACACAGAGAGAGAGGGAGACACAGAATCTGAAGCAGGCTCCAGGCTCTGAGCTGTCAGCACAGAGCCCAACGCAGGGCTCAAACCCATGAACCACAACATCATGACCTTGAGCTGAAGTCAGACGTTTAACCAACTGAGCCACCCAGGTGCCCCAGAATTCAACATTTTTAAATAATATTTCAATTATTTTATTTTTTTAAATCTGATGTAATTATGATGACATTTTAACATTGATTGATGGCTTTTTATGTTAGTCTGAAATATTCTAAAGTTTAAATATTCTTCAAAACTGAGAAAAACCCCAAAAAACTAAAAACAATAAATTTAGAGTTATTTTTTTTTTAATTGCTGATCTAGCTGGGGAGACCAGATGGTTTAGTTGAGAAATTGTTAAAAGCTATAGACAGTCTGAGATTTTACCCTACTAATCACCTAATAACGTAGCTTGTCACATATAAAAATATATGCTAACAGAAGACATGAGACTCTTGCATCAGAAACAGAAGACTTTATCATGGTAATAGCAGTAGGCAGAAAACCAGCATTTGTGCCAGTTCCCCAAATCCCAACTCCCAGAAGGCAGTACAAAAAGAGTTATATTCAGACAACGTGCTGAGGGAACCCTAATTTGTTGGTAATGGGCAATAAGACTGGCTGGCATATGCTCTAGACACTATCTCTATCTTCCACGGGTATGAGGGAAGCTGCCCTCTTCTCCAGCTGGAGACTTTATTATCTGTCTTCCAAGTCTGACTACAGGTATAAGCATCCTTGAAAAAGATAGTCCAGAGGGGCATCTGGGTGGCTCAGTCGGTTAAGCACCTGACATCAGCTCTGGTTATGATGTTGGGGTTCATGGGTTCGAGCCCTGCATCAGGCTCTGTGCTGATAACTCAGAGCCTGGAGCCTGCTTTGGATTTTGTGTCTCCTTCTCTCTCTGTCTGTCTCTGTCTCTCTCTCTCTCAAAAATAAATAACCATTTTTAAAAAATGTTTTTAAAGATAGTCCAGGGGCTCCTGGGTGGCTCAGGTGGTTAACTGTCCAACTTCAACTCAGGTCATGATCTCACGGTTCATGGGTTCCAGCTTCACATTGAGCTCAGAGCCTGGAGCCTCCTTCAGATTCTGTGTCTCCCGCTCTCTCAGCCCCTACCCCACTTGTATTCTGTCTCTCTCTCTCTCTCTCTCTCTCTCTCTCTCTCTGTCTCAAAAATAAATAAACATTAAAAAAATTAGAAAAAGATAGTCCAGGATGAAGGCAGACAATGACTTTGCTATAAAATTTTCAGAAATGCAAGTGACCTACAGAGAATGGTCTCCTAATAGGACACTTGAAACATGTCAAGAGGTACTCCACTGTAATAGCAATATCATAGGACTAATTATTACATGTGCTAAAGAACTACACCTAAAGTTTTAAAACTTTAACACAGTACTTTCCTTATTCCTTTTTGTTAACGTTTATTTATTTATTTATTTATTTATTTATTTATTTAGAGAGAGGATGCAGGTGAGTGGGTGAGGGGCAGAGAGAGAGGGAGAGAGAGAATCCTAAGCAGGCTCCTCACTGTCAGCGGAGAGCCAGATACAGGGCTCAGTCCCACAAACTGTGAGATTATGACCTGAGCTGAAATCTAGAATTGGACTGACTGAGCCACCAGGCACCCCAGTACTTTTCATATTCTAGCCACAAACCTCTACAAGCCGAAAACCATAAAATCAGAAAAAGTAAACCTTTAACACAAGCCAGGTCAGTAAGATACTAATGATTATGAAAAAAAGCTAACTTGTAACAGAATAATAAAACAGCTTTGTACCTCAAATACAATGTTTCTTGAAACATTAAATGTCACTTTAAAATTTTATCAGGAAATAAAAAAACAACTACATAGGACCAGAATATTTACAGGTATCCTAACCCATAAATATGCTGTACCATAAACAAGGTGCCCTGGCATAAAATAAAATGAGCTATAGATATGCTTCAGAATTAACCTCAGTACACATTATGATGCATAATAGCTTCTGGGATCTTTAAACAACTCATAATGTATGTTTTACTTCTTTATGTTAATACAAAAATGTTCAAAATACTGTACAAAGTTTTTTTAAAGGTCTACATTGAAATTCCAAGAAAGTCAACCTGAATTTTGACATAAGAAAAACGATAACGGATAGTTATATAAAACTTTTCAGTCTGTAAGAGACATAAAGCATTTTTACACGCAAAATATGAAAATGCTAATTCTCAAACAACTTAGGAGCCAAAAAATTATGAAGACACTTACATGTACCTAACTACGAAGGGCTTCTTAGTACATAGTGGGCGCTCTTTAAAATATGATTATTGTAGGGTCTGAGCGCGGGGCCAGAGTGTGAGGCAGTGGGAAACCCACAAGCGTTGGATCCTAACTACCAGGTTGGAATCCCAACTCTGCCATCTTGCTGCTTTATGAACGTGAGCAAGTCACAACTTCCAGAGCCTCCGTTTCCTCACTTGCAAAACGAATAGAATATCTGAATCATATTCAAAAGGGCCAACACTATGTCTGGTCTTTTTACTTGATGTTTAACGACCTGAATAAGTAGAAGAATACAGGTCACTGTGGCGATGAAGTACGGTTTGTTACATGCCAGTAATCTTCTTCCATAACTGTAGGTCAAAGTGGAACATGGTTGATGGACTCTTATGGGGAAAAAGACATTTAAATGTGCGTTCCCTTACTTAAGTTTCAGGAGAAACATATGTGTTGTGTAACTTAAGCCATTCTATCAAATATCCAAAAAATAGAAAGAGAACATGTTGCCTTATCTTTTCTATTAATAATAAGACAAAAACCAGTAAGTGGCTTTTCTGATAGAAGGAACTTGAGGCCAAAAATTAGTACAAGTGAGTTACAGTTCCACTTATGCTTCTAATTAGCTGTGTGGTCTTGGGAAAATAATATACTTCCTATTCTCAGGGCCTCCATTTATCTGTCAGAGAGGTTCATTTATTCTAATATTTATGGATTTTTTGTGTCAGCTCAGGCATTTTCAAAAAATAAATCAGGGACAATCCTTGCCTGTGGCTGAAACTATTAGTTTCCTTTCCTATAGCCATTGGCTCTTCTGCCCCACAATCTTCCCAGATTTAAGAGAAAGAATGAAAAAGAAAACCCTATTTTGTTCAAGCTTCAATGTGCCCAGCTCCAAAAGATAAACTGTAAGTTTTCTAAATGAATCATGGCAATTATTCCCTTTGTCAAATATTCTCTTTTTTAACCTCTCTTGAGCCCAGTAGTGGCTATGTCGCCCATTTCTGGTAAGTAAGGCATAAGGGAACATGAAGTGAACTTCTGGAATGAATTTTCTTCACTAATGAAAGGAGACCTCTTTTCCACATACTCCCTTCCTACCTGCTTGGGATGTTAGGGATACAGTGCCTGGAACTGTGGCAGCCATCTTGTGATCATGAGGATACAAACACAAGGAAGATGGAATCAAATCACTTAGGATGATGGAAAAATGTAGGGTCTTTAATAATATTAACGAGCCACTAAATACTCCTTCACAACTTTTTATTAAATAAATAATATACATCATTATGACTTAAGCTACTGTTACCTGTGTATTTGTTACTCAATCGCATTCCTATTTGATAGAATACATTCATGGGAATTTTCTATTGGTAGAGGAGGCAGACATATCATTAGAAAAGTGCTGTGTAGTTAAATAATGACTATCATACAGATGAAGATAATTATTTCTGTTTTACCTACTGACACATTGCTGCAAGGACAAAGAATAAAATAGATATGAAAATCCCACTGAAAAAAAAGCATTGCAGTTCAGTGTAAAAGGTCAACAGTATGAAAAAATGAATTGCATCAAACATCTGGAAAAAGCCAAAATCTACAAAAGACATATAGTAACAACGATGATCACAGCTAACTCTTTTATTTAAAAAATATTAGGGGTGCCTAGGTGGTTCCGTCAGTTAAGCATCCAACTTCGTCTCAGGTTATAATCTCACAGTTCATGAGTTTGAGCCCCACATCTGAGCTGTGCTGACAGCTCAGAGCCTGGAGCCTGCTTCAGATTCTGTGTCTCCATCTCTCTCTGCCCCTACCCAACTCATGCTCAATATCTCTCTCTCTCTCTCAAAAATAAACATTAAAAAAAATTTTAATAAGTGTATTTAATGAATATATCTCCTTTCCCTTGAATGCTTCATTGTTGGTGTATTTGACATATTGGGTTTGGGATAACTTTTACTATTTGTGTGTGTGTATGTGTGTGTGTTAAGAACTTTTAACAACTTTAAGTATAATAATACATTATTGTTGGCTATAGGTACAATGTTGTACAGCAAATCTCTAGAGCTTACTCATCTTACTGAACTGAAACTTTGTGCCAGTTGATTAATAATAACGCCCCATCTCCCTCTCCCCTCAGCCCCAGGTAATTGCCATTCCAGTCTTTGACTTTATGAATTTATAATTTTATATACCTCATATAGGTAGAATCATATACTGCTTGTCTTTCTGTGTCTGGCTTATGTCACTTAGCATGTCCTTAAAGTCCACCCATGTTCTTGAATACAGAATTTCCTTCTTTTTTAGGCTGAAGAGTAGTCCGTTTTATGCATATACCACATGTTCTTTATCAATTTGTCTGTTAACGAACATTTAGGTTGTTTCCATATCTTAGCTACTGTAAATAGTGTTTCTAGGCTGTGCTAATATCACGTCAAGATCCTGATGTCAATTCTTTCGGATATATACCAAATATGGGATTGTGGATCAAATGGTACACCTACTTTTAATCTTTTGAGAAAGCTCCATACCGCTTTCCACAATGGCTGCACCATTTTTCCTTCCCACCCATAGTGTACAAGACTACTAACACTTGGAATTCACCAACACTTGATCACCAACTCTTCCAGGCCCTGATCTAAGGTCTCTACATAAAACCTTCCCAACAACCCCATGAGACCAATTCTATGATTATTTCCATTTTACAGTGGAGGGCAACATAGGCAACAAAGTGATACATAGGCCACAAAGGCTGCACGGTAAAGAGCTGGTATTTGAACAGAGGCAATCTTATGCCAGAACTGATGGACTAAGGCATCACACTGTACTTCCAACCTGCAAAGCTGTTTTGAAAAGAGCTGTTCATCCTATTTATTTTTTATAAAACAGTAAGAATTAACTTCTAACTATAAGAATACCCAAGTCCTTCAAGAGACAGTTAATATCAGAGCACTGTAGTCCCCATTATGTACTGATAAAATTGCTTCAGATAAAATGGTAAAGAGTGAATTATCCTGCCTTTTATCAAGCAGCAGAGAATCCACACTGCACATATTTCATGAAGATGTAATTAACTATAAGAGAAGTAATCAAATGCATATAAGCCATGTACTCTGCTCTCCCATGCTATCTGTGCTAAGTTTGTATCCTGTTCTACAAGTTGCTCACAGGTAGGGCCACCACATAGCTGCACAGCCCTGGGGACACCATTTATATTGCAGCTTTTGTGAATGGCTCTGCCTAGACCTATAGAGTATTGTGCCCTGCCGACATCCCCCTTGCTCAATCTCGCTTTCTTACCATATTCCTCATACTTTACTAGTACTTTAAAGGTACTCAGCCAAGTACTTTGGAAGCAAAATAAAAGTGGAAAACATTCATGCACAATGTACAATGTACACACAGGTGCATGAGCACACACACACACACACACATGTGCACACACACACACAGGCCTGCATGACCACAATGACACGCTGATTGTGTTTAGCATTACCGCACTTATAAATGGAAACTCGGGCTATCTATACAAGAAATGGACCAAAGGCCATCTTCAGTGACATTGCCATCTGGCTTCAACCCTCCATAGAGGAGTTATTAAAATACTTTATTAGAATCTCAATATTATTCTGTTTTCTTATCCAGTCAGGACAAGCCCAGAACGCTTCTCAGGAATATAGAGTCACACAATGCAACAAGAGCTTTGAATCAATCTCGCAGCCAATAAATGGAATATCTCAATTGCCAAGTGTAGTTTCCACTTTAATGTTTATTCTGTAACAGGTATTGTGCTGAGTGCTTTACATACATTATTTCATTTAATATTCTCCAGGCACGTGACATAGGCACATAATACAGATAGAAAATTTGAGGCTCCAAGGAGTTAGCAAGTTGCAGCAAATGCTGTTGGCTGTCTACCCCTTCTTCTTTCCTAACAGAATACCAGTTTTGTTCAGGTATCCACTCCTCCCTCAAATTATTCACAGTGATCTGAAGCTCAAGCTCCCAGAGACATCTGTTTAGTTTGTGTTAATCATTATAATCTCATTCCCCTGGCATGATTGGTTTAAAAATGGGCATGTAAATGGGCTCCTGGGTGGCCCAGTCGGTTAAGTGTCTGACTCTTGATCTCAGCTCAGGTCATGATCTCCCAGTTTGTGGTATCGAGCTCCACATTGGGCTCTGAGCTAAAAGTCTGGAGCCTGCTTGGGATTCTCTCCCGCCCTCTCTCTCTCTGTCCTCTCTCGCTTGTGCTCTCTCTCTCTCTCTCTCTCAAAAATTAATTAATTAAAAATAAATAAATGAAATAAAATTCTTGAAGATGGGAAAGTGAGCATGCAAGCCTATTCTGTCCAATGACAAATGGGAGAGGTTTGCTGTGGAGCTTTTCGGAAAGGTTTTATCACTCCTGCAGAAAAGCCACACAAATAAACTAGCCTCCCTTATTCCTGTAGAGATGTCCATGCCTAGCTCTGCATGAACTCCTGATGCTATTTTTCCACCCACTTGGAATTAAGCCTGGGAAGGGCAGAACCAAGAGAATCACAGAGAAACGGAGCCAGAGCCCTGACATAGAAGGCCTGCAGCCTGTCTTGCCTCAGTATTTCTTGATATGTGAGAAAATGAATAGTCTTATCCTAAAATCCACATCCAATGCTGAAGCCTTAACCGTGACACTGAATTTCCTGTGAGGCTGAGGTATAGGCACAGCATTTCTCTCCCAACCAACCCTACATGTACACGCACTTTGGCGGGGGGCGCAGGGGTGAAGTTCCCTTCATACACACACTTCCATCCAAGACTCTGAAACTCAGTCTTTGGTTCGTTTTTCTCCCCCAAGCAAGTACTCATATTCCCAACTACTTGAGCTCATCCAAAAACTAGCCTATTTGGTAGAGACAGAAACTGATTTAGCTCTTGATAACCAGGCCCAGTTCAAGGTGCAAGCCTCATCTCAACTCTCAGTCACTAGAATGGCTACTTCTTAGGACCACCCCCAGGACTCCTTCCAATGAACGATCATTACCATCTTGTAAGATGTACTAAGAACTTTTTAGCCTATGCAGGTGTCATTCAGCTTCTATTTGCCACCATTGTTTGAATAATCTGCTAGTTCCTACATTGTCTCTCAACTCAGATAACGTAGAGCTTTTCCTCAAATAAAATATTTAGCTCCACTACTACCTGCTTTCTTTAGAAAACCCAAATATCAAATCTTAGAGCTGCTGTCACTTGAAACAATATCAGGAAAAAATAATATAGGAAGAGAACCTAGGCTCATAGCTTTGCATCAAGAATTATCAATTCAGGGGGCGCCTGGGTGGCTCCGACAGTTAAGCATCCGACTTCAGCTCCAGTCACGATCTCACGGTCCGTGAGTTCGAGCCCCAAGTCTGGCTCTGGGCTGATGGCCCAGAGCCTGGAGCCTGCTTCCGATTCTGTGTCTCCCTCTCTCTCTGCCCCTCCCCCGTTCATGCTCTGTCTCTGTCTCAAAAATAAATAAACGTTAAAAAAAAATTTTTTTAAAGAATTATCAATTCAGAATTACCTCTGAAGCATTAAGACAGCATCCACTGCTGTTCAAATAAGGAAAGGAAACTAGCTTTAATTGAGCATCTATGTCAGACCCTGTGTTAAATTTTTTGTTATCTCATATTATACTCAGAATAATTCTATGAGATAGGTAATGCTAGTCCCTCAATTGACAGATGAGGATAGCCTTTAGGCAATACAACTAGTAATTTACAGCGAGAACTGGAACTCATGTCCAGCTGAAGCTGATCTCTGCAGAGAAGAAGGCCATCCATGAGTATTCGGAACCACTCCAGCATACTTATCTGATTAGATAAGTACACTTGCTGAGTCTCAGCTATAGCCTTTGATGTTATATTTTAGCCAGACATGGTGCCTATACTCTTCCTGCCAGACACATTGCCCAGTGCATTAGTGAGGGGGAAGACGTAATAAGAAATTAGATATGACTATTGCAAAAGGTTTAATAATAGTCATGACTGCAGAAAAGAGGCAATCTGCGTCATTTTCTACCTTACAAGAAAGTGTGGGTCAGGAAATAGCTAAGGTTAAACTAAGTCTGGGGCTCATCATAATTCAGCACCAAAGGCAGCAAAAGAGGGACAATAAAACTGAAATATGAGACAGACAAGAGATAAAGGGAGAAGAAAGAAAATGCTTAACTCCCAGGTTCCTCCAAAGGAATTTCAAACTGTCGAGGGTTTTATTCACCCTTTTATTCAAGGCTATTTATCTCCCTTATGCCATCCAAGCTCCTTCCTGCAGAAAAGCCAGTCTCCCTCATACCTGACAGTGCAAATTACTTCCTCCAAAGGGCTCAAACCAGTTTGTTTAACTAGTTCTACAGTGGCTTTACTGACACAGGTACATACCACCCTTCTAAGAAACATTTCTAGGAGCATGAGGTGGGGGCTGACCACTTGCTCTTCTGGTAGAGGTCAAGCAGCACCATAGACCAGGAAGGATGTGGCACTGGATTCATCTGGATTAGTTAGGCAAGCAAAAATTGTTTCCATGTTACTAACACCATGGGGAGCACTGTAAACCTAAGAAAGTGGAGACCTGGATAAGAAGCTGATTGTGGTTCTGCATTCTCCCCTAAACCATAGACACATCCCTGGAGTGATCATCAGCCTTGAGGAACAGATGTTGGGAACAAAATAGAGGTACTCTGCAAAGACAGGGAGTGATAGAGGTTGCCCAGGAATACACATTGAAGACAAAAGACCAGGGGGCCTG
The DNA here is from genome assembly GCF_018350215.1 of Panthera leo. Taxonomy (NCBI): domain Eukaryota; kingdom Metazoa; phylum Chordata; class Mammalia; order Carnivora; family Felidae; genus Panthera; species Panthera leo. The sequence continues at coordinate 95,588,866 of NC_056688.1, forward strand.
TGTGGCTCAGTCAGTTGGGCATCTGACTTTGGCTCAGGTCACGATCTCATGGTTTGTGAGTTTGAGCCCCGTGTTGGGCTCTGTGCTGACAGCTCAGAGCCTGGAGCCTGCTTCAGATTCTGTGCCTCCCTCTCTCTGTGCCCCTCCCCTACTTGCACTCTTTCTTTCTTTCTCTCTCTCTCTCTCAAAAATAAAGATTAAAAAAAAATTTTTTAAAGACAAAGACCAAATTCCTAGAATAGAATAGAGCATTATATGAATTCACCAAATACATTCAACCTCTTGTTAAGCTAAGCTGCAGATTTATAAGAATATGCCTAGACCAGTCTTAAAGAGTTTCTCTAGTGTTCACATGCTAATGGATCCCCAACTCCACCATGACCAGCTCCACTCTATGGGTCCTTTATTGGACCAACCTGCCCTGTGCTTACAATATTCTCTGATAATCCTCCTACTATTATACTATAATTATATCATATATAATCATATATAATTATATCATATGACATATATATATTATAAAACATATAATATTATACTACTCTTTGATCTTTACTGGGCAAGGGTACCACACCTTTCACATCCCTAACAAGCTTATGAGCAAATGTCAGCATCAAAGTTTCCCCCAAAATAAGCCTCATTTCATATTTGGATTTCAGTAATAAAAGAGAACTACTTTTATACTCTTTTTCAAAGATATTTTGTCTCCTGTCGGAGAAAGTTGCTCCTCCTCGGTGTAGTAGAAAGTTGTACCTGAAGCATAGTAGAAAGGATAGAATATCCACAAAGCTATCAGATCAGCCAAACCAACCAAACCAACCACAGTGGTAGTTATCCACAGGGTGACAAATGTCATGAGCTGGCATACACCCTCATTCCCAGGATTAAATCCCAAGCTGATTTATGAGTGTTAGAAGAATCTATATTCAACAGTTTAAACCAAAAGAGCAACTTTCCATAGTGAGATACTAACTGGTATTTACCAAAAGGGGTTAAAAAGTCAACTAAGTTTGGGAAACACTGAGTCAAAGAAATAAAAAGCAACTTTTTAATGAAGCACTTCTCGGAGACTTTAACCTGTTCATCTCCATTGTAGGCTGCCCAGACAAGTGGTATGTTATGCAGAATTATAAAAATAAAAAATTTCTGTTTGGAAATTCTTTTCACATGAAGCAACTTTCTAGACAATGTCCTGCAGTGGGAAATGACTGTAAGTGACCCAAAGAGAATATTATCATCTTGAAGCTTGCACTTAATCATAGATAAAATAACCAGATGATAAAAGGCATCTTCACTGATAAAACAAACAGACCACGACAGGGGAGCTAATTTATACCTAGGATTTCCTTGATTTTGATAATGTTTGTTGTTGTGTCGACTGGAGATATTATAACATTTGAACAGAAGTGCATGACATTATATAATGTGAGATTATCTGAGATTGACTAAAAGATGCAGACAATTACACGCCTTCACACAAGTGAGGAACATGAGTTTCTTTTTGTAAAACTCACTAGGATGAGGTCCTCTTTAAGGAGATTTTACTGCATGTAATCCAAGAGTTAGACAAAAGAGGTGATTGATCATAAAGTCACTTTTACACAAATTATCCTTTCTGAAAAAAAAAAAAAAAAAAACAATCATGTCCTAAGTCCTACTTTTCTTTCCTAAAATTTCAAAACTCCACTTCCGAATTGGGGTTATAAAATTATAAGCCTGGCTTGACACATGTGAATGACCATCACTGTACCAATTTAGTACCATTATCAGCAGAAAACAGCCAAATATTCAAGATAATCACACTCAAATTTGTTGTCTTTTAGAAAAAAAATAAAGAAGCAAAATCATACAGCACACAAACATACCATTCCTTCACATATTTATCTGTTGCACATACATGCTATTAATACAAAAGAGAGGGATTAAAAATTTCCCCAAAAGTCAATTTGGATCAAGTCATACAACAGATATAAACCTACTCTGAATCCAAAAGAAACATTACATTTTCTTTAACGAGAATCCCACTGTACAAGTAGATCGGTTCTAATCTAGCTTCTCCCTAACACATCCCCTCTCTGCTACACCCAACTCCCTCTAGAAAACATTGCAATTCTGTCACGACTTGCCGAAGAAGTTGTGAACACTTGACCACTTCATTTATAAAATGACACAATAAAGCAACTGATGCCTTCAGACTTAGAACAGGCTTTCAGAACAGCCCATGATCTCATTCCTGTTATGCCCAGGATAAAACAGTTAGGTGGTAAGAAATGAGTCAATGTAGCCTCAGGTATCTTCACTTGCAAACCCCAAAGTGGCAAAGATATATGTATCTTTTCACGTGTCACTCTTCAAACATAACTAGTGGCTTACATTAATTTCTTTGTCTTGGAAAGAAACATTGTGCTTTGCTTCTGTTTTAAAAGCATTTCGGCCTCCCTGGAGATTAAATCCTCTGTCTAGTCTGAAAGCAGCAAAAAGGTAGAGTTTTACTCTCCACCATTTCTGCATATCTAAACCTCTAAATCTATCCGAAATTATAAATACCCTGAGAGGCTCCCCTGAATTCTCAACAGTTCAGTTATTACACATTGTAATTACTGTTTAGCGGCACTTCACACAGTGCCTAATGCATGGTAAGTACTCAATATATATTTGTGAAATGAGGCACAATACCACAAATGGGGATAGTTTTACCAAAACTAACTAGAACAACACCAACATTTCATTCACTGTCTTTCATTCATTCATTTAAGAAATATTTGTCAATCATGGCACTGGGCTAGGCACTAACAAAACAGTAAATAAAACCTACTCTATACCATCCTGGAGCTTTTAAAGAATTAAAACAATATGGAAACCAATTTGACAATAAACTTCATATATTGAAAAAAAAAGAATTAAAACAAGGTCAGTGTTTCTGGACTGCAGAGATTAGAGGCCATATGATTACAGAGCATCCAAGGTCATGTTGCAAACCTCTTTTCCTGAGAATAAAGGAAATCCACTGAACACTTTTAAGTAGGTGAGAGAATTATGATCTGTAGTTTTAAAAAGTCCATGTGACTCATGGTGAAAAACTGATTGTTGGAAGACAAGAGAGGACGAAAGAGTCCAGTCATTACTAGATTGTTCTACAGAAGATGAGCTTAAAAAGTTCTATGCCATAACTGGACATGCTCTTAGCAAGTCCACTAAATGATTTCATGGGCACCAAAATAATCCCCTTGCCCAGAAAAACTCCTATTCTCTAGTTCCTGTAATCATATATTCTATACTTTAAGGAAAACTCTCAAATTCAAACATTCATGGGAGGGCTGGTTTGATAAAGGGAACAGAGGAAGGTGACAGTGTTCCATAGGTGGGGGGGGAAAAAAAGAGGTGAATAAAATCAAGGAATAAAAACACATTTTTACTACTTCCCAGTTTTACCTAAATTTTAACCATGTATCAGTCTCTGTCTTAGAACAGAACTGCGCCAACAGTGCTCTGAGAATCAAAATCAAGCACCTTGATGTGTCAAATCCCTCATTTCTCCAAAGGCTCCGAATATGTTTTCTCTGATTGCATTTCCATTTGCTTCCTTTTATGAGTTAAGATACTTTCACTGCTTCTGAAATTACATTGTTCCAAACACAATAAAATACATCTCTACATGAAGGGAAAATTAATAAGCCAACTTTCATGTAAGTTAATTTCCTATTTTTCCTTCGGCTTTTCAATGTTTCTATTGCATTCATAAAAATAATGTAGAGACCCCTCCAAAGGATAATTAAATAAATTACTTTAGTTTTTACCCAGTGACTATGCAGCCTACAAAATAATTTCTCTTTAGTAGCTTGTGAATTATACTGGTCTGTTTGCAACATATATGGAGTACTACTGAGAGTCTGTCTTGCAAGTCTTAAACTACAAAAACATCCTCTCAATACAGGATGATCTATTTGATACAGGCTCAATTAAACCTGGAATTTGTTTTAAATGAGCTACAGGCACTGCAGGCAATTGATCATTCGGTTTTGTTACAGTTCAGCAAGTGGCTTCTGCTCTTGGCAACAGAACAAGACAGCTTCAGTATCGTGGATAGAGCCTGGCTCCCACCTTTGGCTGTTTATCTGTATTTACAACTTCCTTAGGCCTCCACAATTCCTAGCCATAAATACAGAAACTCAATGCCAAGTGTAAGAATAATAATGTGTAAGTATGTGTAAGAAGTTAAGAATCAAGAGAGTACTTGATTTGCCTCTTGAAATAATAAATGCAATTTTTCTAGAAAGAAAACCAAAAGCCGAGCCAAGCATGTTAAAGCTCTGCAAGAGATTGTACTCTCTTGAAAAGATGTCCAACTGAAGTATTATCATGTAAACTAAGAATCTATGAAATTTCCTTATTCCATCGACTGCCATACTATCATAAGATTCATGCATATTTCTTGGGATGTCAAGAATACCTCTTTTCAGCAGGTACTTATTAAGTAACTACTATTGCTAATAAGAAAGGACCTCTTTTAAATCAGTCAAACTAAAGCAGAGTTTGGAATTTTTTTTTTTTTTTCTTACCAGAAGACCCACTAGGTTCTAGGTCTCAAGAGTCTTTGCTAGGTCTGAATTCTGAGGTAGTTGACAGGCCATAGTCATAAATCTTAACTGAGACCATGTAAAAATATCCCTTCAAATGTTTTTTTAAAAATCCTAAAGATTATTCTGTCAAAACGACCACGTGTGATATTAACTACAATAAGCCAATACCAGAAAAAAAAGGTTTTTTCATATTCATTCATTCTGAAATCAGGAAAGAAATATAGGCCTAAAATCCCTTCAGAAATCCTTGGGGTCAGAATTCTTGTGTTCCAGAATTCAGGAATTTTTACATTTTAGAAAGTTAGTAAAATGTATATTATGTAATGCCCCTAGAAGGGTCTGAAACAGCACAAGTAATCAAACATTTATGTTTATGCAGCAAAACCTACAAATATTCACACACAGTAGGATAAAGACCATAAATAACTTCAAGTGAGCAGATGAAACTTCTCTGCCAAGTAAAATCAGAACAGTTGAGGTCTTGTTACCAAGAGGAATTCAACAAAACAATTTTCACCACTTTTGGAATTCAAAATTTTGAGTATGAGACTGTGGACCTAGATTTAGTGAGCAGTAGGCACTGCTTCTGATGTAGAATTTAATATTTACAATGAACCTCTGAGGAACATCTTATTAGTTCCATTTACAAAGGAGAAAATGTAGACCCAAAGAAATTAAATACCATGATGAAACTCACACATCGGTAAGAGGGGTAACCAAGAGTCAAAGGAAGTCTTTACAAGGTTTATATTGAGTTTAATTATCACTAAAAGAGAAGCAAGCCAATGCTTACCAAGGAAACTAAATGTGATGATGTATTTATCTAGGATCATCTCAAAGTATAATTCTCAAAAAAAAAAAAAAAAAAAAAAAAAGAACAAGAAAGAAAGAAAGATGAATTGAAATGAACATCCCCCTTAGCAGGAGCAGAGTTTGGAGAACGACAAGTAAAGGGAGAGGTGACATGTGACTCCCCCTGACCCCCGGCCAAACAGTACACAAAAAATTTACCAATATGCTTCTTATACGACAGCATTGCCATAAAACTAGACATGACTTTAAAGATAACTAGATATTCCTTAAAAGAAGCCAATTTATCATGTATGGACATCAATTTCATTTGCATCACTGGCTTTTCCAGTTATATTTGCTAAGACAAGGATGGTACTATCCCCCCAAACTGACTATTTGGCCAAGAAAAGTTCCATACTGTTAACGACAGATGGAACTGTGCAAAACAAACAAGCACCCTGAACTGAGATGTGTCAGTATGTTCAACAATAATGAATTTGACCCTGGGTGTGAGTCAGCCAACATAGGCTAATGGTGTCATAGAAAACCGGTTGACATTCCCAAGGAAGACTGAGCCTTGACTTTGCCACTTATCATCAGATCAGCATGACCTTAAACGATTTACTTATCTATTGTTTCAAAATGTTGCATATTGATTATGTGTTACTTTCATAGTAATAGAATAATATGTTAACTGAAAAAAACATTGCTTTTACCATCTATGGTGAAATTATGCTTTATACACATATATTGGGCATCCAGAGGTCAGGCAAAATGATCAAACCAATATATAGGAGAAGATTATAACAGAGAAAGAGCATGAATTAACACAGCCTTTTACAAAGCTATCATTGCTATGCATTTCAGTTTCCTCATATTTCCTTATTAGCATATCTATCTAGCCAGATATCTAAGATTGAAAAATCCAGCCTTTACCTGCTGCATAGAATATGCTCAAAAAATGATAGCTATGATTTTTATGATGCACCTATGTCTATATATGTTCTTTAAACCCCAATCCAAATAAGTTCACAAAGATTTTTAAGAGTAGTATTTTCTTCTTATCCAATTTATCCAATTTATGGGTTTATTTTTCTGACCACATTAAACCCCTAACTCTCTTCTCCTGTAGGGAACACAGTCTGTTAATTTTGGATCCAATTGAATTGAAACAGCCTGTATCCAGGATATCTACTCAGGAGGAACCCAGACACTGAGGAAAGCCCAATCTGGTGCCTGGGAATAATTTGGCAGGCAATATATAGAAGGAAGAAAAGAATAACTTGGCAGGCAATAATATACAGGGAGGAAAAGAACTGCGACAAAAGGAACATAGTATCCAGCTGTAGGGGAAAGCCACTGAAGGAGCAAGGGCCAGAATTAGATGATAATGATGGTGGTGCTGGTGGTAAAGGTGTCAATAATGGTGATGAGAAAACTGAATCACAGAGCAGTTCAGGGAAATAGTCAAGGTCATACAGCAGTTAAGGGGTAGAATTTAAATTCAAATCTTAGAAATCTGGCTCCAAATCTCTAGCTCTTAAGCCCCAAATGATGAGGTAAATATAATTCCCAGCTCACACAAAAGTGGAAGTGTGGCTCACTTTACTGCTTTGGGAGCAAGTCCAGATGTTTCCATCACAAACCTGCCCCTCGCCTACCACTCAGAACTTGGCCTTCAGACTCAGCCACAATTTCTCATTTCAAACCATTTTTTTCTGATCCTATACAAAGTAACCAACCCTGTTTGAAACGACTTAAGTAAAGCATTTTCTAGAGGTAGGTTGGCCTGGTAAGGCCCTCTCTATCACTATAATCCTAAGATTCAGTCAAACACTCAAAGGGGAATAGAAACCAGGCCTGGTTTTACTTCACTGGTAGTTGCTCGTTCTGAAGTGATTAGGTGGAAAATAACCTTGGCTTGCTCCCCGTGTAATTAGAGCCCACAGCTCTGATGAAACAGAATTTGAGAAACTAAAGAGGTTTTTCTTAACCACAGACAAGGGATATGGATATGCATGTAATCACACAAATGCACAAGATATGATGGGTATGTCTGCTTGGGCATGTAAAAATATAGAGGGGTTGAGGTGTTCTTGGAAGATATGTCATTGAAAACTGGAACCGGGTCACTGCTAGCCCCCAAGTTTCCTCGGTGTGAATTTGAAAAGGCAGCTCTTTTGAGTGATTACAGCCACAAGGGAACATGGCTTGACTAACATAGGATGTTTCTGGGTAACTTAGAAAGGGATACCTCTTTCTCCAGATGGATACTGCTCCATGACAGGGTACATGGCTTGACAAACAAACCACAAGTGGAATGTAGCTCCAACATGCACCCTTAACAAGATGTCCTTATACTTGGCACAATCCACACAGCATACATGAAGATCCCAACTGGGGACATCTAGAGGAACAAAGAGTGAACTAACCGAATGACATGGTACCCTGGGGAACCAATGGGGACATTCAGACAACGGGTGTTGACCAACAGACCATAAGAGATACAAGAACCTCGTGGGACAGAGAATTCTGCCAACCCTAAACACCTTACCTTGGTGCCAGAGACACAATTACCTAGAGTTCATGAAGAAAAGGCTGGAGATCCAGAAGTCAGAAAATCATATCGGAAATATTAGAAGCCACTCCTGGTTCTCGCTCACTTCTTCCACCAACATAGACAGACCTCTTTAGTTATCCTTCTAACATTTATCAAGAAGGCTAGTTCAGGGATACCTGGGTGGCTCAGTCAGTTAAGCATCGTCTGACTTTAGCTCAGGTCACGATCTCACAGTTTGTGGGTGCAAGCCCTGCATCAGGCTCTGTGCTGACAGCGTGGAGCCTGGAGCCTGCTTCAGATTCTGTGTCTCCCTCCCTCTCTGCCCCTCCCCCACTCTCTTTCAAAAATAAACTTTAAAAAAAAAAAAAAAGGTTAATTCATAGGGACCCAGAATCATTATTGGAACTACCAGAGAATCAAATAATGCCCAGACTCAACACAGATTCAAAGGTCTGAAGAGGTATTGCTGAAGGAAGCCAACTTAAGAGTAGGAAGAAAGATTTTGCAGAAAATGAATCCTTGTGGTATATAGTTTTCTCTCTCTCTTCTGGATGATGCTCATATACCTTCTGGAATCCTATCATGTCCCTGGGAGCCTTCAACTTTTGACAATAGATCCATTCATTGGCTGTCACCTGCCCCACAGCAGAGCCTTCATCCTTGTGTGGAATTACTCAAGACCCCTCCCCCAGTGTGGCCCTCCCCCACCCCCCACCCCCGCATGTTGGCAGTGACTTAGCACAATCTGCAGGACTCCCAGGTCTTTGCTCCACAACCATCTCCCCTAATCGTCATCTGAAAAGCCATTATTAACTTTTTATTTCTTTGAGTTGAACATGTCCTTCTCTAGTACTCTAGCAAAGATAATAGAATACATTCCCTCAGATACCTACACAGCTCTCTTCTTTACCTCCTGATTGCTGCTCAAATGTCAGTGATACCTTCCCTGATAACCCTATTTAAAGCTCTACTCCACCACCACCCCCATTGCTTTCTTGGTTTATTTTTTCCTGTAGCATGTACCACCATCTGCCATGTGTACCTTATTTTATTTTTTATTTATTTTCTAACTCCTCCCTGCTCCCAACTTGAATATAAATTCTATGGAGGCAGAATTTTCTGTAAATTTTGTTTATGCCTGTATCTCTAGAGCTAGAACAGTACCTATGACATAGTAAAATGTTCAATGACTATTTGTTGAATGAATAAACTAATCATCTATCAGTGAATAAATAAATGAATGGTATATTTGGTGTAAATTGGTCTGAGGATTTTTTTAACAGAATACTAGGCAGGATAGGAGTCTGGAAACCTGGGAGAAATGATTGGAGAAAGAATCTGAAAAGTAGAAAAGAAAACTAAAGAGCTCTATTCTCATCTTAAGTGAGGTTTTTTTTCCCCAACATTTTGTAAAACCACCTGAAAAAAAAAAAAATCAGTCTCGATACATCAGGGAAAAGATATAACTATCTTCAAAAGACATGACCTATTACAACTGAATTGTCTCCTCTCAAGTATGGGACTCGATGAATGTATTTTAACATTGTTTTTCAAGTGATACATGCATTAATCATTTTCTCTCCCCACTACTTCCTCTAGATTTGTATGTTTGCCTATGAATGTGTCCCCTTGCTCATTTAATTTTCCATTTTTATTCCTTTCTTCTGCTTTCCTAAGTCTTCCCTTCAACCTCTCAAGCCAAAGACACCCACCCAGACCTAAAATTATGAAGGTTCCACAGAAAGCACAACCAAAACAGCCAACAAATAAAAGAAGTCTGTGTATTCTATTTGTAGAATTTTGGAAGAGGGTCATTAGAAGCATAAAAACCCTTTAATCCAAGACATTATTTTCAGCAAAGCTGTCACTGTTTCAAAACTTTTAGCTCCCAAATTAAATTTAAAAACACTGTGGGGAGCCTGGGTGGTTCAGTCAGTTGAGCATCCGACTTTGGCTCAGGTCATGATCTCATAGTTCATGAGTTTGAGCCCCGCATGGGGCTCTGTGCTGACAGCTCAGAGCCTGGAGCCTGCTTCAGATTCTGTGTCTCCCTCTCTCTCTGCCCCTTCCCTGCTCATGCTCTGTCTCTCTCTGTCTCTCAAAGGTGAATAAACGTTAAAAAAACTTTTTTTTTTTAATTTAAAAACACTGAATACTTCCTATGGCTTTATGTAAATTCATATTATTTAGGTCAATTTTCAAGTTTTAAAATAATAATATATTCCCCGTATGTGTGTGTTTTAAAGCTTTCCATGTTATTTAATGTAATTTTATCATGCCTTAGAGTCATGTGTTTCCCACGGGTGTTCCAGGTTCAGGCTCAGCCCTCATCACTTTATCTATGCTTCAGAGAGTGCTATGGCATTAGAAAAACCTTATATGCTAATATCAAAGACTGGAATGGAGGTTATCAGGGACTAAGGGGGAGGGGAAAATGGGGAGTTATTAAATAGCAGGCATAAAGTTCCCATTGAGTAAGATCTAGACACCAGCTGTACAATACTGCACCTATAGTCAACAATAATGTATTGTACATGTAATTTTTGTTAAAAGGATAGGTCCCAGGTTAAGTGCTTTTATCACAATAAAAAATTTTAAAATTTTTTTAATGTTTTTATTTATTTTTGAGACAGAGAGAGACAGAGCATGAGCAGGGGAAGGGCAGAGAGAGAGGGAGACACAGAATCTGAAACAGGATCCAGGCTCTGAGCTGTCATCACAGAGCCCGACATGGGGCAGGAACTCACAAACTGTGAGATCATGACCTGAGCTGAAGTCAGATGCTCAACAAACTGAGCCACCCAGGTGCCCCACAATAAAAAATTTTAAAAGAAGATATCCATACACTGATTAATTCCCTAACATTTAACTTTAAATCTGAGCTCTACCTCTGAGTGCCTGGCTCATATCTACTTGCCCCCTGGACATCTTCACTCAAATATGTATGTAATAAACAGATTAAATTTTTTTAATATTTTATTTGTTTTTGAGAGAGAGTGAGACAGAATGTGAGCAGGAGAGTGGCAGAGAGAGAAGGAGACACAAATCTGAGCAGGCTCCAGACTCCCAGCTGTCAGCACAGAGCCCCACGCAGGGCTCAAACCCACAAACTATGAGATCATGACCTGAGCTGAAGTTGGACACTCAACCGGCTAAGCCACTTAGTCGCCTCATTATGTAATAAGCAACTTATCAATCCCCATCAAAATAACACCAGCATTCTCCACAGAGCTAGAACAAATAATCCTAGAATTTATATGGAACCAGAAAAGACCCCGAATAGCCAAAGCAATCTTGAAAAAGAAAACCAAAGCTGGAGGCCTCACAATTCCAGACTTCAAGCTGTATTGCAAAGCTGTAATCATCAAGACAATATGGTACTGGCACAAAAACAGACACTCAGATCAATGGAACAGAATAGAGAACCCAGAAAGGGACCCACAATTGTATGGTCAACTAATCTTTGACAAAGCAGGAAAGAATATCCAATGGGATAAAGACAGTCTCTTCAGCAAATGGAGTTGGGAAAACTAGACAACAACATGCAGAAGAATAAACCTGGACCACTTTCATACACCATACACAAAAATAAACTCAAAATGGATGAAAGACGTAAATACAAGACAGGAAGCCATCAAAAGACAGAAGAAAAAACCAGCAAAATCCTCTTTGACCTTGGCCACAGCAACTTCTTACTTGACATGTCTCCGGAGGCAAGGGAAACAAAAGCAAAATGAACTATTGGGACCTCATCAAGATAAAAAGCTTCTGTACAGGGTATTTATCCAAAGGATACAAGAGTGCTGTTTCAAAGGGGCACACACACCCCAATGTTTATAGCATCACTATTGACAATAACCAAAGTATGGAAAAAGCCCAAATGTCTATCAGCTGATGAATGGATAAAGAAGACGTGGCATATATATACAATGGAATATTACTTGGCAATTTTAAAAAATGAAATCCTGCCATTTGCAACAACATGGATGGCCCTAGAATGTATTGTTCTGAGCAAAATAAGTCAGTCAGAGAAAGAGAAATATCATATGATCTCACTCATATGTGGAATTTAAGATACAGAACAGATGGACATAAGGGAAGGGAAGCAAAAATAATACAAAAACAGAGAGGAGGATTCCTGGGTGGCTCAATCAGTTGAGCATCCAACTCCAGCTCAGGTCATGGTCTCACAGTTCACGATTTCAAGCCCTGCATTAAGCTCTCTGCTGACAGCTCAGAGCCTGGACCCCACTTCTAATTCTGTGTCTCCCACTTTCTCTGCCCCTCCCCCATTCATGCTCTGTCTCTCTCTCTCTCTCTCTCTCTCAAAAATAAATTTTAAAAAAATATTAAAATTAAAAAAAAAAACAGAGAGGAAAACAAACCATTAGAGACTCTTAAATACAAAGAACAAAATGAAGGTTGCTGGAGGGGTGTTGGGTGGGGGGATGTGCTAAATGGGCAAGGGGTATTAAGGAGAACATTTGTTGGGATGAGCACTGGGGGTTATAAGTACGTGATGAATCACTAAATTCTATTCCTGAAATCATTATTACACTACATGTTAACTAACTTGGATTTAAATTAAAACTAAATAAATAAATATATAAATCCATCCCATGGTATACTTTTAAGGTTTTACCGTCTTAATATTTACTACATTTTGGGTCCTGCAGGAAACTGCCTCCTAAAAGCAGAAAAGAAGATTTATAATCTGAATAGATTAGAGTTTCATAAAGCACAATGAAGCATGCAAGGAGCTCTATCAAAAACCATAAATAAGCCACCATGCTTGTATTATGCAGTCAATTCCCTGTTTTTCATGTAAGGAAGGAAACAGAAGGAGACAGTCCAAAAGAGTGAGTAATCTAAAAAAAAAAAACAAAAAAAAAACCCTTAGATTTGTCTTGACATTTGCACTGAATTCAATTGTATATGATAGCCAGAGAAAGGGATTTTTAATGTATTTTTCATATAAAAATCAGATTCTGGACAATCAGCCTGACCATGGCCCTTTTCCGTATCATTTCCCACACAAAGACTAAGCAGACCCTCAATGAGGTTGATTCAAAAAGAGCAGTGTAAAGCTTTACTCATTCAAACTTTCCCAACAACAGATACAATTTCATGCATTGGATAAAATCTGCATGCAAAAGGTGAAAATGGAGTGAATATGGAAATATCAATAGAGCAACTAATTGGACCACCTCAGATAAATTAAAACATATGTAATTAAAACATATATAGTGAAGATTTGGGTACGTTGTGCTTTGGTGATAATTCACAGTATTAGTTTTGCAAAGACAGAAGGCCTAGCAACAAAAATCATGTTAGTATGGTCTAAAACCCAAAAAGAATGTCCATGAGAACACAGCCCCATGAAGTACTTACATTGGGCATTGCATTGATAACTGGAGACAAAGAGGGCATTTCACTCAGCCCCATGGAGACCTCTAAATTCTAGACCTATATTTGGAAATTCCTAAAAAATACAGTCTAATGTTTTCTTCAGACTTGCAGAAACTAAGGCTCCATAACCCAAAAAATCTATCCCAAGTAAAACACAAGCCTTCTTCAGGCTGTAGAATATTGCTTGTAAAATATGGTCTCAATTATTCCCTTCCCTGTATCCACATTTCTTGCAATGTCACTTTGCAGATCCTTCCATCAAGAGGTAGAATTTATTTCCTCACCCCCTCCAATTAGGACTGCCCTTGTGACTTGCTTTGAGCAACAGAATGTGGCAGAAAAAACTATTTACAAGTTACAGAGCCTAAACCTTAAGAAGCCTTGTAGCTTCCATACTGTCTCAAAATCTTGTCCACTAGTCACGTGAACAAACCTAGGATTGGATACTATAAGATGACAGTCCACATGAAGCAGAGATAAACTATCCCCACTGAGCCAATGGAGCTAACCAGCCACAGGACAATCTGAAGTTGATTAAAATAAAAGATTGAGCCCATCAGAGAACAGAAAAGCCTAGCCCAAATTTCCAACCAACGGAATGATGAGGCAAATAAATGGTTGTTGTTTTAAGGCAGTATGTTTTGGGATCATTTGTTACACAGCAAAAGCTAACTGATACACCATCCCAGGAATAGATGTTTGAAATACAAGCTTCAACTGGTAACATCAATGACCCTGGGTTTGGAGGAGGATTTCTGGTGAAGGACTGACCCTTGAGATTAAAGCAAAGGAGTTCTTAAGGTGGGGTGAGTAACACTAAGGTCTAGCATCACTTTCTGAGCCTCCATATAGCACTTCACCTCATAACATAGTAATCATCACAGGGCACCAGATTTTTACAGTTTTCCTACATTCATTAAATGGCTACAGTGAACAGCTATTGTGCTTTTACCAAGAGATAGAGTCCAAATTCTGTCATCTCCAGCAAAGTGGCTTCTCCCACTTCAAAATACTTCACAGGCTTGTAGAAATTTCCAAAGCAAGACTTGACTGACCCACAGCTAACAGCATACTCAAAGGTGAAAAACTGAGAGCTTTCTCCCTAAGATCAAGAACAAGACAATATCTACTCTGACCACTTTTGTTCAACATAGTACTGGAAGTCCTAGCCACAGTAATCAGACAACAACAAAATACAGCTACATTGATAAGGAATAAGTAAAACTTTCATTATTTGCATATGATGTGATACCATATATAAAGGTCTAAAAACTCCACCAAAAAACTACTAGAACTGATAAATGAATTCAGTAAGGTCACAGGATACAAAACCAATGTACAGAAATTCATTGCATTTCTATACACTCATAATGAAGTAAAAGAAAGACAAATTAAGAAAGTAATCAATCCCATTTACAACTGCATCAAAAATAATAAAATACCTGGGAATATATATAACCAAGGAATTGAAAGACCAGTACTCTGAAACTATAAAACATTGATGAAAAGAATTGAAGACAATACAAACAAATGGAAAGATATTGCATGCTCGTGCACTGAAGAAACAACTATTGTTAACATGCCCATACTACCCAAAGCAATCTATACATTCAATGTTTTCCCTATCAAAAAGCAGCAGCATTTTTCATAGAGCTAGAACAAACAATCCTAAAAGTTTTATGGAACCACAAAAGACCCCAAATAGTCAAAACAATCTAGTAAAAGAAAAAGTTGGATGTATGGCAATTACAGACTTCAAGTTATATTACAAAGCTGTACTAATCAAAACAGAATGGTACCAGCACAAAAGTAGATACACAGATCAGTAGAACAGAATAGAAAATCTAGAAATGAACCTAAAACTATATGGTCAATTAATCTTTGACAAAGCAGGAAAGAATATCCAATGGGAAAAAGACTGTCTCTTCAACAAATGGTGTTGGGAAAACTGGACAGCAATGCATAAAAGAATGAAATTGGACCACTTTATTACACAATACACAAAAATAAATTCAAATGTATTAAAGACTTAAATATGAGACCTGAAAATATAAAAATCCTGGGCGAGAACACAGGCAGTAACTTCTTTGACATAGGTCATAGCAACTTCTAGTTACGTCTCCTGAGACAAGGGAAACAAAACATATATAAACTACTGGGACTACATCAAAATAAAATCTTCTGCATAGCAAAGGAAACAATAAAACTAAAAATCAACCTATGGAATGGGATAAAATATTTGCAAATGACATATCCAATGAAGGATTAGTGTCCAAAATATACAAGAACTTATCAAGCTCAACACCCAAAGAAACAACCCAATTAAAAATGGGCAGAAGACATGAACAGACATTTCTCCAAAGAAGACATACAGATGGCCAACACATTAAAAGATGCTCAACATCATTTATCATCAAGGAAATGCAAATCAAAACTACAATGAGATACCACCTCACAGCTGTCAGAATGGCTAAAATCAACAGCACAAGAAACAATATGTGTTGGTGAGGATGTGCAGAAAGGGGAGCCCTCTTGTACTGCTGGTGGGCATACAAACTGGTGCAGCCATTCTGGAAAATAGTATGGAGGTTCCTCAAAAAATTAAAAATAGAACTACCCTATAATCCAGCAATTGTACTACTAGGTATTTACCCAAAGAATACAAAAATACTAATTCAAAGGGATACATGCACCCCGAGGTTTACAGCAGCATTATCTACAATAGCCAAATTATAGAAACCACTCAAGTGTCCATCAGCTGATGAATGGATAGAAAAGATGTGGTTTATATATACAATGGAATATTACTCAGCCATAAAAGAATGAAATCTTATCATTTCCAACAACATGGATGCAGCTAAAGAGTATAATGCCAACTGAAATGAGTCAGAGAAAAAAATACCATATGATTTCACTCAAATGTGGAATTTAAGAAATGAAACAAATGAACAAAGGGGGAAAAAAACCAAGATGGACAAACCAAGAAACAGACTCTTAACTGCAGAGAACAAATTGATGGTTACCAGAGGGGAGGTGGCGTGGCAGGGCAGGGTGGGGGGGAGGTGGGGGAATAGGTGAAGGGGATTAAGAGCACACTTAGCATGATGAGCACTCAGCAATGTATAGAATTGTTGAATCACTATATTATACACTTGAAACTAATATAACACTGTATGCTAATTATACTAGAATTAAAATAAAAATGTAATAATATTTTTAAAAAAGACTGAAGACCTCTGGGTCTCCCACACATCAGTCTCTCTCACATTGAGACTAATTTCCTTACTCTTTAGATTTGAGGGCAACAAGTACCAGGAAATATGTGAGGACCCAGAATTACCTCTGGGAATTGATCTAAAATGACCAAATTGTTGGGGTGCCTGGGTGGCCCAGTCGGTTAAGCATCCAACTTTAGTTCAGGTCATGAACTCATGGTCCATGGGTTCGAGCCCCATGTTGGGCTCTGTGTCTGAGCCTAGAGCCTGCTCCAGATTCTGGATTCTGTGTCTCCCTCTCTCTCTGCCCCTCCCCCACTCATGCTCTCTCTTGAAAAAAAATAAGTAAATAAATGGATATTTTAAAAAAACTTTTTTAATGACCAAATTGTTTTCATCTTTACTTAAATCTTCATCTGTAGATTCCATCAAGAGACTGAAATTTAGTATGACAGTAGTGACACTTCACAAAACCATTTCTTACAGCAATATATTTGTCTTTTAAGTTACAATTAAAAAAGAACCATCAGAGGCCAACAAAAGCCTTTGCCACCTCTTATAGGCAGCAGACCACACAAAAGTACAAGACATTGTTTCTGTTTCTTTAAAAAGAAAATTGGGACTCCTGGGTGGCTCAGTTGGTTAAGCATCCAACTTTGGCTCAGGTCATGGTCTCAGTTTGTGGGTCTGAGCCCTGCATTGAGCTCTGTGCTGGCAGCTCAGAGCCTGGAGACTACTTCCGATTCTGTGTCTCCCTCCCTCTCTCTCTCTGCCCCTCCCTTACTGTGCTCTCTCTCTCAAAAATAAACATTTTATAAATAAATACTCTGGATCCATTGAGAACTTCTGGACTTAATATTCAGTATCAGAGGACCTAGGCAAAAATGAGCTGATGCTCGCAAAGGGATACCAATAAGCAGTATCCTGAGAGGAAAGAGAATTCACTTTGGTTTAGAAGTGATCCTTGGAGGGGTGGGGCAGAGAAGTTTGGGGGAAAGTACTGAATGGAGCAAATGCCCAAAAAGATAAGCTTAGAGGAGACTTAACACAGGAACATGTAGGATGAGGCACAATTGTTAGAACAAAAATCAGTTCAACCAAAAGTTCTGGGTTGGTCATTTCTAGTCTAGTTTCACAAGCAGAGGGAAAAAAAATGGACAGCTGAAGGAAGAAGTAAGACTCTTACTCTTTTAGTCCTTAAAAAAAGGAATACACCATATCCCTCTCCCCTCACCCATGACAGTGGTTAGGGCTTTGCTCCCCTCTCTCCAGTCCTCATGCTCCAGAGACAATGGACACAAAAGCCACCATTCCCAAGGCTACCTGCAACCTCCAGCCCACTCTGGTCCTGGACCTGCCAGGAGAGAAAGAGCTTAAAGCTAATAGTTCTTGGATAAAAGCAGTTTGATGAAAAGGAGGAAACAACAAGGGGGCTCTGTGATCAATATCAGGCCTTTGGAGACATAAAGACAATGCACACTTGACCCTTGGCTGGTGGTCCCAGCTCCTCCCTTATCTGAGCACTAGGTCTCACCTGCTGCCTCCCAGTTAATACATCATAAGAGCTCTCTGCTCAGGAGAGACAATAAAAACAGTCATCTCCTCTTGACAGTATTCTTTCTATCTTGCACTCCTCTGTTGGTATTCTCTCTCCTGCTGCTCCCTCTGAGGCACAAAAGTTTAATTTTGGGGGCTGAAGAGAGAAATCCCATTTTATGGGAATACCTACACAGAACCCGAGGGCAACACAATACATACCATGACCAGTTAACTCAGTTGATTAGCTGAGTTTTGTGGTTAGATCCCAGGGATAATGAACACCAAGGAATAGCGGGTAGTCCCCCAGACAGGCTGGCACATACTATCACCCCAGCACTTACCTTGGGGGTGTTAGTGTAGGAGACCCTGTGCTCATCCAACCTAACGGTGAGAAAGTGAATCAACCAACATATCGCAGGGACAGCAAGCCCAGTGTGCCATCCACTTGAAGAACAGCTTGCTGTTACAAGGTATCATATTTCTTTTCCCCATTCAGAAATCATACCCTTCTCTACCGATGAGAAAGTTGTGAGACTTTACCCAATTGGAGACCTGATTTACTTCTACCTATTATTTTCTGAAAAATTCCCCTTAGAAGCCTTGAGAATGTGTCACTACAAACAGCATACTTTCAAAACAGCAATACTGGGGCGCCTGGGTGGCTCAGTCAGTTGAGCGGCCGACTTCGGCTCAGGTCATGATCTTGCGGTCCGTGAGTTCGAGCCCCGCATCGGGCTCTGTGCTCACAGCTCAGAGCCTGGAGCCTGTTTCAGATTCTGTGTCTCCCTCTCTCTGACCCTCCCCCGTTCATGCTCTGTCTCTCTGTCTCAAAAATAAATAAATGTTAAAAAAAAAAAAAATTAAAAAAAAAAACACAGCAATACTGGTCTTGCCTGCAAATCCAATGTAAGAAGCCCACAGAAATAGGTCTCCTTGGGGATATTCTCTCAGAAAGGAAGTTGAAGAAGCTCTCAGATCATTTCCTTCCAATGCAAGCCACGTGGGTATGGCAACAGCACTAAGTGCCCAGATGTGGGTGTGGCTGTGTGCTTGAAGCTCTTCTTTTTTTTTTTTTCTTATTTATTTTGAGAGAGAGAGAGAGAGCGCACATGAGCAGGGGAGGGGCAGATAAAGAAGGAGAGAGAGAATCCCAAGCAGGCTCCGCACTGTCAGTGCATGGAGCCAGATGTGGGGCTCAAACTCACAAACCACAAGATCGTGACATGTGCCGAAACCAAGGGTCAACTGCTTGACCGACTGAGCCACGCTAGTGCCCCAAAGCTCTTTTTTTAAACCCACATTTCTATATCCATTGGCTACTTGTCTTAACTTTTCCCTCTGTGATTTTATATATATTGCAAAAGTCAGCCACGATTTTCTAAGTACTAGTCCCTGTTTGCTGCATTTGGCCAGACCTCCCTGATGTTCTCTCCATCCATCTAACAGCTCCCATTATGCAGCACCCACTGTATACCTCCTAGTGCACTAAGGCTTTATTTATAGTTATCGCATTTAATCCACAAATCTTTATAGCACACGAAACTATCCATTTTTCACAAAAGAGCTCAGAGGGGATGAGTGGCTTGCCTGAGGTCACAGAGTAAGAAAGAATGGAGGTCAGGACTCAAAACTGGATCCTGAGCCAAATGCTTAATGACTGTGCTCTATAATTCTTTAATTCTTTCACCTGCTAAATGAATCTACCCTATCCCTCAAGGCTTCCAGAGCCCACTGCCTGCCTCTGTCAAGACTGGCTATTGTCATCCCAGGAAATCACGATGGCAGCACTTGCTAAAAGGTATTACCTCTTGTTCAAAGTCTTCTAAGCTACTCTGACATGATGTCCAGGAACAGAAATCAAATGTGTCCTCTCTTCCTAATGTCCACTACTCTCCTATGAGAGTAGCACCTACTAATAGGTACACCAGTTGGGGTCTGGATCATTCAGTGGTCAGGATTAAAATAGCAATGCCACCATTTACTAATGTGGCTTTGGGCAGGCTCTTTTGCTCTGCTTCCTTATATGGAAAGGGGACAATTACATTGCCCCACTTCCTGCAAGGACAGTTTAAGGTGATTAAAGGAAACAATACAGATGAGGTGTTTAGTTGAGATAGCACCTGACACTAAGGTTTAGTAAATGGAACTCAGGTACTTTTGAACTGGGGTTAGGGGGCAATATTTTTACATACAGCAAATCAGATGTGCAGAAAAAAGACATTAGTTCACCTTCCTTTACTGGATATTAAGTACCCTCATCTGACCCCACACCATTCATGACTGAGGAGATAATAGTGCAGGAGTTTCTGTCATCTCTGTTTTCTCCTTTTTAATCTCTGTTAAAGTATGGAAATAGAAATATAGAACGAGATCCATTTTGGGGTGGCTGGGTGGCTCAGTCGGTTAAACATCCAACTCTAGCTCAGGTCATGATCTCACAGTCCAAGAGCCCGGGCCCCATGTCAGGCTCTGTGCCGACAGCTCAGAGCCTGGAGCCTGCTTCAGATTCGGTGTCTCCCTCTCTCTCTGCCCTTCCTCACTCACACTCTGTTTCTGTTTCTCTCTTTCTCAAAAATAAAATACCATTAAAAAAATTTTTTAAAGAAATGAGATCGATTTCATTTTTGTCAGATTGGCAAACTTTCAGCATTATGGGTACCACAAGCATTATGGAAGATGTGGGAAAATGGAACCCCCCTTTCATGGCTGAAAAAAGTATAAATTGGTAAAATAACCATGAAGAGTAACCCTCCCCCATGTCATTCCAACCCAACTCTTCTTGAATCTGTTTGAGAATCACTCGTCTTCAACACTTAGAATGTTCCTGGAGTTATTCTATAAATGTATATACAAAAGTTCTACTATTCATTCTATCACACAATTTTTATCCATTATAATTCACTGGATGGTAATTTATAACACGATGGATGATCGTCGAATTTAATCCAACATTGGATTACAAGTGTAATCTAAAATTACATTGAACTTTTAAATCTTAGTTCCTTAGAAGTTTGGTGTTTAATTTTTAAATCTAAGAATGACTAACCTTTTGGAAATAACTTCTAATACATATTAGCAAAGATTCAAATAGATGAATTAATTTCTCAATACAATGCCTACATTTTCTCATAAAATTGTATGCCATTGCCTGTAAGAGACTGTAGACAGCTTATCAAGTTCTCAAATAACCCTTCTTTGGGTCCTTGTTGAATGTCAGTGGTATAGGCAGAGTGATAACTTCAATATAGTCATGACTTGCTACGTTTTGTGAAACAGAGCCGGTAAAAGTGAATTCTAGTAGAAGAAAGTCTTTAAGCTCCCTCTCCCAGGCTCCAGTGAACTAAGCAGCAGAGTTATCATTTAATATAAAATGCCAAAATGGGCAACATTAAATATTTTCTCATCCACACAGTATAGCATAATGTTTAAGAGCGTGAGCTCTGGGGCCAGACAGCCTGAGTTCAAATGCTGACTACATCCATTACTAGCTCTGTGAACATGGGGTAAATTACACCCCTGTGCTTCAGTATCTCAAAATGAAGGTATTAATGGTACCAACCTCATAGGATCTTTAAGAAGTAATCAGGATAACCATGAAAAGCACTTAGGGCAGTGGCTGACTAGCAATTAATGGTAGCTATTTTTACTATCCATACCTTCTTCCTGATATTTTTCTGAGGAGGTGAACTGCTTATGAATTATGAAGCAAGCTGGCCTCAAATAAGAACCCACAAAAGTAAAAGAACTGAATGCTTAAGAAAAGTTTCAGGAAAGGGGCACCTAGGTGTTTCAGGTGGCTAAGCATCCAGCTCTTGGCTTCAGCTCAGGTCATGATCTCACAGTTCATGAGTTCAAGCCCTATATCAGGTTCCATGTTGGCAGTGTGGAGTCTGCTTCTGATTCTCTCTCTGTCTCTCTCTCTCCCTCTCTCTCTGTCCCTCCCCTGCTCACACTCTCTCTCTCAAAATAAATAAATAAATTTTTTTTAAAGTTTCAGGAAATATAAACTACATGTAAGTAGGCATTTGAATCACTTCATTGATACATACTATGTACTTTAAAATACTGCTATTGAAGTCTAGAGAAAGCAAAATTCTAGAATACAGCTCCAGTTTGAAAAATTCTAAGCAAGTAGTTCTGGGATTCTAAATGCGGTCAAAGTAAAAAGAATACTGGACTAAGAGCTCAAAAAACAATATTCTTGTTCTAGATCTACCATTACCTTCTGTATATCCTTGAATAAACTGTTTTAACTCTTGGAATCTCAGCTGCCTCATCTAGGACATGAAAATAATAATAATAATCCAAGTATTACATACTGCATATCTATGTACATGTATGTATAACTTTGTTGTTGTACAGGTAAAAGAGATACTGTGTGTAAAAGGTTAATACATTGCAAAATGCTATGCAAATTTGAGTTATTCATTACTATTACTCTTAGAATCTTTGCCTGGGTTTCCCCCTTAAAAAACCTAGAGCTAAGGTTTATTTGTGTGCACAGTTTACTTGGAAATATTATCCCCAGGAAGAGGAAGAAATCATGGATAGAGGAAATGAAGTAAAATTAAAAGATTAAGGGTGTGTTGTTGAGTTGGCCACCAACTGGATCCACCAGGACCTTCCTGGATACCTACCAAAGTGCATCTCAGGACCATCCACCAGGAAAATAAAGAGGATTTTATTTATCAGTTTCTGTTTCCCATTGCTCATGGGAGGTGCCACAGGGCATTGAGTATTTCAATTTGATAGTTGCCATCTGTTCTGATTGGTGACCACCATCATGATGTCAAAGAGGTCCATGGCAAGAAGTGAGGGGTGGGGAGTGCTTGAGTTGGCTCTACCTAACCTGGTCTATGTCTGCACAGAACTGGTTGCCACACAATGGTTGGAATAAAAGGCTTGGGATAACTTGAAGTGGTGTGTACTCAAGGGATGTGCTGCAGAGCTCTATGGAAAGATGATAGCCCTTATTATCCCTCTCTTGGGATAACAAAGAAAAGCAAGCATAGTCACTCTGCAGTTTGGAGGGCAGAGTTCTAAATTACTTTTGTTTCTTGTCTTGCAGTCAGACAGATGTTCACCTGATCCCATTTTACCAAATCTCTGCTGACCTCCCTCACTTCTTCCTCTTCCCGGTGCCCCAACCTAAAGCTACAAGATAAAAACTTAATGTATAATCCATAGTTCAAAGATTTTTACAAAAGAGCTCAAAGCTGGATGGCTTGTGTATGCATAATGAAATGAAAAATATAATTGGAAGGTTTGATGGCTGCATGGGCACAATTTTTTATCTTCCCAACTGTGATGGGGAGATAATTCAGCCATTTTAAACTGCCATTCTGATGTAGTCAATCTTGATCTATAGTCAGAAAACTGATACACAAATTGGTATTTAGATGGCTTTGGTCACCACATTTGAAAAACATTCTCAATGGACAGTGTCACAGAAAGGAAAAGAGTACCAAATTCCCTTGTTGTCAGGTACACAAGGGTTCCTTTTCTTGCTCTGGCACATATAGCTAAGAGATCTTAATCTCGCTAAGCCTATATTTTCTCATCTGTAAGAAGGGAGTATTGAAATTTATGCCACAGAGTCATAGCAAAGATTAGAAATTAAAGATGATGTATATTCTCAACTAAAGCTATGCCTAGAAAATAGGAAACATTCAATACATAGCCATTATTATTATCAATACCATTTATTGTTATTAATCTTTACATTTCTGATGCTTCTTACAGAAAATGCTTCCAGCTCCAAATTTGAGAGCAGTGGCAAGCCAGAGGGAAAAGTCATATCTATCCACCAAAGAGACCCTCCAGCTCAGTGGTGTATTTGCCAGGCACAGAATTCAGTCCATTCAAGACACATTTATTGAGCAACTACTCTGGGCTACACACTGTGCTAAGTGCTGTGGAAAATACAGATGTGGCTAAGGTTCACATTTGATGAGCAGACACCCAGTCTTATCTCTATTATTGATTACTTAATTTTTCCTTTCAATTTACCCTCTTAGTTTTTCTATTTTAGCTACATTCTAAGAAATGATAATCATGAAATTATAAATTTGATACAACAGTCACACATTTTTATAACACAGTTTACCCTATTAATAAGTAGTGCTCAGCTTTGCGCTATGTTAAAGAGAGAGCATTATAAAAACCACATATTTGGAAACATGAACCTAGTATGTTGCCAAGCAGACAGATTTGCCAACTGGAAACCAGGTGAATAGATGAATGAATACATCAATCTATCACCTCTGAGTTTGACTCTAGTAAGAACCTAGCCAGGAGAGGGAGGGTCTCGGCCTGGCTTCTGAAATGCCTTCCTGCGCTATTTATTTTGTTCATTAAACAAATCAATCAATCGATCCCATGCCTGCATCCAGAGCAAGCTGCAAGAAAAGAATAGAACTGGCTTCTGAAATTCCTGATGCAGTCACATGGACAACCTGTGTTTGAAAGGAAAGAGACATTTGTAATCCCTAGGCAGTAGTTTAAGAGTCCCTTTTTTGGCTGCATCTAGAGTTGCAAGAACATCCCTCCCCTCATGGCCCATTAGATTCCAAGAAACGTTGAAGAGCCTGGCAACTGCCTTTCACTTGATCTTTGCTTCCCTCAAAGGAAGGAAAGTGCTTTTAGGCTGAGCTCTAATGGAACTGGAATCCCTCTCTGCTTTGGTCATTTTAGTTACTACCCTTACTGAACTCTCTCAAATCCAACCATTGCCTGAGCTGTGGGCTGAGCATTCTCACAGGAGAGGAGGGGGTGGGGGCGGGTGTAGGGATACAGATTCATTACTTCCTGCACAACACATTCCATGTCATGTATACTGTCAGTCTCAGTGTTAAAATTAAATGGTGGGGTTTTTTTTTCCTTTTGCTCACAATGTATGCTTATTAGTTAGGGCCAGATCTAAAAACTACATGTTCTAGTACAGTGGAAATATCATGATTGTTAGAATTCAGGAAAAAAAAAAAACAAAACTTTAATTCACATTTTGCCACTTACTCCTTGTGAGATCTTCAGTAAACAATGAACCTAAGCAAACTTCTATTTTACCTGCATAAAAGGAGCACGGCAGGATTTAATCACCCAACATGTTTCCATGTGAAAACCTAAGTCTGGGAATTTTTCCTCCTTTATTTTGTTTCATTAATAGTGGCACAGCCCAATCAAGAGATGAGGATAATCATGGTCAATAGACACATGAAAAGATGTTCAGCATCACTCATCATCAGGGAAATGCAAATCAAAACTACAACAAGATACCACTGACACCTGTCAGAATGACTAAAATCAAAAACACAAGAAACAACAAATGTTGGCGAGGAGAAAAAGGAACCCTCTTGCACTCTTGGTGGGAATGCAAACTGGAGCAGCCACTGTGGAAGACGGTATGGAGGTTTTTCAGAAAGTCAAAAGTAGAACTACTCTACAATCCAATAATCACACTACTGCCTATTTACTCAACGAATACAAAAACATGAATTCAAAAGGATATATGCTCCCGTATGTTTATTGCAACATTATTATAGCCACATTATGGAAGCAGCCCAAGAGTCCATAAATAGATGAACAAAGAAGATGTAGTATATAAATGCAATGGAATATTACTCAGTCATAAAAAAAGAATGAAATCTTGCCATTTGCAACAATATGGATGGATCTACAGAGTATAATGCTAAGTGAAATAAGCCAGTCAAAGAAGGAAAAATACCATATGATTTCACTCACATGTGGAATTTAAGAAACAAACGAACAAAAGGAAAAAAAAAAGAGACAAGCCAAAAAACAGACTCTTAAATATAGAGAACAGATGGTTACCAAAGGGGGTGGGAGAAGGTGGGGAGATGTGTGAAATACGTGAAGGGTATTAAGAATACACTTGTCGTGATGAACACTGAGTAATGTATGGCTGAAACTAATACAACACTGTATGCTAACTACACTGGAATCAAAATTTTGAAAAAAACTAAAAGCCAAAAAAAAGAGAAGAAAGGACAGACAACCCACTCCCTCTCTAAATCCTATCTTCTCCAGAAAAAAATAGTATCTTTCATCTAGGGGAGAGGACAAAGAGTCTAGGTTGTTTTGCTTTTTTTTAAGATTGAAGGGTTCCCCCCCCCCAGGTATTAATGATTTGGGATGCTCACAATTGTGCATGAAATTGGAAGAGAGAGAATGTGTGTTTTTCCCATTGGGGAATGGTGAGAACTTGGAGGGAGATGAGAGAGGGAACACACTGGATATGGGTAGTTTGCTGTGGCTGGATCTGATACTGAAGAGTTTTCCAAAAAGCTTCTCCTGCATTCCCACTACCCATCCCAATACACAAACAAGGGGTATGGTCTGAAAGCCCAGGAGCCATACTGGATTCAGTATTTGCCAGGCAACCCCCTCACTTTTACTCAACAGAGAGCTTCTCATTATGTGCACACCAAAGCCAGCCTCTAAGGAGGAGGAATTTTGTTCCATCTGTAGCAGCCCCTTGCCTGGTGACCACCCAATAGGAATGACGGATGACCATTTCCACATGAATTTATTCTGCAGGTGTCCACATATCCTCTGCAGGTAGGTGGCTCTTCACAAAGTTTTAATAGTGCCAAGTGTATTAGAAAGGAAACTCACCTTAGTTTTATGAGAATCGTTAGTAAACATTATTACTGCAACATGTGGATAATGCCAAAGTTTAAATAAGTTAATTAGACAAAGCATACAAGATCTGTTTGATGGTTCTTCTTCCTTTTTATCTGCCCGTTTTCTATTCTGAGTTTTTCCATGGCCAAGGAAACTATTAAATTCAACACATCTCCCCAATAGTAAGTGATTTCAGATGACCAGTACCTTTTTCTCTTTAGTTGGAGGAAAGCCAACCCTAGTAATCTCAGGAGTGAAACTCTAGCATAGTTTGTTTACAAAGGTGAAAGTAAAGTATGTCCAAGAAATTTTTTTCCATTTTTTGATTCATCAGAATATAATAGCAACACTTCAAACTGTGTTGGTGTTAGGACAGAGAGCATCCTCCAGGAGGAAAAAATGGAGCATGTTTAAATATTCATTGAAATCTTCCCAAACTACTCTTGACTTTCTTCATTACAAAGGGATGGGAGAAGTGTAGGAGTTTGGGGGATGGCTCAAATGAGAAAAAACACACAGTAAGACTCTGGATTGAGGATAATACAGAAGGTCCTGAACGTGTAATAACTCTTATGGCCATTCAGCAGGAATGTGAATCATGGGTCACAAAGCTGGTGTTCTGGACCAAGTCATTTAGTGGGTGAGCTTAATTGATCATCTAGCCTCTGCATCTCAAGGCCACCACTTTTTTTTTTCTGTATTCAGTGACTCTGATGGAGCTATAAAAGAAAAATATTGCTTGGTGACAAGAAAGCCAACTACTAGTGTTGATGTTGGAAAGAGAAACCTGAGAAAGCAATGAATGAGTCAGAAAGTAGAACCTGTGAACAAATTTAAAAGTAAGCGAAGCTGGTATCAATTGCAAACCAGAGATTCAGGTATTCTAGAAATGTGATTTTAAAACTTAATTTCTGGAGCACCTGGGTGGCTCAGTTGCTTAAGTGTCTGAGTTTGGCTCAGGTAACGATCTCACAGTTCATGAGTTCAAGCCCCATGACATGCTGAGGTCTTTCCCTCTCTTTGGGTTCTACTCAGAAGAGAGGAGTATGGTCAATTGTACAATTGGCTTGGTTCTTCATATCCCCCTGTAGTCATGCCTTTTGCAGTTCCTCCAGTAGACTATATTTCTCTGCCCTTTGATTATGATTTGGTCACATGACTTTTCTTAAATAATTGCATGAGATAAAAGGGACATTGTGCCCATTCCAAGCATAGGCTTTAAGAGGCTTTGCATGTTTCCATTCATTCTCTTACACCTCTAGTATAGCCCTAAGTATATACCCAGGCTAGACCACTGGCCTGAGGAGGAAGAGAAACATGAGGAGCAGAGTCAAGCTTCTCCAGTGAGCCCAGGCTAGATCATCTGATCCCAGCCAACACCCAAACACTGAGTAAACAAGCCCCAGCTGAAATCAACACAACCACCTAACCAAAACAAATCCATATCACCCACTTCCCAGCCAACCCACAGATGCATGAGGTAAGTAAATTCTCATTACTTGGGGGTACTTTGTCACAACATTAGTTAACAAATATAATACTAGATTTCCTCTCGCTGGACACAACTCTTATCTTACCCACAGGATTTTTTTGCCCCAGAACTCAGCAAAGGGTGCACAAGGTGCAGCGTCCCCCAAAATGCCATTTTCTATTCACTTCTCTCCAACCTTCTTTCTCTATTTCCAGAGGTCTTGTCTAGGCTGTGGCCAGAAGTTTTGCCCTCACTCATTATTTAGTTCCCTCAAGACCTAGATTCTGTTTTAACTGCATTCTTTTGGATCAGTCCTTCACTAAGGTAATAAGCATCAAGTACATTATCTGAACGCAAGGGGAGGGACGAGTGACAGGGAGGGACATCTAGGGATATAAGAAATGAAAGATGAAGGGGAAAATCTCCCTTAATATTTCAAAATAGTGCCAAATCACATTTGCTATGATAGAATTTGCCAGTATGGGACTTTTACAATGGCTTAGAGCCCTCAAAGTGTCCATACGTATTGAACTTCTGAAAAGATGGTCCCCTCTTTCATACCAGGCAAACTTAGAAGCTCTCTCATTTTAAAAGATTCCTCCCTCACCAAGAGATAGCAGACAGAGCTTAATTTCAGAGACACTGGAAGTGTCCTCAGTCCAGAAATATCCTCCCACTCACTATATTTAGAGCCTGAAATTTCTTGATTATACTTTCATCCTTTTGTGTCTCTAATATATTTTTTTCCTTCAAGAATCTTAGGGTAATGATAATGTCTCAAGCCTTTAGGAGAGAGTAAACCCCACTGTAGTACTAGACAGGGCATTGTCTGAGGTCAAGAGACCCCGTTGTGGGTCTGTCACTGACCAGCAGGACAATATACCTGATGTCAGTCCATTTTTGGGGTCTCAGATTTCCTCTCTATAAAATGAAGGGCCAGGATTACTGCTCCTTGTAATTCTAAACACCACTGAGTTCTAAAACACTGTGACTCACAAGACGACTGAAGAGCAATGCCTTTGAGAGAAGAAAACAGGATAGGTGAAAAAGAGGGGGCAGTGCAGGGAGTATGGGACAAGAGAAGGCAGGATTCAGGAAGGCTTTGTGAAAAGGGAAGCCAGAAGGCCTCCACAGTCAAGCTTTGTCTATTTCCTGATTTCGTCCCAGCTGCTTCACCTCTCCCGTATCCATTCCCTGTCTCTAGCTGCAAAAACAGGTGCAACCAGAGACCCAGATGGATGGGTTTACATGTGCCACCTATTCTACTGGCATCTCCAACTCCCCTGAACCCGCCTTTCCACCGCACCCTGGCCACTCTCATATCCTCTGTGGCCTGTATATCATCTTTATAGGCTCAGGTACTAAAAACCAGGAAGTTATTAAAGCCTAGGTCTGGCAATTCCACTGAACTTGACAGATCATTAAGAAGATTCATTCTAAATACATTCAGATCAGCTCTGGCACCTTCCCCAGGACTGAAAGATAGGCTATAGTCACACAGGGCAGAGGAAAGCCAGCTATGTCATATCAGCCCCACTTTGCCTCTAAGACTGTCAGGGACCCCAGTTGGGTTTCTTTGGCATACAATTCCCAGAGCAAGGAGTGGAACTGTAAATCCTGGTAGCCAGCCCTCTCATCATGGTGCATTTCTTTTCCAAAGATGACTTTGAAGTTATGTGTATTTTCATATGGCTTATTTCTTTTTTGCCCATAATTGACATTAATTTGCTGTCAGTTCTATGTCATTTCTCAAACTGATGTTTTAGTACTATTTTCCTTTGAGAGTGTGTCTTGATTTCTCATATAAACCCCTTTATATCACATGTAAACAGAAGTCAGGATGATGAGCAAAGCCAATAGGTTTTAAAAACCATCTATTCCAGTGGTGTTCTGCCTGATATATATAGGGCACTCAATATTTTTTGAATGAATGAATGAATGAACAAATGGACATTTACTCTGAGTGAGATCTTAGGTAGACATTCCTATCAGTTACTACTGCATTATAAGCAACTGCAAACATATCAGTGTCATACAATTAAACATTTATCGTTCACATGTGTCTGACTATGCCTCATGTGTCTCACTCTGGAGAGTGGAGAGTGGAAGCTTGAGGAGCAGCAGCTTCCTGGTGCATATTCATCCTGTGGCTGACTTTGAAAGCTCCCAGTGGGGTGAGCAGAAAAAGCAATGCCTCACCTCTGCTCAGACATGGCACCTTGTTACTTGTGCTCATATCTGATTAGTCAGAGTAAATTATACAACCAAGCTCAACATCAGTGTGTGGGTAAGTCTTCTCCACTGGGGGCAGAAAAAGAAAGGAAAGGAATGCTTACCTCCCACCAAATCATCTAAGCTATCAGAGACTCCAAATATAAAATAGGAGCAACTATGGCTGCCCTAGTTGGTGGTCGGGACAAGCCAGCCCAGATCTTCTCTGGAAACCTTGGTTTCTCTCTCCTGCCTTCCATGGTGGTTTCGGGGGTAATTCATCAGGAATCAAGACTCCACAGGGGGTGCCTGGGTGCCTCAGTCGGTTAAGCATCCAACTTCAGCTCAGGTCATGATCTCACGGTTCGTGAGTTGTAGCCTCACATTGGGCTCTCTATCAGTGTGAAGCCAACTTTGGATCCTCTGTCTCCTTCTTTCTGTCCCTCCCCCTCTCATCCTCACTCTCTCTCTCAAAAATAAATAAATGTTAAAAAAAAATTTAATAGACTCTACAGGACACAACCTTAAAATAAAAGCAAGTGCTTACATTTGTCCTAGAAATGATACCAAAGTACCAGGTTCATAAGTGGGAAGGAAATTCTAGAATGAGACAAGAGAATAAACAAAAGACGGTTTCTAGTGTGTGTGTTTTATTTTTAGCATTTGTCCCTAATACCAATTGCCATCCTTAGTCCATGGTAGGTGCTCATTAATTAATGTTTGACAAAAATGAATAAAAATCATAGTGAAGACACAGACTCAGCCTAGCTGAACAGAATGGTATGTAAAATATTCAGCTGGGTTTCAACTTAAATTTATCATCAAACACCCTTGGTACTTCATCCCAAAGGCTGTCAATGGAGTCAATGTAAGTATGGTACAAGATACAGGTGGATTGAATCTTACACAGGAACCATGACTTGGAAGGCAAGAACCTCATACCTAGTTTGTCTGGCAAGAGCAGAGCTGGTTTCCAGGATCCTGAAATGCACTGAGAAATTGCTAAAAAGATGCTGAGGCACAAGTGAAAGACATAAACATACCCATTATACATTTCATCCCTATGAAGCAACTAACCCAGATCCGAAATCTTAATCCAACCCTTCCACCATTCCAGATATTGCCTTTTGACCTCAGGGCTCCTGGGCTGGCTGACCCACTTTCTAAACTACTTAGCAACTGCTCAGGAAAGCGTTCATGCAAGCAGACCAAAGGGCCATAAACTTCATGATCAGCCCACTCTTCCTAGGTATAATAACTAGTAGCAATGAGGCTGGCTAAATTTACTACTATTGAGATGATTTCCAGGTAAGAGGAGTCATTGCTATAGAATATCCCTCCTGGTTGCACTGATGCAGCTTTTAAAATCTGGACTATTTCCCCGCATCCAAATGGGGCCACTTATAGTTTATCATCCGCTGATAGGAAAAGTTATCTGCACAGCTGTGGATCCACATTAGTTATGCTCTGAGCAGGACAACACTGTAAATTATTTGCAATATGCTGGAACTCAACACAGACTGAGTTTATAAATATGATATTAAACTCTTAAGAGGGAGTTGCAGACCTTTTATAAAGCCATTAATTTTTAAAGTGGTTTAGAAGTCCAAATTAGCAGCTGGGGGTGAGTGCCAGCTTCCAAAAACAGATGGCAATGGCTTTTCTAAAAGCAACAAGATCCTGAGATCAAATAGGAAGATCAGGACTGGGATGCCTTTTGGAAATCTATTTCAAAGTTTTGAATAATGACTAAGATTCAAAGTCCTTCTCCTGGAGGCTTCCCTGACTGCCCTCAGTCCAGTCTGAAATTCCTTCTGAACCTCTATTACACTTGCCGCATGCTGACTCATTTTAAAACTAATCACATACAACGTTGCATTATATATAGCATTTCATTTCTCTTATTTATATCTTATTATATTCCCTGACTGCATGCTAAAATACCACATGACTAAGATGCTTCTGCTTACTATAAAATCTTCAAGAAATATATTACACAGAAAGAAAAGTCCCCCATAGTTTGACCTCACAATGGTAACCACTGTTAACCACTTGGTACAGAGTTTTTCCAATATTATTTTTGGTCCACGTAGTGAAATATATGCATTTTTAAGCAGAAATAATAAAATTGATACTATATTATGACTTTCTTTTTTCATGTTTCCCCACGATACATACATTGGAAACTCCTTGAAGGCAGAGATTAGTAAATTATTTATTCCACACTTATTAAACATCTACTATATTTAGGGGCTACCATATGGAAAAATGAATAAAGCAAAATGTCTCAAATTGAAGGAGTTTGCCTAACTTGCCAAAAAAAAAAAAAAGCATGAAAAATAATTACTATAAAACAATGTCACATGGGCAGTAATGTAGGTTTCCATAAAGTGCCATGAAGAATGCTTTTGGTCTACCTACAGCAAGAAAGGACATACCTCTGTCTAATTTGACCACCTACAAAGAGACTTATTTGGATCAGGACTCAGCTCTGGACTCCTCTCTACATGCCCATACCTGGAAATATCAGCTCTGATTTCTTGGAGACAGTTGGTGTACAGTTCATTAAACCTTTCTCTTGTCCTCTTGGCTGACCACACTGGCATGAAAGTGTAATATATCACTACACACCTGAATCTAATTTTGTGGGATTCCAGGATTCTGAAGGTGAATGCATTTCAACAAGAAGGATATCACTGAAACCACATCCTGCACTTCCCTGCCACCAGCCTACCATCCAACCCTTCCTAGATGTGTGATCTGGTCAGGTTACTTCCAATCTCCAAGCCTCAGCTTCCTCCTGTAAAGTGAGAATAATCATGCCACTTCAAACCCTAAGAGAAAAATATATGCTCGCCTTAATTCTGATGGTTAAATAAGAGAATATATATGACAGCTCACAGCTTTTATAATGCTTGCTCAGTAACTGCTAAGGTAATGGGTATATAAAATAGGCAGGACCCAGGGAATATAATCAGCAATTTTATTTTATTGTTCATCCCAATATCCTTTTAGAAAGCTCTGGATAAAATTTCAAGTAGATCCCATGACACTTCTGCTTACTCCAGGGAGTCCTAGGGTTATATTAAGCTGTAAACACAGTCTCAACTCAATAATTCTAAAGTGGAATATTCTAAACTCCAAACCCAATTTAATGATGAATCTCCCTTCCTCAGCTGGGCTGAATGCAAACTACCCACTTTCAGTGAAAAGGGGTTGTGGTCTGTCTTTTTTTTTTTTTACGTTTATTTATTTTTGAGACAGAGAGAGACAGAGCATGAATGGGGGAGGGTCAGAGAGAGAGGGAGACACAGAATCTGAAACAGGCTCCAGGCTCTGAGCTGTCAGCACAGAGCCTGACACAGGGCTCGAACTCACAGACCTCGAGATCATGACCTGAGCCGAAGTCGGACGCTTAACCGACTGAGCCACCCAGGCGCCCCTGGGTTGTGGTCTTTCTTACCACCTTCTCCACACTGCACTTCCAACCTATTTCTTCTTGATTATTAAGGTTTCCGGCTTCCCCACAGTGGTGCTGGAGGGTTGGGAGGTGGAGGGTAGAAGCAGGGAAGCTGGGAGATGTTAGTGTAGGGTAGGCATGCTTCCACGTGACTGGCATGTGTACTTCAGATGGTTCTGTTCTCTTGGAGCCTTTAAACCTGGCTTTCTCTTGTAGGTGCTTTTTACTCATTCTTTAGAGACCCCCAATATCACCTTGATCTAAGCCAGAGCTCTCAGCCTTAGCACTATTGACATTTGGGTCTGAATAAGTCATTGTTGTGGAAAGCTTTTCTATGCATCAGACTATGTTTAGCAACCTCCTTGCCCTCTGGACCCTAAATGCCAGTAGCATCTCCCCCCAGCTGTAAACAAGGATGTCTCCAGACATTGCTAAATGTCTGCTGGAAAGCAAAATCACCCCTGGTTGAGAACCACTGATCTAGGCAAATATACTCTATCCAAGCAGTCTGAAATGCTCCCTGTGCTATCCCACGAATCCAGCAACCACTTCAGCTTCCTTTCCATCAAAGCACAGTTGCCCTTGAGGGGGCCTTTTTTTTGGCTAGATCTAAGGTGACTCTTGTACCTGCTCTCTTGCATGCAAAGTCCACATTCAGTCCATGGGGTGGACACTCCTACATGGTTTTCCTTTTAAAACTTCCAGATTATATGCCAGTCACAAAATACAGCAAGTTTCCAGACTACATTATCAAAGCACTCACTGCTTAACCTCTCGTACTCTGAATTTGCTGGGTAAGATTGAGGCAGACTTTAATCCAGTGTGCCCTCCAACCATGGAAAACATGTATCAAGCTCTCCAAATGGTCCCATTGAAGTCTCCTGCCCTAGAAGCAGGCACTCCAGTATAGTCTCTACTTTGGAGAACATGCTCTAAGAAAACAATCCTTAGAAACTATTTTCCCATCTTTATTCAATGTCCTTGTATGCCCTCAATCTGGTGATATCTAAATTATCTTCTAGGACCTCTACTTTGAACTTTCTACTGTTTGGTCTATATCACAACCTATTTTGGTGACAGAAGGCTATCTTATCTCATTACTCCAATCAGAACTCCCAGTTTAACATCCTTT
Source organism: Panthera leo (assembly GCF_018350215.1). Classification (NCBI taxonomy): domain Eukaryota; kingdom Metazoa; phylum Chordata; class Mammalia; order Carnivora; family Felidae; genus Panthera; species Panthera leo. The sequence goes on from NC_056688.1 coordinate 95,623,878, forward strand.
TGTATTGGTATCATGTCTTCCATCTTTCTTTTCTAATCAATCCCAGAGGCTGCATAATGATGGTAAGAAAATACCTAAATCTGTATTAGTTATCTCTTGCTGAACTAACAAACCACCCAAAGCCAATGGCTAAAAACAGTAAGCATTTATTATTGCTCATGGGTCTATTGGTCAGCTGAGTAGCCCTTTTGGCCCCAGTTGGACACACTAATGTATCCATGGATAGCTATGGGCTAGGTATGCAGCTCTGTGGATCCTGGTTTTGGTTTCTCACACATTTGGGGAATCAACCAAATATCAGAACTTGTCAAGGATAGCCTTGGTTGTGGAGGCAGGGGTCCAGGAGGGCACACAAGCTCTCTTGAGGCCCAGGCTTGGATCAGCACACTGTCACATCTTCTCTGTTCTATTGACTAAAGCAAAGCACAAGACCAGCCCAAATTCAAGGGATGGGAAAACAGACTCCATCTCTTGATGAGAGGAGTTTCCAGGTCTCATTGCAAAGGGTATAGACGTAGGGATATGTAAAGAATTGGAGCCATTTCCAATGTGTATGGTGGAGAATCTCAACTATCCATCTACTCGCCATTCTTCCATAGTAATAGAACTGCAGCCAGCCACGTAGATTCTATTTCTCAGTCTCTTCTTACAGATATATGTAGCACGGGTGACTAAATTCTTGCCATGGACTGAGTTTTCACCAATGTAATGTGAACAGAAGTGATGTATGCCACTTAAGGTATCTGGGAGTGTTTGCTGGGAGGCTCTATTCCACCTTCTCATCAGCTGCAATCTCAATGTAGCAACAACCTAGCATCATTTATGCAGCTGATGACAATGTCTCAGGGGGTAAAGGAGTAATGACTTGCAAGAAGCTTGGGATTTCAAATGACCAAGATAAGCAGAACTTTCTCCCTGACCTGAATTATTCACATCAGGAATGTTGTATGAAGGAGGAATAGACTTTTTTTGTTCTTTTAACTGCTCTGCCAGATCTCTTGGTTATAGCAGACTACCCTCTCCTAACCAACACACTGGGCAACTGAAGTTATGGTCTCCATTCATTTAGAAAACTGGGTCAAAAGACACTTCACTCTGGTATTTTGTAGAAAGGACCCAAAGTCAGTCCTAAGACCCTCCATGGCCCAAGCCTTAAGGGAAGAAAATAAAAACGATCTGAATATTTTTTAGGTTGATTTGGGCTAGGAAGGCATCAAGGAGTAAATACCTCTGTCAAAACTTTATAAATATATCCATTTATATAGAAGCTGGTATTTTTCTCATCTGATGAATCCATAGCGTGGATCTTTAACCTTTGCCTGAAGTATTTTTGATTATGATTGCTAGGGCTTCATAGCACTACAGCATTGAAATTCTGACATCATAAATCACTGGTGCAGGGTCTGCCGTTCGCTATACTTTCCTCCCAGCTGGAATCTCGGAAACTGACTTCAAGAGTGATCAAATAGAGCTTCCAAATTAAGAGGTACATCATTATTGAGCTTGAGGGGAGCCTGCCAACTAAAGAGTAGGATCATGTTGTTCCTATATTTTTAAAATCTTCAAATAACTCCTAATCTAAAATCTTGAACAAGGGCTACCAGGTCCTGAGTGATCTAGCTCTTTGCTGTCACAGTCTCATCTCATCCACCTGCCCCCTTACTTGCTTCCTGCCTTTGTTCCTGCCTCACCGGCATTTTCCCTCTCTCTCTACTGCACTAGATTTTCTTCTAGACTTCTCTCTGCCTGCATGGTCCTGTTCGTACTTCAGATCAAAGCTGCAGTGTCCATTCCTCAGGGAAGTGCTCCTTGAACCTGAGACTAGAAAGAGACCTCATTTTACACTCTCATGGGACCCGTCATAGCGCTACCACAATTATAGCTAAACAGGTATCTCTTTAATGTTGAATACTGGATTAACGGTCCCTAGCGGGCAGGAAATGCATCCGCTTTCTTTACATGCTATCCCAGCATGTAACATAGTACTGCAGACCCTCAATAAATATTGAATGGGTGAAGACATAAATAAATGAATGGGGGGGGGGGGGGGAAATGTCAGGAAGAGAAGGAAAGAGAAGAGAAATAGACAGATATGGAAAGGGGGATAGGCAGAGAGGATCAGCCTGTATGAGTGATTCTCATATCAATGAGAATGGGGGGGCGGGGGGTACACCCTCCTCTCCCAGTTCCCAGAACAGTCATAACACCTCCTCTCCATGTCCAACTAGTAATTTCAGATGTCAGGCAACTCAATTCATTCTCTGTGGAGAGACACAGCCTTGATGAATTGGAATATACCTCACCGCACATTCCCTTGTAATAGCAAACACAGTGAATTGAATCAGCAGCCTGGGCTTAGGGACAAATTGCATTTGGAAATTGTATTTATGTATCAAAAAACTAATTACTGCCAAGTTCCACCTCAATAGTACTTGATGATTTCATTATTGGATCTAATTGCACTTCTATTCAGGGTAAGAGTTTACTGTCTTTTAATTGATAATGGAAATTGAAGATACAAAAATGTGAGTAGCTACAAGGCCTCTTTCTTTAGCTAATTTCTGGCCCGTGGAAAACAAAATAGCCTTTTCCACTCTCAGGCCAAAAATGCAAATATTTATTTTCAGTTTACCCGTGTTTGGTGGTCTTTTAGGGTCTGCTGACCTTGAAAGATTAGACCTAACAGTTTGTACCCACATTTAGGAATACAAGTAAATGGTATAGCTTTCAAATCTGAGGTACTCATTTTCACAAAACCACAAATGGCTTATCCCTACAAACATCTACCATTCTTCCTCTGATATAAGAAGTGAGGCAATGGTGGACACATTTCTTTATAACCACTTGGAGAGTGGGTTGAAGCCACTGACTCCAGACTCAGGGCTGCTCTATCCTCAGCTAGGATGGAAGAAGCTCATGGCTAGTCCCATGCGGTCCCCAGCAGGAGAGCTGAGACAGGATACTTCACCAAACCTGAGAGTAGCAGGGTCTCCTGTGTCCCATTTGGTCCTGCCACATTTGAATGAAGTAAAGCACTAGATTTTCTCTGCTTACCTTGTTTCTGATTTGTCATTTTATCGAGTAGCAAAGAAGGCTGCCAGTTAGTAGCCTGAAGCAGAAGAAAGAACCTGAACTCTCAAAATTTGACAGGAATGTCCTCATCTTGGCCTATACCCAGAAAGAACAAACTTCTCTGTCTCAATGATGGATTTTGATTTAAAAAAAAAAAAGAAGAAAAGAAAAAAAGAACCAAGGCATCATCACACAAGACTCTGGGGGTATTTTCAAGATGGTGGCCTTCCTGTCACCTCCATCCAAGGAGCAAATGTTTTGCTGTTGTGTTTCTCTGTTATAACCAAGGCCCTCGATTATTCCCTGACTTCTCACCTCTTTACCTCTTATGAGTGCCTCTATTTGGCTTGTGTCTCTTCAGCCCGAGAATGCATTCAGTCAGTTAGAGAATGAGAGTGTGTGACCACAGTGTGTGGAGACCCAAGGAGACCCACAGGCAGCTAGAGGACAAGGGCAAGCTCCTCATTAGGAAGTGGCATTTTGTGGGGCTTCCACTCATTAGACAAGTGTTTAATATGCTGTACTTCTTGGTTCCATCCCATACTTCTCTCTCAGCAGAGCAACTGTCTCTATCAGTCTTCGTTGTTTTGTTTTAAATTTCTTCCTTATTCTCATTTTTCCTCCCCATCTCCCTGTCCCCACTCTCTCTGTCTCTATCTCTTTTTGTCTCTCTTGGTCTGTGAATCTCCCGTCTCTCTTCCTGTCTCCATCTGTGTCTCTACTTGCCTCTCTTACACTTGCCTCTCTTACACTTCTCTCAAGCAGTGGAAAACCAAAGCCCAGACCTTCTTGCCAGTTCCTGTGGAGCTGCCTTTCCCCAGCCCCTGACATCTCCACAAGTTAATGCTTGCTGGCCCCACCTCCCCCTCCTCCCTAGAAATCTCCCAGAACCAGCTCCCATCTTCCCTGGGCCCACTCCACCCCTGCTCCACAAATTTCTAGCTTTTCATAATGGTTGCTCCCTATGACCTTCATTGGTCCCTCCTGATGGCTACTGCCCAGCGGCTCGCACTTCCTCTGCTAATCTTCCCGCACAACCTCTCCAACATTCCCTTCTTTACCTACTTCATGGAGTAACTCACCCAGGTGCCCAGTGCTCAGCCTTTCTCAAGAAGACTGAGCAAAACATGGAGCAACACGAAATCATTCCAGTGCAAGGTAAATATGTGCATGTCTAACCTCCATTTTTAGTAAGATTGCTCCATTGCTCTTGGCCAATTCAAATAAGGAACTGCCAAAAGCCATACCCATTTTGTAAAGGAGAGATTACGCTGCACAATCCCTGCAGTGCCTATTTGAAAACATCTCCTTTGCACTTTTGTAAAAAGGATGTATTCCTTCATCCTACAGACTTTTACTGAAGACTACGGCTACATACTTGTACACAGTACCTTTGACATAAAAATAAAAAACCAGGCTCCCTGACCTCAACAGGCCATGATCCATCACACCCACCCCTTATTTAATGATTCCAATTCACTCCTGAAAATCCTGCACTACATGAAGAATCACTAAATAAAACAATATCTTTATTCATTTCAATGGAAAAAAATTGAAAATATTTCATTCTGACCAATGATATCCAAACAATTTACACAGAATAATAAATCATTTGAGGGATGCCTGGGAAGCTCAGTCAGTTAAGCATCTGACTCTTGGTTTTGGCTCAGGTCATGGTCTCACGGTTTGTGGATTTGAACCCTGCACTGGGTTCTGTGCTGACGTTGCAGGGCCTACTTGGAATTCTCTCTCTCTCTCTCTCTCTCTCTCTCTCTCTCTCTCTCTCTGTCTTGTGTTAATTCTCTCTTCCTCAAAGTAAATAAATAAGCCTTTAAAAAAGATTAATATATCAGTTGAAACAATAAAATGGCACATCTTTGCCTGTAATGCTGAAATATCACTCCATATAGCATTTGTTAGTGTGTTTTAAGATATAAAAAAAAGAGTCATTATGCCAAAAACAAGAATCAGTGTTCAAAAAGCAGAGTAACATTTCAAGAGCTGTTATGGTAAACAGTCTCCAGCTGAACAGTTTTCTTGTGACATGAGCCTAAGGGCTAGTAGCTCTGAAGCAGAGTGGGGGATACGAGGAGAAATGGGTGGTGACGGGTATGCAGGTCAAGCTCCAACTTACCTGAAAAGTAGGCTCATCCCAACTAAGACAAATTGCTTCACAAAGGCAGGAACATCATTAGCCCCAGAAAGTTGAGTACCAAACCACAAAAAAATAAAGAATACCCCTGCCCCAAGAGACATCTCTGTCAGCCACACTCAACTATTTCATTTGACCTACCCAGGATCACGTGTTGTAGCCCTAATCCTACACAATTAAGTATCAAATGAAACCATCAGTCATAAGGAAGACTGGATGAGAAAGTGTGCACAACACTGGAACTCTATTTCTCCTAAAGTAAATGGTATTGCATCCTTGCATAAGATACAATAAGCTGCATTACTGTTCTAGAGTCAAATGTATTTGTCTCAGAAATGAGGACCTCTGCTAGCCTATGAGGTGCTTTGGGGAAATTTTGAGAATGTTGTCCAGTTTGGGAAAATCAAGGTAAATCTATAGTTCATGATATAGAACAATGACCAACATGTAGTGTTAAATGAAGAATAAAAAACAAGCTGTGGAAATAGAGGACAAGCATGACTTATGCACACATAAATATATGCTTGCTTTTATTTAAAGTGATCTTGGATAGGTAACACAAGAAATTGTTCACAGTTGTTAGTCCTAAAGGGTACGATGGACAGTTAAGGGGTAAGAAGGAAGTCTTGCCTTTTTCTTAATAAGCTACCTTTACATCAGACACACTTTTTCTTTTAAAGTTTATTTATCTATTTTGAGAGAGTGTATGTGTGGATGGCACAGAGAAAGAGAGACAGAGACAGAGACAGAGAGAGAATCCCAAGCAGGCTCCGCACTGTCCGTGCAGGGCCCGATGCAGGGCTCGATCTCATGAACCATGAGGTGATGACCCCAGCCAAGATCAATGGTTGGATGCTTAACTGACTGAGCCACCCAGGCGCCCCAGGAGGAAGTCTTTTACTTTTATTTTATATCCCCTGCAACTGTTTGAATTTTATCAGAAGCATTGCTTACTTTTAGGATAAAAAGGAGATTTAAAAAATTTGAATTCAGCTCAAAATATAGAGTAAATTCTGTTAATCCTGAAAATTCCAGGCCATTCTCTAGATATGTGGTTATTTCAGGGTCCACAGCAATGCTGGGAGCGTTCCCATTGGGGTCCCTTTTACACTTGGGATTTTCCTCGGTGCTCTCCCCTCTATGTTCCAGCCTTGTCCATCCTCCTCAGCTTTGCCTGGTGAAAGGGGCATCCAGATTTACCCTGTCTGTGAAATCACTTGAGGGTTTTTCCAAATAACAGCTCTCTCTCCTAGATATTAATTAAGAAGCCCTGCTGCGGTTTCACTATTATAATGTCCAAACAGAAAAGCCGAACTTCTTTGACTCCACAGACACCAATAAAAGCGTCTCTGAGGAGACTTAACATAAGCAAAGAAAATTCATTTGGAAAGGTGAAGCCCATCAGTCAGCAGGAAGCTCCAAATCCCACAGCTGGTACATGTCAGTTGCTGACCTCCACAGTAATACTATCTGTTTCTGTTAAAGGTGAACTAAAATCCATCAGGCTGGGCTCTCAGGGCCTCAGTTCACATCAGTGACCTGTGCTGATGCCTCTCAAGGTGAATCTGTTTTTTCATCATCCCCTCTATTCCAGTGTCTCCATCTCCGAAATGGGGGTGCCTATTTTTGCCTCTGCTGCCTCTAGGGTGAGAAAAAAATCGATCAAGGATGACCAAAACCAATATAATACAACAAAGTAATCCCAGCCATTATAACTTGAAAACTCAGCAGGGCCTCCACATCACTTGAGAAAACTATTTTATATGTGAATACAAATCACAACATCTGTCACACTCCCCTAATTTTTAAATCAGATCACTGTCAAATCCAAACAGCAAAGATATTTTTTTTAAATAAGACCATTTTGGGGGCACCTGGGTGGCTCAGTTGGTTGAGCATCCGACTTCAGCTCAGGTCATGATCTCACACTCCGTGAGTTCAAGCCCTGCGTCGGGCTCTGTGCTGACACCTCAGAGCCTGGAGCCTGTTTCAGATTCTGTGTCTCCCTCTCTGTCTGCCCCTCCCCTGCTCATGCTCTGTCTCTCTCTCTGTCTCTCTGTCTCTCTGTCTCTCTCTCTCTCTCTCTCTCACACACACACACACACACAAATAAACATAAAAATGTTTTAAAAATAAAATAAGACCATTTTTAGCTTTATCATACCTTGGGGTCTCTTTACCTCATAGTAGTTCAGTTTTTCCTTCAAAGACCTCAGTCTTCCCTGAGGATATTCATTCAGATCAACTTCAAATTGATTGACCTTTTTTAAATGTATACATTACACACACACACACACACACACACACACACACACAAACACAGACACACACAATGGAAGGCCCTCTCCAAATACTGAAAAGAATTGGATTTAGATTATCATGTAGGAAAGAAAAAAGAGGTTTTTGAGATCTAGTTCTGAAAAAGTTGACGAAATAGACTAGGAAGGACCACCCTCACATGCAAATACATGTAGCCTAGCTCCAACTCCAACTGATATTAGCCACCTACAGGAAAGAGTGGAAAGAGCACAGGCTTTGGCAAAGGAATGAAGCTGGTTCTACTACTTGTTAGTTCTTTGGTTTGGGGCAAGTGCTTCATCTCCCATCTTTAGATTTCTCTTTCATTAAATGGGGATTTTAATATCTCCTTTACAGAGTTGTCTTGAGAATTAATAAAACATACATAATGGGTACTAAGGAGGACACTTGTTGGGATGAGCACTGGGTGTTACATGTAAGTGACAAATGGCTAAATTCTACTCCTGAAACCAATATTACGCTATATGTTAACTAGAATTTAAATAAAAATTTGGAGGGAAAAATGAAATAAAACATATGTAAAGTGCTTAGCACAGTCCCTGGCATAAGGGAGACACTCAGGATGTGTTAACTACTCTCATTCTCTGTCCTATGCAATGGCAAGAGAAGAAAAGAATAAAAATAGTCCTGGCCCTCAGAGGTCTCACCACTTATAAGAGAAACTTCCTCCCCAGTCCTTTCTGGTATAGGGAAATAGTAAGTCACACCTCGATCACCTAGACTGGGGACGTTAACATCTCATCCGCTTCCAGCTCACAAACACAGCGAAATCAGACACGCACAAGAGAGGATCAGAAAACAAGGAAAGCTTTTCTGAGGAAAACTGGGGCCAGCCCTGAAAGGCAAAACTGCATTACACCAATTATTCCTGATCCAGGCTGAGGTGTCTGGGTGCACTGGATAATTAGAGGCTGCCCCAGTCTTTGCACTGACATGACTGGTGCTATTTAATGTAATTACATTACAGTAAAATGATGAGTTTTCCCATAATTGGTAGTTACAGCATAATTGTGACTACACAGAATATTAACACCCTAATTGCCAGAGCCTTCCAAAAATTGTTAGCTAAGTAAATGTTTCCCTTCTCTCTGGGCAGCGAAACGAGAGAACTGGTACTTCCTAGGATAGCCTATCACATCTGCCCTTTTGTTTCTTCCTACACCAGTCCCCTCAGACCCTTCCAGGGATCCTCCTTCTCCTCCTGCAAGGACACAAAGTGATGCAACCTTCTACCTTCCTTCTGTATTAAAATCAGCTCTGCCAACTGGCAAACATCTGATAGAGTCATTTCATTGACAAGGATTACAGCAAGCACCTAAACTCATTGGGAGGCAGGCCTAGTTCAGTCCCAGCTTGCCCACCTTATCTCCATGTGCCTTTGGCAATCATGTGACCTAACTCTTAGTTTCCTCACCTGTAAAATAGAGATTATGCCACCTACCTCCTGGTACTCATGTAGCGAGTAAATGAGTTAGAGCACATAGCATGCACTTATGAAATGTTAATTGAACTTGAGGGTGATTTACCAATCAAAACTAATAGGATGTTGGTCCAGGATTATTTCCACTTTTTTGTGGCAAAACAGATACCTTGAATTAAATCAGTCAGTCATTATTCAACAAGCAGGTAAAATATTTGAGGAAGTAGAACAATTTTTCCAAAACTTCATAAGTCCCATAATAGTTTCTGGCCACATAAGAGGTGGGACAGCATGACACATTAATGCACGTACCACAAACCCATAAATCTCAACTCTGCCAATTTCTAGCCGTGTGACCTTGGGTAAGAGACTTAACTCATCTGTGTTACTATACATCTCCACCTGCAAAGGAGAAATACTAACTGTACTGAACTCCTAGGGTTGTTATGAGGATCATGTATATTAAAACATATAAAACTAACAGTCGCTGGCACCTTGTAAGCACCAAGTGTTGATGTTACTATGATTATTATTCTATTGACTGCTGATCAAATTGTGCATTCTTCGATGAATGGGATAAAATAATCACTGGAACCAGAACATCTCCTTGCATAGGGGGCTTATAACCATAACTGGGTGGTAATACTCACAAATGATGAACAAACTCAGCAGTAAAGAATATATTTTTTTAATTTTTTAAGTGTTTATTTTTGAGAGACAGAGAGACAGAGTACAGGCAGGGGAGGGGCAGAGAGAGAAGGAGACACAGAATCTGAAGCGGGCTCCAGGCTCTGAGCTGTCAGCACAGAGCCTGATGCAGGGCTCGAACCCACAAACCACAAGATCACAACCTGAGCTGAAGTCAGACGCTTAACCGACTGAGCCACGCAGGCGTCACAAGAATATATTATTATTTTTAAATTCAAGGATTGGATTAATCAGGCTGTAGTAGGGTATATATATTTATGCTTCTCCCTTTGAAATTTAACCAGTCCAACGAGATGCTTTCAACTGGAATTTTTCTTTTTGCCTTATATTTTTGTCAACTTCTATTGCCTTGTATTTTGAAAGGAGGTTGGAAATACTGAAAAAAACAGAAATTTGTTTCATGTCATCTCAGAATGAACACTGAGGGGAAGATCCACATGAAATAGAATTCATTACATAAGAGGAGACTGGGTGATCCCTGATAGTGAGATTGCTATCATTTCACCTACATAGCACTGGCTTCCTGGTGGGAATGTTATTCCCTGCCCATCCTCCCCACATAAAAGCTCTAACCATGAGGTTTATATAAGAATAGCCACATTCTTCCAGATCCCAACCCCAAAACCACTAATATTTGGTCCTGGATCAGGCCCTGACCTAAGCAGGGTCAATAATAGTACCTTATCCACTGGCTACAGCTGATTCGCTCAAGAGAGGCCATCTGACTCTCCCATCACCCCAATCAGGCACCCTTCTAATGACTGAGGTCAGAGATTGTGTGATTATGTCCTGTCCAAAAGTAAGAGCTGTAAGACACAAAACAGAGCTATTGATAACAAAGGTTCCCTTCCATGTGGAGGGAAAAAAAAAAAAAAAAAAAAAGAGGAAAAAGAAGCAGTCTCCAGTGGGAAAAAATGCAGGAGACACCATGAAAAACAGTGAAAGAGCTAGTGATGTTCTGGTCCTTCTTCTAGTCCTCCCCATATCCCAGATTTCTGTGACCTGGTGAGCCAATCTCCCTTAGATTCCATGGGCTAATGAACTTTCCTTCCTGTCAAGTTGTATTTCTGTCTCTTGCATCCAAAAGAGCTCTGATATGCCCCTAAATCCTGGGAAAAAGCATATTGGCATCTTTAAAAATCGCCAAGTAGCTGAGCTTTGACACCCTCACCAAAAACCTTTGCAATTTCTTTCACAAAGGGAAAGAAGAGAGGTTGTGTGGTGTAGTGAATAAAGCAAGAAACAGGAAGAGTTGCAGGCTTTGGAGACCTTTCTCTACCATTACCTAGGTATAGACCTGTTAGCCTTTTTAAGTGAGAACTTCCCATTTACAAAATAAGAGGGTTGGATTATAAGATTTCTAAGACCCATCCAAACCCCTAAATCCTAGTTTTCAGTTTTGTTTCTCTAAATTAATTGAATCTAAACTGTCAGGATTTACTAGTGTTTGTCTAGCAGAAGTTGTTTTTCAAAACTTCTTCCCATTCTCCTTTTGGTAGTCTGGAAGCTTATGTTATCATTTGAGCCACTAAATTTCCCCACTCTCAACCTTTCTTCAGTGAAGTCCAACACTTCTTGGAAGCTGACTGGAAGGTTACAGCTTGGAAAGCTGAGAAAGAGGATTAACAACAGTTGCTCGTTGGTGCGGTAAGACTAATGAAGAAACAGTGTGTGGTGATCATTTCTCTGAAGAGCAGTTTAACCCTGGGGAGGATTGCACGGATGGTGGCTGAAGACACTGGTCCATTTGAGAAAGGGTTGCAGGAATTAGCCTAGGGTTACACTCACTGACAGAGAGACCCTTAAGTAAAGGCACTTGGAATTTGTTCAAGCCAATCTGTGGGGAGCAGATGTCACCAGGAGCTCAGGGCTGGGATGTGAGCCAAGGTCAGGGAAGAAGTCAGGAAAACCCTACCTAGCAACAGATCTGCAGAGCCAGTGGCCATGTCTGTTGTAAGCATGGAGCGCTTCCTTCCATCCACTGCTGCCAGCTTTGCTGTATCGGAGAAGAATTGGAAGCTAGATGATCAGATAAAAAGTGCCTACCAAGCTGATAGCAGCCTTGCCTGCCGTGTCTGAGATGGCATGCTCAGTCACTGCGGCGTATTTTCTCGAGCCTGCTAATGACAGAAGGAAGTTCCTAATGAAGTTATTGCTCTGCTGACTGAATTAATGATTTCCAGTTCCGGTGCTTGTAAACACACCGTATTCAAAGCGCTCACGTGTGAACTGAGGCAGCACTTTGGAGACACTGAGTCCACAGTGAACTCTTCACAGGTAGCAAAGTGCTGGGAGAAAACAGGGCTAACCAAGGGGAACCGGCTACGGTTGCCGGAACACTCTAAACCCGGTGAAGTTATTTCTGATTGGGAAAAGGGAGAAAGGAGAGAAGAGGATGAGAACTACATTTAAAGACAGGAAGGAAGGTAACAGGGGCAAATAAAGCCATCCACGTCCCCAGTGGGCAGCCCCTTCCATCTCCTACACCCAATGTCATCCCTTCGGCCACCTTCAGCTCCACTCTTTTTTAAAAATGTTTGTTTATTTTGAGAGAGAGAGGAAGAGAGAATCCCTAGCAGGTTCTGCACTGGCAGTGCAGGGCCAGATGCGGGCTTGAACTCATGAGCCGTGAGAGCATGACCCAAGCTGAAATCAAGAGTCAGACGCCTAAACGACTGATCTACCCAGGTGCCTCTCAGCTCCACTCTTCATCACAAATCCCAAATGTTAAAGTTATACCGGTTGCCCAGGGGAGAGCCTCATATTATGATAAAATATGTTGGAGAGAGAGGGAAAAAAATAATCTTTTTTCTGAATGTGCTTTTTAAAGCCATCACAGGGCAGGCATCTTTAGAGGTGACAAGCTCACCTGCAGCCTCACAGGGTTCACAGCGAGGATGACACACACAAGCCAGTCTCGGAGGTGACAGGCTGCATCCCACTTCCTGTGGCTGCTGCTGCTGCCATCTGCATCTGAGTTAGTCAGGGACCCAGCGCGCAGCGGGTCGGCTGCCAAATTACAGAGCAAGGAGCACTCGGGTGGTGGGAGGGGGAGGAAGGAGGAAGCTAACTAATAGCTTGCAAGCATGCCTTCTAAAAAGCGTGTTAACCAAACAAGCTGCCATCCCTTAATCCCTCCCACTCCTGCCTGAATGTACACTAATTGAAAATTAAGTTTTCAATTTGAAGCCATTTTCTAATTCTGTCTCATTCAGGAGCAGTTAGAGCCCCGGTGTTTTGCTCAATTCCCAGTGTGCTTTTCATGAGTTCCTTCAGGAAGCTGACAAAGGAGTCTTGTCAAACACGTTACTGACAGCAGCGGGTGGGAAGGTTTGTATACAAGGAGTCATCTTGGAAGCTAAAGTGAGCCAGGCCAGGGCCAGGCTAAAGATTCTGCCAAGTGAAAGACACTTTCCCCTGCCTTTCCCCTCTCCTTCTTCCTACAGTTAAACTGTACTTGCAACCTGGCAAAGGGGACCTTCCCACTAACCACTGTCCTGTCCCCAGTGTGTTAGGAAAGCCTCCCAATAAGACCAGAAGCTCCCTGAGGGCAAGTTCTCCAAACTCCAAGGGCCATTGACCTTGATCTCCACGGAGGAACGGAATGAACCTAAGTCTATAAAAGGAGAGCAAATTGTCATAGTAAATAGTGAAAAACAGGTTTGTCAGCAGCGTTCTGTAAAAAATTGAAGTTATAAAACTTATTTTTTGCTTATATTTAACAAAATTGAGGTCATTATTATTCCATAGCAAATAATAAATCATGTATTGATTCCTGTTGCATGATTTTCCCCACATAATCGCATGCTTGCACAATAGGGTATTCTTGATTTCATGTTTAACTTTCATGACAAGAGCAAAGAGAGTCATTTTTGGAAAACACAAAGTGGTCCTCAGTTTTCCAAGGGACTCTCTTAAGCACTTGATATGCTAAGCATTCTCTCTTGAAGAACCTCAGGCATTCTTACCTTTGTCTCAGGCTTCATTTTTTTTTTTTTTTTAACATTTTTGAGAGAGAGAGAGAGAGAGAGACAGAGTGCAAACGGGGGAGGGGCAGAGAGGAAGACACAGAATCAGAGCAGGCTCCAGGCTCTGAGCTATCAGCACAAAGCCCAACGCGGGCCCCTAACCCACAAACCGTGAGATCATGACCTGAGCTGAAGTCAGACGCTCAGACAAGTCACCCAGGTGCCCCAACCACTGTAGTTTTTCTGTAGTTCTTCCCAGTCCTGTTTTGCCAAACAGCATGCATGAGATTCAGACAGCCTTCCAACATCGATTCCATTGACTTCACGAAATCCTACATCTTTTGCAGTATTTCCAGTTTCACTTTGCAATTGATTTACATTGAATTGCAGTTATCAGATGTTTACCCTTCGTAAATCATCAAGAGCCTGACAACCACCCACAAGGACACCGGGTGATATAAGGGGATAGAGGCTAGGGCTAATAGGGAAGGATGCCTGCCTGGGAACTGCTTTCAGAGGTGAGTTCATTCGTGGATATTTTCACTCACAAAGCCTTTTCTATGCAATTTCATAGGACAGGACCCCCATGATTTCCTAAGAAACTCAGATATCTGCCATGGATTTCTACCAAGCAATGATTTGAAAATAATATGATTCTAATGAATGATTGGGCTACAAGGAAGAAGGAAGGAGGCTTTGTTTGGGAGCTTAATTAATGAAATCTTCCCAAAGCATCATTATAGGTAAACTATGTTAAATGACATAATCTTTATACCCCTTTCTCAAAGTCTTGGGCAAGTAAAAATCACATATGCTTTGATTTAAATGTAGGTCTGAAATGTAAATGTTGTGATTAATTGGGACTTGAGTGACAAAATGGAATGCAGGAGAAGATGGAATCTTGGGGACAGAAGGAAATGAGAGAATAACATGCATGAATTTGCAAGCCTGGGGCTTGAGTAATTTGGGGGTGGATCAGGGATGCTCGGTGCAGTAGCTCAAAGAAGCATGAGATAAAAGTAAAAAGAGAGGAGGAAATTATAAGCCCAGACTGGAGAAAAAAAGGAAAAGAAAGATTCAAGGAGTTAAGATATCAATTCACCTTGCCAGGCAGGGACTAGGACCCCAGCTATTAAAAGTGCTATCACAGGGAGAAAATCAGTGGTTTGTGGTCTGAGTGCTTTAGAGAATGTACTTTCAACAAGGAACTTGAGAGTTACACTTGCTTCCCCACCAGATCATTGTGGTTCAGAGACTGACTTAACCACTGCCATGGCTACAAATAAGTGATCCAATTGTCTGACCTTCTGCACCTTGGTAACAAAATGAGGGTGTCACTCTGCATTTCTAAGAGTTTTTGAGGGCTACAATTAATTTCCATGTTATTTTATACACACACACACACACAATCATACCTTAGTCTTTCACTACGTGTAGCTAGTTATAATGATAATAATAGGGATGGGGCCAAGGTGTACCCAACCAACCTGAAGACAGGCAGGTGGAACTGTGTTAGGCTAATGGAACAAGTTACTAATCCCTGATCCTGTGAGAGAGCAGACTTTGCTGTCTATACAAATGACTGAGTAACAAGCACTGAGACATGGGCTGTCACCGTGAAAGCAAAAAGAGCCTGTAGCAGCCCAGAGTGGAGGCAGAGTGAAGCATTCCAGGTCTGCATACACTCTGAGAGGTGTCCAGTAGCAATGAAAGAGCAGCTTCCCCTGGGTGTGGCCAAGATGGTCCCAGTCCAGGAACAGTCAGTGTGTATGGGAAAAACTTGGACATTCTTGACAAGATTAATGGCAGGAAAAATAAGACCTAATTGCAGTACCAAATCAAGGAAAAGGCAGAAGGACTGGGAGATTAATTCCTGGCTCCTTGAAAATGATAACAACATCAATCCAATACATGGGCACTCATGTCAAATAGGGTCCCCTAGAAGCAGAACCTGAGGCAGGACTTCAGATGCATAGGACACATTAAGGCCATGCTCTCAGGAAGGACCTGTAAGGGAGTAAACATTAGGAAAAAGCTGAGATAAAGTCTCAGATAAAGTCTAGCCTTGGTCAGCGACCCAGGGAGGAGAGATCAACATCCCAGGCATCTCCAACAAGGCGGTTCCTAAAGCCAAGGAGAATTCTCCATAGAAGGCCACTGGTGTAAGCTGTTAACAATGGATGAGAATGGGTGCACCAGCTGGCAAAGGGATCCAGGAAGAACAATTGTTTCTACTATAATATCATTCTAGGTGGGTGCTTTAGGTGTATTGATTCATGACAATCTCCTAGGAGAGTCTTCTGACTTACAGAAGAGAAAGGGGAGGCTCAGTTACTCTAAGTAACTTGCTTTAAGTCACCCAGCTTATATGACAGAGCCAGGATTTGAACGCTGGCACTTTAATTCTGGAACCCACATGCCTAGCCACTATTCTATCTTACGAGATGCTGTTATAGAATGAATTACATCCCCCCCTCCCAAGAAAAAGATGTTGAAGTCCTAATCCCCCAGTGCCTTAGAATGTAACCTTAGAATGGATAGGGGAGCATTGCAGATGAAATTAGTTAAGATGAGATCATACTAGAGTAGGGTGGGCCCTTTATCCAAAATGACTGATGCCCTTGTAAGAAGAGAAAACACAGACACATGTGGAAAGAATGCTAAGTGAAGACAGAAGCAGACATTGGAAATGTGCAGCCAAGGAATGCCAAGGATTACCGGCAAACCACCAGAAGTGGGGAAAACGTGATGAATTCTCCCTGACAGGTTTCAGAGGGAGTATGGCCCTGAGGATGCCTTGATTTTATACTTTGAGCCTCCAGAACTAGGAAAGAATGCATTCCTGTTGTTTTAAGCCCTCTGGTTTGTGGACCCTGTGGCCACCCCAGAAACTAATACAGATACAAAGAGAAGAAAGCAAACATTGGGGAAGAAACTGTCCTGATATAATTACTAATTTTAGCTCAAAACATGATTTACTCAAGAGTACATTATAAGTACAAGCAACTGTTTTTAAATGATGTATATACAAGGAATTTACACAACCCTCGAGAAATTAAGCTATAGTATTTAAGCTCTCCAGCTTGGAGTCATACTGGTTTGTGTTACAATTCCAGATCAGTCATGCATTTAGCAGGGGCACGACCGTGGGCCAGTGCACTGACCTCTCTGCTCTTCGGTTATTCATTTGTGAATGGTGACAATGATAGTACCCTCTCCTAGAATTACTAGGAGGATTTCATGAGATAATACATTTAATAAAGCACATGATCTGATACATGGTGAGGACCGAACATTAGCTCTTATTTCTTTTACAGTAATCCTTTCCTTATCCGTGGAAGATACATTCCAAGACCCCCAGCAGATGCCTAAAACCGCAGATGTATCCAACCGTATGTAGACCATGTTTTTTCCTATATGTACATACCTATGATAACTTTTAACTTATAAATTAGTCACAGTAAGGAATGAAAAACAATGACTAATACAAAAATCGGACAATTATGACAATATACAGTTGACTCTTGAAAAACATGGGGGTTAGGGGTGCCAATCCCTGCACAGTGGAAAATCCACGTATAACTTTTGAACACTCCAAACCTAACTAGTAATAAATAGCCTACTGTTGACCAGAAGCCTTACTGGTAACACAGTCACTTAGCACATATTCTGCATGTTTTCTGTATTATATACTATATTCTTATAATAAAGCAAGCTACAGAAAAAATGTTAAGAAAATTATAAGGAAGAGAAGATACATTTACGGTACTGTACTTATAAAAAAATAAAATAAAATTGCCTGCATGTGGACCCAGGCAGTTCAAATTCGTGTTGTTCAAGGGTCAACTATACTGTAATAAAAATTATATGAGTGTGGTCTCTCTCTCTCCCAAAATCTTTTTTTAATGTTTTTTTTTGTATTTATTTTTTTTAACATACAATTTGTTGTCAAATTGTTTTCCATACAACACCCAGTGCTCATCCCAACAGGTGCCTTCCTCAATGTGTTTTATTTATTTTTGAGAGAGAGAGACAGAGCATGAGTGGGGGAGGGGCAGAGAGACGGAGACAGAATCAGAAGCAAGCTCCAAGCTCTGAGCTGTCAGCACGGCGGTACTCGAACCCGTGAACCGCAAGATCACGGCCTGAGCTGAAGTCGGCCGGCTTAACCGACCGAGACACCCAGGCCCCCCTCCCAAAATTTTATCTTACATACTCACCCTTCTTGGGATGCTGTGAGATGAAAAAAGGTCTACGTGATGAGAAGTGAGGGGAAGGATGTGGCCTGTCACGCGGTGTTAGGCTGCTATTAACCTTCTGATGATTGGTCAGAAGGAGGACCACGTGCTTCCGGACTGCCCTTTGACCCCAGGGAATGGAATCTGCAGAAAGCGAAACCGCAGATAAGGCGGAACTGCTGGTGCCTTGAAATCCAATCACCGTGGGCTCGGGACACCTGAGCTCCCGTCTCATCTCGGTTCTACTCGTGGATACACGGGCACCGCCCGGACTCCTTCCCTCAGCTGTACGTGGGGTTCAGCTGAAGTACTGTTGGAAAAGTAAAGCAATCAAATAGGACGATACATATAAATGTCCTTTGGGAGTAATAACCCTCTGTAAATATGACACATGTTGACAATGCTAGCTAATTATTCTCCCCTGAATTAAAGAGAACTAATTATGGGCTGGCAGGAGGAATCCTTTTCTTCTCAAACTTGAATGAGTGTAGAGTTACCTGCATTGCTTGTTAAAATGCAGCTTCTGGGGCGCCTGGTTGGCTCAGGTCATGATCTTACTGTTCCTCAGTTTGAGCCCAGCATCGGGCTCTATGCTGACAGCTCAGAGCCTGGAGTCTGCTTCGGATTCTGTGCCTCCCTCTCTCTCCACCCCTCCCCTGTTCACACTCTGTCTCTCTCTCTCTGAAAAATAAACTTAAAAAAAAATTTTTTTTTAATGCAGATTCTGATTCACCAGGTCTGGGATGAGGCCTGACATTCTGCATTTCTAAGAAGCTCCCAGGGGGTGCCCATGGTGTGCATCCAAAATTCATGGAGATAGGAAGATGCCTTGCAAAATACCATGAGATTTGCCAGTCAGGTGGGGTTCACCGCTTAACCATTAGGACTGCCAGTCTGCTGGAAGATAATTTACCCTCTTTCTGGTAACAAGATAGAAGGTCTTTCGTTACAAATATAAATTTTGTATGTGTACTTGCTGTATTGGGGATAAAAATCACCAGAAAAGCTCTAGAGAAGTCCCTCTGGGGTGAAGATGAAGGCCTATTTGTGCCCTGAGGGGTGCTTAATGCTTCCCAAGGGAGGCCCCGAAGTCTGGATTGTTTCAACCACTCCCAATGGCCCCTTCCACAACGCAGCCTGTACTAGGGATGAGGAGTAAATGCTGGATAAAGAACAATGATGGAGGTTTATTGCCACCTACTGGATTAAGAAAGAAAAGAGTATAGCAAAATATTTCATTGATTCCTGTTCTCACATCTGATCTGAAAAGGGCCAAAAAGAGGGGTGTATTGTAGAACTGCAAAAGACCTTGGAGACTGTAGGTTCAGCCCTCTGATCCCTGAGTTCAACCCTGCAGCATAAACCATGTAGGACTGAGGACTGTTTCCTCAGTCTCTTTGCCAGGTCCCAGAAGAATAACAGCCATAATTCAGGGAGGGCTTAATATGTGCATCCAGGGGCATTATTTATATTATCTCAATCCTCACAGCAGCCTTCAAGTTAAAGAGTATTGTTATTACCACTTATGCAGAGGCAGAAACTGAGGCTTGGGGAAGTTGAATTTATTTAAAATCACCAGTATTAATAGGAGACTGGACGTAAACCAGGTCTATTTGCCTACAGAGGCTGAAAACCTTAACAGGTAAGCTGAAGTCAGGCACAGGGCCAACTGGCACTCAGCCTTCCTGATTGTGTGAGAAACACGCAGTCATTAAAGTAAAGAGACAGGCTGCCTCTTCTGTTCTCCTGCCTGTTCCACCATCATCCACAAAACACGTCCTCAACCTTTGTTCTTAGAAAGACTTCAAAGTTTAGGCTCCTTTGTGCTGATCAGCTAGCCACCGAATCATCCATTCTTTCTCTATCCTAGAATGCATACTCCACTGTATTAGTTTCCTAAGGTAGTCATAACACAGTACCATGACCTGGATGGCTTAAACAACAGAAATTTGTTTTCTCCCAGTTCTGGAGCCTAGAGGTCTGAAATCAAGGCACCAGCAGGACCACATTCCCTCTGAAACTGTAGGGGAGAATCCTTCTCCACTCTTTGCTAGCTCCTGGTTTTGCAGGCAACTGTTGGCATACCTTTGCTCACAGATCTGTCACTCCAATGTGTGCCTCCACCTTCACATGACCATCTTCCCTGTGCATCTGTGTGTCTCTTCTCCTTTTTTACTTATAAGGACAGCAGTCACACCAGATTGAGGGCCCATACTACTCTAGTATAACTTCATCTTAACCAATTACATCTGCCACAACTTATTTCCAAATAAGTTCACATTCTGAGGTTCTGAGAAGGACATGAATGGGAGATGGGGGGGGGGGACACTATTCAACCCAGTATTTCAACCCTAGTGGTTTTTGAGTATGACCACTGAAGTCCACCCTCCTGAATTCAAATCCTGGCTCCAGCCCTAACTACTTGTGTGATTGGGGACAAGCTACCTAACCTTGTTAAACCTCAGTTTCCTCACCTATAAAATGGGCATGATAATTATCTCCATCTCATAGAGTTATTATGAAGATTAAGAGTTAATACATATATGGTAACTCTCAGAACCTGACAGCGTGATATAATTTCTAGAGCCCAGTTGCCCAGGATTTAAACTTTGGCTTTGCTGCTTACTAGCTGTATAAGTCTTGGGCAAGTTATTCAGCCCCTCTATTCACAGCATCCTCATTTGTAAATTGAGTGATGCTGATGGTGATGATAATTGTACCTACCCATGTAGAGGGGAGAGGTTACAACTACTTAAAGAGTTAGAATACTTGGCATATAATAAATGCTCAGGAAATGTTACCTAGCTAGGATCATCTCCCTCAGAGTTCTGTTGAAGGATTAAATTATGTAATTCATTTAGACCCTGGGTTTCAGTATATGCTCAATGAATCATGATGATGATGATGATGATGATGAAGGTAAGAAGAAGGAGGAGAAGAATTATTTACATTAGGTCCATAGGAAAGAGAGAGAGAGAGCTGGAGCCTTAGGGCAGAGAGACTCCATGGGAAAATGGAAAGATCTCAGTTCTCTGATTTTAACTCAAAGGTAAGGATAATGAATATAACTGAGTTTATACCTGGTGGCCTGAGTCTCCAGACTGTTAACTTCCTAGGGTGACATCTCTGTTCCCTTCCCTCCAATATAAGCCCAAGAGCCCTGCCATGTTCCTGCCTCCTGGTCTACCTCCTGGGTTCTCTCTCCTTTGTGTAATGAGTGATACAATCTCTCCAGCTCCTCCATTCTTTGGGGTCCTTGCCATAAAGCCCAGTTTCCTTCCCAATTTGAGAGCTGATTCCTAACCACTGGGGAAAAAAAGTAAAATGCAACAAGTTAGGATAGTGACAAGTGTTCCTTATCTTTCTACATTACCCCAGACACAGTCCAATGTCTTTTGTTTCACTTTTGTTTCAGATTCTGACTCCCTCTCTTAGACGATGCCTGCAAATCTGATTGTCTCTTTTCCTCTCTTTCCTGAAGATGGCACTCACCAAACCTCTGGCTAGCCCAGACCCCAAGACTTCCTATATGCATAGGCCCACTGATGCATTCATTCATTTGAAACATATTTACCCAGCCCTTTCCAAGGGCACATGCTATGCCAGGCTCTGAGGATGCAGCAGTGAACACTGAACCATCTAGAGCTCTGCTGCCTAATAAGACAGCCAATAACTAAATGTGGCTGTTTCAATTTAAAGTAATTAAAATCAAATAAAATTTAAAATTTAATTCCTCAGTTTCACTAGTCACATTTCAAGTACTCAAAAACTACAAGTGACTCTTGGCTACCATATTGGACAGTATGGATATAGTACATTTCCATCATTGCAAAAAGTTCTATTGGCAGATGCTGGTCTAGAAGAGGATAAAGACACTGAACTAATGTACAAATAAATGAATTAAATAATTGCTTCTCTCAGCATCTCCAGAAAAGAGGACATAAATCTTAAATGGCCTCTGACTTAACACTTAAGTTGTGCCCAATGCTCCTCCTGGGCCTTCTTAAGCCATGGGGATTCTGAGAGGGAGTAGAAGGGGGCGCCATTTCTTGAATGCCTCTTCCCTGCCTGGACTGTGAACCTACAGAAATGTGACAGTACTATGACAATAATGTCTGCATGCTTACAACCAAGGCAGCAAAAACTGAGAGAAGTCATACTGGAGAGAAGTCAAACAGAGCTAGTAAACATTGGAGCCAAGATTTGAACATGAATTCAACTCAGACCTTGGGCTGCCTCCAGGAGGGTAAGGCCACCAAGAAGAGGCAGAAGGTACATACACAGAGAATCCTGGGGTGACTCTGGAATCCAGTCGTCCAATATTCTCATTTTTTGTGATCCATCAGAGGGCAAACCTTCTCGGGATTCACAGCCTAGGAAATCTGAATTCTAGTAACTGTAACTTGGCAATTCTTTAGCCTTTCTATCCCTATCCCTCAGTCTTCTCGGTTTTATTTTACTGTTTTCAGCGAGGTATAATTGATATACAACATTACATTTGTTTCAGCTGTACAACATAATAAATCAATACTTAATAGTCAATGGTATTGCAATAGCATTGTATAGTGACAGATGGTAGCTACAGAGCATGATGTGTGGACTTGTCAAATCACAACGTTGTACACCTGAAACTAATGTAACATTGGGTGTCAACTCTACTTCAATAAAAATATATATATCTGTATACATTGAGAAATGATCACCACAATAATTCTACTTAACATCTGTCACCATACATGGTGACACATTTTTTTCTCGTGATAAGAACATTTAAGATCCACTCTCTTAGCAACTTTCAAATATGCAATACAGTATTATTAACTACAGTCACCACGTTGTACATGTTATATGTCCCCAGGACTTATTTATTTTATAACTGGAAGTTTGTACCTTTTGAAAACAACGCTTCACCTATTTTGCCTCACCCTTTAACCCCTGCCTCTGACAGTCACCAATCTGTTATCTGTAGGTATGAACTTTACTTTTTAGATTTCACATATAAGTCAGATCACTTGATATTTGTCTTTCACCATCTCATTTTTCAAATGAAGGAGAATAGTACTGCTTATGTTACCGGGTCTTATGAGTTCTTTTAAACTGAGTTATAATTGACAAGACATTGAAAGTGTACAATGTGATCATTTGTGTACATATGTATTGTGAAAGGATTGTCCCTATAAAGGTAATTAACACATCCATCACCTCACATATTTACTTGTGTGTTTATGTGTGTGTGTATGTGTGTGTGTGAGAGAGAGAGAGAGAAAGAGAGAGAACATTATGGGTTTTAAATGAAGCAAACTTTACAAATCACTTAGCACACTATCTGGCACACAGTAAGCACTCAGTTGTCATTATTACATAATGATCGGGGAGCCAGTGGAATGTGGAGGTCAAAGCTCTAAGCCAGACAACCTGATCTAAATCGCTGGTTTGCCCAGCCAGCACTAGCTTGTAACTGGGGAAATTGCTTATCCTCATTTGTAAATTAGGGATAACAATACCTTTTTTAAAGGGTTGTGGTAAGGATAATGAGATAATTTATGTAAAGAACTTGGCATAGTAACTTACTGGGCACACAGTAACTTCTCAATAACTGGTAGGTATTAATACTGTTAATACAGGACAGGGGAAAG
Source organism: Panthera leo (assembly GCF_018350215.1). Taxonomy (NCBI): domain Eukaryota; kingdom Metazoa; phylum Chordata; class Mammalia; order Carnivora; family Felidae; genus Panthera; species Panthera leo. The sequence continues at coordinate 95,647,391 of NC_056688.1, forward strand.
AAGGGAAAGAGGCCATCAGCCCCCCTAGCAGCAGGAGCCTCAAGAATAGAGGGTGAGCGCCATCTAGTGGTCTCCAACTAAAAGCCAGCACAGCAAACAGTCGAGCCAAAGGCACCAGACTTCATTTCTAACTTCCTATTCCCAGGTAAGATCTTCTAGCCTCTCCCCACCACCTTCTGAAAGTCGTGGCCATGTCCTAGGGACTGAAACAGGAGTGGAGGGGGTGGGGGAAAAGCAAAGCAAAACAGAGAGTTTGCTAAAGCCTTCTGGGCCACCATAGTGAAATGCTCAAAGCCCATTAACTGTGGCTGTCAGGAAGCTTCTGAAAGCACTTGCAGCATCAGGGATGAAGTTAACAGAGTTCAGAAGTTAAGCTGCATCTCAGCTGCCTTCTTTGTCCCACAATGTCGTGGTCTTGCTCCTTTTTCCCAACGTACAACTTCCTCATTCCTGCAAAGCAGCATCCTGCCTGGGAAAGAGCACCCCACAGACCTGAGTTCAAGCCCCAACTCTGCCCTCGACTAGCTCTGAACTTCAGAAAAGTCACTTAATCTCACTGCACATCAAGTTCCTACTCTGGAAAATGGATCGGTACTTCCCAGTGGGATGGGCATCGGCTCTGATAGGAAACAGAGCTGGGTTCATAGCTCTTCTGAACTTCCAATTTTCTCTTCTGAACTTTCTCTTCCACCAGATGCAACAAATAATTCCAGCCCTGATGAGCTGCTAAGAACATTACATGAACTAAAAGCTTGACATATAGAAGGCACTACACGTATCACAGCGGTCTTCATTTGTTATTCTATAGGTTTGTTGTGAGGTTTGAATGAAGTGATGTACATGACAGTCCGTAGCAGTATGCCTGGCACACAATAGAAGCTGTATGTCGTAGACATTGATGTGTTGTAGACCCAGATCACCCCCCAAAACCTTCAGCACAGAGTGGCGACAGCCGAATAGCCCCTGAAATATGTTCTCAACCAAAGATGGCAGCCTTGCCCAAAGTCACACCCCTTACTGGGGGTGGCCCCCACCCAGTGACAGTCAATTGGTCGGATGCCCCAGACCTTTGTTGCAGCTGAACCACACCCCAACTTCTCCTTCTGTGTGCTCTTGTTTCCTCCTGTCCCCACAGCTGTGGATCCAGGGAACACTTTCCAGTGAACTTGTGTCATGTAAATCTCAGTACGCTTCTTGGGGATTTGCCTGCAACACTTAAATGTTAGCTATTTCTTATACTCCTCATGCCCCTGCCTCTTCCTTCCAGACATGTAAACTGAGGATATGGAACAAGGATGGAGACAAGGGTACTTGTCTCTTACCACTTCATTGGGCAAGAATGAAGAAAACTGGGACATTAAAAGAATACCTAATACCTCAAACTCACTTCCCCCTTAAATTGAAATCAATTATTACTGAGTTACATAGTCCCCAAATTTTTAGGCAAATAACTGAGTTAGAGAGGTGAGAACTCTTCAGAAAATAATATAAATATTCCACAAAAATTTACAGAATGCAGAAACGCTGTTGAATTGACTGACAGTGAGTTAATAATTATAATAGCTACAATTTACTGAATATTTAGTACATACCAGGCACTGTGATAAATATTTTACATGGATTATGTCATTTAATCATCACAAGAATCATAAAGGTAAATGCTATTATTATCACCATTTTATAACCGAGTTAACTTGGGCTTAGAGTATTAAATTATTTGCCCAAGGTCATGTAGTTATTAAATGGATGGGAGGCAGGATTTGCTTCTGGGCAGCTTGACTCCAGAATCAGCACTCTTAAATGCCAGATACACTGCCAACTAGAACTGAAATAATAACAGGACAGCTTTTCTATTTCCTTGATGGTTAACCCTTCGTTATGCAATAATTCTGATTTTTGAAAACCATTACTTAGAGTTCTAGGAATTCTAGCAGAAATTCCAGGAAATCTGAGGGCTTCTGAGCAATGTGTGGATTGTGGGTCAGAAGCCACCATTTTAAGGGGACAGCTGAGTCTTTCTAATGACAAGAGGAGACTATGAGGCTAGGACACTTCTATTATATTACCTTCAGCTGCCTCTGATTCAGCTTGAAGTCATTTTGCTCAGACTTGATGGGGCCTTGGGGGCCCGGGGCAGGGAGAGAGTCTGCTCCACTCATTTGGAACTTAGGAGCCGGCACCTTCCACAACCATTTCTTTTTAGCCCTCTTAGAAACCTTTCAACAGGGAAGCTAAAAACACAGCTTGCTGACTTTCTGATTTTCCAAGGTCCAGGCCTGAGAAATGAGGGCATTCCACCCCACGGAGCCATCAGGAATGAAGTCATAGCAGTGGAATGTTCCCAGGAACAAGGACACCTGGAAGAAGGAGAAGAGTATGGGGGGGGGGGGGGGGGGGGGGCGGGGGTTGTTTCCGTTATTTACTGCAGCAAAACAAACTGTCCCAAACCGAGTGGCCAAAAACAGGGCCAGTAAACCATAGTCCATGGGCCAAATTCAGCTTGCCACATGTTTTTGAAAATAAAGTTTTCGTGGAAGACAGCCACATCTCTTTGATTATATATTTTCTGTGGCTGCTTTCGCACTGTAAAGGCAGAGTTGAGCCATTGTGCCAGAAATTGTATGAAATCCTAAACTACTTACTATCTGGCCCTTTCCTGGAAAGGTTTGCTGACTACTGACCTACCATAATAATTTTCTTCATCTCACAATTCTATGCTTCGTGTCATTCTGCTGCTGCTGTCCTGGGCTCACTCAGGCAACATCATTCAGCTCCAGGGTGAGCTGGGGGTTGGGCTCAGCTGACACAGCCATGATAACTGAGCTTTTCTCTGACTGTGGTCCTTCAGCCTGAAGAAGGCTGGACTACGTTCCCCCATGTGCTGGTGGAACTAGCCCTGGTACATAAGTGCTTATCAAACCTCTGCTCTGCTCGCCTTGTGCCCGTTGGTGTTCCTTCAGACACAGCAAGTCACGTGAGCAAGCCCAGGGTTAATGTGGAAGGTCATTATCCAGGGTGTAAATACTGGAAGGCATGTTCCTTGGGAGCCACCAAGGTAATCATGTATCACATTGGCATTCAATATTTTTTGTCAAAGAAATAAGTGCAGTAGGGCTGGCTGGAGGATAGAGTTTATTCACCCACTCATTCAACAAAGATTTAATAGGCCCCTACCATTTGCCAAGCCTGATCTGAGTGATTGCATGTGCCTGACAATTTGTCTAGGAGTCAGTTGCTGATATATTTTTCACAAAAGCCAAACTTGTGTTGATTCTCATGGAGTGAAGATATATTGAGCTTTTATGTTTTATACAGCATGGAAGCATTTTAATGTACCCTATGAATATTCAGTTCAGTGTAGATAAAATGCCCCCCCAAAAAGGAACTCAAAATAATTATACCTTTACTGTGTCCAGTTTGTGAAATGAAACCACAGGTAAGGCGAGTGAAGTGTGAGTTTCTCTGCTTGCTTCCATGAGGTATAGCCTGGGTCGTATTGGTCTCAGAACACAAGCTCTTGATAGGGGTTTAGTTTCCCTTATGGTAGTGCCACCTCCAGAGGGGAGGGTCCCAGACTGGATGGCCAGAGTTCTAGATTCTCATCCTGTTCTACAGGTCCCTCACTTGGTCTCAAGGTAATGAAGTCAAGATCAATTTTTCACCAAACAGGAACACGGTTTGCCAATATCTGCTTTGGGGCACAAGCAAAGTTTGTACTTCTCTGCTCCTTGTGGTTAGATATAGCCATGTAACTTGCTCTAGCCAATGAAATATGAGAGGAAGTGACTGTCCCTTCTGGGTGGAAGTATTAAATTGCCAGGGCTCAATTCCACCACACTCTTATCCTGCTGCGGTGACTTTTGACAGCACATATAGATAGAAAGAGTGAAACACTGAACCATCATATGCAGGCTGAACACCCTAAAAAGTCATCCAAACCTACATCATAGGCAATATAGGCAATGATACTGGAATAGTGTTGCATGGTGACAGATGGTAGCTACACTTGTGATGAGCATAACATAACACACAGAGATCTTGAATCACGATGTTGTACACCTGAAACTAACATAACACTGGGTGTCATGTACACTCAAATAAAAAGTTACCCAAACCCACAAAAGACATTGTACAGGCAACCAATCCGTCTTTCCTGTTTTAAGCCAGGGAGATCCCAGAGATGTTTGTTGTTACAACATAATAAGACCTCCCCTAAGAAAACCAGGCTTCTTAATAATAGCACTGCCTCTGTTTGGGAAACATATTCCTAATGTGCTGTTGGTGCACAGGAGGAGAATTTATTAGACGCTCAAGCAACAAAAGATAAGCTAAACATCTATGCATGAGATGGGGAAAGAAACTCTTTTGCTCTAGAGAGAGAGCTACAGGAAAGGAAGGAAAGCAGTAACTTATAAGATGATGGAACTCTGAGTGCTAATGTCACCCCTCCTTGTGATCTCCAAGTCTTCAATAAGGTGGACTTTAAATCTCTATGAATGCTTCATAAGAATGGTTCTTATCACTTATTAGTATGCTTTTGTTTATTGTTCATTTGTTTGCTTGTGGGTTTTTGTTTGTCTGTTTTTGTGAAAGCCAGTGAAGGGCTGAGTTTCAAGACACAGGCTGACACAGGGAAGGATAGACAGCCTGTTCCATCACTACACACAGAATAGAGGCAGAGAGGGCCATACAGTAAAAATACAAGCCTCCGGGAAACCAAAGAACTCCCAGCACTTCAGCAACAATAGCTAACACGAAGTGCTCACCACATGTCAGGCAAGGATGTAAGCATTTTACACTGAGCTGTTTAAATCTTCATAATATTACCTTTAAGTTCAGAACTATTGTTATCCTCATTTTACAAAGAAACTGAGACACTGAAAAGTTAAAGTCGGCGTGCAAATAGCTCCCCCTTCTGGACCACTCTCCAAACGACTGGCCCCTTCTCCTGTAGATCTTAAGACAAATGTTTTGTCTTCACCGGGACTATCCCCAAGCACGATATCTGCCTATGTCATTCTATATCACAGCACCTGTCACAATCTGTGGCAATTTTTATTTGTGTTTTTAATTTATGTATTGTTTTCCTCCCTTCATCTCTTTGCACATAGTAGGCCTGTTTTGATTAATGAACGGAGAACATGGAGGAAATAGAGAAGCACAGAATCTGCTCATTCTCCATGAAGGGAAAGCAAATGGAGGGAAGAGTTTTTCTCATCAGCTTCAGTCGGTTGCTGCAATGGCAAAAGGTGGGGAAGACACAAGACTGCAGAATCTAAGAACTTAGGTTCTGAAGTCAGATGGATCTGAGCTTGAATCTCACTTCTGTCACCAATCAAGGTGAGTAAACTTGGAAATTCATGTAACCTCCTGATTTCTCTGATATGGCACAGAATTAAGCCTATACTTCACAAACCAGGAGGGAAAAAGGGAGATCCCACGTGGAAAGCACTCAGCATAAAGCATAGAGAAAATACTTAATATGTGAGGTGTCACTTTTGTCATTGTCACTACCATTATTATGAAAAGCACTTGCTGCGTCATCTCAGCTACTCTCCTTCCCTCTCTCACATGCTCTCCATCCTCTGAGACCCCACAGGGCTAACAATCAATCCAAGCTAGGAAGGTGGGATCAGCCCCAGGTTCCACTACACCTTTATCACTGTTAATTCACAAACTGTTAAATGTCCTAATGATCAAGAATAAAATGCCATATGATCCAATAATTCCACTACTGGGTATTTACCCAGAAAATGAAACACTAATTCGAAAAGATATATGCAGGGTACCTGGGTGGCTTAGTTAGTTAAGTGTCTGACTCTTGATTTCAACTCAGGTCATAATCTCGTGGTTCACGAGATTAAGCCCCACCCACATCATGCTCTGGGCTGACAGCATGGAGCTTGCTTGGGATTCTCTCTCCCCTTCTCTCTGCCCCTCCCCGACTGGCACTCTATCTCAAAATAAATAAATAAACTTTAAAAAAAAAGAAAAATAGGGGCACCTGGGTGGCTCATTCAGTTGAGCTTCTGACTTCAGCTCAGGTTCATGGGTTAGAGCCCCAAATTTTATTCAGCACTGACAGCTCAGAGCCTGGAGCCTGCTTTGGATTCCATCTCTCTCTCTCTCTCTCTCACACACACACACACACAAATAAACGTTTTTTTTTTTTTTTAAAGAAAATATATATGCACCATTTTGTTTATTGCAGCATTGTTTACAGTAGCCAAGATATGGAAGCAACCTAAGTATATGTATGTATATATATATACTATACATATATATATATATAATTGAATATTACTCAGCCATAATAAAGGATGAGATCTTGCCATTTGTGACAACATGGATGGACCTAGAGGGTATTATGCTTACTGAAATAAGTCAGACTGAGCAAGGCAAATACTACATGATTTCACTAATGTGTGCAATCTAAAAAACAAAACAAATAAACAAAAAGCAGAATCATATCTATAACTTCAGAGAACAACCTGTTGATTCCCAACGGGAAGGTGAAGGGGATAAGTAAAATGGGCAAAAGGGAGCAGGAGATGTAGGCTTCCAGTTATAGAACAAATTAGTCACGGAAATAAAGGACACAGCATAGGGAATATAGTCAATGATACTGTAATAGCACCATGTGATGACAGACAGATGACAGCTACACTTGTGATGAGAAGACAATGGTATAAAGATGTCGAATCACTATGTCATACTCCTGAAACTAATGGAACCTTATGTAACTAATGTCAACTATATTCAAATGAAAAAAAATTTTTTAACTTAAAAAAAAAGTGGACTCTATTTATGAAACATTTCATACTGTATAAAGTGCATACAAAGTCTTTTGAAGAAGGTGCCATACTTGAGACAAAATGAACTTTCTTTAGCATAGGGAAAAATTCTCAATTGTTTTCACAAACTCCACGTTTAAGAAATCCAGAGCAAATTTCCAGAGCTTTTAGCACTTTGCAACACAAAGGGTTCAAATGGAAGGCTTTTTCAAAAGTATAAAATAGGTAGAGCCAGCTGTTAATAACTTAAGCATAGGCTGAAATTCCTTAAAGTAAAACAAGTTGTTCATCCTCACAGTACTTTTTTGTCTTTTCAGTCTTCACAACACATTAATGTAGGAATTCCTCTTACCTGAAGATGGAAAAAGAAGGCTGAGGCAGTAGAATTAACTGAGTGATTGGCCAAGAAGATTTAATAATAAAAACTGCTGTCATTAACCTCTCTTTGTCTTACTTAACTTAAGCCTCAACACCTTCATTTAGGAGTGGAATGCCCGGGGGCATGTTACGGAGAAACACTCAAAATATGGTACCAGTTATTATTAGCATTATTATTATTAGGCTGTCTTTATGTGACAGGTTCTGGGCAATATGCTTTCATTTTAACCTCACAGCAACCCTCTGATGTGGAATAATTATTATTCCCATTTCAAGATGAGAACACTGAGTTTTGGAACAGTTTAGTGACTTGCTGAAACTCACAGGGGTAGAAATGTTATTGGTCCCCTCTGTCCAGTTTCCTATCCAGGGCAGTTAACCCCTTTTGGTGTCTCCTTCTCAATTGCCCTTCTATAGCAGGGATCATATGGGGCAACATCTGGGTCTACAATGGATGACAGACAGTGGAAGGAAGTGAGTTGACCCTCAGCAGATTGCCCATCCAGAACTTTTTTCCAGGTAAACAACCCAACGTTTTCCTCTGGCTGTTATCTCCCTCTTGGTTAGTGCTTAGGAACCCAGTCTGAGTTCCTGGCCTTTGTGACCCAATGGGTCCTCAACTAACGTTTGCATAATCATCTGGGTAAGTCCTGTGATGGTTAATTTCACATGTCAACTTGACTGAGTCAAGAGGTGCCCAGATATTTATTTGGTCAAACTTTATTCTGGGTGTATCTGCAAGGGTGTTTTTGAATGAGATTAACATTGTAATCAACAGAATAAGGTGGATTGCCCTCCACAATATGGATGGGCCTCATCTAATCAGTTAAAGGCCTGAACAGAAGTAAAAAAAAAAAAAAAAAATCCTATCTCAAGTAAGAAAAAAATTCTCCAGCAGACTGCTTCAAGACTGGAGCTGCACTGTTAGCTCCCCCGAGCCTCCGTCTGCCAGGCAACACTGCAGAGTTGGGCTTGCCAGCCTCTGTAACCGCATGAGCCAATTCCTTACAACACATCTCTTTCTATGTGTACATATTCTATTGTTCCCGTTTCTCTGGAGAATTCTGACTAATACAAGCTCACCACAGTTTTAGGAAAAGGAAGTCACCTTTGGTTGTCATCCTCTCAACATGAGGACAGAGAGGAAAAGAACCACTGACCCATGACTTACAGGAAGAAAAAACACCTTTATTGACTATCACTTTAAGAATCCCCTACATATTGGGGGTGCCTGGGTGGCTCAGTTGGTTAAGCATCTGACTTCAGCTCAGGTCATGATCCCCCAGTTCATGGGTTCAAGTCCTTCGTCCGGCTCTGTGCTGACAGCTCAGAGCCCGGAGCCTGCTTCGGATTGTATCTCCCTCTGTCTCTCTGCCCCTCCCGTGCTCATGCTCTGTCTCTCTCTGTCTCTTTCTGTCTCTCTCTCTCCCAAAAACAAATAAACATTAACAAAAAAATTTTTTAAAGAATCTCTTATGCATTGGGGCACCTGGGTGGCTCAGTCAGTTGAGCATCCAACTCTTTTTTTTTTTTTAAGTTTATTTACTTATTTTGATAGCTAATGGGGGAGGGGCAGAGAAAGAGGAAGAGAGAGGATCCCAAACAGGCTCCACACTGTCAGCACAGGGCTTGAACTCAAAAGCCATGAGATCATGACATGAGTCAAAACCAAGAGTCGAATGCTTAACTTACTGAGCCACCCAGGTGCCCTGAACATCTGACTCTTGATTTCAGCTCAGGTCATAATCTCATGGTCATGGGATCAAGCCCCATGTTGTGCTCCATGCTGACTATGAAGCCTGCTTGAGATTCTCTCTGTCCCTCTGCCCCCTCCCCCATGTGTGTTCTCTCTCTCTCTCTTTCTCTCTCTCTCTCAAATAAAAATAAATAAATACAAGCATCTCTTACTCATCGAGCAAGCAGCCCAGCCAGAACCAGGGCTGTCTGACTCTAAGGCATCTGTTCTTAACCCCTTATAGTGGGTCGAATGGTGGTTCCCAAAATGGTATGTCCACTTCCTAATCCCCAGAACCTGTGCATGTGACTTTATTTGGAAAAGAGGGTCTTCGTAGATGTAATGAAGTTAAGGATCTCAACATGAGATAACGCTGGATTATCTGGGTGGGCCCTAAATCCCATAACAAGTGCCTTATAAGGGACACATAGGAGAGATTTGGTAAACAACAGAAAGCCTTGTCTATTATTTTAAGCCACCAAGTTTATGGTCATTTATTATCACAGTCACAGGAAACTAATACACACTTGTTTCTAATATTGGGAATATAATCACAGGGAGCAAATTGACCTCCAGAGAGCAACTTGCAGTGACCAAGGATCATCCACTCTTGAAACATAAATGAAGAGATCTTAAAATGGTACAAGGGAAGGGGGCTAACATTGACTGGGTACATCCTGTTGGCCTGGCACTGTGCTAGGCACTGACCTCTATCGTTGCATTTAATCTTGACAACAACCTTATAAAGTAGATTTTACTAATAAGTATGTAAATCTTCCCTGACAGGGCCCAAACTGGATTAGGAGGATGTGCTTTGATAAAGAACTGTAAGACTCCAGACATACCTTAACACATCCAAGAAATAAACACATTTAACCAAGAGGCAGTTAGGTGTCGTAGTTAGGGGTACAGCTATCGGAGCCAGAATGTCTGGATATAAACCTCAAAACTCCTACTCACCATCTATGTGACCCTGCTCAGGTATTTAACCTCTCTGTGCATTGGTTTCTGCGCCTCTTAAATGAGGATAATGCTGGAAGCTGCCTTAAATAATGTTGCTGTAAGTTAAAGCATGTAAAGCATTTAGAATGAAGTCTGGCAGATAGCAGCCACTCCATAAGGTTTCACTATTACTGTAGCACACACGCTATTAAGCACACAGTAAACACTCAATGGATATTTGCTATTATTATCATCATGAGTTCAATTAAGACCTCGCTAGACCCTAATCTTTCTCTGATATTTCGAGGGAACCATGATCTTTTTTTCTGCGAGAATTAAAAAGACCTCCTTGGAGATGGAAATTGGATTAAAATAAAAGCTCTCAGAATGTAGGCTCTCAGACAGATCCAAAGTACAAGGCATATAAAGTAATAGCAGGGGAGGGGGGCGGTTCTTTAAGCCTTTCAACATATATTTAATAGAGAATTACACCCAACCGCAAAATTACAGAATAAAGAGATTCAAACATAGTCACAGCACTGGCAATGTCACATCTCACTAGAGCAAATGCGCTGATTGTTAGGTAGGTAGGTGAGGGAAGGGGTAGGTAAGCAGAAAGAGCAAACGGTTTTCCTAAAAATAAAATAAAATAACGAAGATAAAAACAAAGTAAAAAACTCCTACTGCCAAGAAATATGTAGGCGCACTTGCCATACTATAATAAACTGGTCAGAAAAGTTTGAATTCATTTGTTTACTCCTTAGCCCATTCCTTCAGTTATTTAACATTTACTGCCCAATAATAAATAGTTCCAAGTTTTATTGTCTCATGGTAGTGTATGCAAACAACTGCAATACAGGCTGGAAAGAATTGAGTGTTGTAGAGGAACAATAAAAGGAAAGAGATGTTCACCGCAAATTTGCAGGCGAAGTGTTAAATCAGACAACTGTCCACATTTCTTTGCGTCCCTCTAAGGCTAATTTCAGACTGTGTCATCAGTCACATGCCACAGTGTCAGCCTATGAAAACCTTCCCTTGGCTGGTTGTGCTGTACATTGATGTTACCGCTTTGTTGTAAACCAAATACATTTTATTTATGTGTTTTGTTTATCATTTCTCTCCCTCTACCAGAATGTAAGCTTCCTGCCTGCTTGACTTGGTTGCATTCTAAAACAGTACTGGCTCATAAGAGGCGTTCGATAAATACTTGCAGAACAGTAAGCCGAAAAAACACAACCTCTATTCAAGCGCTCAGCTTGATAGAATGGAATCCAGATGGCCTTTAAACATTCCCATTGATAGAGGATGCCACTGCAAGTCCCCCAAAAGGAGATCAGCACCCTCCTCACCTCTCCCTTCTCTGGGAAAAATCCCAACCTCCTCCATCTGTACATATGGGCCCCTGGAAACTGTGTTTCCTTTGTATGACGTTGCATTCTTGGTCTTAACCGATTGGACCAAAGCAGATATGTCACCTAAGCTGAGCCAATTCAATTCTCTTTTCTGGGACTTATTTTGCCTTTGTAAGAAGAGAGGGAGTTCAACAAAATGACCTCTGAACCCACTTACAGATCCCATGGCAAAGAGAGAGAGTATATGTAAAATTACAAAACTCACTTTAGAAAAGCTGGACATGATAGAAAAGCATAAAGAAAGAAATAAAAATCACCCGTTTGTGAGAGTTTATAGTAATGAAAACTGGGAAACGGCCTAGATTCCACCAAAGAAATAGATAAATAAACTATGGTACATCAATACTAGGTGCTACTCTCATGGAAAGATCTACAGAACATATGTTAAATAACTAAAACAAGGCACAGAACAAAATTTGCAATGTATTACTATTTATATATATATATGTTATTATTTATATATATATATTACTATATATATAATATATATATATATATATATATATATATATATATATATTTAGAACTATATATTATTCACAAAGGTATATAAGAATATAAACCATACTGGTAGCCATAATTTTCTCTGGAGAAGAGAGATGTGAAGAGGAACTTCCGGTTTTCATGTGAAATATTTTTGTAGTATTTGAATGTAGTATGACAGTACCCTATTCTTATATTACCTTGTTTAAAGGAGAAAACTTAAAATTATGAAAAGATACTCAGTAAGCAGAGTCAACTGAGACTGGAGACAAGGAAATCTTTTAGGAAGCTGTGCTTCTAAACTTGAATGTGAGGGGCGCCTGGGTGGCGCAGTCGGTTAAGCGTCCGACTTCAGCCAGGTCACGATCTCGCGGTCTGTGAGTTCGAGCCCCGCGTCAGGCTCTGGGCTGATGGCTCGGAGCCTGGAGCCTGTTTCTGATTCTGTGTCTCCCTCTCTCTCTGCCCCTCCCCCGTTCATGCTCTGTCTCTCTCTGTCCCAAAAATAAAATTAAAAAAAAAAAAAAAAAAAAAAACTTGAATGTGAGGTGATGGGGCCTGAACTTGGGCAGAAGGAATGGTGAGAGGGGTGCCCGGGTGGCTCAGCGGGTTGAGTGTCTGACTCTCAGTTCTGGCTCAGGTCATGATCTCACAGTGCCTGAGTTCAAGCCCCATGTCCGGCTCTGCACTGACAGCGTGGAGGCTCCTTGGGATTCTCAGTCTCCCTCTCTCTCTGCCCCTCTCTCACGAGCTCTCTCTCTCTCAAAATAAATAAACTAACATTTAAAAAAAAAAGAAATGGTGAGAAAGAGATAAATCTGTGACAGATTTCAGGTGTAGAGTTGAGACTTCTGATTGGTTGAATATAGTGGGGTGGGGGAGGGAGAGTGTTTGGGGATGAGTGGCAATGAGTGGCAATATACTTTCTTTTTTTTTTTTAACGTTTATTTTTGAGACAGAGAGAGACAGAGCATGAATGGGGGAGGGGCAGAGAGAGAGGGAGACACAGAATCTGAAACAGGCTCCAGGCTCTGAGCTGTCAGCACAGGGCCCGACGCCGGGCTCGAATTCACGGACCTCGAGATCATGACCTGAGCCGAAGTCAGATGGATACTTAACCGACTGAGCCACCCAGGCACCCCATGCAATATACTTTCATGTAAAGAGCATGGGCTTTGGAATTCGGCCACCAAGGCCCAAAGCTCAACTCAGCCCTTTACCAACTTCAGGGACATTGGGCGACTTAGTTCACATCTCAGTGTCTCAGTTTGCCCCTTTGTAAACGGAGATGATGATACTATTTCCTAGCTCATAGGGCTCTTGTCAATCAGTTCATGTAAAGTGCTTAGAACCTTGTCATTGCTCGGTATATGTGGGCTATTATTAGAATGACTCCTGTTAGTATCATCACCACCATTATCATCAACATTTTCTTCATTAGGGCCAATCCCAGGCCTTAGCTCAGGGGACTAGCTGGAAATAGGGGAAAATACAAAATGATTTAAAGCATTCTCCAAGAGTGAGAGTCAGAGAGGAATAAGGAAACCAAGAAGAGCTCACAAGCCTGATTACTGTGTCTTGCGAATAGGCTGCACTGGGAAGGGAAAGACATCGTGCTGAATAAAACTGCCAGGAAAGTTAGATAAGATTAGGTTTGAAGAAACTTATATGATTAGCTATATTTTAAAGCAGAGGACCACTGATTGAATCTCTTTTTCTTTTCTTTTTTTTTTTTTTTTTGCTTTATGTTTAAAATCTTAGATATACAAAAAACTAGAGACATAGAAATACACATCATGTATATATTAGCATATTCTAATTGTGATGAATTAAAGCATGAAGCCAAAGCAAAACATGAACATGCATAGCCTCATTTCCTGCCCCTGACCCCTTTCTCTACTTTTACACATATACCCAACACTACAGTGAACACTTAACTTGAAGGACGTCATCAAAATACACTTTTATTATTGTCTTCCATTATCTCTTCAAAATTTATTTTTGAGGTGGAGTAATCTCTGGCCCTAGAAAGAAATTCTGGCAGACCCATGACTTTTCTGCTCACTCTTAGTTAAGAGATACTCCTCAGTTCAGAAATTAAAATGTCCATTCCAACACGTGAACCCAAACTCCAAGTCTAATTTGCAATCACATCTTCTCTGTCCCACATGGGGCCTCCTTCCTATCTTGCCCTTCCGCTTCTCATCCCTGACTAAAGGGAAGGTGGTTTCTGAGCCCTCCTGGGCAAAGGGGGAGTGAGAAGAGGGGAGAAATTAGTACATGAGAAACATCTTGAATTGTGCAGTACTCCAGACATTCTCTGGCCTGGTAGAGACCAGGTCTTCCACATGGGCCGCTTTGTGGGACGCCCATGAGGTGCTAAGCTGTTCTCAATCACCACCTACTTTCTGCCACCCCTGACTCTTGTCATGGGGCTTTCTCACCCTCAGGCAGAAGACCCCTGGAGCAGGACTTTGAATGGATCTATTATCTCTCTCTGTTATGGCCCACAGTTGGTACAAGGAAATCACTCCAACCCCCTTCCTCCATCCAGCAAAATCTGCGAATGTGTGTAGGTCCCAACATGGACACCTCCACTCTGCTGCCACAGGAAACTCAAACTTTTTCAGGCATGCTCAGGCACCGCTCTTTTGCGTCTCCCAACTACAGGCACCACATCTCAGGCTCCTAAGAATAGACCCAGGTTTCAGGGAAGGAGGTAACAACTTCCCTAAGCTACTCACATTGCTAAGTACACCTCTCTCAGAAACAAAACAAAACCTCACCAATTCCTCTCCTTTACTCCATAATCCTTTTTTTTTTCTTAATGTCTATTCACTTTTGAGAAAGAGAGCGTGAGCGGGGGAGGGGCAGAGAGAAAGAGGGGGACTGAGGATCAAAAGCAGGCTTTGCACTAACGGAGCCAGATGTGGGGTTCGCACTCATGAACCATGAGATCACCACCTGAGCTGAAGTCAGACTCTCAACTGACTGAGCCACTCAGGCGCAGGCGCCCCTCCTTTTAGATATGCTTTATCTGAGTCGGAGTAAAAGAGCCAGGGAATGTTTTGTAACCGTTGGCTGTGTATATTCTGCACAAATTGATCTGGCTTTGAAATTTACTGTCTATTATAGTTTAATGTTTCAACCCTGAAGCTCTCCCATCCCTCATTCTACTTTTCTCCCTTTAAGATCAATTTTCTGGATGATGGGAGATCTTTTAAGAACAGAAATGCACCTTTGAGTTTTCCTCTGTTCCCCACCAAGAGCTCCTCGCCAGGCACAATCCTTCAAAGGAGCCTGAGCTAATTTAATCATCATTGCCGCTTTTTGCACCGCCAAGCGTTAGAGGGCGCTAGAACCTCAGACTGTGATTGGCGCTCAATGAAGGCCGCTCCCGGCGCGCAGATCTTTACGTAAACGTTGGGGGCGGAGCCGCCCTGAGCGCGGTGACTGGCGGCGGCACTGGCGGCAGCTGGAGGCGTAATAGTGCGGGTCGCGGGCTTGGAGAAGTTAAGAGGCGGCGGTGGCGCCGGGGACGACGACGACACTAGGAGCGGGCCCTGGGCTTGTCGCTCACCATGCCGACCGTAGAAGAGCTTTATCGCAACTATGGCATCCTAGCCGACGCTACGGAGCAAGTTGGCCAGGTAAGTCCCCGAGAGGCCTGCAGGGCCCGGCGCTCCGCGGCCTCTCGAAGGCGCTCCCTGGGCCGGGCGGGGGCTCCTGCTTCGCCCTCCCGCGGACTCCCAGCGGCGCCCGCTGTTTCGTCTCGGTGGGCCCCACTGGGAGTGTAGACGCCCGCTTCGCCGGGGAGAGCGCGGGTCCCGGTCCCAGGTTATTTCTCTGCTTCCCTTGACCAGCCTTTTCTCACCGTGGCGTTTCCTAACTCAGCCTCGCCAGCCCCCCGTTAATTGTCGTCCCGAGCCTTGCCCCGCATATTGCTTTAAGTCTTTCTTCTTTGCGGTGGACTTCAGCCCGTCGGAAGATTAAGATTGAGAGTTCTCGAGAGGTCAGAAATGTCTTTCTCGAAGCAAAACAAACAAACAAACAAACAAACAAACAAAAAACTTGCTATTAATTTAGGAAGAGTGTTTAGCGGACAGAAGTTTGTGAAAACAGAAGAGGGGCCCTTTTACCCAGATTTTAACAAGGACTTACGATTTCGTTTATTCAGTACATTTTTGAGCGCCAGGTGCTGTGCCGGGCGCTGGAGGTACAAGACAAAGTTACTGGTGCTCTCCGGAATGTATCTTTAGTGAGGTAGACTACCGATAAATAAGAAAGATAGGTCCGCCACCACCCCCAGCCCCCCCCCCCCCCATTGAAAAGTGTAGTACAGAAAATATAACAGAATCGTGCAGTGGCAGTGGGGAGGGGCGGGGAAGAGTGCAGCTTTAAATAGAGTTGTCTGGCAAGAGCTCTCCGCAGTGTTTGCCTCAAGACACACAGTTTCCGCAGTGTTGAATTGTCTATGCAGGCTTCTTTGTGAGTTTTCAAGTACTGAAGTACATTGAACTTAAGGAGTTGGGGGTTGTGTGTGTGTTTTCTTAGGAAAAGAACCAGGCTCTCCCAGAAGTAATCTTGGTCATTGTCGTTAGAAATTCTATGCGTATCTTTTCAGTACTTAGAACTTAATGTTATTCATCTGCTTACCCATCCCATGGAGTAAGAAGTGGAAGATCCTATATATAGTCTCCTAACGTTATCAGGGCTGTGGCAGCCCCTCCCAGCCCCTTTTTCTGGACATGTGTAATTCAGGTAAATCTTTTTAGAGCTAAACAACAATAAAGTTGTGCTGTCAGGACCTTAGTTAATCTTTATCTAGAATTGTAAATTTACCAGTTTGAAGTACTAGATCATTTTCCTTCGGTACATATTTCCATTTCAGTAGCAAATTTTGACATCATCAGTCAGTGAGAAATATACTAACTGTGTTGTAGACAAACATAGAGTGGGTGTTAGGTCAATACTGAGGGAGAAATTTTCTACCGGTTAAGACAAGATTGGGAAAACTATGATCAGTCATGTTTTGATTTTGTTGTTCCTAGAAAGATGTGGTAGTGAAGAAACTCTCATTCATTGTGAGGGAGTTGAGGGAGATTGTAGCAAATTGTTGTCCCAAAAACTGATTTTGTTGCAGATCAGCAGAGGAGATGGGGTAAAACCTACAACAGTGATTCTCAGTCAGTTTGTAGATGCTGCTCTTCCAAAGAGGTATATCAGGAATTTTTTAGGGAAACTTAGAAACTATATACACAGTCCAGTCCCATTCCCCCAGCCTCATTCTTTGCTGGATAGCAAACCGTTGACCGCCATCTACTATGTTAGGGCAAACAGAAGCGAAACTGGAATTTATATATTGGCTATGAATGATTGAGAGTTGCTCACATTTTTCTCTTAATGCCATCTTTAATCTCTTAAATATATATACATATTTATTTATTTTGAGAGACAGCACATGGGGAGGTGGGGGCCAGGGGCAGAGAGATAGGATCCCAAGCAGGCTCTGTGCTCACAGCACGGGCTTGATCATCTGACATGTGGCTTGATCCCAGGAACGGTGAGGTCATGACCTGAACTGAAATCAAGAGTCAGACCCTTAACCAACTGAGCCACCCAGGCGCCCCTAATGTCATCTGTAGTCTTAAATACCAGGTAAGATTGAGAGTTCTCCCTCAAGAGGTCAAAAATGTCTTTCTCAAAGTAAAAATCTGCTTTTAATTTAGGAAGATTGCTTAGGAGACAGAAGTTTGTGAAAAACAGAAGAGGGTTTGTTTTTTTTTCATGCAGACTTTAATGAAGGCCCACAGTCTCATTTATTCAGTACATTTTTTTCAGTGCCTACCGTGTACCAAAAACACTGTGCCAGGTGCTAAAATTTTAGCAGGATTCCTTAGCACAGTGGGAGCTCAGTACCTTCATGACACTGTAGTGACAGCTGTCAGGCAGCTATTTGAGATGAAAAGCCCTGTGCATAATTAAGGGTAGGGATTTTCTCAGCCTCAAATAGTGAATTCTGGAAGGACTGAAGCATAATGGCTACTAAGTCTGCTCTACTGTATAATAACTTCAACCTTTAGAGAAAATTCCTAAAACTTCTCACCAAAAAAGATAGTGGGTTTCATGACCCTGCATGTGAATTTTAACTAAAAGCAAGAGGCAACTTAATGGAAGGAACACCACTGACAGTTCTTTAAGGAGAGAAAGTCTTTACATTCTTAGTATAGCAAAGCCTGACTTCCATGTTAACTTAGGAGGTTTACAGTCAAGGGTTAAGGTATCCTGGCAGGTACCTATGTGGACATTTCTGAGACCATATATGAGTTTTTAGTCTAGAACTTCCTTCTAACATTCATGTTCGTTTTCATCCTTTGCCAAAGAGCTGAGAACCATAGTTGGTCTTGCTGCCGCCGCCGAGGGGAGTACCCTCTTCTCTACTGTCAGAGAGTAATGCTCTCTGAATACATCAGGAAAAACCCAAGTCCTCCGAGGTTTTCAGCTAATTTTCTCCAAACAGATTATTCTCTTGATGAACCTCCTTGGCACTGTGTATTCATTTATAGTACTTCATATTCGTATTTTATTTCATGTGAGGGCTTTTCTTATTCCCTTATTAAATTTATAAAGTCTTGAGGTTAAGGGTTAAATTGTCTTTATTTTTTTTTCTCCTTGCACTGTACCTTCTACTTCGGTAGACATTTTTTCTTTAAAGTTGAAGAAATACATTAAAGTTGAGAGAACAGATCTAATTAATTGTATATAACTATATAATTATATTAATAAAGTTAATAATTATACAACTAATATATGTCCTACAATCACATATAAATGTAATTATTGTTATGTGTGTATATATACATGAAACAAAAACCAGTTTAAAGGATTATCTCTTGGGAATGAAGGTGAGAACTTTATACACTCACACATCATATATGTGAACCATGAGCATGTGTTTTCTAATAAGCAGACTTCAAGTGATAAATTCTAAGTGATGCATTATTTAACACCTGAAAACATTTCCCTCCTTTTTTGTACCTGCTATTCAGCTTCCCTTCCCCCCACTCTGCCTCTGCTACTCCTTCAGGTCTCCTTGCTCTGCTGAGTGTTCCTCTACCTCCCTAATCCCCTTTCCACTGTGCTCTGGCCATAATAAAGTAAGGTGTTGTCCATTAGTATTTTACATTTGTTTCTAATTTTTCCGAATTTACTTAATTTTTAAATGTAGATATTTAGTTTTGTATTATGTAGTCAAAAACTTTTTTAAGTTCAAAAAAATACCAAATATCTGTGAAGGGACTGGGGCAGTTAGGCTGAGCTAATAAGATCAACATAATGCCTGAACCCTGATTTCTCCTTTGTTCTCTTAAACGGGAGTACACTGGCTCTTCAGAGTGGAAAAGCATAAGCTTGATTGACTTCTATTTCATGAAATACCACTCTTTTGGTGCCTTTTTTTCCTATGATTAAGCTAAAAAACACAGACCAAGTTCATACTCCTTCAAAAATCTGTAAAAAGTTGGGTGATGACAGATGGTGACTACACCTATTGTCATGAGCATTGAGTGATACGTAGAATTGTTGAATCACTGTGTTGTACATCTATATGTCAACTATACTTCAATAAGAAAGTGTTAATTTTGTGTTACAAACTAAATTTATTCATTGAGGAAGAAGTAATAATATAGCTTTGCATATCCATTTTATTTTTATGTCATACTTGAGAAATATGTTTGTTGAAACTATAAACTTCTCTAAAATAATTCTTTCTTGCTTAGAAGCTGCATCCTGGTCCCAAACATGGCTTTACCTGGCATGTAACTGATCACTTACATATATTGGTTGTGTTTTGACAATCACTATCACAGACTTTTTATTTTAGAAGGTATATGCTGAATGTGGGTCTAACTGTAGCCTTTTATTTTTACTTGAAAATATTGTAGTTTGCTTTTTTTTAATTATATATTAAAGGATACACAAATGGTTTTAGGAATGTATTCAAATATTTACAATTAAAATTTGTTAGCATCACAGTTATCTAGCAGAACTATGCAGTTGTAGTGGAAGAGAAAAAATAAGCCGTGGTGTGTAGTACTTGGAATACTTTATTATGGTTACAGTCCCCCTGTCACTAAATCACTGCGATCACTGAGAATATCACTTCTATTGTGTTTCCTGCTTGGAAAACCAGAAGTAATAACTACTTTAGGGAGATTCTGTAAAAAGTCTTGTCCCTATGCTACAGTTAAAAGACAAAGAGCTGGCAGTAGAACATTTTATTTTGTATTACATAAAGGGTAATGAGTTTGAAGTCTATTAGTAATGTTTATAGAAATTATTTGATATGGGGCGCCTGGGTGGCTCAGTCGGTTAAGCGACCGCCTTCAGTTCAGGTCGTGATCTCACAGTCCATGAGTTCGAGCCCCACGTCGGGCTCTGTGCTGACAGCTCAGAGCCTGGAGCCTGCTTTGGATTCTGTGTTTCCCTCTCTCTCTGCCCCTGAGCCGAAGTCAGCCGCTTAACCAACTGAGCCACCCAGGCGCCCCGGTAGATTTGATTTCTAATTTGAATTTGTAAAAATATTTTAACTTTCCAAAGAACTTTCTCTGTTTGGGATGCTGCATCTCCATTAACATGCCTGTATGGAGCCTATATTTAGGACTCAAATTTTGCCTTTGATGGTCCTAAATCTGGCAAACTTTCTTTCTCTCTTGCTTTCTTGACTAAGATCTCAGAACTTAAAGAAGCTTCATATTAGGCACAGATCTTGACTTTAGAGCCTGTCAGAACTGTGTTCAAGTCTGGATCTGCTACTTGTCTAGCTATGAAGCTCTGGGCAAATTATTTCACTTTCTGAGCCTTGGTTTCCTCGTCTGAAAAATAGGCATAGTGGTAACCCACAGTAACCCACCCATGGGTTTACTGTGAGGCATGCACACAAGGCATTTCTCAGTACCTGGTAGGCTTTCAGTAAATGTCGCTAATGATTCCTTTTTATTCTATTCCAGATGGTTTTTTTCCTTGACAAAAGGATGAATTGTTTGAAGTAAGGTTTCTTCATTTAATTTCAGACAATGTAAGGAGTTTCCTCAAAAGGCTTTAGAAGTAAAGCTTTGTTTGAGTTAAAGAAAATTGGACTGTGATACCCTGTAAAAAGTAAGGATGTCAGAACTGTTTAAAACTTTGATTTTATGAAGTCTGTCTAGAAGACATGAGGCAAACCACAGGAATGTGAATGGTAGAGAAGTTAGCCATAATTTTTCAAACCTTTGCAATAAAAAGTATGTAATATACTTTTGAAGTAGTAACTCCTGAAGACTGATTTTGTTCCTGCATTTTATGAGGAAACGAACCTAATTCAGAGAAATTTTTTTTATTTAGGAGTTGGTGTTATGTTTAAGATACTAAAATTTGTCAATCACTTGATGGAATTTTATGTTTTTTAGAACTAATTTTTAGAATTTATGTTTTTTAAATAGGTGGCAATTTATGAACTTTTAAAGTTACCTAGTATTTTTTGTAGAATATATTAAAACCCATACCTTTAAAAGATCTAATCGTGACCATAGCCTTTTGACATGAGAACACTTTCTAAAAGTCCCTGGGGTTCTACTGTGCCTTAATAACTTTGTATTTTGCTTTATTTATTTTAACGTAGTATTGTCCATAAAAAAGAGTTACTATAAAACTAAAGTTTATTGGATGTTTATTGGCTATTTTACTTTTGAAGGCATGAGGTATCTAAAGCACTTCGAGCATTGCTGTGAACAGAGTAAACACTATGCCATATACACATTAGGTGTCATTACTATAATGTTTACTGTTGTGCAGTAATTAGAAGTTTTACCCATATGTCCAAACAGAAGATGTATCTAGAGTCTCAGTGTTTATTACTCTCATTTGCCAGTTTGTTCACTGTCATTTAATAAAAGAACTGGTTTGAAGGCAAGTGTGTTAGGGGGATTGGGAACTTGTTGACTCTTCAATGATGAGTATCTGAGGGAGAGCGCTTCTGAAGTTTTTTGGTTTTTTGTTTTTAATAAGGAAACAAATGAGCTTTGAATGTATTGTTGTAGTAAAAAGTTAAATATGTTACATTAGAATCTGTCTTAATCCAAAATTGACTATCTAGAATGAATTACTGTTTTCATATCATAAAAATATGAGGCTAGGGGAAAAAAAGCTTCCTAACCTTTCTGTTACTACTTATTTTCAAGATTGTATTCTCTCCCTATTCACCAAGGTGCTAATTGAAAACATAAGTATGATTATGTAAATGTAACACAATTCTTTGAGAATTCTACAATATTCATTATAGTTTTTAGCCATGATACAGTCACAAGATTGGGGTCAGTAATCACTAGAGTGAAGTTGATGCATCTACAGACTACGTGCTTTTTCTATTTAAAATTCAAGTTGTCCGTCTCTCTTCCCCAACTGATGAATAATGCGTGGGGCGGGGTGGGGGGGGGGGGGGGCAGGGAAGAAGATGTTAGAAAAGTAGTTGTCCAATTTAAGCAGTAGAACTGCAAAAATAAGTCCAATTTTTTAGCCTGAGTAAAATTTTAGTAATATAAAGCAGACTTGAACAAGTTTGTTTAGCTTCCCATCTTTAAAAAATTGTTTCTTCTGTTTTATTCTTTCTTTCAGCATAAAGATGCCTATCAAGTGATACTAGATGGTGTGAAAGGTGGTACGAAGGAAAAAAGATTAGCAGCTCAGTTTATTCCGAAATTCTTTAAGCATTTTCCAGAATTGGCTGATTCTGCTATCAATGCACAGTTGGACCTCTGTGAGGATGAAGACGTATCAGTAAGTGTATGATTGATGCTTTTCAGCGAGCTTTCAGATGTCTCACTTGCCGTTCGCAGACACTTTCTATATGTAGCTAATGGAACTGACGTAGCAGTGGTATCAGTGCCCAGGAAGTCCTGCAGTGTGTTTTGGTGTGATGCCATGCTGAGGCTTAAACCTACATGTGAGAAAATGTTTTCTCTCTTTCACCAACTTTCAACTGTGAAAAATGCGTAGAATCACAAAATATTTTGTTTTGCTTATCGTTATCCACTGTAAAAATGGGTTGTGGCTCACATTTTTTCATAGATTGTTATACATTGTGCACATGAAATTAGACTAATGTTAGTTTTCAATCAATTTATACTTGCTTAGATGTTTAAAATATTAAGTATTAGATCGTATAGCTTCAACACCCCTAAATCTGGTGCATAGCAGAAAAATAACTGGTCTGTGTAATAATTACATATGATTACTAGAATAAGAAAAAATAGGTTTTCCTTGGAACGGAATTATATTAGCATATCTGGCTGCTGATACAGATTCCTAAGAACTTTCAACTATTACCTCCTGGCTTTTCAGATGCAGTTAGTGAATCGCCAACATTCCATGCACAATTTGCTACATATAACTCCTCCATTTTTTTTAAACTATGCCCCCCCCAAAAAATACAAATAAAACTTAAAGTAATAAATAAGCCAAGACCACATATTTGGAATTAAGTACGTAGTATATATTCACAAATGTTGTGTTAAGTAGCCGATAGGGAAATTTTAAAGTAAACAGAGGTACTGGATATGACTTTGCCTCTCCAGGGTACTGCAGTATATGCCCAAAGGTAGTAAAAACGCAACAGTTAACATGTAGTCAGTATATAAACTGTTGTTTATGATCTCAGATCTGTCTGCTCCAGTCAGTTCATTGGACTTAGCATCCCTTTTCACCACATTTTGTTTTAGTGATTCTGTGAAGCTCGAATATTAAATTGGAGCAAATTATTTCTAAAACTGCGAGAAGCCTCATGTTTTATATTTTGGTGACTCATGCCCCTAATTATGGTTTCTCTCCAGTTTTAGTTTTCTTTAAAGATTGGGGTTGTTGTTTTTATTGATGATAGTATTTGGTTAATTTTTTTGTTTGAAATCATGTTCAGATTCGACGGCAAGCAATTAAAGAGCTGCCTCAGTTTGCCACCGGAGAAAATCTTCCCAGAGTGGCAGATATACTAACCCAACTTCTGCAGACAGGTAAGAAATTTTATTATTACCCTCTTATCTAAATGTAACTTCCCTTTGAAATTTAGCTTTTTTGTTTTCCTTTTTGGCTGAAGGTACTACTTTTGATAGAAATTAAAATTCTTCTTTTCATTCAGTAGTTTGAAGCTGATTGGATTGTGATTATCTAACTTCTGGTGTTGTTTTGTTTTTAATTCTGTTCATAAAGACATAGTGACTGGATTCTTTTGGGAATTTTGATGCATTGTGATTTTTTGCCCCAGTTTCCTGTAGCTTTTTAATTGTACTGTCTTAATGTAAAAGCTTTCCTGGTGTGAGATCAGGTTTTTCTACCTTTATAGGGAAGATGTATTTTCTTGGTAGTTGAGAAGAATGCTTAGTTATAGGTCTCCTCTCAATGTAATCTGTGAGAAACTATGTTGAATCTTAGGTTTGAAAATGCAGCAAATATTTTTCATTCCTTTTATACATTGTACTATTTTTTCTCCATCCAGATGATTCTGCAGAATTTAACTTAGTGAACAATGCCCTGTTAAGTATATTTAAGATGGATGCAAAAGGTAAGCCCACCACTTGTTCTGAATTGTGCTTGATGTGTTAAAAAAAAAAGTTGGGGAGCGTGGCATTCCTTATTAAGGATAAAATCAGATTCATCCAGAGATCTATTTCATAAAAGTTCTGAGTGTTCTTTAAAAAAGCTGCTTAGCACAAGATATTTGTGACGTGAAAAACCTAGCAGAAGTAATTGCAAAAACACATCAGACTTTTCCATTAGAAATCTGTTGGAGGGGCGCTTGGTGGCTTAGGCAGTTAAGTTGTCCGACTTCGACTCAGGTCTTGATCTCATGGTTTGTGGGTTCAAGCCTCATGTCAGGCTCTTCATTGACAGTGCAGAGCCTGCTTGGGATTCTCTCTCTCTCTTTCTCCCTCTCTTTCTCTCTCAAAAATAAATTAATACATGAAATTTAAAAAGTTGTTGAAAACTCCCTTTGCCACATTAAAGAAATTCTCCAAAATGCCTGGGTTTATTATTAATGATTAAAAAGTCATTCTTTTTTTTTTTTTTTTTTTTTTTTTAATGTTTATTTTTGAGAGAGAGAGAGTATGTACACACAAGTCGGGTAGGGCCAGAGAAAGAGGGAGACACAGAATCTGAAGCAGGCTTCAGGCTCTGAACTGTCAGCACAGAGCCTGACACCGGGCTCGAACCCACGAACCGTGAAAATATGACCTGAGCCAAAGTCGGATGCTCAACCAACTGAGCCACTCAGGAGCCCCCAGAAAAGAAAGTCGTTCTTAAACGGATTCTGAGTCCATGAACAAAGCATATGATTACTGTTATAGTTGGGGCTATAGAAATTTCAAATTAATTTAGCCAGAAACCGTCATATTCAGGATGCTTATTAACTCACTGGAAAATAAATACTGTTAAATGAGTTAAACAGAGAAACTTCATTACAATATAGAATTGATTTGCTACACACAACTATTTTGTTTTGCAGGGACTTTAGGTGGCTTGTTTAGCCAAATACTTCAGGGAGAGGACATTGTTAGAGAACGAGCAATCAAATTCCTTTCTACAAAACTTAAGACTTTACCAGATGAGGTCTTAACAAAGGAAGTAGAGGAACTTATACTAACTGAATCCAAAAAGGTAAGCTTCAGTCATCATTCAACAGGACTCCTGTAAAGCAAAAGAACATATTTCAAATTGGTAGTATTCATTAATGTCTGTAGCTTTTGTATAAAATGATACATCCCATTAGAACCACTAAAGAATGTCAGGCTTTTCTTATATTGTATTTTGCACTTTGGTCACCAGTAATGATGAATTGGCATATTGATTTAAAGGGGTGTGATCACATTTAATCTTTCATGGGGTATCCTCAAAATTTATGCATTCTTCAGGACTCTGTACAAGTAATTTCTTTCAGGAAATTTTACCTAATTTTTACCCCCTCCCCAATTTTAGGATATTCTCCTCTAGTGTTCTGGATCATTTCAAAATGAAAGTGAAACACATTGAAGTGCCTGTTTTCTCATCTTACCCCATGACACTGTAAGCTCAGGAGACCATGTTTATTTGTGCTCCCAGCGTCTAGCGTAGTTAGAGACGCTAAGATTCACAAGATGTGTCACAGCTAACTTTGCACTCATAAAGTGCCAAAGTTTGGAGATCATTATTTTTATATATATGTTGAGGAGAATTCAAATTTTTCTCTAACAGCACCACTCCCTTGCTTACTGATGAGATTTCTTCAGTGAGAGTGAAAGGAGCAGCTCTCCAGCTGGGAATATCAGTATCTGCTCCAGCTAGTAATCTGGTGGAGTATGTAAGGATTGCTTGTTTCTTCAGTCAGTGAACATAAAGACTTAGACCCACTCATATAGAGCACTCGAGACTTACATGGTCTCAGATTTTGTATACAGTTGCCATATTAACGTGAGCAAGCTGCTTTTATTTATTTATTTTTAAAGATTTTATTTTTTTAAGTAATTTCTACACCCAGAATGGGGCTCAAACTTACAACCCCAAGATCAAGAGTCGCATGCTCTACTGGCTGAGCCAGCCAGGTGCACCAAGCTGCTTTTAAATTCAGGAAACTGAATCTGATTTGACAGCTGACTATAGAATTTTCAGGGTTTTTTTCCCCCTCTTACCACCCCACCGCCTGCCCCCGTGAAGAGCCTTTTTAGATATTCTTTTCTTAGCTATTCTCCTATGAAATTTTAATGCCACAGATATACTATATTTATTCACTGTTTGTATATCTGTGCTTCGTACATAAAGAAGAAAAATTTTCCGAGAACCACATTTTGCCCCTCTGGAGACAGTGTTGTGCCCTGTTGAGAATGCATGATGTATTCTAAAGCTAAATTTGACT
Source organism: Panthera leo (assembly GCF_018350215.1). Taxonomy (NCBI): domain Eukaryota; kingdom Metazoa; phylum Chordata; class Mammalia; order Carnivora; family Felidae; genus Panthera; species Panthera leo. The sequence continues at coordinate 95,674,046 of NC_056688.1, forward strand.
GAAGCTAGAAGCTGTCCTCTCATCAGTATTTCAGAAATATTAGCAATCCAACTTTAGTAACTGAAATAAATTTGCTACAGTTTCAATATTGATCTTTCTTTCCCATTCAAGTGATAACAATACTGTTACTCTGAATTGTCTCTTTGCAGGTCCTAGAAGATGTTACTGGTGAAGAATTTGTCCTGTTTATGAAGATACTATCTGGGTTAAAAAGCTTACAGACAGTGAGTGGAAGACAGCAACTCGTAGAGTTGGTGGCTGAACAGGCTGACCTGGAACAAACCTTCAATCCCTCCGATCCTGACTGTGTGGACAGGCTCTTACAGTGCACTCGGCAGGCAGTACCCCTCTTCTCTGTGAGCTCTTTGTTTTACATAGTTGGTATTTTGATTACTCTATTAGCGTATATTTCTATGGATTTTCACTTGAGGGTTCTCCTCAAACCTTTGCATATAAGTAGTAACAGTGGAGTGAATATTTACTGGGTGGGGTTGATGAGAGCCCCGAACAGCCAGAAATTTCTTTCAAGTCTTGCTTAGAGACTTTTTAAAGGTCAAGAGCATTTTGCATCATAGTTTATGGTTTGGCTGAGTTTCTAAACCATTTGGTTTAGTAATTTAGCTTTTTTTTTTCTTAAATTTTGTAACAGATTGTTGTTATAGGTAAATACGCTCTTTATCTCTGGCTTTGTGCTTCTCTGCTCATGAGTCTTCTAGGATGTGCATAGAGTAGTTTGAAAAACACAATTTAAAGGACTCTTCCTTTTTTGCAAAATGTACAGTCTGAAATTCAACACTAAAATATCCCCTAAAATTTGACCTGAGCATTAAGGAAGAGTTTGAAAGTCTGCAGATGTCCCAGTGCTCCAGATGACGTGGTAACGAAGTGTGTATTGTCACAAGGTTATTCCTGGAGTGCTCTGGGGTGTGTGCTGTGTTGTAACTACACTGCTTGATGCTGTGGTGCTCAGCATTTGTTGAATGACATTCTGTTATTACATTTGAAGGAATATTCCCCCCTTTCTTTGACAACTCCATGTTCTTTGTATTTTTGCAGAAAAATGTGCATTCCACAAGGTTTGTGACTTATTTCTGTGAGCAGGTTCTCCCTAACCTCAGTTCCTTGACTACCCCAGTGGAGGGCCTCGATATACAGTTGGAGGTAGGAGAAAATGTCTGCTGTTAGTACTGAAAAGACATTCTCATATTCTAACATAAATATAAACCACTAACTTCGAGATCTGATTTCTAAGAGGGTAAAGTTATGATGGCTAGCTAGTAATCTATACCAGGATTAATCACTTAGGAATGGCTTATGGATTTAATGAAAGTTTGCTGCATTGGGAAAGCACTGCCTATAATGTTCATGATACTCTCTATCTTTGTAGCCTTAATACTTTTAAATAAGGTATTTAATTCATGGTTGCTCCTCTCTGTATCTATAATTGATAGAGCCAGATTTAAACAGACTAACACAAAATATCTGTTATCCCTTCTCCAATAAAATTGACAGCTCTCTCCTTTGTATCTCAACTGTAATGTACATTCATATTTTTTTCCCCACAACACGTATAACATTTACATTTATTTATCTCTCCACATTTAACTGATGCATCTCTATATCCCCAGGATCTGTTGTGGAGTCTGATTCTGAAAGGCACTTAATAGTTGTTGAATTAACCTGAAATAATGGAAATGTATATGCCATTCTCCTCTTAGGTTTTTAGGCTAGAGAACAGTCCTACTGTGTACTGACACTATCATTTGCTTCAGATGTCCTGGGTTTGGCTTATTAGACTGAGATGGAGTACAAGAGAGGTGGACCCCAAGAATAGTGGCAACTACCAGTGCTTTGAGTTAGTGTCCAGAGACTAAATTTCATAGCAAACAGGGCCCACTCTAAATATTCATAAGTAATTCTTTGCTGTTAAGAGTTCTTCCTAGGTGTTTCTTCATAGTACAATATTAAACTGTAACAGAAAGCAGCCTTAAAAGTTATCTAGAATCATTCTTACTTTACAGCCCTTGCCCATTCAAAAAAAATAATACTAATAGCAGTGAATTGTGTGTTTTAGGTATTGAAACTATTGGCAGAGATGAGTTCATTTTGTGGTGACATGGAAAAACTAGAAACAAATTTAAGGAAACTGTTTGACAAGTTATTGGTAAGAGCTTTTTTCTTTCTTTATGGCGTAGTCAGTATATAGTGTGGTGTAATTTCTAGAGAATCAGCTTTTGAAATTCAGATTAGGTAGAATAATTCTAGCAAGTGTTTTTTAGTTGCTCAGGCCACGTGTTATCTACTTTTAAAAGAAAATCTTTGACATCTCTTCTGTTGTTGATATTTTGCATAAAAGATAATACAGGATTTATATAGTAGGTCTTTCTGTTATTCCTTTATCAAAATTTTTTCACATTTGCTCCAAGTCACCATCCAGGTTGCTGCCCAAGGCCAAGTAGCTTTAGCAGCCAGGAAGTAAGGTCATTTAAGTCATAATTGTGGAGAAAATAGGCCACCTGATAAAATCATTGTCAGCATCACCAAGTGATTTTCTTGTTGGATGTGAGCAATTGTGTAACTGACACCGTGAGTGATAAACATCAGACCTGTAGTATGAATGGACTCATCCCACATCCCATGCTCTCTCTTCCAGACCTGTAACACCTGCTGCGGTGTTACAGCACTCATATTGAATGCCTTTGGCAGTACTTGGAATGTGAGAGTCAAACAGTGTGGGATAATGTTCAGAAAAGACTTTTGGAGTTAGCATAGTAAAGTGATTAAAAACATCAATTTTGTGAGGCGCCTGGGTGGCTCGGTTGAGTGTCCAACTCAATTTCAGCTCAGGTCATGATCTCACGATTCCTAAGTTCGAGCCCTGCATCAGGCTCTGTGCTGACATTGTGGAGCCTGCTTGGGATTCTTCCTCTCTCTTTGCCCCTCCCCTGCCTGTGCTCGCTCTGTCTCTCAAAATAAATAAATAACTTTTAAAAAATATATCAATTTTCAGTGGCAAACTTAGATTGAATCCTGACTCTTCAGCTGACTATTTCATCATAGAAAAATTATCTAAGCTCTCAGAATTTCAATTCCTTCATTAGCATAAGTGCCTAATAAATGTTAGCTACTTCATTGTCAGCAGTAACAGCAGCAGCTATGACAGGTTAACATGGAGAGTTGACAGGCTGGATCATTGATCTAATAGGTAAAGGGGACATCTTAACCTAAATTTCTGATGTTGGCAGTTTTTAACACTTCATGCCTTAAAAGGGTGCAGCTATGACAGGTTAACATGGAGAGTTGACAAGCTGGATCATTGATCTAAAAGGTAAAAGGGACATCTTAACCTAAATTTTTGATCTTGGCAGTTTTTAATGCTTCATGCCTTAAAAGCATGCCCTTCATTTACCTCATTATATGTTAATAATTAGAGCATTTCCAGTAGATTGCAAACATCTTTGTATTTCCATCTCTTAGGAATACATGCCTCTCCCTCCGGAAGAAGCAGAAAACGGGGAGAATGCTGGTAATGAAGAACCCAAGCTACAGTTCAGTTATGTGGAGTGTTTGTTGTACAGCTTCCACCAGTTGGGCCGAAAACTTCCAGATTTCTTAACAGCCAAATTGAATGCAGAAAAGCTCAAAGATTTCAAAATTAGGTGATGTATGATTGAAGTGGTCCAATCCCTGGCAAAAATGATAGCTATCTTGACACTCCCTTGGTTTTGTTTTTGTTTTACAAGAGTTCTCTCTCCACCCTGCTTTACCCCAGTAGAACAAAATGGAAGATCCACAAAACAGGAATGTATACAAACCGGTGGCATAACATATCCACGTAGGAGGAAAGAACTTTTTCTAAAACGGCTCTAGGTCTCCTTACTTGCTTTATGATCCCCAGCAGATTCCCGGTCTCTCTAACTGCCCACATTTTCCTCAGCAGTTACATTAAATGGTAAAGCACCTGCCTTGTGGAGTTGTGGGAATATTAGACAGTGAATGGAAACCTTGGCACACGCGGGTACCCCATAAGCTGGAGCTGCTATTGTCGATGTCATAAGTGATTATCATGAAGACACTTTGTATGGAATCATTTTATTAACAGCTTCACATCTTACAATTTTAAATGCTTGTCCACTGTATCATCTGTTACTGTCCTCTCCTCTTGGGTAAGGCACAGGTTTAGTACTTGGTGAAGCATTTGAGAAGCAGCAGCATGTTAAGAAATTACTCCGAAAATTAAATAATGCCAAGTTGTTAAGTGGAGTTCCTAGAAGTCAGCAGGTGGGGCTACGTACTGCCTCTCTTCACGTATTTGGGAACAAACTTGAAAAGGGAGTTACTTAGGACCCTTTGAGATTTACATGAGTTTGTAGTAGACTCTCAGATCCTGCAGTTTTGTTATACTTTTAACTGGACCTTGAGGTGTAAACAGGTCAAACACTGTCCCTTGTTGGCAGATAAAAACATAGAGATTAAGTGATTTGTCTGAGGTCACTTGACCTTCAGTTGGCCAGTGAAGGAGTAGAACCCAGGCCACCTGATCCTAATCCATGCTCCTGAATGGTTCACTGACCATGCCTTGCAGGTAACATAAAGAGCACAGTGCTACAAATCTTACTCTTGCCAGGTTGAGTGTGGATTTATTACCATTTTTGATAAAAGAGGACTGCTTTCATTTCACTTATTTATGTATCTCTTGGGATCATGTATTGATAACTTAAAAATTAGCTATAGTATAAGATTCTATGAGTTTAAAAACAAAGTTGAAGTTGTGATTTGCTAATTAACCAGTACTTCTTTATTTAGGCTGCAGTACTTTGCCCGGGGTCTGCAGGTTTATATCAGACAACTTCGCTTGGCTCTGCAGGGTAAAACAGGCGAAGCCTTAAAAACAGAAGAGGTAAGAAGAGTGGATCACATCTTATAAGGAAATTTTTTTATAATAGCCAGAGTGTATTACAAATTCAGGCTCAGGGGCACCTGGGTGGCCTAGTCGGTTGAGCATCTGACTCTATTTTGGCTCCGGTCATGATCCCAGGGTCGTGGGATTGAGCCTCGCGTTAGGCTCTGCTTAAGATCCTGTCTCTCTCGCCTCTGCCCTGCATGCGCGTGCGCGCACACACACACACGCACACACGCTTTCTAAAAAAAAAAAAAAAAAAATTCAGACTCAATTCATATGTTGAAATGTAACAGGTAATACAAGTCTATGTTGAAGATCCCATGTTAGAAGATTGTCTGCAGATTTAGTTATTTACTAAGTTATATTTTCATATTTTTATCCTTGTTGAAATGTTTTGTTGAACGTTTCCAAGTTTGTAAACCGTGCTACCAAACTTAGATACATACCAGTCTTTTGCTAGGGTCTCATTAGCACATTTTGTTCAAATATTTGGTTGACATTTGTGATATTTAAAATTTTACCTTTTTGATAACCAAATATCAATTTACATTGAAAAAAAGATTAAATTGCCAGTTCTACCCCAGACTGTATGTGTATGTGGCAGGGATTTTTGGATTTCTCTGATTTCACCTATTTTGATAAATCTTCACCCCAATCCTAATGAAATATTTTAAGTTTTCATTATGTCTTCATCTAACTTAAACTGATGATTTTTAAAACAACTCCTATGCACATATGACCTGTCCCTCACTCATTTTTTCAGATAAATGGTAGAAAACACTTCAATGTTCTAACCTATAAAGGGAATATAAAGATTATTTGCTTTCTTTGCCATCTCTGCGCTGGTTGAGATTAAAAAAAAAACAGGAATGAGAAGAAATGATTCTGAAAGAGAATTGCTCTAGTTCTGTATGGGAATGGAATATGCGTCATGAAAGTTATTGGCACTTTAATTTTGTTTTCCTTTTGCAGAACAAGATTAAAGTTGTTGCATTGAAAATAACCAATAATATCAATGTTTTAATCAAGGTAAGTCTTCCTTTCTTACCCAGTCCTCCACTAGAAAGCTAGTGCAAGAGGTTTTATCCATGTGTCTTTAGGTCTATTATGGTACTGTTAAAGGGAAAAGCCATTGTATTCTAGATATTTGGCCTTTTAAAACTTTACACTTTTTACAATACCAAGTGACATTTCTATAACTATTATGAAGTCATACATCGTTTTATTTAAAAGCTACTGCAGAAAATACTGCAGAGGGAGACGTGCAGATTTTCTCTGGCCCAAAGCATTGGAGCAAATACATTTAGATTTAGAAACTTCACTGACTTAAGTTCTGGTGGTCTTAATATTGTGTCCTTTCACATGGCCAGTAAAATTCTGCTTTGGTTATTCTAAGCATGGACAAGTCTGTGTGGTACCTGAGATGTTTCCCTATGGTTCTTTTCTGTTAACTTATCTGTGTAATAAATTGAGAGCTGTCTGTACTGTAGACTAAGGTGTACCTTACCATTAAGCCATAAATACCCTTCAGTCCTATTTACCCTCCCCAAGCATCCATAAACCTAAACAAAAGACAACCTGAGAAAAAAAAAGAATCACAACAAAGTAACCATCATTTGTTCCTACAAGTTAACTTTCTTGTTAGCCAGCTGGGAAAAAGAAATATTCGTTAACAGAGCACAAACCTGACAGTAACAAATTAAGACTAGTGGTATACCTTAACACCAATCTGGTAAAGATCTCATGGAATAAATACTTTTTTATCAGAGGAGAGGGAATCTTTTCAGAGAAAGCAACAGGGAGACATTGAAGGATGAGTATCATGGTGTCAACACTCTCCTCTCCTAAGGAAATTTTTATAACAGCCACCACTTATTTCGAACCTTAAATACAAATAATAATTTCAAATAATGAATTCATATATTAAATGTGAGACTTTTGAGAAATAATTTATATACATCTCTGTGTAAGTTTAAGGTATACAGTATGGTTGGTAGACCTGTATGGTGAAATGATGACCACGGATAGATTCAGCCAACATCCATTTTCTCCTATGGATTACAGCAAAATCCCTTTCTTATGCTAAATCAGTCCAGCTAGAAGTCTCAGGCATTTTTGATTCAAAGGACTTTACATTGACTAATTCCTTACATTTACCTGGCATGGTGGATTTAAGTTGTATATAGTAGGATGTGGTCTTTTGTAGTATATTTAACTATGGAAGTAAGTCAGTTTACTTTTATCATATTTTACCTACATATAGGTAAAAAATAAATTAAAAAATGATTTTGACACGTAAAAATCAGAGTAAGGCTGATAAGAAATGTTAGGTAAAATACTAGGAATAAATATATTTAGAAATGTATCCAAGTTACATGAGGGTATCATGAGGTTAGATTATTTCAGTTCTGGATTGCTTTAACATTTAAATTCAGCAAACATTTGCATTATTACATATTGATAATTTCGTATTTAAATCTTGGGGGTTTTTCCTTTATTGGTAATTTGGAGATATTTAAGAAGAAAAACATGATTAGCCAGGCCTTTAGTTTTGTTCTAATTTTGAACTGTTTAAAAGTCTGCAAAAGCAAATGCAGGCTGTACCATTTTTTTCTGTGAAAGCACCTTGGTGACTGCCTCTGTGCAAAAGAAGTGCTTATTTATTTACTTTGTTTATTAGAGTTGATACATTTTATTCTAGAACTCAAAATAATCATCATTTAGAAAAGACTTAGCTACAGTTTCTGAAGTGATGTACACAAAATAACATTAATGAAGTGTAATAGATGGAATTTTAAAAAAGTGTTTACTTTTTCTGTTGCAGCTTTTTTTAGGTAAGAAGGATAAAGGTTCCTCTCCTCAGTTGTGTCTTTAAGATGTCTCCACGTTATTTACCCTCACCACCAAATATGTTACAAATCTTGTCTCATTTTGTCTTTTCAGGATCTCTTCCACATTCCTCCTTCTTATAAAAGCACAGTAACATTATCCTGGAAACCTGTACAGAAGGTGGAAATTGGGTAAGATATATTTAAAAGAGATTCGAGTGTTCTAATATTTATGATTTATAAATATGGAAATCTCTGACTTTGGATATTATATTTATTGTACAAAATGGTACCTTATTAAACAATCTTAGTAAGATGTTAAAATATGACAATTAGAAGCATGACTTAAAATATAAAGTCTGATTGCAGTATAAACTGGTGGAATACATTGCTGGAATGTTCAGGCTTCTCTGTACTCCTGTGGCATAACGAGGCTTCTGACAAGTTTTATAAACTGAGTCCCTTGCCTGTATAGTTCTTGAAGCTACATATTCCAGATTATTTTAAAGCCTTGTAAATGCCTTTTGCCATTGTTGCATAATTAAGGCACAGTTAATTTGATGACATCAGAACATTATATCCCTTTTTCTGATGTGACTATCTTTAGGATGTCTTTTGACCAATATGCTAAATTACATGTGTATTAATGGCCTCTGGTAATAGAATTGTTTTTACTGCCCTTCTTACTGTTACAGGCAGAAGAGAGCCAATGAAGATACAACTTCTGGTTCACCACCGAAGAAATCTCCAGCAGGACCAAAAAGGGATGCCAGGCAGATTTATAATCCTCCTAGTGGGAAATATAGCAGCAATTTGAGCAACTTTAATTATGGTGAGCGTTTCCGTTTGGGTACAAGTAATATGAGAAGTTAGGCAGAAATTGTGTTGTACTTGGCTTTAATTATTAATTGTGTGTAGTAATATATATAATGGCTCTTTCCAGTGACTTCTCTGAGTTAGCTTGGGGAACTAGAGCTACTGGGGAAACAAGCTACCCCATTCCTTTATAACTCTCTCTTGTAAGACTTACTGAATTAAGCATACAACACTAAGAACTTGGAAAAGAAAAATATTCCTCTTGTATTCAGAGGAGGGAACCAAAAAAAAGGAAGTTGACATGAACCATCCATTCCTCGTTTTCCCTGTTGTAACTTCAGGGCAAGACATTCTGTGCATTCTCCCTCAAGGGTAGATACAGCTTCTAGCAGATATGATGATATTAATGATCCTTCTTGGACCTTATCTGCCTACTGCTTGTCCTTCCCATCTTCTTAACTACTATGGAAGAAGTCCTAGTAGTGGAGTCAGATGTTAATGTATCACCGGCAAGGAAGATGTGTCCCATTGCGGTCTCTCCCCACTCCCCAGGGTGCAGTCTCCCTGTTAACTTTAGCCACTGGTGCCAGGAGGCTTCCCTCCAGTCCCTTCTCTCCCAGTGCTGTGGAAGAAGAGCAGTTTGTTCCATATTGACTTGTATCCTCATAGATCCTTTCAAAGAAGAATGGATGAAAACATCACTGAGTCACCTCCTTAATCTTGTTTAAGAAGACAAATCTTAATAATACTGGCAACCAAATGTAATTAGGATTGGTCTTATTTACCAGTCAGAATTAATTCTGCAGTAATTATCTTTAAAAAAGTACATTCTGAAACATGTAACTCTATAATTGTTTCCAAGGTGAGATAATTCTGACATTAAAGTCTTCCCACAGTAGCTAAATTCCTTTACTACCTGAGCAAACAGCTTACGGAAAGGTGATTTTTTTTAGACTGTGAAATGAACCCTTCTATTTTTCAGACTCCGGCAAATTTAGCGTAGGAAAGATCACTGAACTCTTACTACGTAAATGTGCATCTCTTAGCCTCTTCTCTTACTTGAAAAATAGGGATAACAGAGCTCTTAAAAACTTCAAATAAGAGAGGGAAAATACCCTCAAGAATATTTCTGCAGACATTTTGTAAATGGAAAGGATTCTCTTACTTCATTGCAACAAAGATCGTCTTCTATTGTTTGTATGATTTGTGGTGTCTTTCAGAATTATTCTTAAAATCCACAGTTACCTCAGATACTATCTTCATTTGACTTAAATGAAAGTAATCAAGAGCTATGGCAATACATAGAGAATTGTATTCCTTTTCACTTGGGCAAGTGAGTTACTCTTGAGTTGCTTTGAGGATTCTGCCCTGTGAAACTCACTGCCTGTTTGATGGGGAGAATCAGATGACATAATGCATGTGGAAAAGAGAGATGAAAAATGCAAAGCCTTAGATTATGATTTTTTTTTCACTATCAGTGTGAAAAAAATCTCTGAGTCACTTACAACCTCAGTTGTACCATAGTCCTCAGAGTAATATGGGCAAAACAAGCATTCCTGTTAATTGTGTTTTGTGTCTGGTATTACAGCCCCTGAATGTTCCTAAAGGGGTCAACCTTGTCGTTGGGGTGCTGGTCATAAACAGAACTACAAAGAAACTAAACTCTCATCTTTTTTTGGAAAGTAGTAGCCAAATTTCTGCTAGCATTTTAGATTTCAAAAGTTGAATGTTAACAGGTTATAGGTATTCTCATAGTAGCAATTTCAAGAGTTTTCTTGGCTTTCTTTCACCCATTCCATTGAAAACAGTTCTTGATACTACAGATGAGATTTGGTGGGCCTATCTACCTCAAGTTTTTTCCCACCTTTTTTATGTCCTTCCCTTAGGGAACTGAAAAAAGAAGCATGTTGTATTTTTTTTTTTTTTTTTTTCTGGGATGTCACTGTTGCCTCAGAATTGGAGGGGAGAACATGTTTAATTTTCTTAATGCCTTTTAAGACATAGTTTGTTAACCACCATAATTCCACTTTCCTGTGTCAGCCACACTCTTGTTTTATTTTTCGAAAGGCTGGTTAGATGGCTTTTTTTTTTTTTAAGTCATGTATGCTGAGGGGTTAGGAAATTGACTCCTTTTGGTTATTAGAGAACCAAGTAGTATTAATACTTATTACCTTATTACGTTGAAAGAAATAGGCTGTGATAGGCCTGAACTTGTTCATCATAGAAGAGGAACCAGAATTGCAATTGTTCTTTGAGTCCAGGCAGGAATATGTAGCCATTTTTTTCCTTATCCAAGTTTATCACTTTATTAACCAAGGTCTCTTACTTGCTTTATAAACATTAACTCAATTCAACTTCTTGGTGCATTTTTTAATCAAATTATTTATAAACACCTGCCCACGTTTGGTTTTCCCTCCTGCACATATTTGTTCCGTAACCCAGAAGTACTAAGCATGATATATTTTGTGACTTGTGTCCTGCATATTTTACCTTTTTAGAATGTAAAAATAACTTTTAAATCATAATTGTAGCTGGGAGCAGTGGTTTTTTTAAGTTAGTAATGTAAGCTTGAAACCACTTAAGAAATCATGCAAATGCAGAATGGTGCCTCAGGATAAAGCTCTTCAAAAAAAAAAAAAAACAAAAAACTTTTTTTTTTTTTTTTTTTTTTTTTTGGAGACTGAACTGTGTAGAAATGGCTACATCCATTGCAGGTCAAAAAGAAATAGTAAGACAAGATAACCATGTCAAACAGTATCTTCATACAATGTATGTAATATCCTCATTAGATATGGCTGAATAATAGAGGGCAAGTAACCTAGTTCTGCACATTAAAATTGATTGAAAAACAGTTGAAAGGGTGAGTTTTAGTAGTCAGTTTACACGGAATAATGATACCTATGAAGATAATTTCTTAAGTGTGTTGTTAAATTAACTGAGAAATGAAGGTTTTATAATGAGCACGATAGGGGGAAAATGTGCCTACATCTGCATAGATGAGGCCAAGTCTTAGAAATGCTGGAGTTACAGCATACATAAGGGTTGCTATACAACCTGATGCACTCGTTGCATTTCTGGGAGAGTCTTACTTACCCCCAGACCACCTCTGATTTTCTCAGTATGTTCAGGGAATAACCAACATGGTGGTTTCATTTAAATGGCTTTCAAACTGATCAGCTCAGAAAAATGTGTTGGGGAAGGAAAGATGACTTTGAAACAGATTCCATGCTATTACACATGTAAATGTTGGCTAAGCTGGGGAATGATCCAGTTAGTTTTCTAACTCAGAGAGTTGCTGGAGGGAAAAAAAAGACATCAAAACATTACCCAAATAAGGTATCTATATTTCTAGCCTTAATAGCAAAAAAAAAAAAAAAAAAAAATGGATTGCAATATGGACTTAATAGGAATTTTTCAAGCATCCATCCAACATTATGGATCCAAAATGGCAACACCTGGTGGTTTTCATTGCTCCTAACAAGACTGCTGCAGTGAGGAAGTTTGAAGGTTCAGTGAAGAGATTTGATTTCTGGAATTAGAAGTTTGAGACTCTTGACTCATTTATGTATAATCTAAAGTCCAACCTTGCTGATAACTTCAATCAGTTTTCTTCACTAGAGGATTCCTTTAAGGAATATTTCCCTGGAACTATAAAAGAGATTAACCAATGAATCAAAGACTCATTCTACTGTATGACACAAGTGACTTGATTTTTTAGCAAAAGATAAGCTTAATTTACATTAATAATCTGAATACTGTATACAAATCACCTTTTGGGCAGCTCATGTTAGCTGATAAAGTAGTGAGAAAAGCTGTTGGCATTTATATCGGCATTTTTGTGAGTCCAGATGCTTGAAATACCACAACCAAAACAAATTGCCTATTCACTGCATTTCAAAGGTACATTTTTCAGTCTAGGTTAATTTGTCAAAATTGATCATTGATAATTTAAGCGATTTTGTTTGTACTCATGGCACTAGCTTTTGAAGGCCAGTGGGATTTTTGTTAATTCCACATTAAGTATAGAATTTTTAATAGTTTAATTATCTTCAGTAGTGATAGGCACACCAATAACTAAGAAATGCAGTTACAGCGTTATCACTTTGAAATATCTAGTTTTGGGGTACATTTAACTGAGTACCTACTTTGGATAGATTTGGCACTTTGCCATCGTGCATTAGTATGTATGTTGCTCTGGTTTATGTACACATTGAATTTGTAGATGAGCAGAATACCAGCGCTGCTTTTATAGAGTCTGCTGCTACACGCAGAGCTACGAGCTACATTTCTGCTGCGTTTGCTGTACCATGAAGTCCTGAGCAAGACCTAAACCCTTGTTCGCTTTTTCGTAGAGCAGAGAGGAGCCTTCAGGGGAAGTAGAGGTGGCCGAGGTTGGGGAGCACGAGGAAATCGTAGTCGGGGAAGACTCTACTGAATAAGACATCACATTCTTCAGCATTGTCATGAGCTTAATATACTTAAATTCTACTACTCATTGGATTGCCGGGGATGTCCCTTTAAAAGGACTGCTGCCTTCAGCTAAAAACTTAATGTTCTTTATACCTTTGTATGTATGATCTACTTTTGTAACAGACCATGGTTGTGTCCAAGGTAAAAACCACAGTGATATTTTTGGATGCTTTGTTCACAATCCTGACTTGTTTTTGCAATATCATTATTACTCAAAATTCATATTGTGAATCTTTTACTTTTAACATCTTGGTAATTTGTTATTGAAAGCTATTCGAGTCTAAAATGTAATGAAATTCAGTCCATTTCTGGTAACTGGTAAAGATGATCAGTTGAAAGTTTACGGATTTCCTCTACCCTCTGTCTTTTTTTTTTTCTTTTGCCCAATATATGGAGAAGAATAATGGTCAATCTTAACATTTTATTTTCATTGTTTTTTAAATAAAGCTGCTAGGCATTTCCTACCTAGTGTTATAAAAGCAAAATACTTATCAGCTTTCTTAAAATGTAAAAATGACATTACATTTTTAGGAGGAAGTAAGTTACTTTGCACTGCTTACTTAACTCTTCTCCATATGTTGCGATATTAACTTTTGACTATGGGATCTTACTATTTGAATAGAAATGTGTATGTATAATATACATACATACATAAGCATATATGTGTGTGTGTGTATATATATATACACACATGCTGTGAAACTTGACTACGCAACATAAATCATTTTTTAAAATTCCTGGAACGGGTAGTCTTTGACACGGTGATGATCCTTTTAAGAATGAATCCATTATTAACTTGTTACCTAAGTTTTCCTCCCAGTAGTGAGGGATTTTGAGTCAGTTGCACTTACATGATTATTGTTATTTAAAACTAAAAATAAACAAAGGCTGCATTTTCAAAGATAAATTTGGAGATCCCTGCTGGAGAAATACAGCCAAAATATTGAATCAGATGTACATATAGGTTTCTACAGGATGAGATAGAATAATTTAGAATTGGGGGATTTAATAACCAGGGCAACCCAGGAAAAGTGACTTGAAAACATGGTGTACCAATAAGTAAGGGATGCTCTCTCGGTTTGCTTTTGCCACTTTCAAGATTTTAACTTCTCAGGTTATTAATCAAAATTATTGTATAAGTTAGCTAATAGAATCTTTAGGTTAAAACAACAGACGGGGGGTTTGTGGAGTGTTTAATGTCATGGGCATTTTTAGTAGCATAGGCCCTTTGCTCTGCATTTGAATGTTTCATATATTTTTGTTCCACAGTTAATCTTCCCTCCCCCAAGTTTGCTATTCAGATTCAATGCCTGAATGACATTTTCTAGTAGTTTGACATATTTTTTGAGGAATAGTTTGTGATTCCAATGCAGGTGTCTTCATTATTGTTACCTCTACATTGGGGAAAAAGCAAAACCCCTTTGTTGGAATTACTGCACATGTTTATGGGAAAAATATTTTTGTTAAAGACTAGAATGATACAAGTGAGCAAAAGAAGTTGGTCAGCTTGACTATGGAGTGGTGGCAATAATCTCTAAAACATTCCAAAAGACTCTGAGCTGAACCTAAGCTCCCTTGGAATCTGAACAGACATAGGAACAAGGAATTGCATTTGAAAACTGTGACCAGATAGTCTGGACCTCAGAGGCATCAGCCAGTGGCCTAAAGCCATTTCAAGTACAGAAACTATTGGGACTACAGCTATATAAATTTGAACATTAAGTGTAACTTTTCCTCTTTTTCTTTTTTAAAGCATATTTGTAAACTCAAAGCTGAGCAGAAGTAACTTTACTTTCTCAAGTTTGACACCGAGTTGATTATGTTCCTTCCTTTGCCACCTCATTGTTCCCCTTACCTTTCCTAAGGCAATAGTGCACAACTTAGGTTATTTTTGCTTCAGAAATTTGAATGAAAAACTTCATGCCATGAATTTTTTTCTTTTGCAAGACACCTGTTATCACCTTGTTCAAATGTAAATGTTCCCTTATGCTTTTGAAATAAATTTCCTTTTGTAATTTTGTTTTGTGTCTTGATGTGTTATGATTATGTAACTTAAGATTCCTGGATATCGATTATTGATTGCTTTTATTTTGCCAAGCAATCAATACTGCCAAGCAGTGTGTTAGACTGAAAATACAAAGATGGACAAGTTGGCTCTGCCTTCAAGGAGTTCAGTCTTGCAAGTTATCTTTAAATTTCATCCTTTGAGGTTTGTGTTTAAGAACTCATATACTTCTGGAAAAAAAAGGATTTGGTTATTTTTATTGAAGCAAAACAGCAGATACATACTTGCCAAAACATTGTGAAATAACTAATTACCATCTTCAAGTTAATATGTAAAGTAAGTCAGAATGTCTTCATTTGACTGCCAGCCTTTACTAAAAGTCTTCCTGAAGTAGAATGGTTAGGAGTGTTTTATTTATTTTTATTTTTTTTTTTTAACATTTATTCATTTTTGAAAGGCAGAGAGAGAGAGCGCAAATGAGGGAGGGGCAGAGAGAGAGGGAGACACAGAAACAGAAGCAGGCTCCATGCTCCGAGCAATCAGCACAGAGCCTGACACCTTTAACTCACAAACCATGAGATCATGACCTGAGCTGAAGTCGGCCACTTAACCGACTGAGCCACCCAGATGCCCCTGTTAGGAGTGTTTTAAAGCCAAAATTTAAATGGATCAGAACGAGATATCTAAATTCCCTTGATGATCACAGCCAGTCCTGTAGCTTTAGTACCACCTACATGATGAGGACTGCCAAATTTCTTTGTCCATCATTTCTTGCCTGGAGTTTCATGGTAGCCTTCTAACTGATCTCCCTGCTCTTACACTGGATTCTTGACAGCCTGTTCTAAACATGACAGCAGAGATCCACTCCTACTTGAAGCTGTTCAGTGGCTCATTTCAGAATACAAATTTTAAAAATGCCATGGCTTTTCATCCCTGACCTCAGCTGCTGTCCTTCCTCTCCATCACTCTGCCCCAGTCACCTGGCTTCCTGCAGCCTAGGCAGACACACCTGCCTTAGGATTTTTGCACTGGCTACTCTTTCCCTTCTATCTGCTTGTCTAATTCCATCTCCTTCAAATCCTCAAAAGATCACCTTCTCAAGAAACATGATATATTGCAATGCCCCTTTTCTATCCTGCCAAGACTCCAAATCCCACTTAATTAACCCTGCTGCATGTTCTTTAGAGCATTTGCCAACTTCTAACATACTGTATAGTTTACTTGCATGTTGTTTACTCTGTCTTCTCCTGATAGAATGTAATGTGGCTAAAATGCCACAAAGGGAAAGATTTTTGCATTTTGCTCACTGATAATCACAACTACCTAAAACAGTGCTTGGCACATGGTAAGCTTTCGATAAAAAGTCAAAGGCAGTGTTTCAGGCTCTGGAACATAGTAATGAACAAGAGAGGCAAACTGCTGGGAGTTCACATTCTAGTACACAGAGCCTGATAAATAGGCTGAATTCAGAGAGTAGTAGTATGAAAATGCTGAAGCATTCTAATGTGACAATGTGTAAGAGCTAACATGGAAAGCATGGTTAGGAAAAGTCTGTAAAGAATTAATTTGAGCCAAGACCTGGGTGATGATTTGGAGCCAGGCTAGTGAAGATCTCAAGGAAAAGCATTTGAGATGGAGGCAACAAAAACTGCGGAACACTTGGCTTTAAGAACGCCAGGCTGTGCTAAAAACAAAAAAGTGGGTTGCTGTGCTATCCCAAAGCTTTTAGGTTCCTAGTTTCAATCCCTGGGCTCCTAAATTCCTCATCTATGATAATGAACTGCATTCAGTGACTCAGAGGGCACCGTGCTCTTTCTGATACTGAGGCATGTTTCCCCAGTCAAGAAAATCATTGTTACCCACCCCCCACTCCACCCTATTCATCCAGCTAATGGATTCATCCTTCAGACCCCACTAGATTTCATTCTGTTTTGGAAGCCTTTCCTCCCAAGGTGTGTACAGGACCATGCACCTGTGTGCTCCCCAAGCACACTATCTTCTCCCGTGTTGGAAACTATAGGAGGAACTCAAAGCAGTTCTGGTCAGGTGGGAAAAAATGAGATTCAATTCTAGCAAGTGCGATGGAAACTAAAACTTAGACCAATGAAATCTAATCTATCAAAAAACCTAAGAAATTGTAGATTGATTCCTAGAAGTTTCACATTTATTAGGTAAAACTAATGCAATCAGAAGAAAATCCAGTAAAATTCTGGTCATAGAAACAAGATTTCAGGGGCACCTGAGTGGCTCAGTCGGCTGAGCCATCCAACTTCGGCCAAGGTCACGATCTCACAGTTCATGGGTTTGAGCCCCGTGTCGGGCTCTGTGCCAACAGTTCAGAGCCTGGAGCCTGCTTTAGATTCTGTGTCTCCCTCACTCTGCCGCTCCCCTGTTTGTGCTCGGTCTCTCTCTCTAAAAATAAATAAACATTAAAAAAAATCTGAGATAAGGCCTAGATACACAGAATACTAGATGCAGCTCCAGTTAGTATTCCTCAAGAAATTTATCAGAAAAGGAACAGAGAACAAATAAAAAATGAGGAAATGGTATTCCAATGAGGAAAAACTAAAATTTAACTTTCTATAAAGTGATAAGATCAAAAAGCCCAAACTCACAAAAGGTTTTAATAGAATGAACTTGAGTTTCATCATAAAATGAGGATATTAATTGTATGGAACCAGAAAAACCCCCAATAGCCAAAAGCAATCCTGAAAAAGAAAACCAAAGCTGCAGGCATCACAATTCTGGACCTCAAGCTGTATTACAAAGCTGTAATCAAGACAGTATCGTACTGGCACAAAAACAGACACTCAGATCAATGGAACAGAATAGAAAACCGAGAAATGGCCCCATAAACGTATGGCCAACTAATCTTTGACAAAGCAGGAAAGAATATCCAGTGGAATAAAGACAGTCTCTTCAGCAAATGGTGGGAAAACTAGACAGCGACATGCAGAAGAATGAACCTGGCCCACTTTCTTACACCATACACAAAAACTCAAAATGGATGAAAGACCTAGACGTAAGACAGGAAGCCATCAAAATCCTCGAGGAGAAAGCAGGCAAAAACCTCTTTGACCTCGACTGCAGTAAGTGCCTTACTCAACATGTTTCTGGAGGCAAGGGAAACAAAAGCAAAAGTGAACTATTGTGACTTCATCAAGATAAAAAGCTTCTGCACAGCAAAGGAAACAGCAAAACTAAAAGGCAACCTATGAAATGGGAGAAGATATTTGCAAATGACATATCAGATAAAGGGTTAGTATCCAAAATCTATAAAGAGCTTATCAAACTCAACTCCCCAAAAAACAAATAATCCAGTGAAGAAATGGGCAAAAGACATGAATAGACACTAACAGACACATGAAAAAATGCTCAACATCGCTCATCATCAGGGATGATGTATGTCTGTATATATATATATATATATATACACACACTAATCAGTGATCAAAAAGAATGAAATCTTGCCATCTGCTACAACATGGATGGAACTAGAGTGTATTATGCTAAGCGAAATTAGAGAAAGACAAATATCATGATTTCACTCATATGTGGAATTTAAGATACAAGACAGATGAACATAAGGGAAAGGTAGCAAAAATAATATAAAAACAGGGAGGGGGACAAAACATAAGAGACTGTTAAATACAGAAAATAAACTGAGGGTGCTGGAGGGGTTTGGGGTGGGGGGATGGACTAAATGGGCAAGGGGCATTAAGGAGGACACTTGTTGGGATGAGCACTGGGTATTATATATAGGGGATGAGTCACTGGATTCTACTCCTGAAATCATTTTTGCACTATATGGTAACTAACTTGGATGTAAATTAAAATAAAAATAAATTTTAAAAAATGAGGATATTGAAATTTGAGTGTATGTGGTAGTAAAAACTGGGGGTGGGGACAGGTATGATCTTTAGCTACTTACAGTGAATAGACAATACAGTTACTCCACAGAAACTGTCCTCCCCAAATATATTAACAGCTGTAAGGCTTTTGATAAATTAACGTCTGGAAAGTCTGTATCTGGAAAATTCTTTTGGGGCTGACCATCATGCTATCCTCAGAGCAGCCCTGGTGTCTCTGTGAATTAGAATCCTTGGCTGACTAGACATTTGGTCTCATCCATAGTAGTCCTCATGCTTCAGACTGCTTGATCTATTTGGCAAACTATTTCTAAATGAAATTATTATATTTAGGTACTCTCTGCCTTCCCTTTGTAAACTGTGTTCACTTTGCATATAGCTGTTGGAAAGATGTACCTCTACAGCCCTCCCTGCCATAACTAGCCTCCCTCCCTATCCACCTTTTCAACTTCTATCAATTCAAAATCCCTCTAAAGGAATTAACTATATGCAGAGTAAGCTGCCAATAATTCCTTCCATATCTGCTTGAACATAATGCTTCACTTATCAAGATGAGTCTATTTCCTTTTCCCTTCGAATCTGAGCTACGCTTATTCCCTTCTCGACCAGTAGAATGCAGAAGAGACACTTCCCAGTTCTGGGTCTGGCCCTCAAGGAGCCTGGCCACCATGTCAGAAGCCTCTCTAACTATCCTGAGAGACAACCCAGCCACTCCTAGCCATTTCAGCCACTCCAGCTAAAGCACTAGATATGTATGTGGAGTCATTCTGGGACAGCCCCAGCTGAGGTCCCAGCTGAGTGCAGCCTTATGAGTGACCCCAGCCAAGCAGGAGAAGAAACACCCAGATGAGTCTAGCCAACAAACTATGAAATATAATAAATCATGTTTTAAAGTTAAACATTTAAGCCACTACAATTTAAGTTGGTTTTCTATGAAGCAAAAGGTAATCAATTAACAGAATTTAAACCAGAATGTTAATTCTCTCAGGTATATTTATATCTTATATTTTCTCTAAGGAATAAACAGTATGGAGATTCTCTGCAACTTTCAGTTAAAATGGCCCAAAGGAGGAAATGATCCAGAAAGTTCATTTTATCACTGTCCAATTCCTGGCTTCAAAAATTCTATAGAGATAATAAATAAAAGTCAAACTAACCAAGGTTTTTGGAAGATAAAAATATATTTGTACAGGAAATGCGTCCTGCTATCGTATGCTAAGAATGTATAATTAATTGAACAAAGAATTACTCACAAGTTTAGCTGTTCACAATTTACAAAGTACTACCAAAACAAATATACAGGCAAGTATCTCTGGTGAACATAGATGCAAAAATCCTCAACAAAATGCAAGCTGCATTCAAAAATACATTAAAAGAATCATTCACCTTGGTCAAGTGGCATTTATTCCAGGGATGCAAGGATGCTTCAATATTTGCACATCAATCAATGTGATACACCACAATGACAAAAGAAAGGATAAAAATCATATGACATCTCAATACAGAAAAAGCATTTGACAAAATTTAACATCTATTCATGATAACTCTCAACAACGTGGATTTAGAGGGAACACACCTCAACATAATAACAGCCATACATGAAAAATCCACAGCTAACATCATATTCAATGGTGAAAAACTGAGAGCTTTTCCTCTATGATCAGGAACAAGAACAAGGATATCCACTATCACCACTTTTATTCAACATAGTACTGGAAGTCCTAGCCACAGCACTCAGACAAAAAAAATAAATGCATCCAAATTGTTAAGGAAGAAGTTAAACTGTCCCTATTTGCAGATGACATGATACTATACATAGGAAACCCTAAGGACTCCACCAAAAAACTATTAGAAGTAAAAAACGAAGTCAGTAAAGTTGCAGAATACATAAAAAATCAATTTTGTTTCAATTGCTAATAATTAAATAGCAGGAAGAGATATTAAGAAAACAATTCCATTTTACAATTGCTCCAAAAAGAATAAAATACCAAGGAATAAACTTAATCAAGGAAGTGAAAGACGTTACTCTAAAAACTATAAAACACTGATGAAAGAAATTGAAAATGACACAAACAAATGACAAGATATTCCATGTTTAGGGACTGGAAGAACAAATATTGTTAAAATGTCCATACTACCCAAAGCAATCTACAGATTCAATGCAATCCCTATCAAAACACCAACAATCTTTTTCACAGAACTAAAACAATTAATACTAAAATTTATGTGGAACCACAAAAGACCTCAAGTAGCCAAAGAAATCTTGAGAAAGAAGAACAAAACTGGAGGTATCACAACCCCAAATTTCAAGATATACTACAAAGCTGCAGTAATTAAAACCATATGACACTAGCACAAAAATAGACATATAGATCAACAGAACACAACAGAGAGCCCAGAAACAAACCCATGCTTATCTGGTCAAGTAATCTACAACAAAGGAAGCAAGAATATACAATGGGGAAAGTACAGTCTCTTCAATAAATGGTGCTGGGAAAACTGGACAGCTACATGCAAAAGAATGAAACTGGAGCGTTAGTTAGTTAGTTAGTTAGTTAGTTAGTTAGTTAGTTAGTTAGTTAGTTAGACACAGCAAGAGCGAGTGCTAGTGGGGGAGAGAGAGAGAGAGAAAATTCCAAGCAGGATCTCCACTGTCAGTGCATGGGGCTCAAAGTCACAAACCATGAGATCATAACCTGAGCTGAAGGCAGACGCTTAACCAACTGAGCCACCCAGGTGCCCCTGGACCACTTTCCTACATAGAAACAAACTCAGAATGGATTAAAAACCTAAATATAAGACCTAAAACCATAAAACTCCTAGAAGAAAATATAGGCAGTAATTTCTTGGACATTGGTCTTATCAATATTTTTCTAGATACGTCTCCTAAGGCAAGGGAAATAAAGCAAAAATAAAGTACTGGGATTGCACCCAAAAAAAACCCAAAAAACAAACAAAAAAAAAATTGTGCACAGTAAAGGAACCATCAACAAAATGAAAAGGCAGCCTGAATGAGAGAAGATATTTGCAAGTTATATATCTGATAAGGCATTAATAGCCAAAATATACAAATAACTTACACAACTCAACACCAGGAAACCCCAAAATAAATAATCTGATTTTAGAATGAGCAGAGGACTTAAATAGACATTTTTTCTTCCAAAAAGACATACAGATGACCAACAGACACATAAAAAGATGCTCAGCATTACTAATTATCAGGGAAATGTAAATCAAAACTACAATGAGATATTACATCACGCCTGTCAGAATGACTAGAATCAAAAAGACAACAAGTGTTGGCAAGGATGTGGAGCAAAAGGAACACTTGTGCACTGTTGTTGGGAATGTAAACTGGTGCATCCACACACGGAAGTTCCTCAAAAAATTAAAAATAGAAATAGCATACAATCCAGTAATTTCACTACTGGGAAATTATCCAAAGAAAACAAAAACACAAATTTGAGAAGATATATGTACCCTTATGTTCTATTGCTGTATTATTTACAATAGCTAAGATACAAAAGCAACCCGAATGTCCATGGATAGATGAACAGATAAATAGATAAAGAATATGTAGTAGGCACACACACACACACACACACACACACACACACACACACACAGGAATACTCAGGAATAATACATCCTGTATTTCAATTGTTAACCTGCCAATATTCCACTAGCTTGCACATTGCTCAGTGGTCAGATCTCCATACCCACTGTCTAGCAGAGAACTAGACAAAAAAGCAGATAAGCCACACATTTTTAGGGAGATGCATGTTCATTACTGCAATCCTCTAAGAAAACCTGCTTTCAGAAGGAACTAAAAACCAATGCTGTGGTCATTGCTTCCATAGTATGAAGTTATATTTAAACACTTGGCAATTATTTTTGTTTTCCAGCAATATGCCAAAGTAGGGAAGTGGTCAGGCAAAATTCTCACCCTCCTTTTCCCAAAGAGAAAACCAAAAGCTTAATGAACCTACAAAGCTAGAAGGCAGCCCTGAAATACCTAAAACAACATATCTAACTAGAAGCAAGAAGGCAGGCTAGTCGCTTGGCCCCACGTTGGTTCACTAGAGGGAAGTGCTTCTTAACGTACATACCAGTACCCGGGGACTCTTGCTGAAAGGTAGAATCTGATGCGGAGGGGTGGAAGAGCCAAGAATGTGCATTTCTAATAAACTGCCAGGTGATGCCAATGCTGTTTGGGTCTCCAGATCTAGACTTCCAGCCTAGACCTGAGGTAGCCACTACCCACATATGGCTCTTAAGCCCCGAAATCTCGCTAGCCTGAAATTACCTGAGCTCTAAATCTAAAATACACACCTATTCCCACGACTAAGTACAAAAGATATCTCAGTAACTTGTACAGATTTCATATTGAACTAATACTATATTACATATAATGGGTTAAATAAAATGTGTTATTTCACTGTCTTTGTTTAAAAATTTGTATGTGGCTCGAGGCTTACATACTTATACCGAACAGCGCTGCCCTTGACTGACAACCAGTCCAACTCTGAAGCTTCTACTGTTAAGAGACTTGAAGAATAAAAGAGAATCCATCTCTTCCCTTAGGCGTTTTCAAAGCATACCTTTTATTTCCCAACTATATTGCACAACCAGGAATTAAAATGAAATAAAGCGAAAACCAAGACTTTATTAAGACTATATATCAATATATACACACAGACATACACACTCTGTATGTATTCTCTGAATCCTGCTATTTCAATTTAGGCTCCACCTAGAACACTACTTTTATCTCCCTCTGGTTCCCACCCCACGAGATCGTATCGCGTACAGGAAAACAGTAACAAAAACGCGGTCTCCGACCTAAAGCCAAACCCGGCTGCCCCGGTAGCCCAAACCGAGGCTGAAAAAGCCGGTCGTCAGCGGGCAGCGCCCCCTGGGCTCCACCTCCTCCAGCGCCGACCTCCCCAAGATGGCGGGCGGCGGGGGCCCGCTTCCGCTTCCGGTGTGAGCAGCCGGGCCGGGGGGGCAAGATGGCGGCGGCAGTAGGGGTCCGCGGCCGGTGCGAGCTGCCGCCTTGCTCCGGCCCAGGCTGGCTCCTCAGTCTTTCCGCCTTGCTGAGTGTGGCGGCTCGAGGGGCCTTCGCCACCACGCACTGGGTCGTCACGGAGGACGGGAAGATCCAGCAGCAGGTAGCGGCCATAGGCGTCCCTCCCCGCCCGCGCCCGCCCTCGCCCCGGGGGATTCCCAGGTCCGGCCCCTGGCTATTTGGCTCCACGCGGCCCCGCCCCCAGCCTACCTTCCCACGGTCCGGGCGCTAGGGCCCGAGCGACCCCGACGCTGAGACCCGGCGTCGCCCCCTCCCCATTTGTTCTCTGGCCCTCGCCTCGGACGCCTGCAAGTTCTCAGCCTTCCACCCCTGGGGCAGCGTGCCGCGTGGGAAGAGTCGCCCGGCTGTGGGGGTCGGACTCTGGGGACATTTTGTTGTGCTTGGGCTTTAGAAACCGCAGATTCATTATCCTTGCCTCTGGTTCCTCTCGGGCCCACCACGCGTCACCAGCCCTCCCTGAAGAAGTAGAAAGCAGGTGGCAGCGCCCGGCTGTGCGCGAGTCCCAGGGCGGTGACAGCTTCGGCACCCCTAGGCAGTGGGTCATCTAATGCTTCCTACCCCAGTCTCCTCTTCCAGTGCTGGAGTTCGTGTCGGGACGAGGTGGTTTCAGCTTGTACCGTTACCCAGGTCAACAGGGGCTCTTTAGGGACAACATACACCTTCCTTCCGAAGGAATGCTTGAAGATGCCTCTGGTGGCGTTGCCTGCATCTTTTCGGCTGTAACTGCCCTCGTTTCCCAGTGTACTTTGCATTGTTTCTTTACCTAGTTCCTGTAACCCGGCCCCGCAAGGAGGATATGCGATTTCCTGGATTCTTGTGTGTCCGTCCGAACTAATTCCTCAGAGGAGGGACTGCTTTTCTTACATAACTTTATGATTGCCTACATTTTGTGAATGCCGCTGATCCCTAAACAGTACGTGCGTGTGCTCGGCTGCAGAATCTTGGTAAACTTAATGACTTCCAACACTTGAGAGCAATCCTGCAAAGTCCAGCAAACATTTAGGAAGTGAATTGTGTGCCCCATGCAGTCTGGCCCCTTGACCTCAAGTGTATTAACCGTCATCGTGTGAAATTATGGACCTTTCGATTGTGTGTAATGAATGATGATAGGAACACAGTGCAAGGTTTACTTTTGTATGAAGTGGGGTTCTCGTTTAGATTTGCCTTGTGATGGCAAATTTTACCTCGTGTAACGAGTGAGTAATAACAATGTAAAATCGGCGTTGGTATTGTTCAGTGGTTTTTAAGTATGTCTGAGAAAAGACTAACTTCTTGTTGGGCACTTTTTTTCTCTATACCAACTTACATTGGAAAAGATTTCCTTTTCATGGCCATACCATTTGAGATTTAAAAGATAGGTGTGCATTTCAGAAACTCTAGAAAGCACTGCTAGTTTATTTCTTTCACAAAAGATCAGAAATCTTATGGGAGTCCTGGCTGCTACCCCCACCCCCTTTTATTTCCTGGTGATAATTTTCCTTGAGGCCCTCATGAAGGGATACATGGAATTAAGTCACTCCTGCTGCAATTTGGGGAGCCCATCTCCTATTGGCTCTTCTGCAATATTGTTTTTGGCCACATCTATTTATACACTATGACATTGACTTCTCCTTCCCATTTTGGTGTCCTGCCTCTCAGCCTAGGAAGTAGCCCATCTGAAAAGTGAAAGCTGGTCGAAATGTATTATTTGCTGAACATTGCAATGTGAAAGTAGAACCTGATTTGTTTTTTTAACAACAAAAAACCCCCGCATTCTTTCTTTTTTGCACATTGGATACTTATGCTTCAGTGGGGGAAAGGTAGAGGTTTTTGTAACTTGCCTCAGAAAGGGAGAAATTTGAACAGTCTTTTGGAAATCTGCCAAGTCACTCCTGCAGGCTTAAGGTTAGGAAAGCAAGATTTCTTTACTATAATCTTTTAACAGTTGTCTTTTTCAGTGAATTTGTCCAATACTTTGCTACATAACATTTACAATGTTAAGTTCATACAACCACAAAATTTTATACCAGAAGACATAAAGCTGGTGTCTTCAGCGTAACAAGAAGAGGCTAGGGAAGGAAAGTTGGATTTAATCTGAAGGAAAAGCAACATTTATAAGTAAAGTAAGAGAGTTGAATACATGATCATCTTCTGAGTGCCACTCGGATAGCTGGGTATATTACCTGTGCTTTCCTTCCTGGCAATATTTCAAATGCGGGCAGAATCCAAAACTCAATTTAGATTGTGATGAATTATCACATTTGCATATGCTTATTAAAGAACTGAAAGATCCCTTTAGTATATGGATTTGGGTGTACTGCAGATCTGTTCATATGTTCAGCAACAATTAATTAAAAGCTTAATATATATATATATATATATATATATATATATATATATATATATATTGTGTCCTAACTGACATACCATATTCCTTGCTACTTGTTTTTGGTTATAATACCTAAATGAGAGCAGAAGTGTGATTTTAGTTTTAAAGTGGTCTAATATCAGGGAGAGGGCTAAGGGTAAACTGAAATGGCAACTTTAGAATATTAGCGTGGGCAAATACCTTTTGAAACTCTGCCTGATATTTAAACTTGTCCAAATTAGATAGGTCATTTTTTTCCGTAGTGAATGTGGAGAAGTACTTATGAATTAAAAATCTGAATTGCCCCAAATACAGACTTACATAGGGGTATTTTCCATCACTGTAAAATTGTAAGTACAGTAAGCAGTTCTTCCCAGGAGAAGAGAACAGTTTGGTTTTTCTATTTCAAGCCTTAGCAAATGATAAAGATAGACACCCACAAGTTACAACTACAAACTTGTGAACACACAAATATATTGGAAGACCTAGCCCTGAAAAGGGGTTGAAATGGGGCTTCAGTCACAGTAAGGAGGCAGCCATTGTTCCAGGCAGGGTCCTCCCAGTCAGAACTGTGGTCACTTCTGGCAGGAGCAAGTGGTGAGCTCTCAGCATGGCATGTTAGGGAATCATTCCTTTCCACAATCCCTGTCTCAGCTGGGAAGCATACCTTATATGTTTTTAGGTTCCATGTTTACTGAGCTGCCACTGAATTCCAGGAGCATTGCTCAGGGAATCCTTAGCTGGGATGTGAAGAGAATGTTCTAGAGTCTGAGTTCCTTTCCCACTGCAGTTGGGATAGTTAAGAAGAGGTGCTCCTCTTCTCTTCACCTTTATGCTTTTCTCCCAGCTTTGGGCTTTGGCATACCTCTGATCCCCTTGTGTCCCCTGTACCTGAAAATTTTTCTTTATTTAAGCAAGAGTACTTGGGGTCCATGGACTTAAGGAGTGGGCTGTTATAATCTCATTACTTGGAGCATCTACAGAGTAATCAGGTCAATGGATCCTTTGGTTGATTTCACTGTGAAGAATAGGCTTTGAGATAAATTTGTGGTTTTTTTCATTTCCTTTTTTTAAAAAAAAATTTTTAACATTTATTTTTGAGAGAGAGAGTACATGCACGCGATAGCATGGAAGGGGCAGAGAGAGAGGGAGACACAGAATCCAAAGCAGGCTCCAGGCTCTGAGCTATCACCACAGAGCCTGACATGGGGCTCAAACTCACAAACTGCAAGATCATGACCTGAGCCGAAGTTGGGTGTTTAACTGACTGAGCCACCCAGGTGCCTCTCTTTTTTTTTTTTTTTTTTTTTCCTAGTATGGCAATATTTATTTTTCTGTTTTTGTCAAAATTGTCTGGAGAGTCACTTGAAGATTAAATTCAATTTTGTGAATTAGCCTAAGAGCCTAACCATAATGTATCACATCATTACTGTGGAAAAACCAATATTCCATGTTCTGAATTACCAGCTAACAAATGAACTCCTGAAATGTTACCAGTTTGTCTTAGACTTATTAAATCAAGAAGTTGTACTTCTAAAAATAGGTGGGGGAGGGGAAAGGGGCACCCAGGTGTCTCAGTCGACTCTTGACTTCAGCTTAGGTCTTGATCTCAGGGTCATGACTTCAAGCCCCACATTGGTCTCCATGTATGAAGCCTACTTAACAAAAAAAAAAAAAAAAAGAAGTTGTACTTATAGCACTGGGGTTCATGGCCCCTGGATATTCTCTGTCTTCATAAGTGGAGGTCTAAAACTTTAAGTAAATAAAGAGTATAATTGTTATCAACTCTCATAACATTATAATATTTCTTAGCTACCGACTGCTTCCTTCTCAAATCTTAGAACAATAGTACTTTAGACTAGGAGAAAATTCTTAAAGGGTATGTGGTACAACTCATAGGAGAGAAAGTCACCCACAGTCACATAACTGATGAGTGGCATTTAGTGATAGCAGTAAGTAAAAATCTGTAGTAACATGCAAGTGAGCACTTTGTACTCAGTAAGTTTGAAGTGCTTTCCCCCCCTTTCATAATACCTACCAATGAAGAAATAGAAAGAAAAGTAAAAAATGGGAATAATGAAGTAAAAGTCTTCTCTTTTCCAGTTTGCTTTACCTCTGCAGAATGTTTTGTGATGACTTTAAATTGGGGGTGGGTGGAGAAGCGTCAAAAATAGGTGTGATTTAATTTGGGGGTTATTTCATCATTTTGCCTTCTATCAAGCAAATGTCTTTAAAGTACAGATCCTTTTAACTGCTTAGAACAAATGAAGTTTCTGACAAAGCTGATGATCTGAAACCTAGCAACTTTGGCATAAGAAGTGTTTGATAAGCAGTAATATTTCAGCAACTATGACCTGAGCAAGAGCTGTCAGGTTTAGTTGGACAAACAGACTAAATCTTTATCTATTGGTCTTTAATAGCTTATAAGTGAAAGAGTGGCTTGATTTGGGTATTAAGTAATTGGTTAATCTGGGAGAGGGCATCTGGATGATACTATGAAGCTGACAGGTTTATTTCAGTGCTTTTCAACACTGAGCCCATCTTTTTATCATAGAGCTTTGCTTCTGTGTTTATATATTCAGGAATTTACTTGGATCTGAAAGGTCATGGTTGTTTATTCACTAACTTGCTAGGTACCTGCTAAACCTTTGTAATTTGTCCTAGACATTGACATCAAAGTGATTCTCACTCAATCCTTTTTTTTCCGACTTCCTACTATTCTTTTATCTTATAAATTCCCAGGGGTTAACTTTGTTTATACTATAGAGTAGGTAATAGCTTATAAGTATACAGAGGTAAATTATAACTTTAAATACTTTTCCCAATTACTTATTAAACAAGTATTTACTGACAGCTTATTTTTCACCAGCCCACTGTGCTTTGATGGATATGCTGTTTTCCAATGGCTACTGTGACACGAAATTCTCATTTTTCTTTGGGGGTGAGCAGAGTACAGCTCCTTCTTAACCTTTTTTTTTTTCTTTTCTTTTCTCCAGCTCTTCTTCCTCCACTCATCTTCTAGATCAGTGGTTCTCAAACTTTACCTTACACAAAAATAGTCTGGGGTACTTGCTTAAAATACAGGTTCCTAGGCCACTAAAGTATCTGAACCAGTAGAGCCAAGAATTCCACATTTTTACCAAACCCCTCAGGAGATCATGATACAGATGGATCACAGATCATTCCGAGAAGTTCAACTTTATATATTGCTTTACCTCCAGCTTCTGTTTCAGCCTTCTCTTTTTACTCTCTACATATACCTGGGCAATCCTATCTTTTCTCAGGACTTAAGTTACCATATATGTGCTGAGAATAGCGCATTTCTTTTTGTAAGTCAGATTTTTTCCTCCAGGGTTATAGATTCAGGACCTCTAATAAGCTTTGAATTCCATGTGAATGTCCTCTAGGTACTTCAAGCTTAATATGATCAAATCTAAACTCATTTTTATCCTACCTAAACCTGTGTCATGCCCTGTTTTCCCAAACTGAACAAAAGACCCCACCATTCACCATCCACCCATTTGCCCATGTCAGAAATCTAGTTGTTTCCTATATTCTTTACCAAAATCTTTCCATTTTACTTTCTAATTATATTTTCTTCCCATAGTCACTGCTGTGACTCCAATTCAGGCCACCTGATTCTTGCCACAACTTTCTAACTGCTCTCCTTTCTCTAGTCTTGTCCTGCTTCCAACCCATTCTCCCCAGTGCAGTTAGACTCAGCTTTTAAAACTTTCTTTGTTTTGGGGCACCTGGGTGTTTTGGGGCACCTGGGGCTCAGTTGGTTGAGCATCTAACTCTTGATCTCAGCTCAGGTCATGATCCTAGAGTCGTGGGATCGAGCCCTGCGTCCAGCTTTGTGCTGCGCATAGAGCCTGCTTGATTCTCTGTCTGTCCTTCCCTCTCTCTTCCTCTCTGCCCCCTCTCCTTTGTGTGTATGCTCTCAATCGCTCTAAAGTAAAAATAAATAAAACTTTTGTTTAATTAAAAATTTGAATTACAGAAGGAATGCATGGCATTCTAAAAAGTAAATGTCTAACATTATGGGGGTATTTAAAATAATAAAGTGAAGTCTTCCCATCTCTCCCCCATTCTCACTTCTCAAGGAAAATTGCCTTTAAATCATTTGGTGCATATCCCAGGACATGGTCTTTCTTTAATGTGTCTTGTGATCTGGCCCCTCCTTCTCTCTAGCTTATCTTTGTTCATTCTTCAGTGCCCCTCTTTCACCCCCAGAATACACACACATACACACTTGGCCATATTTAACTTTGGTCAGTGCCCTCAGATGTGCTCTGTTCTCACTTGCTTCTGGGGCTTTGCACACGTTCTTCCCCTGAAATGCTGAACTGTCCTAATCTGGCTAACTCAGTACTCTTCACAACTTAAACATCACTTGCACAGGGAAGCTTCTAATGCCCAAATTTAAATAAGCTGTTCTTTCTATTTGCTTTTATAGTGTCTGGTATTCCCTTATGAAGGAATTTACCATGCCATATTGTGTCCATTTACTAATGTAAATACCCTACTAGACTCCTACATGCCCCATGAAGGGAGAAGCCATACCCATTTTCTCTGCACCTCCTGCATCTCTCATGCTAAATCCCATAGGCTGCAATAGTATCTATTGAATGGATGACATAAGGAAGTATGAAAACTGGTTCCTGCCTCTCAGGAATTTACCACTGTCCGAATGAAGCCTCACACTGCTTACTAATGTGATAGTCATTTTGGAAGCTAACCTACAGGAGGCCTCAGACTCCTGGAAGATCTTTATTTATTTATTAACACTTATTCATATTTGAGAGACAGAGAGAGAGCATGAGCGGGGAAGGGGCAGAGAGAGGGAGACATAGAATCTGAAGCAGGCTCCAGGCTCTGAGTTGTCAGCACAGAGCCCGAGCCTGACACAGGGCTTGAACTCACAAACTGTGAGATCATGACCTGAGCCAAAGTCGGACGCTCAACCGACTGAGCCACCCAGGTGCCCCTCCTGGAAGATCTTTAAAGCTCCGAATAACCCATCAGTGAGTCAGCCATTGGGCCTTCAGATAAGGTGCTACATGCGCATGAGAAGAGCCTTACTCAGAGATCACTGTTGGCCTGTCTTCTGTGGTCAGGTTGTGTATGCAAAGGAAATCATCCTCTTTGTCACTGATGTTACATCTAAAAGGTCAGCTCTATTTTTCAGGCACTGAGAAGTATGGAGAAGTGACAAGAGACAAGGAAAAAAACAAGAAAAATCATCAGGAAGGGCAGAGGCAAGATGGATGAGAAATGGCAGCTGCATTGTTGAGGGGGGATTAGGGTCAGCTGTGGGGTTTGGCAGTTGTTGCAGTTTAGAAGCAGCTTGGGTGGAAATGGACAGAAGGGACTCTGACAGTGAGGAATAGGAGGGCTTGCCAGCAGGTCAGGTCAAAAATGAGAACAGCTTTGCACTCCAGTGTGTAGGGGGCATGTGTGAGCCCTACCTGCATCTCCATGAGACTCTGTGATGGCAAAAGCAAGGGGAATTCTGTAGGGTGGCTCTTTACAGCCAGGCACTTCATTTGTTTTTTTTCTTTGTTTTTTTTTTTTTTTAATATAATTTATTGTCAAGTTGGTTTCCATACAACACCCAGTGCTCATCCCAAGAAGCGCCCTCCTCCCTGCCCATCACCCACTTTCCCCTCTACCCCACCCCCCATCTACCCTTAGTTCTCAGTCCTTAAGTGTCTCTTAGGGTTTGCCTCCCTCCCTCTCTGTATCTCAGTGTGGTTTTGATTTGTATTTCCATGATGAGGAGTGACGTTGAGCATCTTTTCATATGCTTGTTGGCCATCTGGATATCTTCTTTAGAAAAGTGTCTATTCATGTCTTCTGCCCATTTCTTCACTGCATTATTTGTTTTTCAGGTGTGGAGTTTGGTGAGTTCTTTATAGATTTTAGATGCTAGCCCTTTATTTGATATGTCATTTGCAAATATCTTTTCCCATTCCAGTTGATTGTTTTGTTGATTGTTTCCTTTGCAGTGCAGAAGCTTTTTATCTTGATGAGGTCCCAATAGTTCATTTTTGCTGATAATTCCCTTGCCTTTGGAGATGTGTCAAGTAAGAAATTGCTGCAGCTGAGGTCAGAGAGGTTTTTTTCCTGCTTTCTCCTCTAGGGTTTTGATGGTTTCCTGGCTCACATTCAGGTCCTTCATCCATTTTGAGTTTATTTTTGTGTATGGTGTAAGAAAGTGGTCTGGTTTCATTCTTCTGCATGTTGTACAGCCAGGCGCTTCTTGAAAATTGTGCTCATGGGCTCCCCCCCCCCCCTTTTTTTTAAGTTTATTTGTTTGAGAGAGACAGACACAGCGTGAGAGGGGAAGAGGCAGAGAGAGAGAGAGAGAGAGAGAGAGAGAGAGACAGAGACAGAGAATCCCAAGCAGGCTCCACGCTGCCAGCACAGAGCCCAGTGCGGGGCTCAAACTCACGAACTGTGAGATGACTTGAGCTGAAACCAAGAGTTGGAAAGCAAGAGTTGGACGCTTAACTGACTGAGCCACCCAGGTGTCCCTCTCTTCCCTCTCTTTGTATAGGTCTCTTCAAGCCACTCCAGTCAGTCCTTCATCCCCACGAGTCTTGTCAAAATATGCCAGAGCCTGCCTTATTGCCAAATTTGGTGCTCAGCTTGAAGTTGTCTCTCTCACCCTCTTAGCTCCCCAGCCAGCACTTGTCCTCTGACCTTATCGAACTGTTTTCCTCCATGGCTTCCAGGACATTCACTCCTGGCTTTCCCTCTAAATCCCTCACCATGACTTCTCATTCTCTTCTGCTGAATTCCTCTTTTCTTAATGAGTCTTAAACACTGATGTGCTCATCAGATGGTCTTATGCCCTGTCATGGCATAAAATATGACATCTATTCTGAGGATTCTCTTAAATCATATTTGCAGTCTCTCCCTCAACTCCAGACTCTTGTATCCAATTGCCCACTCAACATCTCCACTTAGCTGTCTTACAGACATCACAAATACATCATGTCCTAAACTGAACTCTTTATTTCCCACCCCACCACACTGGTTAACCAGATTGCTCAGGTCCAAAATCTTCCTTGACTCTTGTGTCGCATACCTAATCTATCAATAACCTGTCAACTTTACTTCCAAAATGTCTCTTGCATCCAGCCATGTCTTTCCACCTCTACTTCTACAGCCCTAGTCCAGTGGTCTTCATCTCCCTTTTAAACCTATGCACAGTAGCCTCCTGACCAGTGTCCTTGCTTCTACTTTTGCCCCATAGAGTCTATTCGCCACACTTTTTTTTTTTACGTGAAATTTATTGTCAAATTGGTTTCCATACAACACCCAATGCTCATCCCAACAGGTGCCCTCCTCAATGCCCATCACCCACTCCCCTCCCCCCCATCAACCCTCAGTTTATTCTCAGTATTTAAGAGTCTCTTATGATTTGCCTCCTCCCTCTCTGTAACTTTTTTTTCCCCCTTCTCCTCCCTCATGGTCTTCTGTTGAGTTTCTCAGGATCTGCATATGAGTGAAAACATATGGTATCTGTCTTTGTCTACCTGACTTACTT
The DNA here is from genome assembly GCF_018350215.1 of Panthera leo. Classification (NCBI taxonomy): domain Eukaryota; kingdom Metazoa; phylum Chordata; class Mammalia; order Carnivora; family Felidae; genus Panthera; species Panthera leo. The sequence continues at coordinate 95,707,931 of NC_056688.1, forward strand.
CACTTAGCATAACACTCTCCAGTTCCATCCACAGTGCTGCAAATGACCAGATTTCATTCTTTCTCATTGCCAAGTAGTATTCCATTGTATATATAAACCACATCTTCTTTATCCATTTGTCAGTTGATGGACATTTAGGTTCTTTCCATAATTTGGCTATTGCTGAAAGTGCTGCTATAAACATTGGGGTACAAGTGCCCCTATGCATCAGCACTCCTATATCCCTTGGGTAAATTCCTAGTGGTGCTATTGCTGGGTCATGGGGTAGTTCTATTTTTAATTTTTTGAGGAACCTCCACACTGTTTTCCAGAGCAGCTGCACCAGTTTGCATTCCTACCAGCAGTGCAAGAGGGTTCCTGTTTCTCCACATCCTCTCCAGCATCTATAGTCTCCTGATTTGTTCATTTTAGCCGCTCTGACTGGCGTGAGGTGGTATCTCAGTGTGGTTTTGATTTGTATTTCCCTGATGAGGAGTGACGTTGAGCGTCTTTTTATGTGCCTGTTGGCCATCTGGATGTCTTCTTTAGAAAAGTGTCTATTCATGTCTTCAGCCCATTTCTTCACTGGATTATTTGTTTTTTGGGTATTCTCTACACTTTTAAAGATCATAAGTGTGGTCGTGTCACTCTTGTAAGGGTTGTAGGGGGAAGAGATCCAAAGAGCATCAGAAAACCTTCAGTGGTTTCCCATCATACTTTTAAGAAAAAAATTTTGGACTTTTTACCATGGCCTATAAGGCAGGCCCTTGTAAGATCTGGGACCTGGCCCCTGGCCACCTCTCTACCCCAAATACCACTTTCCTTCTTGTATTCTGTGATTCGGCCATACTGGCCTTTGGGGTGGGTCTTGAGAGAACCAACTTTGTTTGTTCTTGGTCCTTCTGTTGCTTGAAAAATTTCTGCAGACATTCTCATGGCTCTCTTTCAAGTCTCTGTTCACATGTCACCTATCTTCTGACCACACTATCTAAAACAGCATCTCCTTCCATCACTCTGTCTTCTTACTTTGCTTTAGTTTTCTTCATAGCACCTATTGCTCTATTGTAATGTATCACTGGTCTTCCTACAAGAACATTAACTTTTTCGTTGACCTTTGTTATATTCAGTGAGGTAACCCCCCTGCCTCAAATGGTCCCTGACACATCGTACACTCTCGGAAGTGTTGCATACGAGAGAGAAAGGGAGGGTACCTGCGTGTGTGTGTGCAGGCAGTTGCTTACACTTGTAAAAGCTCTTGCATATTAGCACAGTGAAGGGCCACCATCGTTTTAGTAGTCTGGAGAAAGCGCAGTGCATTTACTTTAAAGGGGCAAGCCAATTCATGCGTTCTCCCTGCTAACAATAAAAGCTCTAGATAAACCAAGACTTCTCTAAGAATGTCGTATCTCTGAACCAGAGTTGTAAAATGCTGTCTCAGATAACCTACATTCCGATTGGCTGTTTGGAAATACTCTCTCTTCAACATACCTTAAGTGATATGCTCAAAGAACTTTGAGATTGTGACATTATTGAACTTAATTGATTACGATACAAATTTAGGTAAGTCCCTTAACGTTCAGACATTTAACATACACAAAAGAAACATTTGTTAAAAATCTATACCGTCATGACACTTTTAAATAAGCTACACATTTGCTTTCAAGGCCTACTACCAGGAATTCACACTAGCCAGATCAGATTGTGTCTCCCATATTTATTTAGTCAGCAGTAACTACTTCATGAGTCTAACTTTTGAAAAGAATTCATTTATGTATTTTTATTACTAACATCCCACCTCATTCTTCACTTACCCTCTGAGGCACTTAGTTATTTAAATTAAAATCAGGTGACCAGCAGGAGAACCCTCCTCACCTTGTGCCCTCATGATCTGCCCTTTCCTCTTTTAGTCTAATTGCTTGGTTGGGAGATGAGATGGATAGTTAATCTTTAGTAAAGCTTTAGAGAGTGGTACATGCCCAGAATGGTCAAATGGAGTCGGGAACGTTTTATTTGAGCAAATATTTGCTGAGAGCTTTTTGTGTGCCATTACATTTGACAGGCTTAGTTTGCTCCGTAAACACATATTGGAATCCTTTCTGTGTTAGGTATGTGGAATACAGCTGTGATTGAGATTGTCCCTGCCTTCACAAAGTTTGCATTTTATAGTCATACATGGAAGGGACTCTAATTTAGGATAATGTCAGCAGGTAGCGCTTATAGCAATAAAAATTTAATGTCAATTTCACTGAGCACTTTACCAAGTGTTTTCAATATTCATTTCTCATTTTATGGTCATATAGACCCAGTAAGATGTGGGTATTGATATCTCAATTAAATAAAGAAATTTAGGCTGAGTGTGGTTAAACTCCTTGCCCAAGGCCATGCAGGTAGGAAGTGGCTGTGTATAAATTCCAGCTTAGATCCCATTCTAAACTGTTCTCTGTACTGCTAAACATTACTACCAATATAAAGAAAAATATTTCTGTTGTTTTGTATATAAAACATCAGTATTTTCTCTATTTTTAAATTGAATTTGATTTTTTTTAAGTGGGTTCCATGCCCAACGTGGGAGCTGAACTCAGGACCCTGAGATCAAGAGTCAGATACTCTACTGACTGAGCCACCCAGGCCTCCTATAATTGAATTTGAAAGTATAAAATACGTGATCATTGTTCAAAAAAATATTTTCAAGCTACTTAGTAGGACATAAAATGAAAAGTGAAAGTTTCATAACCACTCATAGTTCTTCCTGGAAGTAATCACAGAATTATTTGTGTATTCTTCCAAAAAGTTCCCATGCATTTGCAAACCCTCATGTGGATTTTTAAAAAACACAACTGGAAACATTTTGTCTCACCACTACTTTTTATTAATAGAGTTAGACATCTGTCAGAAATGAAAAGCTACTCTCTTTGCCCTTAAAATTGCATAGTATTTGATTGTGTGGCTATTCTGTAATTTATTTAACCAGTTCCCTAATGACAGGCATTTAGATGGTTTCCAGGTTTTTACTGCCGTGAGTGTGTGTGCCCATTCATGTGTCTTCACATGCTCCTGTGAGCATATTGAGTAGATCTGTAAGAATTCTTTGAAGTGGAATTTACCTGTTTGAAGAATGCATATTTAATTTTCTTATTGCCGAGTCGTCCTTTTAAAGGATTGCATCAGGAGTGTTTAAAATGCCCAACAGTGTTTGGGATATATGTCAAATTTTTGTTTATATAATCCGCTTCTAGTCAGACAGCCCTTATCCCATCCATTGCCCTTAGCGAAACAGTGTTACGGCTGTCAGTGGAAGTATGAACAAAAAGGAACTTTCAGTTTGGTTTGGTTATCTTCATAGAAAAATTAAACCTTTGTCATTAATGCTTACTTCACACTTGTTGGGATTGCAGTAAAAGAAATTAGTCAAACTGACCCCCCCCACCCACAGTTAATACTACCACTGTTCGATGAGTAATAAAGTTGAACTTTATTCAATGGTGTTGTACAGCAGTGATTTCTAGCGTGAAATAGCGAAGTTATTTCCTGGCTGTTGAGTTGCCGTCACCTGAGTAATGATAAAAATTAAGGTTCAATTTCTGGCACTCATTTCCGTGCCCCTTTTCCAATATTTGATTAACAAACCTCAATAACAAAATCCTATAAACTGAGCTACTTAAGCACCGAAGTTTTTCTCACAGTTTTGGAGGCCAGAAGTCTAAGGTCAGAGTGCCAGAGTGATCAGGTTCTGGTGAGAGCTCTGTTTCTGGCTTGCAGACCCGCTGCATTCTTGCTGTGTCCTCAGGTGGCAGAGAGAAAGAGAAAGCAAGCTTTCAGTGTCTCCTAAGGGCACCAATCCCCTCATCTAAACCAAATTACCCTCCAAAGGCCTACTCTCCAATTACCATGACATTGGAGGTTACAGCTTCAACGTAAAATTTTTGGGGAGACCCAGTTCAGTCTATAGCACCCAACTAAGATTTTTTATGCTTACATATATTGTATTTATCACCTTTAAGCCTGGCATTGTGTCTGGAACTTAGCGGGTGCTTATATTCATTTTCTGTTTGCTGCTGTAAAAAATTACCACAGTTTATGTCTTAAAACAACAGAGATTTATCATCTTACAGTTGTGTAGGTTAGCAGTTCAACCCATGTTGTGCTGGGGCTAAAATCAAGGGGACAGTAATGCTGCACATCTTCCTGGAGATATTAGGAGAGAGTCCATTTCCTTACCTCTTTCTAGTTTCCAGAGGCCACCCACATTCCTTGCTTCTTGGCCCCCTTTCATTGTATCACAAAGCTAGCAACATTGCATTTCTCTGACCTTTCTTAGCAGCGTCTCTCTCTTTGACCTCCCTATTCCACTTTTAAGGACACTTGTGATTACATTAGGCCCACCTGGATAATCCAGGTTATATTCTGTCTTAATTAAAGTAATCTGAATAGCAACCTTAACTCCATCAGCTACTTTAATTTCCCTTTGCCACATAACCTAACTAGTCACAGGTTCTGGGGATTAGGACATGAACATCTTTGGGGGCCATTATTCCATGCTCAATAAATATTAGCTGCTGGAATGAGAGTCACTTCTGAGTTACATATAAAATAGCTCTAATTGCACAGCGACATTGTTCTGTATATGTTTTCAAGAATATCATGAATATGCAAATGAGAAATATCCGTGACTCTTGTGTCCCGATCCAGCATTTCATTTTCTTTCCTTGTAAAATTGTAAATTGTCTACTTTATTCATTATGTTATTTGTATATTTCCTGGTGATACAAATCAGAACGTGTAGCCTGGTAGCACGCGTGTATAAGAAGTTGTTCATTTGTTGTTTATGTTGAAAATGGTTATTAACTTGCTTATTTATCACTTTGGAAAATGGTGCTTGTTTGATATGATTGCTCTCATAAAATTGGCTGCAACACTGCACATGGTCAAATCTAGACTATAGCTATATAATATACTTCAGATACCTAGATTGTTTTCTGTGTGTTTAAGCATTTACAACTTTGTCTTCCAAGAACTGTGAACATGGGAATGTAAATCTAATTGAGAGTAAAACTTTAGGAAATAGAGATACGAAGCCACAAAAATTCATGTGATGGTCAAGATTCAGTATTTTTGTTTATTTAAAGTTTATATTTAGCTTCAGTAGTTTATATTTAGTTTCAATAACCTGATATCCTACAAAATTCAAGTCCATGTTTTAAAACATTAAAATACCATATTGTACAAGTACACTAATGGCAAAAAAAAAAAAAAGTCTTCTTTAACAAAAATATTTCCGGATCCAGACAGTTCATAATAATAGTGTTTTATTGATCTGAAACAATTAAATGTTTCCAGTGAAAGATCTGCTTCTCTATTAAAGTTTTGAAAATTATTATAGTCAGGAGCCCATGAAAGTCCCTTTCCAGAGCTGAGGCTGGACTGGTATTTTGTTTGTGAATTTGCACTTCTCTCGACCTGGAGGAAAGTCCAGGTCCATGATGGTCAGACTTGAATCCTAAAGAAAGAATTACATGCAAAGTCAGGCAACAGACTTCTGCCTCCCTCATTCCATCCCTATCCACTCATCTTGCTTGCCCCTGTATTCACCTGCCAGGGGTCACAAAGGTGAGGGTTCTTTGGTCAGTCATTTGAAAATGGTAGTGAATGAGATTTGAGATAAGGATAAAAATCTGAGGAGACTAAGGTAACAAACAAAAAAATACAAAAGATGTTACCTTTTAGAAGTGTTTTGACTGGCCCCACATCTGGGAGAGGAACTTTTTTCTCTATGAATATATAAGGAAGAGTGACAGTGTTGTTCCTCAGACCTAAGTTGTCATCACAACTCATTTTTTGTTTAAAAATACACATCACATAACATTCTGAGGTTTCATTTTAACAAGACCTGTAGGTAGTACTTAAAAAGAGAGAGATATTTTATAAACATAAGTAATATATGTTTGCTGTAGAAAAAGTCAGAAAACACAACCAAGAAGATAATCATGTTGAGTCTCACCAACTGGAAACCACCATTCATGAAATTGTGATGTAAAGTGTCAGTGGGTTTAAAGGGAGGCAATGAGGAAGATTTTTTATAAGCACACAAAAGAGAAATACATGTGGCCAACAAAGAGATTAAAATGTATTCACTCTTTTCCCTTTGTTGTTAAGAGTGTGGAAAAACTCAGTGACTGTTGGTAGGAATTTAAGTTGATTCAGCTATTCTGGAAAAAAGCCAGCAAAAAATATAAATTTAAAAGTGTCGTCCCTTTAACCTAGCAATTCTTTGTTAGGAAAAAAATAAGTAAGCAGCAATAAAAAAAATTTAAGTGTAAGGATATTCATCTCAATACCATTAAAAAGGGAGAAGAACTAAAAGCCCAAATTTTAATTAGCAGTAATCTGGATAAATAACTTTAATGTAATATTACCCACTAAATATGATGACATAGATCTGTAATTCCTGAGAAAACAAGCTGATAAAATTTAGGAAACAGTGGGGAAGGGAAGGATGCAGTATAGTAAATATGATCCCGTTTTTGTAAAAATGTTTTATCTACATAGCAGTGTGTGTGTATACATATGCAGAGAAGTTATTCTGACATAATTAACTAGGTCTGACAGCAGACTTTTCAAGTAATTTTAATTTTTTTTAATATTGTCCATAATGTGTTTGTTTTTATTGTAAACTATATATTTGGCTTATGATCAAAGAAAAATTTCTTTTCCAGTTGAACTTTGTTAGAATTAAGTGGCATAAGGACAGGGAGAGCTAATTTTGCCTGTGACACAGTGAACAACTTAACTGCTCAGAAATAAATAGCCACTGCTAATTGGAACCTTGGTTTAATTTGACAAATTGACAGTTTAAAAAATGCTCTCAGCTGCAGCTTTGGAAAGAGTCCCTACCTAGAGCAAGTACAAATTTATACCGGCAAATTGAAAGAATGATCATTTCATTCATTTGAATATTAGATTCCTTCAGGGGCACCTGAGACTGATAAAAATGTGACACTTTCACGATAGTGTTAAATCTTTTATGGGGGTAGGATATGAAGAACGTATGGAACTTTAAAAGTCATCAGGCTGGGTCCCCTCAGCTTATAGATGAGGAAATGGAAGCCCATGCAGAGAAGGTGATTTGCTTAAGGTTGCACAGCTAGTCATAGACCTGTGAAGGACTTACTTTTCACAATCCCTGGAAGCCTAGACCTGTGAAGGACTTACTTTTCACGATCCCTTGAGGCCTAGACCTGTGAAGGACTTAACTTTTCACGATCCCTTGAGGCCTAGCCACTTTACCTCCTGTACAGGTAGTCATCAATGAATGATAGTCTTGGTGGAGATGGATATTCTACCAAATGTGATGTCAGACAACTTCATCGAACAACCAGCAGCATATTAAGTGCTTGACATGTTCCTAAAAGCATATGAACTACTGGAGGTAGAACAAGGAATACAAAAAAATTTTTTCTGGAGAGACAGACATACAATAATTAAAGTAATAAGTACTATTAAAGGAGTGTGTAAAAAGTACTATGGGAGCTCAAGAGAGGAATGGCTTCACAAAAGAAATGTCATTTGAGCCCAGTTATTTGGCCTTCAGCAAAAGCATCAGGATAGAAGTGTGTTCCAAGTAGGAGAATTAGCATGTGCAAAGGGACAGAAGATCTGAAAAGAGCCACGAGGGTAAGAAGAGGCCCTAGGCAGAGGGTTTAGAAGAAATTTTGGCAGATGTTTGGAAATAGCATCAAGACTTCTGTAGAAAATTTTTATTGGAATATTTGGACAGATTCTAAGTGCTGCAGATACAGTTTGATCCAGGGCTGATAAAACAGTATGACCACAATAGGTTGCTCTCTGTCTTCATTTCTCTGCTTCCTTAACCCCATTCTCAGGCTCCCTGTGAATACAAGACGGCTGGTCCCTGTAGCTCAAACAAAAAGTTCTGGATTAGAGTCTCTTTAGTACCAGCTGACCACTTGGTTAATGTCCCTTCTCAAAGATTACCATGACCAAGGGAAAGGGATCTACTGATCAGGACTTCCCACGTAGGGAAGGATGCTTCCAGCTAAGCGGGGCAGGTGCTTTTGCCACAAGAAGGAGATTCCAGATACTAGATAGCAAACATTGTAAATACCCACAAAATGGGATCGCTTCAGGTAGCGGTAAAATCTTCATTGCTTTGAAGATCTTTATTTATGTTTTCCATCATATTGTCTCAATAAATAATCTAAAATTTTGAATAAAAAATTTAAAATATTCCATCCCTAGTTTCTAATTAAGGGGAAATTTTTTAATTTTAGTATATGTGCTGCCGAAGCAAGCACAAAGGGAAATTTTTTTAAATGGGTATAGCATGGAGCATCTGGGTGCCTCAGTTGGTTAAGTGTCCAACTTTGGCTCAGGTCATGATCTCACAGTTCATGGGTTCGAGCCCCATGTCGAGCTCTGTGCTGACAGCTCAGAGCCTGGAGCCTGCTTCGGATTCTGTGTCTCTGTCTCTGCCCCTTCCCCAGTCACGCCTCTGTTTCTCTCTTTCTCTCTCAAAAATAAACATTAAAAAATATATTAAAAAGATAAAAGTGGATATGGCATAATAAAAGATTTCAGTATGGGCACCCGGGTGGCTCAGTCGGTTAAGTGTCTGACTTCGGCTAAGGCCATGATCTCTCAGTTCATGAGTTCCAGCCCTGTGTCGGGCTTTGTGCTGACAGCTCAGAGCCTGGAGCCTGTTTCGGATTCTGTGTTTCCCTCTGTCACTGCCCCTCCCCCAGTCTCACTCTGTGTCTTTCTCTCTCTCTCTCAAAAATAAAGATTAAAAAAAATTAAAAAAAAAGATTTCAGTAATGCTGCTCGCATGTACTCATTTGAATACCATTAAAAATAATAAGTAAGAATGTTTAGCATATGTGAAGAATAAGTTGCATATGAGGGCTGGAATTAATATTATAATATAGAAGTATTCAATTTCCTGTCATAAAGGACCAGTGGAAAGTGATTGCCTCTCTCTTGCTTTTGTAGAACTCAAAGATGTTTATACCCTTCAAATGGTTATTTTAAGTTTAAAATAGGCACCTTTTATAGATTTGGCAGTGAAGTAATTATCCTTATATAGTGACATTTCCCTCCGTGACCCTGTGAATTTACTGAGGTAGGGTTCCAGATTAGAGAGGTAGTTATTAACAATATCTCGGTTAGAGAGACCAGCAGCAAATGAAATATATGAAAATGAACTTGATATGAGTCAGATATTTACTGCTGTTCTATATAATTGGACACATGTACTTATATAATATAATGTATTCAAAGGAAAATAAAATTGAATTGAGAACTCTTAGAGAATGAATCATTCTGTATAATAGAAGTCCGTTTAGCTAATTTCCAAATATTTGGTCAGTTTTTCCTTGCAGTATAAACTTTGCTGTAAAATATATTTCATACTTTTTTAACCATCTTAAGTAGAACAAATTTGAAAATAATTCCCTTTTCTTTATGATTCAAGTCATTACAAGCATCATTTATTATGCTGTGAAGTAATGGAATTTTGTAGGGTTGCTTGTCCCTTGTGAAAAAGCCACAAGGTGCTTTGAGATCTTACATAGGAGTCATGTCCTTTTTAACCTACCTCTCTAATTCCTGTCACCTTTTGCTCCTGGGCTGATAGCAGCCTCTTCTAAATGCTAAAGATTTTGAAGGCATTCACATTGTGAGTAAAATTGGAGTACATAGTTTTCCCATATTGCCATGGTGGGCCTGGTTTACGGAGGCTTAAGAAATGTTTATTGGCTGAGTGGATGTTGTACCTTTACAAACATACTCTTGTAACCTGAGGAGGAGAGGCGTTTGAAAGGAGAGAAATTCAAGCTGATTAGCATTTGTCAAAGATATTATAAAGTCTTAAATTTTAAGAACTTGAAGTTACCTCAATAAAAATATACGCCAGGCTATAAATCTGCAACCAACCCTTATCTGGCAAAGAGCCATGCCATTTGCTGCTGTGTCAAGAGGGGAAGCACAGCTGTCATGCACTCCCTTCCTTCTGTGATAATTTTATCTTTGTGTCTCCTCTAGCTGTTGTATCTGTGTTGAACTTAATGAAACTTCAGGAAATGAAAAGTACTTCCTTACAAAGGAATGTTGGCCAAACCCTTGCTATGCAAATATGATAAAGCCCTGATTAGCTAGTATCTTTTTAATCTGAAACTAAGATTGTGCTTTCAGTCTTTCTTCAGTGTAATTCTTCATTCTTTTGTTCCTCATGCAGTTCTCCAGGTGACCAGAACGTTTAGGTATTTTGGAATGGGAACATCTTACTCCCGCGTTCCTCCCCCTTGCCCCGTTTTTGGTTTTGTTTTTTTGTCTTTTTCTAAAAACCTCGTTTAAAAATACCTATACAGTCATGTACTAAATAGCTACCTCTTGAAGTCTGGATGAAGTAGCAAAGTAAGCAGATTTTCTCTGGCCTCCTTATGTAAAGCTCTTTTGCACTCTGACCACTGGCTATAGCTTTTACATTTTCTTCTGTACAAATTTTGGTGTGCTATAATGTATCACAAATAATATATCACAATGTCATAAAAAAAGGTTGGTGGGCCTTGGAGTTAAATCAGTCCATATTCAATCCATTATAGTAGCTTTCCCTGCCCGATATGCATTTGACTGTTGGGAATATGTTCAAATACTCTTAAAGAGAAGCAAAATTTTCTATGTCTTATTGAGATAAACCTAACATTTTACTTGCAGGCTTTTGTTAGCTTTGATTGATAGAGGAGATTTACATCTCAGGTGGTCAAGTACTATAGGCCTTGCTATTATATTTTTAGTGCCTTTTAAGTACAGAGTGCAGTTTTAATATAAATTCCAATATAGTGGAAAGGCCAGGGGAAGCAGTGAATGAATCTCATCTTAAAAGCAAGACCATAGGCAATGATTATCCATAATGATACAATAATAATTATACATCCAGATAATTACAAGGGAAGTTATTCTGGACTAGCATCTCTTTTTCCTCCGGCATTTCTGAAATGATAGAATGAGCAAGGGCAGATGAGTTTTATCTGTAGTCACTTAACATTGTCCAATTTAATGCATATTATTAAAGCAAGCATCCAACTTTATTTCATGTTGTATTTTTTTTTAATTTTTTAAAATTTACTTATTTATTTTGAGAGAGCAGAGAGATCACTAGCAGGGGAAGGGCAGAGAGAAAGAGAGAGGTTGAGAATCCCAAGCAGGCTCTGCAGGATCAGCGCAGAGCCCAATATGGGGCTTGAACCCATGAAACGGTGAGATCATGACCTGAGCCGAAATCAAGAGTCAGACCCTTAAGCAACTGAGCCACCCAGGCACCCCTATTTCATGTTGTTCTTATTTCTTCTTTTAAAATATTTTTTAGATTGTTTGTTTGTTTTGAGAGAGAGAGAGAGAGTTGGGTAGAGGCAGAAAGGGAGAGAGAGAAAATCCCAAGCAGGCTCCATGCTGTCCACTGTTGGTGTAGAACCCGATGTGGGGCTCGATCTCATGAGCTGTTAGATCATGAGCTGAGCTGAGATCAAGAGTTGGACACTTAACCAACTGAGCCACCCAGGCACCCCTAAAATCTTTTTTAATAGGCCGTTGTATTCACCAATATCTATGTAAGTCTACCTTCTGCACTTAAAAAGCTAGCTCTAAATTCGATTAGTTGAGCTGATACCAGTTTCTTCAAGATTACAAAAAGATAGTTTTTTCTCAAAGTGGAACTTCCTGAAGAGCTTGTATATAATTTGATAACTCCAGTCTAGCACCATGTGATAGCAGGAACTTTATCTTATCCCTTAGGCACCAAGAACACTGTCAGGTTTTTCTGGAATTCAAAAACCGTGTGTGTGTGTGTGTGTGTGTGTGTGTGTGTGTGTGTGGTTTTTTCTTTATTATAAATGTAATATGTGTACATGATAAACAGTTTTAAAATGTACAAATATAAATAAAGAGAGTGTGCCTCTCTTCTTAATCCCACTTCCCAAAAGAAACCACTGTAAACTTACTTGGTTTTGTGCATGTAGAAACATGTATACATTTATAAAAATATATGCATGTAATTTCTTAAAAATATCATAGTATACATATTCTTTATTTTTAGTTAATTATACATTGTGAACATCCTCCCATGACAGTATGTCTAGTCTTTTTGTATCCCATTTTAGACTGTGGATTTCCCCATTCTCTTATTGGTGGGTTTAGGTTGTGTCTAATTTTTTTGGCAGCTTAAAGTGTTGTAGTGAGCTTCGTTTTGTGTGTGTGTGTGTGTGTGTGTGTGTGTGTGTGTGTGTGTATATATATATATTTTTATCCTTGTGTATATTTTTGCCTATTTGCTTAATAACGTCTGTAGGATAGTTTTCCTAGAGTTAATATTGCCAAATCAAAAGATAGGCACTTTTAACATTTTGATACATGTTGTCAAATGACCCTCCATTCAACCAAAACAAATTTATAAGCCTCCTTTTAGCATAGGAGGGCTCATTTTTCCTACATCTTCAACCACATGGTCACTTGTTTATGATCCAGAGAACATGAGCTGTAAATAAGAGATCTCAAGATTATTTTATATTAACTTTGATTTATGGATTCTACAAATAGCCTTCAAAAATAGGTGCTTTTAGTGTTTTCCTTTTATCACTCCAAACCTGTTCAGATATGGAATATTCTGTCAAGACAAGACAATTCCTTTTTTATTGTTACACGCATGAATTATCTTTTAAGCAATTTACTTTATCACTCATTGCCAAATACTTCTCTTCTCGCGTATTTCTCCTATGACTGACCAAGTTAGAATACGCACTTCAAAAGCTTAGTCTTTCAAGTTGGAATTCAAGGGACAGCTATTGAACATGATATTCTCTTTGCTGAAATTTATGTGCAATCACTTTTGAAATAGTCCTTGGGTTTTAGTAAGCACCTAACACTGATTATAGTGGTAGTTGAACAGTAATTTAAAGCATATTAAAGGGAACTTTATATGAATCCAAACAAATGTTAATGAAATCTGAGCTTTATTTATCACTTACTTGCTTGCAGGTGGATTCGCCAATGAACTTGAAGCATCCCCATGACTTAGTCATATTAATGAGACAAGAAACAACCGTTAACTACCTCAAAGAATTGGAGGTGAGGCAATGGGCATGTGATATGCAGCTGAAACTTGTTGTATTTCATGGGGAGCTATTGTATTCAAAGAAAAATGAGAACGAATTATTTCTTAAGCTCAATTCTTCTCAGTTTTATAGGAATATATTACTTTCATTTTTAACTTTTTTTTGAACATTTTATTTATTTTTGAGAGACAGAGACAGACCATGAGCTGGGGAGGGGCAGAGAAAGAGACAGAATTCGAAGCAGTCTCCAGGCTCTGAGCTGTCAGCACCTAGCCTGATGTGGGGCTCAAGCCCACAAACCATGAGATCATGACCTGAGCCAAAGTCCAGTCTGATGCTTAACTGCCTGAGCCACCTTGGCACCTTGAATATATTACCTTTAAATCCTGATTTTAAAAATAACATCTAATTAGAGGACATTTGAGCAATAGTAAGAGAAACAGACTAACTTGGGTTTTGCTTGATTCTTGACTCCTATCCTTGTTCAGGGTTTCCATGTATAAGTTTTTCCATCAAGTATGAAAAGGAACAGTCTCTATACATACGCTTAGAAGGAGAGTTTGGGTAAAATACAAAAAGGAAGAATGGTTTCAATACTGTATAAAAATGTAATTTTTATTAGTTTCCAAGTAGGGAAAACTAAGGTCTTGTTATTATGTGTTCTTACGATGAGATGAAAGCGTTAATCACTTTGCACCTTGAAAAGTTGAAACCTATTGGTGCTAATAAAATCTGACCTTTTTGTTTCTATCATTTGATTTCCATAAACTGATTTTGCTTAATAACACACAATATTAATTATTTGAAAAACTGGGAGTAAGACAGTAGGTATATTTATACAGCTTCATGCTTGGAAGCTTTATGTGTTTTTTTTTTTTTAAAACACAGTGTTCAAAAAGTGCATCGGTGCAGAAAATAGTTTTTATTTTCAAATGCATATACACATTGTATATGTTTATTTCCATTCTTTTTTTTAAGAGGCAGTATGATATAAAGAGAAGGAGACTTAAATTAGAGTATGTGAAGGGGAAAAATGCCATTCATCATGTCAATGAAAACGAAAATGAAAAATGTTGACTCCATCAGTTTTTGATTAAGGTACAGGCTGGAGATAAAAATTTGTTATTCACTGAAATGTAGACTTAAAGCCATGACACTAAACAATATCATTTTTCTACAAAGTAGTGACAACTAAATGAACTTCTTAAGGTGCCAGAAGACAGTGGAGGAATAACCTCAAAGTGCTAAGGGGAAAACCAGTCAAACTAGAATTTTATTTTCTTTTAAACCATCATTCAAGAGTGAGGGTAAAGCAAAGATGTTTTCTGACATACAGAGTTTATTTACCAGACTCTCACTTTAAAGAAAATTAAAGATGTACTTCCGCACAAAGAAAAGTACACCCAGTAGACACGCGTAGGATATACAATGATGAGTAAAAATACTAATGAAGAAGTTGCTAACCTTATTTAATTATTTTTTTGTGCTTTGAAAGGTAAAACTAGATTAAATTAATATGTAGTTGTGTTGAGGTATGTTCAGTGATTAGTTAAGGCTTGTTAGACTCTTCTGTCCTGTTTATGAGAAGGTGAAAGTAACAAAATCCTGTTGGAAAACTTATGGGCATACATACTAAAAATTTAAGAGTCTTGCTACCTTTCAAGTAGTCTTGCCAAAAGAAATAGGATTTCAGTCAAACCACTGTAATTTCCAGTGTCATTTGTTTTCAATGACATTTCCTTTGCCATTCTATATTTTTTATGTATTTAAAAGATCATTCTGAGAAGGGAGTCTGCAGATTTCATCAGACTGCCAAAGAAGTCTATGACACAAAAAAGTTAAGAACCCCTGGATCCTGCTGTCAATGTTTAGGAAATGTACAAGACAAAGAAAGGGACACGTGAAATGAACCTAGGAGATGCAGTCAACAAAATCGTATAGAGTGGCAAGCTTTGCAGGACAAATGACCCAACTTTTTAAACAAATTATAAAGATTAAAAAAGGTGGGGAGGGGAACTGGAGGAATTACCAGTAGATTAACAGATTTATAGACAAATCAGCCATTGCAGTGTGTGGGTCTCATTGGATTTTGATTCAAACAAACTGTATTTTTATTTATTTATTTATTTATTTATTTATTTATTTATTTATTTAAAGTTCTTTGTTTTATTTATTTTTTTATTTGAGAGAGAGAGCACGAGCAGGGGAAGGAGCAGAGTGGAGGGGGTGGGGAGAGACAATCTTAAGCAGGCTCCACACCCAGCGCAGAGCTCAAAGGAGGGCTTAATCCCACCACCCCAGGATCATGACCTGAGCCGAAACCAAGACTTGGATGTAACCCACTGAGCCATCCAGGCACCCTCCCCTTTTTTTTTTTTTAAAGAGATTTTTTTTGTGTGTTTTATGTGTGTGCGCGTGTGTGTGTGTGTGTGTGTGTGTGTTCCAGAGAGAGAGAGAGCAGGAGCAAGGGAACGGCAGAGGGAGAGGGAGAGAAAATCTTAAGCAGGCTCCGTGCCCAGCATGGAGCATGGTGTGGGGCTTAATCCCACAGCATTGGGATCATGACCTGAACTGAAATCAGGAGTCAGACACTCAACCAGCTGAGCCACCCGGGCACCCAAACAAACTGTATTTAGAGTATCTTTCAGAAATATATTAAAATATTTACTGATGAAAAACTTAACCAAAAATAAAGTAGAGGCAAGGACTAAAATAACGGAACTGCAATCTGTAGTTTCCAAACCTACAAGTTAAGAGAAAATACAGGAGGAGAGGAGGGAACATAGAAAGTGTTGACAAGCACATGACAGGCAGGAAAAGAGAAAACAGCAGCAAAGAAAAAGAATGATAAACATACCTGAAACTAATACAACATTTTGTGTCAGCTACACTTCAATAATCAAAAATAAATAAATAAATAAATAAATAAATAAATAAATAAATAAATAAATAACAGAAAATCCAAAATAACATGTTTAAAATAAATTCAGATAGATCAGCAATCACAGTAAATATATCAGATTAAACTTGCTGATTAAAACTCAGACTATCAGATTGGATTTCTTAATTAGTCCAGCTGTATGGGACATGTAAGAAATACACCTAACACAAAGCCAGTGTGGTGATAAATGGATGGAAAAAGTTTTCACTATGTAAATACTAAGCAGAAAAAAGCTGTGATGGCAGTATTTATACAGACTCACAGTCCCTCATCTGAAATCACCAGGGCTATATATGGTTAGAATACAGCTTTTTACTTTTTTTCTTCTTTTAGAACTGTTATAGGTACAGATATCTAGTATTACATTGTACTGCCAGCAGGTTCTGGTCCCAAACTCCATATTCAAAGACATTAATATTTCTTTAGTGAAATGTGTGAATATTCACACCAAGAGGATAAAAAGTATAAAATGGCTTTTCATCAGGTTTTGCTACCACATGAATATTAGTGCAAAATTCTATTTTCCATGGACACCAACCTCATGACCTAAGCACCTCTGAAAAGCTCCACATTCTAATACCATTTTCAGGGGTTATGATTTCAACATATAAATTTTTAAGGGTGGAAGGGGCACACATGTTCAGACAATAGCACTAAATGTGAAAAATTAAAGCTTTAAAACTTAAAAGTAAGAATATATTAATATGTTTATGACATTGGGATAAAGAAGGGCTCCTTAAATAACACAAATCACAATTAAGAAAATTAATTGATAGTTTTGACCATCTTAAAATTAAAAGCTTCTGTCTTGCAAGTGACACCATGAACAAAATTAAAACATAAGTTATAAGCTGGGAGAATACTGTTATAACTGAAGAATGAGTTTACAGAATCACTCTTCACAAATGTCTACAAATCAGTGAAGAATCACTAGGGAAAAATAGGCAGGCTCAATCAAGCTACAAAATATCTCATAAATATTTGAAAATATGTTTAATCACATTAAGGATTGCATTAGTTAAGATAGTCTAAATTTTGCAATGTATGTCAACTTTTGCATTGGCAACAAACAGTCCCAAAAATCTCAGTGCTGTTTCACAGAGGAAGGTGGAGGCTCAAGGAAGACTAACCAAATATACAAGCCTGTTTAAAATTTCTACTTAGAAGTGACATCATTTCGGGGCACCTGGATGGCTTAGTCGGTTGAGCATCTAACTCTTGATTTCAGCTCATTTCGTGATCTGAGCCCCATGTTGGGCTCTGCTCTAACAGTGCAGAACCTAGTTGAGATTCTCTCCCTCTCTCTCTGCCCTCACTCATGCTGTCTCTCTCTCTTAAAATAAATAAACTAAAAAAAAAAAATTCTACTCACATTCCATTGTCCAGATCAAGTCACATGGCCAAGCTTGAAGTCATAGGGCAGTATAGTATAGTTTACCTACAGGAGGAAAGTGGGGAGGGAGTAAGTGGGAAACATCATTTAGTAACATCCCAGTAATCTTAATGGTTTAAAACAATAAGATCATATTAAATGTCACTCTGGTCCAAAAGCCAGAACTCAAGCTGACAGAACAGCTACTGTCTGGAATATTGCTGTTCCCAGTACCTGAGGGAAAAGAACATACACCAGCTGTAAAAATGCTTCCCTCCGGAGGATTTAATGGCACCTCTCATGTTACATTTGTCAAAATAGTCATACTGGCCACATATGAGTCCAGCAGAACAGTGGTGTAGAGTCCTTTGTAAGGAGTCCTTTGTAAGGCCACAAGTTCATTAATAGTAATACAGTCTACTCCAATAATTAAAACATTTCATACCCATTATTTTTTTTATTTTTTTTTGAGAGAGACAGAGTATGAGTGGGGGAGGGGCAGAGAGAGAGGAGACACAGAATCCGAAGCAGGCTCCAGGCTCCGAGCTGTCAGCACAGCGCCCGACGTGGGGCTCGAACTCATGAACTCTAAGATCATGACCTGAGCCGAACTCAGATGCTTAATGGACTGAGCCATCCAGGTGCCCCGAGTTTTTATTTTAAAGTAGGCTCCACACCCAGCGTGGGGCTTGAACTCCTAACCCTGAGATCAAGAGCTGTGCACTCTACCAACTGAGCCAGCCAGCACTCCAGTAGATGCAGTTTCATAGGTGGTCGGAGATCATATTATGGAGGTATTCAGGTGCCATTAGTGTAAATGTCATTTTCTGTTACTTTCTGTCCATGAATACCTGTTTAGAGACGCTTATTTAGTTGTCAACTAATTAATCCCCCTTTATCCACAGTTTTACTTTCTGTGGTTTCAGTTACCCATGAATTAACTGTGGTCCAGAAGCAGATGATCCTCCTCCTGACCTATCGTCAGAAGGTCACTAATAGTCTAACACTGTGTCACAGTGCGTACGTCGTTCACCTCACTTCATCTTACCATGTAGGCATTTTATTATCTCACATTATCATGAGTGTGAATACAGTACAAGAAGATACTTTGAGAGGCTACGTTCACATAACTTTTATTACAATATATTGTTATAACTGTTGTATTTTATTATTAGTTATTGTTAATCTGTTACTGTGCTTAATTTATACATTAAACTTTATTATAGGTATATATGTATGGGAAAAAAACATAACATATATAGGGTTGGTACTGTTCACAGTTTGGGGTATCCACTGGGAATCTTAGAACATACTTCTGCAGATAAGGCGGCACTAGTGTGCTCAGAATCCTTGTCTGTATAGAGGATTCTAACTTCAACACATTAAATTCTCCTCTCCTCTTATGTGGTATCTAGACTGAAATAACAGAAAAATTCATTATGTTCTTATTGTCTTCTCAACAGAAGCAATTAGTTGCTCAAAAAATTCACATAGAAGAGAATGAGGACAGAGATACAGGACTGGAACAGAGACATAATAAAGAAGATCCAGACTGCATCAAAGCCAAGGTGCCCTTAGGAGACCTGGATCTCTATGATGGCACATACATAACTTTGGAAAGCAAAGACATCAGGTAAAAGAAAATCTCTCTCCAAAAATAAAATTAACATGTTCCTGAACAGAACTTTCTCAAATCAGTAAATTATCTAATGAGAATAAGCTTCAATCACGAATGAGTTTATTGAAATTTGAAATTTCAAAATAACTCACATGTAGAATTCTTAAAGATTGACTTAAAATGTTGAATACTACAGTAGAAGATTGAACAGTTTATAGTAAAAGAAATACAAATGGTCCATAAACGTGGAAAACATATCTCTCAGAAGGGATCAAATAAGTACAAATTAAACCATTTAAATTGTTTTCACCTATCAAACTGGAAAAAAATATTTAAAAATCAGTAACTGGTAAAAATGTAGAGAGGCTGTCAATAGAAGTGTAAAGTGGTTTCATATTTTAGAAAGAATTGTAAAAAGCTTTTAAAACAGTCCCATGATCTTAACATTCTTTGATACACCTACTATTTCTTAACTCTCGAATTATCTCCTTTAAGTTGAACTCTCAAAATATTGACTCCAGCAGTAGCAATGTGAAAAAGGTTGAATGTTGACTAATATTGGTTGTAAAGTAGAGATGCTATGAAAATATGGTTCCGTTAGGGGAAAATTAGACATTTTTTCACCTTTCATTCATTCATTGCTCCCGGCTTCTTAATTTTAGCCCTGAAGATTATATCGACACAGAATCTCCTGTCCCTCCAGACCCTGAGCAACCTGATTGTACCAAAATTCTAGAACTTCCATATAGTATACATGCTTTTCAGCACCTGCGAGTAAGTAGAGAGATTTAGGATCTTGTTTTCTACATTTTTTTCTGTAATTTACTCTCTTGCTTGTAAATAGTCTTTATATTTCTTCTCCTCTTTCAAACAGCTTTATAATTTTACAAATATCTCCTATTTCTTAATATGCCTTTAAAATAAATGCATTAAGATACTGAGTTACTTGTGAGCTTTTGTCTTATGATCTCCTTTTTCTGTTTTGTTTTAGTTTTTTTCACTTTTTTTCTTCTTTTCTTCAGGGTGTACAAGAGAGAGTTAATCTTTCGGCACCTCTGTTACCTAAAGAAGATCCAATCTTCACATATTTATCTAAACGACTAGGAAGAAGTATAGATGACATAGGCCACCTCATTCATGAAGGCCTACAGAAGGTAAGTCATCAGTGATTGAAAGAGTCAGGGACGCCTGGGTGGCTCAGTCAGTTGAGCGTCCGACTTCGGCTCAGGTCATGATCTCATAGTTTGTGGGTTCGAGCCCCGCGTCAGTCTCTGTGCTGACAGCTTGAAGCCTGGAGCCTGCTTCAGATTTTGTGTCTCCCTCTCTCTCTGCCCTTCCCCCGCTCAAAAATAAATAAAAATGTTAAAAAAATTAAAAAAAGAAAAAAGAAAAAGCCAGAGACTGTGCTCACAGAAGGTCTTTTGTTCTCAGAAAATAACCTGCCTAGATTGTTATTGTCTAGAGAGTGATTTTTTTTATTTTAAAGATTTTTTTTTTAATGTTTTTTATTTACTTAGAGTGCATGCAAGCGGGCAAGGGGAAGAGAGACTAAGCACCCCCAAAATAACTACTTTAAAAAATTTTTTTTTAATGTGTATTTATTTTAGAGAGAGAGCGCGTGAGCTGGGGAGGGGCAAAGAGATGGAGACACAGAATCTGAAGCAGGCTCTTGGCTCTGAGCTGTCAGCACAGAGCCAGATGCAGGGCTCGAACTCATGACATGGGATATCATGACTTAAGGTGCTTAACCGACTGAGCCACACAGGCACTGCAAAAACAACTACTTTTTAAATAACTATTTTTAAAAGAAAACAATTTGTCCTTATAAAAAAATTCAGACTTTATAAAAGTCTATAAAAGAGAATGAAAAAAACCTCAGTTAATTACTGTTTTATAATAAAATCTTCTGGATCTTTATTTTTATGCACCTTTATAGTTAAAACACTTATTTTCATAAAATAAATTTTTAATAGTGGCATTTTGGGCATCAAAGTGTAATCATATTTTTAAGGCCCTTTATATAAATGTTGTCATACTGTCCCTCAGAAATGCTGTACTCACCAACTTTTCTACAGTTAATATCTGAAGTTATACGTGTAGCCAACCGTGAGTGTTGGCATTCTATTTAATCTGTGCCAATTTGTAAAAGGACAATTTGTGTCTCTTTTATTTCTATTCTTTGATTACTAGCCATTGTTTCCTATTTCTGAATTGTCTGTTCATGTTTTGGGCCCATTTTCTCATGCATTTTTGTCTTTTTAGATTTTTTAGGACCTCTTTATATATTAAAGATATTAAACAGTGGGTGTCATATGTATGTTTCTGTTTATCTTAAACTTTATGACTGTTTTAAAAAACTTAATTTGACTGTTTTGCACTGCTGAGTTTGAATTTTCTCTACATGGGCTTAAACTTATTTACACTGAGTTGTTTGTAGTGACCCAGTTTAGTATCTTGACCTCTGTGTGGTTAAAATTTAGGATATGTTACGAGATAAAAATCCAAGCCACAGAAGGAATCTGAATTTCTGTTTAACTTCAGTAACTGATCCACTTATTACTCTGTACTGAAGACATAATGTTTTAGCAGTATTGGTTTGCATTACATTGTGAACACACATGACTAAAGAACGAAATAAAAGGGGCACCTGGCTGGCTCAATTGGTAAAGCATGTGAGTCTTGATCTTGTGATTGTGGGTTCAAGCCCTGCATTGGGTATAGACATTACTTGAAAATAAAAAATCTTTAAAAAAAAATTCATCTTTTACAAAAGCATAAGCTTGTCATTTGCTTACATATGTACCTTCATTCAGATATTAAATTTGTAAACTTCAGGAATTTCACATTAGAACAACTGGCATTTCTAAGTAGGTTAGGTCCTAACTTCTGAAATCCTGAAATAGGAACCAAGAGGTTGGGGCCGGTTGGCGGGCTTTCAGCATAATTCACCCCTTGGAGTGATAATTTGGAGTTGAATAGTCTCTCTGTGGAGATGACACCTTAATGCACTTTGCTCCTGATGATGATCAGGAGGCTTTTTTGGCAGGTGTAGTTTATTTGTCCTTTGTCCCCTGCTTTATCACTGCTGTAATGTCATGTTCTTCTTCATATGAAGTTTCAGAAGAGACAGAATAGTAAAGGTGCTCACTTTGAACATTCTAAGTCGAAGAAAGTGTGTCGAGTTGTGTTTGATGGTCATTTTATTTGTTTCATCTCTAGAATTCTTCCTCATGGGTACTGTATAACATGGCTTCATTTTACTGGAGAATAAAGAATGAGCCATATCAGGTAGTGGAATGTGCCATGCGAGCACTTCACTTCTCTTCCAGGTAAGGTTTCTCCCTTTCTGGACTGCCTGAGTCTCCACATAACTCAGGACTGTTAAAGAAACAATGCATAAGAAAACAGTATGAAGAAGCATTCTTTTGTACTTACACTTTCCTCTATCCCTATTCAAAGAATTTAGTCCCATCACAAAAAAAAAAAAAAAAAAAGACCAGTGTCAAAAAGCTCAAAGTTCAAATATATTATTTGTTCAGAGTTCAAAATTCAAAGTTTAATAATGTTCTTCTAATTTCCATTAAGGAAAAAATATATAATATAGACACACTCTGATTCACTTGAGACTTGAATATAAGAAACTTGCCTGGAGGAATTAGCATAAATTAAATTTTTCTCAAAACAAATAATAAGCCCTAAATATATTTTAAAATCATAAAATGTCTGCAGACCTTATTTTTGTGGCAAAATTTATAGCTATCAGATTGAATAAGCACCATCAGTTATGTAAAAATGAAACAGTATGATTTTCTTAAGTTATTTTCTCCATCTATCAGTATACTCAAAGTTCAATAACTTCAAATGTAATTTTCCCTTGTCAAGTAGTTATATAATCATATAGAGCACATGCTTCTTTCCTAACGTCTAATTACGCCTCTCCTTCTCTTTAAGGCACAATAAAGACATTGCTCTGGTCAACTTGGCAAATGTTCTGCACAGAGCTCACTTCTCTGCAGATGCTGCTGTTGTGGTCCATGCAGCTCTGGATGACAGTGACTTCTTCACCAGCTATTACACTTTGGGAAACATATACGCAGTAAATACAACGTTTTTGTTTTCATGAGCCAAACCAGTTGCTATTTTCCTTTCTTTTTTAAATAATTTATTTCCAGTTAAAAATTACCTTTTTTCCTTCCTCTCTTGGTCTGAACAAGAAAAAGGGAATGGAAATGAAGAAATTAGGATGAAAAACCTCAACACAATAATGTATCATAATTGTCTTAGCCTCTTGACAAAAAAGAAAAATAATTAAATTGATAGTAATATTAAATTCCTGCAGAGTGCACCTCTTAAGCTAGTTATACTTTCTAGTTATCTTATACCATATCTTATGTTGTAGATTTGGTCACTGATCAAAAATAACGTTCACTGTAGAGTAAGATGTAAGTGTGAGCTCATAAATCATTAGGAGATTTGGACAGATCCAGCCAGGCCGTGGCTGACGTTTTTCCGTGTGTGTGTGTGTGTGTGTGTGTGTGTGTGTGTGTGTGTGTGTGTTTGTTTTTGTCTCTTCAGATGCTGGGGGAGTATAACCACTCAGTGCTCTGTTATGACCATGCTTTGCAAGCCAAACCTGGGTTTGAGCAAGCTATAAAGAGGAAGCATGCTGTCCTGTGTCAGCAAAAACTCGAGCAGAAATTGGAAGCTCAACATAGGTAATTGGAAAAGACAATTTCCCTGAAGCCCTAAGTTAGACCTGTGTAGGGTGATGTCAGTGTTAATTTGTTCATTAGAATTAAGAAAAACGTCTTCATTACTGCTAGTCCTGTCCCTTTTCTCTAGGTGTAGGAAGCTCAGCACAATTCAGAGGAGTCTTTAATAGCATGGATTCCAGGAACTAGAGAATCTTTGCCATAAATTCTGTCATTTTAGATCTTTACACTTTTGACCATCGATTGCTTTTATGAAGTCAGATGGATTGGGGTGCTCTTGAACACTAACTCTATTATGTTTTCATTTCCATAGAATGCATTGTCAGTAAAATCACTTGCATGTGCTATATTTGATCTTTCTCCCCTTTAGCTGCCTTGTTGGGTTATTGTTAAGTTAGTTAAGTGATGTTGAGAAACATCATTTGGTGCATATTTTAATCAGATTTCTATAAATTGTACAGTAATGAAATTCTGTTGTGGTTGGCCCTTGCAGTATGCTTAATTTAAAAAATGTATTTGATTCCATAAATAGTAGGGCCAGTTAGGAAACTTCACATAACTCAAAGTGAATTGTTCTTCTCTTAAGAAAGAGAACATTGAGGCTACTTTGATTATCAGAAAACTAAATGGACATTTGGAACTCCTTAAATTACTGTATTTGGTTATTTTCCAGTCAATTTAAAGCATAATGTGGTGAAAAGGAAGGAATGACCACTTACTTATTTATACCTGACTTCTGTTACACCTGATCAGAACTTGTCCTGGCTGAGTGAATTGGTTCTCTGTGTAAGCACAGTCTGTACAGCTCCTAAATCTCCATATGTTACAATGTAATAGGTAGAAAGGATTTTATGACTAAAAATAATCAGGCAGCTGATCTATTGATACCAGGTGGTAGAAAATATTTCTTTCTAAGCCAGGCTTCTATGGTTTTTCCCAAAATCACAAACCCAGGGAGCTAGAGTTCAAGGGCTAGGTACCGTTGGCCTTTTCTGTTAACCTTGTCTTTATGCAGAATCAAAAGAAAAGATGGTAAGGAGGCTTTGAATGTCAGTGGAACTAACACAGACTTTGTGGAGGCAAATAGTTGTTGAGATGTAAAATGTTATAGTATATTGTTTTATATCTTTTGGGTACCTGAACCATCCCAACACACCATTTAAAGTCAGGATAGTTCTACTTAAGGGGAAGAATTTTGCATCCATCTTTTTTACCCCCAAGTTAACAAACGACAGGTTTATTTTACCCCATTATTTTGAACTTGTGGTACAGTGGTTGTAGGTTAAAAGGAAAAAAAAAATTTTTTAAGGAAAATAGTAATCATTGCTGATGACCACAAAATCTATGCAGTAAGTGTGTTTAAAAATTCAATTTTAAAGCTCTATAACTTTTTCCTGGTGTTGAAAAATGTTAAGATCCCTCCAGCGAACACTGAATGAGTTGAAAGAATACCAAAAACAGCATGACCACTACTTGAGACAGCAGGAGATCCTAGAGAAACATAAGCTGATTCAGGAGGAGCAAATCTTAAGAAATATCATCCATGAGACACAGATGGCAAAAGAGGCACAATTAGGTAAGTATTGATTCCAAATAATTGAAGACAGGTTAGGAAGTTCACTTCTAGCATGTTCTACGTTCATAACTTTTGTGTAGCCTTAAAGTAGTATAAAGTTGTGGTTTACAACTCCCCTCAGTCTTAAAAGTGAGTCCTCATAGTGGGTATACCAACAGACCTGGGGAGCTGGTTTCTAAAAAAGCTGGACTCTAGCTTTTTTAAAATGCACATTTTAATGTAAAAAATTTTTTAGATCCTAGAAGTCTTAACAACAGTTGTTTGGCCAAGTGCATGCCAGTCTCTTGGAGATCTTTTTGAAATGCAGGTTCTGATCAGTAGGTCTGAGGTAGGACTGAAGATTCTGTATTTCTAACAAGCTCCTCCTATTGGATGTCTGTTGCTGCTGGTCTGAAAACACTGTGAGTAATGTGGCCCGGGCCATATATCAAGTAAACACAAGCCAGACACACCCTAGAAACAAAGCATCCACACACTCCGGCCAACACAAACTAACTCTTATTTTCTTGCTCCCTTAAAAACAAGTATTTTATTTTAAAAGATTTTAGACTGGTATTTGTCTCAAGCAGGAATTCTTAACCTGGTTAGTTTCAGGAGGTTCTAAATCCTCCCCAAAATTATATGCAGTAATGTGTGTGTGCACAATTTTTTTTTTTTTTCCCTGGGAAGAGGGCATATAGATTTTATTAAAACTTCTTAGAGTCCAGGGGCGCCTAGGTGGTTCAGTCGGTTGAGCATCCAACTCTTGATTTCGGCTTAGGTCATGATCTCAGGGTTTGTGATTTTGAGCCCCTCATCGGGCTCTGTACTAACAGTGCGGAGCCTGCTTGGGATTCTCTCTCCCCCTATCTCTCTTTGCCCTGCCCCTCCCCCACAAACGCTCATGCCTGCGTGTGTCCGCATGCATGGTGTCTCTCTCTCTCTCTCTCAAAATAAATAAACTTAAAAAAATAAGAATTATTAAAACACAAAACAAAAGAAAAACTTCTTAAAGCCCATGACTCAATAGATCCACTGTCTTAAGGGCACTTGGGTTGACAGGATATCAGTGACTTGGTTATATCCAGAATGTCTCATTTCTGATAAAACCCATTGGGAGTAGACCTAACAGCTAGACACCAAAGAATAAATTAATAGAATCCCTTATATTATATGCTTCTCCCTTGATAAATATATTGATCTGGGAGGACTCTTAATCTTTAAACCTTAGCTGTGACCATTTAAAGTCCATTATACAATCCATCTAACAAGTTTTCTTTGCTTTTTTGCGTGTAAGGAGTGTGTTCAGTCCTTGGGGTTATTTACTGCTTGCTCTGTACTGCAATACAACCAGAGCTCTTAAACATATAAATTTAAAACAAAAACATGAAGTAGATAAATCAGACTGTCTCCAGAGAGATGGCAAAAGTCCCTTAAAACAGTGTAATTAATGATTTTACAGCCATAGAATGTAATTGCCACAAGATGCTTTGGTGATTTAGCCCCTTTGTTTTTATAGGTGGAGAAACACCCTTCTTTAGAATGATTTAATTTAGTTAACCATTAGTTTCCCTGTGTAAGCACACCCTGTGTGTACTCTACCAGGCTCTGACACCAAATGGCATAGACTGAGGAAACCATGTTGGCATTGCTGATCTTTCTCCACAATGGTAATTTCCTTTCTTATTCCAGGAAATCATCAGATATGCCGGCTGGTCAACCAGCAGCATAGTTTACACTGCCAGTGGGACCAACCTGTGCGCTACCATCGTGGAGACATTTTTGAAAATGTGGACTATGTTCAGGTCTTTTTCTTGGTCTCTTCTAGTTCTTATAACTTTGCATATCTAAGAGTAATATTGCTTCCCCCCACGCTTGATTCCTTGTATATTCGATCCTGAAAATTTGTGAATAATTTAAGGTTGAGTATGTTTATGAAGTCAGATTTTATAGATAATACTCATTTGCTTCATACATGACGTTTCCAGATCCCCCAAGTACTAGCTGTAATGTCTATTCATGTGTCTTTATTTCTTTTCTCCTTTACCATGAGAGCTTCATTGGATTGTTACTAGTATTTAACTCAAAGCCTTCATCTCCCCCTTTTAACTTATTGGAGTAATACCAGTAATTTAAAATTTGGGAAAGAGTAGCTGTGGTCTTTCCTGAAGTCATCAGTCCAGTTATGTTGCTTCAACTAAAAACTTTAACAAAATGACCATTATCAATAGAAAATTTTTATTAAGCCGTATTTCTACACGCATGTGTGTTTTCTCTTTCTGTTTCTGTTTCTATGTATATCCATACATATACATGTACTTATATGCATACATATATGTGTAGTCATACACACACATACAATCCTAGCCTATCTAATTGGGAAAAAATAATACATAATTATAATGATTCCAAATAGCATCTAATTGGTGCTGTTATAGATAGCAAACACAACCAGAGTTCCAAGTATCATCCACAAGGATGTTGGAAATAAAGTAACACGTTATCTTATCCTATCAAAATCTTATCATGTCTTTAATCATAGATCTAGGAATTTCCAGAGATAAGCAGTTAAATAATTAAAAGATTAAAACAGCTTCTAGGGGAAGACAAACTGTGAAGAATTAATACACTTTAATCTGAAAAACTCCAGACCTCATTGAAAAAAAGAAGCAAAAATTAAGAGGCCATTTAGGGGAGAAGTAGTATAGGGACCACAAGCTTCCTGTGATTTGTCAAGTAGGTGCTAGCAGTATCCCAGGTTTTATTTTCAAAGGACGATAAGACTTACACCTCTGAGATTATAGCTCCCGGCCTTGAATCCAAGCATTATTTTAAGGGGAAAAAAGGGAATATTTATAAATGAAATAGACTAAAACCCAGGTAACTTTGGGGACATACCATTGGAAGACTCCCCTGTACCAGTGTAGCATTGAGTCTTATATATCCATAGGTTACATCTCCACTATATAGTGAAAGAATCCATTCTTTTCTACTCCCTCCCATACTGGTCCCATTTTCTTATCTAACAAGGTTTTAGAAATACACAGAAGCTGCGGTATCCTGTAAGAATATCAAACATTGATTTACCTTGGTTTGGAGGAAGACTGTATTTATATTTGGAGTTGATTGTGTAATAGTTATAATGCCTAAATCATAGCTATATTAAACTCTTGAGCCCTTTTTTAAGTTCCGTTGTTTCTACCACAGCACACGAATTTTACAGAGTAGCAATCATTTTAGTCTAGGTAGGGGAGGGGAATAATGAGCCAAACCTCTAGATAATAAGCTCATCATTAAACCTAAAAGAGACTAAATCATGAAAAGGAAGTAATGGGACAATAAAGAAGGGAAGTAAAGAATCCATGCCATTTTCCTCATACCCCAAGGGCATAGTTGATTGAGAATCGCTAACTATGCATTTTCTAAGAGAATGGTGTTGGGACCTAGTTCTGAAAATATAAACATCTGATTGCTTTGATACTAACCTACTTTCAGATTTCCTACTGGGTTTGAGTATTCACTAATATTTTGGGTTAGGTTAAATCTTAGTCACAACTTCTTTCCTGCTTCCGATTTGATTGAACTGTTCTTTTCATTTTCTAGTTTGGTGAGGATTCATCAACCTCCAGTATGATGTCTGTGAATTTTGATGTTCAGGCAAATCAGAGTGATATCAGTGATTTGGTCAAGTCTTCTCCTGTAGCCCATTCCATTCTCTGGATCTGGGGCAGGGATTCTGATGCATATAGGGTAAGAGAATGATAAAGGAGTTTTCTCAGACAAGATTTTTTAAAGCTGTGACCCTCACCTTCATTGATTAATATGGTCCCTATCACTGTTCAGCTTAGTTCCACAAACACTTATTAAACTTCTATTAAACAGAAGCCATTCTGCTAGGTAGCAGTTTAGCAAGACACAGGGTATGTCTTGAGGTCTTCTTCCAATCAAATGGGGCATATAGACACCCTGATTTTAGTTTAAAACTTTGAGCTCTGAGTATAATTACCAACCCTAGAAAGTTTCTAAATTTGACCTAAGTATATGCTCACATATACAGGTGACCCTCAAACAACATGGGGGCTAAAGGGGCCAAACCCCCATGCAGTCAAAAATCTGTGTATAACTTTTGATTCCCCCACGACTTAAGTACTGACAGTCTACTGTTGACTGAAGCCGTACTGACAACATAAACAGTAGATTAACATGTATTTTTTGTTGTAAGTATTATATACTATATTCTTACAATAAAGTAAGTGAGAGAAAAAAGATTAAGAAAGTCATGAGGAAGAGAAAATACAGTTTTAATACTTGCGCTGCATTTATCAAAAAAATCCACGTGTAAATAGACCTGCATAGTTCAAACCTGTTATTCAAGAGTCAACTGTATTTCACTTTAAAAAAAAATTTTTTTATTTTTTAGGGAGAGAGAGACAGCATGAGCATGGGAGAGGGGTAGAAAGGGAGAGAGACAGATGGAGGGAGGGAGGGAGGGAGGGAGGGAGGGAGAGAGAGAGAGAGAGAGAGAGAGAGAGAGAGAGAGAATCTTAAGCAAGCTCCGTGCTCAGTGCAGAGGCCAATGCAGGACTCAATCCCACGACCCTGGGATTATGACCTGAGCCGAAATCAAGAGTGGGATGCTCAACTGACTGAGCCACCCTGGTGCCCCTGTATTTCAGTTTTTAATCAGCATTCTTGTATCAAGCTCCCAACTGTGTGTCAGGTTGGGACTATGAATACAGTACTCAAGCTCTTTGCTGGAGCTTACATTCTGCCAGATGATATAGGTAATAAGTCAATAAGTGTCTTTCTAAGCTAGCTAAGAAATAAATAATCTGAGGACAGATACCATATATTTTTTATTCACTATTAAATTTTCAGAATTTAATCAGGTTTTTGTTCTAACAATTAATATGACCACTTAGATTTAGTTATATGTAATACAAATTCTCCAGAGTTTCATAGCTTCAAGATTTAAGTTTAGTGGGACGCCTGGTGACTCAGTTAAGCATTGGACTTCAGCTCAGGTCATGATCTCAAGGTTCATGAGTTTGAGCACAGAGCCTGCAGATCCTCTGTCCCCCTCTCTCTCTCTGCCCCCTCCCCCACTTGTGCGCTCACTCTCTTTGAAAAATAAATAAACATTAAAAAAAACAGATATAAGTTTAGTAAGCCTCTGATGTATGTTATTTATATTTAGAAAAATGAACATTTTACAAATCAAAAAATTGTTAAACTTTGGCATTGGCAAAGAAAAGGTCTTAGTTCAGGGGAAGTAGTTTTCTGTGCCAGTTTTATAAGCTTATATATGCTTTCAGTTACAAATCATAAACTCTACTTCAAATTGGCTTAAAAGATAATATGCCTCATATTATAGGACGTCCATAGATTACAGCAAACTTTGGTTGGTTCAGCCCAGTGATATCATCAATTACCCAATTCTTTCCCTTTCAATTTACCATCCATAGTATTGGTTTCATCCTAAAGCTTGTCTTCCTCATGGTCATGAGGTGACAGCCAGCAGCAACTGGAGTAACATGTTTTTTGCTCCTATGTGGCTAAGAGACTTAGACTGGGTTTTCTTTCCCAGAAGCCCCAAGCAAGCCTCTCCTTGTATCTCATCGGGCTCAGCTGACTTAGCCCAACCCTGAACCAGTCTTAAGACCAACACTCTTCAATATAAAGAATTTTACAGTCTACCACTGTGTCTACAATTATCTTAAAATACTAAATTGTTCAAACTATCCTAGTATATTTATGTTCTTTTGAAAGTTTATTTAGCCTGTTGAAATACTGAATCCAAAGAAATTTATGAGAACTTTCTCTCTTCATTAGGACAAACAGCATATTCTGTGGCCTAAAAGAGCAGATTGTGTAGAAAGTTATCCGAGAGTCCCTATTGGTGGGGAATTGCCAACGTATTTTCTGCCTCCGGAAAACAAAGGACTCAGGCAAGTGCTGATGGATTTGGCAAAGCACTTGATTCTGCATGATTGTCATCTGGCAGTTCTTTGAGAGCACCATCCTTGGACTTGAAAGGTTAAGTCTTTATCTTGAAATCACCCAAACTTTGAAAATATGAATCTTGTTCCTTTTTCTTGTGCCAGGATCCACGAACTCAACAGTGATGATTATTCTTCAGAAGAAGAGGCCCAAACCCCTGACTGTTCCATAACTGACTTCAGAAAAAGCCAGACTCTGTCCTACTTAGTCAAAGAATTAGAGGTCCGCATGGATCTGAAAGCCAAAATGCCAGATGACCATGCACGAAAAGTAAGGCTCACTTAGGCTGGTGTTTATTGCCGTCCATACTGGGTGACTTCACAAGCCTCTTAGGCAGAACAAAAAATTGGTAGTTGTTGAACTTAAAGTTTTTAAAACTAGAGATAGAGTTACAGAATTGGTGAAATCATTAAGAAGACAATCATGCCGTTGAAGGTGCTTCAGGGCTGCTGTTTACACAGACCACATAAGCACTCTCTCTAAGAGTGCTACAAAGATGAGCAACACAGAACTCTGTTTAGTTAAATGAAGCTCATCTACTGGAGGCCATTCTGACCACTTCAATTTAGTGGTCAAGCCTCCAGGAATTTATATAAATTGAAAGCTTGAAGATTCTCTTTCTGGCCTTATCAACCTGCTCTGGCCTTATATGAG
The DNA here is from genome assembly GCF_018350215.1 of Panthera leo. Lineage (NCBI taxonomy): Eukaryota > Metazoa > Chordata > Mammalia > Carnivora > Felidae > Panthera > Panthera leo. The sequence goes on from NC_056688.1 coordinate 95,739,883, forward strand.
GTCCTTAGAAGTTTGTATGAATTACAGCTACCTTACAGACATTATAGAGAAGTTCTGTTAAGCTTTGTTCTTTAATTCCTACTAGTTAATGTATAACTAGGAATGTTTTATTACTGAATATAAATTCTACATTCGATACCATACCATTCCATAGATACAAATGAAAAAATTACTTTTTTGGCAGAGAAAACACACCATCACAATAACCTTTTTAAAAAGTCAATTTTAAAACTGAACAGTTACTACTTACAGTCAACAAACATTTACTGAGGCAGAAAACATTATGTGCCAGGCACTGTTTGGAATACTAGGAAAGGTAAATAGACCATGATCCCTACCGTAGAGTTGCTCACAGTTGCACAGATGTTACAGGAACATAGAGCAATTGAGATCCAGTGCTTTTCCCACTAGAAAAGATAGAAGATTTTTTATTGTATCAAGTATTAGATGCTTTTGTCTTTTGAAAAATTTCGCTTTTGATTTTGGACACTTATGTTGACTTTAATGGGGTATGGTATATCACCTTAATAATGTATGTGGTATACAACTTTTAACATGTTTTAGTTAAAGGAAACTAGGGTATTCATATAAGCAGGTCAACACCTGTTGGTATGTTGATGACCTCATGTTTTTATATATGTATGTGTGTATATATATGTGTGTGTGTGTGTGTGTATCTATATATATGTTTATAAATATCTATTCAAATTAGCTGTTCCTGAGGAGCTCAAGTCAAGACTGCTATCTGTAGAATTCTTTCAAATGTCTTCCCTGTTATTTTCAATTGAGTCAGTCTTCCTTTTGATGTTTTCAGATTTTGCTTTCCCGTATTAATAACTATACTATCCCAGAAGAAGAAATTGGGTCTTTCTTATTTCATGCTATTAATAAGGTAAGTCACCTACTTTAGACATCTGAAATTTAAATGCTTAGTAATTGTAATTAAAAGTTAAACTGCATGCACTAAAAATCTGTCAGAACAAGTACTATATTCTTGCATTAACTGAGGTATGTTGGGTTTTTTCAGCCAAATGCTCCTGTCTGGCTGATACTCAATGAAGCTGGACTCTACTGGAGAGCAGTAGGAAACAGCACGTTTGCTATTGCTTGTCTTCAGAGGGCTTTGAATTTGGCTCCACTTCAGTACCAGGACATTCCTCTTGTGAACTTGGCCAACCTTTTGATTCACTATGGCCTCCATCTTGATGCCACTAAGCTGCTACTTCAAGCTTTGGCCATCAATAGCTCTGAGGTGAGGTTTTATGTTCGTAGCTCCATGTACTGTGTCGTGATAGCTCAAATTCAGAGCACGATTTGTATTTTTCCGGGGAGGGCATAAAAAAAAAATCTCACATATTTTTCAGAGCAGAATTTGCATATTTTGAGATGGCATAAAACAGATTTTGTTTCATTTTATTTCTGATGTATTCATTTATTTTTTTGTACTGATTTGTCTTATTTTGTACAAATGTAGAATCATGCTAATTATATTTTTCTGTATCTTGCCATTACAGCAATATATCCCTGATATATTTTAGATGTATTAAATTTCTTTTTTCTTAATTTTAATTCCAGTGAAGTTAACATGCAGTGTTATATTAGCTGTACAATGTAGTGATTCAACAATTCCATACATCACCAGTGTTCATCACAAGTGCACTCCTTTTTTTTTTTTTTAATGTTTATTTACTTATTTTGAGAGAGAGAGAGTGTGAGAGCATGAGCGAGCACAGGCCAGCATGGGGCAGAGAGATTGGGGAGTGGGGGAGAGCACATGCATACTTGTGAGAGCACAGGGGAGGGGCAGAGAGAGGGAGAGAATCTCAGGCTCCATGCTGTCAGTGCAGAGCCCCATGCAGGGTTCCATCTCCCTAACTGTGAGAACATGACCTGAGCCAAAATCCAGAGTCGGGTGCTCAACGGAGTCACCCAGGCGCCCCTCAAGTATGCTTCTTAATCCCCATCATCTATTTCACCCATCATCCCCCTGCCCACCTCCCTTCTGGTAACCATCAGGTTGTTCTCTATAGTTAAGAGTCTGTTTCTCGTTTGTCTCTCTCTCTCTCTCTTTTTTTTCTTTTGCCTGTTTGTTTTGTTCCTTAAATTTTACATTTGAGTTAAATCATATGGTATTTGTCTTTCTCTGTCTTATTTCACTTAGCATTATATCCTCTGTCTTCATCCATCTCATTGCAAATGGCAAGATTTCACCCTTTCTTATGACTGGTTAATATTTCATTGTGTATATACACCTCATTTTCTTTGTCCATTCATCAATCAATGGATATTTGGGCTGCTTCCATATCTTGGCTATTGTAAACATCAACATAGGGGTTCATATACCCCTTTGAATCCCTTTGAATTAGTGTTTTTTTTTTATTCTTTGGATAAATATCCAGTAGTGTGATTACTGGATCACAGGGTAAGGGCTTTTTTTTGGTTTTTGTTTTTTTAATGTTTTAAGGAACTTACTATTTTCCGCAGTGGTTGCACCAGTTTGCATTCCCACCAACACTGTACAAGGGTTCCTTTTCTCCACATCCTTGCCAACACTTGATGTTTCTTGTGTTTTTCATTTTAGTCATTCTGATAAGTGTGAGGTGATACCTCATTGTGGTTTTGATTTGCATTTCCCTGATGATGAGTGAGGTTGAATATCTTTTCATGTGTCTGTTGCCCATCTGGATGTCTTCTTTGGAGAAATGTCTGTTCATGTCTTCTGCCCATTTTTTAACTGGATTATTTGTTTTTCGGGTGTTGAGTTGTATCAGTTCTTTAAATATTTTGAATACTAACCCTTTACCAGATATGTCATTTGCAAATATGTTAATTGTTTGTTAATTGTTTTGTTAATTGTTTCCTTCACTGTGCAGAAACTTTTTATTTTGAAGTAGTCCCAATAGTTTATCTTTGCTTTTACTTCCCTTGCCTCAGAGACATATCTCGAAAAATGTTGCTATGGCAGGTGTCAGAGAAATTGCTGCCTGTGCTCTCTTCTAGGAGTTTTATGGTTTCAGGTCTCACATTTAGGTCTTTAATCCATTTTGAGTTTATTTTTCTGTATGATTTAAGAAGGTGGTCCAATTTTATTATTTTGCATATACCTAACCAGTTTTCCCAATACCATTTGTTGAAGAAATATTGGATATTCTTCCCTGCTTTGTCAAATATTAACTGACCATACAATTGTGGGTTTATTCCTGGGTTTTCTATCCTGTTCCATTGTGTATCTCTTTTTGTGCCAATACCATACTGTTTGGATTAGTACAGCTTCGTAATATAATTTGAAGTCCAGAATTGTGATTCCTCTAGCTTTGCTTTGCTTTTTCAAAATTGCTCTGGCCATTTGGGGTCTTTTGTGGTTATATATTAATCTTAGGATTTTTCTAATTCTGCGAAAAATGCTGTTGGTGTTTTGATAAGGATTGCATTAAATGGGTAGATTGCTTTGAGTAGCATAGACATCTTAATAATATTTGTTGTACCAATTCATGACTATGGAATGTCTTTCCATTTCTTTTTGTCGTCTTCAGTTTCTTCCTTCAGTGTTTTATAGTTTTCAGAGTACAGGTCTTTCACCTCTTCAGTTAGGTTTATTCCTAAGTATCTTATTATTTTCGGTGCAACTGTAAATGGGGTTGTTTGCTTAATTTCTCTTTCTGCCGGTTCATTATAGTGTATAGAAGTGCCACAGATTTCTGCACATTGATTTTGTATACTACAGCTTTACTGAATTCATTTATCAGTTCTTGTTGTTTCTTGGTGGAGACTTTAGACTTTTTTATTTTATTTTTTTAATTTACATCCAAATTAGTTAGCTAGACTTTTCTATATATGGTATCACGTCATCTGCAGATAGTGAAAGTTTTACTTCTTCCATACTAGTTTGGATGCCCTTTATTTCTTTTTGTTGTCTGGCTGCTATGGCTAGAACATCTAGTACTATGTTGAATAAAAGTGGTGAGAGTGGACATCCTCATCTTGTTCCTAACATTAGAGGGGAAGCTCTGATTTTTCCCATTGAGTATTATGTTTCCTGTGGGTTTTTCATATATGGCCTTTATTATGTTGAGGTATGTTCCCTCTAAACCTACTTTGTTGAGGGCTCTGATTGTCAATGGATATTATACCTTGTCAAATGCTTTTTCTATGTTTATTGAATTGATCATATGGTTTTTATTCTTTCTCACTGATGTGATGTATCATATTGATTGACTTGCAAATACCGAACCACCCTTGCATCCCAGGAATAAATCTCACTTGATTGTGGTGAATGACTTTTTTAATGTATTGTTGGATTGAGTTTGCTGGTATTTTTTGTATCTATGTTCGTCAGAGATCTTGGCCTATAGTTGTCTTGTGTGTGTGTGTGTGTGTGTGTGTGTGTGTGTGTGTGTGTGTGTGAGTGTGTGATTTATTTTAAATGACTGAAATTTATAATTACGTGGTTAATTTACTTGTAAGAACTGATGTTTAAATAAGAATGATCTAGCTACTGGGGCGCCTGGTGACTCAGCTAAGTGTCCAACTTCTGCCTAGGTCATGATCTCACCGTTCATGAGTTCAAGCCCAACGTGGAGCTCTGTGCTGACAGCTCAGAGCCTAAAGCCTGCTTAGGATTCTGTGTCTCCCTCTCTCTCTCTGTCCCTCCCCCACTCATGCTCTGTCTTTCTTGCCTTCAAAAATAAAAAACATTAAAAAAAAATTTTTTTAAAAGAATGATATAGCTACTAAAGATATACTGCTACTGTTTTGTCAATCTGAAACATCTGGTTCTTTTTTTATCCTTCTCATCACAGCATGCATGCTGCTTAATATTATACTGTTTTACAACTTTAGTTTATAGATGTCTTTTTACCAACTAAGCCAGAGCACAGTTTAAAGGTTGTATTGATAAGAATAGGTAAATGGATAATATTCATGCCCTGAACTTTCCACATGCAGGCCATGGAGTTAATCACTCCTGTGCAGTTAGTTACTTTTGTTCATAGTTTCTAAGATACTACTTCTTTTTCCATATTTTAACATCTCTGAAATAAGGATGCATGTTACAATTGATGACATCTTAGTTTGATGAAACACAGTTATAATAAATACATAGTTAAACTGCTTTTATACCCAGTGTTTAACTCTTTGTAAATTTTATATCCAAAGAAACTTTTAGAAGAAATGTGCCTGAGTGGTTTAAGTTTATCTGTGGTATTATTAGAACTAATTTTTTTTTGAGTATGAGAAGAAAGTATTGCCTGTTAAGAATTTCCTTTTAAATATACAAATTTGCAAGTGGATTTTAAGTGAGGGTTTACAATTGCTATACTATACAACAGGCCAAGTGCCAAAAAAGTATAGCAAATATTTATCAAATGTTTGCTGTGCGCCAGGTGCAGGTACAGTGAGAACAGATGCTATATAAAAGGGATGTGATGATTGGGCACCCAAAGGAAGGCTAACACAGTTGTATTCCCCCAATACTTGTTTCGCTTTCTACTGCCACCAGCTAAGGCAATCAGTATTCTTCTAGAGAAAAAAGAACTCCCTTAGAGATTAGTTGTGGTACTACAGTAATAATAAAAAGATAAATCAGTGGATCAGAGTAGATATCACAGAAATATACCTTAATCAGCACCCCACCCCCAAATGTCAACATTTGGAAATAATTCCTGTATTTCTTCTAACCAAATATTTCATAGTGTTGCAACACTATTGTACTGGTGATCGTTAAAGATTATTATATAAAAAAGTTTTAGTACCAGACAGTTTTTATTAGCCATCAATAATGACTCTATATGAATTTATATATCACAGCTTACTCCTCACTTGTTGGATATTTAGGTTCCACAGTGCATAGCTGTTATCAATAATAATTTTCTGCATAAGGCCTTTTCTGTATTCCAGATAATTTTCTTAGGAAAGATTGCTAGCAGTGGAATTACTAAGTCAATGAGAGAATGAATGTTATGATGGCTTTGATACAAAATGCCAAACATCTACCAAAAGATTTGGGCCAATATATATTGCCATAATCAAGGTTGGAAAATATTCATTTCCTGTGTATCGTCACTGAATTGGGCACATGAATTAACTGGTAACTTTTAACTGATTGCTTATTAGAGCCAGGCACCATAACGATCAATTGACATGTGATAATTCATTTAATCCTCAACAACAACCCTGTATGTACGATCTACCCATTTGATAGATAAACTCAAAAGGATTTACCAGAAGTCACAGAGCTTGGATTTGAACTCAGGGAGATTAGCCACAGAACTCATGCTCTTTAGCATGTATTGCCTCTGAGTAAACATTTGTAAAACAAGTTTACTTTAAAAATTTTCACTTCTATTTTGTAACATAAATTTCTTTATCCTTTAATTGTATTTTTGTTTTTGTTGTTTCCTAAAGATTTTATGTTTTTTAAGTAATCTCTACAGTCAGTGTGGGGCTCAAACCTACAACCCTGAGATCAAGAGTCACATGCTCCACTGAGTCAGCCAGGCACCCCTTTAATTGTATTTTTTTTAGCTACTTTTCTTCTTTTTTTTTTTTTTTTTTTAGTTTTTTTAAGTTTATTTAATGATTTTGAGAGAGAAAGAGAGACAGCATGAGCAGGGTAGCGACAGAGAGAGAGGGAGAGAGAGAGAGAATCCCAAGCAGGCTCTGCGTTGTCAGTGTAGAACCCCATGTAGGGCCTGGACCCACAAACCGTGAGATCATGACCCTAGCAGAAATCAAAAGTCAGACACTTGGGGCACATGAGTGGCTCAGTTGGTTAAGCATCCCACTTTGGTTCAGGTCACGTTCACATGGTTCATGAGTTCAAACCCCACGTCATCGGGCTCTGTGCTGACAGCTCAGAACCTGGAGCCTGCTTCGAATCCTGTCTCCCTCTCTCTCTGCCCCTCTTCTGCTCACGCTCTGTCTCTCTCTCAAAAATAATAAAAATAAAAAAATAAAAAAGAGATGCCATGCAGGTGCCCCAATTATATTTTTAAAGTAAAAGTTGTGTATGCATTTTGCTCATTTTCTTTTGATTTTTATTATTAGATTTAAGGTGTTTTCACAAGATGTGTGAAAACAAGTAGTTCTATTTTAGTTTTGCTATTACTTGTCTTCAAATAGTTGACTCTCGGGGCACCTGGGTAGCTCAGTTGGTTAAGTGTCCGACTTCAGCTCAGGTCATGATCTCTCGGTCTATGAGTTCGAGCCCCATGTCAGGCTCTGTGCTGACAGCTCAGAGTCTGGAGCCTGCTTCGGATCCTATGTCTCCCTCTCTCTCTGCCCCACTTCTGCTCATGCTTTGTCTCTTCATCTTTCAAAACTGAATAAATGCTAAAAAAAAAAAAAAAATTATAAATAAACAGTTAACTCTACAATATGCTAAAATATTTCCCTATGTTGTCTTCAAGACGATTTGTAGCTTTAGGTTTTACATTTAGGTTTGTAATCCATTTCAAGTTAAATTTTTTTTTGTACTGGGAGGTAGAGATCAAAGTTCATTCATCAGAGTTCGTATCACATAGATATCCAGTTGTTCTAGCACCATATCTTGATAACTCTATCATTTCCCGTTGAATCACCTATCACCTTTGCTCCGAACTGCAGACTTCTTTATCCGACAGCTTACTTGACATCTCCATGTGGATGTCTAAAACACACTTTAAAACTAAAGGCCCAAACTAAGCTCCTTAACATTGTTCCAATCTTTACTGCTCAGTCTTTCCCATTTCAGGAAACAGTAAAGCCTGTAGCTCAGGACAAAAGCTTGGAGCCGTCCTTCATACCTTTTTCTCTCTCAGGGTAATTAACCTTGCTAATATTTTCAAAATATTTCACTATTTATCATCATCTCCATTGCCAGGCTGTCTGATCCAAACCACCATTATCTTTTATCTGGATTATTTCATTAGCCTCCTAACAGTGTCTTTGCTTTTGGCCTTTCTCCCCTTACAGTCTCTTCACAATACAGCAACCAGTGAATCCTTATAAAAAGTCAGATGTTGTCATTTTGTCTGTTCAGATCTCTGCAGTGGCACTCCATATAACTCATAGTAAAAGACAAGAATTTATAATAGTGTAGAAGATCCTACATGACCTTATTACTTTTCTGACCTCATCCCCATGAAATCATTCCTTTGCTCATTCTGTTTTAACTACTTGGCCTGTCTGCAGTTCCTTGAGCATACTAGGCATGCTCCCACCTCAGTGCCTTTATACTTTATATTCTCTCTGGAATACTCCACCAAGATTCTTGAGAGCTTACTTCATCTCCTTAAAATCCTTTAAAATACTAACTTCTCAGTAAGTCTTTCCCTTACTACTCTATTAAAAATGGCACTCCACACCCCACTGTGGTCTACTTAATGTCTCTTCCCTGCTGTGCTCTTCTCCATCACATTTTTCTCATACTTGCGTGATACCCTCATGGTTTTGTGACACTTGACTATTAGGTCTTCTAAGGCAGTGACTTATGTTTCTTATTTTCTGCTGTATCCCCAGTGTCCAAAATAATGTCTAAAACATTAGTAAACACTCAGTAATTATTTTCTAGATGAAATGATGAAAATTCTTTTTTTTTTTTTTTTACAAAATGTTAATTAGTTTATCTCAGTGTAAGATATTTGCACAACCATCATTCTGGTCATAGGAGTAGACATTTGTTTCCCTATGTAAAAATATAAAGACACTTTGAAATCTAAGTCTAAATTAGAAATCTAAGTCTAAATTTGAGTTTGTATCTGGATATGAACCATTAAGTAAGATTTTAAATGTAATCTGAGAGCTACTTTGATTATACCTCTGTAATCTGGAATATTTTATACATCTTGGCTTGGTTATAGTGAGACATTTTGGATGACCTTAACAGCCTGAATCAAAAGCAAGTAGTTGTATAAATCATAGGTATTGCTTTTCATAGGGGTATATTGCACAACTTGAGAACAAAACATTCTTAGATCCTTTAAAATATTTTTAATGATAAAGTAAGTGTAGAATAAATGGTTTGTACACAAGCAAATAGAAATTACCTGGCATTAGGTGTATTTCAACTGAAATGACCTAAACCGAATACTTTGGGTTGCTTATGAAAACAGTAACAACAAACATTTGAAAAATAGAATACAAAAACTATTTACAATAGCATCAAAATATCATATATCTAGAAATAAATTCAAAGGGAAGATGTATAAGGTTTCTATACCGGATTGTAAAACATTACTAAGAAAAAGAAGCCCTAAATAAGTGGAAAGAGACACTATGTTCATGGATGGGAAGATTCAGTATTGTTAAGATGTAAAATCTCTCCAGATTGATTTATAAATTCAATCCCAAGCTCCTGGCACTTAATGCATATGTATGCATAAATGGATAAGTTGATTCTAAAATCTATGCAGAAATGGATCTAGAATAGCCAAAATATTTGTGAGTGAGGGGGAGAAAAAACAGAGTTGGAAGACTTCTATGACTAGATTTCAAGACTTGCCGTAATTAAGTCAGTATGGTATTGGCCCAAGGATACTCAAATATATCAATGGAACACATTAAAAAATTTGAAATAGGCCCCTACATATATGGTCACCTGACATATGACAAAGGCACACTAGTAGTTTAGGGGGATGGGGGCACCTTTTGGTTTTCCAGTAAGTAGTGCTGGAATACTTACTTGGATATCCCTATGGGAAAAGGAATGAACCTTGACTCCTCTCTCACTTTGTACACAGAATTAAATTGAAGTGGATCATGCACCAAAATGTGAAAGATGAAACAATAAAGCTTCTTAATGAAAACATAAAAGAAGGTCTTCATGATGTTACAGTAGGCAAAGATTTTTAAAAGCACTAACTGAAAAAAGAAGCACAAACTGTAAAATACATATTTTTATAAATATGTAAATATTTTATAAATATGCATATATGCATAAATTGACTTCATTAAAATTAAGAAGTCCTGTTTATCAGAGATACCAGTAAGAGAATAAAAAGGCAAACCCCAGATTGGGAGAAGATACTTGCAATAAATATTTCCAATGAAGGACTCATATCTAGTGCACATATAAAGAACTCTTTCAAATTAGGAAGAAAAACACAGCCTACTTTTTTTTAATGGGGAAAACAACAGGCACTTCAGAAATGAGGAAATTCAAATGACCAATAAGCACATGAAAAAATATTCAACATCATTACTGATACAAGTTAAAAACCACATTGAGATGATACTTTATCATCTCACTAAACCAGCTAAATTTAAAAGACTGGGACAATACCAAGTCAGTAAATTCTCCTACTTGCCGGTAGGAATGTAAATTTGTACGTCTGCTTTAGAAAACTGTTTGTTTGTAGCCCATAAAACTAAATATATTCCTACCTTAAGACCCACTGCAAAGTATATAGCCAAGGAAAATTAGTACGTACGTCTGTCAAAAGATATTTGCAAGAATGTTCATAGTAGCTTTATTCATAATGGCCCCAAATTGGAAACAATCCAAATCTTATCAGAAGGAGAAGGGATAGGCAAACTATGTATATTCACATGGTAAATATTGCATATCAATTTTTTAAAAAAATAAACTGATAACCCAAAAAACACTCAGTTTCTTAAGCCTTTTTGATATTGTACTGACTGAAAGAATCTTCAAAAGGGTACAAGATTATATACACATAAAAGGGGAATATGCTGTTTGGTTCCATTTATATGAAGTTTAAGAACAGGCAGAGCTAATCTATGGTGATAGAACATCACCACAGTAGTTACCTCTAGGATTAGGGTTGGGTTGCCTAAGGGAATCTTTTTTATCTTAAGTGTATTTATTTATTTTGAGGGGGGGAGGGGCAGAGAGAGAAGGAGGGAGAAAGAATCCCAAACAAGGCTCCACACTGTCAGCACTATCACGCGGGGCTTGAACTCACAAACTGTGAGATCATGACCTGAGCTGAAATCAAGATGGATGCTTACCCGACTGAGCCACCCAGGTGCCCCTTCCCAAGGGAATCTTTTGAGGTATTAGAAACATTGTAAATGTTTTATATCTTGAGATGAGTGCTGGTTACAGGGATATATATGCATATAAAAATTCATTGAACTGTACACTTAAGACTAGTATATATTACACTATGTATTTTTTATCGTAGTAAAAAGGTAAAAAATAAATTTACATTTGTTACAGTGTAGATTTGACTGGTGTAATTAAAATAGGTAGTTAGCCATTAACTTTTATGGGATAACCTAAAAGAAGCTAAAAGACATATACTGTGAAAGTTTTATAACTCTCAGAAAATATTAATTCACTAACATTTAAAAAATGTTTTTTTTGTCTTTTCAGCCCCTGACCTTTTTGAGCCTGGGAAATGCTTACCTTGCTCTGAAGAATATCAGTGGGGCACTTGAGGCCTTTAGACAGGCTTTGAAATTAACTACCAAATGCCCAGAATGTGAAAACAGCCTGAAGCTGATTCGCTGTATGCAGTTTTATCCTTTTCTGTACAACATCACCTCTTCTGTTTGCAGTGGTAAGCAGCTTATATTAAGTGCCGACAAAATGATGAACACAACCAGGGTTCCTATTCTGATCAGCAGAACACAAAATGATTTTCTCGGTTTTTCCCAAGGATTTTATGTAACTAGTATATTCTGTATACATAGGAAAGAAGTTAATTCATTCCTTACTAGATAGAGCCTTGGGGTAATTCCCAGAACCCTAGATGAGAAAGGCCAGCTAAAGTATATTTGACTAAAATTGATAGACTTCTCTCCACAAAATCTATGATTTTTTTAATGATCGATATTAATGGTAAAGGGTACATTTTCTGTCCATAAAGACGATCTGCAATACAGTTTAAGTGGTTTTTCTGTCTTCTTTCACTGAAATACACCCCCTTGCCTTCCAGTGAAAGTGATCCAGATCTTGACTGCGCCTCTAAAGCAGTCACGTGACATTAATTGGTATCTTCTTGCATTCTTCCCCTTTCTCACACAGCCACCAAAATATATGCCTGTGCATAAGTGTGTCCACCTGGGTAATGGTTTGAGTTAATATCTGAACTACTGTAAATTTATTAGTTAGAACTCCCTAAGAGTTCGAATATGTTTACTTACTTATTTAACTTTCACTTCAAGAAAAAAGAGTTTGACTTGAATTATGAGGGGTGAGGTTTATATACATATGGATCCTCAGAACCTCACTGTTGTAGAACACACAGTAGGTGCTTTGTCAATGTTGAAATTAGATCATAATATTCAAGCAGAGGGCTATCAGTCCATCACCTTCACCTAAGGAAAAAAAAATCCCTAATGCTCACTTGGTTAAGTGATTTATCTAAAAGACATCAACAATTTACCGGTAGATTTAGCACTTCAAACTGGTTTTCCAGATTCACCTGTACGAGACTGCCTTAGGATTTTAATGAAATGACAGGCAGTAAGTTGTATTTACATTTTTAAGTATCAGAAGCCAGTTTTTTATTTTTATTTATTTATTTTTAATCTGGTTGCTTTTTTATTTTATTTATTTATTTATTTTTTAAATATATGAAATTTATTGTCAGATTGGTTTCCATACAACACCCAGTGCTCATCCCAAAAGGTGCCCTCCTCAATACCCATCACCCACCCTCCCCTCCCTCCCACCCCCCATCAGCCCTCAGTTTGTTCTCATTTTTTAAGAGTCTCTCATGCTTTGGCTCTCTCCCACTCTAACCTCTCTTTTTAGAAGCCAGTTTTTTAGTGAAGAAACCAAAAATCTCGCAGCTCCATAACTCCATAGCTCAGCTGTGGCTCAGTACTGAGCACAGTGTAAACTGGAGTTCTTGCATGAAGGCTGAAGGCCTAAGACAGCGTTGACGGTGCAGCAGTGGAGGGACCCGTGCCAGAGTCCTACAGATTCATGTGTGAGCCCTAACTCTTCCATTACTCTGTTTCTCATCCCAGCAAAGTAACTTGTGTCCTCATGTGTAAAATGAAAGGCAAAATCTGTCTCATAGACTTGTTGGTAGGATTAAATAAGACCCTTATCACATAATAGGTGTTGGGTAAAAGTGAGCCATGAGAAATTCATAATAAATACAGAATATTCAGACCTTAATGGATCTTACGGGTCTTACTTAATCATAGAAAACATGTTGTGGACTTTTAAATTCCTTAGATTACTAACAACAGCCTTGTAAACAGAATTTCACTTTTTTCAGTGAGCTGCTTTTACTAATAGTCTCTCTCTCTCTCTCTTTTTTCCCCTGCTATCATCTCCCTCACGTCTCTTGACTTCTTTGTTATCAGAAAGAAGAATCAGAAAGAAGGCTTTTCTAAAAAGCCTTTTCCTTAGTATTAGTTTTACATGCTTTTGCTTAGGATTTTAGTTTGTTGAAATTTATTATTATTTTATGTCACTCATGTCAAGAAAGGAAATTCCATTGTCTGGAGGTTTTTCCCCAGAGTATAACTTCAACTAGCCCAGGAAACTAATAACCTGAAACAAATCTACAAAATTGTAGTATCATAGTATTTAGTAGTCCAGATATCCCGCAAATGTTACTAGATCCAATACAATAAAAGTTCTTTCAGAGAGAGCTCACTAATAAAAACAATTTTTTTTTTTTAGTTTAGCCCGTTACATTGTGATTAGTTATCTTAGAAGAGAATCTGCCATCTAGTAACACCTCCATAAATAGTGGTACCCCTGATGAAATGTATGCTGTAGCATTTTCTAAGTTTAAAACCTCATGGATAATACTGACTTCATTCAGTATTGATTTTTTTTTTACAGTGTTTTTGCATTGCTTGTTTCCACAGTAACAAGTAATGCTTTGCTGAGTTCCAGCTTTGAAAGGCTGAAACTTCATAGAAACAAATATCTCTTACAGATACCATGAATTTCTTATATTTGAAAACCCAAACAGTTTCTCCTCCTGTAGCTATCTCTGAGCTTTACTAAATGGTTGATGAAAAATAGAGAAAAACCTCTGAATAATGATTAGCATTTCTGTACCTTCACATGATTGTCTACCTTTGGCTTTTTCTTTTTTGCAATATTGAAATAAGCTTCGTAAGTTATCTTTACTTGCCTGCCATGTTATCTGTCTGAGGTTTTTATTATGACGATACGAAGTTTTCAAGATACCAACAAAGCTTATGATTCTTTTTCCATATAATAATCAAGGAATTCATATTGGTTTTTATTAGAGAAGAACTTAAGCTGCCCTTCCCCACCCCTTCCCCAGCCTAAGTCATTCTCTTAGGAAGGTCTGTTTGAAAGCTACCATTTTTGAAAACTCTGAGATAAGCTTTTCAAGACCAAAAATTGTTAAACTCTTAGAAAACCTATCTTAAATACTTTTTCTGGCCACTGTTAATCTTCGACAAATTATTTTCTTTACAAATACATATTGGTAACTATTTTTATAGCAGCTATAATATAGTATAATCTCTTGGGTAGTATGAACTTAATGGTAAAATTGTAGGCAGTGTGTTAGTATGAGTAAGTATTTTATTGCTTTCAATATGTAATCATGGAATTTTTCACACAGATTTTCAGTTTATGTTTCTTGGAATGTCTGCACAGGTATTGTATTCTGGTACCTCTCAGTACCAATTAGTTCAGTTTAAAAAATACATAATCACTATGCTTACAAAAGTTTTTGACTTGTGAAGGATACATCAGTGCTTAATTACTTATCTGACATTTTTCCCAAACTTTTATTAATCTGGAAATCATTTTATTGACTGCCGTGTGTTAGGTGTGTATGTTCTTATATAGAAAGTGCTTGACATCATCTCTCTCTCTCTCTCTCTCTCTCTCTCTCTCTCTCTCTGTCTCTCCCTCCTTTGAATAGCATTTAATAAATTCTTGTCTTTTATAGGTAGTTTTATATTACCACCCCAATGTCAAGAATGCTGGGAAGGAAAACTTAATAGATTGCTTTATACATTGTGTGCACTCGAGTTGACTGTTAAAAGAGAAGCTAGTGCTTTCAGTTTTGATTAAGCACTTATCTTGGCAGTTTTGAAATACATACTCTTTTACCATATTTTATTGGTTTGTTATTTTACAATCTGATTTAAACGTAGAACTGAGTAAGTAGAACTGAGTGTGCCGCTTCAGCAAGCCCATTCTTAAATAACAACATACTTGGCCCTTTTTAAAGTAAAATGGAATCTGTTAAGTAAACTTCCAGTGCTTTTGAGTATAAGTAAGTTCTTTTCAGTGCTCAACATTAAACAAAAGGACTTTTCTTTTTAATTGGAAAAAATAAAAGTCTCACAAAGAATGAAACCTCATGAAGTAATAATGATTATCTTCTGTAAGGACTAAAAATGGAAAATAAGTTTCAGTAACCATCTGAACAGAATAATTAAATATTAAATCTGAAGAGAAGTCCAGAAATACATGTAGTGGATTTTCCAAGCATTCATTACTCCATAATATTTTCTAAATGCTATTTCCTTCAACTTCACTAATTTGCAAATCAAAAAGCTACATGTAGTGAAGATATTTTCTACTTAAGCAGTCTAGATTGTTTTATTATTATGTCTCTGATATGCATAGTTTTATTTTTAGTGTATCTCATCCAGTATTATTTTACTTTTATTAGAAAACCTAAGACCAATTGTAGGTCATATATATTAGACTTCATTTACATCAGATGCCTACAGGTATGCCACTGACAGTGGCATTGATATTTGCTGAATAAAATTAAGCACCTAACCCAGGACTTCTCTGGTCTTGTCTTAATTCACTGAGACACATGTCCATTTAAAAATATTGACCACCCCCCCCAAAAAAAAATATTGACCCAGATCTTTAGAAATGATGGGTAAACGTTATACGTAGAACTCAGACTTAACGTCTAGGTATGCTTAAAATTTTATGCATTTTTTTCTTTAATATGTATTTGAAAGCTTTCACCTACAGACAAAAATAATAAAAGAATTTCCAAATCATGTACATGAGCCTTAATATCTGTTGCAGTGTGCAGAAGGATTATCCTGCGTCATCACAGTGTTTCTGTATTTATAGTTATCTATTTACCTAAATCATAGCTCCTTTTATAATTAGTTTCATTACCTGTGGTTTTAATCTGTGTTCTTCAACCTAAATTTCTGTAGATTTATAACTTGTAGCTTAAAGCAATCTTACCTGGAGTTCAGATTTTGAAGAAAAAGAAATCTTGTACTTTGCTGCCCTCCTGTGGACTATCCAGCATATGCTACCTGCAGTTAGGGACTTTTGTTTTATGACATTCTTCCTAAAAGTTAATGAAGATGTCGGCTTAAAAAAAAAAAAAAAAAAAAGATACATTCATAAAGATCCGGTTTTTTATACCTTTTTGAATATGCTACTAGTTAGCTTCCCTCCATTTATTCCTGTAAGAAGAATTAAAACTTTGGTTAATTTACTACAGGTCTCAAAATCCTAAAATTTCAAGCATATTGTGCCAACGAGCCAAATGTAACTCTTGATAATGTAATCTGTCTAGATTTTGTATTTCTTTATTAAAAAGGGCTTTAATTATGTGGCTAACAAATAATCCTTTGACAAATATCTATGTGGTAGAGGGGGGAATAAGGAGAATCCTCTTTTTATGAATCTAGAAGCAAAGATCATGGGTTACTCAGTTCAAGTGTCACTCAGTGGTACAGCTAAGACTGAAATCTGAGTCCTCTGCCTTCCAAGGCCAGTGTGGTTCCTGTGCACAGTTCTCTTACTCCAACAAGTATAATTTATCCCACTGCTGTGATTGAAATCATTCATATTTATAAATTCCTGAGACATTTTTATGAAAATGGTATATTCACCATACTTTTTATGTCATCACTCAAAAGAGATACCTACATCCCTGTATAAAATCTGAATCTGAACTAGATTATGAGGCAGTCCTAACCCTAAAAGCACACCTGAAACGGTCTCTTTCAGTTTAGCGCCTTTGTCTTTTCCGAATTTTGCATGATTAGATTGCCACGTGGCCTTGGGTTGCACACAGATCTGGTGGCTGTACTTGCATTATTATCTCAGTAGGTAATATTTATCTTTTGGGATTCCCAGCATTTAGCTTTCATGAACAAAATGGTTACCTTGGGTTTTCATAAGAACTTAGGACAGTAGGTCAAATTCTGATAACCAGTGGTTTTACACTTCAGCCTCCAAAAGACATTGAATATGTGTATACATATTTTAATACTTTTTGGTTTTTTGATGTGAACTTTTCTACATGCAAAAAAGCATTACTTTTCTTTTGAGGAATGAGCCTATTGGTCCCTGCTTACGATCTTCCACAACTACCCTCCAGTTAGTACAGATTGTTAGTCTGGCCAAATAATATTTAAGAAAAAATGAAATTTAATGGTGGATATAACCTTCTAAAGCATCAGAATGTTTTCTTTTAACTAAAGGAAACGGAGTGTGGCTTAGTTATTCATCCATTCAACTAATACCTCTCATGTGCCAGGCATTAGTCTAGGAACTGGAAACCAAACAGAAGAAAAATTCTGTTTTATGGAGCTTCGTTTTAGTGGAGAGAAACAGAGAGCAGATGATAAATATAATAAAGTATTTAGTATGTTAGAAGATAGTGCTAAGGGGGCGCCTGGGTGGCTCAGTCGGTTAGGCGGCCAACTTTGGCTCAGGTCATGATCTCACGGTCCGTGAGTTCTAGCCCCGCGTCGGGCTCTGTGCTGACAGCTCAGAGCCTGGAGCCTGCTTCATATTCTGTGTCTCCCTCTCTCTGACCCTCCTCTGTTCATACTCTGTCTCTCCCTGTCTCGAAAATAAATAAACGTTAAAAAAAATTTAAAAAAAAAAAAAAAAAAAGAAGAAGATAGTGCTAAGGGGAAAATAGATGAAGAGGTTGGGTGAGATTCAAACTGTGTTTAAAGAGGCCCCACTGAGGAAGTGCCAGTTGAGCAAAGACTTGAAGGAGGTAAGGATTTAGGCCATGCAGGCATACAGCATAAGAGCATGTCAGCCAGAGAGAATAGTTGTTCTAACAGCTTTTGCAAGGAACAGCAAGAAGGCCTCTGTGGTTGCACTCGCTTGTAAGAGATGAAAGCTGAGATGAGTGGGAGGAGGAAAGAGCCATGTCTTTACTGCCTTGCAGACCATTCTAATAATTTGGGCTCTTACTCTAAGAGAAAGATGTATGATTTGGAAGATTTTGAGCAGAAAAGAAGAACGATCTGATTTACATATCAACAGTTTTCCTCTGGCTGCTCTATCGGAAATAGATTGTAGTAAGGTAAGGGCAGAAACCGGGAGACCCATTAGGATACTGTTGCAAAAATATAGGTGAAAGAGAATATTGGCTTGAACCAGCCAGGTGAGGTGGGAGGAGAAGGTGAGAAGCCATCATTGTATTGGGGATACATTTTTGAAGATAGAACTAACAAGACACCACCAGAGGCAAGGTAGGAAATGAAGGACAGAGAGGTCATGGATAACTCCTAAATTTGGGACCTAAGCAACTGGTGCTATTTTTAATGAGATTTGTAATCACCATTGGTGCTGTTTAATAAGATAGTAAAATCTGAGAAGGAGCAGGTTTAGGGAGAAAAATAAGTTTGGTTTTGTGAATGTTAAGTTTGCGCTGCTTATTAAATGTTTAAATGCAAGTATTAGGCAGGCAATTAGATATATGAGTGTCATGATGGTCAGAGAAGAGGCCCAGGCTAGAGATGCTAATCTGTGAGCCATGGGCTTATGAGTGGTTTTTTAAGTCTTGAGCATGGACGAAGTCACCTCAGTGGTTAGTATAAAAAGGAAAGTAGGTCAGCAATTAATTACTAGGGCATTCTAGTACACATTAAGAGGTTGAGAAGAGAAAGAAAAATAAGGAAACAGCCAGCTAGACAGTAGGAATATCGGGCAAGTATTTTGTCCCAGAAACAAAGAAAGTGTTTTGAGAAGTGATAGATTGTATCATTATTGCTGCACCACACGGTTGCATCCTAAGAGGCTGAGTTGGATGAGGACAGCGAATAAATCGTTCGATTTAGGAACATGGAAGTCGCTGGCAGTTTCTAAAAGTTTGTATGAAATGGGTTGTGAAGGAGGTGAGGAAGTGGAGATGGCTAGCAACTCTTCCAAGGAGTTTCGCTGTAGTCAGGAGCAGAAAAATGGGATGGTAGTTAGAGAGGGATGTGGGATTAAAGATAAATTCGGTTTGGATTTTGTTCTAAAAATAGAAAAATTTGCAGTATGTTTGCATAGGACCGATCTAGTAAAAAAGGAGAAATTAAAGATGCAAAAAAGAGAAACTAACTGTAGAAGCAAAGTTCTTGAATAGATGGCGGGGAGGGGTGTGGAATCCAAGGCACAAAAGTAGGGTAGGAATGGTCTTTAGATAGGAGCAGGGACAATATATAGGTATCGAAGTGGGACTTTTGATTACTTCTCAGTGAAACGAGAGGCTAGTTGTGAGATCAGAGTGAAGAGAGGCAGAGGGTGTTGGAGACAATGTTGAGACAGGAAAGGGTGAAAACAGTAGACTCAGGATGTGAGTTGACAGGGAGATTTCTAACTTTGGTAACTGCCTAAATGTCAGTATCATTAATTAAGAGAGAGAATATGGGAAAGACATAATTTATGCATTGATGTAAAGCTGGAAAATAAGTTGTGATAGACCTCAGAGAGAATATGCAAGGTGAGAAGAAAAGACCAGAATGGAATCTTAGAAAATACTAGTATTTAAGGAGCAGAGCCAGTGAAGGAATAGAATGGTATTGGGAAACCAAGGGGAAGCTAGGTCCTGAAGGTCAGAAGAACAGAGGGTTTGAGAAGAAGAAATCAATAGTACCCTGTTCCGTATTGGTTCCCAGAGTATGGTACAGATATCACGAGAGGTGCGTAAGCTTTCAAGTGGTACTTAGGTTAACATTTTTTAATAATTTTAATGTTTATGGTTAATTCTAATGGGCATTAATATATCACTAGCACATCAAACCTGTGATTTATGAAAAGCGGTACTAACTTACCCTTTTAACATAATGTAAGATTAACCAGCAAAGCCATTTAAAGGAGAACGTCACATAAATAATCATAGTGGTACCTACGGGAAAATCATGACTGTAGTTGGCAAATGAACAGTGTGGACGCTCTGGCTTTAACAGTGTAGAAAGTCATTGGTGACTTCATTTTATCAAAAGTATTTTCTGTAAAATGGGGAGGTACCTACACTAAAACAACAAGAATAAATCTTAGGATAACAGAAGTGTTAAAATGAGCTCTGTATGTATAGTTGAACTACGTTTGAAGCTATTGGCATAGTTTCTAAACTAAAGCTCATGTTTCAGCTGTCATTCAGTGACTAAAATATCTTTAAAGCAAATAGATAATGATATCAAGAAACATATTAATGATAGGATACAAATAAGGAAGATTTTTTTTAACTCACCTTTTAGAAATATGAAAATGTCACTATGTTTGAAATAAAATAGAAAATTTGGTGAGTGAAGAAAGAGGATATTTATCAGGAGGATATTCTAAGCCTCAGGATCTAGTACACAAGAGCAAGTAGTTTTATTCTCTGTCAATGGACTGTTGCAACTGTATCACTATAGTCTTGGCTGTGATGCTCCAGATGGACTGAGACCAAGGGTAGCAAGTGACTGTCACTATAGACATTTCAGTAGCACTTCTTGAAGTCCTCTAGGATGGGTTGGCACTGGATGTTGTTGTTACTCAGTTATGGAATACTTTTCTTCATTAATCTAAAAATAAATTTATAGTCTCTCGGAATTACAGAGCTTAACACTTAAGGTGTGCAAATGGTCCTCGCCAGTATTAGGGTTACTATCTTGAGTCTCCGAAAGGAAGTCAGTTATGTTTTTAGGCACTAAACTAAGTTTAAATCACAGTTCTGCTTCCTTTCTGCTCTGAAGGTAGTATGAGGATACCTACTGGATGGCATCATCAATCATATTTCGTGATCACTTATCTACAGATAGGGTTGGAAAGTTATGTTTAGACATCTTTCTTTGTATGTAGGCTCTATTCTGCATCAGGAGCCTACTGTGATTCCCTACACTCATAGCACTGTAGACAAAGTGATTGTACACCAACAAGAAACTGTGAAGGGTGAACAAGGTGGGGTCTGTTTATGGGGCACCTGGGTGGCTTGGTCAGTTAAACATCTGACTTTGGCTCAGGTCATGATCTCGCGGTTCACGGGGTCGAGCCCTGTGTCGGACTCTGTGCTGGCAGCTCAGAGCCTGGAGCCTACTTTGAATTCTGTGTCTCCCTGTCTCTCTGTCTCTCCCCTGCTCATGCTCCATCTCTCTCTGTCTCCCCAAAACAAATAAACATTAAACAAATTTTTTTTAAAAAGATGGGGTCTGTTTTATCTAGCTCTCATTAACTATTCAACAAGATACTTTTGGTGTGGTTTGTCACTGCAGTTGTACATCAGCCTCCTGAAAGGAACTGCAGGCGGCTAACTCTAGTTGTATGGACTTTGTGTGTAGTGAGTTAGGCAAGTTCATTGGCTGTTGCCCTTTTATTTATTTATTTATTTTTATGTTTATTTATTTTGAGAGAGAGAGAGAGAGCATGAATGGGGGTGGAGCAGAGAGAGGGAGAGAGAGAATCCCAAGCAGGCCCTGTGCTGTCAGTGCAAAGCCCAATGTAGGGCTCAAACTCATGAACTGATGGGAGATCATGACCTGAGCCAAAATCAAGAGTTGGATGCTTAACTGACTGAACCACCCATGCGCCCCTCTTCCTTTTTAAATCTTCAACTTCTATTCATTGTTGCCGATGCTTTCAGAGATATTTTGACTTATGTTAAGTTTTGCCATTTCTTTTAACAAGCCTTTGCATGACTCTTCCCCGTTCAAAAAGATTATTCTAATTGCAGAACTCATACACACGCATACACACATGCACACGCATACACACACACACACACACACACACACACACACGAAGTCCATTCTACATTGGTAGAACGAGCTCTTTTTTTTTAAGTGATTTGTGCCTAGGTAAGTTCTTTAGTGCACTGTGAGCCAACTAGTTGAAATGAACTCCCAGTTTTGAAATTTTTGTTTAACACAGTGAGCACTGAGTCTTTAAACCCTTTTACAAATATGATCATTGAATGAGTTCTACTCAGTTTCATGGCCTGATTGAAATAAAGCAGTTGAGCCTGATAATCACTAGGAAAAGAACATTAGTTTTAACATGCATAACTGAGAATATGTGGCATATATCTGTGAATGTGGAATGCTAGCTTGGGGTTTTTTCCCCCTTTTTTCTTTCAGTGTTGTTATTACTAGTAGTCAAATGTTCTTCCTACTAAATTACTGTGCTCTTTGACCAAGAACATTTCAGTAATCTGTTACTTTTTCTTAACCACCAAGGTTTATTTGGTGGTTTATCTTGAAAATGTAGGAGAAATTTAAATCAAATTTCATAGCTGCTGAAAAGAGCACAGCTTTGGATTTGTTTTTTCTCACTTAGTTGCTTTTTATAACAACGAAGCCTAAATTTGCTGACCTCAAAGCAATTTAAACCTCTTTGGCTACCAGGCATTGCTTAATAATCCAGTCAGATCACAGATATCCAAAGTGATTATTATAAAAAATAACAAGCATATCAAATTTCAGGAAAAAGGGCTGGAAGTCAGTAGCAATTGATAGAGTACCCACTGTTGATCAAACGTTCTGCTTCCTGCTGCACCTATAATAACATAGCCATGTTTCCCTTGACAGTGTGAAATATAGCTAGGGAAAAACCTAACATGAACAACAACAACAACAACAACAACAACAACAACAACAACCAATTCACCACTTCTCTGACTGCCTAAAAAGCATAAATGCTAAAAGTTGGGAGAGAGTAAGGTCTTAGAAGTGATGTTTTCAGGAGCAAAGTGGCCACCGAAGTGAATGCCTCCAGGTAACTGACTTGCATTTGGTGACATAAAACAAAAGGAAACAGTATAATGCCACCATTTATTTCTCTTAGCTTTTTTACTTGATTTAGTGCACTGGCTATATGTACTTACATATATGCTCAAATCAGACTGCTTGTTTTAATCCCATACATATGAAGTGAGGTTTGCATCTAGGGAAGTGAACCTTGAAGTGAAGTCAGTCATCACATCACCTGAAGTGAAGTCAGTCATCTAGGGAACTTTGTTTCTGAAATCCATAAGGCCTTACTCAAAATGTTGTGTGGTAGAGGGACTTAAGTATCCTTTAAAAATAAAACAAAACCTTGGTTTAAATATCATACTCAGTACCCATGCCAATGAAAAGGACAATTGTTAACACTCTTTCTTTTCATATCTGAGCCATATGAGCTATTACTAGGTTCAAACCCTTATCGATTCTGGAAATACTAGGGTCTTGGGTTCTCATTTAAATACATCTGGATAATTCACTTAATCTGAGAAATAAAAAAGACCAAGTAGCCTTTGAGATCTTATTAGCTTTGACCTAGCATAATACACTTGCAGTAGGAAAAAGGCAAGCTTGATAATGCCCAACAAGTGCTTCTGATGGTAGGTCCCTTCCCCACCAAGCATATGTCTGTGGCTCCATGAATAGCTCGAGGAAGAGGACTAGAGTTAAGGTCTATTGATTTTCCCCACTAGATTCCTTTCCTCGACATCACCAAGTGACCATTCACTTGCAGCAGGAGAAAAGAGAGGCAAATGATAAACCCCCCAAGTTGTGGGTAGCTAGGAAATCTAAGTCCTTCCCCCTATCTCCTGTTTGTAGGCTTATTCTAAGTATTAAGACTTGAGTAAGACCAACTCAACTGTGTGTGGTTAACTCAAATAGATGTGCTGAATTTAAACTCTCTGACCACATAAAAACTAATATCATTCTTCCTTTGGCAAAGTCAGTGAAAATTGTAACAAACTGTAATATATGGTGATGATACTGTGGATAGCTTGTTTTCTTTACTACCCACATCCTGCTTTCCTGGATCCATGTGTTTGCTCATGTTTTTTGCAGCTTTCCCTCCACAAAAATCCTAATCTTACCCTTCCTTCAGAGCCCAATCCTACCATATGCTTTACCTGATTCCTTAATTATAAGTAATCTGTAACCGATCATTCTCCCTGTTCCTCTCCTTCAGCTCCTGTGTCTTGCCATCATAGTTGTGTACAAGACAGTGCTCACCTACAAGACTTCTTCAGCTCATTGGGAGCAGGGACCAATCCTTTTTTCATTTTCATACTCTGGCCCACCATGCATTCTACACCCTCCTTCCACTGTTTAGCTCATAGAATGTACTTAAGTGACAAATTAGCTAGTGATATTTCAAGTTTGAACTACTGAGAATACCTAGTAATAAAGAGTAATTTAACTTGTGTCCACCCACTGTGTACCCAGAATGCTTTACACCAAACCTTCACTCAATACACACATATAAATATAGATCTGCTTTTCAGGTCTGCAGCCCCCACACCAGAGGAGGGAGAAGATGGAAGGAATTATATTGTCTGTCTTGTCCAGGAGAAGCTGATAACATCTTACAGCCTGCGTTCTCTCAGCCCCTGCATGCACTGTTTTTAATGAAAGTTGCAAACAGGTGTCTTTGTTGACCCTCATTGGAAAACTATCATTTATGGGTAAATCACTACATCTGAGAAAATCTGTTGGGCTTATTTCCCCAGCATACTTGCTTAAAACAAATTTTCCTCTCCTGAGGTAAACCAGAGAGGAGTGCTGCTGCTGCTACTCCTACTACTATTACTACTGCTAGAGCTTTGGCAGTTAATTTTCTTTCTTCTTCAGTAGACTTTCTGCATGGGAAAATATTTTGTAGTAAGCTTCTGGTGAATGTTTAAAGTCCCTTGTTTGGAGGTCAAATGTGATCTTTCACATTTCTAGAGGAAACAGCTGCTGAGAGTTTGGATTCCATCACTGGCGTCATTTCTTCCACAGACTGCAGGTCATGGTGTCTGTGTGTCACCTGGCCCTGACTTTGCCCTCCGTGCCACAGTCACTTAAGAGAAGGCCACATGGAAAGACAGGCCAGATTTACACCCAGCTCTCCCTTTTTCTCCTGTAAATGGAGGCAGGGAGCATAAGTCTACAGCAACCAGTGCATTTCAATCCCTAGACAAAGCAGATTGTCCTGCCATATGTAGACCAAGTGGTCCCCAGGTGAGAGTTCAACTCTGTAATATATAGTAAAAGGAAAACACACACACACACACACACACACACACACACACACACACACACACCTGTATTTGAGGTCACAGAGGTTTCTTTCTTAGTCTTTTTTTCTTTTATGTTTTATTTTTGAGAGAGAGAGAGAAGGCAAGGGCAGGGGAGAGGCAGAATGAGAGAGGGAGACATAGAATCTGAGGCAGGCTCCAGGCTCCCGAGCTGTCAACCCAGAGCCCAAAGCAGGGCTCAGACTCGCGAATCGTGAGATCATGACCTGAGCCAAAGTCAGACACTTAACCCACTGAGCCACCCAGGCGCCCCCTCTTAGTTTTTCTTTTTTAAACTTACTTCTGACTCATTCACCTCACCAGGAGGGAATGCCTATGTAATTCTGAAATTGCTGATTTCAAGTCTTTAATATGGTCTGTTTTCTATCTGGCATTGCACTTTTAAGGTCAGTCCGTACATAACCATTACTTTAAACCTCCTGCGAAGAATTCATTTGGCAGTAATTGCTGAATGAGAACAAGTCTAAGGAGCCGATACTTCTGTTGAAATGATTTCTCTTGTGTTTTTCTAAGGAGAGGCAGCGGAGGGCAAAGGAGGTGAGGCAGTCTCACCCATCTCTTAGGTGTGGTCATCAGCAAGCTAGGTCTCACCCAGACCCAGGAGCTCTGAGTGCTCCTGTTCACAGTGGTTTCACTAAGGCAGTTTCCCAGGAATCCTCTCATTTCAGATAAAGAATCTAGACACAGAGAAGTAAGTTAATTTCCTCAAGTTCGTACGAAAGGCTGCAGCTAAGGCTGGATTTGAATTTATACTGCGGAATGTTCCTTTTGGAACCAGGTCTACAGGACCTCTGTCACAACTTCTGGAGGTGGAAATCATAAAGGTACCTGTTCCCAGAAAGGTTTCTTTCTTCATCAAATATACCTATTAACTCTGTGTGGTGCCAAGCCCCACCTACCACCCACAGTTAATGTTTCCTGCTAATATTTTAAAGTAATTTTGCATAGCAGTGGTGAGCAACTTAAAGATATACTTTTGTTCACCTCATGATTTATCTTACTACCTTTTCTAAAAGGTTAGTAGGGAAATATCATGAAATTATGAGGCAGCTAAAATTATAATAAAACATTCACAGTGTGTCTCTAAATTACATATATACAGAAAAAAAAATGGCTACAAAGCTGCATAATTTGAGTGCAGTTGAGTAGAAAGGTAAGGAGAAAGACAAATACTATAAAAAGTCACTCGTATCTGTTTAGAGGACAGTGTTACCTGTATTTTCCACCCAGGTAGCTTACATTTAGTGGTATACACCAGAATGCCTCCTATAAGGTACCTTTTCCTATAGGCACAAGAAAGGCGCCTTTAGAGTATAATATAACCCTATTAGAACAGGGATGGTAGGAATATCTTTAGAATATTCCATTATTCACAAAGGCCATCTTTGTAACATCTGTTACTTTGTGTTTAGCAACGTCAAATTCAAAGTCAAATTCTAGTTCCTGTTAGAAATCAGTTTATTTATGTCTTAGAAACTCCATTGTATATAATAGGAAGCATAGAAGTATTACACTTACTTGTACGGGGGAAAAGAAAGTACATTAGAACAAGAACAATTTGGGGCAAGTAGAGCAAGCCTTTAAGGTGTCACAACCTAACACAAGCTGTGGAGCAGCAGAGAGGTGGTAAGCTTTGATTGAACAGAACATAGGATCTACAGTCTGTTCTCATACTGTAAGGCCATGAATTCAGAGAGCACAGAGCAGACTGAGGCAAATGCCTAAATGTACTAAATATTTTGGGATTCAGATATGCCAAGCAGTGTAATCTGGATTAATTGCTGTCTTCTTCTAAAAGCCCAGTGGAAATCAACTCTGCCTACCTTCAACATCTCCTACACACACGTGTGCACACACACACATGTGCACATATGTTGGCAGTTGAAATTAGGCAGATACCCTGATAACTTCTCGAGCCAGTTGTTCGTACCAGAGATTCTGAGTTAGGCTGTAGCTAAAAGGCCGTGGTGAAAGAGATGACATTGGGATAATTTATTCCTTTGCAGCTTTTCGGAGAGCCAACAATAATAGCTTACCATGTGCTAGGCCATGGTCTCACTTCTTATATTTCAATCTCAACAACTTAGTGAAGTGGACACTATCATGAAACTCAGTTTGCAGATGAAGAAACTAATACACAGGGGCGCCTGGGTGGCGCAGTCGGTTGAGCGTCCGACTTCAGCCAGGTCACGATCTCGCGGTCCGTGAGTTCGAGCCCCGCGTCAGGCTCTGGGCTGATGGCTCGGAGCCTGGAGCCTGTTTCTGATTCTGTGTTTCCCTCTCTCTCTGCCCCTCCCCCGTTCATGCTCTGTCTCTCTCTGTCCCAAAAATAAATAAAAAACGTTGAAAAAAAAACTTTTTAAAGAAACTAATACACAAAAAGAATAAAAGTAACGTGCCCTGCTTTATACAGCTAGAAAGTAGTAGAAATAGGATCGGAACTCAGTCTGGCTGCAGTCTGTGCTCTTACCCACTATGGTCTAAGGCTAAGAGAATTACATGAGCCTTTATTAGTTCTGTTTGACTAGCTCTAGTTATGTGACTCTTCCAAAGTTCTACTGCCTTTCAATTATTTGTGGCATTTCTTTATTATAACTCATCCTGAAGGATCCTAAGGTACCCAACCAGGAATCTCCTGACAACTTATGAGATTCAGAAGGTAAGGAGTCTTTTTAAGAAGTCAGTGGCTACCCAACTCTAGAAAATATTCTTCTGAGACCTTTGTAAATAGAATTATGAGAAAAATAGGAGATTTCCTTAGCTTTACTAATGATAAGAGTTCCTGAGAACTTAGTTTACTCTGAAAACCTTTTTAGCCACTGGATAAGTTGTGCCTTTGCCTTTGGAGACTTCTACTTTGACAAGACCTATTAAATATTTAGTTGTTGTCCAGAAAACCCTTGTAGGGTAGGTTAATATTAATAATCCAGTTTATACAGGTGACACTCTAACCGCAGAAAAGAATGTTGACATGTCTGAGATCGCCTAGCAGTTCTAGAATCAGAAATACCCTACTTGGAGTTTTGTGCTTCCTTAGTATTGCCTTGTACTCATCCACTTCCAAGAAAAACCAAACTGCCAAGATTTGAAGTAGATGCTAAACACTTTGTAAGCAAGGATAGAGCATTAAGCGCAGAAAAGTGTTTCCATTTTCACCTGGGACCTTGTTATCGAAAACACTTTCTTTAAATCATGCAGTTCCTTAAAAAAAAAGAAAAAGAAAGAAAGAAAAAGAAATCCTACCTCTCAAGGTTAGTTTAAGCTACACAATCTCCTCATTTTTGCCTCAGCAAAAAATAATAGTCCTATGCACGGAAGATGACGTGTTCCTTCTTAGGTATCTTTCCATTTTTCCTTCTCCAATATTTTCTTGTGTTTCTTTAATGAGGACATCATGTCCACCTCTGCTAGGAAGACAGGTGACATTTTCCCCTGTGGGCAACTTTTTCTTCAGTTCCCCTTTGAGCTAGGGCAGACCTATACCAGCCCAACGAATTGAAGCTTTCCTTCTTTCCAAAATGCTTCAGTTCTCCTTCAGACAACTGGAAGGAACAATTTAAAAAACAGGCAATTTGACTTTGTATTATTAGCCTAGATAATTATGTAAATCACACCAGAACACTGAGCCACCCTGCTTTTAACTGTCAGCCTAAGAAAATTAATATTAACAGCTCTAACCTTAAAGCATTTAGTTTTTACTTGATCATTTTGATTCTGCCTACTTCCAACAAATATTATAACATAAACTTCTTATTCTGTCTTTTTATTCCCAGTTCTCCCCGATCCCCTCTTCGGCCCTCTCTCTCTCTCCCTCAGATGTTGGCCCCAATTTCTTGAATTGGAGGACAAGACATTCTTAGAATGCACAAGGCTTGCTTCAAGAGGGTGTCTGGGTTTGAGGTCATGCAGGAGGACTAATTTTAGATTCATGCACATCATATCTTATAAATTACCTATGAGGCATTTTTAAATATTGCAGACATTTAAAAAGATGAAACCAATTAAATTTTTATAATGGGAAGAGAGTGGGAGAGAAAAATAAGAGATGCAAAGGTTAGAGGAGGAAGTCAACTGCAGAAAATACAGAATTTCGCTGGGTTCCAGTGTAAAAGGTTTGTCCTTTGTTTTTGTAACAGTGTTTTACTTAACCTGTATCAAGGTGAAAAATGCTTTAGAGGCAAATTCACCGAAGCTGAAAGCAGAGAATGTACACTAGGAATAACATGTTTTAAAATTATCAGCATCACTGTCATCATTTTCTGTCTGTTTTTAATAGTCATGCTTATTTATATCCCAATTAAGAGTTGTCTCTAAGAAGCATGACGTTCTTCATAGTAAATTTTAGTCAGTTGGGTGTGTACAGTTGTTTGTTGTCATTTCTTTATTTTAATGCTCTTATGCTTCACCTCCCCATATCTAATCTGCACATACTGGATGGTGAAGACAGAAGTGGAGACAAATCCACTACCTCTGTCCTCTCACAGGAGAATTTGGAGGAAAAAAGTGACTATCATTGATCATAGCATCTTTCCTGTCAGCCTTGCATGGGCACACACACACACACCCAACACCTTCCACCTCTCAAATTGTACTTCTCATTGTCTCCCAAACACAAATGAGAATTCCTGTTCCTGTTGCTTTGCTTAACGCATCATTATTCACTGCGTAGAATGCCACCTTCTCTTTTCTGCTAAAGAGGTAGCATTGGCTGGTAGAGAGCCAGGAAGCTTTCTACTAAGAGAGAACTGATTAAAATCTTAGATCTACCAGTCACTTACTATTTGACCATAGGCAAGTTGTTTGATTTCACTGAGACTCAGTTTCCTTATCTTTAAAATAAAAGTTAATATTTCACAAGGCATTTTTGAGGGTAAGTAGGAGAAAACCTACAAAACATTCAACTGATATTGGCTCTCCTTGTATTTCCCCCCTTAAGTCCTATCTATTCTTCAAAATTCAAGTTCTGCCTGCTCCAAGTCTCTTCTCTGAAGCACTTATGTTGCACACCATGCTGCCTCATTATTGTTCGTTGTCTTCTATTTACTGTGTTCCCAAGTTGCTTGCAAGTTTCTGGAAAGCTAAAGCTCCTCTGAAACAAAAAAATTGGTTTCTGACATGACCTTGTTAAATATGGTAGCCTCAAATGTGTGATAGTGTAGAGTTGGAAAATGGAAGAGACTCCTTAAGCATGCAGACCCTTTACTCCAAACTCAGTAGGTTGGGAAAGGTTTTGAGTCCATTATGCTTTTTTGGCACAACAGAAAAGGCGTGAGAGGTGCTTTCCTAAATTATGGAATCTAAAAGAGAGTCTTCAAATCCAGAAAGAGACTGTACTTCCATTGCTGCAGAGAGAGCTTAATTGGATACATACATCTCTTTGAGACAGTGTTCTATTAAAAATAAACCTTTAGAAAAAGAAAAGCAAACCTTTAGAGTATGTTTGAATGTTCTGGTAAAGGAGGGAAGTTACTTAGATACTCTTACCCAAAGACTTGTCCTGTGAGAAGAAAGTTGCAGGCTTCCACTGAACATATATCTTTAGGGACAGTGCCCATCAAACATAAGAGAGGAAGTGGAGTCCTATTCAGATTGCCTGATCACTGCCACATCAGACACAACAACCTCGTAATAGATTCCCTAGAGAATGACCATCAGGCAGAGCAGGATGGTTGCTCTTTATCCGTATAAACACACAGTCCCTAATAGGGTCAGAGCTCTTCAACTTACTGGCAAAATTGTAGTAAGAAGTCAGACTCACTATACATTTCAGACAGTATCAGAGAGTGCTATGATTGCATTCAAGATGTGACATTTTACACTAAAGTAAATCTTTACACGACCAGAATTTGTTTTCCAAAAGAAAAATCAGCATCTTTGTGATATTACAGTCTTGAACATGGATTCTCTGCCACCACCATCCCTCTTTAAGTCCTTGGTTTTTAATTTATAATCTGTTGCCTTTTGATATATCTTTCATTTTAAGCTGTAATGCAGGAACGGTATTATTTCTGTGCTATAGTTCATCTACCTCCAGACTTATCCGGGTACTAATCTGTCATTTCTCACCTTTGAAAAGCAAATAGAAGGAAAACTACTTTTTTGTGATGTTTTTGACTTTCAAAGAAATGTTTCTAAGTTATTCACTATAAATGGAATGAGATCTTTGGGATGTGATCTTTGTTGTCATAACTTTTTATCCCCCAAATACTTGGTTCTTACAATAGCCTTGCAGGTGAAACGATCTTGAGTCGCAATCATGATCTGGCTCAGGGTGCCAGCTCACGGATTTTTGTGTGTTCTGCTGGAGAAGAACTGACACTATCATCTTTTTGTTCTTCCTGATACTTGAAGACCTTGAGCCATGGGACTACCTAAGAGAGATGTTTCTAATGTGCTGTCTTTGTGTCTCTTGTCATTGAGGTAATTGTCATGAGAAAACCCTGGACAACAGCCATGACAAACAGAAATATTTTGACAACTCACAGTCACTGGATGCTGCTGAAGAAGAGCCCTCTGAGACAGGAACAGAGGAGGACCCTGTACTCTCTGTTGAGAATTCAGGGAGGGACTCAGATGCCCTTAGACTTGAAAGTAAGTTGATTTGACCTGAGCTGTGCTTCTGGAATAAAATCAACTCTCAAGCTTCGAGTTTAGGCTTTTCTCTACTCTCAGTAGTTTCCTTCTTTTAACTCATTATATTGTAGAATTATGAGGTGACCCACAGGTGGTGAGGTAGAGGTTTTTATCATGTAAAAAAAGCTCTTCATACTTCTTTTTCCTTCCACCTCAGTGTTGTCTTTTGCTAGAACAAACTTGCTTCATTTATATACCAGTCTTTCTTCTTAATATCAGTAGTCTACTGAGTAAGTCATTGAAAAAAAGCAAGATCACTTGTATTTACACTAACCCAATAACATTTAAAGATTTGGAATAATAGACATACCAGGGCCTCTCCTAAAATTCTGTGGCCACATTTTGAGCTATGCTATACTGAACAGTTCTTAACATTATCGGTCAATGCGTAATTGCCAAATTGAATGACTTTTTAGTACTCATCCTGCTTAACCACTTTGCTGCATTTGGATCTATGCACAGCTCCCCACTCCTTGAAACTCTCTTCCTTTTCCTCTTGGCTTCTGGGATATCAGTTGCTCTTGGCTCCCTTCCTGTCCTCAGGACATCTGCAATTTCTTTCACTTATTTCACTTAATTTCTTTACCCCTTATTTGTTAGGTTACATACACAGGATCTCAACCTTGGCCTTTTTTTCTTATCCCTCTTCTTATCCCTCTGTGTTATCTCTTGTATCTCTTGTATCTGGTGTCTCAGATACTTTGGAATATATCAGTGACTCCAACTCTGTATTTTCAGCTGGGACATTCTCTACAACTCCAGATCTTAGTTCCACTTTTTTAGTGGTCTCTATCTAGATGTACAATAGGCACTTCAAATTTCATATATCCAAAATTGAGCTTGTTCTCATTTTCACTCTATTTCTTGAACTGCATCTAATTCCTATATCCCTGCTGTCTGCTAATGGCATCACAATTCACCAGTCACCACTGTATCCAAGACCTGTTGCATCTGTTTGTCTCTTCATCTATTCTTCCTGCCACTGCCTGAATTCAGACTTTTTTCATTTCTGCTTGGGCTATTGCAATAGCTTCATAATTGAGTTCCCAGTATCTAGTCCTTTACTTTAGTCTGTGTATGGAGTGTGTGTGTGTGTGTGTGTGTGTGCGCGTGCGTAGGAGAGAGATAATACATGTAAATGGTACAATATTTAAAAAGCAGAAGCAGTCCCTGTTACCAATGTATTGTGTGTCCAAAGAGTTGTTTCTAAAATAAGAGCTGATCGGGACACCTGGGTGGCTCAGTTGGTTAAGTGTCCAACTTCGGCTCAGGTCATGATCTCACAGTTCATGAGTTTGAGCCCTGCTTCGGGCTCTGTGCTGACAGCTCAGAGCCTGGAGCCTGCTTTAGATTCTGTGCCCCCCTCTCTCTCTGCCCCTGCCCACTCATGCTCTGTCTGTCTTAAAAATAAATAAAATGGGGGCACCTGGGTGGCGCAGTCGGTTAAGCGTCCGACTTCAGCTCAGGTCACGATCTCGCGGTCCGTGAGTTCGAGCCCCGCGTCGGGCTCTGTGCTGACAGCTCAGAGCCTGGAGCCTGCTTCCAATTCTGTCTCCCTCTCTCTCTGCCCCTCCCCCATTCATGCTCTGTCTCTATCTCAAAAAATAAATAAACGTTAAAAAAAAATTTTTTTGTTTAAAAAAAATAAAAATAAATAAAACATTTAAAAAATTAAAAAAAAAAATAAGATCTGATCAGGTAAGTTGCCTGTGTTTAAATTTTTCAGTGGTTCTCTATTACCTATAGGAAGAGTCCAGGTACCATAGTGAGGGATGGGAAGCAGTTTGGTCCTTAGTTTTGTCTCCAAGATTACCATCTACTAGTATTCTACATAGCAGGATGTACAGTCCTTTTACCATTTCCCTCACATGCCATGCTTTTGAGTCTCCATGTCTGCACAGGCTGGGAATGGCCCCTGTGTATTTTTTGCTTTATATGGATGACTGTTGTGCTCTCCAAGATCCAGCTTAAACGTCACCTCTTCGGTGAAGCATTCACAAAGGTCTCCAAGCACTTAGCTGCTCCATGTGCTGTCTTGTTCCCACTTTTTTTTCAGGGCACATTTCATACAATATGATGCTTGTGTGTCTTGTCTCCCATCAGACTATGAAATTCTTATATGTCATGTCCTATATTACTGTTATTTCTGTGTACAGTAAATATATTCAAGTAATGAGATGTGGCATTTGCCTTCCTGTGTAGGTTGGATTAACATATTTAGCAATTACAAAATCTGTGTTTCCTTCTAAGTGGTATTATATATATACATATATATATATATATGTGTGTGTATATATATATATGTATATATATATATGTGTGTGTATGTGTATATATATATATATATATATATATATATATATATATATATATATATAAAGGATGTCTACAAGAAGCAAGCTCGACCTTAAAAGAGAAGTCGTGACCTTCCCCTTTGCAGGTTTAGAAAATTAGTTGCATCAGTTCTGTCAGAAATCATTGGGCTTTAAGGAAACAAATTTCTATTTACCAATTCAAAAGAGGTGGATTCTTAAACTGGGTAGTTGTTTTGTTAATTTACAAGGGAGCTACTCCTCTCTGGTGCCTGACAGCCTCATGTCTCCTTCTGGCATCAGGTACCCACATAACCAAATGGACATCTTGAAGTTGCTTGATAAACTCAGAATCACCAGAAATGAAACTGAGTGATGTTAAGGGGTATTTTATTCAATTTATACAAACTGTTTGTATTCCAATATAATATAGCTCCCTAGTGACCAGAATGCTCATGACTACCAAATTAGAGTCTTTTTTCCTAGGATAATTCAGAATAAAACCCAACCAGAACCTTACTGTTTGTCTCCCCATTTTCTGGGTAGTACATCATTGCTTGAGACAGATTATAACCTAGTGCCTAAGTTTCTTTAGTCTCACGTTCCCCATGGAGTTGTCCCATCCCGTCCTGGAAAGGCAGTATGGTTGCCCTGGCTGAGATGGGAGCTTTTCCATGTCCCTTCAACATCGGGCAGACTATCTCTTAGGGTGGTTCCTTTTCAGATTGCTAATTCAATCCATAGTGTGATGATGACTCTTACTAGTTTCACTCTCAGGTACTAACTTTTCTTTGCTATATGTCTAAATTCTGGGAGTACCTTCTTCTTTTCCCTAGATACTGACAAGTCCACTGGGACTTCATTCGTGGTATGTTAGTATATTCATGCCAGCAGGCTTCTTATAATGTGGTTAGCAGAGTGAGAAAAACTCCCATTTTCTAATGCAAGTAGTGTGTTGTAATAAAAGCCAAGCATAGACGTTAAAGAATTTTTGAAAATTCTGTTTTTGGAGGAAAATTTAAAGAAGTACAAATAAATTTATTATAAACATAATTAACCATAAATGTATGAAAATGACTGCCTTTCTGTGATACTTTATAATTTACAAAATTTATGTGCTCGCTTTGGCAGTACAGATCTATAATTGGCAGACTTACGAATTATGTATTAACCATGTGAAATAGGTATTCTTATCAAGCCCATCTTATAGATGAGAAAATTGAAACTCAGAGAAGGTGAGTCCCTTGCCCAAGATCATCCTCAGGTCTTCTGATCCCATACATTTGCCGGTGGGTCTCAGAAATCGGGGGTTGATGCATTAGAACTTATTTTTCAGTTGGTGAGGTCATTTTTAAAGAAAACTAGCATGTGCTGTCACCATTATTTTATAGAATAAAATTTTAATGTCAAAAAGTAACAAAGACGATCTCAGAATAAAGGTCAGTCTTTTTCAAAAATGGACAGTTGGCAACCTTACAACAAAAACTTGTGTCTGGATGGATGTGTGTGTGTGTGTGTGTGTGTGTGTGTGTGTGTGTGTGTGTGTTATAACTCTATGTACGTACCCTTTTTCTGTTTCTCATTTTACTAAGGATTGGTACAAACTGTGTCACTGATTAACATTTGGAAACCACTGCTTTAATACTTCATCATCTAGTACAAAATTCCTCCCCGTAAACCTTAGCTGTAGAAGGAAGAACATAGGTTTTGTAGTTGGAAATAATGCTACCATGTCCTTGCTCCACCGCCAACTAGTTGATAAATCTTGGGCAAGTTACTTATCTTTCTGAGCTTTTCTTACCTCTTTAATTTAAAACTAAACAAAAAAATGCCTCAAGTGATTAGTATTTAAATGAAATAACAGGGAAACATTTATTTTAGAGACCGGTACACAGTTGGAAGTCAGTAAATGTTCACTTCTGTACACATAGGTATGACTCTATCGCATCTGTTAGAGGCTGCTTGTGAGCCACAGTCCTCACAAGTACATATACACAGTATCTGCTCAGAAAACATCTGTGCAGTTAAAGGGAGCCCTGGCATTTGCACAAGAGTTGTTCCAGGAAAGATTATATGCTTTTCTGAGGTATCCTCTTGAAATTCCTAGTTTTCTCTTGCTATACTGACCCCGCTCAAAGAAGGAAGAACATCATTGGTGCAAATCAAAACTGATGACTTGGTGTCGTCTTCTCAGAAGTGAATCATTTTCTTACCTACTGAGTCTGAGTGATTTCATTTAAACCTTTTGTGCTTTGTGATTACTGGCT
The DNA here is from genome assembly GCF_018350215.1 of Panthera leo. Lineage (NCBI taxonomy): Eukaryota > Metazoa > Chordata > Mammalia > Carnivora > Felidae > Panthera > Panthera leo. The sequence goes on from NC_056688.1 coordinate 95,776,267, forward strand.
TTAAGTATTACACCATTGTTTATGCATTAAATCTTAAGGTAGTCTGCAGCTTTACACTATGACTTCAGAAGCAGATCGCTGCCTTTTTTTTTTTTTAAGTTTATTCATTTATTTTGAGAGAGATTGAGAGAGAGAGTATGAGCAGGGGAGGGGCAGTGAGAGAGGGGGAGAGAGAATCCCAAGCCAGCTCTGTGCTGTCGGCATAGAGTTGAACGCAGGGCTCAATCTCATGAACCCAGAGATCATGACCTGAGCCGAAATCAAGAGTCAGATGCTCAACCAGCTGAGCCACCCAGGCGCCCCCAGAACACTGCCTTTTAAGGAAAATTCTAGAACTCAAGACAGAATTGCCCAAGGTCTTATGGTGGTAGAGTCCTTATTTAAAAACAAATGTGTCTAATTCCACAGTATACTCTTCTTATTTTGTGAAACAGAGGGATGTATTTCTCTCTGGTATCATTTTCAAAGGTAGAATGTGCCCTGGGTGGCTTCAGAAACCACAGTCTAGTACTCCAGCCTGTTGGTATTAATCATGCAAGATTTTCTAGAAGAGATGTTTTGAGTCAGATTTTGAAGGAGGGACTTTTTTGTTGCTGGTCATCTCTTTGAATGTGTGATCTTTACCTCTGTGTACTGTCAATCTGTTCTGTTTTGAATGTAGAACTCACCTTTTCATCCTCTGCTCCCTAAAACTCTTCTTGAAATGAATCTCCCTTCCAAGATTATTAATACTGTTTCTCACCCAGTACAGTCACTTTCTTTTACTCCTCTTCTGATGTCCCACTCCCTCTCAATGATTCATTGTGGGGCTTCAGCTTCTGCTGTAGTCAAAGGGAGCTCAGTCTCCCCTTGGCAGCCCATTCCATTTTCTGGTTGTTCGAAAGTCTTTCCTAATATTGAGCTAAAATGTGGTTTCTCATCTCTGGTCCTGAAGCTCACAAAGTCGGTCTTGTGTCTCATCAATATCACATTTAAAGATGATTCTTTTCCTACCTACCCTGCCCCTCCATGTTTTTGTTTCCTTCAGCTAAATGTCCTCATTTCCTTGAACAGCTCCTGTTAGGGCTTTTAGTACCTTACCACTCTCAAAGTAATCTCTCCAAAATTTAAAAAAAAAATCTTTCTAGCAAAATATTTTTCAAGCTTGATTTTTTTGTGTGCAGTATATCAGCTACTGTTCCTTCGATGGGATCACCTTTGGTTTCTTTAGTCTTCCATTTAATATGATTTTGGGTACTCTCACCAAGTCGCTTTTCTGTGAATGTGCTCTGCTTTGAAAATCTCTTAAACTGAGGCGCTCACACTCAACCCTGAATCTCCAGGTGTATCTGGAACATTGCAAGATTATGCTGGACTTCTTTTTCTTCTCCTTCCACCTCCTTTTCCTCTTTCTCCTCTTCCTCTTCTTCCTCCCCCTCCTCTTTCCCTCCGTCTCCCCTCCCCCCCCCCCACTTCTCTTTCTTTTTCTTTTTATCAGATTTTTTTTTCCTTTTAAATTCAGGACTACATATGCTTCTCTCCATCTCTGAACACTTCTGCTAGTCCCTGTGATTCTTAACAGATTACCTGACATGGCTCAAACTCAACTCTAAATTTTCCTAATATTCTGAGATAGGATTTCTCAAGTGAGAAAACATGAACTCATCTGAGCCTCACTGTGGGTGCTTGCAGTCTCTTCACTTGATAATATTTATTCTCCTTTTCCAATATGAAAATGGTACATGTTAACGAAGGTAAAGAAAATAATAAAGATATTGATCTCAGTTTCTCTGTTTTCAGTTTATAACATACCATCTGTCCCATAAGCAGAAATCCTAATATTTACTTTTTATTCTTACTTTCAAGTATAATTTAAAATGTTCTGAGATCCCACTATAGTCCAGACCTCTCTCCAGACCTGCATTCTGTATTTCCAGCTGCTTAGTAGACAATGCCTGGAGCTATGCTCCTCCATCCATTCTAACCTAGACCATAAGCTACATGAGATGTTATATTCCGAGCTCTCAGCACATTTTTGGACACAAGCAACAAATGCTTAAATGAATTTATTAGTAAGTGTCTGAAATCCCAACATGTTGTATCCTGTTGCCCTTTCCTAATTCCGTAGTCTTTGTAAACAGCATTGTTTACATTTTCACAGATTCTAAAACTTCATATAGTAGGAGCGCCTGGGTGGCTCAGTCGGTTGAGAGTCAGACTATTGGTTTTTGGCTCAGGTCATGATCTTGCAGATTCGTGAGATAGAGCCTGTGTCGGGCTTTGCACCAACAACATGGAACCTGCTTGGGATTCTCTCTCTCCCTTTCTCTCGCACCCCTCCCCCCCACCCGCTTATGCTCTCTCTCTCTCAAAATAAATAAGTAATAAATTTTTTTTAGAAACTTCACATAGTAAAAAAATATCATTATTTCACATTAGGCTTTGAAATCCTGAAATCATCTTTGAACTTATGCTATTCTTTGTTATGATATCCATTTAACCACCAAATTCCATTTTTCTCCACTGAAATATCACGTACCTCTTTCCCCTCCCTTTTTAAATTTTCCCTTTTACAGGGGTATCTACGTGGCTTAGTCTGTTAAGTGTCTGACTTAGGCTCAGGTTATGATCTCACGGTTTATGAGTTCAAGTCCTGCATCAGGCTCTGTGCTGACAGGTCAGAGCCTGGAGCCTGCTTCAGGTTCTGTGTCTGTCTGTCTGTCTGTCTGTCTGTCTCTCTCTCTGAAAAAATAAACATTGAAAAAAATTGTCTTAATTCCCCTTTTACAAACCTCACCCTAAGCCCGTTTCCCTTTAAATAACTTTATATATAGATTGCTGAAATACCTTTCTAATTGGTCTCTTTGTCCTCTGTCTTCCTTCTCCACCCCCAGTCATGCCAAGTGATTTACCACTCTAACCTTCACAAACACTGTGGCTCTCATCTTGTTATTCTTCTGCTAGACAAACAAGAGGCTCCCTTTACGCTTAGTCTTGCTCCCGACTTTCCCAGATATCCTCAGTATTCACCTACCTTCCCTAAGTATCTTGTTTGCTGAGATCATCTGTATACATTCTTTGTTCTAATTCTTGTGAAAGTAGTAATGCCTTCACATACGTTCTTCCTTACACCTGCAGTATTTGTACATATGGGTGTGAGAGTATATATATTCATATGCTCCTCCCTCTGGGGAGTGCCCTCCCCGGGCCTCTGTCTGTCTAAATCCTGCCTCACTAGCCTGCCTTCCTCTAAGAAGCATGTTGTGACCGCACTCAATTATGCTTTTCCTCTGGAAAAAAAATATTTAAATGTAATTGCTCTCTGATTGTTTAATGTATATAGTTTTGTGTCTCCAAATTGATTATACAGTTGATCCTTGAACAACACGGCTTTGAACTGCATACATCCACTTACACACAGATTTTCTTTTCAGTAAATACAATATAGTACTGTAAATGTATTTTTTCCCTTATTATGTTCTTAATAACATTTTTAACTTACTTTATTATAAGAATATAGTATGTGACACCCATAACATACAAAATACATGTTAATCAACTGTTTATGTTATCAGTAAGACTTCCTTCCGGTCAGCAGTAGACTATTTGTAGTTAAGTTTTTGGAGAGTCAAAAGTTATGTGTGGATTTTCGACTGTGCAGGGGTCAGCACTCCTAATCCCCATGTTGTTCAACTGTATTTAATACCTCAGAGTCAGATTCTCTATCTCATAGCATGGAAATAGGCACATAGTAAGCTCTAAATAAATAAAGATTGATTTATTGTTTAAAACTCATAGCACATTTTGATCTCCCCATTCCTCACCTTTATTTAGCACTGTTCTTTAGGAATTGCTACTACCCCAACCCCTGCAGCCTTTGAAAAGGATTAATGGCTGCCAGCAGGGAAAGCCTGCAGCAAGTTCCATAGTCTCTCTTGACTGGAATACTGATCTCCATCAATGAAAGGCCCTTTCTCTAAGAACTTTTTAATAATGATAGATATTACCGTATGGTATGGGCATAGGGGAGCATTAGCCTTTGGACCTGGGCTTGCAGAGCTCTTTGCAACTGAACAAGTTCATTTATTTAGAATGCTTTCTAAATAGCAGTAGTGGAAATAATGGAAATGGAAATAAGACTTCCAAATACAGCATCCCTATGCAGCTCTAACTATACACTGGGGAATTAGTTACCTGCAGTCTACCTTTGGCCAGAAGCCACTTTTCTTTAAGCCCATACTCTTGGCTGCAGCCAGATCTATCAAAAACCCTTTCCTGTCTCAGGACCAGGTACAAGGAATCCCATGATAGCCATAGGAGAAGGAAGGAGAGGAAGCTAAAATAACATGAGGAATACTTAGAATTCTGTTGCTACAAGTCAGACGGCAGGCCATTCTTCTAATTAAGTTGCTTTTTAGGGTCCCTACAATAGCCCTGTCCAACTGCTTTTCTGAGTTAGCTACTGAGAAATTTGTAAATCATATAGTATGCCAGACTCTGTTAGAGACATGGCGCCTGCTTTTAACCCATGACAAGGTAAACCTTAGACTTTAAAAAGTCTTTAATTGCCAGCAGGACAAGACAAAAGTAGGAGCAGCAGATCCTCAAGAACCTCACAAACCAAATTATTCCTGAATTCCATTCGTTCATCCTACAACCGCACCTATTAAGTGTCAGGTACAATGTTGGACATTCAGGATATAGTAGCAAACAAGATAGAAACTGAAAAGTAGAACTCTTTGTCAACCCTACATTTATACTACTTGCTACATAATTTAGACAAGTTACCAACCATTTTTATCTGAATATCCCAAAGAAAATGCTTTTACAAACCCCTATTTTACTTCATGCTTTTTTCAGAACTTCATTAATAATAATGATAATAATAAGCAATAAAAACCAGCAGATTGGTTCAAAAAAACCTAAAAGACACTTACCTGAAAGGAGAGCAGTATATTTCCAAGTCACTTGTTAAATGGAGAAGCGGTAAACTTTTTCAAGAAAGAATAACAGATTTCTAGTGGGATTCCCAGCCTGACAACAGACTTTCCTACTTTCCGGAATAGAAAGTGGGATGGAAGATAGAGATGCCACCAGAGTCAAGGTTGACACTGCAGACCTCATGTGAGTAGGGCTCAAAGCTTTACATTGCTTTTAGCCTTGTGGTCAGACATCTTTCTCACCCCATGCCTCGTCAGAGACTAATACTATACATTTCTCATGTGGGTTACTCACTATGGGTATAGGTCTGGTCAATATGGATATGAGATTCCTGTCCTTGGCCTTATTAATACCATGTTCTAAATCACTGAACAAGCCAGAATTACCACCTAAGGTTATTGGGATAACTTAACCAGAATAACATAGACTGGCATTTTGTAAGCAATCAACCCCAAGCTCTCAGGTCGTCCGGTGACCTTACGAAAGGAGGCATTCCGTTTTATTTGTTTTTGTACCCTATCTATTTCCAGAAAGGAATGGAAATGGCTTTCATGGAGCACACAATATAAGAGTCAGCCATCAATTCAAAATAACAAAAGTTAAATACTAAGTTTTATTTATTTTTTTACAAAAGGAAAGCATTATGTTAAGAAACTCAGATGAATTTTTGCCCTGAGCTTTCTAATTATCTAGGTACAGAGGGGAACCTATAGGGTTGTGTAACCTTTAATGTAGAACAGTGGACACACTGACTTCTCAGGAGAGAGAAGTTTTCTAGGCCATTGCACTGGGGAGCATCCATGGAAGTCTTTACGTAAGAAACTTGAGCAACATAACAAATAATGTCTTGATAACCATTTTACAAAAAAAAAAAAAAAAAAAAAATTACACTAGTTTATTATTATTTCTTATACATAGCCATTAGTGAAAATGGGACTCTGAAATGTGGAATTAGGATAATTTCCCATTAAATCATCATTCAGTTAAGGCAATTAGACTGTATGGCCTGGATATACGTCTATGATATTTCATATGCTATTTGAATAAAGCTTCAATAATCCCACCTATTCAATAAATAACATCATAACAAACTTCATCTTTGCCATCTGTGTCTTATATCTAAAGCAAGTTGGTCTTTTTTTTTTTTAAATACGTATATAGAATAGCCATCCTCATGCTCACTAGTGACATATTCTATGCCTCTCAGGCATCTTGCTGCTGCTGTTGTTTTCATCCAGCCTTTTGACAAAGCTATACAACAAAGATGGTGTTTTATTATGAATTTTGAAGATGATGAATGGTATTTTTATTATGAGGGTGGGCTATAGAAGTTCCTCTAGGCAGGACCAAAACTTCTCAAAAAGCGAGGTTGGAGTCATTCAAGTACTTGAGTGAGTACTATCTAATTTTTAATAACATGTGGGCACTTGAATTTCAGGTACAGTGGTTGAGGAGAGCAATGGTTCTGATGAGATGGAGAATTCAGATGAAACAAAAATGTCTGAAGAGATACTGGCTCTGGTGGACGAATTTCAACAGGCATGGCCTCTGGAAGGCTTTGGGGGAGCACTGGAGATGAAAGGGCGGCGTCTAGACTTGCAGGGGATACGCGTACTGAAGAAGGGTCCCCAGGATGGAGTGGCCAGAAGCTCTTGCTATGGAGACTGCAGAAGTGAAGATGATGAAGCAACAGAATGGGTGAGGTTTGCCAACTCCATTCAGACCAAACTGTACCCCAGGTCTTGGTAGGGGTTTGCAAAGTGTGATGAAGCTCTTGGGGTGTGGCACTGCTTTATTCCACTCTCCAGTCAGCCTTCACACTGGCATCATGCTGCAAGAAGCATTTCACAGTACTTCTGTATTGCCAACTCTTTCAGGAGGCAGAGGGAGTGCAAGGGCGTCGAGCTGCACTCAAAGCCTGCAGACTTGGAACTGCCCAGTCAGGCATCTTAATTTTCAGTTTCCTTTATATGCCCTTCAGGGCTAAGTTATTTTGTTTATTTTACTAAACATTTTTCATTTATACCTTTAAGAATTAAACAGAAGGAGAGAATCCTCTCTAGCACAGGACTGGTTACTCTTAAAGCCACCAGTATTTGATAATTGGTCTAATTTGTCCCCAACATGTTTCCATTTTCCAGATCACATTCCAGGTCAAACGTGTAAAGAAACCCAAAGGAGAGCAGAAGAAAACCCCTGGCAAAAAAGTAGAACCAAATCAAGCAGAAAATGTGCATTGTTACCAATCAAACCTGGAGATCACTGGCCCAAAGGTAGCATCTCCTGGGCCACAAGGTAAATTTGAATGTACAGTATGCCAGTTTCTTTTTTCAGATTTCACTGTGTCAGTTCTCACTGAGAATGCGTTTGTGACTTGAAGGAGATCAGATGAGAAGGTAATGGGGCTAAGTGAACAAGAAACAAGACGTTGGTATAAAAAGTTTGTTTTGACATTTACTTGATTTTTTTACCCATTGGCTATTGGGCTTATATTCTTTTTGTTTTTTATTTTTTTAATGTTTGTTTATTATTTTTGAGAGAGAGAGAGAGACAGAGACAGAGCATAAGTGGGGCAAGGGCAGAGAGAGAGGGAGATACAGAATCTGAAGCAGGCTCCAGGCTCTGAGCTGTCAGCCCCATGCGGGGCTTGAACTCACGGACTGCAAGATCATGACCTGACCCAAAGTCAGACGCTTAACTGACTGAGCCACCCAGGCGCCCCTGTTGGGCTTATATTCTTATCATCTTGAGCTTAAGTATCCTATTGATTCTTGATAGTCTAGTTTAATATGGGGATAATGATCACATCTATCTTACAGGGTGGTTGGGAGGACTATAGGAGTTATATGTGTAAAGTGCTATAAATGAACTGGCCACATAAGGCTCGATGAATATTTATTTAAACATTTAATCTTTTTGTGTGTCTGATATCTCTTTTAAGTATTGGATAAATGCTTTGGAGCCACTCCCAGGAAAAATGCATATACATCAAAATTTGTCATATACTTTTAGGGTTCATAATTGTCCTGAAGTGCATCTCTGAACCCCAGGTTCAGGGCCATTGCCATGGGTCCACTTGACTTTCTTTTCCAGCAATGAAATAGTGGTGATCAAATGTCCTTTTAAAAAAAAAATTTTTAAGGATATTGTCACTGTCTTAGACATCAAAATCCAAGGTAACTTCATGAAAACATGTCTTATTTAATTTGGTGTACTTACCAACTGAAAGCAGAGGGCACATAATAAAATATAAAGAATGAGATCATGTTGGCTATATTCCAGAGTGAACTGTTACTTGTGAAAAATACTAAGGGCCCAGAAAGGACATCTTGTCATGACTGGAGTTGAAAACATGCAGTAGCTTTACTGTTTAAGGATGACAGTATGTGTGAACAAGTTACAGAAAGAAAGCAACACTTCCTCTACTAGGTCTGTCTTCTGTAACAAGAAAAGGGTGTTCAAAATGTAAAACATCATTATGGAAGTGAAAATTCCAATCAGTTATATGGTAAATGTAATGAAATCATAAAAGTAGAAAATTTAGGGAATAAAAAAGGAGGGGACACCTGGGTGGCTCACTTGGTTAAGCATCCGACTTCAGCTCAGATCACGATCTCATAGTTTCATGAGTTCAAGTCCCACGTTGGACTCTGTGCTGACAGCTCAGAGCCTGGAGCCTGCGTCGGATTATGTGTCTAACTCTCTCCCTGTCCCTTCCTCGCTCTCTCTCTCTCTCTCTCTCTCTCTCTCACAAAAATATATTTAAAAAATTTTTTTACAAAAAATAGTAGAAAATTTAGGTGAATATATACTTTCAGGTGTAAAAGGACTTTCTAAGGCAGAGAGAAAAAGAAAAATAATTCTGGCACCAGAAAACACCATAAAATACAAGGGCAAAGGACTGAAACAAATTATTTTTGCAGAATATTTGCATATCTTTTACATAATATGTGATAAGCAAAGGATATCAATATCATTTAAAGGGCAATTACAAATCAGTATGAAAAATACAGCATTTCTATAAGATGTACAAATATATAGATTGTTCAAATATACACACATAAGTTGGCGAGTGAACATGTTGGAAAATGTTCATCCTCACTAGCAATCAAAGATGTGCAAACAAACAGCAGCATTCCATCTTTGTTTATCAAACTGTCTTTAAATGTGCAACACACAGACTTAATGAAATGAATTTGGGGATCGTTTGACCATAGGTATCATAAAATTTAAAAATATACCAACAATTTTACTTCCAGTAATGTATCCCAGGTAAATCATCTTACAGGTGCCAAAGACAGAAGTACAAAGATTGACCTGAGTTGCTTATTATAATAAAAAATTGTAAACAAGCTAAATGTTAATTGCCTAAATAAATTACAGCATGTCGATGCTATGTACTGTGCAGCCAGGATGTTTGTAATTTAGTAAGTGAACAAAAGCAGTTTATTAAATAGCATAGAGAATACTTTAATTTTTGTAAAATAGTAAATATACTATACTTTGACTACACTTGCTCACATTTCTGTATCTCTGCAATTGAGATGTATCTTACAATTGATATTTTAAATAATTGGCAGTGTTTCTCCCTTTTTTTTTTAATGTTTATTTTTGAGAGAGAGACCGTGTGCGAGTGGGGGAGGAGCAGAGAGAGAGAGGGAGGCACAGAATCCAAAGCAGGCTCCCCGCTGCAAGCTGTCAGCACAGAACCCGATGTGGGGCTTGGGCTCATGAACTGCGAGATCATGACCTGAGCCGACATTGGACGTTTAACTGACTGAGCCACCCAGGCGCCCCGTGTTTCTGTTTCTTAAACCATATAAAATAATGTACACATTACAGTTTATGACCTCATGGGTTTGATGAAAGAAACTAAAATAAACAAGTGCATAGAAATAAGTATAAGAGAGAATAAATACACCAAAATATTGTGAGTGATCATCTCTGGGTGCTGATAGGGATATGGGTGATTTTTTATTTTCTTCTACATGCTTTTCCATTTTCTAAATATTTTATAATAAGCCTATGTTACTTGTACAAACAAAAAACTAAAAATTTCCTGTAAAAATGAAACTTTAAAGTTCAATATGGTTGAGATGCTAGGAAAACACTTAAGCAGTTTTAAATGGATTCAAGTGTGTAGGCCCAGGTAGTACATTGAATGTACTTGCAAATGACATCATGGAACTACTTAGTGTCACTAACGTGAAAAGTTCTAAAGCTTGGAAGAGATGCCAGACATCTAGAGAGGTTCATTATCCCAGTTTCCAAATAAATACGGATTCTCCTCACTACCAAGAGATAAGCTTCATGATAAATCCTGACAGAGTTCTAAAGCAAATTATAAAACAGTTTGTAAGCCCATGGGGAAAAGTGGAGATCAATAAGGACCACTGTAGATTTACTAAGAACTAGTAAAACTAATAATGCGTAACTAATTTCATTTCCTTTTTTTGGCGAGGGCTACTAGACTGGAAGACCAGGGAGGTGCTATAAACACAGTGTAACTAGATTTCAGCAGCACATTTAACAGAGCCTCTTAGGATATTTCTGTGAACCAGATGGAGAGATGTGGGCTCAGAGGCTCCTCATTGCCTACAGAATAAAGTCCAAACTTCTTAGTGTGGTGTACAGGACCCTGTATAAGCCAGCCTCTCTCTACCCTTCATGCTGTTATTTTTCTAAACTAACCATGCTCTTATTTTACCACTTGCCTTTGCACGTGCTGTTCCCTCTGCCTGGAATGCCTTTCTGCCACCTCAGCAGTACTAAAATATCACTCATCCATAAACTTCAGACTCACATGCCATCCATTCCTTGGTACTTGTGCACAATTAGTTGCTCTCACCTGTTGTACCCTAAGGATTTGTTTCTGTTTACCTTCCTTGCTAGACTGTGAACTCAAGGACAGGCACCTTCTGTACTATTCCCCTCTGTACCCCTGGTGTCTCAACATGGTTCCCAGTCCCTTGTGATAGATGCTCAATAAATATTTTTCAAGTGAATTTCTAAACCATAAAAGAAAAATAAGCTTTATTGTGAAATTTATGGTTTAATTATTTCAGTTATTCATTTAAACAGGGTTCTTTTGAAATTCTTCCAAACTATTCTTTTCTGTTTTATTTAAATCTAAAGCCCTGCCTACACCTCAAACAGTATTCCGTTGTTGGTAAATTCCTACATTATAAAAAAAGTTATATAGAACCAAAGTTCTCCTTCCTGTCCATTCATTCGATTGTAATTCCTCCAGAAGACCCCTTCCCCAACAAGACTTAGTTCTCTTCTTTTCTTGGCCGGTCAGTCTAAGTACAGATTCTGCACACACAAAGTACCTGTGAAGGGTATCCATTAACAGAGCTTTGAAAGCTCAGTATAGGGGCGCCTGGGTGGCTCAGTCAGTTAAGTGTCCGACTTTAGCTCAGGTCTTGATTTCATGGTTTGTGGGTTCAAGCCCCACATCAGGCTCTGTGCTCCAGCTCAGAGCCTGGAGCCTGCTTCAGATTCTGTGTCTCCCTCTCTCCTCCCCCACTCGCAAGCTCCCTGTCTCTCTTTCTCTCTCTCTCAAAAATAAATAAACAAAAATAAAATCTTAAAAGCTCAGTATAGCTTTAAATGGCATGGTGATATCTCAGTGTGGTTTTGATTTGTATTTCCCTGATGAGGAGTGATGTTGAGCATCTTTTCATGTGTCTGTTGGCCATCTGGATGTCTTCTTTAGAAAAGTGTCTATTCATGTCTTCTGCCCATTTCTTCACTGGATTATTTGTTTTTTGGATGTGGAGTTTGGTGAGTTCTTTGTAGATTTTGGATACTAGCCCTTTGTCCGATATGTCGTTTGCAAATATCTTTTCCCATTCCGTTGGTTGCCTTTTAGTTTTGTTGATTGTTTCCTTTGCAGTGCAGAAGCTTTTTATCTTGATGAGGTCCCAATAGTTCATTTTTGCTTTTAATTCCCTTGCCTTTAGAGATGTGTCAAGTAAGAAATTGCTGTGGCTGAGGTCAGAGTGGTTTTTTCCTGCTTTCTCCTCTAGGGTTTTGATGGTTTCCTGTCTCACATTCAGGCCTTTCATCCATCTTGAGTTTATTTTTGTGAATGGTGTAACAAAGTGGTCTAGTTTCATTCTTCTGCATGTTGCTGTCCGGTTCTCCCAGCACCATTTGTTAAAGAGACTTTTTTCCACTGGATACTGTTTCCTGCTTTGTCAAAGATTAGTTACCCATACATTTGTGGGTCCAGTTCTGGGGTCTCTATTCCATTCCATTGGTCTATGTGTCTGTTTTTGTGCCAAGACCATACTGTCTTGATGATTACAGCTTTGTAGTAGAGGCTAAAGTTTGGGATTGTGATGCCTCCTGCTTTGGTCTTCTTCAATATTACTTTGGCTATTCAGGGTCTTTTTGGTTCCATACAGATTTTAGGATTGTTTGTTCTAGCTTTGAGAAGAATGCCGGTATCCTACCGGTCAGAGTGGCTAAAACAAACAAATCAGGAAACTATAGATGCTGGTGAGGATGTGGAGAAACGGGAACTCTCTTGCACTGTTGGTGGAAATGCAAACTGGTGCAGCCACTCTGGAAAACAGTGTGGAGGTTCCTCAAAAAATTAAAAATAGAACTACCCTATGACCCAGCAATAGCACTGCTAGGAATTTACCCAAGGGACACAGGAGTGCTGATGCATAGGGGCACGTGAACCCCGATGTTTATAGGAGCACTTTCAACAATAGCCAAATTATGGAAAGAGCCTAAATGTCCATCACTTGATGAATGGATAAAGAAGATGTGGTTTATATATACAATGGAATACTACTTGGCAGTGAGAAAGAGTGAAATCATGCCATTTGCAGAAATGTGGATGGGACTGGAGGGTATTATGCTAAGTGAAATAAGTCACTTTCTCACATCTGGAGAAAGTTAACAGAAGACCATGAGGAGAAAAAAAAATTATAGAGAGGGAGGGAGGCAAACCATAAGAGACCCTTAAATACTGAGAACAAACTGCGGGTTTGGGGGGTGGGGGAGAGAGGAAAGTGGGTGACGGACATTGAGGAGGGCACCTGTTGGGATGAGCACTGGGTGTTGTATAGAAACCAATTTGACAATAAATTATATTTCATAAAGAAATAAATAATATAAATAAATAAATAAATAAATAAATAAATAGCATGGTGATTGGGAGCATACATGTTAGACTCAAGCAGACCTGGATCTGGATCCTAGCTCTGCCATCTACTAGCCTGGTCACCTTGGGCAAGTCACTTGATCTCTCTGTGCCTCCATTTTCTCATCTGAGAAATGAGGACTGAAACCTGCCTTAGCAGAATGTGGATGTAGAGCACTTAGCACAGGGCCTGAACACATAGTAAGTGCTCTGGAAATAAATGATAACTTCTCATCATCGCATTATTCTCCATCTGCTGCTGTTCTTTACAACTGTGGTTCTCTACCAAGAGTGATTTTGTCTTCCCAAGGGGCATTTGCCAGTCCCCGGAGACATTTTCATCGTCACATGTTGGGGAGGGTGCTACTGGGCTTTACAGAGTAGAAGCCAGGGGTGGTGCTAAACATCCTCCAGTGCACAGGACAGCCCCCAGCAGAGCTCTGTCCAGCCTACAGTGTCAGTAGTGCCAGATGGAGAAACCCGGCTTTAGCGATAAATACTTCTCCTAAGTTGTAGTTGTCTTTATAAAATAAAAATGTAGAAGAGTAAAACTGAAATTTGGTGAAATGTATTCTTAGCTCTTATCTCATGTTGATCAGTCTTAAATCCAGTGAAAGACTCGTTTATTTTTACTTCATCACCTGTCTTTGAGAACAAGACTTAACTCACTTGATCTTTATAGTCCCTTTGCCGTGCGTGACAAGATTTTCATTCTCTAAAAGAATGACTGGCACCTCCAATGACACCAGCCGGGGTGAAGTAATCACCGGGCAGAAGACACTGTGGGTTCTGTTTGGTTCTAGTTGTGTCAAGTGATGCCATGCTTTCCTTCTAGGGAAAAAGCGTGACTACCAGAGTCTGGGATGGCCCAGCCCGGACGAGTGCCTCAAACTCCGCTGGGTAGAGCTGACTGCCATCGTGAGCACCTGGCTCGCGGTTTCTTCAAAAAACATTGAGTGAGTATCTTAAACTGCTTCATCCTTCAAGGCGTTTGTGTGCCAGTGAACCCACTGAGCCTCCGTTGACTACAGGGGTGCCCTTCTTTGTCAGCAACTATTTGAAGAGTAGTCCTTTTTAGGGTTGGTGGTTCTGAGGAGCACTGTTGCTGACCACAGGCCACAGATGGACTCAGCCCATTTTGCTGAGACAGTGAACATGCCCTCTCTTCTTAGTGCCTTCATCCGTACTTTGTAAGCCCCCCAGAAGTTTTTATGACTTACTTAGGTTGAGTTGAAGACTGGATCCCTCTTTTATAGAAAACCCTGTGTTCTCTCACTGACATAATGCACTTAAAGAGGGAGCCAGAGCACATCCAGATTTACAAACACCTACCAAGACACTAGCTGAACAAGGTTGCCTCTCTGATAACTGCTTTTGCCTCCTTGAATGTTCATTCTCTTTTGCTGGCCCTTTTCCTACCGTTTAAGTGTTGGAGTTCCCCAACATTTGCCTCTAAGCCTTCTTTTCTTAGAATCTCTCCTGGTCAGACTGACGTACTCACAGAACTTCTGTCACCACCAATATATTGACCGCTCTTGAATTGGAATATCCAGACCCGATTTTTCTTCACATTCCTCAATCCATAGGAATTTACCCAGTTGTCTACCTGTCCCCTCTGCCTAGATACCTCTGAGACACCACAAGCTTAAGAAAACCAAACTCATAATTTTCTTGTCCACTCTCCTTGCAAAAAACCATTGTTCTGTGTGTTTTCTGTTTCTTATTCTTAGTAAATAGCTCCAGCAGTGCTTAAGCCAGAAACCTGGGAGTCATCCTTAACCATTCCTCTCCCTTCACCCTCGGATCCAGTCTATTACCCATTCTTACCACTTTCACCTTCTGAGTATTTTTCAAAGCCATCAGCTTTTCTCTGTCTCCATTGCTGCCCCTTTAAACGAGATCACTGTCATCTCCACTTGGATTCACTCAGTAGCCTACTAGCTGGTCTTTGGGCTTTATTCACTCTTGACTCTGTTCAGCCCCTTCTCTCTACGGGAATCTGTACAGAATCCTTCCTCAAAGACAAGTCAAATAATTCTTAAAATGCTCTAGTAACTTCTTATTGCTCTTTACCATTCTTTGCAAAGCCCTTGGTGATCTGCTGCTACATGTCTTTCCATCCTCAACTCCACCCTCCCTCTTGTCAGGCCCTTCACACATGGTGTCCCTTTGCATGTGGTGATGTTCTCACCACCTTCTTCCTGCATGATTCGTTCACACTCATCCTCCTGGCCTTGACTTAAATCTTCCTCAGGGAATCTTGCACTAACCAGCTCCTTCCTCCATCAGCAGAGAAGAAATTATAACTCCCTGTTGCATACTGACACTGTACCATGTTTTCATCTTCTGTAACATCTGTAATAATTCAGTCACTCGTGAGACCACGAACACCATAACAACAGGGATTGGGTATGTCTTGTCAATTATTATAGCTCTGATGTGTGACATGTAGTAGACCCTGAATAAATAATGAGTGAGTGTTTGCCTAATATGTATTAAACCTTTTAAATAGCTAGAAATAAAATTTGGGAATGCCAACTTGCCATATCAGCATATACATGATAACGTATAACATTTAGCCTGTTAGGAAAATGACCACTTTGGGACTACAAAGGGAGGTACATCTTGTGCATTTATACATTGAACAGTTATATCTGTGTAAAATTTACTATCTGAACTTTAGGTAACTTTTTCTGTGGGAAATGCTTCTGTGCATAAAGAGAAAATAAAAGGAACCACTTGCGGGCAATTGTCGCTGTCTATAGCCTAAAAAAAGAAATCCCAGAATAAAACCTGTCTGGTTTAAAACTTCCCCAGGAAAAAAAGTGGCCAATGGTGGTGACCAAACCAGACGCTATGGTCCCTAGAAAGGACCCAGCTTGAGTAGATCAGGAAATCAACGGAGTTTAGGACTCAGATTCCAGCACTGCTCCTATTGCCGAGCACTGGAGTCCATGCACCTGTAAAATGAGAGATCAGACTTCTGAGGTCTCTTCAGTCTGAGATTCTGTGGTTCCAGAAAGTCCGGGTAACACATTGAAGTTACAATCAGCTGATTAATATTCTTGCTCCCCACCCACTCAGATTTTCCCTGGCTAATGTGGTAATCTCCCTTTTTCAGCATCACAGAACACATAGACTTTGCCACTCCGATACAGCAGCCAGCGATGGAGCCTCTTTGCAATGGCAATCTTCCTACGAGCATGCACACCCTGGACCACTTGCAGGGGGTCTCCAACCGGGCCAGCCTGCACTACACGGGTGAGAGCCAGTTAACAGAGGTGAGTGCTCAGCTCTCTTCAGCCCATCTGTAGTTTTTGGCCCCACAATTACGATAGCAGAAAACTCAGTGGCCAGGCCATATTTTTTTGCCTTTTTTTAGCCGGCTGTCATCTGGGTGGCTTTAGGCCACGCCTGATTTCTTTCAGGCCCTGGAATTGAGCTAATACCTTTTTTTTAATGACCAGGAGACGTTAATTCTGATTTATTCTTCGAGGTAGGAAACATTCGGCTTGCCACCAGAGACAGGCTTTTGTAAGAAATGTTAAGGTCAGCTTATTCTCCTGCTGGCATTCTCAAGAAGGAAAGGAAGGCGAGTACAGCTATCATATACCTAGCAAACAGTACACCAAGAAGAGAAATTGGAGAAACATAGCACAAATGTCCAAGAATAGAGGATTTGTTAAAGAAATGTTATATAGATATAAGATAGTATACAGTGGAGCTGCCAAGAAAAATGTAGAAATACGTTTACTGGCATGAAGAAATCTCCAGACTATGTGACAATGTGGATGGCAATGTACAGTATGACCCTATATTCTGTGAGAGATGTAATATGTGCATACACATGTTATTTCAGAAAAATATCTGAAAGATACATATAAAGATATTAAGGGGCACCTGGGTGGCTCAGTCGGTTGGGCGTCCGACTTCAGCTCAGGTCATGATCTCATGGCTTGTGAGTTCAAGCCCCGCGTCGGGCTCTATGCTGACAGCTCCGAGCCTGGAGCCTGCTTCAGATTCTGTGTCTCCCTCCCTCTCTGCCCCTCCCCTGCTCATGCTCTATCTCTTGCTGTCTCAAAAATAAATAAAAATATTTTTAAAAATTTTTTTTAAAAAGATACTAACAGTGGTTGCCCCTGGGTGACAGAATTATAGACAGTTTTTTTCTTTATTTACTGTTTTCCAGCGTTGCTGTAATGAATGTGCTGAACATGTCTGTAGTTTCTGTTAAGTGGGAGGGGAATAAGGAACAGTACAGTGGTTTACACATGTCTTCCATAAAATGCCTTACCAGCAGGGCCGCAGCGTGTACCCCAGAGCAACAGTTTGGTTTCGTGCTGTAGTGCCCAACTCAGCATCAGCAGTATCACCTCGATCCTGCTCCTTTTCGTTGCTGTAACCTGCCATTTTCCCCTACACCAGGTATTGCAAAATCTTGGCAAAGACCAATATCCACAGCAGTCACTTGAACAAATCGGCACCCGAATTGCCAAAGTTTTGGAAAAGGTAAGTCACCCTGTAGGAAAGCTGGAAACTGCTGCCCACCTTCTAACTTTCCTAGATTATTTGTCACCAAGTGGCTCTAACCTCTTCTGTTAGTTACCCAGCACTTACCAGCTAAAGGGACAACGTGAAATAATCCCACACCGAATGTTTCCATTACTTTTTCCATCACTTGGTTGGTACTCTTTTTTGCTGCTTTGCTTACCTTCTGTGGTGAAGCCTACCTTATCCGTTTTGTCTCCTTTACTCCAGCATGGGTACATAGAGGTGGTGGTACTGGGAGCCATGGAATCTCGGTAGATGATATAAGTCAGGTGTTCTTCTGGTGGTGAAGAATATTTGGCATTCCAGATTGTGGATGGGAAACGCAACTTTAAATATCTTCTTCTCTTGAAATCATGAAACAAAATATCTGCAAAACTACATTTTCATAGTGCCTGCAGAATATATAACAGAGTTTCTAAGACCATTCATCTGTTTCTGTGTGATATTTATGTGAAGAGTTTTTTTAAATTAAAATTAATTACTTTGTGGTTAGGTGTCTCTCCATATAATGTTAAAGTGGTAGTATAGTGATTGAGAGAATCAACCCCGCTTCCAGCATGACACTGAAGTATGGTAGGAATAGGGCAATCGCGTCAGTTTTAAAGAGAGGAAATGGGAAAGGCATTGCAGTCGCTGTTCCCTCTCGATTCTGAAATCCACCTGGCCATATGTCACCAGTTCCCCTGATTACATGCATTACAAGGAATATTCCTTGATTATGACCCATTTTGGTTTTCTGGGTTTGGTTCCCTAATCTCTTTCTCAGCTCTTGACCCTTCTCTCTGAGCAGCGTGTCCTTTTCCATAAGGAAGGCCTCTGTTTGCAGCCGAAGAGCAATGTCGGCTTGCTTCCCCCCATCTTTCTCCCTCTTAGTCCAGACTGGCACAACGCCTTTAAAACAACTTTGTAGACCTTCACATTGTAAGTCACTCCATCACACAGAACCCACACTTCAAATCTCTTTAAGAAGTTCCTGTCTACCTTGAATATGAGCCCAGGACATAAATACTCTTAAGACTTCTAGACGCCTTTTGTCCGAGAGAGTCTTCTGAGGCTTACATCTAGACTTAACATCCTTCTGAGGCAGGAGTAACAGAGGGTCCTACTGCCATGCTTTTGATTTGAGCTTGACCCTGAGGCCATAGTTTCACTGGTAACATTCTGGATTTTTAATTATTTATTTTTTTTAGGTTCTTTAAAACCTCATGCTGATTGGAGAAGCTGGCAATTGAGAAAGTTTCATTTTCTAACCCTGCAAGTCCCAGCATGAAAGCATTTTTTTCTAAATTCTGCTTGAAAACTGTACTGTTTCTTGTTTAAGTTCTCTCTTTTAATATCTTACTATAGAGGATTTTTCAAAAACTCTTTGTCCTTTTCGGTATTATTCTTGGAAGTCTTCCTAGCCAGATCCACAACTCTGTGAGGTATTTTATTTATATTCCAAGAAACAGCCTCACCATTTGTTTTGCCAGTAGATGAGCCTACCCCTTCTCCAGCCTCCAACAGCGATGGCCTCCATGCTTGTCCAGTCTCACTGCTGCGCTAAGCAGGCGTACTCAACCCATTCCAGAGCTAACGCCATAGGCTCCGAGTTTCTGTTATGGCAACACTCCATTCTGGATACCAGACACTATTTCAGTTACCCATTTCTACCTCAGAGACCACCCCAAAATCTACTGGCTTTAAACAAAACTTATTTGCTCACGATTGTGTAGTCTGAGCTGGACTCAGCTGGGCATTTCTTCCGGTCTCACTTGGAGTCGTTCACGCAACTGCAAGACATGTGGAAACTCATCTGGGGCTGGCCACCAGAAGGTTCTACTCATGTGTCTGATCCATCAGCTGGAGTGGTTGGAATAGCTGGGGCACAGTCTCTCCAGCTGGGTAGATGGGCCTTTTTGCAAGGGGGCTCAGCACTCCACAAGGCTGAGAGCAGACGCACACAGGCCTCTTAGAGCCTGTGCAGGGAAACAGAACTGCTGTGGCACCACTTCTTTCCAAGCAGGTGTAGGGCCTGCTCAAAATCAAAGGCAGGGGAACGTCCTCCCTCTGCTAGCAGTGACAGAGAGCGCACAGCCTGCCTTTAAAGCACCATGGGTCCCTCCAGAGGAGCAACGAGACTGACAGCATCTCCCCAGGGATGGTAGAATCCAGAAGCCAGTGTAACAACATGTTTAAAACTAGAAGGAAAAAACTGCAAGCCTTGAATTTTATACCAGCGAAAACATCCTTCCGATATTAAGGAAGAAACGGAAGAGACAAAAACTCAGAGAATTTGGCACCAGTGGGCCTGCACTGAAATAATAATTAAAGAAAGTTCTCAGGAAAATATCCCAGTTAGAAATATCGACACGCAAGAAGGAAGGAAGAACACCAGGACGGTAGCTGCACAAAATAATAACCCCAAAACCCTGAGGCGCTTTACTTTTCTATATAACTAAAATCCATGGTAACAATAACAAATTATGGGAGCGATGGAAATGGAGTTTAAATGTTCTAAGGTTTAATTGGTATCAGCCAAGTACTAAAAGTAATAATTTGCATTGGTCTGTGATAAGTAAGAATGCAGTTTTAGGCTCTAGGCTACTAACAGTGGTTTGGAAATGTAATTTAATAGATGGGAAATAGAATAATAGAAAACATTTGATTAATCTATAGAAAGTCAGAAAAGGAGAGGCACATAAAAGTAGACACAAATGGTAAAATAGTATAGACCCAAGTATATCCGTAGTTGGGCAAAAAAGATTATATAATTTGAGCATTTAGTATGGAATGGTTTTTTTTAATCCAGCTATATACAGCTTATAAGAGAAGCACTTTAAATATTAGGTACAAAAGTGATGAAGTGTAAAGATGGAAAATAATATATCATGCAAACAAAAAAAAAAGCTAAAAGATAGGTGATATAGCTGCCCTCTTATCAGAAAAAATAGTATGGGGTGCCTTGGCGGCTCAGTTGGTTGAACATCCAACTTCAGCTCAGGTCATTATCTTGCATTTGTGAGTTTGAACCCCACATTGGGCTCTGTGCTCACAGCTCACAGCCTAGAGCTTTGGATTCTGTGTCTCCCTCTCTCTCTGTACCTGCCCTGCTCACACACTGCCTCTCTCTCTCAAAAACTAAAACTTTAAAAAAAAATTGGGGGTTTTAAATGAGAAGAAAAAAATCAAGTTTGAAGCAGGAAGCACTACTAGCATTAGAAGGCCTAAAATGAGGGACGCCTGGGTCGATCAGTTGGTTAGGCACCTGACTTCAGCTCAGGTCATGATCTCATGGTTTGTGAGTTTGAGCCCTGCATCGGCCTCTGTGCTGACAGCCTGGAGCCTGCTTCGGATTCTGTGTCTCCTTCTCTCTCTGCCCCTCCCCCACTTGCACTCTGTTTCTCTCTCTCTCTCTCAAAAGTAAATAAACATTTAGAAAAGAAAGGCCTAAAATGAAAAAGATCAGTAATGACAAATGTTGAAGATGGTATAGAGCAACCAGAACTCTCTTATGTTGCTCATTAGAATATAACATAGTACAGTCATTTTCAAGATCATTTGGTAGTCTGTTAAAAAGTTAAGCATATATGATCCAGGAACTTTACCACTAGATGTTTATTAAAGAAACATGAATGTATATGTCCACAAAATGCTTGTTAAAAAACATTCACAGTAGATTTATTCATAACAGCCAAAAAACAATGATGTGCCAACCAATAGAATGGATGAACAATGGTGTATTTACACAGTGGATTATAATTATACTAATGGATTCATCAAGAAAGATCCAGCATCCATATTGATGAATCTCAAATTCATTTTATGCTAATAAAAGAAACTGGACACAAAAAAAGTGCATAGTGTATGATCCCAACTATATGAAATTCTAGAACAGGCAAAACTCACCTATGGTGATAAAAATAAGATCAGTGGTGGCTTTGTGGGGGAAGGGGATGACTGAGAAGCAGCTTGAAAGGACTTTCTGTAGTGTTGGAAATTTTCTCTGTGTTTAGTAGTCAAAAATGAACGTTTTACTTAAGATCTGAGCATTTCTCTCTATGTAAATAAAATCTATTTTTAAAAATGAAGGTTAAATAAAGATTTTAGACCACCAGAAACTGAGAGATGTACGTTACCAACAGACTTGCACTAAAACTCACTAAAGGAATTTCTTCAGGCAGAAAGAAAACTATCCCAGATGCAAACAGGAAAGAACAAAGAGCAAGAGAAAGTGTAAATATTAAATACAAATGGGTATGACTGTACAAAATAATAACAGTAGTATCTTCCGATAGGAAACTATAACATTGTTAGTCGTGTACCTCCAGAGTGAGCCCTCCCTTAGGCCAGGGACCATTCTCTGCCCACCACCCTTTCCTGCCAGGTGACAGTTCAGATGCAAGGGAACAAGTCAAATGATGTATTGTGGGAATTATCCTGGCTTAGATGTCCCAAATTCCATATGAAAACCAGTATCTTTTGTGATAGCCCCTTGAACACAGAGTCCTGGAAAGGGCATAGCTATTTATGAGAACCACGGCACTCGGAAGCTCCAAACTGGCTTTCCATGAGGTGTTTATAGTTTATTTCCAGTCCTCCTAGTCCACATACAATTTACCAACTGAGGTCATTTTTACTAAAAGCTATCTTGCCTGGTAATGGCTAACATTCCCCCTTTATTAGGTTTTCAGGGAAATAGAGCTAGAAGGTTGATCTAGTAACCACTTCCATTGTGGGCTCACAGACCAACGTCCATGACCTTGAGTTACTAACTTAAATAAAATAACTCTCAGACTTTAGGGTACATTAGAATCACCTCATTGCTGAGCTTCCTGATTTAGTGGGACTAGGATCGCCTGAGGATGTACATTTCTAGAAAGCTCCTGGGTGATACTCCTGGTATGAATATCACATTTTGAAACCACTGCCTTAGAAAATGGCAGCGATGACAAAGCAGAATGCCCCTTTTCTATTTATCATTCACAGAAGAACAAGCATCTCCATATCCTCTTTGCTTTAACTTTTAGAATAGTCATTATCCTTTGTTATTTCTTCAAAAGCCCATCTATACTGGTCCCCTTAGGGAGTTAGTTTACATTGCCATTAGTTACCACTGAGTGTTAGCAGATGACATAGGTCAGTCCCCATTTTAGAATTAAATCTGTATGCACTTTCACAACTCTCGGAACACTGCCCCAGGTTGTAGCCGAGGTCGCTCCCACTGTGATACTCAGAAGCCTCTGCCACCCCAGATGTACACCACGCAGCTGCCATTGCCAGTGCAGCCAGTTTGTGTGCCAGGTTGCCACATAGCCCTTTCCGACCTGTGCCCTGGTGCAGGGTAGTTCTCCCACTTATGTCCCCTGCTTCCCCAGCTAGGGGCCTGTGGCCGCCATGTCATGCTGATTAGATCTATGGAGAAGAGCCAACCCCACTGCTCCACCCTCATGTCTAGTCCAGCCCCAGTCACAAACACGGAGTCAAGCTCGTATCTCCTTCCCACCCCCTGCCAGGTATCAATGCCTAGTTTCACCTAGCTGCATCAACTACCCCAAGACAATGTCATTCTTGCCAGCCAGCCCACTTGCAGCTGTGCTTCTGTTCAGTTCCATTTCATGGACAGTGGGAAGGGGAGGGGGGGGCAGTTTCTGTCAGCATAAGTTTGTCTCCAGCTTTTATCTAGTGCCACAAGGGAAAGATTTTTTTTTCAATGTCAATTTTTTTTTTTCTTTTCTTAAGTGGGCTCCACACAGGGCTTGAACTCACTGAGATCAAGACCTGAGCTGAGATCAGGAGTCAGACGCTTAACCGACTGAGCCACCCAGGCACCCCTCACAATATCAGACTTTTGCCATCAGACTCTGGGAAAGTTGGCCCCCACTGAGGCTTCAGTTTCATCTCAGGTTCATCTGCATCTCCCTGGACATTCTTTTATGTCACAGTGCCTTGGCCATATTGAACCAAGGATATGAAAGTCCATTCTGCAGTACCCACTGCCAGGGGATTTAGAGCCAGTTAGATAAATATTTTATGCCCGCACAACTCAATAGGGCACTTACGGTCTCGCCTTCACTCAGGAGGACAGAATAGGAAACCCAGTAAGCCAGCAGTGCAGCTCTTTGTGTGTTTTTCCGAGTCCCCATAGCTTTCTGGCAGCAGTCTCGGGGACAGTTATCTGCCCCTTCCCCTAGGTGATAGCTCAGGGATAAAGGATTAAGACCACATGAGTGAATATGGGAACAACTCTGGCTTAGAACTCTCAAGTTGCACATGGGAATCAGTATCTTTTGCAATAGTCTTGTGCACCTAGAGTCCAAGAGTTCCCACAAGGGACAAGAAACGACACACTCAGGAAAGGTCATAGTCCTCCCAGTCTGCTGCAGTTTAGTCAGGTCATCTTTGCCATAACCATGTTGCCTGGTAACATGGCTGGCATTGTACCTTTATTAGGTGTCCAGGGGAACACAGCTAAAAGGTTAACATGAGATTAGTTTCCCATGAATACACATGGGCAGGGTGTTAGGTTTTAGCATTATCAGGAAAGTAGTAAAATTAAAGTAAGAATTTATATTTTTAGTCTGGGGTAATTCAAGATGCATAGTGCAATTTTTAGGCTAATTGTTAAAAGAACAGTTAAAGAATGTATAGTTAAGGAAAAATGGAACAATAAAAAACATTTGATCAATGAAGAAGCAAGAAAGGAAGACAAAAGGAATATAAAATAGAAATCTAGAATATGTAAAATGTAAAAATGCATAAAATAAAATGTAAATAGTAAAGTGATAAAGATAAGCCCAGTGTGTCAGTAATCATGGTAAGTACAAAAGGACTACGTATTCCAACTAGAGTACTAACATCAAACTGGGTTAAAATATTGAACGCGATTATGTGCTATTCACAAGTAGCACACTTTTTAAATATTTTTTATTTTATTTTTTAACAAGTAATATGCTTTAATATATGAAATGGTTGAAATTGAAAGATGGAAAAAAGATATACAAACACTACACAAAAAATGCTGGTATAACTACACTATCATCAGACAATGTGGAATTTAAGGCAAGAATCATTGCTACAGATAAAAACAATTCATAATGATAAAGTGGTCAGTCCACCAGGAATATAGAAAACTGTATGTGTAACCAGTAGCATAATTTCAAGTTATATAAGACAAGCATTAAACACTGGCAGATCTAAATGGAGAAACAGATGAGTCTACAATCATAACAGACTTCAACCTCCCTCTCAGTAGGTGGTAGAACTGAGTAGACAAAAAAATTAAAAATATAGACCATCTTGCTAATAAACAAATTTGACCCAATATATTTATATAATTTATTTAATAAACAAATCTGAGCCAGTATAATATATATAATATATTTATATATTTATATTTAATTTACATTAAATTGTGACAGAATTCTCATTTTTTTAAATACTTATTTTGAGAGAGAGAGGGAGACTGGGGGAGAGGCAGAAAGAGAGAGAGAGAGAGAGAGAGAGAGAGAGAGAGAGAGAGAATCTCAAGCAGGCTCTACACTGTCAGCGCAGAGCCCAATGCAGGGCTTAAGGTCACAAACTGTGAGATCATGACCTGAGCCAAAATCAAGAGGCAGACACTTAACCAACTGAGCCACCCAGGCGCCCCAGAATTCTCATTTTAAAAAAATGCATGTGGACCAGGCACCTGGTTGGCTTAGTTGGTATAGAATGAGACTCTTGATCTCAGGTTCATGAGTTTCAGCCCCATATTGGGATGGAGCCAACTTAAAATAAATATTTAAAAAATGCATATGGATCATTTACCATGTTGGTCATAAGCTGAGTTATAAATTAAGCCTCAATTAAAATTTAAAATACTGAAATAATTTAGAGCATATTTTCTAAACATAATTGAATTAAGTTAAAAAAAAAATAAAGATCAGGGGCACCTGGGTGGCTCAGTTGGTTAAGTGTCCATTTAACTCTTTGGTTTCAGCTCAGGTCATAATCTCATAGTTTGTGGGTCAAGCCCCACATCAGGCACTGCACTGATGGTGTAGAGCCCGCCTGGGATTCTATCTCTCTTTGCTCGCTCTCTCTCTCTCTCTCTCTCTCTCAGTATAAACTAAAAAAACAAAGAAACAAACAAAAGAATAGATGGAAAATCCTCAGCTATTTTGGTGACATTAAGCAGTACACCTTTACATAACCCATGGGTCAGTGAAGAAAGCCCAAGCAAAATTAGAAAATGTTTTGAAATGAATGATAACAAAGCATATCAAAACTTGTGGGATGCAGCTAAAGCAGTGCTTGAGTGAAGTTTATAGCCCTTAAATGGATATATTAGTTAAAAAAATAAAAAAGACTGAAAATCAATGATCTATGTTTCTATCTCAGAAACAGAAAAAAGAAAAGAACAAGTTAAAACTACAGTGAGATATTTCTTGCCATGACATTGGCAGAAATCCAGAAGTTTGATAGACTCAATGAGACTGTGGGGAAATTGGTATGGCCATGCATACATTGCTGGTGGAAATGCAAAATGGAATAACCTTTATGGAGAGACAAATTGTATCTAGCAAAATTATACATTCATTTACCTATGTAGCCAGCTTTTGGGAATCTTTTCTAAAAGTACACTGGCAAAAAAAAATGTATACAAAAATGCCTATGATAAGGCTCTTGATTATAGCCTGATTTGTAATAGCAGACTGGCAACACCCCAAATGCCCAGCAGAAGGAGACTGAATGAATAAAAAGTCCTCTGTGGATGTTTATTGGGTATGAACATCGACACAATGGAGTCTTCTACAGCTGTCAAAAATAATAAAGACAATTTCTTCCTTTCTTTCTTTCTTTCTTTCTTTCTTTCTTTCTTTCTTTCTTTCTTTCGAGGAAGAGAGAGCACGTGTATGCATGCAAAGCAGGAAAGGGCAGAGGGAGAGAGAATCTTAAGTAGGCTCCACACTCAGCATGGAGTCCAGTGTGGGGCTCGATCTCACAACTGTGAGATTATGACCTGAGCCAAAATCAAGAGTCAGATGCTTAACCGACTGAGGCACCCAGATGCCCCAAAGACAATTTCTGTTAAATCTCTGTGAAATAATCTCCAGGATATAGGCAGTGAAAAAGAAAAAAAAAGTGGAAAAAATCGTATCTTCAATTACTATTTTGCTTTTTAAATAATGGTGAGGTGGGGGGTGTATGCAGATATTTTAAAATGGAAGAGTAACTTTTAAAAATACTTTTCAATGGTTTTCCATAGAAGGAAGGTGGAAATAGGATAGGAAAGACTGAGCATGAAGCTAGATTTCCTTGAATCTACATTGTCTTTTCAATATGATTTTGGAAACAAATATTTTGTATAATTACAAAACAGATTTTAATAAGGCAATTCCTAATTAAAAGTAAAATTAAGTGAGCCCAACTATGTAGTCAATTGGTAGTATAACCACATCAAGAGAAACTATCCCAAGTGACTTTAAAAGACCCATTATTTGACTACCTCCCTAATGGGATTTACCCTAAACACAAAAGAAAACCTTATTCTGTTTTCAGTAATACATTTGTTAATAATATCGATATTGTCCTGAGATTGTAGGTGTATGCAATGCGAGATAAATGAGTAGTTTTGTTGGTGATGTTGAGAACTGGAGCTTGGGTTTGGGGGAAGGACATAAAAGTGTGAACATCTGTAGTCATGTTAAGTAAACATCTGTAGTCTTGAATTGGAAATACTAGCAAGACTTTTTTGTATATTTGCACATTTCCTAATTTTATTTGCTGAAAAGACTAATATCATTGAGTAACCCAGTAGTAGTAAGCACACTTTGTACCTACATATTGATCTTTAGATACCATTTTCTACTAAAAGGAACCAGAATTCCTTGGAGAAATGGCTTCTACCAAGTCAGGGAAAGCAAAGAAGCTCCCATAGTCAACAAAGGTTGTGTCCGAAGCACTCAGAACCAGCTGGAATGTGTATCTCCTGTTGGCCAAAGATGGAACGCAGCACTTTGAGCAGCAAAAATCAACAAAGCAACTGCAGTAGATGAGACACATCACGTTTATTAAACTATATCTAAACTCCTGAATTCACCAGGAGGATTTTGTCTTAGACGATGCATGGGAACAGCTTGTTTTTTTTAAAGTAAAAAGAAAGTAATAAGCATATTTCCTTCCCTTCTAAGTGAACTATACTTTGGGGTAAATGATTAATTGATGAGAAAAAGTCTTTTTATAGGAATATTCTAACTAGTAAACTAGAGTTGATAAAATTAGAATATTACAGTTTTGCTGCTCCTAATTAATTTATGGCAGTGAACATCACTGGCTACTCAATTCACAAATAGACGGTATGTGGGTAGCATTGGAAGTTCATGTTACCACCTGTGAAATGTTTTGCCCCCATTCCCTCCCCAGTAACTCAAATCTGAATCCAGTCAAGCCTCTAACTGCCAACTACTGGGAAATACAGGAGACAAAGGAGCATGTTAAATGGGTCCTTGAGGATACAATCAGCAGAGTCCAGTCAGTGGGAAACTACAGGATAAATAACCCTACTTCTTCTTCAAAAATTTTAAAAATTAGATGAAGATGAACCCTAGAGATCAAAAGAGATTTAACGAACACATTAACCAGTTGCAACATATGGACTTTATTTAGATTATGATTCAAACTATAAAAGCAAAACGCACTTTTGTAAGACAACCAGGGGAAATAGGAGTACAAGCTGCATGCTGATGATCTTAAAAAATAATTTTCAGTATTTTAGGTGAACTTTATTAATCTTATACTTTAAACGTGGTTTTTAAGAGGTACACACTGGAAAATTTACTGATGAAGTTATATGAAGTCAGGGATTTCCTTCGAATTAATATGGATGAGGGTTTAGATGAAATAGAGAGTGGCCGTGAGTTGATAAGTGTTGAAGCTGGCTGATAGGCAAGTGCATGGAAGTTCTACTTTGTATTTTATTTGAAATTTTTCATTATAAAACATTTAGGGGCACCTGGGTGGCTTAGTCAGTAAGCGTCCACCTTCAGCTCAGGTCACAATCTCGGGGCTCATGAGTTTGAACCCCATGTCAGGCTCCACACTTACGGTGCAGAGTCCCCTTGGTATTCCTTCTCTCCTCTCTCTGTCCCTCCCCTGCTTGTGCTTCTTTCTCTCTCAAAATAAATGAATAAACCTTAAAAAAACTTTTAAGAATGTTATCTCATAATGGGAGCAAACAGTGTATCAGAAATGAGTTTGTATAGGTTGAAAAAAAAAACCCTAAACTAAAAATATACTTATTTGGGTCAAATACTCAAGTGAGGGAATTAGATACCATTAAATAACCAGTGAATTGCAAGCTTTGTGTAAAAAATTACCTAAAATATTACAGAGACAGGAAGATGAGTGAATCAGCAGATTCAGGAAATATGCTGTATTCCAAGCTGGATAAATAAAAGACATTCATGCACAGCTACATTATGTATAGTAAAACAGCAAAGACAAAGATCATCTTTAAAAAATGTATTTCAGTCAGGGTACTGTCAGGAAACTGGAAACGACATTAGGTATTTCAGAAGAGCCAATTTAATTTAGAGAATTGATTACGTTTTTGTGGAAGGGTGAAAAAGAAAAAAGGAAACACCTCCTGGGGTAAGCCAGAGATACCAACTGCTGGGCCTGGCTCCCAGGCAGGCAGTGAGGTTTTCCAAAATCTAGGAGTTCACAGGAATTCTGGCAAGTGGAGCTTCTGCTTCTGAAGAGGGAGCACAGCCCGACTGTGAAGGGGTGTAGTGAGGCTGGGTCTTCAAGAGCAAAGTGCTGCTGCTGCTAAAATGACACTGATGGGAGCAACATGCAAACAGGAAGAAAAAAGTCGTTTCTCCCCCTTGCCTGCCAATTTCCCAGTGTGCACATCTGCAGAACCTAACAAGCCTCTAGCAAAGGAGAAATATGGTTTGCAGAGTTCCAGTCACAGTACCACAAAGCAGGCTATAAAATTTGGCATTTACATCTGATCACTTCGTATGTATCACAGCATGCGTGCATGAATTTATTCATTCAAAAAATATGTAGTAAAGTTCCACTGTGTGCCAAATACTTTTTAAGTGCTTGGGATACATCAGTGAAGAACAATTTAGACAGAGATATCTGCCATACAGAGGAATGATGTTTCAAATGACAGCCTGTCATAGCAACATTCTAAGCCAGATGATAGGTTTTTTTTTTTTAAGTTTGTGTATTTATTTTGAGAGAGAAAGAGTGTGAGGGAGAGGGGCAGACAGAGAGGAAGAGGGAATCCCAAGTAGACTCTACACCACCAGCATAGAGCCTGACACAGGGCTTGAACTCACGAGCCGTGAGATCATGACCTGAGCCAAAATCAAGAGTCAGATACTGAACCGACTGAGCCACCCAGGCGCCCCCAGATGATAGTTTTGAAAGGATACTGTGCCCCCCTAGAATTGTGTGCCTTACAGTGATAGAATAAGAAAGGTATTTCAAAATAAAAAACTGGTAATAGTTTACTACCAAGAGTCCTACCTCAGGGAACTTCTCTGTATGAAAGCCAAAGAAGGATTGTCTCAGGCAAAAGATTTGCTAAGCAAATAAAATGATGTAGGCATGCAAACCCAGACAGACACTGTCTGTAGAAAAGGATAATTTGTGGGATTTTAAGAGAAATGACTAAACTAAAATACTGGACAAAACAGAACGTACATTTGAAGGTGGAGTAACCAGAGTCAAGGTGTTCAAAGGCTCTCTTCATGTTGAGGAGTGAGTTAATATATCGCTTGGACTTTAAGTTAAATAGAGTGAAGATTTATGGTTAACTATTAAAAAGAATGCACAAATCCCAAACCTGTGAGGATAAAATTATGAAGGTAGAAAGGGGAGGACCAAAAAAACAAAAAAAAACTTATGCAAGAAATGACAAAATGGAGGAGAAAAGGCGCAATAAAGAATCAGAACAAGAGCAACAAAAAAAATTGATAAGAACCAATAGAATCCAAGAAGTAAACAGTCTTAAAATCTGTAATGGAACAGTCACAATAATGTCAAATTGGAAATTTTTAAAGGAGCTACATGTTTTAATAAGAGCCATACCTAAAACATAAATGTTGGGAAAAATGGGAAAAGATATACCAGATACATACTAATCAAAAGTGAGTAGATACATTAATTACCTGAAAAAAACATATTTCAAAACAAAAAATTATTAGGGGCAGAGGAAATGACTATGTAATGATAAAAGATTTAGTTCACCAGAAAGGTAATAGCAATTCTAAACTTAGCATACCCAATAACCTCAAAATACATAAAGCAAAAAAAGATTGCTCTACTGAAAGAAATTGACAAATACCAGCATAAATACCTTTCTCCACTATTGATGAGCCAATCAGTGTCAGAATCTATATTCATGAAGTGTGTTAATCTGTGGTTTTCTTTGCTTGTAATACTTTGTTTAATTTTGTTCTTAGGTTAATAATGACTTTGTATAATGAATTGGGAAGTGCTCCCTTCACCTCATTTTTCCAGAACAGTTTATAGAGAAGTGCTATTATTTCTTCCTTAAATATTTGATAGAATTCAGCAGTGAAACCATCTTGGCCAGGATTATTTGTGAGAGATTTCTAACAAATTCAATTTCTTTAGTAAAAGTATTCAATTATCTCTTGAGTGAGTTTTATTAGTTGTGTCCTTAAAGAAATTATTCCACTTCATCTAAGTTGAATTTATGGGCATAAAGATGTTTGTAATATTTTTTTTCTCATTTTCTTAGTATCTGTGGGATCTGTAGTAACATACTTCTCTTAATTCTGATATTGGTACTTAGTGTCTTTTCCCTTTTTTTTTTTCCTGATCGGACTGACTAGAAATTTGTCAATTTTATTGATCTTCTCAAAAACCAAGAACTCAAGGTTTTGGAGCCATTGATTTTTCTCTGTTGTTTTTTATTTTCTCTTTCATTGATGTCTGTTCTGTATTATTTCCTGTCTTCTGCTTGCTTAGGATTTAATTTGCTGGGGTTTTTTTAGTTTCTTGATGTGGAAGCTTAGGTTATTGGTTTGAGCCCTTGCTTTTCTAATGTAGGTGTCTGCTTTAGCTGCACATCACAAATTTTGTCATATTTCATTTTCATTCAGTTTTACATAGTTTATAATTTTCCTCCTAATTTCTTCTCTGATCTGTAAGTTAGTATGTTCTTTGTGTTTCCAACTATTGGGCATTTTCCAGATCTCTTTCTTTAATTGATTTCTAATTTAATCCCATTGCAGTAAATGAACATAGTTTGTATGACTTAAATTCTTTTTAACTTATTCAGACTTGTTGTATGACCCAGAATATGATCTCTTGGTAAATGTTCCATGTGCATCAGAAAAGAATACTACTGTTAGAGTATGCTAGAAATGTCATTTAGGTCAAGTTGTTTGATAATATTGTTTGTGTCTTCTTTATCTTTACTGATCTTTTTGTGTAATTCTTCTATCAGTTATTGAGAAGCATGTTGAAATCTACAACTATAATTCTGAATTTGTCTTCTCTCAGTTTTTGATTCTTGCATTTTCAAGTTCTTTTTTTTTTAGTTTTTATTTAAATTCCAGCTAGTTAACTTATAATGTAGTATTAGTTTCAGGTGTACAACGTAGTGATTCAACACTTGCATGCATCACCTAGAGCTCATTGCAACAACTGCCCTCCTTAATACTCAACACCTATTTTCCCCATCTTCCCACCCACCTCCCCTCTGGTAACCATCACTTTGTCTCTATAGTTCAGAGTCTATTTCTTGATTTGCTTCTCTCCCTCTTTTCTTTTCCCTTTGCTCTTTTGTTTCTGAAATTCCACATATGATTAAAATCATATGGTATTTGTCTTTCTCTTTCTTATTTTGCTTAGCACAGTATACTCTAGCTCCATCCTTTTTGTTGCACTCTAACATTTATTTATTATTGTGTAAGCAGAACTGCACAGAGTGTTTACATGACTCACTATATGCTATCAGAATCAGCTGTTGATTTATCGACCTTGTAGAACCGAGGTCTCACTGTTATTCAACATAGTAGTAGAAGTCCTAACCTCAGTAATGAGACAACACAAAGAAATAAAAGGCATCCAAATCAGCAAGGAGGAAGTCAAACTTTCACTCTTTGCAGATGACATGATACTCTCGATGGAAAACCCAAAAGATCCACCAAAAAACCTACTAGAACTGATCCGTAAATTCAGCAAAGTTGCAGGATATAAAAATCAATGTACAGAAGTCAGTTGCATTTCTATCAACCAATAATGAAACATCAGAAAGAAAAATCAAGGAATTGATCCTATTTACAAGTGCACCAAAAACCATAAAATACCTATGAATAAACCTAACCAAAGAGGTGAAAAATCTATACACTGAAAAAGTATGGGAAGCTTATTAGAAATTGAATAAGACACAAAAAGTGGAAAAATATTCCATGCTCATGGATTGGAAGAACAAATGTTTTTAAAATGGTGATACTACCCAAAGCAATCTACATATTCAATGCAATCTCTATCAAAATAACACCAGCATTCTTCACAGAGCTAGAACAAACAATACTAAACTTTGTATGGAACCAGCATAAGACCCTGAATAGCCAAAACAGTCCTGAAAAAGCAAACTAAAGCTGGAGGCATCACAGTTTCAGACTTTAAGATGTATTACTAAGCTGTAATCATCAATACAGTATGGTACTGGCACAAAAACAGGCACATAGATCAGTGGAACAGAATAGAAAACCCAGTAATGGACCCACAAACATATGGCCAACTAATTTTTGACAGAGCAAGAAAGAATATACAATGGAAAAAAGACCGTCTCTTCAGCAAATGATGTTGGGAAAACTGGACAGTGACATGCAGAAGAATGAACCTGGATCACTGTCTTGCACCACACACAAAAATGAACTCAAAATGGATGAAAGACCTAAACGCAATACAGGAAGCCATCAAAATCCTAGAGGTGAAAGCAGGCAAAAACCTCTTTGACTTCAACTGCAGCAACTTCTTACTCAACATGTCTCTGTAGGCAAGGGAAACAAAAGCAAAAATGAACTAATGGGACCTCATCAAGATAAATAAAAAAAGCTTCTGCGTGGCAAAGGAAACAATCAGCAGAACTAAAAGGCAACTTAGGGAATGGGAGAATATATTTGCAAATGACATATCAGATAAAGGGTTAGTATCCAAAATCTATAAAGAACTTCTCAAACTCAACACCCAAAAAAATAATCCAGTGAAGAAATGGGCAAAAGACATGAATAGATACTTTTCCAAAGAAGACATCCAGGTGGCTAACAGACACATGAAAAAGTGCTCAACTTCACTCATCATCAGGGAAATACAAATCAAAACTTCACTGAGATACCACCTCACATCTATCAGAATGACTAACAACTCAGGCAGCAATGACAGATGTTGGTGAGGATGTGAAGAAAGAGGATCTCTTTTGCACTGCTGGTGGGAATGCAAACTGGTACAGCCACTCTGGAAAACAGTATGGGGGTTCCTCAAAAAAGTAAAAATAGAACTACCCTACGACCCAGCAATTGCACTACTAGGTATTTATCCAAGGGACACAGGTGTGCTGTTTCGAAGGGGCACATGCACCCCAGTGTTTACAGCAGCACTATCAACAGTAGCCAAAGTATGCAAAGAGCCCAAATGTCCATTGATGGATGAATGGATAAAGAAGATGTGGTATATATATACAATAGAGCATTACTTGGCAATCAAGAAGAATGAAATCCTGTCATTTGCAACAATGTGGATGGAACTAGAGTGTATTATGCTAAGCAAAATTAGTGAGAGAAAGACAAATACCATGACTTCACTCATATGTGGAATTTAAGATGCAAAACAGATGAACATAAGGGAAGGGAAGCAAAAATAATATAAAAACAGGGAGGGGGACAAAACATAAGAGACTTAAAATATAGAGAACAAAGTGAGGGTAGCTGGAAGGGTTGCAGGTCGGGGGAAGGGCTAAACAGGCAAGGGGCATTAAGAAGAACACTTGTTGGGATGAGCATGGGGTATTCTATGTAGGAGATGAATCACTGAATTCTACTCCTGAAATCATTATTGTGCTATATGCTAACTAGGACGTAAATTAAAAAATAATAATAAATAAAAATAAATTTAAAAAATTTTAAAAAGTACCAAGTTCTCAAAATATGCTATCTTACCCATAGTAAGATCTTACCCATATCTTACTATATAAGAAATATGCTGTTTCACCCTCAGTACTAAGCTATAAGTGTCCTATATTTTTACTAAAACATCCAACTTAGACTTCTTTTGATTTAAGCTTTGTGTGTGTGTGTGTGTGTGTGTGTGTGTGTGTGTGTATCAATGGCTATTTGGTATCCATGGTATGCTTCTTTTTTTTTTTTAATTTATATATATGTATTTTTAAATTTTTATTTAAATGCAAGTTAACATGTAGGGTAATAATGATTTCAGGAGTAGAATTTAGTGATTATGTAAGCATTTTTAAGTTCTATTATTAGGTGCAGAAATCAATGAAATAGAAATCACCAGTCCAAAAGTTGTTTCTTTGAAGCACTGTTCGGGCAAAATTAATCAAGAAAAAAATAAAGCATAAATAACCAAGATTGAGGTAAAAGGGAACCATAGCTACAGCTAAAAAGATAAGACAGTGATACAATTACCAATTTTATGCCAACAAATTTGAAAACAATTGTAAAGAAGACAAATTTCTAGAAAAATGTAATTACCCAAATTGATTTGGGTATTATAACTCAAATGAAAGCAGTGTCTTTAAAAAATCTTCTCCAAAGAACACAGCAAGGTCTATTGATTTTATATGTGAATTCTACCAAACTTTTGAGAATTACACTATCTCAATATAAACAGACTCTTCTGGACAGCAGAAAAGGGAACAATTTCCCAATTCCTTGAGATGAGACTACTGTAACCTTGAAAGCAAAACTAGGCAAAGACATTATGCAAAAGAAAAGTAATACACTAAGGTCACTTATAAACATAGGTATCAAAACCATAAGCCAAATATTAACAGACTAAATCCAATTGCGTATGTTTTTCTTTAACAAGGTGCACCTTGATCAAGTTGGGTTTACCCCAGAAATACAAAACTGGTCTAACTTTAGGCAAACCTTGTATTTCATCAACCAAATTAAAGAATTATGAAATTATTTCAATAGATTGCATTTCTGCAATACCATCCATGATATAAAGCTAATGCAAATTAAGAATAGACCAGGACTTCCTTAATCTGATGAGAAGAATCAACAAAATATCTACAGCAAAGATGAATCTTAATAGGGGAAATATTTAAAATAATTCTTTGAAATCAGAAAAGAGAATGCCCTCCATCACCACTGTTTTTTCAAACTTGTATCAAAAGTCCTAGTGGGGCACCTGGATGGCTTAGTCAGTTAAACATCTGACTTCAGCTCAGGTCCTGATCCCGCGGTTCGTGAGTTCAAGCCCTACATCC
This sequence comes from Panthera leo, assembly GCF_018350215.1. Classification (NCBI taxonomy): domain Eukaryota; kingdom Metazoa; phylum Chordata; class Mammalia; order Carnivora; family Felidae; genus Panthera; species Panthera leo. The sequence goes on from NC_056688.1 coordinate 95,812,368, forward strand.
AGCTCTGTGCTGACAGCTCAGATCCTGAAGCCTGCTTCAAATTCTATATCTCCCTCTCTCTCTCTCTCTCTCAAAAATAAATGAACATTAAAAAATTTTAAAAAGTCCTAGCAAGTACAGTAAATCAAGAAAAAGAAATTAATGGCATAAATATTAGGAAGAAAAAACCCAAAATCTTATTGAGAAATGATGTGATTATCTACATAGCAAACCCAGAAGAAGCTACAGACAAATTTTTAGAACTAACAGCATTTTTGGGGTGCCTGGGTGGCTCAGTTGGTTAAGCCTCCAACTTTGGCTCAGGTCATGATCTCGCGGTTTGTGAGTTCAAGCCCCGCATCAGGCTCTGTGCTGACAGCTGTGTCTGTGTCTTCCCCCTCCCTGCCCCTCCCATGCTCATGCTCTGTCTCTCTCTGTCTCTCAATAATAAATAAGCATTAAAAAAATTTTTTTAAAGAAATAACAGCATTTTTGTCAAGATGGCTGCCTATAAAGTCGATAAAAAAAACTGCATTTCTATATAGCAGCACAGAGTATTAGAAAACATAATTTTCAGAATGTATTTCCATTGTTACAAAAATATAAACCTCCCAGTAGTAAATCTAACAAAAATTGGTATGCCTTGTCTGCACAAAGTGATAAAACTTCATTGAAAGGCATTTTAAAAGACCTAAATAAGCAGAGAGATATATAATGTTCATGGATAAGACAACACACATCATAAACATGTCACTTTTCCCCCGTTTGATTTATAGAGTCAATGCTGTTATAATCAAAATAACAACAAGCTTTTTTTTTTTTTTATGACACTTGAAAAGCAGACCTTTATATTTATATGGAAGGGTAAAGGAATAGACACGACACTCAAAAAAATTAGGGTGTGAGAATTGCCTCACCTTTATGAAAAATTATAAAGCAAGACCTAATGCCATGTGCTCAAGGATAAACAGAAATGATGACCAGGAGGAACTAAATAGAAAGCCCAGAAGCCAACTCTGACACACATGGGACCGTGGAGGATCAATAGGGAGAGAGGGGGTTTTGCAGGAAGCTGTGCTGGGCAGTGCTGAGCTAATGCCATCCTCACCTCATCACTTAACAAAGGAATCCCATGAGTATCAAGGACAGAACTTTAAAATTTAGAGTAAAATGGGGCACCTGAGGGGTGCCTGAGTGGCTCAGTCGGTTGGGCATCCGACTTCGGCTCAGGTCACGATCTCACAGTTTGTGGGTTCGATCCCCATGTTGGGCTCTGTGCTGACAGCTCGGAGCCTGGAGCCTGCTTTAGATTCTGTCTCCCTCGCTCTCTGCCCCTCCCCCACTTGTGCTCTGTCAAAAATAAATAAACATTAAAAAAATGTTTTTTTAACTAGAGTAAAATGTAGGAGGTGATCTTTCTGGCCTTGGAATATAAGATGATTTCTTAAGCTATAAAAGCACAAACTAGAAGAGAAAATATGAATAAGTTCAACTATTTTTAAAGTTTACATTTTTGTAAATTGAAGACATTTTTTAAATTAGAAGACAGAGTGAGAGAAAACAATGTATAACATATTCAACCTACAAGGACTGATGCGCAGAACATGTAAATAAATTGGTGAGAAAGATAAATAATAAAATGGAAAGATATGTAAAAGATATTAACAGACATTTCACTGAAAAAAAGATGTGTACGGCCAATAAACACCAAGAAACAATTTTCAGTCTCACTAATAATCAGTAAATGCAAACTAAGACCACAGTTAAGATGCTATTTTACCCCCACTGATGACACCAAAAATTAGGATATAAAGCAAGAAGCACTCTTAAACATTGCTGATGGGATTATAGATCGTCATAACACCTTTAGGGAACACTTTCACATTCTCATGTTATGTTGGACATTTGCATATCTTGTGAACCAACAATCCTACTCCTGGATATCTACTCTACACTGGAGAAATTCTGCACTTTTATTTGCAACAGGAAACGTAAAAACAGGAAGTAACTCAGAGCCCCCATCTACAGAAAATGGATAAATACATTCTAGTATATTCACCTAGTGGACATTTAACCATGCAGCAAATCAGTTGAATGAGCTACAAGCTATACACAACATGGATGAATTTTAGAAATAGTGTTGAGTAAAAACTTCAAGTCCCAGAAGACTCCTTACAGTATTATACCACTGTTATAATGCACAGGAAGAAGCACACTAAGTATTGAATATTGCTGAAGCGTGTGTGTGTGTGTGTGTGTGTGTGTGTGTGTGTGTGTGTGTGTGTGTGAGTGATGGGACAGTGTTTAAAACAGCAATGAATAACAGTCCCAGCATTTAGGATAGTGTGTGCCTCTGGAGAAAAGGCAAGAGGATGGAACAGGGAAGGCACACACAGATACATGCAAGTTCATTCTTCACTAGGGTGGTAGTTTCTGGGATATTCATTATTTTATGCTTTATAGCATAAGTATATATTTTTATATGATTACTATATATACATGTAATTATATAAATATGTTCTTTTGTATGTGTGAAATATTGGCATTAAAGAAAGATCATTTTAGTTTTTAAAAAAGAATCCTTTCGAGGAGCCAGTCAACAGGATCAAATCACTGAGGGGAGAATAAATCAGGCAGCTTCAGATTTCTCTGCAGCAGTCATCCAAGCCAAGTAGCAATGGAGGAATGCCAACACATTATTCAAGGAAAGAAGGAGCCATGGTTTTGTATCCAACCAGCTGTCCTTCAGGTATGAAGGCTGCAGACAGAAAGTTTTGAACACATATGATTATATTAACTTGCTAGGGCTACCGTAACAAAGCACCACAGACTGGGTGCCTTAAACAGTTGAAATGTGTTTTCTCACATTCCTGGAGGCCACAGGTCCAGGATCCAGGTGCTGACAGGGTCGGTTTCCTCTGAGGCCTCCCCCCTTGACTTCAGATGGCTAGCCTCTCACCGCCCCTCCACAGGGTCATCCCCCTGTGCACACAACCCTGATGTATCTCTTCCTCTTCTATAAATCCTTCATAGAAACCCAGTGGTGTTGGATTAAGACCTCACACTGACGGCCTCATTTTAACTTAATTACCTCCTTAAAGACCTTCTGTCCAAATACAGTTATATTTTGAGGTACGAAAGGTTGAGATTTCAACATGAATTTTGGTGGAGCACGATTCAGCCCATAACAAAAATTGCAAAGAATATTGTTCCCATCAACAGTATTGGGCTGAACCTCAGCCAACCACAAGATGATTGGGGAAGCCACACAAAAGTAATGTCAATGATCAATGAATATATTTAACTGCAGAACCAATTGGAAAACAAAAGTGGGAAATGGAGTGATAGAACAGAATATAAATACTATATGCCCTGACAATGAAGAATGATAAAATTACCAAAAAATTAGACTGGAAGAAAGAAATAAAGTAGAAAGCAGGGTAAGTTTTCTGATTGCTTCATCTGTATTGGCTGAGAGTCCATCCATCAAAAGGAAAATCCAAAATGAGACCTAAATTAAGTACTGAAATTTTGTGTATGGTAGAGGTAGCATCTTGGTGTGGGAGGAGGGATGAATTATTCATTAAATATTATTGGGACAACTTAGTAGCCATCTGGAAAAAAATAAAATTGGAGCCATATCTTTTCTTAAACACCAAGTTAAATTTCAAATGGATCAAAGATTTAAATGTGAAAAATAAGGGGCACCTGGGTAGCTCAGTAGGTTAAGCATCCAACTTTGGCTCAGGCCATGATCTCAGGGTTTGTGAGTATAAGCCCTGGGTCAGGCTCTTTGCTGACGGCTCAGAGCCTGGAGCCTGCTTCAGATTCTGTCTCCCTCTCTCTGCCCCTCCCCTGCTCGCTCACTCTCTCTCTGTCTGTCTCAAAAATAAATAAACATTAAAAAAAATTCAGTGTGAAAAATAAAACTATAAAAGTTCTGGGGAAAAAAACATGGTAAAATTTATTGATAATCTGAGGCCTTCTCAGCAACAACTGAAAATCCAGAGACCATCCAAATTAATAAGCTGAGCTACGCAGAAATCAAAATCTATATAACAAAAAGCACCATAGGTCCAAAAGTGGACTTCAGAAAACTGAGAGAATGTATCTGTAACTCATATCATAGCAGGGAAATAATCTCTCTAATAAATAAAGAGCTTTTTCAAATAGAGAAGATAAAGACCTCTTAACAAAATATAAGAGCAGCTACTTCACAGAAAGGAAATACAAAGGGCTGTCAAACATGAAAGGATGGTCAGTTCCATTCATAAGAAGGGAAATGCAGATTTAAACCACATTCTTTACCTCTCAAAGAGTCCAAGAGTTTAATAACAGACTGTGGTGAGGCTATAACAAAACAGGGACACATGTATTTCTGGTGAGGAATTGTTACAGTCCTATGGAGGGCAGTGTGATGGTATCTATCAAAATGACATGTGTATTCCCGTGTCCACATCTGGAAATGTATCCTACAAATTCACGGGCACAAATGCAAAACTATACCTAAGGTTATTTTTTCAGTGATGTTTGTAATAGTAAAAAATTGGGGGAGAGAGGAGTATTCATTCATAAGGACCTAGTTAAATAAATAATGGAACATCCATACAATGAATAATAATGCAGCTGATAATAAAAGAACGAGGAGGCTTTCCATACACTGATGTGGCGAGAACTCCAAGGTGTATTGTTTAGTGAAGAAAACAAAGTGCAAGTGAATGTTACCTTTTATATAAGTAAAGTGTGACCTCATATGAAAAGATGGGAGTATCAGCCTGTATTCATATTTGCTTATATAAAGCATAAAGAAACCCTGGAAAGTTACATAGGAAACTAAAAATACTATTTACTTGTATACAATAGAGACAAGAATGGGAAGGAGACTTTTCACTGTATAACTTTGCATACCTTCTGGTCTTTGAAACATGTAAATGAGTTACCTGTTCAAAAACTTAAGTAAATTTAATTCCAAAAGATCATGGGCATGAAACATAGTTCTGCTATTTAATAGTTGAGCGGATTGGGACAAGACAATCTCTTTGAGTCATAGTTTTCTTATCTATAAAAGGCTGTAATATCAGTATCAAGCCCGTAGGATTGCTGTTAGGGTTACTGAGGATGCACATGTGTGGCTGCCTCCAGCACCTAGTAAGTACTCCGTGGTCATGAATGCATGTTACTGTTCTGAGTCTTGGTGGTAAATTCGTATGTTTAAGAGACACCAGCTTCAACTGACCATTCCTTTGTAGAACCAGACATCCTGGGTCCTTTCCAGCATGGCAGCCCTCTACTGGAGAGTAAAAGGCCAAGGAAAGAAGGCAATTGACTGCCTCCGCCAGGCCCTCCACTATGCTCCACACCAGATGAAGGTGAGTGGGACTCAGAAGGTGTGAATTTCTGTCTCTTGGTCCTTTCCATTGTTTATTCTGAGATTTCAACTAGCCGTCCTCATTCTTAGCCAGTAAGAAAGTGGCAAAATAGCATAGGCTGGAAGAACCTATGACCCCACTTATGCTACCACAAGCCTGGACGTTATACCCACCACCATGCCTTCCTGCCTCAGCAAATGGGAACTTGGGGGAAGGTCTTCAGGATCACTGGAAGGTGTTTCTTTCTATTCAGAGCCACCTGGCATAAAACATACTGGCCTAGGCAGCCTGTCACCCTGCAAGTCGTTCTGGGTTTAGCTCATCCCCAGAGGCCTGGAAGCCTGTTACACTTGTTTTGCTTAGACTGCTGACTTAATCTTGCTTCCAGACACAGAAACTGAAGCAGTTTCCATCTCTTCTTATATATCGGCCAGTTCCTGGTCTTCATCTGACTTCACCTTTTCCACAAAAACGAAAACTTCAAAAAGCCCTGCTAACTCAGTGTAACATCAGTCTTCTCAAAAATGCCAGTTGTAATTATGATGACTGAGAATGTTCAGCTTTTTAACAGCACATTTGTGTCCACATGTGCTGAGTTCTGCATTAATCTCCACATCTCCTACTTCCTGATGACATGGCTCATGTCTTCATGAGTGGTGGAAGGAGCTCACCTTTCCTTTTAGGCACTGTTGAGTTCCAAATGCAGCTGGGCCCCTTGCTAGCTTTGTGCCCTTGGGCACGTTATGAGACCTCTGTGGCCTCACGTAATGCCCTGCACTCTGTGAGTGTCCAGTAAGGACAGAGGGGTCCTCCTTTCCTGTGTCTTCTGTATCTCCTATAGAACTCCAGACTGTGTGATTCAGGTGGTAATTGCTTGGGTAACACATTTAAAGGACATAAATATTTGTGATGATAAAAATGTCGCTACTTGTTCAGCCTATCATCCTGTGCTCTGTACTGCTAGACAGCAGCAAGGGCCAACACTCTAGGTCAGGGGTCAGAGAATGTTTTCTGTAAAGGGCCACACGCTAAGAAATTTAGGCTGTGTAGGTCAGACGGCCTCTGTTCTTGCCACTCGGTTCTGCCATGGTAGCATAAAACAGCCACAGAAATACGTAAAAGAATGGGAATGGTTACATTCCAATAAAACCTTACAAAAACAGGCAGCCAGCTAGATTTGGCCTGTAGGCCAAAGTTCACCAGCCCCTGCTTCAAGCAGATTATGCTGTGGACCTTGCAGAAGGCACTTTGACTCTGTGGCAGCATGACTCAGAGTGTGTGGTCTATGGACAGGTGTCAGTCCATGAGCCGTTTATTACCAATCTGCAACAAGATGGGAGCCTATACCAGAACGTAAACCACCAACTTCACTAAGCAGATTGTTTATTCAGTTGACATTTCTGCTTTGTGTTTTGAGGCTAGACTTTCCTAATGAAAGAAATAATGCATTGGTTTATATTCTCACGCAATCGCCTTATCTATCACAGGCCAGTAGCAAATAGAAGACCAGCAGGTTCAGTTTCATTACTCAGTCATTGACCAGGAAAAACCTACTGCATTATTTATGAACAACTAAGAATGAAAGCTCAAAAACCAGTATCTTTCCCTTCTCGCCATTCTCCTTCTGTTCCCAGGATGTGCCCCTGATTAGCCTGGCTAATATCTTGCACAATGCCAAGCTCTGGAATGATGCTGTCATAGTAGCCACCATGGCAGTAGAGATCGCACCGCACTTTGCTGTGAACCACTTCACGCTGGGCAACGTCTACGTGGCAATGGTGAGATTGGTAGTGGGGGCAGAGCACACCGACTCTGCCCCTCTCTCCCGGGCACACCTTTGATTGCAAAACTTCCTTGACTATCAGTGTCCTCCAGTTTCCTGTACATTTTGTGTCTGAAATTGCTAGGTCCACCAAAGGTATATTTTATGGCTAAAGTGTTTGTGCATTAAAAAGTACACAGGGGCACCTGGGTGGCTCAGTTGGTTGAGCATACGACTTCAGCTCAGGTCACGATCTCACGGTCTGTGGGTTCGAGCCCCACGTCGGGCTCTGTGCTGACAGTTCAGAGCCTGGAGCCTGCTTCGGATTCTGTGTCTCCCTCTCTCTCTGCCCCTCCCCTGCTCATGCTCTGTCTCTCTCTGTCTCAAAAATAAATAAAAACATTTGAAAAATTAAAAAAAAAAAATACAGTACATAAGGGGCTCCCAGGTGGCTCAGTCAGCTAAGCCTTTGACTCTTTGATTTTGGCTCAGGTTGTGGATCTCATGGTTCATGAGTTCAAGCCCCTCATGAGGCTCTATACTGACAGCATGGAACTTGCTTGGGATTCTAGGTCTCCCTCTCTGTCTGCCCCTCCCCTGTTCTCTCTCCCTCTCTCTCTGTCTCTCTAAAAATAAATAGATAAGCATTTTTAAAAATAAGATAAAAATATACTACATGAAACTCACCTAAGTATTTGCACTGTGTAGCTCTTCCGCATGAATTTAACACTAACAATAGTGTCAGAGTTACCTACAGTTTTCTGGAGCCAGAAAAACTTACCTAATGCTCACATGGACATAAACACTTGTATTCTCTTGCCTTCAGGTTGGGCTAGGTACCTGTCATTGCACTCATGATGCCCTGTGCATGTTTTTCTTGCCACATTTTCACCTTGTTTTATAATCTTTTTTAAGTGTCCGTCTCTCCCCCTAGACGAGGAGCTCCTTGGAGAAGAGACTCCTCTTCATCTTTCCGTTCCTAGCACTTCACAGTGTTTGGCATATACCAGGTCTCTTCAAATGTTTAATGAATGCTGGAGTGCCACTGGTTACATGTTATCCCATTTACAGAGAAAATACCAAAGCCATCATCCGGAACCCTTGTTCTGGTCAGAAACAAGGACCAATTTCAGAACTTAAAATCCCAGGGGTCCTCTAGAAGCTGTCATAGCTGAATTTAACATTAGGATCATGCCTTGCACTTGCATCTAAAGCTGGGTGTCTCACATGGGGCAATACCCAAGGTATTCTCAGTAAAGGCTAATAGAATAAGCAGCTTAAAGCTCTAAGTTTTATGTGTCATCCTTGACTTGAAAGGCGGCAAGTATAATTTGGCCAGGTAGGTATTGCTGAATGTGCAGATTTCCCTCTCTGCTTCTTAAAATCAAAGAAGCTATTTTTGTCCTCAGTAAATGTGAAATTTGCTACTATGAATGAGAAATTCTGCCTCTCACTTGCCTAGGAGGCATCATTCAACCAGTTGGTTTGGGCTCTTCTTTGAGAGTGTTGGTCTACGTAAAAGATTAATGCCTTCAAAATGGCCGTGATCATTTCCAAACAATGTTTGTATTTTTAAACACTAGGGAGAACAAAAAAGCTGTATGAAAATCTACAATACCTGACTTTGAGATACCTGACTTTACTTCCATCTCTCTAGCTGTAGTAACAAAACCTCAGGCAGATGCATAAGGAGCATTTGCCAGGCATAGTTCTAGAAGTTTCTGTGAGGATTCAATGGAGGGATTTTGTAAAGCACCCAGCACAGGGCCCAGCACAGAGCAGGTACTCAGGAATGATGGCTCTCACTGTTACCTCCAGGATGCCTCCCAATGTTGGGCCAGACTTTTGTAAAGGTGATCTCCCCTTCCATTTTGGCTCTTGGGCTCTGCCTTCATTTTCTTTGTGATATTGTACCTTGGGGGTGGAGGTAGTTGTTTCCTTCCAGACCTCAGAGTTTTCCTCAGAGATGTAGACCTGTTGAGAAAATACAGTAGGATTGCGACTGGCACAGAGGCGCTTCTCGAGAAGAAACCAGCGATGACACATATTTAGCTGGGTATCCCTCTCACGTCTGTCCCTTTGCCTCTCACAGGAAGAGTTTGAAAAAGCACTGGTGTGGTATGAATCGACGCTGAAGCTGCAGCCTGAGTTTGTTCCGGCCAAGAACCGAATCCAGACTATCCAGTGTCACTTGATGCTGAAGAAGGGACGGCGCTCTCCCTAGTGCATCCCTCCTCTCTCTCTTTCTCTCTTTCTCTCTCTCTCTCCCTTCATGCTCTTAAAAAAAAAAAAATAAGAAAAGAAACCAATCATTGTCAGTATCTACTTTTAATGACATGTGTGAGAATAACTGAGTAAGACTTAAAACAGGACTTTTACATACGTGGGAATTGGTTTTGTTTTGTTTTTAAGTTCCTTCTTTCCCCCAGCCAACCTCCGCAACACAGATTTCTCAAAAGGAAAATGCAGCCGAAAGATACCGTGTAAATACTGAGCCAAGACGTTTCTGGAGCTGCGCTCTGTCTCCAAAACCTCGATGCCTTTAGGGCTTTCTTCAGTGGTCCAGCCAGCCTCCTCCTCCTCTCGGGCGGAGGATGAAACCGCGTTGCACATTCTCTGCTTCCTGTCGTAGCCTCTGTTGTCAGTGGAAATGCAAAAGCCCATCTGGTGCCAGTGAGAAGCAACATTGTGCGCTCCCCCCATTAGATCCATGCTTGTCCTCGGTCGCGTCCGTTCCTTGCTGCTATGTTACAAACTCTCAGAGGTAGTTTGCAGGGGAGGAAGGGGAAATGATTTTTAAAACAAAATATTTACAACAACAGAAACTCTTAGGATCACCTGACCTTTGTGATGTTATTTATGTTGGGGAGGGAGGGGGGCTGAGAAGGGGAAGTCAGCCGTGTACACCATCTATATCATTTGTACTTTACTTACAAATCACAAGGAAACCAATAAGTTGAAATCCTATATAACAGGTTTATATATATAGAATATGTATATTTGAAGCCCTCTACAGACCGAGTCTATGTTTTACTAATTCTTTGTTCACCGTGTTACCCGCCTTGGAATAAGGTGTGAGTGTGTGCTCCCTCTCTCTGAGGCCTTCAGACTTAGCTCCTCAGGAGAGAGCGACGCACCAAGGTTGAGTATTTCCGTACAGTGCTCTTCCCTCTGGTCCCAGGAGAGTCAGAAACTCCAGACGTTTTGGAATCTTCAAGGGCACATACTGAGAACAAAAATAAAAGTTGTTTATGAGCAAAATAGGTCTGTGGTGTGTTTTTTTCTTCAAAAGCAGACTAACGTGGACAGCTCTGAAGCCAATGGTAACTCTGGATCTGATCCTCTCAAGTCCTGGGTCATCTTTATCTTTCTTTCCACAACAGCAAGGTGAGGAGAGAAATAATCCATCACTAGATTGTATGGCTGATGAACTGATCAGCATGATACATTTGACCGGCAAAGATGCACAATCAGCAAGTGTTCAGAGTTGGGTTTATAATTGACCTTCCCGGGAAAGGAAGAATAATCTAAGTCACAAAGTCACATCCCCTCAGGGTGAGCACTGATCCTGAAGTTCATCCATGTAAGCGTCTTGGAGAACCTTGGTGAGGGTCATGTCGTGGGCGGGCACACACTACGCAGCCAGTGAACGTTAGCTCTTCTTGTTGGCGGAGGTCTTCAGGCCTGCCACCAACTCTTTTCCCAGTTCTAGAAATAAATGATTTTTCTTTCACGTTAAGAGTTTTGTTCCATTTCTGGACCCTGATCCAAAAGCTTGGTGGCTGCTTGGGGAGCCTGGGGCCTCAGTCGGTTAAGTGTACGACTCTCGGTTTTGGCTCAGGTCATGATCTCACGGTTCATGAGTTCGAGCCCCATGTCAGGCTCTGTGCTGACAGCATGGAGCCTACTTAGGATTCTCTCCTCTCTCTGCCCCTCCCCCACTCACTCATTCTCTGAAATAAACAAACTTAAAAAAAAAAAACAACTGCTTCCAACAGTGATTCCTAGCTGGAAGGTGAGGAGCTTGAGTGTATTTAATAGAAATGCCACCTGAAGAAATTTTGATCTCTCTGTTTTTCACTCTGGTGGGTTTCTTCAATTCTGTCTTCCAATCCACTAACTCATCAGCTGTGTCTAGTCTACTGTTTACCCATTGAGATTTTTATTGCAATAATGATATTTTTCACTCTTAGGATTTCTGGGTAAGGATTTCTGGCTCTTTTTTTCATATCTGCTTGCTCATGTTTCATGATCTCTCCTTGTTTGGTGGATGCTAGTCTTTGTTTTAATGACTTGAACATTTTCAGAATTCTTTTCAAATCGCACAATGATTTCTTGTTCATCAGGAATGAATTCTGTTTGTTGGGCATGTGGACTGTTGACCCCATAATGCTTGAATTCCCTGGTCCTCAGTGTTTACCTCTCTGCTCCCCTCTGTGTTCTTTCCCATCCTTAGTGATGAGACACTAAGTGGATGAGACATCCAGTTACATGGTTTCAGATTCTGTCTCCGTGCTTATGACTTCCACATTCATACCTCAGGCATGGATAGATGCCTATTAGCCCTAAACTCATTTGTCCAACTATCTACTCCATATTTTCACGTGGTCCAAAACTGAATTCCTTATCCTTCCCAAGGCGTCTTGTCTAACTTTGGTCTTCCCATCTGAGTTTCCTGCTTCCAATTAATCAAGTCAAAACAAACAAACAAAAATCCTAGAGTAATCCTGACACCTGTTAAAACAGAAGTCAGATTGTCATTTCTCTCCTTAAAACTAGTGACTTGAAAGGACATATAAAGCCTTACCAAACACACACACACACACACACACACACACACACACACACACACACACTGGCTCACCTCTTGGGCTTTCTCTATTATTCTCCCTCTTCCTTTTTTTTTTTAAATATGAAATTTATCGTCAAATTGGTTTCCATACAACATCCCAACACGTGCCCTCCTCAATACCCACCACCCATACTCCACTCCCTCCCACCCCCCATCAACCCTCAGTTTGTTCTCAGTTTTTAAGAGTCTCTCATGTTTTGCCTCCCTCCCTCTCTAACCTTTTTTTTTTTTCCTTCCCCTCCCCATGGTCTTCTGTTAAGTTTCTCAGGATCCACATAAAAGTGAAAACATATGGTATCTTTCTCTGTATGACTTATTTCACTCTCCAGTTCCATCCACGTTGCTACAAAAGGCCGTATTTCATTCTTTCTCATTGCCATGTAGTATACCATTGTGTACATAAACCACATTTCTTTATCCATTCATCAGTTGATGGACATTTGGGCTCTTTCCATAATTTGGCTATTGTTGAAAGTGCTCCTATAAACATTGGGGTACACGTGCCCCTATGCATCAGCACTCCTGTATCCCTTGGGTAAATTCCTAGCAGTACTATTGCTGGGTCATAGGGTAGATCTATTTTTAATTTTTTGAGGAACCTCCACACTGTTTTCCAGAGCGGCTGTACCAGTTTGCATTACCACCAACAGTGCAACAGGGTTCCCATTTCTCCACATCCTCACCAGCATCTATAGTCTCCTGATTTGTTCATTTTAGCCACTGTGACTGGCGTGAGGTGGTATCTGAGTGTGGTTTTGATTTGTATTTCCCTGATGAGCGACGTTGAGCATCTTTTCATGTGCCTGTTGGCCATCTGTCTTCTTTGGAGAAGTGTCTATTCATGTTTTCTGCCCATTACTTCACCGGATTATTTTTTTTTGGGGGGGGTGTGGAGTTTGGTGAGTTCTTTATAGATTTTGGATACTAGCCCTTCAAAAACAGACACATAGACCAATGGAATAGAATAGAAATCCCAGAATTAGACCCACAAAAGTATGGCCAACTAATCTTTGACAAAGCAGGAAAGCACACCCAATGGAAACAAGTCTCTTTAACAAATGGTGCTGGGAGAACTGGACAGCAACATGCAGGAGGATGAAACTAGACCACTTTCTTACACCATTCACAAAAAAAAACCCTCAAAATGGATAAAGGATCTGAGTGTGAGACAGGAAACCAACAAAACCTAGAGGAGAAAGCAGGAAAAAACCTCTCTGACCTCAGCCACTGCAATTTCTTACTTGACACATCCCCAAAGGCAAGGGAATTAAAAGCAAAAATGAACTATTGGGACCTCACGAAGATAAAAAACTTCTGCACTGCAAAGGAAACAATCAACAACACTAAAAGGCAACCAACGAAATGGGAAAAGATATTTGCAAATGACATATCGGACAAAGGGCTAGTATCTTCCTCCTTTTCAGCCAAACTAGCCTACTGACTATGTTTTGAAACTTCCCGCCTGCTCCTGCCTCAGGACGTCTGCATTTGCTGTTTGCTTTATCTGAAACGCTCCTCCCCAAAACCCACTTGGCTTACCTCCTCACCACCTCTGTGGGGCTTCCCTGATCATGAGATTTTACATTATGGCACCCGCCATCACAGTGTCCTAACCCCCTTGCCTGTTTACTTCTCTCCATAACAAATCATCGAGTCTACCAGCATCCAGCATATTTATTGTCACTCCCAACCTAAAAGGAAGTTCTAACTGCAAAGTTTTTATCTGTTTTGTACCCTGATGTGTCTCTAGCCCCCGGTACACAGTAGGTATCCAGAGAAAACTGTTGAGTGAATTAATTCATTAGTGGAGCTGGATGCCTCCCTATGAAGGAAGTTTTTGAGGTGGTCTCTCCTGGGATCTCTACAAGGTCAAACATGTTTGTATGTTACTTTCTTTGGGGTTTCTGCACTGTATGGAGAGTGAATTAGGGCCCCACCTTCCCAAAGGCAGGAGACTGAGGGTCCCAATATTTTACCTACTGGACAAAAAAGTCTCATCCCTGGCTCCTGGCCTTATGCGGACCCATTTACATCTCTCAGTTGTCCATGAGTCCTGATTCCTGTCCCTGTGTGGAGCCTATGACCACAGTTCCTCAGCCCATAGTGATTCTCAGGCCTTGTGTATTGTTGCAGTGAGTTCCCACACCATTGCTGGCACGTGGTGATTTCTCTTTCTTGACTTTACATTAGCTCAGTATTTAAAATTGTGTGTTGAAGTTGAGGGTAGGGGATTCCAGAGTGTGTGCCCCATGTGCTTTCATGACTGGAAGTTTGGAAAGGCCAGTTCTATACCACATATGACCTTTCCCCCAAGAAATCTGGAACCTTCCCCTGGGGATACTGATAAACATGAATTATATTCTTCATAAGGGCTCAAATGGAAAAAGACATTCAGACCCACTAGCTTCAGAGCACACTCTGATTTTGTCTAGAATTTACCTTCTCCAGAGTTACGCCATGGCCTTCAACCCCAAAATCTCTGCAGGGGCCTATTACAGAAAGCCCAGCTACTCTGAAAATGTCCAGCTCCTTTGGGGAAGTACTCCTTACCATGTGAAAACAAGCTCAGGCCCTTTTGGAAATAAGGCCCAGCCAGACCCTTACCACGTTAGCTTCATTAAAATGGCAGATGGGAGCCTGGGGCTTCTGCATTAAGGCATCTCCAAGAGTTTTGAGAATGTGTCCAGAGTCATTCTCAGCAGCCATTTTCTCTATAGTCAGGTAAGGCTAGTGAGGACTAGGGGCCCCAGGGAAAAAGGACCAGGCCAACTTCTGCCCATTACTCTCCAAATCCTGCAGGTGGCAGCTGGACACCAGGCTGAGCTTCTGAGGACCAAACTTGGTAACTAAGGGGCAGACTACATGGCATTCCAAGTGCAGAGATGTTCACAATCCAGGGAGATCCCAGCGGCTGGCTATAAAGGATGAAAAGGCAGAAGGGAGGTGAAGGGAGTAGTGTCTAACCAATCTGCCTGCCAACATTCACGTTTATGAGGTAGAATGGGATGCAATTACAAATTCACTCCCTCGTGTTAGGGAATGTCATCCAAAAGAGGTGACCACCAATTGACCCAGGAACTGGATCCAGGCACTCTGAGGCTCCTCACCCACTCTCCTGTCCTTGGAACATGGGTTCTGCTTGCCTTTCCCACTTGCAGAGGCTCTTCCTGTGACCAGTGAGCTAGCCCAGAATATTCTTCTCGTGGCAATGGCAGAAGCACTAGAGAACAAGCCCAGTCATGTGAGCACTTTCAGGTACCTGCTGTGTCACGTGTGCTAATATCCATTGTCCAGGGATAGGAATTACAACCCGGCATTCGGTGAGAGAGTGCTGCAAAGTCACATGGCAATGGGCATGGGCACAGGGAGGAAAGAGGGATGGAGGCCATTCACGTAATCAACCACAGCCTTCTAAGTCTCGCCCTTCCTAGCCCCTTGTCTGATCTCTGCTGTGACACTTTAATCACATTCTCCCTTCTCTGTATTTATATTTCTATCATCTCCTCTACTAGACATCAAGCTTTTTAAGAGATTTTACTTGCCGTACGTAGCACTTTGAACATGATAGATGGTAGGTGCTCAGTAATATTTATTGCACGGTGAGTGAATTTCCTTTATGAGCAGTGCCGGTCCTTCCAGATATCTATACAAGGGAAAAGGTACTGAAATCTCTAATAAAGGGCTTTCGTATCCCTGGACAGTGGATATTAGCACGTGTGACACGAGCAGGGTCTATCTCCTTTATCTACAGGGAGCGCTTATCTTATTCACCTAGGGTCCAGAGTGGACATTGATAAATATCTCTTTTTTTAATGTTTATTTATTTATTTTGAGAGAGACAGAGAGAGCGCACTAGTGGGGGGAGGGCCAGAGAGAGAAGGAGAAAGAGAATCCTAATCAGGCTCCTGACTGTCAGCACAGAGCCTGACTCGGGACTCGACCCCACAAACTTTGTGAGATCATGACCTGAGCTGAAACAGAGTCGGACGCTTAACCACCTGAGCCGCCCAGGCACCCCAGTAAATTTCTCTTGAATGCTGTACGAATGATGGCCACCACAACTTCTCCATTCTCTGACTGCCTCTACACATTCTTTGGCCCTTTGTCTCACCTTCTGGGTATTGCTAATTAATCTGTTATGCTTACGATCCATCGTTACAGAGTCACATTGCCAAGTTTTTACTGACCTAGCAGACCCTCCAAAGTAGTCACCTCAATAGACTATATAGCTTCACGTACTCTTTTCCCATTCTGCGTTTGGAAGGAAGTTTCAGGAACTCATGCAGTAGTGCTTCTGTCATGTTCACTTGAATACTCTTGAGCGTGACAGATCTTTGCCTTGTTAAGGTAGGTAGCATTTTTGGAAAGAGCTGACAGTCATTTGGATCCAGAGCCAGTGACTGAAGTGGGTGATCAAGCTGGGTCATTCTGGGGACAAAAGCCAGATGTGGTCAGGGAGGAATGAGCCTCTTTCATAGTTGTAAAGCTGTCCCCGAGGACAGCCTAAAGGAACCCCAGAAGGAAGCAGACAGTATCATTTGAGCACGTCTACCTCCCGACAGGGTGACTATTTTGAAGGGGCCCGTACAGCATTGGATGAGAAAGTTCTGGTCTCATTTACTTTAGCTGTGGTTCTTGTTCCTGGACATCCTTTGAGAAGCTGATGAAAGCTCTGGACCCTCTCCAGGAAAAGGCTCATGAGCCCATATTTTACATATAATTTGAGGGGCCCGTGGACCTTCCTGAGGCTGCTCCCAGTCTCCCAGGTAACTTCTGTCTGGAATGAACACACTAACTAGGGTTAGGGCACTACAGAGCTACAAGTGTGTTTTTCTTAGTTCCTTCATATCTGCCCACACACCCCACAAGCGCAGCCCAGGACTATGACATAACAGATTCTCCAGAATCAGTATGTGAACTACTTGTCCAATCTGCTTTGATCTGAGACAGACAGCTGCAGCCAGCTTGTCCGCTCAGCACCCCCCACCCCCATCTCTGGCTCCTCTCAGAAGGAGTGAGTTTCAGCCTCCACAAGCTTCTCGCTTGGGAAGAAGTAAGGAAAAGCCTTGATGCTCCAGTTCGACTCGGGGAGCCAGGCCAGGATGAACTTGACTTTGGGACCCGAGAGCCAGGCCAGACCAGGTCCAGAATCCTTGGTGCCCCTCCCTTCAGGCACCTGTCTGAGCGCTGCGAGGGCACTGGGGTGGAAGCGGCTGCCATGAGGCCTAGTGGCCACAAGAGGGCGCCGTTTGTTCTGAAAGGACGAGGCATCCGGCTGGCATCGTGACTCCCGACTTCATCCTCCAACACCCACGCAGGCTCCCGGGTCGTGTTGGGTGCTGACTGCGGAGGGGGATAGGGCATGGCGCTACAAGGCCTCCGCTCTGGGGTCTCTTGTTCAGGTGGCCACCAGCTGAGGCAGGCTCCCCCTCAGCCAGCCACCTGCTTCTCTTCAGGCAAGTGCTATGGGCATTAGGCCCAGGACACATTCAGGGCCTGGCAAGGCCACTTCCCGTGCCTCTAAGTGCTCAGGCCTTTTATAAGGTATGTTTCATCTCCTTTTAACGTTTTCTTTATGGCAAAAGCAACCCACGTTCAAAGGGGAAAAGGAGAAAATTCAGAAAGGCCAGGTGCACTTGTAACTAGCCATTCTCAAAGACAACTCTGTTCACCACGACAGGGTTACGTCCTGCCCAGAATCCTCAAAGACTGTGCTCCCCAGGAGGCTAATAAGAACAGGGGAGCCAGTCAGGGAGAATGGGGATGTGTCTGTGTTGCTGGGGTACCTCAGTACTTTGTGTAGAGCTGAGGCGATCGATCCCTCCAGGGTTCCAAGCCACAGGCGCGTGGAGGGAGAAACGAGTGGCTGAGGGCAGAAAGGGATGGGAAGCTCACCCACACTGAGCCACTCTGTGCCCTCACTCTGCATCCCAGGGGCCGTCTCCTCCATCCAATACCAACATGCCAAGGCCAGTATCATTCCTGCTTTACAGTCGGGGAAACCCGGCCTCCCACAAAACCATTTCCTCGGGTGGGGGTGTGCCACTGGTGAGCGATGGAGCTGGATCTGAAGCCAGAACTGTCTTGCTCCGGAAGCTAATGCCTTTACACACCCTTGGGACCTCTCAGGGCAGGGGTCTGCCTTCAGGCTTGGAGAACGTGGTCCTTTCCCTCCCACCGCAAGGGCACACTCTTCACCTGCACCGACAGCATGCACACACACCCCAGAGTTTGCAGGACAGCCCCAAATTGGTGCCACTGACCCTGGGCCCTGGTTCCATGGCCCCTGCCCCGAAAGCAGCCATCAGGAGGCCTGAGAAGTGGAGAGGTGGGCATCAGGGGAGAGTCCTCATCAGATGCTGCAGTGAAGCGTCCCCCACCCACTCAGCATCATCTCCACTCTGCACGCTGGAGACTGCTCTCACCCGGTCTCCCTCTGAAGCTCTGGAGAATGGTCCACAGCGACTCCGATCATCTTCTCTGGAAAGGGGCCCCTGCCCCTTCCTGGGGGTACAGACAGCTCTGAGAACAGGCACTCCCCTCCTCTGTTCCCAACGTCCCTTTCTTAGGACACCTCTTCCCAGACTCAGCTTTGAGCCCCAGGGAGAGGCCTCCCCTGGTTGCCAGGGCAACGGCTCCATTGTTCCTGCTGCTGGAGTTTAGCAGGCAGGCCCCCTCAGTTTCTGGACCCTGCTCTCCCTACCATTCTTGAGCCAGTGGAGCCTGCAGTGCCCCCATTCTACTCCTCAGGGCCTCTTTGTCGTCAGGATGCAGAGGAGGGGGAGACAGGCTGACTGGTCACCATGCCAACATCGCATGGCCCACATCCCTGCGGGGAGGGGATGGGTTGGGTGGTCGGATATTCAGCAGTGGAGGCAGCAGTTAGTCTGACTCTTGGGTCACCTGCCCAAGGGCCCCTGCTGCTGGCTCAGGGTCCATTTTGGGAGAGGATTTCACTAGCTCTCTGCTTTTTCACCCAGTTTATTCCATTTTTGTTTGGTTAAGCAAAACTTGAGGCTTAGGCTTTCTCTTACCCATCTGAATTTTCAGGCAGCACATGGACTGAGAGAGGAGCCAGGCTGTGGCCCACCCAGCCTAAGTGGGACGATAATCCCTCCTTCCTTCCTTCCTTCCTTCCTTCCTTCCTTCCTTCCTCCCTCCCTCCCTTTCTTCCATCCTTCCCTCCCTCCCTCCTTCTTTCTTTCACTCCATCTCATTCATTCAACAACATTCACTGAAGCTGACTCAGAACCATCCTGCAAGTTAAATATTATTAAAACCACTTTGCAGAAGGAGAAACTCTTACTCAAAAAGGTAAATTACCCGAGGTTCCTAAAATATTGTCAGAGGCAGGATTCAATCTCAGTTCTGCCTGGCTCCAATATCACTGTTTTAAAGTCAAGAACAGATTATATTCTCCCTACCACTGACAGTATCTTGACTACCCTGTGCACAGTAAGCTGATTTATTATTGACTAAAAGCAAGCCATTACAAGGATGTTAAGGGCCAGGTGTGTTGCACAAAGTAGCTGCTTAATAAGGATGCGATGAATGGATGGACGGATGAAGGGACATATTCAGGGTAACTACTCAGAGTATTAAGGTCAATAACCTGGAAGACAACTCTTGATTCCCTCCTTTATTGTTTCATTTGTACATTCATTCAGTGAATAAGTCCTGAGGACTTCCGTATGCCAGGCACCTTGCTGGGCACTGGGGACATAAGAAAAATACCTCTCTCTGGTGAGAGAGGCAGACAGGTAAAACAGCCCATCACAATTTGTGGGATGAGAGCTCCATCAGGAGAGTCCAGGCACTGGGAAAGACCAGCTGGCCTCAATGGCATTTCTCATGTTCTAAGTCACTGAGTCACAGACCCTCTGAGCTCAAACTGATGCTCTATCCACACTGCACGTCAGCCAGACAGAGGTAAAACCACACCTGGAGCTTAGGACAATGATTAGGAAAGACCAGAGTCTAAAAATTTAGAATAGTGATATTTAGGAGAACCTAGTTCAGTCTGAAGACCCTGAATCCCATGACTCCACCAGGCTTCTCTCACCAGTAGAAACAGCCCCTGCTACCTTGCCTAAGGAGACAGGGCCTGCCTTGCTTGAAGACTCTATGACTATCCCTTACCCCATAGCTTCACCTGCCCCCAGAGCCATGGGAAAGACAATCTCCGTGTGCCCAAGGAGCCAATTATAAAGGTGAGTCTAATAGACGCTTAAATGCCCAAATGTGCAAATTTACATATCAATGAAAACCTGAGGAATATTCATAAGAATGGGTTCCACCCATGCTAGAGTAGGGAGAAAAGAATGTAGTTGTAAATCCAGCTGAGTTACCAGAGATTCTGAGGCTGGTGTGCCAGCTCAAGAACGTGATAAAAGTTCCAGTGTTACTTTACTTGGTAAATGGAAGCCTGTACTCGATGAAACCGACATGCCAAAGTTGTTCTAGGTACAGTGGAGAAGAAACCCAAGGACTTAGGGAGATAGACACGTGGAAGCAGGTTTGCCATCTGCGACTGCCTTATCCGTGCTTTATATCCCCTGAGGGGGACCAAAGGACCCTCCCTTCCCCAAGACAGAAACATGTTGCTAAGGAGATAGTGTTACTGTTGCAGGGCACCACATGCTGGGGATGTTGATGGAAGATACTGCCACTGAAACGTGTCCCTGAGCTTTAATGGGAAGAGTGAGATCCCAGCATTGGCAATTCACTGACACTTAGTGACCAGAAGCAAAGTGGACACAGAAGGCAGCAGGGCCAGGGTGACAGAACAGACTGACACATAGGGATCTTTGGTGGTGGCCAGTTAATCATGGGTGCCAAGGGGTAAAATACATGAAGCATTGCCTTCACATCCTACTTGATCTGTAGAGTTAAAAGACAAACAAACTAGAGTTCTGACAAGCAAAAATCTCAGGACATCAGCAAGTCTTAGATTTTCACTAAATTCCCAACCTAAGTCAAGAGAATAGAAAAACGTACTCTGTATCATATGACGTTGCAAATTTATATTGTCCATCTCCCTCCCAATTTTTCTGTGGTCATTAAGCACAGTGGGTGTGCACTAGGAAAAGAAAAATACCGGACTCTTCAGGATTTATTACTGGCTCTGAGCTAATCTTAATCCCCGGTCATGGGTTGAGTGAGCATTAATGGAAGTCAGGAAATAAATGGAGTTTGGGCCCAAACTAGTTCATAGTGGGCCCAGTAGATTCATATCTACCCTGTGGTTGTTTCTTCAGGTCCTGAATGTATAGTTGGAATATATGTATACATATACATATACATATGTACACACACATATATATATATACACACACACATATATTTATTTGTTTATACGTATATATACATAAGTATATATATTATTTATACATATATATGTATATATATATTTATTTATACGTATTTATATATATATAAAAGCAGATATACACAAAATCTCCTGCCTGACCTATGGCAGATACAGACTGACATGATAGGAAGGACTAAGTGAAAACTCCTGCCAGCCTTCTCCCTAACAATAGAGTAAATCAAAACCAATGCCACATTTCTAGGAGAATCACAGAGAATAGTGCCACCACAGAACACTTAAAAAAATGCAAGGTTGGTGACCAGTGGTGTGCTAGAATCACTTCGTGCAAGCCCACAAGAACTGTTGACATTATTCTCATTTATTCATAACAATTGTTCTGATTGTTAACATTACCTGCCAACTGCATCTTCAGTGACGTTACTTTGGTAGCTTAAAATTGGCCATGTCGGGACTATTTAAACCAGAGAAATTGGGAAACATTACAAACCAGGCTTTCTTTTTTGTTTTCTTTTCTGAAAGCCAGTTTATCAGCAAACTACCTGTGACCCCCATCATATCTTCATTTAACTTACCTGTTTGGCTTGAGCAGATGTATCTTGGAGTTGGAGAATGATGGCAGATTATGTTACAGAAATCAGACTGTCATTTCAATTTCAGCTGCCATTCTGGATCTGGTCTACTTACTGTATCATATCAGCCCAACTTCTGATGTCTACTATGGTCAGAAAGGTGGATGGATAGATAGATGGATGGATGGATGGATGCAAGGTGAACGTATATTTTTCACAATGGCTAATTTATGGAAACAACCTAAATGACAAGAAATGAATGGTTAAGGAACATGCAGTACACACAATGGAATATTAATCAGCCACAAAAAGAAGAAAATCCTGCTATCTATGACAATATGGATAGACCTGGAGGGCATTGTGCTAAGTGAAATAAGGCAAACACAAGAAAGATAAATACCGTATGATTTCAATTATATGTGGAATCTAAAATAGTCCAAATCGGGGGTGCGTGGGTGGCTCAGTCAGTTAAGCATCTGACCCTTGATTTTGGCTCAGGTCACGATCTCCTGGTTCGTGGGATCAAGCCCTGAGTCAAGCTCTGTACTTACTGACAGCATGGAGCCTGCTTGGGATTCTCTCTCTGTGTGTCCCTCCTCCCTTCTCTCTCTCAAAATAAATAAATAAACATTAAAAAAAACACAGTCAAAATAATAGAAGCAGAGAGTAGAGTGGTGGTTGCCAGGAGCCGGGGGTGGGGGGAATAGGAAGATGTCGGTCCAAGGGGACAAAGTTTCAATCATACAGGATAAGTAAGTTCTGGAGATGTAAAGTACAGCATGGTGACTGTACTTAACAATATTGTATTGCGTATCTGAAATCAGCTAAGAGAGCATATCTAAAGTGTTCTCACAAAAAAGAAAGAAGAAAATTATAGCTATGTGAGGTGATGGATATGTTAATTAACTTGATTGTGGTGATCATTTTATAATGCATGCATATGTCAAAACATCAAGTCGAACACATTAACCATATACAATTCTCATTTCTCACCTATACCTCAGTAAAGCTGAAAAAAAGAAAATTATTAACTAGGCTAAGGTAATTGCTTACCGTCTCTTCTAAACAGATGAGCACACTGTCCAATGGGACGAAATTGACACATAACCTGTATTGTTTATCATGGAAATAGCATTACTGAGCGTAATACACAACCTCTTTCTCTTTGATGGGCTATAAATACATTTGGATACTAAAGGATTTTGCAATTAATATAAATAGAGCTAAAATTTATAGAATGCAGTACGAATCGAGACTTTTATCTCAACTATAAAATGAAAACAGTAGCCCCTATGTATGTCCAGTTCACCAAATGATGTGATAATCAAATGAAGTTGTATGTGTAAAACAGCATTGTAAATTTTACTGCCCTGCCTTAAAACATAGCGAGGTAAATAGCTACTAGGCTGTTTCTATATTCAAGATTGAATGGGAGATTCTTGGCAATTATCTATTATTCAAGGATGAAAGTCTGTGGCTACTAATCAGCTTTGTCAAAATCTGTAATTGTATATTCAGCATAAGTCTGATTTTAACAACAACAAAAAAAGATGGATGGATGAGTGGATTGTTTGTATGAAGGGATGGTTATATTGGGCAGGAGCATGATGGTGTTGCTGTTTTTTTTTTTTTTATTAGAATTTAAGAGTGGGAATAAAGGTGTGCACTCCTAGACTGCTGAGAATGAAAACCCAAAAACTTCCCAGAATCGCTTTCACTAGTTTAGAGCGTGACACAGGTCCTGTCAACGAGAAACATTCAGTGAATGTCGAGTTTGTAACCAAAGTTTCAGTCTCAACTTCCTGATTCCTTTATCACAGCTGAAGAGCGTGTTTCTTGATTCAACATTGGTTCAACTGGTAGCAGTGGCTTCCGGACTCCTCAAGTTCTTGACTGCTGTAGAGGTGGCAAGTTCTCTGGAAGGTCAGTGATGAGAAGCCTGGGGTTCATTCCTGGAGTCTCAAATTAGGGTTTGGCCTTCCAGTCCTTCCTGTGATTTTGTAAGCACCAAATTCACGTTATGAAATCCCTTTCTCCTTAAGAGAGCTGCAATGGATTTTGTTAGCTGCAGCTGCACTCTGATATGATCCCCCCACCTTTTTTTATATGCCCCCTTTTCAAGTTTTTCTTCCCCTCATCAGTTTTCATCTCTACTATCCAACCACTTCCCATTTCATTCCCCAGAGGTGAATCACCTCTTACATTTGAGGGGAGAAAAACATAGACAATATTATTGAGGAATTTCTCAACTTCCTGCCTATCCTTCTATGGTTCCTGGACCCACCATACCTTCATGATGTCTTTCCTACAAGGATAACCCATTTGCTTTTTCTGTGAATTCCATCCTTTTCATCTCCAGAAATCTTCTTCCCTCCTGTAGCTTTGACCTGTCCCTCTTGTTACTCTGTTCATTCATGGTAGACACTGCCAAGCCTTTCTCATGGAGAAGAACCCCCAACAACTCCCAGTCTCCCATGACCCTCTAGCTAAGGTCTCCCTCCCTTCACTGCCAAGCTTTCTAAGAGAATTATCTACACTATTCATCTCCACTTTCTCCCCTTTTGTTCACTCCTCTCCAAGCCACTTAGCCTTTATTGTCCTCATTCCACTGAAATTAACCTCAGTGAAGTAACCAATGGTCACCAAATAGCCTAATCCAGTGGATCCTTTTCCTTTGTTTTATTTCCTGATCTCTCAGGGGCATCTGCCAATCTTAACTTTCTCCTCTATGATATTGTGAGGACACATTCATTGCACTTTTCTCCAGGATCATCTGGTTGGTCTTTCACCATCTCCTTTGGGGGCTCCTCATTTTATGGACATGTGGAATGCTCTTTTCCAAAAGTTTTTGTCCCTGAGCCCTACATTTCTTTCCATTCTAAAGGTTCATGCTAGGTAACGTCATCCTAGTGCATGACTTCAACTACTGACAATTCCCAGGAATATACCTTGAACCCAGACCTCTCTCCTGACTTCCATTGTATATACAGTAACTTTCTACTCCATATTTCTACCTGTCTAACAGACATCTCAATCTCAACATGTCCAAAACAGAACTAATCTTCCCCAACATCCATTCTTCCTACTAAATTCCCTGTCCTGTGAGGGGCATCACAGTCCACTCAGACCCTCAAATCAGACATCCAGGAATCATCCTAAATTCCCTTGTCCCTTGTCCTTCACAATTAAGTTGTCACTAACAGATTTGAATTCTACCCCTAGTGCTCTGTGTGATGGTTTCTCCCCTCTCCATCACTACTGCCCTGGTCCAGCCCTGTGTAATCTCTCTCTCTCTCTCTCTCTCCCTTCCTCCCTCCCTCTCTCTCGCTTGCTCTCGCTGTCTCATTTCTGCTTCTGCTCACTCACTAGTCTTCCAACTCCTTCACAGCTGCTTCAATCCATTCTCCACACAAAAGCCAAATCTAATCATATCACTCCCTTCCTTAAATCCCCTAGATGGTGTCCCCACACACTTGCACAGTTTTCAGGATAAAGTTCACATTCTTTATCCTAGACCTAAGACCCTTCATTATCTGACTTCTCTAACCTCATCTCCCTCCACTGACCCTGAAACTATGCTCCCACCCCCATGAACATGCTGCATTCACTCACTCCATGCATTTCTCTCTGTGTGGAACCACCTTGCACTTCACCTGGGCCACTTATTTGTCATCCTTGGTGACTCAGCTCATGTTACCTCTTCCAAGAAACTTTTCCCAACCATCCTTTTTACTACCACTGTGCTTTGTATACGCTGTGCTTACCTCTAATTTTACATTAAACTGTATCATATATATCATATATCATACCTCAGGGATATAAATACATTTGTCATAGGACTTGCTAACCTGTCTGATATGTTTTCACATGCCAGTGTCCTACCACAAGCCCAAGTGTTCCCTTGGGAGCAAAACCATACTTAGCAGAGTGCCTGGGACAGAATAAGCTCCCAAGTCATGTTTGATAGATGAATTAGTTTAATTTCTGCTTGAATTTTATTGGGTAATTGTTGTGGATTGGATTGTGTCCCCTAAAAATAGGTATGTTGGAATCCTAACACTCACTACTTCTGAATGTGACCTTATTTGGAGAAAGGGTCTTTACAGAAATATTCAGGTTGAAATAAGGTCACCAGGGTGGACCCTAATCTAATAGGACTAGTGTCCTTATTAAAAAAAAAAAAAAAAAGGAAAATTTGGACACAGAGACTGATGCGAATAGAAGGAAGACAGCATGAAGAGACACAGGTAGAAGATGGCCATCCACAAGCCAAGCAGGGAGGCCTGGGTCAGATTCTCCCTCACAGCTCACCCCTTGATTTTGAGCTTCTGGCCTCAGAACTGTGAGATAATTAATTTCTTTCACTTAGGCCACCAGTGTGTGGTACTTCATTATGGAAACCCCAGAAAACCCATGCAGTAGAATTTCCTGTGCCTTTTAAGCCTTTATTTCTTTGAATCTCTAGCCATAAGTTGTTTTCTTTCTGAAGTCTTCTTTCTGAAGGTTCGCTTTTCTAGCATATCTGTCTCTCTTACTATCTCTCTCTCTCTCTCTTTCACACACACACACACACACACACACACACACACACACACTAAAGTCACATGTCTCTTTCAAGAACTTCCCCCTTTCCTCTAGATACTTCCACCTTACCAACAAGCTCTGCCTTGTGGGTCAGAATTAGGTCCCAAGTAAAAGCTCCCCTCATTGCTTTCTCATCTTTCTGAAAGAGAAAATCAGGTCAAGAATGTAATCCACTGCAATGTTTATGACAGAACAGGGCATCCAATGGTTGTGCCCATGAGCCCAGTTTGCATCTTGCCCCCATGCTAGATTCAGAATTCTCTAGGCAAAGAAAGTATCACAAGACTGTCAGCCAAACCAGTAGTCAGGACATCCCACAGCAACATCACCTGATCATCCTTTCATCTCACCTGTGCTCCCCTTGGTACTACCACCAAGCTTTTATGACATCAAATCATGCTACTCTCTTACTCAAAACTCTCTAATGCTTCCCCATTGCATTTAAAGCCAATTTCAACTTGCTATAGAGGTCTCTCCTAGATTTACTGAACATCTGTAAAACCTTTCTGGCCTCAGAATTTTGAACATGTTCCTTCCTCTACTTACAGTGCTTTTCTCCCCCTTTCTTGCCCTTTGCCTGGCTAAGCTTAGTGTCGATTCCCCAAAGGAGGTTACCCTGTATTAGCCTCCTATTAGATGCTCTCAAAGAAACTTGAATTATCTTGCCAAGGATTTGTCATAGTTTCTACCTATATGTTTATATTTATGGCTATGTGATTAATGTCTTTCACCTCTACTACACTGAAAACACCACAAGAACTGGACATTTGTCTGTTTTGCCCACCACTGACTCCCCAATCCCTAATGTGGTCAATGGCATAGAGTAGATACTCAACAAAAATTTCTTTAAATGAATGAACTGAGTCCTACTCCTTGGCCCATTTCAATGAGACAAATTTATTCGGATGAAGGACATTCCTACCATCATAGAATTCATATCCTAAGCCTCATCCAAGTCTTGGTGATGGCTTTGAGCTTATAATAACATCACATCACAATTTCAACTTTATGTCACTTATTAGACTATTACACTGGCCAGGGTCCCCATAGGAAGTGGCTGGCGCTCTCAGATGGGGCAATTGAGAGTTTGATAAAGAGGCTGGTTAAATGGTATGGGCAGGGTTAAGGGAAACCAGCAAAGAATGGAGTTAGCAACAGTGGGTACCTGTTACCATTCCAAGCTCCAGAAGAGCAAAGGGAGGGGTAGATACCAGAATCTGAAAATTGCCACCTAACAAGAGCTGTGATCATTAGAGAGGGATGTAACCAGTGCATGGAGTCACAGAATAAATATCCCAACTCCACTCTCCTCCCACTTTCCAGTCTCCTGCTGGTTGACTCTTTTTTTTTTTTCTTTTTAATGGAAGCACTGAAGTATAGTTGACACACTCCCCTTGGTTGACTCTTGTTTGGCTGAACCTAATAGAAGCCTACCTCTGAGACCATGTAAACATCATTACTTAACTGAGGACTTCTTTGCTTTTCTGTTTTTCACTGATGCCAAGCTTATTCTCCACAATATCCAGTTTTCATTACAGATGGATATTTTACCTCCCTCTTTCCCTAAAATTTCAGTTGTTTTATTTTTAAAAAGTTTATTTATTTCTTGGTGGTGGGTAGTAGAGAGAGAGGGAGAGAGAGAACCTCAAGCAGGCTGTCACTGCATACTGTCAGCACGGCGCCCGAGGTGAGGCTTGAACTCACAAACCATGAGATCATGACCTGAGCCAAAACCAAGAGTCTGACACTTAACCGACTGAGCCATCAAGTGCCCCTCAAATTTCAGTTTGAAGTTATGTTCATCAGGTAGCAGATTTTCCCACCAAGCACCATTGTCATGATCACATTCAGATGTACTCTGTCCTGGGTAGAAAGTCCATTTTTATCATGTAAATCTTAGTTCAGGAAATCCAGTTCTGATTTTTAACACTAGCTCACCATTTCCCATGGCTTGTTTTCTCTATCAGAGCTACTACGTGCCAGAGCAAGAGAGATGCAAATGTTATTTGGTCCTGCCTTTTGAGCCCCCTTCTCACCCCTTTCAATTTCTGCAGCTTTCCAGGGCTTCCAAGGTACAAGGTTCCATTGGGAAGTAGCTATTTTCCATTCCCTAGTCATCTCTCTAGGGCCTGAAGTGTACAAACTGACCGGATGCCTCCATCTCAAGCACGTGGGCCAACACGATTCTTGCTCTGGGGAGCAAGGTCCCTCCAGATAATACCTTCATGCATTCTTTTCATCCCTGGGATCCTGGAGCTTAATAGCTCTGCCTCCTCATTTCTGTCTCAATTTCCGGCTCCATGGTGCCACACCCAGGCTACCTTATCTTCCTCTCACCTGACCTTAGTGCTCAGCACCTTTTGCCTCAGACTAATAGCTCTGACATGAAGCCTGCTGACTTCAGAAAGTTCTGGTCCAAAGAGCCGTAGGCTGAATATGCCCTCCCTACCCAAGTTTTAACATTTCCTTTTATAAATATCTTATAAATGTCATCTAAGAAGCTCTAAAGTGTCATTGAGTAACCCATGCCACTTCTTCCCTCACTTCTGGAACCTGATCTCCATTTTCTTTTCCTTCCCTTTCAGGGAGATTGTGTCCTTCTCCCTCATGCCCTTCCCCACTGGGTCAGCAGATGAGGAAAGATAAGGATGCCGGACTCAACCGAGGGATCACCTTGCCTCCCAGTCCAGCAGAGGCTCGGACTGCTGTACCGAGGATGTGTCCGGGAGGTGGGAGGAGCGCCCATGGGACGGGATGATGGACCCTATTAATCACAGCTGCCATAGCAGACTAGTGGAAGATGGGTCTTCAAAGCTGGAAGCCCCTCTGCCCAAGTGTCGGTCTTTGGGGCTCAGTGGAGTGCCCTTCCTCTGACCCAGGACTTCCGATGGCTCCTCCCCAATCCCTAACCCCCCTCAACCCCGTCCTGCGGCGCTTCCCATCCTTTCACTGCGATGAATTTTTTTCTCCTTCTAAATATTTTAAACGTTCAAAAGAAAAAGCCAAATCCCGAAATCCAAACACAATGAAAAGCAAAAACGTGAGGAAAAATAACAAGGGTATAACAGCTCTCTATCCCAACCGCGGACCCGAGCCGGTCCGAGGTCCACGGGAGCCGGGAGGGGTTAACCCTCTGCTGCCCGGGGACGGGGCGGGGGTGGGGGTGGGGGGGTAGGGGGCCGCTCCGCCCCTTTCCAGCCGAAGGGGAGGGGCGGAGGCGCGGAGCGGGGGTGGGGGGGGGGCGCTCCAGTCTGGCCATACATAGATGCATTCAGTTCTCCACATTTTGCCAAACCTGCACAAGCTCATCTCCACCCCATCCCCCACCCGTCCCCCGGTCCCCACCAAACCTTTTGTCTCGGCGCCTCCCTCCTACACTAAAGAGTCAAAGAAATATCCCTGGTGACACTGAACCCCAGGCCAGACTGCTCTGGGGGCCTGAAATGGATGCCTTGCGCGTGCTTCTCACCAACACCTGCCTCCTTTCTTACACAGCCTCCTCCTTTAACGAGAGACAGTCAGGGGCGCCCCGTGCCTCCCGTCTTTGTGCGGTTAAGGACAGCTTTTGTTGTGCTGTAGGCACGAAGCAGTGGACAAAGGACCCCAGATGATGTAAGCCACACCCCTTACCTCCCCCCCGGGAGCCAGAGGCCAGGCTCCTCCAAGGTGGAGGGAGCGGGGAATCCTTTTGGAGCCCCCATTTTATAAAGCAAATGCCAAGCCGCCCAAGCCGTTTACCGAGAGCAGCTTGCTTATCACCCCATTAAGATTGCATTTGTCTCCATTTTTAAACAAAAGGGAATTTAGGCTGACGGTCCCGAATCCCAAGAGCGCACTGTGGGATAGGAGGACCCGCAATCATGCAGCAGCCTGGAAAACCTCTGACAAAACCGGGCTCTAAGGCGTGCAACCCCCACCCCCACCCCGCCCATGCCAGAGGCACCCCCAGTGGGTTTCCTACACCAGCCGGGACCCAGTTGAGCCCAGCATTGCAGCGGACTCATGGGTGGGGCTCAAATGAAGCCACAGGCGGGATGGAGGCAAAGTTGCACTCCTGCAACTGTGGACAGAGCACTCTGGAAAGCCACCTTTCTCCGGCTGCACTGAAGCTGAAGTTGTCATCATTTGAGACATGGATGGGGACAGGCTTTTTTGTCCAAGTCCCTGGGATGGGGGAGTGTCTTCATAGGGAGATCAGGGAAAGGAGAAGACTACACGTCCTAGACACGGGGAACTTCTAGAGACTTTGTTAGTGGGAAAAGCACAAAAAAGATTCATTTATTCTTTCAAAACCCATTGGCTGCGTCCTAGTCACTTGTCCTGGGGATACATCAGTGGTTAACAGACACGGCCCTTGTCCTGGGGGATGTTAGTCTAGTGTGAAAGGCTACACACCAGGGATGGAGCTTGTGTTCTAGTTCCCAGTCCTGAGCTCCTGCTCAGTTTCTGCATCTGTAAAACGGAAGTACCTATTTCTTCATTGCCTTACGGAACAATGAGAAGAAAGAGCTGGACGTTTACTGTTTAACTGGAATTAAAATATAACAGGATCGTAGACACCCCCAAAGAATGGAAAGCAGGGATTCCAACAGACACTGCTGCACCAATGTTCACAGTGGCGTCATCCATGGTAGCCAAAAGCTGGGAGTAACCCAAGTGTCCATCAACACATGAATGGATAAACAAAATGTATACCGGTACAATTACATATTATTTAGCTATAGAAAGGGATACAATTCTGCTAAATGCCACAACGTGGATGCACCCTGAAGACATTATGCTAAATGAAGCAAGTCCAACACAAAAGGACAGCGTATATGGTTTGTCTTATGTGAAGTTCCTGGAATAAAAAATTCATAGAAACAGAAAGTAGCATGGAGGGTATCAGGGGCTGAGGGGGAGGGAGGAATGCAGAGTTATTGTTGAATGAGTAAAGACTTGGGCCGCCTGGGTGGCTCACTCTGACTTCGGCTCAAGTCATGATCTCGCAGTTCGTGGGTTTGAGCCCCACATCGGGCTCTGTGCTGACAGCTCAGAGCCTGGAGCCTGCTTCGGATTCTGTGTCTCCCTCTCCCTGTGCCCCTCCCCAGCTTGCAATCTCTCTCTCTCTCTCTCTCTCACACACACACACACACACACACACACACACAAATAAATAAACGTTAAGAAAATTTAATGGGTGAAGACTTTGGGATGAAAAAGTTTTGGAAATGGATAGTGGTGATGGTTGCACAACATTGTAAATGTTCTTAATGCCACTGAATTGTACACTTAAAAATGGTTAAAATGATAAATTTTGCTATGTGTATTTTACAAAAATTCGAATATATGTGTGATAGTGTGATTTATGTTAAGAGATATATATTTGAAGTTTTGGCACAGAGCTCCTAAAACCCCTGGAATTTCCTAAGTGATAAAAGAACAAATGTAAAAGGAATGTCTTTATTCACAATAGGCCCCTTTAACCACACCTGAGCTTGTTAATGAGATGACTTTGGGAAAGTCCCTCTGGTGGAGGACTGGTTGCCAGGGGGACCAACCTTATATTCCAAAGGTTGGGACTTTCAGCCCCTGACCTGACTTCAAGAGAGTTTAGAGAGATTGGAGTTGGAGTTAATCACCTGTGGCCAACGATTTAATCCACCATGCCCCTGTAATGAAGCCGCCATAAAAATCCCAAAAGTATGGGGTCCAGGAGCTTCCGGGTTGCTGACCACATGGAGGTGCTGAAGAGCAGCACAGCTACACACCTTGCCTTGTGCAGCTCCTTCACCCGGCTCTTCCTACATCATCTATCCTTCTATAACAAACCAATTATCTAGTAAGTATACTGTTTTCCTGAACTTTGTGAGCCATTCTAGCAAGTTATCAAACATAAGGAAAGGGATGTGGGAACTTCTGATTTATAGCTGGAAGATCATAACACACGTGACAACCTGGACATGCAATTGCCCTTTGAAAATGGCGGGTGGGGTGGTCTTATGGGACTCAGCCCTTCACCTGTGGGATCAGTGCTAACTACAAGAGTCGGTGTCAGAACCGAGCTATATTGTGGGATACCCAGCTGGTGTCTGGAAAGGTGAAGAATTGCTTGCTGGGGAACCCCCGCCACACACACACACACACACACACACACACACACACACACATTTGGTGTAGGAAGTATTCAGTGAATAGTGAATAAAGGAAACAAATGTTTTCCTTTCAGTATTTAATATAGGACCCCTTGAAGTATAGTTTAGTATTTTAGAGCTCCTAGTATGAATCACAGGGCTTAGCAAGGAGTAGGTGTGCAGAGCCTGCTTAATGAATGGTGCTGTGCTAAGGGTCAGATCTGTGTCCTAGAATACAAGTACAGGCTCTTAGAATTAGGAAGGAGTTCATGTGGGATCAGGCCATCCTAAAGGTGGTATCACTTGATCTAGCTCCCACCCACTATGTAAACCTTCTGCCATAGATGTTGTAAATTCAAACATACACAGGAGCTGGGGCTCCTGGGTGGCTCAGTGGTTAAGCATTCATCCAACTCTTGATTTCAGTGCAGGTCATGATCTCATGGTCATGAGATCAAGCCCTGAGTTGGGCTCTTAAGATTTTTCTCTCTCCCTCTGTCCCTCTCCCACTTGTACTCTCTCTCTCTCTCTCTCTCTCTCTCAAAAAAAAAAAAAAATACACAGGAGCCAAGTGAGTCCCATAAATGAGAGAAGATGTCCTAGAAAAATGTGTAAGACATACCTATTTGTAAAATGGGCTCTATCTTAAGGGAGCAGCCACAGCTTAGCTCCATTACTGACACGCAGGATTGTAGACTCAGTATTGCCAGATCTTCCAACTCTGCAAAAACCCAAAAAGGTCAAAAATCTAGATTAACAGAAATCTCCTAATCTGTTGGCAACTCATTTAGCTTTTAAAATAATTCACTGCAGCCCAAACAGAACACCTTTGCAGGTGAGATCCAGCCCATGGACTAACCATTTGCAAAGTCTGTTCTTCAAATTCTAGGAGAATCTCATATACTATCCATCCATCTGGATGGGTATTCAGGATTTGCCTGAATGCTTCTTATGACAGAGGAGCTCATTATTTAACTAATTTTTTGATAAATTCTAATTGTTAGGAATATCTTGCCTTAAATAAAAATCTACCTCCTTGTAACTTTTTCTCCCTGTATTCCTAAGCCGTTTGTATCCCCTCACCATCTTAGCCTAGAGAACAGCTATACCCCAGTGTGGTCAGTGCCATTTTCCTCACTGGAGTCTGGGTTCTTTGAGGACAATGGCTAAGTCTTACATCTCTAAGTAAGGATAATAATAGACAACACTTATTGAGCATGTATGTGCCAGATACTATTCTAAGCTCCTCGCACGTATGAACTCATTTATCCCTTTGGAGTACTCTGTGAGAGAGGTAGTATTATAATCACATTTTACATACAAGGAGACTATAGACAACAGGGGCTGAATAAGTTGTCCAAGGTCACATACCTAGTAAGTAGCAGAACCAGAACTGGAACAGACAGTCTGGTTCCAAAGGAAATGTTCAGGATACTACAAGTGCTTATGGGGATGATCACACTCACTCAGTGATACTTTGTTGATATGAAATAAGAGAAAACAATGCCAGTTCTTTCTACCAGAACCACAAAATGAACAAGTCTCCATAAAACCAACATTAGAGATGGATTCCACCATATGCAAAGATGCGAAAGATGAGAAAGGAGAAATGATGGCCTTTAACCATGGAGAAAAAAAGTTATATACTAAATAGAACTTCCTGGGTGTTGAGGGCTTCGAGCTCCTGGAATAGAGAATATAAAGTCGTGCTTTCTTTCTTAGATAAATATATATTTTAAATTTATTTAAACAAAAATTTTTAATGTTTATTTCTTTTTTTTGAAAGAGAGAGAGAGAGTGAGCAGGGGAGGGGCAGAGAGAGAGGAGACACAGAATCTGAAGCAGGCTCCAGGCTCTGAGCTGTCAGAACAGAGCCCAACGCAGGGCTCAAATCCATGAGCCTCAAGATCATGACCTAAGCTGAAGTCAGACACTCAACTGACACCCAGGTACCCCTATATTTTTAAAGAAAGGATGGGGAGACTAATGTTTCTGGAATCATTCTTCCACCTGAAGCTGTCCAGAGGCAAAGGGAGACATTATAAACAAATTGTGGATGCTGAGAAACTTACAGTCTTCCAATTTCTATTCCTCATGGTTTCCCACAAGGCAGACAGAACAGTGGCTCTCTCAGTGTATATCAGCCTACTGGACACTGGAAACAAAGAAACCTAAGATTCACAGATCAAATCCTGTGTCCCAAAATCAACTACATAGGTCAGAAATTAACATAGGATACCCAAAATCAGAGTATTTTAGAATGGGAAAGGGTTCAAGAAGTAATCTCCTCTTGTCCAATCTTCTGCACACAGCAAAAATGCCTTATGCAACATTACAGACATGTGGGCACTCACCTGTTGTGGATACCCACCAGCCATAGCTCTTGGGTCAGCCCTCACAGTCTCAAAAAGAGATGAAATGAATCACAGATAGTTGTAGAAAGATCTGGAGGAAGCCTGAAGGCTGGGGCCAAAGGAAAGGGAAGTTAGAAAGGAGGAAAACACTTGGTATGTGATTTTCTCAGCAGAACCTTTTCATGCATGTTCACATGAACATGGGCCATACAGGTGGAATTTTGGAAATTTGGAGTAGCCCTAATCCTATTGCTGATCTCACTTTTTGCAACACTGTGAAACGCTGGATTTTTTTTCAGTGTATTTCTTTGCCCCACTGATGTTGGACTTGGCCTCAAAACCTATTGTGGCCAAAGGAATATAGGTGGAGCTAATAGCATGCCAGTTCTAAGCCAAGGTCTAACCACTACACAGGCTTAATTAATAGTTCAAGAATCAGTAACACATATTTACTCTTGCATAACAGCATTTGAGGGGATGTTTGACACCTAGGCATCTTAGCCAAAAGGTGTCCTCTTTTAACACCTAAAACAGAATAGGAAGTAATAGAAGAGGGTGGGAATGAGGCCTTTATTGACCAAGCTCACCAGGAAAGAAAGGCTAGGTTGCTGAGATCCAGGTGGCCATCAGAACCATCTAGAGACATCTCCTGAAACTGTATTCCATAAACAAAGACTGAAATCTTAGAAGACTTGACATCTACAGTGGCCATTCTGGTAGCCCCCAGCCCCCATACATAAATGTCCAGACCCACCATTGTCCAGTCTCTAAGGTCTCAAGAACCACATGGCAATGTGCTGAACATTTTGTCTGTTTTCCAGTATTTATGGAAAACAAGAGTCTTTTGGGGTAATTTGGGTTTATTTTCTCCTGGGAAGGTGTACAGCAATCAGCATCCTTCTCCGATGACAATCCTTGAAACAGAGCTGGGGGCAAGCCCCTAAAAAGAGATTCACACATGGGAAAGGAGGATAGATGAAGAATACTGCCCTACATTCTGCAGATGTGGGAGGAAAAGTTGCTGAATGGGAGATGACTGGCTTGTCCTGAATGTACCAGGAAGTTTTATAACTCTATGACTGTGGCCCATGAAGTTGCAGAATATTGTCCCCTGCCTTGTCTGCCCACCTGCTCCAGTTCTTTTTTTTTTTTTTAATTTTTTTTTAACGTTTATTTATTTTTGAGACAGAGAGAGACAGAGCATGAACGGGGGAGGGGCAGAGAGAGAGGGAGACACAGAATCGGAAACAGGCTCCAGGCTCTGAGCCATCAGCCCAGAGCCTGACGCGGGGCTCGAACTCACGGACCGGGAGATCGTGACCTGAGCCAAAGTCGGACGCTTAACCAACTGAGCCACCCAGGCACCCCCCCACCTGCTCCAGTTCTAATTTGCTTTTGCAATCAGCCAAAGTATCACCAACTCTGAGAGGCTATGGTACATTGTATAATTGGTCAATATATTCACTGCCCCTCCCCAATGGCCTGTGTGGAAAGATTATATTTCTTGCTCCATTTATTGCCAACTTAGTCACATGACTTGCTCTGGCCAATGAAGCGTGAGTGAAGATATGACACTCTGGAGCAGAAGCCATTACTTGGCTCTGCCATATTTATTTTCCCTCTGCCATTGAGATCAGCCAGTCCCACATGGGGACCACGCCTTTACCTTTGGTTCCAGATGGAGAGAGCATGAAGCAGATCTAACAGATCTCTGGTGGACCTTGACTGTTTTAGCTACTTAAAATGTTGCAGTAACTGGTTACTACAGGATAATGTAGCTCAAGCTGACTGATACATTCCCCAGAGCAGATTTCAGCAATTTCTTCCCTTATTGCACCTCATGAGCAATCCAGTTGTATTAATGACCTCACTGTGGCCTAATCATTCACTGTCTTTCCAGTGGACCTAAAACTCCCCACCATCAGAGCTCACATCATTTAAACTAGGTTTCCCCAGTGCTTTGCACAAGGCATGCGTAGGGGTGAAAGGTAGGCTGCTCCAAAATGTGCCACTTTGGCATGCAGATTATTTCAAGCTGCAAATAATTAAGGCCCAAAAGACTCAGGAAGAAACTTTGACCTTCCCCAAACTGCCTAAAAGAATTTAGGCAAAGACCCTGCTCTAAGAATACAGGTATTGCCGTAGATAACTATATTATAATATGAACTAGGTGTATCAGACAGGGAAGAATCCAGCAATGTCTGTTTGATCAAAGTACTGTCTATGTACCATTGTTTCTGAAGGGCCCAGCAATCATTTGCTTACCAAACATTTACTCTTTTTTACCTCCTTGTGAATTGCATTCCTTCCCTTTGAAGTTCCAGACCCCAACCCCCTTCTTAGCTCAAGATGACACATATACCTCATTTCATCTGTCTTTGGAATCTCGTGTCTGTGTGGATTCCCTGTCTGTACAAAAGAAAATTTGATTTTCTCCTGTTCATCTGTCTCAGGTCAATTTGATTCTTAGACTAGGAAGAAGAACCTTAAAGAGTAAGGAAAAAATTTTCCTCCCCTACACACAGAACACAGTGAGCCCTCAAAAAATATGAATGAATAAATAAATGGCCAAAGGATCCTAAAGCCCTATGCTGTACTTTCCTCCCCAAACAGTGTAGCCCTCTCCTGAGGCGCTTTGCACATAAATCCCCACCTTCCAGCAGATAGATACCAGGTGACAAAATGAACTCAAATCAAAGAATAAGTTGCTATACTAACCAGAATTAACAGGAAATCTGAGGAATGCAGCCTGGAGTGTGGCAGGCTTTCTGAAGGATGTCCTCAAGTTTCCAATGTTAAAGGCAACCATATTCAAACATCTAGTAGGCTATGGCACAGGGGGCCCAGGGAAAACTGACCCATCTGCTCAGACTTCTTTAGGGGCTGATAAAGCTTGTCTGCAAGGGATTTTTAAAGAGCTTATCCAGGTCAAGCTGTTAGGATAGTGGCTATCCCTGGAACCTGGAATTCTCAAGGCCCAGATCAGCCCAGCCCTGTTGCCTCTCGGTGAAACTTCAGCTAGGGCAACTGCCACTTGGAAGCCCTGTCTCTCAGGGCTGCATCCAGAGTCAACCTCTGACTAGGAGAGGGCAACACAGTTTTCACACAGTCCCTTCCTCGGAAGAGGGGCCCACACTCTCCAGTGCAGGACGTTGCCAACCAGAGGGTACCAACTCTGATTTCTGAGTACCTCTTGCTTTTCATAGTATTTATTTCCTCCCCCTCTCCCTCTCTGTGTGTCCAACACACCCCGCCTTATCTTGAACCTTGCGTCAGAAGCACTGCATCCCAGAAGAGCGCCCTGAGCAAGGCCTTGCTGCCCAGTTACCAGGGGCAGCGAGTGCGTCTTCTGGGTGCTGACCGGAACCAAACCACAATATTTACCCTGGGGGTGGACACACGCGCTCAGGAATCAAGACGTGGAGGGTGGGAAAGGTGGGGGTTTTGGCTCCCTCTCCCCCTGCAGAGTTCCTGTTTGTTTTTCCACTGCTCTGTTCCAAAAGGGTGTCCCTCGAAGGGGCTGCATAGACAGTCCTGTGTGTTGCCCCACTCCCCTCCGCGGCCTGCACCCAGGTGGATACCGGAAGTGGGGGGTTGAGGGCCCAGAAGAGATGGCTGCCTTCTCTGCCCTTGAGGAGGGGCAACGAGGTGCAATATAGAGACAAAAGACGGTCCTGTGGAGTGGATGGGGACACAGGGGCTGGGCTTGGGAATGACCTGGTGTGTGAGGCCACGGTCTTTGGGGGCGGAGGCAGGTAAGTGGGATGTTTGGCAGGCCGCAGGGTGGACCCTTAAAAGGGAACGCTAGGAGACACCCCCTCCCGCCCCCGCCCCCACCCCCAAGTGCACGCCGTGGAATTCTGCCAGCACGAAGCAGAGTCACGAGCCAAGCCAGAGCAGCAGAGCGGCCAGGACATCATCAGCGCCGGGAGGGCGCGTGGGTGGAACGGGGGAAAAGGAGGGGTTCTCGCATCTCACTGCACCCCTCGCCTCCTCCAGCCCACAACTCTATCCAGAAGCCCGGCTTCTCCTCGCCGCAAATCTACAAAATCCCTGGATTGTCCGGCAAAGTCTTCAGAGGGTTGGGGGAGGGGGCTTCCTGGGGCGGAGGGCGTCGCACAGCCGCGGGCACCCGCCCCTCCAGCCCGCGCGCCTCCCCCCTTCCTTCTCCTTGCCGGCTCCCACTCCCTGGACTCCGCAGCCCGCCCCCGCGCGGGAGATCTCCGGGCGGAGGCGGCGCGCGCAGCGGCGCGGGGGCGGTGGCGACGGCGACGCCGGGCGGGGCGGCGCGGGGAGGGAGCGCGCGCGCGCGCGCGCGCGGGCGGGCGCCCGGCTCCTACGCAAGCAGCCGCGAGAGGGGATCCTGGGCGCAGGCCCCGCCCTCTCACGTGCCCGCGGCGCAGGGCCGCGTGCCGCCCGCGTGACCGGCAGGCCCAGCCCGGCAGCCACCTCCGCCGCCGCTCGGCTTCCACGCGTGGGAGGGAGGCCGAGGTGGCGGCGGCGGAGGCGGGCGGCCCAGGGGAGGCCGCAAGGAAAGTCTGCGCCCCATAGCCACCCCCGCCACGACCTTGGCACCCCCCCACCCCCTCACTGCCTGGGAGTTGGGGGCTGGGAGTGCTAAGCCCAGTAGTGGCCTGGGTGTGGGGAGGAAGTTTGAACTCTCTGAAACCCCTTCCCTACCCACCCCTGTCATCTGCCCCTGAGTTTCAGGTGGGACTCTTCCCCAAGTGAAAAGCCGGTTCTCAACTTAAGCCTAAGTTTGGCTTGCGGGGGGAGGCAGAGAGAAAAGGTTTTGAAATGAGGGGGATTCCCACAGACCTCTTTAATGTCCAGTAGTGCGCCAACGCCCTGGCAAATCTGCCTGGGTGGGTCAAGACCACCAGACTGTGCCCAGTTGGGTCAGGTTCCCGGACTTAATTGGAGCCTGGGCCAACACCAAGTTCAAGCCATGAAAAAGAATCTGACCTCTGCATTCTTACTTGGTTGATGACCTCGCTGATTCCCCAGGGCCCCCAACCCCTCTCCGGGAAATGACAGATGGAGCATCTGGGAAGAGCCAGTGAGCAATGGAGGCCAAGGACAGGCCAAACACCAATTTGAGTGTCCACAGCAACAGAGAAGGAAACCCATCATCTGTGCCTTTGCAGTGTGTCCTTAAGTGACCCGTGTTCCTGCAAGGTGTCAGGTGCTGAGAGAGTTCACACGGCCCTGTTGCTGTCCTGAAACTTGTGTCTCACTGGTTGCTATTTCCAATGGCTGGTGAAGTGGGGAAGGCCACTACCAAGGGGGAAAACACTCCGGAGTAGAAGCCCCTAAGGTAAGTAAACGGGCTCCATGAAAAGCCATGCATGGTGTGGCACGGAGCCTGGGAGCCAGGAGCCAGAAAAGCCACCTGCCCACCAAATACTAAGTGCTGGTGGAAGGGGCAGGGGTGTGGCGAGGGGAGGACACTGAACCCGACTCAGACCCACTTCCCTGTCTTCCTGTGGGAAATCATGGGCATGGGTATTCTCTAGAACGTGTCTCATATTCCCTAGAGCAAGGGTACTTCCCCCGGGACAGTTGTTCTGTGGAAGGTGAAACCTAAGTGTCCAGTTCTTAGTGTGGTCGTTTCCAGTGTGGTAAGCTGGGGGATGGGTCCCCTTGGTTTGTATGTCTCGATAGCCATGTATATAGACAACTCCCTTTCTACCCTTGGCTCTTTGGGAGGCTACTTGGCTCTCAACACTCACTTTATTAGCTATGAGGGTGGTCAGTATATTTAAATAGCTATTGAGTGCCAGACACTGGAGAAAACAAAGGGAGTGCCAGGTAAGTTCTGTGACCAAAAGGAATTCCTATCTCATAGGGAAGTCCTACATTCTTGAAATACATACTTAAGGAAATGCAAGTGGGTATATGAGGTTAAGAGCCCACATGAGTGGTGTAGACAAGTGCTTGGATAGAAGGGAGAGAGCAATAGAGGCCAAGGAGCCAGAGAAGAATGGGGAGGATTTGAATAAATGAACAGGAGCCAGGGAAGACACCCTAGGTGCTGAGAACAACACGAACAAAGACAAGGGGGAAGGGTTGGTTGTGGCCAGCCCACTGGTTATGGAGAAGGCTCATTTGGCTGGAATAAAAGGATCAGAGAAGGTCAGAGATCTCCTGAATAAATGAATCTACCAAGACCCAAAGCAGAAGCTTCCAGGTTCTTCTGAAGCCCTCTGGTTGTGCAGTATTCTCTAAATCTCAGCCCTGACCATATAAAACCCTCCTTAGGAATGTGCATTGGCTTTCCATTGCCAAACTCTATCATGGCAACCTGGGCCCTTTATGATTTCTCCCAAACCTGTCTGTTCAGCCCTGCCTCCTATCCACCCTTTCATGCCCACCATAATCCAGAGAATTACTCCTGGTAATTCTGCCTTCTGCTTTCCCTCTGTGGTGCTTTCACTCGTAAGCTTTCCCTTTCTTTGGAATGTCCTCTCCTCCCTCACCATTTCTGCCCACTCATCCTTGAAGACACAGCTCAAGTGCCAGCTCATCCCACAGCCAGATGTAATTTTCATCTGAGTTCCCACAACATCGTGTACTCTATCTTGGCACCTCACGTTCTACGTTGTATTACAGTTATGTAGAGGCATCAACTTTCAGAGGGGGTACCGCTAATCCAGCCACTTCTCACCACCTCCATCCCTGTTGGCCTTGTCCTGGCTGCTGTCAGCTCTTGTCTGGACAGCTGAGTTAGCCTCCTGACTAGTCCCATTGCTTCCCTTTTGGCCTTTCCAGTCAGTTCTCCACACAGCAGCAAGAGCGATCCTTTTACAACATAAATCAGATCGTGTGACTTTCCTGCTCAAACCCCTGCAATGGTTTACCAGCACATTCAGATGTAAGTCAAGATTTAGCTTGACATTTTAGGACCCTGTGTCATCTGGCCCCATCTATCTCACATGCTCACTAAGGTCTAGCCACCCTGGCTTTCTTCCTGTTTCTGGAATTTCTGCCTCAGAGCCTTTATTTTTGTTGGCCCTTTTGATGGAGTGTATTTCTCTTAGAATTTACATGGCTCACTCCCTCGCTTGATGTCTCTGGTCAAATACTTTCTCCTTAGGGAAGTGTTCCCTGACCATTTTATCTAGAATAGGCTTTCCTACCAGTCACTCTTGCATTTCCTTGCTTTCTACTTAAGATTCATTACCACTATCTGAGCCTTATTATGTTTATTTGGTTATTTGTTTGTTTATTGTCACTATCATAAGAAGATAAGCTTCAGGGGGTCAGGAATTTCTGTCTTGTTCACTGATGCAGAACAAAGCTTTCTCACACACAGTAGGTGCTCAGTTTGTTAAATGAATTAATCATTGTTACTCAACCAGAAGCTCCTTGAGTACAAGCATCATGTTTTGTACATTTGGATCCCCTTCCCTGTCTCCTAGTTTCTTACACATAAGATCACTCAAATACTCTTTGAGTGAATTTCACATTCTGTACAGTTTCTCCAACTGATGTTTTCCCATTCATGTGGCTACACCCGTTTAGAAGATAGCAGGAAATGGTCTTTATTTATTCTGTCACCTTCAAGGATGTCCTCATTACATAAATCCCTGGAAGGTCCACTAGATTACTGTTTCCTCTTAATTGGTTGTGACCTGCACTTTTTTTTTTTTTTGATGAAATAGAGCAAATGAAATATCAAAGTGCACTGCAAGCTGTAAGGCCAAATATCTTTCAGTTTGTGCATGTGCATGTGTGGGTGTAAGTGTGTGTATGTGTCTGTCTGTCTGTCTTTGGGTCATGGTATAAAATGAATATCTTATTGCTGGCCCCTGATTCGAAAACTTTGTAAGTTCTAGATACCCCATAGATGGCCACTTGTAGAATGCATGATTATACTCTTAGTAGTTAAATAGCTGTATTTACTGTGCATTAAACCAGGCACTATATT
This sequence comes from Panthera leo, assembly GCF_018350215.1. Lineage (NCBI taxonomy): Eukaryota > Metazoa > Chordata > Mammalia > Carnivora > Felidae > Panthera > Panthera leo. The sequence goes on from NC_056688.1 coordinate 95,855,211, forward strand.
ACACATTTTCACATAGATTATTTCATACACTCTTTGTAACAACTCCAAGAGTGCGGTGCTATTATTATGATTTCCATTTTACAGAGGGTAAACTGAGGCTTAGAGAAATTAAGTAACTTGGCCATGATCACAGAGCTGGTACACAGTTAACCAGGTGGTCCACTTTCAGGGCTCTCCTTAAGCACTCCCCTGCAGTATCTCCAGCAGCATCTAGTCTTTTAATTTTGTATATTTCACTGAAAAAGCTCACCTTGTTTTATGCATATAAAACAAACACTACTTACTGAGAATTCTGGTAGATGACCAAGTAGGAGCCAATGAGGTATATGTATTTGGAACTTTTGTGCTGCTGAAGAGTTCTACACCCTTAGTCTAAGAATCTCTGGTCTAGATGCATCCATACACACACACACACACACACACACACACACACAACTTAGAGCTGTAACTGTATAACTGTAGCTGACAGGAGCTGTGGCTTTTAGTAGTAGGACATAGCCACAGATAACCCATAAGAGGGAGATAAGGGACTAAATACCCTACTGTGTTCCCTTCCTGTCCTCAGTTTCCATGCCAGGGACCCCCATTGGCCGAGCCAGAGATCAAGAGTCTGTTAATGTAGTCCATAGAGGTCAACCTCGTAGCAGGGCACAGAACAGAGTGGAGAGAGTGCAGAGTGGTTCTGGGGGGAAGGCAAATGAGCATCCCCAGCTCCCTGTTCTTGGACCAACAAGAATCCTGTTGTAGACCAACAAGAATCTCCAGTGCCTCGAAACGCCGAGTCTTGGCTCCAGCAGTGCTTGACAGCTCTCCATAATGCTTACCTCTTCCCAAAGGACAAGAACTGAACCAGCCAACTGGGGCACTGTGCAGTCTTGGGACGTGCTGCGAGCCCCTCCCTTGGCCCTCATTGTATTCACTGGGCTGCCAAGGGAGAAAAACCAAGCCAGGAAAAGGACTGGCCCCCCTCATCCACCTAGGCATTTGCATGTCTGCCAGCACTTGGGCATCTCATCCATGACTTAATCATGGACGAGGTCAGTAGGTCTTTATACAGGCTAGAGATGCCACTATCTGAATGGTGGAAATTTATTCCTGCCAGGATTTTGCACACTTCAGAGCTGAATCCCATCTCTGGGAGAAGGAAGCAGCAAGTAAACTGGTGTGTGTGTGTGTGTGTGTGTGTGTGTGTGTGTGTGTGTGTAAGAGGGGAGGAGTAGAATGCAGTCTTATAAAGGGATGTTCTTTCTGTGTACACTTGCCCAGCCTTTGCAGGCAAATACGTGGCTGCAGTTGTGGCTAAAATATGAATGAATATGGTTGTGTGCAGGTGCATGAATGACTGTATGTTTCTGTGAATGAATGCATTTGAGATGAAGTGTGTATGGGAGCCCTTGCAAGCTGGGATAGTGGTTTGCAGGTGCTTGGCAGTCTGGAAGCATCCACCAATCAGTGTCTATACCTCAGTCTGTAAGTGCTGGGTTAGGGGAGAGGGGGAACACTCAATTTGCTCAGAGCACCTCCCTTTTGCTGCTGCTGCTGTGGCAGCATAAACCATTGACAATTAATTGCCTTGTCTTCCCTTAATCCTCAGGAAAGAAAGGCAGGGAAAGACAAGGGAAACCATGTGGTCAGTCTGTTACCAGTTGAAGTTTCCTCCAAACACCAGAAATTGTCCTTAGATCAACTCTAGCCCCACAGCCTCCTGACTTGCCCACAGTGCTCCTCCTTGGGGCTGAGCAAGGGGCAGATGAGTAATAGCTGGGGGTATGATTCTTCTCTGACCTCCACTTCCCTGATCTACTAGCCCAGCATGGTAGAATTATGCATATTCTGTCCTTGTCTGAAAACCTTGAGGTCGAAAACATGTTACCCCCTTCTCGCTCTCTCAGCTAGACTTCAGGGATTGAAAGGAAGGTCCTCATTCTATTAGGAAATCGTGATAAACATAGATGATCGGGTAATTGTGAAATGGAAACTTGACATCGTAGATGTATCAAAAAAGATTTTAAAGCCCACTTAATTTTAAGTCAAATGATTGAAATATATCTTGGGCACTCCTTCTCCTCCACCCAAGGCCCCCCACATCCCTTGTCATCCAAGTGGCCTCCTGAGAGGGCCCTTGTACACAATGGCCCTAATTAGTCCCCTCATTAACAGTCTCTGCAGAGGCCAAAGACTGAATGGGTCAGAGAAACCAAACTCTTTTATCACAGAGAGACACAAGTGCAGCACATTTGGGGAGAGTGGGTCAGAGAGAGAAGGTCGGGGAGCAAGAAGTATGGGGAATGAAAACTCTACAGAACTGCCTCCTCTGGAAACAGAATAATCTAATATCCACCCCAACCCCCCCCCCCCCCGCCCCGCCAAAGCTTTGAGAGTCACTATATAGCATCTATCTTGCTTCCATTGGAGGGCACCCTTTATATTCATGTATATAGCTCATAGGTATGTATAAAAATGTATGCTTGTAAAATATATGGATGAAAACTGTTAGCTATGTGAAGGGGCTCCCCATAAAAAGTCTATTTTTAATAAATGCAGATTTTAACAATACAAGATAATTATCAGATTGCATACTTAAGCCCCCAGATTAAACCTAATCCTATTTTGGTGGGTTACTATGCCTTTTCTGCCAAGCAGCCATGAGAGGAAGGAACATCGCACAGCCTTTGCTTATGAATGTACTGTCTCTGCTAAGTGTGAATGCGCTGGTGCTTTGTGTTTGTATGAATGGGGGTTGCATGTGCTGGTCAGAGGCCACGTGAGACACGTGGGGTGGGAATTATATCTTAAAAAGATGAATTGAAAAAATGAAACGGGAAAGTGTGAATGGCATAAATCTCTCCCATGGTGCCCCTTCTTTTCTATTACCCACTGCCACCAAAAGGCACACCTGTTTTATTAAAATTAATTCCTGGCTTTGCAAATAACAATAGATCAATATCTGTTCTTGAGTTCTACCCTTCACTGGGACCACACTGCTAAAAACAGAGAGCTGCAACACAAAAGATACCGCAGTCAGCTCAAGCAAAGGGTTATTTTTAGATCAGAAAAAAGAAGGGAAAGGAAAAAAAAAGCAGTTCTGGGTTTTGCAATCTAATTTGGTCCCTTTTCTTAAGGGAAAAAAAATCCCATCAATGGCATTTTCCATACAATCTGATTTCTGTTTGGCTCCTAGAAAAAGAAGAAGAGATAGATCTAGGGCTGAAAATTCTGGAGTTTTATGGCTGATTCCAGCTAGTAGCCTTTCTTCACCAGGCTCCAACTGAATTAATTTGATACTATTTTTGAAAGTCAGTGTTTCTAAGGGAGACCTAATGACGCACTGACGTCAATGCAGGTCAATAGCACACACTGCTGGAACTGGGCGTGCTACACCGAGCCAGAGCTGGAGCCTTTTCAAACAGCCCCAACTCTGCAAATATCCCAGCTTTGCAGGGGGAAAAAAGACAGGGTTTTATTAGCATTGAGACCCCCACCACTCCCCCCCAACACCTTCAAAATTGATGCATGTTTTCCTGATGCAAAAAAGGAAAGAAGAAAATCCAAACAGATACAATCAGACCGCACTGCAGTGCCAAAAAAAAAAAAAAAAAAAAAAAAATCATACCTGTCAAAGGAACTGTATGTAATCCGTGCACACACATTTACGTTCAGAATGCAATGCATATTATTAGGGTCTGTCTATAAATAGATCCCGAGAGTGTATGCATGGGGACTTAGTCCTCAAACGGGCTTTTTGAACGTGGGTGATGAGTTCTTTGCTCTGATCAGTTACTCAGGAGGTGCCTGAATGTGTGGGGGTGGGAACGTGGGAGGGGGCTGCCTCCTCTCTCTCCTTTCCTCTGGCTCTCCCCCTCCTTTCTTCTCTTTTTCTCTCTCCCCCTCCCTCCTGGCTCACCTCCCCTCGCATCTCCCTCTATCCCTCTCTCATTTCCTCTTTCTCTTCTTCTCTCTCCTTCAGCCTTCCCCCTCTCCTTCTTTCTCTCCACCTCCCTCTCTTCTCTCCTTCTCTCCCCCTCCCTGTCTCCCCCTCCCTCTCTCTTCTCCCTCTCCCTCCAAGTCTGGCACTGAACGCGAACTGTTTTGCTTTGCTCCGGGAAGAGTGCAGACACATAACGTGAAATCCCGAGCTTTTTGCGTGGTGCATTTAAAATGCTTCCTTATTTATATTACCCTCATTCCCTCACCTCTCCCACCCCCTCACCAGTCCTTCCAAATTTCCCTAGAAATCTATGTAAAGCGTGTGGAGGGGAAACATTTGCACAAAAAGTGAAGGAGCTCGCCAAGGTAGGTTATACCGTGCACTGTCTTGTGTTTGGCTTTTGCAAAGTTTATGATGTCAGTTGGTGGATGTTTGGAGGAGTAGATCTGTGTGACTGGCCATGATTACTGTCTTTTTCACTGAACAATTATATTTGTACAAATTGCCTAGACTTCTTAAGCAGGCTTTCCGTGGTGGTGTGTGTGTGATTTGTGCAGGAGTCATGCCAGTTGGAAGATGATCCTGTGGTGTTAAGCTGGGGGGAGGATGCTGCCTCGCCTCCCCCCACCCTGATGTTTTTTTGGAGGGGGGATTCTGTAGTGGGCAAGTGCTTCCTCCACTCTGTCATATTTTGGATTGGTTCTCATTCATTAAGTGTCTTCATTCTTGTAATTATTTTGCACATGAAAATTTAGTTGCAAAAAGGCTTCATGAAGTCAGAGCAAAGTGGGGAGTGTGGGGAGATAAAGAGTCAGAGCATGGTGGTGGTGATGGTAGTGGTAACATTTCTTGCACAGAGAATTTAATCTTCTTTCTTCTTGGGATTTGGAGGAAATGCTAACCCTTTGTGGGTACAATCAAAATAATTTTTTAAAAACCCTATTAGTGGGTAAAATGAAATTAAACACACAGACACACACACACACACGCACACACACACACACACTTCCATTGCAAAAGCAAAAACTGCTACAGCTCACAACCACCTGTAGAGGGAAATCTTTATGCATGATTTCTTAGGGCTGGTTGTGTAGAGGAAAACCGCCTGAAAAGGCGCCTGGCAAACTTTGCAGCAAGAAGACAAGGGAGGCTGAACTCAGCAGGGTGGAGGGTTATATCGCGGGGGCGGCAGAGGAGGGAAAGGCTGGCGCCCGGCCAGGGTCTCTCACAGCCTGGGAAGCTGCAGAGTTGGCCTCCTTGCTTTGGGAACCTGATCCGAAGAGGGGTCCAGTTTGGAGTGGAAAAGCTGAAAGGGGACAGGGGCTTGCAGGGCACATGTGACGGCGGGGTGAGGCAGTGTTCCGTGAGGTCAGGGGCTGTGTGGTGCCTGGTGCCTGGTGGAGATGGCGAGGGCAGAGGCCAGCTTTTCCAGCGGGGCCCTGGTTTCCCTGCTGCCACGCAAAGCAAGGTGGTTATCAACAAGTGTTTCTCCTGAGAAGATTAGTTTTGACAGAGACTTCAAGGGGTTCTCTAATCTGGGTAAATCCACCAGGGCTTTATTGTGTGTAGCAAAGAGAGTCATTCTTTGTTAGGAAGGAGCTTGGGGAAGAGAGGTGGAGCGCCAGAGAGGGGGGACTTTTGAACATCAGCCATTTGACTTTGGGGTCCAGAGTTCAAATCCTCCAGAGAGTTGAAAAGGCTGAAAAGAAGGTTACCCCTTTTGCTGCCCCCATACCTTTGATACTGAGCTTTATGTTTAATGTGAAAATTCAGTGCCTGGTGCTGGCCGGACCTCGTCAGTGGGAAGTCCATGTGTCTGAGAGCAGGGTTTGTTTTTTTTTTAATCTAGGGAAGCAGGCAGCACTCTCAGCAGTAGTACTGTATTTTTTTTTTCCCTGCAAATGATCTTCTAGGAAAGCTGAATCACCTCCACTCTGAAGAGCAGCCACTCCAGGAGGTGGAATACAAGTCTCTAGAGGAGGGAATACCCCCCACACACGGCCTTTAAATATAGACGTGGGGGCACCATTTGAACGTGAAGTTAAAATGCACTTGGAAATATGGGGAAGGTAACAGGCCATGGTTCTCTGGACGGGGCTGGGCTAGTAGTAGTGAAGACCACCAGGATGAGGATGTGATTCTGAAGCAGTGAGTTAGTATCTTTTTGACTTGGGAGGAGGGGGCGGGGGGGGGGGGGGGGGGGGGCGGGTGCTGGGTTACCAAATTCACATGAGAAGTGAATCTCTTTCAGCAGGTTTGGGGGTTGGGAGATTTGAGGGGGGTGCTTGGAAGTTAGAATCAGCAACATCTGTTGTCACAGCAAGGCAGAGAATATTCTAGCTCTCCAAGCTAGAATAACCCGAAGGCAATGAGTACAGACATAGAAACAGAACTGGAAGTGAGATGTGGGCACAGTCCGGACTAAGCCTGCTCTTAGTGTGAAGCGTTGTCCATCCTTATGGATTTGCTGGTGTGGAGTAAAACCAGGCCAGCATGCCCAACATCCAGTGTCCGCATCACTTGAAGTCCCAGGTCAGGGAACTGCCCCCTCAGTTTTTGTCCAGGGGTGGAGGAGGGGTAGGCTTTCCTAGCCTTGGAAGGGTAACTGTGTCACTCCTCTCAGAAGGAAATTGTTTCTGTTCTATACCTAAGTCAACAGGTGTTTGTCCCCTCAATATAGAGGGAGAGGAGAGTGGTTATAAGAAAAATCTGGTCTGGGCGCCTGGGTGGCTCAGTCAGTTAAGCGTCTGTCTTCAGCTCAAGTCATGATCTCACAGGTCATGGGTTCGAGCCCCACGTTGGGCTTTGTGCTGACAGCTCAGAGCCTGGAGCCTGCTTTGGATTCTGTGTCTCCCTCTCTTTCTGCCTCTCCCCTGCTCTCTCTCTCTCTCTCTCTCTCAAAAATAAATAAACATTAAAAAAATTTTTTAAAAAGAAAAGTCTGGTCCTAGGAATATAGCCACACGTCCTCCATAGCCCCCCCAGACTCATCAGTATCACTCTCTACTCTGCTGTGATCTCCTGAGGACCAAGTTCCAGAAGGACACCGTTTTCACCCTAGCCTTAACGGTGTTTCATGTCTGTCAGCCACTCCCCCAAGATCCATGTAAAGACCACTTCTCTCAAGTTCTCTCAGGTGCTCAAGCACACATCACATGCAAGTATATATGCGCAAAGTACATGCACATATGCGCGCCAAGACCACAACGATGCACAAGTATGTGCACTTATGCAGAGCTCTCTCCACATTTGAGCTCACAGGCAACCCACAAAAGAGCGGACCTTCTTCATCTTCTGTCCCACCTGGTTTAGGGGTGGGTCTGACATCCCTGAGTGTATGTGGTGAACCTGAATTTGTCTTGGGTTTCCTCATACTCATTCAGGAGTGTCAGTCCCCCCTTCACGCGACGCTGGAGAGCATTACCACAAGCAGATGTCTACCCACTTAGGAGAAGAAGGAAGTCCACCTTTCCCCTTCATCTGAGCCTGGGTGCTTCACCTTTGTTTCTCAAAAGAAAAATAAGGGTAGGAACAGGACCAACTACATAATTTGTAGGGCCCAGCATGAAACAAAAATGGAGGGGCTCCTTGTTCAAAAAGTAGGAAAAAAGTGCTGTTAGAGATACTAAAATGTAAAACTTTTTTCCTTGAGTGTTTCTCTCAACTTGTCATGATGTTTTTTATTTGATGTTTCATGTGCTAAATAAAAATAAAAATTTCAAATTATTAGCATGAATTTTACCACCCATCTTTATATTGTTCAGTGCTATAGAAGAGCATTTCATTCATTTGCAGAATCACCAAAATTACACAATTCACAATTCATGGGTCATACGTGCATAGGTATTTTGTTCTTACCTGAGCAAGGGAAACATGGAACAAAATGTACTCAACTAGTTTTGTTTCACTTTTTATATGCAAACATTCTCCCAGCTCTCTCTGACTTCAGCTTAATGATAAGGAAGGACTGAAAGGAAAAAGAACTATTAGCTGTCCTATGCTTCCCTTTCCTCCTATATCATCATCTTCAGCATAGATGGTTGGCAAATACAGGGAAGGAATGAGAATAAGAAACGATACAATAGGGTTCCTTGTTCATTAGTATTTCAAAGAACCCCACTGCCTTCTTTCTGCATTTGAAGCAAGTTCTGGTTCAAATAGCACTACCTCTTGGTACTGTCAATCCCCCATTTACTCACAGACTTACCTTTCACTTGCTTTGAGTCTCATTGAGCTCCCACTGGAATTTTGTACTCTTGGGGGAGTACCAACCCCATGGGCAGCAAGGAATGGTGAGCACATCCGTGGCACAGATCTTCTCTTCTGACACATTCTCCACTGTCCAACAGACTTTACTTACACAAGTCCAAAGGCAAAATTATTATGAATTTCAAGACAGTAACATCAGAGTATTAAACCAAGCATGAGGCCCTTCTGAGCACAGGGCTATGTGTGACTACACAAGTTGCACACCCATGAAGTTGCACAGCAGGAGGAGGCTAGAAGTAACCCAGATCCTAGACTGAGAACACTGTTGCTCATCTTCTCTCATCAAGCCAATAATCCTATCTGCAGCACAAAAATTCAGCGGCCTCCATTTTTTATCCATTGGGGTTTTCTTCTAACCAAGTCCCACTCTGTGAAAAGTCCACCACTTCCTGATGACGGTGTTAAAAGTCATCTGCTGGTCGCTTCTGGGTCTGCTGAAGCCTTGGGTTAGAGCCCAGGCCTGGAAAGGAAGTATCCATCCAGTCCCTACCCACCACTTCCAAGCTTGGCTCCATCAAGCAGAACTTCTGCCTGATATATACTTAGGTTTCGCCACCTACAAATGAATAAAATAAAACTTAGCTTGCTTCATGAATAATTGTGCTAATTATTTAATGACAGGTTCTCAAAAATGACTTTGGCAGTAAGTTCAATTGATGTTGATACAGAAGAAGTAGGACTTAAGGCTCAAAAAGTCAAGAGAAAGACAGTCCTATATTCTGATGGACCCCAACGGGAAGGGAATTTTCCTTTCCTTCATCTGTTGCCTCCTTACTCCTTACCCTCTAAGGAGCAAAGCTAGAGGGGACCTCAGAAATGTGAGGTGGACTAGGGTGGAAATCATATGGCATTAAAAATGCATCCAACCTACAGAATTAAGACACTATTGACCCTCCATCATTGGTTCAGGGACTTTGAGAATTGTGTTTTCAGCTTTAATCTAGTTTTTCTTCCTTGCCTGGTTCTTTAGGTGACAGAACACCCTTTTGTGAAACATTTAACTTAGACTAAGCTACTAAGAGTACCAAGAGAAAAGAGGGAAAGGAATTACTCTTATTCTTTTATATAACCTTTACTGGACTTGGAGGCTGCTGCTGCAACAGCCCAGTTAGTAGACTGGAAGACCAATTGATAAATAATTACTTACTGCTTGTGAATGAGGCTAGCACAGTGCTTGACCCGTGGTGGATGTTTAATAAATGCTAGCTGACTCTGGTAGGGCTTATTATTGTGGCAATATGCTATAGTTGAAAGAGCCATGGATTTGGGGGGTGCCTGGGTGGTTCAGTCAGTTAAGCATCTGACTTCTGCTCAGGTCATGATCTCACAGTTCATGAGTTCAAGCCCCACATGGGGCTCTCTGCTGTCAGCACAGAGCCTGCTTCAGATCCTCTATCCCCCTCTCTCTCTGCCCCTCCCTTTTGTATTCTCTCCCTCTCTAAAATAAACATTAAAAATTAAAAAAAAAAAAAGAGCCATGGATTTGGCCTCAAACCACATAGATTCAAGGAGCCAAGGAGATATATGATCTTAGACAAATTACTTAGCTTCTTTGTGACCTGCTTTCCTCACCTGAACAGTAGGAGTATTCACATTATAATACCTACCCCATTAAGAATGAAATGAGAAATTAGATGGCTTATCCAAAAGCACTTTAGAATATTCTACATATGTGACACATGTGTTGCACCTGTGTGTGTGTGTGTGCACATAGGCAGATGTTTAAAAATTTTTAAATCATGCTTTCCTCTTTCCCATCTCAATTAGCAATAGAGGTCGACATAGGTCTCTGATTGGCTGGACTCAAAACAGTTTCCTGAATGCAGTATAATGGTGGATAATTCAGGGTTTGCAGCCAAACAGACCTGGGTTCAAATCTTGGCTCCTGTATTTGGTTGGTTATGTGAGTTATGACAAGTTATTTAAACTCTCTAAGCCTTGGTTTCTTGACACTTAAAATTAGAGTAATAATAGTACCTACCTCAAAGATTAATGATGATGATGTATTGAGTTATTTGTAAAGGACTTGGCACAGTGCTTGGAATATACCAAGTATTTGATACTATTATTTTTATTAACATACTTCTGACCACTGATGGAGCCAAGGAAACATCAGAGAAGTAGTGGGAGAATCTTCTTATGGTATGTTGTGGGGTGGCATTTCTACCATATGCCTGCCTTTCCTGGGTAGATTCTTTATTTTCTGAAGATAGCAGGGCTGTTCTTAGACCTTTCCATATACACTGGGACTCCTCTTCTATCTCCCCCCTACCTTACTCTCTGATAGCCAAAGGATGTTCTCCATTGACCCTGCCAAGCCAGGAACAGGCCTGGGAAACTTTCCTGGACCTTTCACTCCAGCTCAGGGCCCATAAGCTCTTTTTTCCCAGTAGCTCCCAGTCCTGAGAGAGAGGCATCCAAGTAGGGAGAAATGGACTCAGTCTGTACTTTGCACAAGTCTGGATCTCATGAGTATAAATGTGAGAAGATCATCTGTGTTTGACTCACTGGAGCCCGGAGGCTAGGCTTGAGTCTCCTCCTTTCCACTGGGGCAAATGTTCCAAGTCCTCCTTGGACATTGTAAGAGTCTCTCAGGGATTCCTTGGAGGCAAGTATGACTGTCTACTCCTCATCTAGATCTAGAGTTTCAATGACTTCATTCCCTAGTGGAGAACAGAAGAAAGTAATCCCTTACCCAGTCCTTCTGGCCTCATGACAAATTGGGAACGCAACAAAAATTTATGGAGAGTCCACTAGATTAGCAGGCCATATAGTAGGCTCTGAAGATCCAGAGATAATGAAGAGATGGATCCTGAGAGCCATCATGGCACTCATAGTTCAGAAGGTGAAAGAGGCCTTTAGCAACTCACATTCTTCCTTTGGTAAGACCCTTGCCAACCCTAAGTTCTTAGGAACTTATAAAGCCCTTGCTTGACCAATAATCCACCACAAGTTTCCTTTCCCTGTTCCAAAATTATCTGTCCTGTGTCCCATTCTATCAGGAATCCTTTCACCCATGAGTTTATGTGAGCATGTTAATTGGTGTGGATATATCAGTTGGAAAAGAAGTTCCATCCATTAAAGTCCAGATTTTTAGTTCTAAAGACTTGGTAATATTTAGTGAGGAGGCCAGGCTTTTGTAGCAGTTCATCCTACTGGAAGCTTGTGGGATGATTACATTAGGGTTCAAGGGTCTCAGACCTATAGGATTTACCCTTAATACCCATATCTTGGGTGTTAAAAACCACTGACCTTGGGAAGATCTGATTTCCAAGGAGTGGCCTCAACCTAGCCTCAGTCTGGGGCAGGAGTTAGGATACCAATTCACTACAAGGATTATTTGCTTCTACTTACTTTTCTATATTCACACAGACTTGGAAAACAAATCATTTGGGGAGGTGATGTTTAAAAAAAGGAATAGCAAAATAGCCTTTATCCCTCCCTTTCACTCCTTTGTTAGTCATTTCCATCAAGGCAAAAGGATTTCTCCTACTCTACATTAAGCTACTATTTATAAACTCTCAGATTTGAAAAGCTTTACCATCTATATTATGTTCAAGGAATCTGGTGAGCTGAATATTTGGGTACAGAAATTGATGAGCTCATTTCCAAACTTGGCCTGTGACCTGAGGCAAGCTGACTCTCCCTCCAGGCTTTATTTCCCTCACACAGATTAAAGGAATACCTTCCTTTTCTTTCCTAGTACTAGTAGCCTCCCTCATTGGCAACCACTATATTCTCTTACCTGTCCCCCCAGTATTCAGAGACCCTGTGATTAGATAGATGGGTTGAACCAGGTGTCAACTGGGTTCTAGCCCAGGCTCTGCTGACCTAACATAGTGAACTTAGGTGATTCACTTGGCCCCTCTTGACCTCATCTCTAAAGCAAGGGTCAGAGTCAACCAGCTCCATACTTTATGCAATATCCTGACTGTTGCTCAGAGCAAATTGAATTCTTGTCCTTAAGGAGCCCCTAAGGTGTTTGGAAGAGTGAGCATGTATGAGTTGAATGTAGCTGTCACTGTTACCAGTCTTCTATGGTCCTGGTATGGAGGGGTCAATGGTTGCTCAGGCCTTAGGCAACAGGTTTCTCTGGGCCCATTAGTCCCCATGGTGTCTGGCATTCCATAGACTATTCACAACAAATACAACACAAGACTGACTATGGATTCCTTTTCACCTGGGACCAATTCATGTCCAGCTCCTGCCAACACTTTGGAGATCTTTCCATTAAGAGGTGAGAATCTAACATGGGGCTCAGAGCAGAAATCAGGATAAAAATCTTTCCAACTTAAATACCTCAAAGGCCTCAGAAAAGTTCAGTAATCTCTATGTTTCCTCATCTATAAGATGGTAATAATAACAGTACCCCCCCTCCCAGAGTTATGATGAGTAAATCAATACATAAGAAGTGCTTAGGACATTGCATGGTATATAAAAAGTGCTCAGTTAAATGCTTGCTGTTGTTATGAGCGTTTCCCCCATTCTTAAGGCATCTCTGTCCTTAATATGCCACCCTTTCAGGTCCCTCTTGGAAGACTGCTATGCATTTGAAGGGGATTTCAAGTAAAACATAAATGCTCTATAACTACTTTGGCTCTGGAGGGCTCTAAGCAGGATGCACATGAAGCAGGTTGCAGATGGTCCTTGCTGAGGGCTTGATGCATCCCTTTAGGGGCCTGGAACTTAACCAGACCATAAATCCCTAATCATAATGAGACCTTCATACGCATGAGTCTGAGATCCAATCAAAACATTAATAATTCTCCTGAGTTACAATACAGACCAAAGTTGTGTTTTGATTTGCAACTGAACATATCCTTTTAAACTAATTAGAACCTATATTCACTAATACTGGTGGCCCACAGCAGCAAGTTATTCCATGAGTCAAAACATTTGGTGTCAGCCCTGAAGATGAGGGGATTAAAGGAAAGGACAAGACAGGACTGGGCCTGAGCCCTCTCTTCTTCCTGTGACCAGTGGTTCTCAGGCTCTTCAAGGCAGTAGCTCCTTCATTTTTTCTCCTCCTTGTCATCAGAAGCCTACCTTCTCACTGGACAGCATCCCTCTGATGACTTCAAGAGGAGGATGAGAAGTAGCAGCTAAGCTTATGGGGTGACTGAAGGCAGAGTCTTTGTCATCTATGATTAAGGAAAAGTACTTTCTGTGATATTAGCTCTACAGCATGTACTTTCCCTACCTAGTTCAAGCCCCCATGTCAAAGGAACCAACAATGAGCCTTAACCAGAATTGGGTAAACAGAGCCCAGCAAAGTTACAGATCTAGATGGAGTCATGGTTTGAGAGCTGCTGATAAAATCCATATCCTATTGCTCTCCCGCAGATTATTCTTAATGGCAGTTCCCAAAGAGTCTTTTCTTTATAGACATGAGCCCTAAAGGATTCTATCCTTGGACTAGGTCCCCAGCTTTCAGTCATTTAGTTCATCCCAAATTATAAAAGTCCAGTGCATTTGCCAAAAATGAGTAATGAGCTCCTTTTTTTCCCTCTATGGTTAGGTCCAGTGTCTAAGGATTTATCTTAGAGAGGGAGAAGGAGGTGAACTGCTTCACCCTGGTGGTAGTTTTTCCTCTTGAGATAGGTCACACTTGCCCTATAGTAATGAAATAATGGAATAAGAAGGAACACCAGGTATTTCCATCAGTCCTGTGACTTAAGGTGTGCCTAGGCTTCCCTTACCTGTGGAAACTTATAATGCTGAAGGGAACTCTACTAATGTCTGTTCTGGAAAACCCAGCTAGGGCTCAAAGAGGGGCTGCTCTGTATCTCAGTATACCAGCTACTACACTTAACAGCTGTTTGACTTAGGGCAGGTTATTTAGCTTCTCAGAGTCCCAGCTTTTCAACTTAAAAATGGAGATTGTAATAGGAACCTTTTCACTTAGTTGCTGTAAGGATTGAATGGGATGGTACATACCTATTAGCACAGTACTTGAGATTAGTAAATACTCAATAAATTACACTATCAAATTTAACAAATTTGATACACTATCAAAATTAACGATAGTGATGCCAACAGGAGGGAGAGGAGCTCTCATATGTTTTTAACCTTCCTGGATGGCAAGTGTTCACCTTATTCTGGGTTCCTCCTCAGCTATGTATCATCCTGTAAGTAGGTGAAGCACAGAGCCCCTTGGGTACCCTAAAAGAAATGAGGCCACTGCTAATCAAAATCAGGCTGTGAGCAAATGTTAATTGTAAGAAAGACTGGAAATATCTCCCACTATCTCTTGGGGCTCCTACTATTGCATTGATTAACTGTGAGCCAGAAAATAAGCATGAGGAAAAGGTCTGTGCCCTGATGGCAGGCCACCTGGTTGACCTGAGCAATCTGAACAGAAAAGGAACTGTGGAAAAAGCTCCACTCAGATCCTCACTAAAATCCATCTTGCTACCCTTTGGCAGTCATTTTAGGTCTTTTATCCTAGACACATGCCGTGTCCATCATTTTGTTTCTCCTAACAGCAGGCAAGGACTCTTTCCTTCACTGTTCTGCTTAACAGTGGCCAGGCTCCATGACTGCCTTATAACAAGTTGGTAAAAAAGGTCCTTCAGTGACTATGAATCCAGATATTTGTTGGGAGAGGGTGACTGGAAAGCTAGAGCACATTCAAAATTTCAAGGGTCAAAGAAGGGTTAGCTTCAAAGTCTTAGTCCCATATCTCCTCAGATCATCCCCCGTAGAGGAACTGTCCTTTCTATTACAAGTTGCAAATGGAGCCCAAGAGCTGAACCTTGCCATGGGACTCAACCTGTCTTTAAAGTTCAAGAACACCTGGGTTCTCTGAAAGCAGGATTGGATCTAGGTCTTTTTCTGAGTGATATGCTTTTCTCTAAGTAAAAAGGGCTCTGGTAGAATAAAAGTTTGTGGCCTCTGAGCATAGATTTGTTTTACAGAGAAATGAAGCAAAAGTGGACTAGAGAACAGTTTTACCTGGGAGCTCCCTCTACTGGCTCTTTGGTAGAAATTCCTTAGCAGTCATTTTGCCCTGCCCTGTGGGTATCAATTTGAGGCATCTGAGCTTCTTGGTGCCTTGAACCAGGGAGAAAATAAGGTATCCTGAGGCACCAAGGAAGATGAAACTCCAGAGGTTGGCCTCTTCTGCCTCCTTAATAATTTCATCTAACATTTATTGGATGCCAACACAGTGCTAGGCATCCTACTTGTATGATCTCATTTAATACACAACTGCATGTGGCAGGATTTTACAAACAAGACAGCCATGACTTGGAACATTAACTAAGTTCCTGGCATCACCAAAGCCTAGCAGACTTCCTCAGTGACCCTCATTGTTTTAGGATTCTCGTGAGTGAGAACTCAAGAGAAGAAACAACCAAGGGATGATGTGAAATTGGATGTGGAACTTGTTCTCACCACCCAACACGTGTAGGTTATACCTGGCTCTGGGATTGCTCCATAAACCTCCTGGGTTCTAGAGCATTTCAACCTTGCTTTATAAAAAATTCAGCCCACAAGACAACTGATTACATGACAATGCTTGCCCAATCTGTGCTCTCACTGTGATGCTCAGACTGAAGAACGCAGAGTAACTACCACAGTGACTAAGAAGAATTTCCATTACAGAGGTGAGGCCTTTTTTAATTTGTGGAACATGTTCACACCTACGTTTTTAAAAATAAAATCTTGTGAGGTGGGTAGGGCACATAGCAGTACACTCATTTTATAAGTTGGGAATTTAAGATATTGAGTGATGTGTTCAGATTTTGGTTAGGAGCAAATAGCAAAGACCAGAATCTTCACTCACAGCTTAAATTCTGACTTTCTGGTTGGCATCGGTTGAAACTGAGGTCTAGATTGGGCTTTTTAACTGTAGCAAATAAAGACTGTGAAACCACCTCCTTGATCCTTAGATATAGACTCTGGCCTGAGTCATTCCTTTCCCTTTTTCAGGTTGGTTCATAATCGAGTACTCTTGATATTGAGTCATTTGGGAATTAGGAATTACACAGCCACTTATCTTTTCAAGGTTGATCTCTAACCAACCCACATTTCAAAGGTTATCTAGGTCCCTGAGAGAATCTGAAATATTATTTCAACTCTCCTATACCATGCAAAGATGTAAACTTTTTCACTTAATGCAGAAGAATTTCAAAGCATTTCCAAATGGGTTCTTCGTGGGGATTTGAGACATGGGTACATCACAGGATTCCCATTCCTCTTTGAGTTGGGTGCTAATCTCCAATTTCTCTGTTGTGTCTCTAAATCTCCATAATGGGACATCAGCCACACCAGGTGTCACCTAGTTCCTCCACCCCTCCTCAAGATTTCCTGTGAGCTGCCCCTTCTCCTATAGGCAGAGTGATGTCATAATGGGATCAGAATGGTATCTGCTGATAATAACGCAACAGATACAAGGCTTTCTGCAGCACCTTCTGAGCAATTGGGCTGTCACTGTCCTAAACGGAGTAGTTGGGTTAAAAGTATTTGTCCATGACATAACTTCCTGGCCCTCAGCTACCAGTGGAAGCAGGTCTCTCTGGTTCGACCTGTTAATACCACAAACTCTACTTTGCCAGAAATGTGACTTCTTGATGAATAAGTTGGTCCAGACCTGCCAATTTGAAGTGAACTCATATTTGGCAGTCTGCTGGTAAGGCTGAGGATCCCTTTATCTAACTGTAGCCTTGAACATCTGCCCTACCACCAACATTGTGTCCCTACCACCCTCAAGGAAGGCAAAATGATATCACTGAGGGAGGGACGGGAGAGTCTGGAACTGGATGCTCACAGAGAACTGTGAGTGATGGAATATAGGTTGCTGACACCATATCCCTTTCATTCTTGCTTGTTGTAGGAGCGCCAACGATCAAGAGGAGACCAGATGAGTTTTCAGAGCAGTCCTCAAACACCCAGGACACACCTCATCCTTTGCCTCATGCTTTCTGCAATGTTGCTGCTCACATTCATCTTCCTATTAACGCTTGCCATAATTACCCCTTCCTGATCACCATTCTTCCTCCATTCACTACCCACTCAGCTCTTTCTCCAAGGTGCCCGTCTTATGGGCAGTGGCTTTGTTCTCTGTTTGGAAAGTTCCCCTCTGAGTTATGTCCAGATGGCTAACATTGGTTTCCCTCTTTCCTCATGCCCAACAGCCCCTGCCTCATGCCCAACAGCCCAGCATTCAGTCCCTAGGTGAGGAAAACCACAGCACATCCTACCTCTTCCAAAATGAAGTTGCAAGACTCTGCCAGAGCAGTCACACTCAATGAAGATACTCGAGGTATCTGAGTGTGATGTAATTAAAACTAGATGGAAAGACCAGAAATCCCTTAGTCCCAGTCAGATATAGTGAAAGCGCTTACTCATGACTGCTTGGACTGATTAAGAATGTGGAGGTAGGAAGAAGAGAAAGAGAAGGATGCTCAGAATTGGACTGCCCCTGAATACAGGATGGAATCATCCAGACTTTTTTTCCTCCAATTAAATTTGCATTTCATTCTACCACATTGTGATGGCTTCACTCTAGACATTTTCATTTGAAACCCAAGGCTTTTCTTCATGGGTTCTGAACCACAGGTTCCTGGATGGTGAGGTAAGTGACATTTACCAGCACTGTCTAGGGTGATTTGTAGTGATCTCAGAAGCCCAGTATTCGTGAGCCAGAGTCACCCTGTTAGGCTCTAAGGTTCATCTTCTATCAGTTCCTACTGACCCAAATGCCCTTCAGGGATCCCAGTCCAGCCATAGATGTTAGTCCAGGCTCACAATGTTAATCTCCGCCTCTACAAAATAAAACAGATCCCAGGTTTGACCATATCAGAATTTGTTGAGGTCATAGTGAATGCTCTCCTTCTCAAAAACAATCACTACAAAAAGTGTGGTTCTTGGAAAACCCACTATCCCTAGAAATTGCATTTTCTACCCACCCACCCCCACCCTGCCATTTTATTTCCACTTTTGAGTGGTAAGCTAGAACTAATGGAAATTTGTCACATGTGAGCTGAAAATCTCTCTTCTCATGGCAAGATCCAGACCCAATTTGTTATTTAACTCCTAGCCTTGTCAATAAGTACAAAACACTGGCCAATCCAGCAGATATGTTAGTCCATTCTTCCTCTGTTCCACAGCCTATATTTATTGGACTACCAATTAAAGAATGTGAGGCCCATTTTTTGCCGTTGGCCTATCAGATATAGTGATCCAAGCAGCTAGTTTCAAGGCATTTTTAATGGTGAAAAGATAAAAAGTTTAGCCAATTCAGACCCCCCACATGAACTCGTGATTGAGCTCTCCTTGCCCACTGAGTTCAGGTAGGGTAGACAACTGTCTACCAAGCATGAGATTAAGACCACACTCAGGCAGGCATCTTGAAGCACCCCTGAGATAGTTCTTTTCTCCCTGTGGTCCTTGTTTTTCAAGCTCTGATCCTTTTCTATATAGCCTCTGCTAAACTAAAGCATGCTGGCATCCCAAGCCCCAACCCACCCTACCCCTTTAGCTTCAGCCCCCTATCATGTGCTTGCTCTGGCTTCCTTGTCTTTGCTTAGATCCTCACCATGAAACCCACTCTAGGTATTCCTGAGTGACTCTCTAAGTCCCTGTTCTCCCAAATGTGCCTTTCATCTGACAAGGCATGGGGAAACCTATCATCTGGTTCTCCAAGGAGTGGCATAGGGAGGGAGAAGGGCATTTAAAAGAGCTTGCTCCTTGATAGTGAAGGTATGCGAATAGCAGATACTGTCTTAATTGTTCTGAAGTTGAACACTGCAAATACTTGGAGGTAGTTGAGACTTGAATGCTGGTGGCAACAACAAGAAAAAAAGAGGGGGTGGAATTCTAGTCACTTTCTTCCAGCATGCAAGTGGTCCTTAAAAATATACCCTCAAATCTCCAAATATGTTGGCTTCTAAGAAGTGTTTCCCAAGACCGAATGTACCTCTTGATCAGGGTAAGTGTTGAAAACATGTATTTAACAGGGGAATGGGATCATGGAATAGCTTGTATTGTGTATGTTGTGGCTCATCCCCTCCATAGTGCTAATGCCTTAGTTTCTAAAGTTTTCAGAATCTGGAATATGATCAGGGATGCCAGTTTCTAAATGGTTGAAAGAAGACTTGGATGACTAGCCAACCTAAATGGAGATTTGCTGCTGTTCCCACCTTAAGACAGATTTTTAGAAGACTTTTACAAGAGGTTTTCAACCCCTCCCTAGTGCCACCCAATGTAAACGTGGCTAGGGCTAGGCATAGCAGCCTGAATGGACGTAAAGTTCGCTGTATCTCCACTCCACACTGGCTGGCTTTGGATAGTTCTCCTGAGTTTGGGATGAGGCTGAGCCAGCTGGTGCTTTCTTTTCATTTTTTTTTTTAATTTTTTTAATGTTTTATTTATTTTTGAGACACAGAGAGAGCATAAGCAGGGGAGGGGCAGAGAGAGAGGGAGACACAGAATCTGAAGCAGGCTCCAGGCTCTGAGCTGTCAGCACAGAGCCTGACGCGGGGCTCGAACTCACAAACTGTGAGATCATGACCTGAGCCGAAGTCGGACACTTAACCAACTGAGCCACCCAGGCGCCCCTGGTGCTTTCCTTGGTAGAAGATGGAGGGGGGTTCTTCTCGCAAGCAGATGGCCTGTTAGGAGGGTGGTTCTACTGGCTAAGGGGCTCCTTAGAAGGAATAAATCCGTTTCATTATTCAGGCCACTGCTGAGAAAGTTCCAGATGTCTGCAATTCTACGTGATGGTCCCTAAAACTGTAATATAAAAGACCAGATATTTGAATAGAGGCAACATGATGGAGTGGTATAGGCATGAGGCTTGAAGCTACACAGATATGAATTTGATTGGATCCCAAATTTTACCAACTTCAAACTTTAAGACTTTTGGACAAGTCACTTAAGCTATCTGGTATCCATTTCCTTAGCCTTAAAATAGGAAACATAATAACTAATATTCCTGGAGTGATTTCTGCACAAATAATCCAATGGGGTAGGGAACATTGTTATTATGACACCCGTACAATTGCGATAAGTATTATGTGAGATTGTTTATGTAAAAGTGCCCAGCACAGTGTCTGTCACATGGTAGGTGTTGAAAAACTATTGGTTTCTTTCCCATCCCATCCTTTATTTAAGCCAAAATAGTTCTGCTCCCTAAAGGAGATGGCTTTAGGCAAAGAGGAATCTCTCTCCTGGACTCCCTGATACACTCCCTTTTGGTTGACTTCCTGGGAGCTGCATTTTTTATTCCCTTCTCCAAACCTAGTACTTTACCTACTGGCATTTTTCTTGGTGCTTGGAGAGGAGACAGGAGACACAGGCGGACATCCTGGGTTTCACTGACCCTGAAAGAAAGGAGATTCAGTTCTTCTCAAGGGCTTGGTGACAGTAGCTTACCCCCACAGGCCCTCTGGGGGAGTATCAGGGGAAACGAGTCCTCTTCATGCTTGGGATGGCCCAGGGATGGGTTGGCAGTGCAGAAGGCGGTTTTCATCTTGGACAGGTTCCATGTCAGTCTATTAATTCCCTAGGTGCTTAGCTTGAATGCTCAGACAGGAATTGGCCACCATGGCACTTAACAAAGAATGGTGAGACAGCTCAGAAAGCCAAGGACACCACCTCCAGGCCAAGCATGTACCAAAAGACCTGACATGTAGGGCAAATGGAGATGCTGGCTACCAAGGGCTAACTTTCTGCAAATGTTTCTCCTGAGCTTCCTAGGCAGCACACCCCCCCCCCCCGCCCCAGCCCCGCAACAGCAATCTGACCAGTCAGCTTGATTACAGTAGCAAAACAGGGACATGGCAGAAGTATGTCCTCTTCTGGCAGGGGGAGAAGCAGAGACATTGAGTCTATCAGTCCACTAGAGTTAGATGAGTGTAATTTTGGCTGCGACCCTCAGAGTTTTGAGGTGCAGAGCACATTTATTCTATTTCCAACTCTACCTCATTTGTTAGAGCTAGATACAGGGTTTGCTGGAATATGTTAAGGGACCCCCACAGTGACCTCAAATGAACCTGCCTTGATCTCAGCATAGACACAATAGCATCTAACCAGCACAGAAGGCAGGCCACATTACTCTAAATGGTCTCTTCTCTATATAGTTTATGTAGTATATATAGGAACTATATGGTTTCTGTGAATGTGCCCCTATACCTGAATTTATGCTTACACACACCTAGTCACATATCATTAGAAACATACTTACTCTGTGCCTTTAGAAGCATCCTTAGCCTGACATTTTCATTAATCCGAGAATACTGCATTGAAATGCTGCTGCCACATGATGGGGAAGCTTCCTGTCCATTAGGCCATATCTGGTGATACCCTGCGATAAGCCATCTTTGGTGCAAAACCCAGGGCCGCCTGTCTCCCATTGATATTTCTTCTGACTGCACACCTCCCCACTGCAGCCCCATTCTCACACACATCCATACATGCATTCACGGGGCTAAAAATAAGCAGCTACCGATGGGCTACCGGAGGGTGTCCTCCATGCTGAGCTGTCGTCCTCTGTCTCTGTTTAGTAGGCAAAACTTAAGCCACAGGCAGGAATTGAAGGTACAAGAAGGACATAAGCTTAAATCAAAATCTCTGAGGCAAGCTATGAAGCCTAGGAGGGCCTGAAGAGGGAGATGAGAGGGTATTAAAGATCACACTGATTAAAGATCACTCCCAGGCCTTGCACCCCAAATCTTAGTGGTAACCTCTGGAAAACTGTTTACTGGCATCAAGGAAAACCATCGTCAGGGAATGTTGAGGATGAGGGTTAATAAAAGAGATGAACCGTGCATCAAGCCAGGCCTCAGTTTCCAGGACTGGAACCCCACCCTTTCTGGGCAGAGGTTATGTGAGGTGCGTCTGTGATGCTGTGTGGATTTGGGAAGGATGGTCTCTGTGTGTGCGATCTTGTTCAGATCTTCCAATTTGTGGCAATTCTTCCCACATCCATCAGTCCAGCAAATCAATAAACCCTTTGTCATCCTGAGGTGTGGAATGTCTTCTGCTGAAACACTCAGATTCAGATACAACACACTGAGGCATGTACGTGCCCACACACACACACTGTCACCTTCATGAAGCAAAATCCATTCAAATTGGTCTAAAAATAGCACTAATTCACTGGGCCTATTTTTCAGGGATATTACTTCAATAAGAAGAAAAAATAAGAGATCTCTAGGTTTTTGAGAGGGAGAAAGGGTAAACCCTCACCTAGTCTTAAAAAGTTCTGGTAATGTCGCTAGAGACTAAGCATTTGCAGTCTGTTGAATTTTCTCCTTCCTCTACCATTCAACAAAAGTAGTTTATTCGCTAACACCCTGCCATCATTATATTTATAGAGGTGGGTTTCCTTTCTGCGTGGTGAGGAGAGGGAAAAGCCGAAGCAGTGAGCCCTGTCCCTTGCCTCTCGGGATCCCCTCTCCCCCAGCAGTGACTCCTTGGCGGCCTGTGGATTTGTGAATCAGCTTCTCCCTCCCCCCATTCAGGGGAGCCCCTAAACGCTGCTGGCCAATTACAAAGGAGTGTGTGTGTGTGTGTGTGTGTGTGTGTGTGTGTGTATGTGTGTATGTGTGTGCGCGTGTGTGTGCGCGCGTGCGCTAAACTGCAGGCTTATTTGTTCCTGCTCTGGGAGTCTGTCTGTCTGTAACTCGGATTATTGCTCTCTGGGAAGGTGTAGTTGACTGATTCCGTGGGAGACCAAGAAGGATGCGTGGGCAGAGGAAACAGAAGAGGGAAAAGGAGGGAGGGAGAAGAGGGGAGCAGGGGAGACAGCGGGAGCCGTTGAATCTGTTACTTGCGTCACTCGAGGAGCCGGGGCTATCTGCCCGACAAACACACAGAATTAATCCGAGTCATAGCCATAGCTGTCTTTGCTACAGTGGCCAGTTGCGAAAGGGCGGGGAAAGGACGCTCGCCCGAGTCAGTACTGATCCGACTTTGCACTGGGCGGCGGAGGGCATTTGGGGAGGGGGCTGTCCTGAACGGCACGCCCGCGGGGCCCCGCACGCCTAGAGCAGACGCGGCGGCCGCAGCCTCCTCTGCAGCTGCCCAGCCCAAGCCTGGGGTGGCGCCTGCCTCAGCTGCCTCGTCTGCTCAGTGGCTGTACCGAACACAAAGCGCTGTCTCCGAGCAGAAGCCTCTTCTCGGCTGAACCAGACCCACCAAAGAGGAGAATCTGCACGTGACGTCAGTAGCTCATGACTGACGCAGGCTGGCAAAGGAGACTCAAGGCGGCTGCTCCGCGCTGCCTTCATGAGTCTATTTTCTCCAACCCTCTCGTAGTGAATTTACTAGAACGCAAAACACACACACACACACACACACACACACACACACACACACACACACACATATACATTTCCAAAGGCGTTGTATTGCAAACACAGCGCGATTTTGCAAAGCATGGGTGGGAAACGTGGTAAGGGTACGGAAGATTTTCCCCCCTTCATTTGGGAATCTCCATCGTGAATAGCGTTAGACTCTAGAGCTTTCTTGAGAAGGTCTTCTGGGGAGGGGGCCTAAGTGCCCCCTCTCCCCCACCCCAAACCCCAGCATGCAGGGAATCTGGTCAATGGAGACATGCAGCTCTAAAAAATACAACCACTCCAAAGCCTTCTGCTGGGGAGACTGCGAGGAGCTTGCAACAGGCAGAGGCAGACGGGAGTTAATGGGAAGGAGGGAAAATATAATATTTGGGTATTTTTCTGCTTTAAAAAACATCACCTGCACTAACACAAGTGAGTCTGGTGGTGCAGAAAAAAGTGGGGAGGGGGCGCTTAATGCACATTTAATGTTTCGGACTTAAGGTTCCAGCAAAATGCCTTTGTGTGTGGAGGTTTTTTCAGTACTTGCTAAAAATAGCATCAGGGTTTGATCGTGTTCCAGAAATAGACCGAGGGCTGTACTGGATAAAAAGCCAGCGCGGGTGGAAGAAAACCTGGACATCACCGCATTGCCCCCCCCAACTATGTCTGGAAATTAATTGTTGGATTTTTCCTCTCCTCTCCTGTCTCCCTCTCTCCACTTTCTCTTCCCTCCCCCTATGTTTCTCTTTTTCTCTTAAGGAGTTCCCGTTTGGGTAAGTAATATTATGTCATGTGCATGCCGCAGACTGTGAGTATGAGCCGAGGCTTACTTTGTGCATGCTCTGGGGTTCTTTTTCTGGCTGCCTTTCTACCCCTTTCTGAAGAAGAGGGTGGGACTGAGTGGAGGGTGAGGGGTACAGCTGTGAGTGTGCATAATGAATTTGGGGCTGCATGCAAAGGAACTGAAAGGGGGAATTCTTGCAGAGCCGGGAATCACCCTGACGAATCTCTGAATCAATAGCTGCTGCAACTCTCTTTCTCTTTATGGGTCGGCGCTGTTGAGCCCCGTTCTCTCCACTGCCCCCCTCCCCTCCCCGTTTCCTCTGTCTTAAAGGGTGCCCAGATACCACTTAATGGACCATCTCTCTGCGAGATTAATGGAGGCAATGCGATATAGATTAAAATTGCATGGATGGGGCCGGGAGGTAAAGAAAGGGGAAAATCTGTCTTCCTTTGACAAACTTTACTCGTTCGGTTTCTGGAGCCCTCCTGGAGCCCGAGGACTGAGACCCTGGCCCCGGCTGGCTCAGGGCGCGGTAGCTGTCCATAGAAGGCAGGTGCTGAAAATTCCTTGGGCCTCCGCGAGTTCAGCTCCGAGCGCCAGGGGGCGGGGTTGGCGCCAGCTGCAGATAGACCCGCCCTGGATGCAGAGAGGGAGGCGGAGAGGAGGGGGTTAAGGATGTTCAAAGGGGAGAGTCGTGACTTCGGTGAGAGCTTTGGGGAAAAGGAGGGGTGAGTGGGAAGGAAAGGGAAAAAAAATTTAAAGGAGGGGGGAGCAAAGTGTTAGATTCCAGGATGAGCCAAGGCCCAGCGCTCCAGGAACCGAAAGCCGGTGGCTCACCGGCTTTCTCCGCAGAGGCCAGTCTCTATCTGGGTCTCCATTCCCAGGCTCCGGCACCTTCCCGCCAGTGGGTTTGAAAGATTTCTCTCCGGTGATGGTGACTCTCAAAATAAGAGGCTATAGGTTGCTTTATTCAGACCCTCATCGCCTCCCACTTCATGCCCCCACGCTCCCACATTCTGCAATTCCCGTGAGGTGTGTAAGGATGTGTCTGTGCATTATGGCATTTTTCTTACTATTCCCCCTTCCTTCGCGTCCTAGTCATAGGAGCCCCAAATGAGTTGTGGAATGAATGAATTAGAAACCAAAGCACAGGAGTTGCTGGTGCGATACGCAGAGAATCCAGGCTTGGGAACAACGCGAGGCGCTTTAAAGTCAAAAGCCAAAGGGTTTCTGAAAACCGGCTCCGAGGGAAACTGGGAGGGGGCGATTCTTCTCCAAGTTGCCAAATGTTACTGGAGAGACCGTCAACTTCCTGGGGTTATGGACTCGACCCGGAGTGAGATTCATTGCAATCAGCCCCAGACACTTTGGCCAAACCTGTAGCCAGACAGGTGAGGAGGGAGGAAGGTTATTAGAGGCCAGAAGGGGGATGAATATCACGCGCACACAAAGACATTCATACTGATTAACTCCTCCGCGAGGAATAATAAAAATGGATCCTCAAACTGGCCCACAAAGGTGGGCTGTGGACGGCAGGAGAAATGAATCTTGCAGATCTGCAATAAGCTTGTGTGCATACAGAGATATTTTCTATATAATTAAAAATATAAACTCAGGATGGTGAGGTAAGTATCTGAGGGGGACAGTCTTCAGGAGAGAGATTAAGAGAGCCCAGGTATTCTCTGCTCCCTCTACCCCGTTCTAATCCAGCAGGAGCCTCTGGCTTTAGTGACCTGACCCCCACGCAGGGCACCCAACGCGCAGCCCTGGTTGGGGAGGGGGGAAGAGGGTGGGTCGAGTTATTTTTAGTTCAGAAACAGTCCCTCTCTGGAAAGATTCCCTGGCTGAGACTGAGTATTCGTCAACTCATAATAGTAACAAGGGCTGTTACTGATGTTGTGGAGAATAACACAAATAACGCTGCAACCCACACTTTGTCTTGACAATTCAGTTCAAACCAAAGCTGCTCGCAGCCTCTCGGCCCACCCCTAGGCCTCCTCGTCATTCACCCGGACCTACTCGTTTCCCTTCCCAAGCCTCGCCCCTCTCAGCCCCGAAAGTTGCGTGGTTGTGTTTACAAATTTTGCCACATTTGCAAAGGAAATGGTTGGGACGGGGGGGGGGGGGGGGGGGGGGGGGGGGGGAGCAGCCGGGCTGGGAGGGGTAGTAGCGCAATAAAACACTTGCAGCACGTGGAGTGGTGGTGGGGAAGGGTGGTCCAAGAGTCGAGAAGGGGGAAGGAAGATGCCCCTGTCCTCATTCCCCCCCCCCCACCTCTCGTCCCCCATCCCTTGGCACAATGCATAAGTTTACCCCCGAACTGGATCCTATTAAATAATTCAATGGTAGCGGTGTAATTTTGGTTGGAACCAGCACGGATTCCCAAGTCGTGACTGCAAAAAGTGAGTAATGCGCGCTGGCTGCGTCATGGCTCTAGTCACAGTTCATTCCGAACTGAGAAGGAATCGTGACTTTGCCTGGAGACGTCCCCTACATGGGAGACGGGGGGGGGGGGGGGGGGGGGGGGGGTGCAGACGGGGGGGGTGCAGGCGGGGGGGACCAAGCCAGGGGAGACGGGGGTGGGGTGGGGGGAAGACCTATCCAATGAAAACCGCTGCCAGGGGGGCATTTGAACTCCGCCGCTCGCTGTCTCGCTCTCCCCTCTCTGCCCGGTGCACCTCTCTCCCCCCCTCCCGGCCGGCGCGCTCTCCGGCGCGCTCGCTCGCTCTCCCGATACCCGACGAGTCCTCAACAAGTTGGAGGAAGGCAGGAACGCAGGGGTTAAGCTCGGAAAGCAGCAATTACCAAGATCGTGACCCTCCCACACAGTACAGTAACTTATATACTTACCTGGAACAGCCTGCTTTGCCGCTGGGCAAACACCCGTTGGGGGCAGGGAGGGGCGGGAGGGGAGCGGGCCGGTTGGAAAGGGACTCCTTCAAGCTGGCTGCAGTGCGGACGGGACCAGCGCGCTCTCGGGCCCTGCGGACCGAGGTAAGGAGGAGGGGGTTGGTACACTGGTCGGCCGGTGGTCTGTAGGCTCACTGGTCTGCTGAGCAGAACTTTTTTTTCCCAGTTGCCCCGCGCTGCAGCGGCGGCAGGCGCAGACTGTGGAGCCCCCTCTGGCGCGGCAGGCGCGCCGACGCTCGGGGGGAGTGTGCGTGCGTCTGTCGGTAGCCTAGCCGAGGGGAATGCCGTGGGAGGGTGGGAGGGTCGCAGCTCTGCGGAGGGTGATGGATGGGCGGAGGGGGTGGGTCGACAGGCACTCGGAGACAGTGACTACTTGGTCTAGATACGTTTTCTTCTGGCTTGCTGAGCTGGAGTGTGTGTGCGCCCGCGCCCGCCCGCACGTCGATTTCAGGGTGGCAGAGAATAAATATGGCAACTTTCTTGCAATGTTTGCAGCATCCCACCTTGGCTGAGATTTTCCCCACTGGGGGACTACTGTTGGAGAGGGAGGTGGTCAGAACATTCTTTTGCACACACCCTTCTTGGATACTGATGGGGTGGTTGGGGAGGGGGGCAAGAGCGGATATGGGAAGGGTGGCGCTGCACTGGGAAGAATTAGGGCAACCCCTCAAAGTTTGGATGGATGGGATGGCCGAGGGGGCCTAGAGGAAGAGAGGGGAGAGGGAAGGAGGTAGAACGAAAGAAAAAGATCACCCTCCTCCTTTCATCCTAGTCTCCCCTCCCTTCCTCTCCCCTCCCCTCTCTTTTCTCCTGAAGATGCTGGAATCTCCCGTCGTTGTGGGAGCCGGCGATCAATGAGGGGCTCGCCCCTTGTTGTTACCCTCAACAATCTGCAGAATGGGGAGCAAGGGGGGCTGCAGCAATGAGAGGGCACCTGAGACGAGTGGGCCATCATACACCCAATATCTAGACGGGTTTGGGCGAGGGTGCAGAGGGAGGAGCTTCACCATTTCTCTTGAGCATTCAGAACTTTGGAGGGGGGGGGGGGATTGAGACATTCTCATTTTTCTAGAAATAGGCTGACTACCGTGGAGTTTGGGTTTATTTTATGTTCATCTCTGCCTGTCGTTTTCTGTCTGAATCTTCTGGCTTGGGTCCCATTGGGAGAGGTCTCTGTCTTGAACCCTCCCTTTCTCAATATCTTGCACGCTTCCCCTCACTTGGACTGGAATGGAGGTAGGGGTCCTGGCAGCTTTTTTGCAACAACAAGATTTTAACGTGTTCCAGTCTGGATTTTGTTGAATAATTAGAAATGGAAATATTTTTTTTTCCTCCCTCCCCCTTCTGAAAAAAAAAAAAAAAAAGGGAAAATGTGAGCTCTTTCCTGATTGGTGGGTGACGATTTTAGTCCGCACCAATGAGCTGGCGGCCTCGTCTGTATTTATTTAGTGCTCTGGGGGAGTTTTTCTCTTTACGCAGCGCCTGTAGTCACGGCTGGAACCTCGGCTGGGGGACTAGAAGGGACAAGAGCGGGTTCAGGGGAAATCCGAACTGTACCTGTTCAGAGATCCGCGACCTTGCAGCCAGGGCTGGCGGAACCCTGAGAGGGGAATGGGGGGTGATAGGCCAGATAGGAGGGGAGGCTCAGGCTGGGGCTACGGAAGAGGGGTGGAGGCAGGGCGCCGGGATCTCTGGTTCCCCTCCACGCTCCTCTTCTCGTCCTCCACACACCTCGCTCGCGTCTGTGCGGGCTGAGTTGGGGGATCGCGGACGGTGTGGAGAAATGCAAGGATGAGTCGGGGGGTGCGGGGAGGGGCGGCAGAGGGGCGGGCGGTGCGCGGGGTGGGAAGGCTGAGCCGCGATGGAGCGCGCTGGGGAGACCCAGCGGGCTCGGCTCCGGGGTTCGGAGACATCCTGGGCTGAAGGCGGCGGCGGCGGCGGACTGAAGAAGCCGGCAGACTCTGCCCTTCGCGAATCTTTTTGCGGTCTGGGCTTGCTGTACATAACTCAATAGCCGGAAGCCCTTACCCCAAAAAGCATTCGCGGAGGGCGCGCTCGTCGAGAAGACCGCAGCCAGCAGCGATAGCCGAAGCCCGCACCTTCCCGAAGCGGCTCGGTCCGAGCCTTTCCCAACCCTTTCCCCGTTTTCCACGGAAGAAGCTATCCTTTCCCTCTCGTCCTTCCCGCGCTCCCTGAGGCTTTGGTCACCCGCCTGTCCTCCGAGCGGCTCCCCCGCCCCAACTTTTAAATCGACTTTGTATCACAGGGGGAATTGAAGCAGGCGGTGTGCGTGTGTTTTCGAAGTGGAAAGAAGCTAAAATACAATAAAAGTTTACAGAAGTTGTGTCTCCCCCCCCCCCCACGCCCCACACCCCGAGTAACCCCATTCACCCACTGCAAAAAAAGGGATCCGATCTTAAGGCCAAGCCAGTACTTGGAATATGAATCAGTTTAGGACATGTTCTGGTCATTTTTGACCCTAATGATCCAACTCTGCAGTCTAGGGGTGGGGAAGCCCTGGAGGGAGGGGCGAGAGGCCCTCAGCATTCTCTGTCCTAGCGTGGGGGACCTGGAGGTGAGGCGAGACGTGGTGAATTGGGGAGCTCCGAAAAAGAGGGAAACACGCAGGCACCGCCCGCTCCCCGGAGTACCTTCCCCCCCGCACCTACTTCCAACCTAATTTGAGGCGTTTTGCAGCCTCAGGTCTCCCCCATCTTATCTTTTTCAAAACTAAGTAGCAAGGAAGGGGGTAAAACAGGCGAAAGCTGGGGAAACCCCCGCGGAGAAGGAGCTTTTGAGAGATGTGGTTGTGCCCGACTCAGGAGCTCAGCAGTAGCAGCAGAAGCCCAGTCCTGGCCTCTCCAGGCGCCCCGTCCTGAGGAGGGAGGCAAAGCTGCAGGACTGAGGATCGTCTGTGGGTCCCCCTCCTCCCCTTGCAGTCGTTACCGCTTCGGTTACAAGTGGCACAAATCAGGCCTTCACCATGCTTGGCGCCCCGTGCCCTTCGCCAGCTAGAAACAGTGCTAGACGCCCTCAGGGATAGGACTAGAAGGACACACAGACACACACAGGCGTCCACAGCGATGGACACAGATAGAGGATGAGTCTGGGAATATGAAAGCCCAGGACCCGAGCTCCAGGAAGCTTCCTGTTTTCGGGGAGGGCCTGAATTCTCCCCGCACCCCAACCACGGTTCTTCCAGCAAACTAAATGCCCACCATCGTTCCCCTCCCCGTTAGCCGAGCACCCAGACTCTACCCTCTGCCGAATAAGAAAAGGGCTACGGAGCCCCAGAGAGCTGGACAGAGTCAATCTTTTATAGCTCAGCCTTCAAGAAAGCACCGAGAAGGCACGGAAGGCGAGGACTCAAACCTCTAGCGCTAAATGAGAGCCCCTCTCCCCAGATAAAGGAGATTTTCCCTCCCTGGTGGCGTTTTCTGAGAGAGTAAAAGGGGCCCTAAGATCTGCAAAGGAGATGGAGCAAAAGCAAAACCCCTGGGGGGGTTTCCTCCCTGCCTCTCACCTGGGGCCGTCTGTGGAGCGATAGCTCCGGCGGAAGGAGAGGCGTAGGAGCCACGTTAGACTCAAAATAGCTTCCCCCTGTGTCCCTTGGGCTTCTCTTTTGTCTTTTGCTTCCTACATCCCCCCATCTCCCCAGCCCGAAAGCCCTCCTCTCCCCCAAAAGCCTGCCCCTCCACCAGATTGGGAGAAAAGTGACCTAAGAGAAGTGAACTTGCACCGAAGACGTTGAGCGACCAGAGCGCAGGCTGCTCAGGGTTACCGCGTCCCTGGTCCCCACACCTCTCCCCCGGAGGCTGGGTTTGGGGCAGGGCCTCCAGAGCCCAGGAGCACCAGCCGAAGCCGGCGTCGTGCGCGCCAGAGCGAGTCCTCGCCTCGCCTCGCCTCAGCCAGACAACTGTTGCTGCCTTGAGGAAGCTGCTGCAGCCCAGCTACTGGGGCGGCTGCACGCCCGGGCCGGGGCCGGGGGCCTCTCACTTCGGATGGGGCCGGGGAGAGGCGGTCCTTGCGGAGAGGGCTGTCAGTCCGGGCGGGAGCAGAGGAAAGGACCCCTTCCCCTTTCCCTTCACAATAAGTGAAAATCTGTGGCTCTTTGTGCATCTTTCCTTCCTCCTCAAAGCAGTTGCGTCAGCCTGGGGCGGGTTGGAGCTGATCTCCCCCTTTCTCCCCACTTTGACTTTGCTGAGGAAGGAGGGCAAAGGGCGGGGGGTAATCTCTTACAACCCTCAAACTGCCAATGCACACCCCTCTTGAAAAATGCCACGTCACCTAGTAAGCCAGGGGCCTGATGGACACTTCCAGGCACTTGCATGTGATGCCAACCTCTGGAGTACCTATAGAGAAGGGGGGTAAGGGGTAGCAGCTGGAGACCCTTCCTCACCCCAGTCTGTTTCTCCCTGGGGAGTGGGACGTGCCCAAGAGGTCCCTGGGGAAACTTGGCTCCTCTGCCCAGACAAGTAGCTTAGTCTCCGTGTTAGAAAATCAAGACCAGAGGTTGTCTCTGGAGCTAAGGAAGGGGTGAAGGCACGGGAGAGTCCCCCTCCACCCCCCAGCCATCTGCCCCCTAGTGGCTGGGCCAGGCTAAGGGGTTCTGCCAGCTGTCACCCTCAGGCCCCCTTTTGGTTACTGTGGACCTGCCCTACTCCCTTACCCATGGCGAGAACCAGGCTTCCTCCCTTTGGATCCTTTGCCCCAGCTATCTCTTTTCAAGACCTCAGGTCTTGAGTCCTTCTGCCTTATTTGCCTTAGTTTGGAGGCAAAGGAAGGGATTGAGATTGAGTCAAAGGTACTGGGCACACTTGCTTCAATCTCAGACCAAGACCCTCTTCTCTGTCCCAGAGACTCCCCATACTGGGACGCAGCAGGAGGGAAGCTTTGTGGGTATCTCTGAAGAGCTCTCCTGTGACATCAGCATCCCTGCCTTGTAGCTCTTAGCCCAGATGTGCCCCTCTGCCCTTTTTCTGTCCTTCAGCCAATCCATTCCTTGATTTCCTATGAAATATCCCCACCCCCAATCTCTCTCATTCTCCTCCTGAGCCAGCATACTAACCCTACCCATCTTTTTCGCCCTTTCAGGTAGTTGAACCTGTCTGGACTACTGGAGGTCTGCACAAGGGGTGGCCACTGAAGGAGGGTATCTCAGAGGCCACGGGAACTGAAGAGTCTGAACCAATGAGCTCTGGAGTCCCAGGTGAGTGCAAAGATACCTCAGCCCATGGCCGCTTGGCCTGGGTAAAACCAAGAAGACTCCACACAGGCTCTTCCCTTGGTGATGCAACACAGGGAAATCAGGGATCCAGTGCTTGGGGCACTGTCCTCAATGGCTTAGCCTTTGGCGAAGAGAGGCACCCATCATGGAGGTCGTCAGGAAGGACACAGTGTCCTCTGAGACAGGCCCCCTTCCTGTTTTATCCACTAGCTGGACTTGGGCCTGGGTATTTGGAGGCCCCAGTACTGAGGAGTGCAAGACTTCCTCAGTGGGGCACGTGGTTCCCTCTCCACCCCTCACTTCGTGGGCTGTTTAAGGTCTCTCAGCGGCCCAGGGGAGGTGTCGAGTGGAAAGGTTATTTGCTGAGCTCAGTTTCTCTGAGGCAACCGAAATGTTGAGTTATTTCTCCTTAACTAAAGTTCAGCGTAGGACAGGTAGGAAAAGTTTAGGTTATTGATTTTTTTGAGGGGTGAGGCATTCAACTCTAAATACATTTACGTATTCTATTAACTAGCAAAATCCTTTGCTACAGAGCTTTTGTTTAGCTGCCTTTCTGACCTTCACAGTCCTACTGTGCCTTCTTATTGGGAAATTCAATTCGGAGCTCGGCAGAGAATTTTGAAAGCCCAGAGCTGTTAGATTTGTAAGGAAGGGAGAAAGTGAGCTACCTGGCTAATCCTTGGATGTTATGTGAGCAAAATGTAGGAAACTGGCAGAAATCTTAGAGGGAAACTTGGGGCTCATGGCAGAACAGAAGCACATGACACAGAAGACCTTCAGATCATTATAGGACAGACCTATTTTCTGTATTAATTAAGTGACTACTACATGAGTTTCTGAAATGTTTATATTTTGAAAGTGGAACTCAAATAATAAATAGATTGACTGGACTCCTCTATAATCCCACCCTGTACAGTGAGGGCAAGGTCTTCAAATCATTCACTGAACCCAACTTCCTTAAATTCCCGTTTTTAGTATAAGAATCTGAAGTTTATAGCAATAGGATTGTTGTTCATTCCAAGAGGTTAATATCTCCCTCTTCCCCCTTTTAGTTGGCATTTAATTCGTATTTCAGTTGCATTGTAGAGAAATCTAAGAAAATAACAGGGGGAGGGATTGTCTTGCCTGAAAGGTTAACCTCTTCTAATCATGTTTGAAAGAAATCTGCCAACAGGTTAAACCACAAATTTAGATATAATAAATAGCACGTAAAAGTTAGAAAGAGCTGTCGAGGATATATAGACTGATACCTTCATTTTATAAATCAAGAAACTGAGGTTCAGAGAGGTTAAGTGATTTCACCAAGGTCACACATCTGGAACTCAAACTCGGATTGTTTATTGTCTAAGCTGGGTTCTTTCTTTTTACTAAATATTTCCTACCATTACCAAATAATAAGATAATCAATAAACACAATCTAAGGCATTGTAACAGATTCCCCTCCAAAATGACTTGCATTTAGGATGCCAGGGTTCAAAGAAGAGTTTACTGAAAGTTCCTTCTTCTGGTGATTAGCATTCTGGACGTATCCCTCGGTTAGGCACGGCTCTCCTCTCTCTCTTCTGTTATGGCCTGGACTTCAGAGCCTCCATGTTGGCCCCAGTCTGCTGAGGAAGTCGTCAACACGAGAAATTTGCTGTGTCATAGAATTCAAGTATTGGTCTCTTTCACAAATTCTCCCAGCATGAAGCAGCTCCGTGTGGCTTAGGCCCCTCTCCCTTATTTCTCCTCTCTGGGTGGCAGTTTGAATCTCTTCCTTCTTGCCTGCTGGGCTTGATTTTGAGTTGTTAGGAGGATAGTAAGGCCTGACTTGAATTTTCCCAGGATCTCCTAATCACCTAACAAGTGAAGAAGACTGCCCCCCCCCCACCCCCAAAGGAGCTTCCAAACCAAGCAGGGGATCATTTGATCCCTGTCCTTCAGACATCTTTTAGAACGCTGCAGATCACGTGCTTGTAGGACAGCTGCTTGCCCTGGTCAGTTTTAAGCTTAAGATTTACTGCCAGCCTCCAGATCTGACTCCACTATTTCGGCTTTACGTATTTCCATCAATGACAGCGACTTCGATGCCATAGTAGTAATCGTGTCCTCATCACATGGGAATAGTAGCCATGTTATTTGCGCCACCACAAATAAATCATTCTGGTGGCCTTTTTCATAGACTCTCCCCACTGTTTGGTCCCCTCCGCCACATTCTCCCCTCTTGGTTCTTACTAGTTGGCAGGTTCTAACTAGGAAATGAGATGCATTTCTTTGCTTAAAAAGCAATGGTTTGGGAGGAAGAAAAATGAAATGGGGTGAAAGATACAACTAGCTTAAAAAGCAAATCAATAGGACTGACCAGCTGTGGAAAGAGTTGAAACAGCTAATTCTGTCTGGTCCTGACTACTGACATTCATGACCTTACAGAAAAACAATTATATCCTTTCTAAGTCTTAATTTCTCCATGTTTAAAATTAGGTGCTTCAGAGCTCAGATCCCTTATCCATTCATTTATTCAACAAATGTTTACTGAGTTCCTACTACTTATCAGGCCTTATTCTAGGCATCGGAGATATAAATAAGTCATTCTCCCTGGGATAACCTAATGAAGCTAGAAACTTCTTCCTAGAAAAAAAACAAAACAAAACAAAACAAGAATGGAAAAGGAAATGGGGCACCTGGATGGCTCAGTCGGTTAAGCATCTGACACTTGATTTTGGCTCAGGTTGCAATCTCACAGTTCTTGAGATTGAGCCCCAAGTTGGTTCCAGCTACGTCAGCACAGAGCCTGCTTGGGATTCTTTTTCTCCCCCCCCCCCCCCAACCTCCCTCTGCCTCGCCCTTTCCCCCTCATGCTCCCTCTCTGTCTCAAAATAAATAAAATAAACATTAAAAAAAGAATAGAAAAGGAAAACAAAAACAACACAGACATTTTACATACAGTTCCAGAGGGTTCATGACCTCCCTAGGCTCCACGGAATTAAAATTGGTTTGTCTAATTAGTCTCTGAGGCCTACATTTTACAACACGAAGGTTTGAAGCTTAGGGTACGTTGTGAAAGGTAGATTTTTAGGCGCTTCTTATTTTTTTTTCCTAGTAGCATTCAGTGGCATTTTTGTCATGATTTTTGGCCCCCCTTTATTGGAGAACAAATATTTGGAACTTACTCAATACTGCAGAGGGCTAGATAAATGTTGAACAGAAAATGAGTAACCAAAAGTCAAGGCAGGCATGGAGCCCAGGGACAGAAGCAGATGAGAAGTTTCATGACCCAACAACGTAGCCTGGACCTGTAGAATTTCGAAGAGACAATCCTTTCTCTAGGCTACATGTTCTTGGTAGAGTCTGGTGAGTTGGTGGAGGGAAGCAAGGTTTGTGCTGGAGCTGGACAGGGTCAGGTCTGAATACTTTTGACCACCAGGGAAAATCACAGCTGGACAGGACAGGGATGCCTTTCGAGGGAAGGGAACAGTCCATTGTAGCATGGTAGACAGGCTTCCGCATAGCGCAGCAAGGGGATTTACCGCAAGCAGTTCCACTGAGGCCTTCGGTGAAGGAGAAATTGGGAGTCCCTAAGGCTCAAAATGGAGAGGTCAATGTGCAAAGGTTTTATCCTGGTGCCGTGCTTCGCAGCCTCTTCCTTCCCTGTGCTCAGGGCCCCCAGACTTTTTCCTCCTGATGACGAAGGCCTCGCTTTTTTCATTTAGGGCAAAGGCCGTTTACTGACAGTCGTACTGGTCAAAACTGAGGCGAACTTCACTTTCAGGGAGATGTGGATGCTCTTATTCCACACGCCGAGGGGGCATAGCCAGTGCAAGCCACTGCCCGGATTAGGATCTGACCTTGGAAAGGCTTTGAGGTAGACTGTGGGAGGACAGGCAGAATTGTGTGAATTTCTACTCGAGCAAGGAAGCAGCAGATCGCTATGGCTGTGGTTAATGTGTAGAAAAATCCGTCTCCTTACAAACCAGTTGTTTTCAATTTTTCAATTTCCTCATCTGTGAAATGGGGATAATAATACCAGTCATAAGGGTCAGGTGAGGATTAGAGGAGTTTATGCATGGAAAGTGCTTCGTACCTAGTCTGTGTTTGATAAATGTTAGCTGTTATTGCTGTTGTTTTATTATTATTATTATTATTATTATTAATAACAATATTTTTTTTTCTGTTTGACACATATAGCAATGGCATATCAGGCTTAGATCATAGAATCAGCAGTCATAGAGACACAGTTATTCCCTGAGTGACAGATGAAAGATAATCTTTTCTGGAAGCATCTGTCCATTTGCCCCACAGACTGCCAGTGCCCAGGATTACCCAGCTGGGAACAAATCAGAAGGGCTGATAGGAAAATCTTTTTCTCTACTTCATGCATCCCTACACAAAGATTATCTCTTTGTGGTTTCATTCCCCTTAAATTCATTCCCCTTTAATTCCTGGCTTTTCGAGTTCTTAACAACAACAAAAAAAAGTCTATTGAATTTAACCACAATTGTTTCTGCAAATCATTCTCTTTATACTTCTTTTTTTAACTTTCTGATGGGGGGACAAGTAGTTCACTTCAAATGCTTGCCATTCACCTTTGACTTTCAGCTTCTTTCTAGTCCTAAATTTTCAGAGCTTAGGTGATTCCCACCGAGGAAATAGTGAAGCAGAAGGGCAGGGCTGGATAACACTGTTTGCTGTCATACATGATGTTTTCTCTTTCCGTTTCACACATATTTTGTCTTCATTCTTTCCTTCTTCGAACTTCACTTTTCACTGTCTTATAATTCTTTTTGTCTCCACTTACCCCCTGAAAGAAAAGATCTTTACTCTCCTTCCTGTGCTCCACTTAGCATCCCATCAGGCATTTCTTTTAAGTCTTGGCTGCAAACTGCAGGCATGATGATAGGAAGAATATGATGTGGTCTCTACATTTCTGGGTAACACTAGAGAAAAAAGGGCCAAGGCCC
Source organism: Panthera leo (assembly GCF_018350215.1). Lineage (NCBI taxonomy): Eukaryota > Metazoa > Chordata > Mammalia > Carnivora > Felidae > Panthera > Panthera leo. The sequence goes on from NC_056688.1 coordinate 95,892,553, forward strand.
CCCAAACCTGTGGAGCACACTGGAGGCCATTCCAAGGAGAAAGGAAAAGATGGTTTTGGGTTTTTTTTTTAATCTATTTTAATTTTCATAAAAACTGGAGCCTGCTGCATAGATTCCCCATTTCAACTCAGAGTCTACCCATTGCTTCTACTCAGTGACATATCTTCTCTTTCTTTAAAAAAAATCATAACAAACATCTCAGGAATAAACCAAAAGCAGTCTCTGCATCTCTTCTTTGAAGCCTTTTAAGGGGAGGATAAAGGCGGCATGATTTGAAGAAGCAGCAAAACCTAGTGGTTGAGAGTCATGGGCCTTGGTGGTAGTGAGACCTCGGTTTACTCCCTAGCTGGGCTCTTTTCAGCTGCATGCCCTTGACCAACTTGTATCTCCAAGTCAGTTTCCTCATCTGGAAAATGGGGATATTAAAGTACCTATTTCATAATGAGGTTGTTGGGGCAGTGAAATGAGATGTCAGTAAACAGTCTAGTACTTCAGGCACGTAGGAAATACTCAATATTAACTGTTATTGCTAAGACAGAGAGCCCTGCAGACCCAGGACAAGATATAGTCCAGAACCAGTTGGAAAAGTTGAAATATGAATAAGGAAGTAGAACCATAAAGTCACCAACTGTCATGAGGTAGGAGATGAGTCTCGAGTCAAAGAGCGTCCTGATCATACCAGGATATTCCAGATGTTGTGAACCCATCTGGAGTTGAAAATTAGTGATAGGAAGAGGGGAACTTGCTCAGTCAGGGCTTCCCAGCCTCTAAGGAGAGCTGCTCATTCAAACTGCAATGATTTACATCACAGTGATCCTTTAACACCGTGACAGGCAAATAACTTAGATGAACCATGTAAAGGAGTTATGATGTCCAGGTCAACTCATCTTTCAGGCCCAGATCTGAAAAAAAATCAAGTAAAGAAATAGTTTCACTATTTGTTTCAAGGTGGAGTGAGTGATTTTTTTTTTCTTAAATTAAGGGGTCTTCTTTTTGAATTTCTGGCAAGAACACTGGGTCAGGGAAAAGAAAAAGAGAGCAGAAAACATACTTGCTAGAGGTAGGGGTTTGTCTGGAGAATTCTATAATTCTCAAAAAAAAAAAAGTCTATAATTCTCAGCTGATTATGAGGCAGGAAGTAAATTGGCAGCCTATAAATTAATTTTTAAAGGAAGAATGAATTAGATATAGCCCTCCAAACTTTATCCTTTAGACTCCCACCACCTCTGAACCTTAACACCACATTCAATGAAATAATATTTAAATAAAAGAGGAAAATAGTTTCCCTCTACTGACTTTCCTTATGCCTAACTTTCTTAAAAAAAAAAAAAAAAAAAAAAAAAAACCAAAAACATATGTAAGTAATGGAACATAGAAGCAGTCATTTATAATAAAATTTTTTAAAGGAAAGAAAAAAAATTTATTGATAGGCAGCTCCCTGGATTAAAATTGGGTCATTAAAATGTTAAAGAATTAAAATTAGAATGCTAAGAAAACATTTAAAGCTGTTAACATTCATCTAATATTTTAATGTATTTGCAGGCTTAGAAAATCGTCCAATTCATAGACATTTCCCCCTTGACATTACCTTTTAGGGAGTTTATCTAGAAAAAAGCTGTTTCACGTAGCTTTACACAAGAAATATTTTCATTTAAATATGAAGTGGTCGTGAAAACAGTTGCTATCTCTCCAAATAACAAGTGATATTTTAAAAATACAAATATAAGTTTATTGCTTTTTTGAGGATTAGCTATTAGCTTCTTAACATTTTTTAAATGAGGCTTTAGAATTCTGAAAGGAAAATCTTTTTTTTTTTAAAGGGGGACTTTAAAAACATAAACTATACAATTTTTTTTCATCTTATAATGGAAAATCTTGCTTTTCAGTGAGCTACCTCTCAGCTAAGATTTAACGTGAGATTTTATGTTTCTTTTTGTTTGTTTGTTTTCTGTATAGTCAACTTGTACAACACTTAAGACAGTTTACCCCAGTGAAGATCATCATTTAACCAGAGCTCAAATATCTAAGAAGATATTTTATTTATGAACATAAAACATTAATTTTTCATATGGCACAAAGGAAATATAACTTTCCAGAGGGATATGTGATGATTCTTCCACTATTCATAAATCCATTCCTTAATTTAAAAATAAGATCTCTTTTTGAGTTAATTTTTTGTTAGAAACATAATTGTTATCAAAATATTTTTTCCAGATGCAATTTTAAACTGAAAGGATTTTTTTTTTACTAACATAAATTGTAAGAGTTTATGTTTTAGCACTAGCATGATTTCATCTCTATTTTTCCTTTCTGTATATGCTCCTAGATTATAAAATTTATAGATCTTAATATAACACATCAGAATAGGTTGTTTTATTTATAATACTTATAAAAGGATTATACATGACACTAAATAGAGACTGTCATTTACTGCTCTGCTTTTTGGCAAAAATATTTTTTGTTGTGGTTTTTATTTTTACATGTAGGAGAGCCTTATAAGAAGTTAAAGTAGTAGATTCTGACAGTTGTTTGAGGAGTCATGTTAGAGAATTAAATGACATTTATGGAATTTTCCATAAGTGATTATAACTCAAGAAATCATACATACCAAAAAGAAAGTATAAAAACCCAGGCCACAGAATTGCTCCAAATTAAATTTTTTCATAGATTTCACAAGTCTTTCATTGTTTCTCATACATTGCATTGTGACCACCAACCTGTTGCACTTAAATATGCTATGTCTGCTGTAAAAAAGACAGGAGACCTGAAGTAATTAAAATAAATTTCTTGAGTAATTACTCACCCCCTTCTCACTGCCATTTTCTTGGGTGAACAGGCACAGCCTGGGGGCCATCTTTCCATATACACAAGTTTTGTTTTTTTGTTTTTTTTCCTATTCTTCCTGTTGCCTGTTAATATGCACCCTTGTGGGAAAAAATATGGCTAGCAGCAGCACTTTTTTTTTTTTTTTAATGGAGGTTTATGTCAGTCAGGAAGGGAAATTGATGCCTGTTAATTCTTTCTCTTCAAGGGGGTCAGAATTATATTTTCGATGAAATGCACTCTTGGAGGCTAATATACATTTACTGAAAGTAAGGAAGGGACACTATGATCTTAAAGATCCTCAAAGGATGAGGGAGAAATGTCACCAGCTAATTCGTGACATCGAAAGGACAGGATAAGGAAAGATATAGGAAGTTTATTCCAACATCTTAGCCCAGTGATGCCGTCAACAACTGCCCCCCCCCCCAAATTGTATACTCAACATCTGTCCACATATTAATTTCATTATGGTATTTTTTTGTAAATGTGTATGTGCACACACACACATACAGACACACACAAATATGCTATTATAAGCAGAGATATTACATCTTCCTCACTTAGAAGGTTGAACTTAGCCATTTGTATCTAAAAGTAACCTAATGTTAAAACAATGTCTCATGCTGACAGGCTGACTAGTATCCCAGAAGATATGAATTCCTCTAAGTGTCATTTAAAATTAAAGTGAACTCTACCACATAAATAAGATAAATATTGACATCATTTTTGACATAAGATAGTCTTTTTTAAAAAGCAGGTTACTCTCAACTCTGAATTAAACCTTAGAACCCTTTTTGCCTCCTTAAAAAAGACTGATTATGGAGCTGTGCAGTTGTCATTGTCTGACAATGCTGAATCAAAACATCTTTAAGTAAATAAAATTTTAATCTCCAACCTTGAACATGGGGGAAGTCCCAACAATGATATAGGAAAGGCACTACCTAAAATGGTTTAGCATCAGTATTAGTAAAAAATTAAAATTAAAATTAAAAAATACAATTGTCAAATTTCTAAAGCCTGTAAAAAGAGAAAGAACAGATTGTATTTTCTCTCAGTAAACTACCTTGAGATCCTTAGAAGGAAAGCAATGGGTAATATAATTATAACCTTCAATGGTGCTGTAAGCATCATTAGTTACTGATTTTGTTATTAAAAATATTACCAGTGAGCAAAAAAGAAAAGAATATGTATAGCAGTATAATTTAAAAAAGAAAAAGTAAAATATAAAAAAAAGGAAAGAAAACTCTGATGATAGGAAATCACATTTAGAGGACTAGGACTATTGGAGGTAGGTTTAAGCACATAATATAAATACCAAATGAAATTCTTCATGCCACACTGTCTCCTTGCAGGAGAGCACATACATAAATAACAAAATTTATACACAACAAGAATTTTTTAATTGATATTCAAGCTTATTTAAAATTTCACTGCTGTTAAATTTGCCCCTCATATTTTGGTAAATTTAGAAATCAGTATTCTCAGGAAGAGATTTCTTTTTTCCAAACTAGAAACAGGGATTGTAAGGGGAAAAGGTCAATTCATCCTTCACCCTGATAATTGGATTAAGGGCCTTCCAAATCATAAAGATGGGTACATTTAAAAATCTTAACTATTCCATAATGACACAATCCTTAAAAAGTAGTAATCATTTTAAAATACCTGAAATTTAAAAAAAAATACAATTTTGAGGAAGAATCTTTCAGGAAAAAAAAGTTTCTATAGAGCTTCTATATTCTATAAAACTTTCTATAAAAACAAACTAAAATTTCTATAAAAACAAACTAAAATGTGGACCCTATTTTATTAATATGCTGAAAACATAGATTTAGAGGAAATATTCTTTTGGGGGAAGGTTTCAGTAAATAAAACACATATTTGATTTTAGGAAGGCAATCAATATAGTGAAAGGCTATTAAATTATATGAGGAAGTTGAATCTTAAATATATTGTATTGAATTTTTTGCTCAAAATTTTAGTAACCAATTTGGTTTTCCTTTTGTTTTTGCTTTTGTTTTTTTAAGGAGTTTTATACTGCTTTTTAAAAATTTTGTATTCATACAACTACACTGACCTCAAAACTGTGCCCCTTTTTGTAGGCTGGCTTTGGCTTGTTTGGGCCTTCTTAAGGCTTAATGAACTGACTGCATTTAGGTGGAATTTTTCTGTTTTAGGAGAGCCTTCTGCTCCTCATATGTTTTCATTAAGAATATGTTTTACCCTATAGAGTACATTTGTCACTTATTTTTCTTTGCTCCTTTCTTTCTGGATATTTTCTTTCTCTTCAGAATTTCATATCATGCTGCTCAATCCCACCAAAAATTGTCCAATCAAAAAAATATTTTGTCTCCCTTTTCTTTCTTTTTCTTATTTTTAAAGATTTTTTTCCTTCACAGGGCAAAGACCTTTTAGTTCCAGCAAATTAATAGTCCTTCTATAGTCAGAGCATTTTTATTGGGACCACTGTGGTATTTGTACGTTTGAGACCTATCGTTATGCAGCTTTGGGTGAAACAGTGTTGGTGAAATAGACAAACCGCACCATGTAAACAAGTGATGTAAAAAAAGGTGTGAGTCTGACCTTGATCCCAGCAGTGCTGAAGCCCCTGTTTATTCTTGGTTGTCTCTGACAACAGAGGGGGCAAAGGACTTTGTGTATCCTTAGGACAGGGGAGGGGGGAAGGTAGAGATCTGTGGTGGTCTCCTCCAGAATCAAGGTGAAGGTTCTTGGGTCGCCTGGGTGGCTCAGTCGGTTAAGTGTCTGACTTCGGCTCAGGTCACGATCTCGGGTTTGAGATTCACATCAAGCTCTGTGCTGACAGCGCAGAGGCTGGAGCCTGCTTCAGATTCTGTGTCTCCCTCTCTCTCTGCCCCTCCCTCTCTCAAAAAATGAATAAACACTAAAAAAAAATTTTTTAAAAGGTGAAGGTCCTCAGGTTTATGTTGCTATGTGTATATGCACACACCTTGTTTATGAACTGCATCCCTTTACCCACACTGTCTGAGAGGAGGTTTAGTCCAGTCTAATTTATGATTTTACAAAGAATAGTCAAGTCCAGATCAACTGGCTTTTATTAAGCAGTGAGTGATATGTTTTCATTGATTATTTGACTAAAATCAATTGTCACATCTTCCCTCTCCCCATGCAGAAGTTGATGCAACACTGTTGATTTATTCATTCATTTATTCAACAGATCCTTCTGGATGATTAGTCAGATGTTACATGTAAATGAGGAGAACTTAACTTGTTAATGTTGGTCATCGTGTTCTGTAGGTCTGTAAATTTTTTAAGTGATCCACAACTGTCAGATTAATGTATGTAAACTTTTTTTTTTTTTAATTCTTAATGTTTATCTATTTTTGAGAGAGAGAGACAGGGCAGGGGAGGGGCAGAGAGAGAGAAAGGGAGACACAGATTCTGAAGCGGGCTCCAGGCTCTGAGCTGTCAGCGCAGCCCTATGCGGGACTTGAACTCAGGAACAGCGAGATCATGACCTGATCCGAAGTCAGACGCCTACCTGAGCCACCCAGGCACCCCTCAGATTAATGTATATAAAATTTTAAATACAGTTAATCCTCATTAGTTTCCTAGTGATCTCCTAACAACAACAACAAAAATGGTTAAACCCTAGTGGGGGGTAACCAAGCAATGTTTTTACTATTCATACATTCATCGAATAAATTTTAAAATTCCTTGAAAACGTACTTTCATGGACTGACAGCTTTCCACCTCGCATCCACAATGCGCACAGAAAACAGTCACAAAATATGCATACACAGAAATCTATTGCCCTGTTTACATAATCTTCCATATTTTGGTGTTTGTGGGTGGGTCTGAAGAATGAGTCCATTCCCAAGTCCTTTTGTATATGCTCATTCAACACAGAACTTCAGGATTTTATGGAACTGATAAGCACCCTTCAGCTCATCCAGCCCAAACTGTCCATGCTACACAAGGAGAAACTGAGGCAGAGAGAGAGACACTGTCTTGCCTAAAGTCCACAAAGAATTAGTGACTAGTCTAGGGTTACAACCAGCAAGCCTAATGAGGTCTGGCTCTGGGTGGAATATGGACATGATGCTGAGCTCCTGGGTGGGGAAAAGAAAGACGAGCAGAAAAATAGATGGTGTTGTGTTTCTGGTTAGGGCATTTTTTTTTTTAAAGACAGGATTATCAAAGACTAAGCATTTTTCATCCCATCTTTGTGCCATCCAGTAGAATTGATCAGCATAGCTATTTCTCTCATTTCTTTTCATTAAGTCTCCCAAAGGAGGATAATTTAGTGACCTCCCTTCTCGAGCTCAGAAATCAAACTATTCCCCGCCTCTTCATAGAATAATACTACAAACATTTATGAACACCCAACATGTGTGAGCATGCGAGCATGTTGCTACGTATTAGCAACAGAAGGATAAATTAGATGATGTCTATGAAGACACCTGGCATCCATAGTAGATGTTCAATAAATTCACTCACGACCTGTAAGGACAGATTTAAATCAAGACAGATTTAAATTTTTTTTTTTTACGTTTATTTATTTTTGAGACAGAGAGAGACAGAGCATGAACGGGGGAGGGGCAGAGAGAGAGGGAGACACAGAATCCGAAGCAGGCTCCAGGCTCTGAGCCATCAGCCCAGAGCCCGACGCAGGGCTCGAACTCACAGACCGTGAGATCGTGACCTGAGCTGAAGTTGGACGCTTAACCGACTGAGCCACCCAGGCGCCCCAAATCAAGACAGATTTAAACAGCAACTAATACAAGGCAAAATATATTAAGTTTAACTAGAGCTCAAAACAAATGGCCGTGGCACTGAAAGAAAGGAATGCATAATTCTGACGGGAGTTCAGGGGTTCAGCACATGTGAGCTGTGCCTTGTAAGTTGAGTAGGATTTTGACAGATAATGAATAAAGGCATATCGGGCTGTGGGAACTCCACAGGAAAGGCCTCCAGTGGTGGGTGCATGGTGTATTCTAGAAATGTTGGGTAATACGCTGTGATGAGAGCACTGGGTGACTGGAATAATAAGGAGGAAAAGGACATTACAGAGATGGTTAAGGCCCAGATTATAGAGGAATTGAATGTTGAAGCAAAAGACTTTGTACTAAATATCCAAGGGCATCACAGAAGCCATGAAGGCTTGGGAGTTGGCCTGACGTCTGGTGATGACATTAGAGGGTGGTCTGGAAGAGCAAGATAATGAAAGCAGGTGGCTCAAATTAGTTTGGGTCATCAGGAAAAGACCTGCCTTTCTTGTATTACTTCGAAGGAAGTCAAGACATTGTGAGTGCTTGATATAAACTCAAGTAGGGTAACACCATTCATGTGATCACAGAGCCTGGTGGTCTGAGAAGCCATGCGGGCCTTAGGCTTCCCTGTAGAACTCAGGGGACCCAGTACCAGTCAGCGCCTGCCAAGACACAAATTATTGGGCACGCTGCTGTTGTGGTGTTATGAAGTGTCCCTCCTGGGGTGAAGAGGCTTATTGTGGTTTGGGTGAAAGAATGGCTTCCAAATATCCAATGTCTTCAGCCAGAGTTATGTTATGTGTCTCATGTGTCTGGTCTTCTGGGTCACTCACACTCCTTTTAAACTGCATCGTTTGATAATGTGGTGCCTCCTCCCCCAGGATGAGGACGCTTAACCTGTCTGGTGTCCATGCACCATCTTGCTCCAGGTGTCTTAGATATAAACCTTTCTGATAAAAGCTCTTTTTAATCTTGGTTTTGACCATCTGTTTCCTCGTGGATCGGTTTCCTAATCCGGGGTCTTTTTTCCCTCCGAACTTAATCTCGGTGAAGGTGGCTTGCTTGTCTTGCACCCTGACTTCTGTTCATACTGGTCTGTGCCGGTGGGACAGTGTCCTTCTGTGGGTCTCAAAGTGGGAACCAGGCCCTTCTTTTCCTTCACGTCTCCTCCCGCGCCCTAAGCTCTCTTCCTTCCTGCTCTGTGTTTTTGCACTCTGTGCCTGCCTGCCTCTGCTCCTTTGTACCCACATCATTGTCCTCAAGCCCTCTGCTTCTTAGTCCTCTTGGCTTCAACTGCCCTTCCCCTCGAAACGTCTCATGTTTGCATCTCAGCTGTCAGCTCTGATGTCTCTGTATTGTGCCTTCGTGGGGTGTGACAAGTCAGGCAAGGGAAGTCCCTTCTGCAGGTGTAGACAAGACTCAGTCAGACCTCAGGATGATGTCGTCATCAGGGGAGGAGGCCCTATGTATGTGTGTAGAGGTGGGACTGTGATGTCACATCTACACATCTATCTGCCTGATGGTGTATGTGTCTAGTGAAGCAAGTATACTTGAGGACACAGACCCTAAACTGGATGTTGAAAGATCAGGGTCTGATTTTTTGCATCACTTTGGATAATATCACTGGTTTAGGAATTAAACGGAACCTTTTTGTTAGTAAATAGTACACACAATCTTGTTTCATTTTAATAATATTATTCCTATCTGCTCAACTATCTACGCATTAATTCTTCCATTTGGGTATCTGGATAAAATTCTCTGGAATAATACTCACCTAATGGTAATGATGGTTATTTCTAGATGGTAGGACTTGGTGTGATTTTTTAAACTTCCTTTTTGATGCTTTTCAGCACTGCTTAAATTCTTAATAGGAAATCAGAATACCAGAATGGAATGGATGTTGGCTAAGATCACAACAGCCCCTATGTGTCCCTTACTACATAATCTCTTTCTGTTTGCTTTTTCATATATAAAAGAGGAGGAGATTTAAAAAACCCCAGACATGGGGCGCCTGGGTGGCGCAGTCAGTTAAGCGTCCGACTTCAGCCAGGTCACGATCTCGCGGTCCGTGAGTTCGAGCCCCGCGTCAGGCTCTGGGCTGATGGCTCGGAGCCTGGAGCCTGTTTCCGATTCTGTGTCTCCCTCTCTCTCTGCCCCTCCCCCGTTCATGCTCTGTCTCTCTCTGTCCCAAAAATAAATAAAAAACGTTGAAAAAAAAATTAAAAAAAAAAACCCAGACAGCTCCCCAAATCTATTATCATAACTTTCTTCTTTTATATAAAAATCATTTTATTGTTTTTGCTTTTAAAGATAGGTTATGCTTCATTAAAATAGTTTGTGGTTTTAAAGATTTCCTGAGCACATATAAATAGGACAATAGATAGATGGTTGGATGGATGGATGGATGGATGGACGGATGCATGGGAGATAGACACTCAAGATACTATTACTCTCATACAAAATGAGATCATATGACTATTTTAAATAGAATTATTACATTTAATTTTGCTTAGATAAACAGAAGAAAAGAAATTGGAGAAATTACTAAACTTCAAATAAACATTTCTTTATCATGGGAAATATCATTTCTTAAAATCTCCCTTCTAATGCTAGGAAGAGATGATGAAGTACCTTAACATATTGCCCCATTATTTTTCACCCTAAATGATTCCATTTTAGGCAGTATTGATTTATTCCCTGCCGGGCAATCACAATTTCTTCCTTCCGCCTCCTTTTACCTCATTTTGATTTTTATTGGTATGTCATTTACATTATCGTGTGATTGTTATTTAGTCATTTTATTATTGCTTGTACATCCTCAAGTTTTGTATCATTTCTATAGCCATAATTCATAGCTATTGTCTAGGGTTTGTTCCTTTTGTTATAATCTGTTACCATAGCTTCTCAATCCTTGAATTCTTTATTTGGATTTATTATTGTTTAATTGGCTAGATTTCATTGTAAACATTTTTTTCCCTCCAAATAACTAACTGGTACCATTTCACTGAGTTCTTTTATATATATCACCTTTATATTTGAATAAGCATACTATTCTTGGGCTACACCTTATTTCTAAAGAACTACGTAGTTATTTCTCCATTATCTTTCTGGCATTGAATATTATCGTGGAGACGGCTGTCAGCATGATCATTTCTCCTTGTAGGTAATTTACATTTTCTGACTAAATGTCTAAGAAGTGTTTTCTTTATCCTTGGTGTTATGTTTTGGTGTTGCGAGTTTTGCATTCAGTATTTCTAGAACCCAGAGAATACTTTTTAATAGACAGATTCAATTCTGCCTGGCTTTATATTATTAGTTGTAAAATTTTAGCGAGTTGCCTAATCTCTTTATGCCTCCATTTCTTCATCTGCAAAGTAGAAATAATTATAATACCTACCTCATAGAAGCATCAGGATGATTTGAATTAATGTGTACCAAGTGCATAGAACAGTGCCTGGCACATAATAAGCACTATTTTCAAGGTTACTATTTTTTTAAATTTTCTTGTGTTAGGTCTTTTAATACTTTTCCCCACTGTATTTGTTAGTTTGCTGCTTTAAAGATTCCAATTATTATTATTATTGATCATCTTTATTCTCCATGCCTATTGGCTTTTCCCTGGCTTGCTTTAATATATCTTTCCCATATGCATGTACTATCATTATCTCAATTCTTTGTTCTGTAATTGTCGTTTATTTCCAGCTGTGTCTATACTGTCCTTTGGTATTTTTATTTATTCATTTTTTAATTGTATGTTTTGGCATCCATTTGTTTCCTTAGATCTGACTCTTTCTTTCATCTCATTCTACTTTATTATGTTATGAACTCACATTCTTATTAGGTCATTCAGTTAAAACCACATGTGAAGAATCTTTCTTCTTTCTTGAGTTATATTTTTTAGACTGGTTATTTGTGTGTCTTTTGCATGCTGCGTGTGTGTGTGTGTGTGTGTGTACCTTGCATATGCTTGCAGTGCTGCCATTCCATTTATTTTTATCTTGATCATGCTCTGGGGGTTCTATGCATATTCTATTTTCTCTCTCTTTGGTCTTATAGTGTTAGTGATATCTTGACTGTCATGGCACAGTATCATTTGTTGTTTCCTTAGGGTCTACATTTTAAGAGCTATCTAGTTTTTTCTACAGCCTGAGAGCAAGGGAGCAGAGAGGCCTCGGCTAAGGCAGGCTTTGCTAGGCAGCATGGGTTCTGTTCTCCCTTTGGAGATTTTATAAGTTGTCCTGTACCAGAGTTCACAGTGTCTGATTTGTGTGGTGGTGTGGATCTCCTTCTGACGGATAGATAATCTCTGGCTTCAGATCGATGCCCCACTCAGGACAGAGCCTTGCAGAAGCAGCCTCCTTGTCCTCTGTTTCTCTCAAGCAGATGTTTGCGTCTGTTTCCACTACTTCCCTGTGAAGAAGAAAAATACTAGCAAATCCTCAGTTTGCTCCTCGCTAGGTTTGGAATTTGAAGTGAGAATTCTTGTGATTGCCTTGGCTAATCACCAGAGCTTTTGAGAAGTTAGGATGCAGTTAGGAGCCTTGCCATTTTGCTGCCCAACTCCACCCCCAGAATTGATTTTTTTCCTTAGCTGCCACTTTTTGAGTCTTAAGGTATTGGCCGTGCGTTCCCCTTTCCTTGTTAGTTGCTACTAGAGAACTTTGTTGTTATTTCACTAGGTATTGGAGAAGGAGGTCATTGGAGATCATTCTCTGGACCTCATTCACTTCCATCTGTCTTGTTTCAGTCTTGTGGGGATATTGAGGGGCTGATAGTAAAATTTAAAAAAATATATGGACTTATATTTAGTTACAAAATGAATACATGCTCATTTCAACCAGTTAAAGAATAACAGGGATGCGTGATTACAAAGTTCATATTTTCCTCCCAGCAAGCAACCCATTTCCATTTCTGTGAGATAACAGCTTGAGTGTGGGAGGTTATGTCTTTAAAAACACAAGCACCCTTTAGAATCAAGGTACAGTGTGAATCTATTATACCAATAATGTACACACACACATTTGGGGTTTTTTTTGGTATAACTAATTAATTTGGTGCAGTGTTCCCAGGGTGGTCTTAGGGGACAGTAACTTGAGGAAGAATGTAAGCCCCATGAGAACAAGAATTTGGATTCCTTTTCCCCTTAACCCCCAGCACACACTGCTGCATCATCAGTGCCTACGGGGGCTCCCAGGACACAGCAGCACTCGGTACATTTTGTTAAAAAAAAAATAAGCAAGTTAATGAATAACAGGACTCAGGTATTTTTGTTTTGAAAGGCATTTATACCATTTGTCTTAGCTAGGGCTACTACAGCTTGGGCTACTACAAGAAAATACCCTAGACTGGGTGACTTAAGTAGCAGACATTTATTTCTCACAGTTCTGGATGCTGGAAGTTCAAGATCCAGGTCTGGGCTAATTCTGTTCCTGGTTTGTTGACAGCCACCTTCTCACTGTGTGGTCACATGGCCTTTCCTCAATGCATGCGCACTGAGGGAGCAAGCTCTGGTCTCTTCTTATTATAAGGACATTAATCCCACGATGGGGTCGTGCCTTCATTACCTGATCTAAACCTAATCACCTCCCAAAAAGCCCCACCTCCTCATACCATCACATTGGGGTGGAGAGCTCCAACGTATGAATTTTAGGAGAACACAAATATTCAGCCCACAACCATTTGAGGGCGATACGTAGGTAAGGACTGGGATATGTGAATAGCTCTAGGCTATTTGAGTCAATGTAGGTCATCCAGCTGTATCATCTTGATTATTGTCACTGTAGGCTTGTGCACCAAGAGGTGGATGGGAAGAACCACAGGAACATGGATCTAGACAGAGACTTGAGTCTGGGTCTGGGTTTTTCCCCTCTGGCCTAACCTTTAGGTTCATTGTGTTCCAATATTCTTGTGAAAGGTCAAGATTACAGGTGCGACCCTAGATAGGTTGTTTCATTTCAAAGATAAGATTGGATCATCAAAGCCTTTAGGAAGCTGTTTTGCAGACACAGTGAAGCTGGATGTGAGATTGTGGAAGGCTCTGTGCCCACTCAGCTCCACTTCTGGAAAACTGATGCAGAAAAGTTCCGTGCATCAAGACTAGCAGAATCCTAGTTTGGTCAGTTTAAGGAGATGCAGTTACAGTTGGCTCCACTTAATACTTTCTTCTGAGGATTTTTTTTCGTTTAATTTCTTGGTCCAAAAGGATAGTAATATAGAAGTACACTTTTACTATTGATCAGATTCCACATTTCCTCTGCAAGGGATAAATACACATCAGTCATGAATGAAGCAAATCTTAGTTTGGTGAACTTTGAAATCTTGAGTGAAAAATGCTATAACATGTGATTTTATTTTTATTACCCTTGCTACTAAAAAAAAAAAAAAAAGTTAGATTGTAATTTTATTGTTTTGTATGCAACGTCCAGGCATCTTGTCCTGTTAGGGCACTATGTCTTTCGTTCTTTTTTAAAATTTTTTTTTAATGTTTTTATTTATTTTTGAAGGAGAGAGAGACAGCATGAGCGGGGGAGGAGCAGAGAGAAAGGGAGACATAGAATTTGAAGCAGGCTCCAGGCTCTGAGCTGTCAGCACAGAGCCGGATGCGGGGCTCGAACTCACAAACTGTGAGATCGTGACCTGAGTGGAAGTTGGATGCTTAACCCACTGAACCACCCAGGGGCTCCATCTTTCATTCTTTTTTTAAAAAACATAAAAAAATTATGTTAATTTGGGGTAAAATTCATTCCAAGTAGAAGAATGCATACAAAAGGAAATGCATGATAATTTGCTGGTATTCCTAAAGTAAACATTTGTTGGCCAGCTTGAAGAAAGATAGTGTAAGTGATGGGTTATGGAAACTAATTTGGGATCGTTGTTATTGATATTTCAAAATTTCATGGCTTACTCTTCAAAACTAAAAGCTTGTTTTGTTATTATTTTGTTTTATTTTGTTTTGGGGTTTTGGTGATTGAGTTTTTGGGTTTTGGATCTCATAAAATCTATGCCCCAATTATGCCATATTTAAGTTTACATAAAACTTTATTTTAATATGTTATTTCTAATTAAAAAAATCCTTCAAAGAATCAGATCAATTGTTTTCCATATTTATTTTTAGTTCAGTGTTAAAGTTATATAAGAATTTAATCCAAATTTGCCTCTGAACATGTAGACATAATCTGTTAATACAGGGTAAGACATATAACTGATGTCCTAACCTGATAATTTCATGGCCAACAATGAAAAAATGGTAATGCTGTTTGAGAAATATTTGAAATAAATGAAATAACATGAAGCTTTTGTGTTTAAAACTCATTGTTATGTAACATAGGCATATTTTGAATGGTAATCTTGCAACCACGTGTCTTATTCTCCCTATTAATTCTCAGACATCTTACCTTGTAGTAGGCACTGTACATGAAAAAATTAATGTTACTGTTAAATAAACCATAATTCTGAATGTTGAATAAATTCTTATTTCTCTTCTTTCAAACTATTGAGAATTTATTATATATAGATAGATATTTATTTTGGCCTAGAATGGTTGAATTTTGTGCTCAAAATTTTCTGGACAAGTAATCTACAGTTAAACTAGATAGCCTTTATTCTGCAAAGGAGAGTAATGTTAAAATAGCATTAATGGATTTATATGGGTAAAGGTCTGTTTTATTTAGTGTTACTTTTGTTGGAATTTTCCTATTTTGTCAATGTAAACCTACCTGAAAATTGTGTACTTTAGCTTGTTTTTGTGGTTTTTAGCGCACTTTTATTTTTTTTAAGGGCCACAAAAGTCATTTGAAGGTGGCTACCGTTGTTAATAAAATGATGGAGTCAAAAAATTGAAACACAAAATGGGAAAAATAGTTAAAGCTAAGGTTTCCATCACCGTCCATTACCCTCACTAAATACAAGACCCTTCTTGTCATGATTCCACAAGGCCCCCTGGATCTGGGATGTGCACCCATTCACCCTGCAAGAAGAATTTTAACTTACCATGTTGAATTTAGTTCTGTGATCCGCCTTCTACCTCTTAAATGTGATTTGAAAATCTCTTGAATCTGGAAACTTTTCAGCACCATCTTAGAAGTTACAGTGCATCCTACAATGACGCGATTTCATATTTTCTATTACGAGTCAAGTCACAACTACCCTTCTGCAGGCTTAGCAGGCTGTTAATTCTCAGTGTGAGTCAGGGTGGAAGCTTGGTCTTCCTCTAGTCAGGTGCTCTGTCCAGGGGTGATCTTTGCAGGAAGTTTCAGGGTTTGCTGTTGGGAGCTGCCATGTATGGAAGATTCCCAGATAGGGCAACTGGAATACTTGGCCAGGTTTTCTGTGGTCTGAATGGGCAGAATGTCTTGTTATAGGAAAGAACTTAGAGTCACCTGGGATTTCTGGGGACAGGAAGGATAATTAGCCATGTGAATACTGGCCTGGAATCCCTTGCCTCTTCTTACCTAGTTTCTGTCTTAGGTGATCCATGGCATGAAAATGGATTTTTTTTTTTTTCCGTGAGTGGTGGAAAACCCTCTGGATCCACGGGTCAGTTCAGTTACTAACTGGCTACGTGGTCTCAGGCAGCTTGTTAAGCCTCTTTGTCTCCATTTTGTCTTTTGTAAAATATGGGCCATAGTAATTGCCTGTCTGTATTATAATAGTGGCTTTGAATTTGGACAAAATAGAGTATATCAGAGCATATAAAAGATTATGTAAATATGAGGTATTCGTTATCACCAGTAATAATTACAGACTTTTCTGGAGAAATAGAGGGCCACAGTCCCTTGCATTTTGAGGTATATAAAAGTGCATGTGTGTTGTTTGGAGACTGTGTGTGCCTGAAAATGCACCAAAGAAATTAGACAGCCTCACTGAGTTGTCTTTGGTATTGTGAATGTGGCTGATCTAGTTCACATGGAGACCAGTAAGTCTAAATGGGATGATTGGCAACACTGAGCAAGGAACCGAACGCAAGAACTTCGTGGCAGGACAGAATTGGGAAAGAGGAGGAGGTCATTTCATCCAAGTCTCTGCCTGGTCTCAGACCAATTCCTGAAACATTCAAGGTAGAAGGACTGATTCTGTTTTTAAATATCCCATGAAGGGAGTTCTCAAGAGTCTTTATTTCCTTAGTAAAGTTCTTCCTGATGATGTCTGTACCCATTATTGCTACAATTCAAGCACATTTATGCAGCCTGGGTGCTTTAAAGATACGAAGGACAGTTTATCTGTCCTGATGGAATCTCTCTCTGGGCACGTCACTCAGTGGCCCAACTCAGATGTTCTCTGGTGGATGGCTAAGGCTGCTGTTTGCGCGAGTGGAGTCCGCCATCACTGTGCAATTCGAGCTGAAGATCAAGACTTTTTTTTTTCAGTAAACAATAATCCTACCTAGTGTCTATGGTTCATTAGGGTGTATAAGACACTTACTCAAACATTAGTGCTTTTGGCTCTCACGACAAACTCAGCTATCACTGTCTCCACTTTGAGTGTAAGGAAACTGATGTTTGAAGAGTTTAAATCAAATCACTGTGTTCACCCAGCAACAAAGGATCAGAAGGCAGGACTGAAACACGGGACCCTTGCCTCCAAGTGCAGAGCACTAAGTAGGGTTCCCTGGAGAAGTTTCTTGTGTCCCCAGTGATCCTTCAGCCAAATTGGGATAGCCAGTGCTTTATGCAAAAGGGAGAGGAAGTAGAACTGGGACTACCAGAAACTTCTAATTTGAGGCCAAGCAATTAATCCTCATTCTTCTATAGACTACTCCCTTTTCTGGGAATTGCACGCACCCATGTAACAATAGAATGACTTGAGAATACGTGCCTTCCAAGCACTGTATTGGGAGTCAATGTGACTAGTCTGTGTGACCTTGGGCAAATTATTTAGCTTCTCCGGGCCTTGTTTTCAGTACCTGTAGGAAGGAGATCGCGACAGTCCCGACATCAGATGATCGTTCTGGAAATTAAATGAATTGTTTTATGTCAAGTGCTTACCTCAGAAAGGAGAGAATATGTTCAATGCATAGTATTTATTATCTTAGTACTGTGTCGAGAAATTTTGCTTCATTATGGAAAAGTGGTATCTTATCCTAAGTCAGATTGCTTCCTTCTGTGAATTTTTGACTATGAGAGCGCAAGGAATCCTAGAAGACAGAGAAGAGAAAGGGTGATCAGTGTGCTGGCACATATGCCCGTATGTGTGTGCGTGTGTGTGTTCATGTGAACGCACGTGTGTGCTTGCGTACATGTTCATGAGCACGTGCGTGTGTAGTTCATGTGTGTGTACATGTGTGTGTTCATGTGCAAGTGTGTGTGTGGGGCCCCACCTGTATAACAGGCCTGAGAACTATTAAGTAAACCAGAAAAGTTTCCAAGTAGACAAGAGTAGATGTCAGAAGTTATTCCATAAAGCTCAAACACTTTACTCATGTTAGAGCCCTTCAAGCTCTGATTCAGAGCCCATGCACTTTTACTCTAATTACTTACTTTTTCTTTCTTTTTTTAATGTTTATTTACTTAGAGAGAGAGAGAGCAGGAGAGGGGCAGAGAGAGAGAGAGAAGGAGAAAGAGAATCCCAAGCAGGCTCTGTGCTGGTTAGCACAGAGCCCAATGCCGGGGCTTGAACCCACAAGCGGTGAGATTATGACCTGAGCGGAAGCTAAGAGTGGGGTGCTCAACTGACTGGCCCTCCCAGGCACCCCCACTTATTTTTTTCTTTAACAAACGTTTACTCATTACTTAATAAGTACCAGACACAGGTCTGAGTGCCCTACAAATAGTAACTCATTTGATTGTCACAACAACTTTATGAGATAGGTACAGGAACACACCCACTTCACAGATAAGGAAACTGAGGTGCGATAGTATAAATATAAATTCATGTGTAAAATAACATAAAAAGTGTAAAGTAATTAGAGCCCATACACTTGCCTAGTGCTATATGCTTTCTCAGTGATTTTTACATACATTTTTAAAATAAATGATTCTAAATTTTGACCATCTAATTCCCCAACCTGCTTCAGATTAGAAGCTATGGGCCAGAAATTGGGGAATGGGGGGTGTGACCTTGATGGCGACAAGCTGGAAGAGCTCATTTTGAGATAATAGATAGAGTGACCATAAAATGCAGTCGTAAGAACTCAAAGAACACACTGGTCCGAGACCGTTCAGTGTAGTGGAAACAAGTTCCACGTGTCTCAGTTCATCCTAAGCGCATAGCTCTGGTTTGGGCAGTTAAGGTTCATGCCGATGACTGGACCATCAGGAAAGTGAAATGATCTTCCTTTGAAGATGACAGGGACGCATGCTTCTTTTTTTTCACCTTGTCAATATGTGTTTGTTAAAAATTTGGATGTAATTGACATATGCCATCATATTTGTTTCAGATGTACAAGATGATTCAATATACGTATATATTGTGAAATGATCACATGAGAAATCTAGTGAACATTCATCACCACACATAGTTACAAACTTTTTTTCTTATGATGAGAACTTTTAAGATCTACCCTCGTAGCGACTTCCAAATACACAAATAGCTATAATCACCATGTTGTACATGACATCCCCAGGACTTAACTTATAATTAGAAGTTTGTACCTTTTAACCACCTTCACCCATTTTCCCTACCCCCGCATCCCTTATTTCTGTGTCTATGAGTTGGTTTTCTTTGTTTTTGTTTTTTTAGATTCCGCACGTGAGGCCATACTATATTTGTCTTTCTCTGTCTGACTTACTTCACTTAGCGTTGAGCCATCTAGGTCCATCCATATTGTTGCAAATGGCAAGACTTCCTTTTTTATGGCTGGATAATATCCCATTGTGTGTATACATAAATGTGTATATATGTATATATCACATTTTTTATGCATTCATCCATCAGTGGACACTTAGGTTGTTGTTTCCACGTCTGGGCTATTGTAAATAATGTTGCAATGAACATGGGGGTACAGATATCTTTTCGGGTTAGTGTCTTTGTTTCCTTCAGATAAATACCCAGAACTGGAATTGCTGGACCATATGGTAGTTCCATTTTTAATTTTCTGAGGACCCTCCAAACTGTTTTCCACAGTGACTGCGGCCATGTACATGCCCACCAAGAGTGCACGAGGGTTCCCTTTACTCCACATCCTCTCCAACACTTGTTATTTCTTGTCTTTTTGATCATCTTCATTCTGACAGGTGTGAAGTGATACCTGATTGTAGTTTTGATTTGCATTTCTCTGATGGTTAGTGATGTTGAGCACTTTTTTACGTACCTGTTGCCCATCTATATGTCTTTGGAAAATGTCTATTGAGATCTTCTGCCCACTTTTTAATTGGGTTGTTTGTTATTTTGCTATTGAACTGTATGTCATATGCATTTTGAAAAAATGAAAATAAAATTTTCTTAATTTAAATGTTTATTTATTTTTGGGGGGGTAGGGGCAGTGAGAGAGGGAGACAGGGGATCTGAAGCAGGCTCCATCACGTAGAACCTAAAGCGGGGCTCGAACTCATGAACCGTGAGATCATGACCTGAGCTGAAGTCTGACAGTTAACCAACTGAGCCACCCAGGCACCCCTAAAATTTCCTTCATTTAAAGAACAAAGCACTTTCTTTGGGAAAAAACTTGGAAAGTAACACTTAATCAAAAAGAAGACAAAATACCCGTAATCTGCCGCTCAAAGATAGCATCTCAGTTTTGTTTGTTTTATAAAAACAGGCTCAATAACCAATCCCTTATTGTTGGAAAATTTTCAACTTAACAAAATTGGGGGGCCATTATAGGTAATGCAGCAATGAAAATAGTTGTAGCTAAATCTTCATGAACATCCTTAATTATTTCTTTGGCTAACTTATCACCAAATTGCTTTTCAGAAGAGTTGTTCCCAATAATGAAGCACTTTGGAAGGATTTACATTAAAGCAGTTGAAATGAGGGCTAAGGCAAGGAGGAGTCAGGGTTGCTGCAGAAATGGGGTCTGCTTCAGTTAACTGGGAAATTCCTTCCATGGAGGAAAATCCCATTTCCCAATGAAGCCAGATATGGAAGGTCCTGCTGTTTTCTAAAGCCTCAAAGAGCCTTATATAGGCCTCAAAGAGTGTATAGTTCCCTTTCTGTGCTTGCTGCAAACTCAATGTGCAGGAATTAGAAGAGTAGTAGATTGGCGTTAAAAACCCAGTTTGATATTCTGTCTCTCTGCTGTATGCTGTGCGATATTGAGAAAACATTTGACTCTTCTGAGTCACTCTTTCCTCATCAGTAAAATGGGAATAATAGTATCTGCCTCGTAGGGGCCCTCAGAGCATTAGCATCTCAAAATAGAGCTAACATATGTGCGTTCCCTTTATAGAACAATGAACACCTTTTCCCACTTAAGCTATGATGAATATCATTCGGTATTTAATCTCCTGCAGACCTGCACCCCTGGTCAAGGAAGAAGACCCCCAACCTGGCAAGGAGGCAGGGTTCAAATCCCAGAACTTCAAGTACCTAGTGCCGAGGGTTCTAGTGCAGTTCTCTCTGGAACTATTTCCCCATTTGTAAAATGAGGGGTTGTACCATATGGCTTCCATC
Organism: Panthera leo; assembly: GCF_018350215.1. Taxonomy (NCBI): domain Eukaryota; kingdom Metazoa; phylum Chordata; class Mammalia; order Carnivora; family Felidae; genus Panthera; species Panthera leo. The sequence continues at coordinate 95,913,672 of NC_056688.1, forward strand.
AGCAAGATTTTGATATGATCCTTATTAGCAACTCTGAGATAGGCTCAGAACTGGACTTATTAGTCCTGTAAAGAAAACAAGATCCAGAAAAGTTAAATCCATTATCTATGGTTGCGTAATGTTTTCATCTCCTCCTTTCTGCAATGCTGATAGCAAGGGATAAAATGAGGGTTAATGATTCCTAATTGTTACTAGAAAGAACCATTTGAAATACGGTTTCCTACTTCTTTCCCATCAAAGATTACTTTTTCAGTATATTTTTCTCTTTTAGCCACTTGGATTGCTCAATTATTGTTGGCTAGGTTGATTCAGATATAAGGGGATTTTTAAAACATATATATAGAGGCACCTGGGTGGCTCAGTTGGTTGAGTGTCCAACTTTGGCTCAGGTCATGATCTCATGACTCGTGAGTTCGAGCGCCGTGTCAGGCTCTGTGCTGACAGTTCAGAGCCTGGAGCCTGCTTCAGATTCTGTGTCTTGCTGTCTTTCTGCCCCTCCCTTGCTTGTGCTCTGTCTCTTTCTCTCTCTCTCAAAAATAAATAAACAGTAAAATACACACACACACACACACACACACACACACACACACACATATGATGTTATAGGTACCCAGCATAAAACCTAATTCCTTACTACATGATGGAATCTTTGAGACCAGAGATATCTATCTTATGCATTTTCATATCCCCACAATCTGACATAAAATTTAGCACATAATTGACTGTTAGTGACTACTGATTTTAAAGGCAGAGTGGTGAGCAAACGGGGGTGCAGACAGAGTATAAGGTATCTGACTTCTAGTCAATTCTTGGTTTCAGACCATTGGCTCAAGTCGGAGTCTTAAGAAGTACTTAGAAGGTATACGGAACTTAGGAGGAAGCCTAGTGGAGGCAGAAAATGTTGGTTGAAATTCTGGCTCTGAAGCTCACTTGCTGAGTGGCTTGGAACCTCAGCTTCCTCATGTGGAAAATGGAAATGATAACACCTACCTCATTGTCATGGTAACATATGGTACTAGTATATGGTAGGTGCTCATTACGGTGGAGTTCCTCTGTAAGAAAGAAGACATTACAAGAGGCTTTGAGGGGGCTGTGAGCAGCAGGGAAGATCCGGAAAATTTTGTTCTTGGACATCTTTAAACTAATGCCACCAAAAGGTTGTATTTTTTCCTCTTTGCCACGCAATGGAATGTGTACATGGACCTGCATGAATATGCTGATATGTGCCCCCACACCTCAATTGCCCATGGATAAAATGATACCTGGGAATATACAAGGTCTTCTATAGGAACATGGTGTTTTTCCTCCTGTGGGCACACTTTTAGCACTTCCGGGATTGCCACTTGGCAGACAATGAGCGCATTTTCTTGGAAATTCATTAGGAAAGTCCAGTGTTCCAAGGGTTTAAAATTTGGTCCTTCCTAAAACCCAGTGTATTTGATTTTCTGTTATCTGCATGCCGACTGGCTATTTGATCTGTGGCATGTCTGACCATGAATTCAGTCTATCTTCTTCCTGACACCTAAAATAACTCCAAAAAAAACCTTTGATACTTCTAATTGAATTGCTCAGGTTCGCAAGTTACTTTAATATCATTTAAAAAAAAAAAAAAAAAAAAGAACAGCAGCAAAGAAAACAGTGCCAGAAAGAAACCGACTTTAAAAATGGGATCCCAAATATTTGGTGTTATCCTCTGCTTTCAAATTAGTCAGCCCATAGGAGTAATCTCATTACCCCATAGGCAAATTTTACCCATCCTTTTAGGTCCAGCTCAAATGACACTTTTTAAATGAAGCCCTCCCTTCCCCAATTCCAGATTGGTCGATGAATTCTTGCTTAGGGCCAGTTTTGTGGCAGCTCACTGACATTAATTTGTTTAATAAGTGGATAAAATATCACAATTAAGAATGTACTGTATAAAATTTATGTTTAAGAGTTGTTAGTGGCTTTATGGCTATTATTTTTTAATCCTTCAGAACTGCAGACTCCGAGATTGGGTATGGAGCCTCACTGATTCTGACCTAGTAAGGATACAGATTTTCCAGTGATCAAAGAGCTCTGGTCAGGAGGAAGTAATGGTTGGGCTGTGGCAGCTAGCTGCATTGGTTGCCAACAGACTTCTCTAAAATATCTGATTTGGGGTAGTTATCTTTTTTTTAAGTTTTTATTTTCATCACCCAGTGATCATCAAGACAAGTGCACTCCTTAATCCCATCATCTGTTTCACCCATCCCCCCACCCACCCACCTTCCCTCCGGTTACCATCAGTGTGTTCTCTGTAGTTAAGAGTGTGTTTCCTGGTATGTCTCACTCTCTCTTTTTTTCCCCTCTGCTCATTTTTTTTTGTTTCATAAATTCCAAATATGAGTGAAATCATATGGTATTTGTCTTTCTCTGACTGACTTATTTTGCTTAGCATTATACTCTCTAGCACCATCCATGTCATTTCAAGTGGCAAGATTTCATTCTTTTGTATGGCTGAATAATATTCCATTGTGTGTGTGTATACATATATATATATGTATACATGTGTAAGTATATATATAATAAACCACTTCTTTATCCATTCACCTATTTAAGGACACTTGGGCTGCTTACATATCTTGGCTATTATAAATAATGCTGCTATAAACATAGGGGTTCAGGTATCCCTTTGCATTAATGTTTTTGTATTCTTTGGGTCAATACCCAGTAGTGCAATTGCTGGATCATAGGGTGGTTCTATTTTTAACTTTTTGAGGAACCTCCATAATGTTTTCCACAGGGGCTGTACTGGTTTGCATTCCCACCAATAATGTACAAGTGGTCTTTTTCCTCAACACCCCCCCAACAACGGCTGTTGCTCCTTGTGTTGTTGATTTTAGCCATTCTGACAGATGTGAGGTGATGTCTCATTGTAGTCTTGATTTGGATTTCCCTGATGATAAGTGACATTGACATTGAGCATCTTTTCACGTGTCTGTTGGCCAGCTGGATGTCTCCTTTGGAGAAATGTGTGTTCCTGTCTTCTGCCCATTTTTTAACTGGATTATTTGTTTTTTGGGTGTTGAATTGTATCAGTTCTTTATATATCTTGGATACTAACCCTTTATTGGATATGTCACTTGCAAACATCTTCTCTCATTCATAAGGCTGCCTTTTAGTTTTATTAATTGTTTCCTTCGCTGTGCAGAAGCTTTTTATTTTGATGTAGTCCCAATAGTTTATGTCTGCTTTTGTTTCCCTTGACCTGAGGGACATATCTAGAAAAACATGATATGGCCAGTGTCAGAGAAATTACTGCCTGTGCTCTCTTCTAGGATTTTTATGGTTTCAGGTCATATATTTAGGTCACTAATCCATTTTGAATTTATTTTTGTGTATGGTGTATGAAAGTGGTCCAGTTTCATTGTTCTGCATGTTGCTGTCCCGTTTTCCCAACACATTTGTTGAATAGACTTTTTCCCCCATTGTATATTCTCTCTTCCTTTGTTAAATATGAATTGACTATATAGTTGTGGGTTTATTTCTGGATTTTCTATCCAGTTCCATTGATCTATGTGTCTATTTTGGGCCAGTACCATTCTGTTTTGGTTTCTACAGCTTTGTAATATAACTTGAAGTCCAGAATTGTGATGCCTCCAGCTTTGCTTTTCTTTTTCAAGCTTGCTTTGTCACTTTGAGGTCTTTTGTGGTTTCATACAAATTTTATGACTGTTTGTTTAGTTCTGTGAAATATTCTGTTGGTATTTGGTAAGGATTGCATTAAATGTGTAGATTGCTTTGGGTAGTATAGACATTTTAATAATATTTATTCATCTAATCCACGAGCATGGAATGTCATTCCATTTATTTATTATGTCATTCAGTTTATTTCATCAGTGTTTTATAGTTTTCAGAGTACAGGTCTTTCACCTCTTTGGTTAGGCTTATTCCTAGGTATCTTATTATTTTTGGTGCAATTATAAATGGAATTGTTTTCCAGTTTCTCTTTCTGCTGCTTCATTAGTGGTGTATAGAAATTCAAGAGATTTCTATAGACTGACTCTGTATCCTGCAACTTTACTGAATTCATTCAGTATCTATTCAGTTTATTCAGAACTATCTAGCAGTTTTATGGTGGTGTCTTTAAGCTTTTCTCTATATGGTATCATGTCATCTGCAAATAGCAGTCTAACTTCTTCCGTGCTGATTTGGATGACTTTATTTCTTTTTGTCATCTGTTTGCTGTGGCTAGAACTTCCAGTACCATGTTGAATAAAAGTGGTGAGAGTGGACATCCTTGTTTTATTCCTGACCTTAGGGGAAAAGCTCTCAGTTTTTCCCCATTGAGGATGATATCAGCTGGGGGTTTTTCATATGGCCTTTATTATGTTGAGATATGTTCCCTCTAAACCTACTTTGTTGAGACCTTTTGTCATGAATGAATGTTATAGTTTGTCAGATGCTTTTTCTGCATCTATTGAAATGATCATTTGGTTCTTATCCTTTCTTTTATTGATGTGATGTATCACACTGATTGATGTAAGTATTGAACCACCCTTGCAACTCAAGAATAAATATGATTTGGAGTGATTGTTAAAAAAAACACTAATATTTTCAGTTTCTCCAATATACCAACTACTCATTGTATAGTATTTCAAACTCTGGCAGTAACCATGTGACTTTTCACCATTTTAGGGACAAGAAACTGAAATTTAAAGTGGATAGGTTACTTTCCTGAGGTCACCTGTTATATACTGACTCTGAATTAGTTGTATGACATAACTTAGTGCTGCTTGGGCTCATAGTAGGTTCTTAGTAAATACTGTTTTTTATTATTGTCATTACTATATTTTAGAGTGATGAACATAGGTCTTCTAGGGGATTCCAAGCCCCATACTCTTTCTGCTGTGTCAGGGTACTTCTATAATCTTTCTTTTGTTTGACTCCTTTCTGGAAAACAATGACAGAAAAAGGGGGCCAGTCTCTTGGTGTCAAATAATATAATTCATAGGAAAGTACTTTGAACACTGGAAAATATTCATAAAATTTTAGTCATTATAATTATTATTCAAATAATTATTAGAATATTATAACATCCAAATCTGATTATTATTATTATTATTATTGGCCTCTCTTCATCATTAGTTTGTGAGCCTTGTTGGATAGGAATCCTGTCATATTCTTGGCATCCACAGAGCAAGTACTTAGATGATGCTTAATAAACCTATTGTGCATAACACAGATTGCATTGACTTGCTTTATTTTTTTAACAAAATTTTTTCATGTTTATTTATTTTTGAGAGAGAGAGACAGAGTGTGAGCGGGGAAGGGGCAGAGAGAGAGGGAGACAAAGAACCTGAAGCAGGCTCCAGGCTCTGAACTGTCAGCACAGAGCCCAACGCGGGGCTCAAACCCACAAGCCGTGAGATCATGACCTGAGCTGAAGTCGGGCACTTAACTGATTGAGCCACCCAGGTGCCCCTGCATTGACTTGCTTTAAAAGATAGACTGAGAAGGGTCTGGATTTGGTCTGGGCTGACCCAGAGGCAGGCTGGTTCAGTGGCGGCTCAAGCAAGACACATAGTCTTATAGGGTGGAGTTCATTTACTCAGTCAGAAAGGTATATTGAGCATCTAATATATGCAAGACACTGCTCCAGATAAGGGGAAACAGCTGGGAGCAAGAGTGGAGGAAGCAGATAATGCCTAAGTAGGAAAATTACCGACTGCACTGAGGAGTAAAGAAAATAGGGCTGAAGTAAGAGAGATGTAAGAAGTAGGGCAGAGATGCAGCCACTTCGTACAGGGTGGGCGAGAGGCCTCTTCAGTCTGGGAGAAAAGAGAAGTCGGCCATGTCCGGATTTGGAAGGAGAGCCTCCCTGTAAACATCAAGGCCATGGAGCCGAAACGGGATTGGCACGCAGGAGGGCCAGAAGATCGGTGCAGCTGGAGTGCAATGAGCAAGATGAGATAAGGCTGAGAGGCGAGGTCAGAGAAGTAGTCAGGAGCCACATCACTGAGGCCTTATTAGCCCATCAGGAATTTGGGTTTAATTCCAAGATCAATGAGAAAGCCATTGGAGGGTTTTTAAGCAGAAGAATGATATGCCGACTTCTTAAACATACCTCTTTGGCTACTGGTGGAGGGTGGATTGAAGACAGGCAAGATGTCAACAGGGAGACCAATTAAAAACCTATGGCAGGTGAGAGATGATGGGGAAAGACGGTGAGAAGCAGATATATCTTTGCTGTGTTTTTGTGACACAGCTCCTGGAGTCTAGATCGTCCGTGCTCTCAGGAACCTGAAATGACAGAGCATTGCTCTCGCTTCCTAGTTTTGTCTAGGGCTGGACGTTTAATGAACAAATATTTACCTATTCAGGACCAAACTTGGAATCTTAGGGTTGGAAACAATCACCTTTCCCATTTTACAGATGAAGCTATAGAGGCGAAGATGAGGTAAAGTAACTGATCAAAGTTACACAATTTCTTACCAGCAAATCCAGCAATAGAGCACTCGTAGCCCAGGGTTCTTTCCATTACAGAAAACAATTCCTCCCTAGCAATGTTCTTTTTCTCTTGTTTTGGTCTGAAGTCTGAAAGGTCGGGCCCAGAATATTAGGGGGATTTCCTGACAGTTGTCTCCGTGGTAATGTGGTTTGGTGATTGGTGGCATGGTCGGTAACACATCGGGGCCTGATCCTTGTTTCTAGTACAAATGTCATCCATGAATTTAAAAAGTTTTGCTTCTTCCCCCCATGACCTGCAAACTTTATGGCTTTTGTTTCCTTGTTTTGTTTTTTTCCCTTTGTTGACCTGACTAAAATATGCAGGACAATGTTATGAAATGGTGAAAAAGACATTCTTGCCTTGTTCCTGAACTTAGTGGGGTGAGGAAGCTTAGTTGTAGGCTGTTTGTACACCCCCTTTATCAGTTAAGAAAGTTTCCATAATTACCACTTCATTACAACTGTTGGTTGTTTTTTTCTTTTCCATGAATGGTTGTAGAATTTTCAGTTCTTTTTGACATATATTGAAATGATCATGTCGCTGTTCTCCTTTATTTTGTAAATGTGGTGAATTATATTGATATTTATTTATTTTAAATACTTATTTATTTTGGGGAGAGCACAAGCAGAGGAGGTGCAGACAGAGGAGGACTGAGGATCCAAAGTGGGCTCTGCGCTGACAGGCTGACAGCAGTGAGCCCAATGTGGGGCTCGAACTCATGAACCGCAAGATCATGACCTGAGCCAAAGTTGGATGCTCAGCCGACTGAGCCACCCAGGCACACCAATTACATTGATTTTTAAATATTAAACCCACTTTGCACTCCTGGAACAAGGTCTCCTTGGTCACAGTATAGTGCCATTTTTATATGTTGTTGGATTTGATTTGCTAATCTTTTGTTAAATATCTTTGTCTCTATTCATGAGAGATATTAGTTATAATTTTCTTTTCCTTTAGTGTTCTTGGCTATTATCAGGGTTATGCTAGCCTCATAAAGTAAAAAAGGAAATATTCCCTCTTCCTCTATTTTCTGAAAGAATTTATGCACGTGGTTATTATTTCTTTTTTAAATGTTGCATAGAATTCACCAGTGAAACCATCTTTGGAGTTTTCTTTGGGGAAAGTTTTTAATTATTCTCCCGTAGGTAAAGGATATAGGATTATTTGGATTTTCTATTTTTTCTTGTATCAGTGACTAGGACACTAATTCTATTTCAAGTAAATTGTCAAATTTATTGTGAATAAAGTTATTCATAATAATCTTGTATTGTCATTTTAACGTTTGAGAGATATGTAGTGATGTCCCTCTTTTATTATTTGTATTGTTAATTTGTATTTTCTCCATTTATTTTTATCTTGATCAAAGAGGAATATATTAAGTTTATTGATCTTCTCAAAGAACCCGTATTTGATTTTCTTGATTTTATTTTTTTCTATTTTATTGATTTCTGTTATCTTTATTGTAATTATCATTTATCCTTACCTATTGGCTTTATTTCCTCTTCTTTTTCTAGCTTCTTACATTGTTTATTTTAAATCTTTCCTTTAGCTTCATGCTTTAGCTGCATCCCACAACTTTTCAGATATGATATTTTAAAATTATTATTCATTTAAAGTTCAATTGGGGGCTATTTTAGAGCTTTTGCTGATGATTTATAATTTAATTCTTTTATAGTCAGATAACATACCATATATGATTATAATCCTTTGAAAGTTATTTAAACTTATTTTATGGATCCATATATGCTCTAATTTGGTGAGCATTCCCTGTGCACTTGAAAAAAAGTATATTCTGCAGTTGTTAAGTATAGCGTTCAATGAGTATTAATGTGCTTAAGTTGGTTGATAGTATTGTTCAAATATTATATTCTCACTAATATTTCGTTTACTTGTTCTAGCAATTTCTGAGACAGGAGAAATAACATCTTACAGTAATTATAGATTTGTCTATTTTTTCCTTTAATTCTGTTTGTTTTGGCTTCATGTATTTTGAAGCATTGTTAATAGGTACATACTCGTTGGGGATTGTTATTTCTTTTTTCTTTTTCTTTTTTTTAAATTTTAACGTTTATTTATTTTTGAGACAGAGAGAGAGCATGAACGGGGTGGGTCAGAGAGAGAGGGAGACGCAGAATCCGAAACAGGCTCCAGGCTCCAAGCTGTCAGCACAGAGCCCGAGGTGGGGCTCGAACCCACGAACTGCGAGATCGTGACCTGAGCTGAAGTCGGACGCTTAGCTGACTGAGCCACCCAGGCCCCCCCTGTTATTTCTTATTAATAAAGTGACTCTTATCATTATGAAATATTCTTATCTTTGTTAATATAATATCATCTGATATTATATCACACTCCAGCCTTCTTATCATTAGTGTATGTGTGTAAATACATATATATATATATTCACTCTTTTTTCTTTTAACTCATCTGTATGTTAATGTTTAAGACATACATAGTTAGATCTTGCTTTCTTATACAGTCTGATAATAACAGCCTTTAATTGGTTTGATCAATTTCCACTTAATGTAATTTCTAATACAGTTGGGTTTAAGTCTACCATTCATGTTATTTGGTTTTGATTTGTTCTATCAGTCTTTGTTCCATTTCTCCTTCTTCTTCTATAATAATTTAATATTTTGTAGCACTGTCTTAACTCTTCTATTAGCTTTTAACTATAACTCCTTGATTTTTATTTTTTTCTGTTTGGTCTAGGAATTGTTATTTTCATTCTTAATTTAAAATGTTTTTCTATGAATGATTCATGATTTTCTATGAATTAATATGATGCCATTTCATGTATATTGTAAGAATCTTATAATGTGATATTTTCATATGTTTTACTTCTGCATATATTATAAACCACATTTTTATACCACTCCTTTTAAGGAGATTATAAAATTAGGGAATAAAAAGTTATGTATATATAAGTTATATGCATATGATGTTCTTTGCTCCTTTGCGTATGCAATTTTCCTTCAGCCCAAAGGACTTCCTTTCACATTTCTTATAGTGCAAGTAGGCTAGTGATGAATTACCTTAGCTTTTCTTTATCTTTTAAACAAAGCCTTTATTTTGCCATCACTTTTTGAAGGAGATAGAATTCTCATTTGACAGGTTTTTTTTTTCCCCCTCTCAGCATTTTAAAGAGGTCATTCCATTGTCTTCTGGCTTTCATTGTTTCTGATGAGAAGTCAGCAATATTTAAATTTTAGTTTCTCAGTACGTGATTGCCTGGCTATTTTGAAGATTTTTCAGGGAACCTGGCTGGCTCGGCTGGAAGAACATACAACTCTCGATCTCAAGGTTGTGAGTTTGAGCCCTGCATTGAGTGTAGAGATTACTAAAATAAATAACTTTAAAAGATTTTTCTATTTATCTTTGGCTTCAGAAATGCGGCTACACTGTATCTAGGTATGGTTTTGCTAGTATATTTGCATCTTGAGATTTGTTGAGTTTCTGGGATCTGTGGGTTGATATTTTTCATCAAATGCCAGGGAGAAAGTTGGTCACTTTTCTGACTCAATCTGTATCTCTTTTCTCTCCTTCTAGGACTGCCATTACACCTATATTAGACCCATCTCTCAGGTCCCCGGGACCTAGTTATTTTTTCAGGTTTTTTTTTTGTTTGTTTGTTTGTTTTTTTTTACTTTCAGTGCTTCATTTTCTGATCAGTTCTTCTGCAGTGTCCAATCCATGATTTAGCCAATTCAGTAATTTTTTTATTTCAGATACCATAATTTTAGAATTTTCATTTGGTACTTTTTATAGTTTCTGTTTCTGTTCTGAGATTCTTCATCTGTTTACCTATGATGTCTGGTTTCTGCTTAAAGTTCTTAATATATTTTGAAGTTCTTGTCTACCAATTTAATATCGGTGTTATCTGCGGGTCTGTTAATTTTGACTGCTTTTTTGCCCTTGGTTGTATTTTTCTGTTTCTTTGAATAGCTAGTGATTTGTGTGTGTGTGTGTGTGTGTGTGTGTGTATACTGGACATTGTGGATTTTACATTGTTGTAAGTGGATTATTTTTCTTCCTTTGAAAAGTGTTGACTTTCATTCTGTTCAGTGGTTAATTTACTCACAGATTTGTTTTATCCTTTGAGATTTGTTTTTAAGGTTTTTAGGGTGAGTATAGACTAAATCTTTTTCTAGAGGTAGAATAGCCCTGTTCCTAAGATTTTGCCCTCTGAGATCTCAACTGAATGCCCAGGATATGCAGTGAGGTTCTCTCTGTTCTGCCTTGTCAGATCTCACGTGTCTCCAAGCCCTATGCAATCTCTGGAATCTTTGTTCAGCTTAAACTTTCATGGTAATTCTCTGCCATAGCTCACAGAGGTTTTTTTTCTATGCATATGTATATTTATGTATATTTCTGGAGGTTTTTCTTTCTCTACAACCTCTTTCTCTCTGGTACCTGATATGCACATTTCAGCCACCTGAGCAACCCTGAACTCCAGTATTTACCCATCAGCTCAGTGAGATCATTGTGCCTTGCCCGAGCTACCCCTTCTCACACCACAGTCCAGAAGGTATTTCTAGATAGAAAGCTGCAGGTGATTAGGTAGTTGACATCAAGTGTTTTCCTTTTTTCAGGAATCACATTCCTTCTCTGATTGTTGTCCAAAGTGTGAAAACTTCTGTTTCAGTTTTATATTTGTTCACAGCAGGAAGACTAGACTAGTACTAATTACTCCATCATGGTGAAAGTTTAAGTCTGTAGCACAACTGAGTGATTCATATCCAATTGTTCATTCCCCTCCATCTTTGATGGCTATAGCTTTACCTTGGAGAAATGAGAAATCTCTGAAAAGGCATATGAAGCTAAAAATATTTTAGAGACAAATAGCATGACTGATGTGACATGTGGAATTCAAGGTGTTGTTTACAAACTCCGGTGTAATACTTTTCCTGTAAGTGTGACTGTGTGCTTTTGTGTATTTGTGTGTGGGAGAGTAAGGGTGAGAGAAAATGAATATTTGAGGAGGGAGAAGAGAGATCAAAAGAAAGGAAGACATGCTGGAAGAGTAAAAACTTTTATTTTTTTAAAAATTATACTCAACATTAAAGTAATTTAAAACTTAAAAAAATTTTAACTCTTCTTGTAATATTAGCTAAATTTTTGATGCTTATCGTGTGTTGGGCATTGTTTCAAGTGCTTCATGTATTTTAATTTATTTAATCCTCACAACAACCCTTTGTCTCAGGTGCCTATATTGTCCCTGCTTCACAGATTGGAAAACTGAGACATAGAAAGATGGTACAACTTGCCTAAGGTTATAAGGTCAATAGGGAGAATTTTGGATTTTTTCCCAGGTGGTCTGCATCCAAAACTATGTTTGTAACCTGTATGTTGCTTTCACATCAGAGAGGGATTTTGTCTCTCCCCTACTCCCTTCCTCACTACCTTGTCCTCAGAATGAAAAAACAATTCCATGTTAAGCTTTCGTGAGCTATAAAAACCTCCCTGGGATTTGGTGCTGGTGAGAGATGCTTGACCATTGAAGAGATAGGCATTTTCCCACACTAGGTTCTTAGCACCGTCCATTTCATTAGTTTCAGTTACCAGTATCTCTTTTGATATTCACTTGACCTTCAAGGATGGCAAAAGTTGAGTGATTCATGTAGATTTTTAGTACCTATCTTCTTTTTTTTTAATGTTTATTTATTTTTGACAGAGAGAGAGACAGAGCATGAGCAGGGGAGAGGCAGAGAGAGAGGGACACACAGAATCCAAAGCAGGCTCCAGGCTCCGAGCTGTCAGCACAGGGCCTGACGCGGAGCTCGAACTTGGGAATGGCGAGATCATGACTTGGGCCGAAGTCAGACACTTAACCGACTGAGCCACCCAGGTGCCCCTTTAGTGCCTATCTTCTTAATCTGGATTGCTGAGAAACCAGGTGACAACTGCGATGACCCATCTTTCCTTAGCTATAGAAAGTTGTTGGAAAAAAATCACTTCCCTAGATCATTAGTAATTAAGTCAGGACACTTTCAGAGTAGTTCTGCTTCTGGCGGGGGGATAGTGATCTTGGGAGGGTGGGTAGGGACCCTTATCCAGGCTAGAGGCACCAGGTCTCTCTAGAATTTTGTATCCCCTTCTCTACCTGAGAGTTGATATCTCCCTGGGCTGAGTTCTTCCTGGGCTCTTTGAGATTTTTAGGAAGGAAGGAGATAGCAGATTGCAGGCTATTATTATGGCAAGATCATCTCTCTTTGGCCACCAAACAGTTGTTTCCTGAGTCATGAACCACTCTGTTCAGTGGCTGTTGAACTAAACTGCCTTTGAATTCAGAGGAGAAAGTCTGTGTGTGCCAAAACCAAGCCCCTGAGTCACCCAGCGCCCAGCAGGAAGACAGCAATGAATAGGGCTGGAAATAGTGCCAGGATCCATGCCAAGCAGCTAGTGTGGACCTTCAAGTGCCCATTCCACTGACATCTTTCCAGGTCATAAAATCTCATGTCCTCATAGATAGGAGGTACCATTGTCTATTCTCTCTGCTGTCTGCAAGGTTCCTGATTAGTGAATCATCTCCCTAAGTATCTTTTTATACGGATTGAGCCATGTACTACAGAGATCCTATTTTATTTGTAATATCTAAGGGAACTGCATTCGACATGACAGTTTATAAAACAAAGTAGGTGGAGTTTGTATTTGGAAATATAATATTGCATTTACTAGGAAGATCTGAATTTGGAAAGATCTGCCTGGGTCCATTTTAAAACCAGAAAACTAGTATATCCTTTTTCTCTTGTCAACCATAGTTCTGCAATTATTCTATATAATTGTTATTTTTCTTTTCTTTTTGGAAGGAGTCTCCCGCTGAAGAAAGAATCTAAAGAGATGCCTAAGTTCCAGGGAATTTTCCTCTAAGACAAATAACGTCAAGATAGCTTTTATTTTATTTATGTTTATTATTTTTCCCCATTAAAATATGTGTCATCTTCAGAGATCCTGGGCTAGAATTTTTTTATTTTCCTTTTGCTGGTTGAAGAAAAATCTCAAACCCTGATGCTGTTTTTGTTTATTTCATGAAGAAGTTAAGATGGTGCTTGACAACTTATGCCTCCTACAAAACCAAAAAATATTTTCTACACTGTGTTCATTAAGATATCTTCCAACCGACATTTCACCAAATAAAAAAAATTGAGCCACCTTGCATTATATATTTTTGGTTAAATATTTGAGAGCTATTGTTTTGAAAGTCCCCAATAATAATAATAAATAGCCAACTTGGGGCACCTGAGTGGCTCAGTCAGTTAAGCATCTGACTTCAGCTCAGGTCATGATCTCGTGGTTTGTGGGTTCGAGCCCCGTTTTGGGCTCTGTGCTGACAGCTCAGAGCCTGGAACCTGCTTCGGATTCTGTGTCTCCCTCTTTCTTTGCCCTTCCCCTGCTCACACTCTGCCTCTCTCTGTCTCTCAAAAATAAATGTCAAAAAAAAATTTTTTAAATAGCCAACTTAAAAAAAAAATCCTACTGAAGGGTCAGGTAAATTTTGGCTCTGTTTCTACATTTATACTCCATCTCTCTGCCTCTTTTAGTTCTTCCAGAAACAAAACAGAGCCCCCCTCCTCCAGCAAATCACTTGCAAAATTCCACATAAAAAAATGCTGAGCTTGAAATCACAAAACATCACCCTCAGTTTCTGAGGATTCCAGGATCAAAACTCATCCAGAAACTTTAGGATTTAGGGCCCAAGAGCCTAGAACATTAACTTCTGAAATAGAATGATATTGGCTCCATGGTTAAAAATAGAAGACCACAGTTTTATTGCCAGTGATTATGACATACTCCCCACGAACATCAGTAAGGCGCAAACGTGCAGTGAAGGCAGCCGATGGGTAAATAAATTAAACTGATGTGACTCAAAAAGCACGTTGGGAGCAGAGATGTGCAGCAGTAACAAGGGATTTTGTTCTTGAGAACGGCCCCACTCAGAACTCAAGGGAAAGAGCCTCATTAGGAAACTCAGAGAACCGCGGTACCAAAATGAGCTTCATTTATCAGCTTTCTCAACAGACCTAGGGAAGAATATACGTATGATGATTGAAGGGACTGGTACTAAGGGGCTTGCTCTTTTCAAGTTCTTGCACTTGCCATACATTCAAGCCAATGCACCTTTCCTTCTAAATGAACGGAATAGCTGGATCATGTGTACCAGGAATGTCTGTTATAAAAGATAGACTACAATACATTGCTGTAAAGACCTTGAGACTTTCCTCACTTACCAGCTTGCTTCTTGGAACAGCTTTGTACTAGGACACTGAGCTACTACCAGATCTCATCTATGTAGAATATTTTTTTCCAGTGATCTGCCTTTATGACTTAACTTTGCTGTATTTTCCTGTACCGGGACAAGGCCCAGTTGTCCATTAACTTTCATGAAGGCATCTATGGAAGATTTTGAAGTCCACTGGTTAAGAGGAAAAGTGCTTTTGCGTTTGATCAGTATGTAGGCAGAAGGTAGTTAGGAACATTGCTGAGTCACACTTTAAAACAGCTGCACTGCAAACAAAGTGAGAGGACTTCATCGGTGGCTTTGAAGTCAGCAACCTGGGGCCTGGCCTTTGCCGTATCAAGGGCACACCTCTAAATGTCTATAAACTTTGTTCACCTTCTCTTTAACCACCAACATTTATTGAGCACTTACTATGTGCCAACCACAACACTCAGCACTTTTATTCCTTTAAGCCTCACAACGATCCTGTGGAGTAAACATAATTATCATCCCCATTTTACAGATAAGTAAACGGAGGCTCAGAAAGGCCATGAAGCTTGCTCAAGTTTACAGAGCAGAAAATTAAAAGGACCAAAATATAAGTTCTCATCAGTCTCATTTCAGAGTCTGAAATGTTAATCACCCTGAAATGGGGCTGATGATAACACCATGGTTAGCACCGTGAGTATCAAGAAATCATGTTTGTGAAAGCACCAAAGTCATACACACTCGGTATAATTGTTAGATCTTTTAAGACAAGAGAAAACTAAGAAATAGTTACTTGACGAGGTCGTGGAAAAGTACTTTCGAATGCTTATAAACCAGGGCTTACTTGAATTTCCTGAATACGTTATTTTACTTAACAATACCCCATCAAAATATTAAGTATGTTACATAAATTAGGTATGATGCATGATGATTCTGTATCAGTCTGGGCAACCTACAAGACAAAGAGAAACAGCTCTGGTCCCTTTGTTACCTCTGAGCCAGACTGCACTGGTCTGCTTATTCATTTAAGTTATGAAGACATTTGCACAGAAATTCAGCTCAAACACCCCAGGAACAATAATGTAGGTTACCAATAATCAAGAAAGTGTTATTTGTTTGCTTGTAGGACATAAGAGGATCAGAGTGTATGAAACGGAGACATAATGTTCCTTAAATCACCACCACAAAAAAATATACACGATACTGAATTATTTTTACTTTCAAACAGAAATTTAAATGGACCCTTACAAACAGTAAATTTAGAAACACAATGATCAAACTGCTTTGTAGATTTACAGCTAAAAACGACCCAAACAATGAAAACAAAAACAAAAACAAAAAAAAAAGGGGTTTTATAAAGATTTTTTCGAGTTTCACATGGTCTCTCTCAGAAATGTAAAAAACCCAACTGTTCGGGCCACAAAGCCAAAACAAGAACAAAACCCACTGTGAGCGCTCCGCTTTCACTGTGTGGACTGGTCTTCTGTAGTCAGAACTCTAATGACAGGTTGGTGTGTGACATAGAAGAGAAGGCTGAGGTTCTTCCTTCTCCCTGGCTACATCAGGGAGTCAACAAGAACCCTTCGGTCATCAGCAGGAAGGCGGTGGCTATAGGGGCCAACTGGGTGGAGTCTCTCGCATACAGCTTCTAAAGTCAAAGAACACACTTACCTTGTTCTAGTTCCCGTAGTGCTGATAGAATTGATTAAACTGGTTATTTTAGGGCTATGCAGACAGATATGAATATATCACAATAGGTAGATCAAGGGTCAAGAGACCGTGGTCAAGAGTGTGTCTCAAAATGAAAATGTAAACCCATACCCTAGTCACCAGATATTGTACCCTTTGGGGAGCCTGAGGACTGAAGACTTAGAACTCATGCTGCTGTCCCTTATAAAGAAATACTTTCCAAATTCTTCATGGTGACAATAATTCCCCAACTAGAAATGGGGATATTTTATCTGACGAATGTCTTTTTTGTCCCTGAATTATGAGTCAGTTGAGAGAAAAAGTCTTTTTGAGTTCTAAATTTGCATCCCATTTAGTGCATGTTTAATACTTTTTCATTGAAATGAATAACATTTTCTGAAATTGGGGCCGCACTAGAAAAATCCACAGTGAATGGTGTCCATACTGATGGGTTATCTTAGCTGATCTCCATGGGCTGAGTTGTAACGGCTTCCCTTCTGGAAACCAAAGCTGCCTCCGGCTGAATGTTTAGTTGAGTCATAGAACCAGTTATGTAGCTCGTGCTCCAGTCTTTCCCCTTTTGTCCAAAAATAGGAAAGGGTTTGTACTCTAAACAATTTGAAGTGGTTTTGTGAAATTGCATGGGCTCTGTCCTTGGAAAGGGTGGACCAGAGATGGATTATCTTAAGAAAGGAGATGCAGGAAGAGGTAGCTGAATGCACAGCCCAGCCTTTGGGGGGTAGGAGTTTTACTCTTTTACTGTTTTGATCTCTAATGGACCCTGTTGACTTCTCAGAGCCCTGTGGCCCCCAA
This sequence comes from Panthera leo, assembly GCF_018350215.1. NCBI lineage: Eukaryota > Metazoa > Chordata > Mammalia > Carnivora > Felidae > Panthera > Panthera leo. The sequence goes on from NC_056688.1 coordinate 95,930,849, forward strand.
CTACTCAGTAATAGCTTTTTTATCATCTGAAGTTAGAGAATCACTTTCATTATCCGAGGCAGAAAACTGAGAATTACTTTTAGAATAAATAGAAGAGGATATGTGGTAAAGAAGATGACCAGATTTTATAAAGAAATAAATTGCAACTAATTGATAGAATTTGCCTTGTTTTGCAAACGTGATATTGTAGGGGCGCCTGGGTGGCTCAGTCGGTTAATCGTCCAACTCTTGATTTCGGCTCAGGTCATGATCTCACGGTTTATGGGTTCGAGACCCACATCGGTCTCTGTGCTGACAGCGCGGAGCCTGCTTGGGATTTTCTCTCTCACCCTCTCTCTCTCTGCCCCTCCACCACTCATTCCCTCTGTCTCCTCACAAAAATAAATAAATAAACTTAAAAACATTAAAAAAAAAAAAGAAATGTGATATTGTAAACTTACTACTTACTAGCCCAGCCTCCTTTCTTCTTAATTGTACTAATTTCTTGCACTTTGAGAAATCAAGAGGGCATGAATCATCATATGACAAAGGAAGAAGTTAATCCTCACGTGGAAATTTTTTTGTGGGGGAAAGGCTGATGAGAATTTATCTAGGTGCGCCCAAACCAAAATGGCTGAAGATAGGACCATTTTTAGAAGGCAATCCCAGGAATTTTAACACCGGGATGGGGTCTAATAGTTCTACAACATTTATGATGAAAACCTTTTGATTTTGAATTAATTTTTTCTCTTTTGATTAGCTCAACTTGATTAATTGTGAACAGGTCCCATCTGTGATGCCAAAAAGTGTGTTTCCCAGCAACCATTTTGTGGGTCTCCCCAATAACAATAAGGAGAAATAATGTTGCTTGAGTAGTGTTTTAAGCTCAATTAATTAATAAAATTCAAAGAGGTGTATGTTTTTTGGATTTGTGGCTAAAGCTTTTCTTTCCAGATTTTAATCTGGAGGGAGAGTAATTTATTTAAAATATTTGAAGATGAAGGATTCCATGCATGGTCTTGCTTTATCAAGATAGCAATAGCAATTGTTAGAGCACTAAGGCGACATTGATTGGAGCTTCGGACTCAATCATATGTTGTCTTTCATTTTCTTTTTAATTTAAAATTGTTTTCAGTTTTATTGAGATATAATTGACATACAGCACTGTATAAGATTACGTGGTACAGCATAATGATCTGGCATATATATTTGCAAAGTGATTACCACAATAAGCTTAGTTAACATCCCTCACTTCATATAGTTACAAAAAAAAAAAATGTTTTTCCTTATGATGAAACCTTTTGGGATTTACTCTCTTAGCAACTTTCAAATATTGTATACAGAAGTGTTAACTATAGTCATCATGCTGTGCATTACATCCCCTGTGATTATTTATCTTACAACTGGAAGTTTGGACCTTCTGACCATCTTTATTCAATCACATTTTTAACTCTTTCCAGTCTGCAATTAGCCATTTGAGAGAATGATGGAGAAAGACTTAGACTTTTTTTTTTTTGCATGTATCTCCAAAAACATGATTTTTTTTTTGAGCAGCTTATTTTTGTCTTATGAAATAATAAAAAACTTATAAAAAAAATTTTCGGCAAAACATAATTGAACAATCTTATGTTTAACAAATGAAACCATTCTTGCACTTAGTTCCGTTTTCTAAAAAGAGTTACCTTGAAGTAGTCATTCAGCAATATGTTTTAAAAAACACAAATAAAGACCTTTCCTTTTTGTATAAATAGGTAAATATTTTTATTTGTTCATGAAAACTGGGTGGGGCTGGGAGATAATCCATATTTTCCGGCAAAATAAGTGCCAAATTAAGAAGATCTGTGATAGGCTTTTAAAAAAGGAAAAATACAACAGACCCTGGTAAGTTTTAAAACATGTATATGTACATATATTTCTGGATAACGACTGCTTAAAACTGTCACAAGATTTCTGGAAGGCTTCAGATGCAAGCAGCTGGTGAGATGACATGTGGAAGGTAGTAAGAATTACAATTCAAAATGCAGTTTAAAAAAAAAAAAAAGCAGTTTCAAAAATCACAGTCCTTCCAAGCCTTATTCAGTCTAGTTTCCTGTCTAGACATGCAAATTGAAGTGAAGAGTTGAACCAATTATTCAGATAATTCAAAGGGGGAAAAAAAATCCCCTCACTGAAAACAGAAGATTCTAGGAGACTGAACTATGTGGATTGTTTGTCCTCACTGATCAATTCACCAGATAATTGCTCTTTACCCAGAGAGTTTCAAGAGGACCATAGGATTTGAGTCAGGAAGAAATTTCATGAACATTTCTCTTTTTTTTTTTTTCTTTCTTTTTTTTTTTTTCTTTCTTTTTTTTTTTTCCTGTGCATCCAACCTCCATGAAATGAGTATAATTTAAAGGAAAAGAAAGTATGTCTCTTTACAGAATCCTCTTTCAAGAAAATCTAAAGTTATTTTTACGAGGGATAGACAAATGTTCCACCAAGGAATATTCCCTTCTGCCCCCGAAAAAGTTTTCTCAAAACTAACCCTCCAAGTACCTTTCTTTTTCAGATAAGATTTAACAGAAGATAAAAAAAAAAAAAAAAAAAAAAAAAAAAGATTTAACAGAAGATAAAAGAAACTCATTAAGCTATTTGTCAGCTGGAAGTGGTACCCTATGGTTTTTCTTCAGGTGGTATTTGTATATTCTTGTGAAATACACAATTTAAATAAAGGAAGGAATTATTACCTGTGTGTCAAATGCACATAGGGGTAGTTATTGATAAGTGCTAAAGTAATAGCAAAGCTATGAAATTATAAAGGCTCAGAAATGCAAAAGTAATTACATTGATCTAGTCAGCAAAACATACTCTTTTAAAAATATTTTTAAACCCACTTTGAATATCTTAAAAAAATTTTTTTAATAAATATTCACATAAAACTGAATTGGACTGCAAATTTCAAGGTAAAAATCAGGTAGATTAATAGTCCATGAAATATATCAGATATTTAAATTCAGACAAAATTTGAAACTCATTCATGCCAGAAATGAATACTGCCAAGGCTTGTCATATGTACTATTAGAAAATTAGAAGCATGATATTTAAACCAGGAATAGCTAAATGACTATAAAAAGAAAGTTTATTATTTATCTCACTTGTTCTTCAAATATAGACTGTGGAATACATTCAACAGAATCACATTAATTCTAATATTGTCTTAAAAAAGTTTCAGGCACCTGCAAGATTTAAAAGACAGTTCTACAAGCAAAAAATATGAGCAAAACCACATTTCCAAATATTAGACATGAAGCGCCTATCATCTGTTTACAAAAAGCCTAAACTTTGTGAAATTAGATTGACAAAATGTAGAAAGAAAACAAAATTAAAAATTAAAATTTCTCCAAATTTAACTTTTAAGATCTTTCATTATAATTTTATAATATTTGAAGATTTTTTTTCAAGATGGCTAATTAAATATTTTGAACTCTTAACATAAGCTTTTATAAAGCCTGTGGTAAAACACTGGCCTTAATCACTAAATGTTAAAAATAATGGTTACTCTTAAAAATGATGCAATTATATATTTTAACTTCATGTATTTTCAGAATTAAAGTAAAAATAAGTAATTCCAAAATAATTTGAAAAACTAAATTTTGATTATTAACAAATAATCAATTTCTTTGGCAATTAATTTATAGTTCAGAGAAAAAGAAGATATTACTAAAACGTATCTTTTAGAGATCATAACTTATAAATGTGTTGTAAGAATGCAAGGCAATTTATCATATGTTTATGATAACATTATTTTAAAAGAAACAACTAAATTACAGAGAGATGTTACCCCTACAAATTACGTTGTTTAAATTTTTGCCAAGTAGGAACATTTTGATGAAAGCAAATTGATAACTGTAGAAGTTCATTGTCAATTTGGTCCTGAAATCTGTCTTTAATAATTTAAAAAATGTTAAAAGAACTAGAATAAGCAATTTTGGACTAATAGTTAACATATGATTCTGTTAAAAACCAATATAATTCTTTATTTTTCTCCCATAAGGCATCACTGGCAATTTCTGATTTTTAATATGAATTATTTCTAATTCATGGATATTTTTACTCAGGAATAAAATTATTATAAATATTTAAAACTATTCTTATGTTTTTCAAAAAAGCTTAAATTCTTGATTTTAGGAATATCAGTATTTGAAATAGTAAATGGAAGATGAACTAAGTTCATTAGTTAAAATTTTATTTCCATGAAAAGCAAGGAGTTACTAAGCAAGTATTAATTGCTTAGGATTTTTTATTTGAATTTCTGAAAAATTGAGCTGAAAAAACTCTGCATTATATCTATTTGTAAAACAACAGAAAAATATACATACTAGATAGAAATTCTATTTAGAAATATTTGCTAAAAATTAAAAGCAATCTTAACTATATATAAAGTTTTAAAAATTATCTTAGTTTTTCTCTTTTTAGATTTGTAAAGCAAAATAACAGATTGTAATTTGAATGCCAAACATTTAAGAAAGTTAGTATTTTGCTGCTTAGGTTTTTGTACCCTTTACTAGGAAGATAAACCTTCAATTTACTTCAATTTATTTAGAAATTCTAAAGATAGAAAATACGTTTGAGAACTAGTCACATATTCATGTATTGGTTTTTAAAATGCATATAAAATAATGAATTTTTGTTTTTACATACAAATAAACTAGTAGCAAGAAACAGAAACTGTATGGGAATTTGAACTTTACTTCTCTATTTTATTTTTTGAAAGTTGCTAAAACAATGATTTTAGGAAAAGGATTATTTTTATTTTATCTAAGACCTGTGGTATCATAAGTAACATTTTCAAGAATGTTAGGGAAATAATAACACTGTTTTTAAACTTTCCATTTGCCAACTCATAGACTTACATAAAACAGCTGCAGCAGATTTCAGTTTTAATGCAAAATGTAACTCAAAACATGGATCATAATCATATCTTACTAAACTAAGTATTTACATTGATACAGAAATAAATGCTACATGTCCTATGGGGTAAAAATAATAATAATAATAAAGGGTATTGCGCAGAACATAAGAACGATCATGGAAAGAATCAATAAAGAGGGAGATTCTAATACAGTTTTAGTACCTTCAGGTCCGTGGCTAACCAGTTGCATTTACTTTGGTTTACTTTCTTAATTAATTAATCTCACAGTTTTGAAAGTTAAAGGGGGGACACCTTGGTTTTAGAGAGTGTTAAAAGGTTGTAAGTGTCAGTTCTAGGTACCTGATGTTTACAAACTTCCAATTGTCAGGCATCCCCCAGGCAACATAGCCCTGTGCAATTTTTGGTTTTCAGACAGATGTATTGACATTATAAAAACACAGTAATTGATTTTATAGCAATTATATGGAATTATACCAACATTAAAAGAAATGTTAGGGATAAGCCCTGTTATCTCCTGAATTTGCTATCTAAATGTTTAAGTATCATATCTTGCTTAAAACAAAACAAAACAAAACAAAACTCGATCACAATAAACTGCATTTAAGAAACAATATAGACATGTATATTTCTGACTTAAAATAAAATGATATGATTTAACAAAAAATTCATAGCAATATCTTATTAAATAAGAACCATAGAGGAAAACTGAAATATCATGTTCCTATTTTATTACTATTTACTATTATTCATTTACTAGATACTAAAAAGCATTTTTAATAGTGATGTTATATTTGTTAGCATGTAATTTTTAAAGAACTTTTTAAAATTGCACAGTATTCTATATTCCGGTCCCTTAAAGTAATTGCCAGTGTCAGTGAAAGCTTGACAAGTAAATCGGGTTTATTTCTAAAATGTATTTGGATATTCTAAATGATGTTTCTTTCTTTAGATTTTGAGCACAGAATTCTGATGTAATGCTAACCTTTAAAATCTTGATCATGATAAAGAAAGTTTCAAAAAGTTTTGATTGTGCCTAGTATTAAATTTTTTATCTGTATTTAAAAAGTATTATTAGAAAATTGAAAGCACTGGCAACATTTTGTTTTTGCCAATTTTAACGTATATAATAATAATATTTTTAAAGTGTCAGTATTGGTCCAGAAGGTTTTGTCTTAATGACTTTTTTTTTTTTTTTTTTTACAAAATGCCACATAAGAAGTTACAGAAAATTATCTTAAGATGTTTGCAACATGTCACATAAAATAAATATTCCAAAGTAATGATTTTTTTTTTAGTTACTAGAGAAATTAGACCCCATCTCAATGAAACTTTCTTTCCTCTTGTAAACAAAATTTTTGACTTTTTTTTTGTCAGCTTCCAACGTCTTGTTTTTATAGTGATATCCCATTTTACTGAATAACTTCGTATTTGAAATTTACCCCAAATAAAAAAGATATAAGCATCCTCAGCAACGTCATTATATGCTTGGCAACTGCTGACTATATCCGTTTCACTGGCTGTATATTACCAAAACAACAACAACAACGACAAAGCCTCTAGGCTTGATCACTTTTCACTGTCACTACTGATCAGAATTTTAAAAACGTTTTTAATTCTCAAGATTTGTTAGGCATTCGGATGAGCACTGACTCACAACTTAACAGATAGAAAAGAAATTAGATTCCCCCTCTCCCCCCCCAAAAAAGATGCACAAATGTAAGTGTTAATAAAAATGGACAAGGAGACCACTTCATTGTTGCAACATTTCAGGCCACTTTGACTTAAAAACATAAGGTCCGAATGCAGATTTGGCTGAGTTAGAGCTAGTCTCCGGAGTTAACTTTCTAACCACCCCCCGCCCCCACCCGCCACTTTTTTTTTTAGCCTATGTGATAGCCATGGCCAAAGAAATGAGAAATGACTGAATATATGGAAGCACACTCATATTCTTTTGGTTTTATATATTTATTGTATTCGTGGCTCTAACTAAACTGTGATACTGCAGAATACCATTGGTAGAGCTATCCCAAACACTTCTAAAAAGCTCCGAAATTCGTCGAAATAATTTTCAAACAAATATTCTTGACTTTTGCAATGTCATTTGACTGGCTTAATCAAAAGTATTAAGGGCTATACAATAGGAGCATTTAAGAATGTCACTCATCTTTACTGATAATCCATACCATGTATCTCCTGACCACATTTCATCCACTGTCTATGTTTGTAATTGACATAAAGCAGTTTATTTGGCCAAACATGATCCCATTCCTACCATTTTTTTTTTTCCATGTTGAACAGATTTGGGAGTTGATTTACCCAGGCCTATTTTTCTAGGGAAAGATGGATGGGGAAACATGGAAAGGGAAGGATGAAGAAACATCTTTATTCTTGTCTGTTCACAAACTTGAAAAGATCTAAGTAATCGCCAATTCTGACAAAGTCTATTTGCAATCCTTTGCATAAAATATAGTAATTTTTGTAATGTCACAGTTTTCCAAATGAGCAGTGTTAAGTGATTCTAATGGGGTCCTACAATGTCTTGGTGTTTGAGTGGTGGTCGTGTGTGGTATTTTTGTTCATAACATGAGTTCAGTCTGGCTCATTATCTCTAAATGTACATTGAGAAAGCTACTCTTATCATGGTTTTGTTTTGTCCTTGGTATTTGTTCAATTTTCTCTGCTTCTAAGCTTTCAATGTATTGGGTGACGCTAACCAACATAGATTATCTTGTATTTAGTCTAGAAGAGCTCAATGGCCAGTGGTTCGAACCCCTTGCTGGTTCGATTCATGGAGTTTTGTTTGTTTATTTTTGAGAGAGAGTACACACGTGGGTGCATGCGAGTGGGGAGGGGCAGAGAGAGAGGGAGAGTGAGAATCTCAAGCAGGCTCCGCACTGCCAGTTTGAGCCTGATGCGGGGCTGGAAGTCACGAACCTAACTGTGAGATTATAACCTAAGCCGAAATCAAGAGAGCCACCCAGGAGCCCTCCATTCGTGGAGTTTATTAAGCATGACTGGTGATGTCTCCCTCCTCAGGTATCACTTCTCTCTAGATCTAGAAGACACAGTACCTTGGCCATAGGCTTAATGGGCTTTAGCACTAATTTCATTTGGTGAATTCCTAGTGACACAATATAGCTTCTTTTCTGTATTGAATGATTGCTATGAAATAGGAAAGCCCATTGGGTTGGACTTCCCAGCCAAAGCTACACTTGACGTTAGGTCCAGAAGGGAATTTGCAGATCAACATATTCTCCAGAACTGTTTAGTAGGAAGGATGCAGTGTTGGAATTTTTTTTTCAAGGTAACTGTTTATATTTAGTCCAATCTCCAATTCAAACAGGATATGTTTATCTTTGCTTTTTTAAAAAAAATTGGGATACCAAAGAGAAATCATAATATATAAAGTACAAATGCAGATGCTAAATAAACAGAAGCTATTGTTTTGAGATGCCAATTAAGAGAACATCTGATTAAGTGTTGAGAGACCTCATTTTGATTCTGAATCTGGCAGTGACTCAGTGTAAACTTCCATAGTAATTCCTTTGTCTGGAAAATGGTGGTGACACTATCTACTGCAGAGCTTTCTTTACAGGATTAAATGAGGTGATATGTGGTTAAACGTTTTGGAAAGGTTAAATTCAGTGCATAGAAGAGAATTGGATGCGAGGCAGAGGTCCTGGATTTTTTAGCCTGTTCCTTGTGTGGCTTTGGGCACTTTCCTTCTCTGGATCCAGCTCCATATCTACAAAATGTGAAATATGGACTACGTGATCTCTAAGTCATCTTGTAGATTTGACAACCTGTCCTTTGGAACGATGATGAGCATTAGGGGAATATCTATTGACGAGATAGAAATGTTCCAAGCTACATCCTAAGTGGGGGTTCGTAGGGTGCCCTTTGACTTTCTCTGTGTACAGGTTAATGCTCTACATTTCTGCTTGCTTCTCGTGACTCTTTTTAGGGGATATTGCCTTAGAGGGTACTCCAAAACATGACAAGCCCCTGTGTGCCCAGGTATCTCCGACAGCCAGAAGGTTTTTTTGTCTTAACGTCCAGCAGTGAGGTATCTTGCCATGCATTAGACTGTGGGGCAAGGTTGGATATTCAGCCACCTCAGCTTCTGTATTTCTAGAAAATTCATCTTCTTTTAAGAACCTAACTTGGTGGGTGAAAAAGATGAAGGTTCAAGGTGGTTGAGTTTTTACTGTCTTCATTAATGTCACCTCTGTTGAAGCTTCCCCAGCATTGGCCCTAACGCCCCCTACATGAAATCCTAGTAGTCTAGTATGTTTCCTTTCTGAAAAAAATAAAAAACAAAAAAATCAACACACCTCTGTCTTTCAAAAGTTAAAGCTATTGGATGCTTGGGCACGTGATTTAGACTACAAAGGAGATTTAAGTTGGGTGCAGACAGAAAACAGATGGTGGATGGTTTGGCAGGGGTAAAAAAATATATATGAAAGGTTTTTTGAACCAAAAATACAGATTGGGTAGAATGTAAAGAATCTCAGGTGTCTATGAGTATTTAACAAGAACTCCAAGAAGACTTTCTAAAATATATTTTAGAAATACACAATTTACATGTTAAGCTTTCTTTGTTTTTAACAACTACTTTAAGAGACCAGAATATAGACTTTTTAATACTATAAAAAAACTTTTTAAAGTTAACTTAAAAAATACATGCTAACAAATATACCATGACTTAAAAAAAAAAAAAAAAAGGACCTTTCAAACATTTTCCCTCAAAATTCCTAAAGGCAGCTTCTAATGGTCCGTGTGGTCAGTCCTAATAGGCATCAGCTGAGCTCCTTCTGAGCCATTCTCTACTGTTAAAGGAGACCAAGTTAATACCGAAAGACAGGAAGGCCCCCTATCAGGAGACTGAATTAACAACAAAAAGTTATATATATATATTTTTCTATTTCTCTCTCCTCCTTTGCCTTCATTTCATCGTAGGAATTGTTCTCTCTGGAACTCTTAGCTCTAGCCTAAAGATACCCTGCACCTACACATTGCAGTGAGTTATGGATTTTGAGAGAAAGGAACCCCTTATTATTTGATTTGGATTAGTCTCTGTAGAGATCTAGTCATTTTTCTGTGTATTGGTAAGGCTCCATGTCCCATAGCCAGCATCCTGCTCTTTCTCTCATCCCATCACCTCCCCACGACCCGCCTGCATGTGGGGAGGGGTTGGGGATGGAGGGCAGGTGGTTGAGTACCACTCTTCAGGGCGCGTGCGTGAGGGAGCCGGGACGTGAGGAAGGAAGAAAAAATGGGGCAAACTCCTCAAAAGTTGTCCAGAGGTACAATTCTTAATCTTTTAGTTTTGGTGGGTATCCTCTACCGTGTCCCTGGCTTTTTATTTGGTGCTTCCTTCTTCTGAGCTCTTTGTTATCTGTTGAAGAAGATAACTCTGGCCAGAAAGCAGTGTGACCTTGGTAAGTCATTTTACCTCTCTTGTCTTCCTCCCTAAAGTGAATAAATTGAATTAGGTCATCTCTGAGGACGCTTCAGACCTTAAAGACCAATGTTTTTATTACCAGGCAGGTAGAGGTAATCTATAAGTATTTATTAGATGAGTAAGTGATGCTGACATTCTGTTCCTCTGACAGCGCGGTGCCTGTATAGGATGGCATAAATGAAACTACTTATGCTGTAAATTTCATTTACAAAGTAACTCTTTAGAGAGAAAAAACAATCCCTTTCCTACAAGGCATTTGAAGTTGTCTGTAGTGTCTCTGTGTGTATGTGTATGTGTTCATTTTGAGGTTGTTTCTTGTAACATCCCATTGAGTGCGGGCAGGAAGGCATCAACAGGGAGTGATCACAGGGGCAGGGTGTGTGCACAGCCTGTCTGTCCTTCTGCATATGTGCTGAGTGGTCTGCAGCCAATGTCAGTGGTCAGGGATAGACTTCTGAGTTTTTAGATCATTATAGATCTTTTACAGCTATTTTTACTTCTTGCATATTTGCCATTTTTTCTTGTTTTAAAGGCATTATTCGGGAGAGTGGTAAGGGGAGGTGGTCAGCAACTAAGTTATTTATTGATTTTTCTGGAGAGTTTCTGATGACTGAAGGAAAAGATTGAGGACTGTCTTTGGATTCTGACTTCCATGCTTTGGTGCCATGTTGGAGATTTTGACTTCCTCTACCTAAATACCATATCAAATGTAAACATTTCCGTACATGTATTTTTGTAAATGTGCACAGGGGCATGTTGGCGTGTCTTTTAGAATGAGGTTCTGGGGGTATCTGGGTGACTCAGTCAGTTAAGTGTCTGACTTCGGCTCAGGTCATGATCTCATGGTTTGTGAGTTCAAGCCCTGCATCAGGCTCTGCGCTAACAGCTCAGAGCCTGGAGCCTGCTTCAGATTCTGTGTCTCCCTCTTTCTCCCCCTTTCTGCCCCTCCCCCACTCATGTTTTGTCTCTGTCTCTCTGTCTCTCTCTCTCAAAAATAAATAAACACTTACAAAAGTTTTTAGAATGAGGTTCTTAAGAGGATGCCATATGGCTGAGTGTTGATGGCCATGCCTTACTCAATTCTGATGCTATCAGATCTAAATATTGTCTACTTATACATTTATTATATTTCCCCTATTAAACAAGAAAAAAACAGAGAAAAGCATAATATAGTATGGTTTAGTTACAATGAAAAGAGGGGGTACCTTTATCTTTTCCCCCATGTAGTTTCACCTCAGTGAAAAAAAAAATTGTATGTCCTTAACTAGTTCAGTCTTATAGAAACCAATTAAAATGACAACTTAAAAATAATAACATTGCACACATTATTAAGGCAGTTTTGTATATTCAGGGACAAGGGGAAGACATGAAAGGTAAAGGTTAAGATAGGATGTTCCAAGCAGTGTTCTCACACTTAATGGTGCAGAAGAATAGCCCTCAAGACAGCTTCAAGTATTGGAGCTTACAAAACCCTTTACCATCTCCTTTTGTTTACATCAGTTTTTGAGAGACTCATATATAGGAGATGATCATTTCTAGAAAAACAGGTAGCTTGCAGATGGAATTGAAGCAAAATGATAATCTTAGCTTACCTACTTCTTCTTCTGATTATCTCCTATAAAAGGATAAGAGAGACCTTTCACCCCGGTCTTTATGACTGAGCATGACTTAAAATTTACGTCAGGTCCATTTCCATTCTTTCCTCCCCCTGCCCCCCTCTAAAAAGAATCCTCTTTATTCCTTATTCCTAAAAAACCCAAATAATCCAGTTATCCCTTCCACCAATGGATTATAATTTTACTTTTACTGTATTAACTAAATGAGTGAAGGAAAAGTAATTTTTTTCCCTCTGATTTTCAATCAATTTGAGTCTATGGAAAATTACCACCTTTGCATCTTGTGTGGGTTGGGCTATATAGACCTGTATTAAATGATTAGACCAAACAAGCCCACTTAAAACTGTGACCGGGGGCACCTGGGTGGCTCAGTGGGTTAAGCGTCTGACTCTTGATTTTGGCTCAGGTCATGATCTCACAGTTTGTGAGATCAAGCCCATGTCAGGCTCTGTGCTGACAGTGTGGACCCTGCTTGGGATTCTACCTCCCTCTCTCTCCCAAAATAAACAAATAAACATTAAAAAAAAAACAACTATGTGACCGTATTTAGCATTTTGTGGTTCCTTGTCCTACTCCCTTTGCTCCCAATGCTCAGTGATTATGGAGGGAAAATATGTACTTGAAATTCCAGTTGTTTTTTTTTATCCAGTTCTCATCAGTGTTTGATTTAACATAATAATGTCTCCAACAGGCATAAGGACAAGACTCAGGGGTGCCTGGTGGTCTGTCTGATAATGGGCTTGGAGTAGTTCAGGGAGCACATTGCTATCTTAGCAGAACTGGTTGGAATTAATCACTTTAGAGGTGGCTTTTACTTAAAAAACACGTATGTGCTGTATTGACAGAATAGAGACTTAAGGATATTATTAAGAAAATTAGATCTCTCCTGGAGAAATTAGAATATGGCCTTGGTAGTGGGGAATTATTGTTAATTTTGTAGGCTTGATCATGGCATTCTGGTTATGTAGGAAAATGCCCTTCCTTCTTAGATGTGCACAATGAGGTATTTAGGAATAAAATGCCATGATGTCTGTCATTTGCTTTAGAGCACTTCAGCAAAGAAAAAAGGAGATGAAGCAAATGTGATTAAATGTTAACTATTAAATAGAGATGATACATACACGGATGTTGGTTATACTCCTTGGTTATTATAAATGTGTTTTGGTTGGTTATGGATGTTGGTTATACTCCTTCTAATTTTCTTTGTTTAAAATTTCTGTAATAAATTGTAAACAACAACAACAACAATCTTGAGATACAATATTTTAGCGTTAAAAAACTACCACACATATTAATAAAATAAAATCTTGAGATAGTTATTTGTGCATGCACAAGACGGGGCCAGAGATTTGAAATTTCTCTGGATTTAGAGGCAAACTCAACATTCCGAGGTGGGACTTTAGTTCTTAAGAATATGGTCAATAACACACAAACCAGTACAAAATGAAAATGCTGTGCAAAAATACTATTTATTTTATATTCTGAATGCCTTTAAAAGTCTAAGATTGAAGCTACAAGAAAAGCACAGTAGGACGTTGAAAATGAAGGCATACTCCTTTGTATTTACTTGAGCTAAATGCTAAGAAATTTGGGGTTCTGACCTCAGAACAAGGTGGAATGTTCCTTGAGGAAGATCACAGCAATAAAAGGGTTTGAGAACCGTGGCTTCTCCAATAAGAATTTGAGAGGCAATCAGAGTAGCCAGTGTCATGCTAGAAGCTCACTGAGATAATACAAATTATGAAAACATAAACTGTACCAAGATTATTTTATTCTACTCACATTCGGAATTACCAGATTAATGTTCTCCTTTAAAATTCTTCTTTTATTTTTTGAATGGTTATTATGGCAGTAGCTGTGTTCTACCCAAGTAACGTAGTACTTTTTTGATATGTTAGTATAGCATTTGTTGATAACAAAATGTGTGTGTTTATTTATTGCAATGAGGACACAGAAAGAAAATATACCTCCAGGGGTGCCTCGGTGGCTCAGTCAGTTAAGTATCCAACTCTTGATTTCGGTTCAGGTCATGATCGCACAGTTTGTGGGTCCGAGCCCCACATCCGGCTCTGCGCTGACAGTGCTGAGCCTGCTTAGGATTCTCTGTCTCTGCCCCTCCTACACATGCATTGCGCGCGCTCTCTCTCTCTCAAAATTATACTTAAAAAAAATAAAAAATAAAATATTGTTAAGAAAAATAAAATATACTTCCAACAGTGAAGTGATTATTTCTATGTAAAATTCTGGAATTCTGGAATGCAGAGCCGAGCTTTAAGTGTGTTAACTTTAGGTCCTTTGACTCTTTGCTGTACACAAACTCATGCCCAAATCTACTGTTATAACGTTTAATACATTACACTGATTTAAAAATATTAATATTACTGGGGTGCCTGGGTGGCTCAGTCAGTTAAGCATCCAACTCTTGATTTCAGCTCAGGTCATGATCTCACGGTTTGTGGGTTTGAGTCCCTCATCAGGCTCTGCAAGTATGGAGCCTGCTTGGGATTTTCTGCCTCTCTCCCTCTCTCTCTCTCTGTTCCTCTCCAACTTGTGTTCTCTCTCTCTCAAAATAAATTAATTAATTAAAAAAATAAAAATATTGATATTACCTGCACAACCCTTGCAAGTTCCAGTTTTGTTTATACAGGAAAGAGACTTTTCCTCCTGAACACCTATTTTTTTTTTCTCTTCTTTCTTTCTTTTTCTTTCTTTCTTTCTTTCGAGTAAACTCTACCCCCATGACATGGCACTCAAACTCATGACCCTGAGATCAAGAGTTGCATGCTCTCCTGACTAAGCCAGCCAGGCACCTCTATTTTTCAATTAACAAATATAAAATGGACTCATTCTCAAGTATGGGGAGAATTTTTCTGGTAAAAAATTTGCTTCACTAAATCAGTATCACCATCTGAGAAGACTTTCAGCTTGTACTCAATATGGAGGTGATCTTTAATAGATACAAAGCCTCTGGTAAGTTGCTCTTCCAAAAACTATCAGATGCTGTTAATTACTGGTAGCAAAGCCTAGCTATGTGTTAGGAGGTAAAGGCAGGCAAATCCAGAATCCTTGATTCCTTGCAATTTGCCTTTTAGCAAGAAGAGTGTAGTTCAGAGGGTAAAGCCTTGGCATCAGAAACACAAAACGTACATTATTTTTTAAAGTCTTACAATTTAAGTGTGTCTCTTTAGTTAACACTGTGTTCATAAATGGTATTGTTTACGAGAGGCGGTGTGCGTTACTTCTGGGTCTCAATCCTATTTTTTCCATCTGCAAATTGAGAGATTCCCCCCATGAAATAATTGCTGACTTTTCCTCAAGTTATTTACTTTGTGCCAGCCACTGTTTTGAGCGCGTTACGTTAAATTTCTTCATTTCTCCAACAACACTATAAAGTAGATATTCTGATTATGCCTAATTCATCTATTAGGAGACTGAGATAATCAAATGCTGGGTAATAAGAGAATTTTAGAGGTAGGAGGGTCCATGGAAATCATCTAATCAGAGGTTAAGGGCATCTAATCATGGGGTTAAAGGCACAAGCCCTGTACCCAAAATGTGTGGTGTTCAAACTTGGACCCTTCACTCATTAGAAATAAACCTTGAGCAAATGACTTAACCTTTGTTTGCCTCAATCTGTCCTTTGCCTCCTTTGTTTGCTCATCTGTAAAATGGGGATGACGATAGAGTCTGCATTATGTGGCTGTTAGGATTAAACGTGGAGGGCTTAGAACAGTGTCTGTTGCCTAGGAAGCTCTCGGTAAATATGATAGAGGAGGATGACGATGGTAGGGTCTGGGTGAGTAAACACTGTTGTTTTCTTAGAAGGATGCGTTACCATATTATTAAGGGATCCCCAGTTAGATCAGAAAAGCTGCTGGTGGTAGTGATGGTCTTAATGGAAAGAATGGAGTTAGCATTATCAGTGATGCAGAACGGTTTCTTAGGGAAAAAAGTATCAGGTTGAAGAAGCAAAGTGAAGAGGACACTGTTAGCCTAGAAGGGCAGAAAAACGTGTTATGTTGTAATTCAGCAAAAAGTTTGCAGACACACAGTAACAGCAGTAGCATGCACAGAAATGAGGCCCAAATTTGGGTGCCGACATGGAGTTCTTCCAGTTTCTCTGGATCATCGTCGACACATATAGAATGCTAGTGCTAAATGGGACCTTGGAGATTGTCCTGTACAGCCCCCTCATTTTACATTTTGCATTTTACATTTTTCTGTGAGGACAGTTTGGTGAAATTTAGCCAGAATCTCAGTGCAGTGAAACCAGGAAATTTTGTGGTATGTTTAAAGAGGGATTTCAAGTAAGGATGAAGGGAAAGAGGGAGGAAGTTACTTAACATTTTAGAGTGATACCCAGGTAGCAGAGCAGAGAGCAAAAGGCCATGAATTTCTCCTAATTAATTAAAAGAGGGAGAGAAAGGAGGGAGGGAGGGAGAAAAACTCTTAATTTTATGCTCAAGAGTCTTGGATTGGATTTGTTGTTAATGTTTAAAAGTCCATGAGAAGAAAAACTCTTACTTTACTATTTCTAAGAACTTGGTTTCCTAAAATGTAAAGGAAATTTGGGAGAGAGTTTGGCAGTGCTGTTGGTTCCAGCAAATGAAGGATTAATCCATTTGCAGCTGTGGTGTTGAAACTGGTAAGCAGTTAATGTTGATCTGTTACTGTTTAGGATGGATAAACCTTGGCTTCTAAGAAAAATCACTTTTAACCAAGTTTATGCTTAGTGCTTTCTTTTAAATAATGGAGTGTCTCAATAGGAGCTAATGAATCAGATTAATTTGGCGTGGAGTTCTGAGCAGAGAAGGGGGCAGGAATCCTCTTAAAATGCTTTGCTGAGTTCCCTTTACAATTTGTGGAACCAGGATCGAGTTGGAGGGAGTTTCCCTGAGGGGTTTAAAGGCTCCCCACTGTGCTTGCTCCCCAGTTACAATAGCATTGGGTTATAAATGAGGACTAGTTTGTGTGTTTACATGGAGGAGAAGAAGCCAACAGCACCCAGGCTGAAGCAAAGATAAGATTTTTATGGCTGTGAACCCACTTTTGTATTATTCTTTACAGAAACATTTACCTAGGATGTCAGTATTTTAGAAAGAGGCTCTTAGTTTGGCTTTTTTTTTTTTTTTCTATTAAAAAGGGAAAACACTGCTGTTAATGTCGGGCCATATTACTGTTTGCACTGTTGTAGGGTTTGGGGATATTGGAGACTTTCCATGTTGTACCCCTCAACCTTGCCCAATACCACAGCCCACCTCCATTGCTGGGAAAAAGGCTTCGGGAAAATGGGTGGAGCTGAGGAATAAATGTCTGTTAGTTTCAATCTTTCTTCTTTTTGCCTTTTGATTGGGTTCCTACTTCAGCATCCACTTGTTGCTTTGTGTGATGGAATCAAGTTGGAGACGAAGAAATTGAGGCACAGTGTAATTTATAGGCTCGTTTCTGCAAGCTTTTAGTCCAGGTGGAGGCCATGCTGCCTCTGCCCTAGAAATTGCTTGGACGGTGAGGGGTCAGTTCTCCTACCCTTAAAAGAAACCTCTCCTTTGCACTTGCAAAATTGTACCACAAAGGACACATTAAAAAAACAAAACAAAACAAAACAAAAAAAACAATGGTTAGGAACCAAGGTAGCCAAGAGTGATTTAACAAAAAGGAATATTTTAGTGCTTGGGCACATGAGTTTTATAGGTTCTGTGTTGTTCTAAAGCCTCAAGGTTATGGGCAAGATACTTTCAGTGAGGTGACTGGTGACATCTGTGCTTGGCATTCTAACTCCCCTATACTCTCCAACTTTATTCATCCTGCATGAGGACTCCAAATGGGATGTCCTGGTGAAGAACAGGAAATTGCTGAGGTCTGGTGAACAAAAGCCCACAAGTCCCCTAGTGGCAGGTGAAAACTGGTTATGTTTGAAGTATGGAGAGGGTAACACTAGCTGGCCTGTGATACATGCATCCAAACCCAAAACAAAACCAGAATATGCCCTCAGATGTTGGGGAGAGGGATGTTAGACACATCTTGTTGGTCTGTTAACAACAACAACAACAACAACGTGGGGTATGGCAGAGTCATACAGGGGGGAAATTTAGAAAATAGCTCTATGAGAAGAAATTTGGGGGAGAAATAGTATAATTAATACTCATTTCCTCCTTCTGGAGTTGGAAATAGTAGATCCTTATATGAAATTAAGGGGAAATGTAAAGAATCTGAAATTTTTCTAAGCAGAAGATAATTTTGCTTTGGGGAGAAGGCATGTGAGTTAATAAATGTAAACCTGTTTTAAAATGGAAAGAAAATTATGAGCAGAGAGAAGCAGAGGGAGGAACATGACAATTGTTTTTAAACATTCAGTCTAAGTCTTACTTTTAGTTAGCATTTCTATCTTAGAGTATATAGTGTTTTAAATATCTCTTTTTGGGGAAATTGATTTGAAGCTAGAAAGGCCTTTGAAAATTACAAAGTTTAGCGCTCGGACTTTTTTCTTTCACGTGTTTAGAAATTTAGCCTATAGAAACTATGTGTAAAAAGGCATTGATATGTATTAGAAAACATCTTAAAACAGATTAAGATAGTTAATGACAAATATATCAAAAGAATGTTAAAACTATGGAGTCCTAAATAAGACCCATATGATATATCAATAGCAGAGTAAAATACGGAACAACTAAGTATAAGAAACTATTATCTTGTGACGGTTCTGTGGTAAAACCTAAAGTTTAAACGAGGGTGATTTTTTAATTGGCAGCACTGATTTAATTTAATTATATTTAAACCTTGCTGTCTAAAATTAGGACTCAAAAAATCCAAATACCCATCATTCTATTATGATTTTTCAGAGTAAAAGTGATCAATAACTTGTATCTTTTGTATTTCTATAGGAAATAAAAGTCGAGTTTTGTCTTCTGAAGAACCTTGGGGACTTTTTTAAAGGCGAAACTTTTCATCTTTAGGTAAGGAAACGTTTTCTATTGTTTTTCCATCTGTTGAAAAGAGAACATTTCAATTAGAAAAAAGAAGTAACATATACTTAAGCTTTGCTTATGCTAACTGATATACAACATTATGAAGATGATAGAAGGCTGACTTTTTTAAGTTAAATAAAACAAATTAGTTGAAAGTTTTTCATTTAAAAAGATCAATTTGTTGGGGGAGAAAAGAGGCCCTTTTTATGCACTTTCTAATAGACGGATATTATCACAGGATTCCCATCATCATCTTTTCTAAGTATTTAAGACATAACAAAATTAAAAGTATATATTACAAAATCTAGAGACACCTAGAATATTCCTAAACATAAATATAAACGTATGTGATAATAAAAAAAAATAAACCATTTAGATAAATTTGAGAGACTGGTCACTGCTTTAAAAGGCCAGTGAATTAAAGTTACTTAAGGTTTGGGCAGTAACAAAGAAGATTAAACGCTGGGATATACTCACATGCTAGGAAAATATTGCTTTTGTGGAATCAGAAAATGTAAATATCAACAATCTGTTTAATCAGGCAAGAACCTGTCCTTTGTGTGTGACCTCTTTTCAGTTTTTATCTGTGTCATACTGGTAACGTACGAAAAGGGAAGACAGACTGACTTTTTGAGCATATTAAAATATTAGCAACTCATTCTATTTTGGGCACGAATTCTATTAGTGCAATTTACTGCCATGAACAGTATAAATCACATATATGAAAATCAGATGTTTGAAAGCAGATAAACTAAAAATGCAATTAAAATGCCTAAACAAACATTTAAAGATACTTTGAAGTATTGTATGACGTTAAAAGAATGAAAGAAGTAGTTAGAGAAATTATATACAGAATCTGTTATAAAATATACAAATTTGTACATTCTAGCTTTCTCACCAATACCACATTTGGAAAAAGAAAAAGAAATAGATTGCAATGTTTGTCTTCTATTAACATATATTCTCAAGATTAACATATATAAACAAGATTTCTCCTAATTTTAAATATATGAATATAGTTACATGCAAGTATTTTTAAAAATCCTAGCATAGAGGTTGTAGTTTTTAAGAAATACACGTAAAAATTCATGTGGTTAAATAGAATCTAAAAACTTCAGGAGAAAAAATATTAAATTTTTTTACATGGATTTGAAGAATTCATTTCTAGAATAAATTTTTTTCCTTATACAAACATTCATATTAATATTAAGTATATAGGTTAAGACTTCCTTAAATTACTTAATTAAGATATACTAAACTTCTAAGTTATTTTTAAAAGAAGAATTTTGGTAATCTGAAAAAAATTCTAACATTATTTCCAATATACTCTTTAAATAAGGTCCTTTACTATGCCAGTTTTTAAATCTTATATTTTTAAAGATAAAAAAATTATAGAAAAAACTAACCTCCTAATGGAAAATATAATTTTATAGCACGGAGAAAAGAGTTGTAATCATGCTATAAATATACGAGGAGATCACTTTCATTTCTGACATGTTTTTGAGACTTTCTGATGAATCATATATTTAAACAGCAGGAGAATAATATATAAAATATACATTACTATTTTATGATTTAGCAACTATTAAAAATAAAGAGGAAAAAATGTAACTTTGCCTACCTGAATTCTAACTAGGATGTTAAGGTAAAATTAGAAAAATACAGAAGCTAAAGTAGTATAATGAACTGAAATTTAAAGTGTGTATATATATATATATATACATATATATATATGTATATATATATTATATCTTGACATATAGCATTTATCTTAATTGTTAATGAAACTATATACTGTAACATGAATGAAAAAATAAATGATGGAGAAGTATTTTCTCATTGTAGTTTACTAGATCAAAAAATTTACTAATAAGCTAAATGTAATATTAAGACTCACGTTTAAAACAAAATTGTATGGAGTTTTGCTGAAGAGCTATCTTTCCACAAAGGATTTGAGGGTTTTTTTTGTGTATATTAGGATTTCTGAGTTTTGTGATTTGAAATTCATGATACATTTTGAATGCCCTTTCAAATGGCAAAATGTTTCCGTGGAAAAATCAGACATTATGTACATTAAAAAAAATATTTTGGTACGAGGAAAATAGCAGATACTTTAGGAGAACTCTAGTTTTTGTTTTAGTGCACGCATCAAATACCAAACAATTATTTTGTCTGTCAGTCAGTTACACGTCTGAGCAAGTTACAGTTTGTGTCTGTATATCTTAGGTATTTAATTTATAGAGGATACAGTGATCTCTAAATGTGATTGTCAGCTTTACTGAAATTATGGGCAATGTATTTAAAAGAAATGCATTCCTAAAACTTATTTTTAATTAAAATGAGAAACTTTCAAGGAGTCCTTTCATTAGCAAAATATGTGATTGTGCAGTTTTCTGAAAGAATGAACTCTTAGTTTTCTTTTCAAATTATATGAAAATGTTTCTTGACTGGTTGTTTTCTATATTTTAAAGTCAGAAAGGGATAAAGTAGTAGTATATACTATTTCTGATTATCTTTCTATCAATAGAGAGAAAGGGAAAACAAAGTATGTTGACACGATAGAGTTTTCCCTTTAAAAACTTTTGAACTTGAAATTGAAAACATATATTGTCCACACCTAATATTTCTTATCAGGACTTATTTGGAGTTGCATGAGTTTTCTCAGGGAATATATTTGAGGAATTTTATCTTATAAAACGTGGAGATAGAGAACATTGTAGTCAGCTATAGGATAGTCCTCTGTTGTTTCCTAGATTTTAGACAACAACTTTTAAGTTAATAATATTGAGTACCAAAATATCTGGGCTATAATAATTTAGAAAAATGCCAGAAAATTATAAAGGTGAGGGGGAAGGTTAATTGAAGCTAAATGTATCCCTTAAATGATAAGCTTTGACACTGTGAAGAGAGCTCTGGGGATAACAAATAGTACTCTGTCAGGGACAATTTTCTGGGCAGCTGAGGGGGTTTGCGTGATAAAGGAAGGCTGCGAGATAGCAGAATTGGAACTGCTTGACAGAATTTGCACAGTTAGTTCGGGATGGTGAGGACGAAAGTTGGTGCAACAATTGGGTGCTGGGAGGGGGAGAGGAGAAGGGCTCGCCAACCCGGGCGCTACGACAGGGTTAACCGCGGCGCCGCCCGGTGCACTCTGGGAGTTGTAGGCCGCGGGTATTGTGGGAGTTGTCGTAAAAGTCCGCTTTTTTTTGGTATGATGGCCGCCGCCGAGGCAGGAGTTGAGGGTTTCTGTCGTTCCGGACGGCTTGGGGGGGTCTGTGTGCCGTCAGAAGGCCACCAACAGCCCCCAGGTCACCCAGGACCTGTTAATTGTGTGCCTGGGAGGTGGGCGAGAGGTCTGGTGGGTTAACGTTGGGGCCTGGTGTCGCTAGGTTGGCCCCCGGGCCTCTGGCGGCTACGAGCTACTTGAGGGGCTCCAGCCTGCCAGACCCTGGCCGTCTGGCATTCAGTCTTCAAAGTATCTGGATAATTAGCGCCTAAGCGTTTGGGGTGTGCATTGTTTGGTTGTGGTTTGTATCCTGGATCGCTCCCTCTTCTCTTACAGCGTTCGACTCTGTATTTGTAGTCGTTGATGCTCACGACCCTATTTGGGGTTAGGTCGGGCTCGTTTTCTGGGGTCTGGTGGGATTTGTGCAATAGCTGTAATGTTGGAAAGTGTGGACGGCAGGGTCCTGAGTGTTGTCTGTCTTGTTTTAAGTGTAAGAAATTGTATGAGTTGTGAACGTGCCCCCGAGTGTGTTTGCTTCACTTTCTCTTGCATGTGGTGAACCTTGCCCTTGTTTGCTCGTACTTGGAGGCAGTGTCTGGCGGTTCCTCCTTGTGAAATGCTTTTCTATTAACTTGGATGTGTCCTTAAACCTTTGGAAGCCTCCAGAAGACTGTTTTGCAGTTGTTTGTAGAACAGTTTGTAGAACAGTCTTTAAATTCAAAAATGAATTTAAAAGAAATACCACCATCACAATTACCTTTAGTTCTAGGGAGCAAGTCCCTTCACCTTTGTTTGCTGTGAAGTTTTGGGGTACTTATGGGAATCAGATTTGTTTTTAGCTGTGTTACCTTACTCTTGGCTGACAGGGTACTTCTGCATGTTGGGGCACTTTGATCTTAACTTGTTTTTGGATAATCTCTCAGCTTGAGGCAAAAAGGGACACTGTGTACTGACATGTAACCGCACCTGTCAGAATCTCTAGATAACACCGGATTGCCCAGCAGGTCAGTACCTGCCTTAACACCTCTGCACAAACTCACTGTTTCTGCCACTATGGGCTGCTCCATAAATTCTGCATTATTTAGACAATCTGGTTGTTGTCTAGGTAACTTGAGGCCTATCTGGCCACGAAAAGCTATTTCTCAGGCAGTATTCATTTAAAAGCTCCCCCCCCCCCCCCAATAGAATTGGTGTCTAGAAAGTTTTTTCATTCAAGTTTGGTGAAGTGGGGGATTTGGAATAAGGTACAATGGTGTTTTTGGAAATCAGCTATCAATTTTTTTAGATTTGGGGGCAGACCATGTGACAAATGATTTATAGTGAGAGGGAAAAAAATTATTCTTTCTCTTCGTATTTGAGGCCTATAAAACCTATTTCTTTGTCATTTTTTTGGGCCACTTTCATATATCATTAAAAAGTCATTTGATGTTTTGTGATGAACTGGGTTTTCATAATTGAGTTTGTCTGAGTTTGCTTAGTACTTGGTATTTGAAAATATAGTAATGGTGGAGAAGGGAGCAAAACTGGATGGGTTTGTATACATATTTCTGTTGAATGTGATTTCAGGTATAGATGGATAGACTAATACTGTTGGCTTTCTATTCAGGTCTCAGGAAAGTATTTCCTTACCTCTCACCTAACCCCAGTGTATCTTAGAATATTAACTAACTTGCCAATTGAAAAAGATTGGGAAACTTATTTTAAGATTATGCATATTGTTCATATATGTTATTGTTTGGTGACATAAAATGCTGGTGGGTTGGTTTGGTATCTCTGGAAAACTGAATGGCTAGAATTTGTAGATTTAAATCATAAAATCATTCAAAACCAACAACAAACACAATTTGCTTGAAATAAGATGCATACCTTTTTTAGTTGCCAAGTTACCGGTGACTTGGGTACTCAACAAATGGTTCATTAGAAGGTGCTTGGAGAGTAAGTGGGTACTTACTTTGCTAAGTTTAGAAATGTATCTCTGTATTTTCAAAGAGCCCTTTTTGGCATTTGTGAGTAGACACATCTCTATGAAATGGTGACATTTTAACATTTAGTTCCTGAGGCCTTTGTTTCGTACTCTACTTTCTACCTCCATCACTTTAATTCTTCTGCTGGTGTGACAGGCATTTTGGAATACACAAAAATCAACTGTAGTTTCAGAAAACATGGTGAGGTCCATTACCTTCTGGTGACTATGTTTCCTAAGGTTGTATATATGTATTTGATAGATGTGTCAAACATGATCATTTTGAAATGATACCCTTTGTGAAACCAAGGGGTAACTGGTAACATTCTTCTTTTTCTTTTTGCTTTAATAAAAAAAAAAAAAAAAAAAAAAAAAAAAAAGGTTTTTAAAAAGTTTTTAAGTAGGCTCCACATCCACTGTGGGGCTTGAACTCATGACCAAAAGATAATATGTCCCTTGCTCTACTGACTGAGCTAGTGGAATTGCCCCAGTGGTAACATTCTTGACACGGGTGTTATAAATGAAAGGCTTTGGTTGCAGGTGTTCCTTCAAAAGGAAATACAAACTTACTTCCAAATAATACAATGTGGAAAATAACAAAACTAAAGTTTTCATTTTAGATTGTAACCAAAATTTGGAAACACTTGGGGAGAGGGGTTGAGTAGGAATATCTGTTTGAGTCCTTTACACAAATACTTTCTAGTTTTGTTTCCCTGTACATAACTATTCACATTGCTGAAAACAATCATTTCTCATTAATGTATTCCTGCATCTGTGAACATTTGTGAGTGGTAAAACTGTCCATATAAGAGGACAAACCACCCATTCAGAATTTGGCCGTTATTTTGCATTTACATTATGTGAAGAGGAAGGATTATTTATTGTACTTTGTGCACTTGTATATGTATTTTGTTTTCTCAAGTGTAATACATTTGGTTTTAGATAGCAGTACTCTTAAACATGGAGTGCATCCCTCACCCACTCCACCTTTTGGAGGATAATATGGCTTCGAAAGAAGGAGAAAATTTTTAAAAATTTTTCATGCCTTTTGATGAATTTTATTTTCTGCTTCTTCCTACATATATTTCCAGGACAGGATACGTTATTTCTGCTCTGCTGGGCCTTATTTCTTGAAGACAGGTTACTAATCATATGATTTTTATAGGCAAGTCACAGCATACCAACAGTTACTTCAAAAGGTTGTATCTAGATTAAAAGATACTACTTCATTGGGGCGTCTGGGTGGCTTGGCTGATTAAGCTTCCTACGGCTCAGGTCATGATCTCATGGTTTGTGAGTTTGAGCTCCGTGTCAGGTTCTCTGTTGTCATTGCAGAGCCTGCTTTGGATTCTCTGTCCCCTCTCTCTCTCTGTCCCTCTCCTGCTTGCATGTGCACATGTACTCTCTCTCAAAAATAAACTTAAAAGTATATTACTTCATCTACCATTGGAAAGAAAAAAAGATCATATGCATATGTCCTGCCACTGCAAGAATTCTAGCTAGACAAAACAAAACAAGAACTCTACCTGTATTTAAAGCTTCAAGAAACCATATGAGATCATTTTGCTTTGTCCTCTGCCTTCCTTATTTTTCTTTTTGTTCAACTTTCTCCCTTCAGTATGCTTTTTGTAGTTCTAGAACTTAAAAGACATTTTGGGGTTTTTTTGGAATTTTTTTAAACAAATTATTTGTTTCAACTTTTAAAACCATTTTTTCTCTCAAATAGTCATAATATTCAAAATATCCATGCTTTAAGAAATCAAGAAGAATATTCTTGAAAAAAAAAAGGAGTCTCAGAAGAGAGATAAGATTATAGAGTGTGTGTGTGTGTGTGTGTGTGTGTGTGTGTGTGTATGAAACAAAATAAGATTTTAGGACTAAAAAATACAATAACTAAAAACCCCAAATTCCCTGGAGGCGGTCAATTGCAGAATGGAGATAATGAAGAAAAGAGCAAACTTGAAGCTAGAATAGAAATTATACAATCTGATGAATAGAATGGAAAATGATAGAAAAAAATAAATGAACAGAGGCAATGGACAGTATCACAAGGTCTAACATTCATGTGAATCCCAAAAGGAGAAGAGAAAGAGTAAGACAGCAAAAAACATCTGAAGAAACAGCAGCAGAAAACTTCTCCAATTTGGTGAAAGATACACACTTAACAATCTCAAGGCCAATGAATCTCAACATAAATTCAAAGAAATCTGTACTGGACATATCACAAACTAAATATTTAAATAAAGCATTATTGCCATATTACATTTTTATAACTAAAATGCTATACATGCTGTGTTTCTATATTCCGTGAAAAAATGAGTTAATCGCTTCCTCAAACCTCAGCACCAAGTGCCAGAATTTGACCTACAAAAAAACTAGGACGTGTGGCTTTGGTTTCCTTTTCTGTCATAAACCTTTTCTGTCATTAATGAAGAGATGCATGATTTGTCATTTTCAGACAAGTTTACTTGAAGACAGTATTAACTTCATGCCTGACACTCTCATGAAATACATATTTGTGAACTTTTTATTAAGACCATTTAAGAAGACATTTTTTAATGTAAAAGAATAGAAGAGAGCAGTTGTGTATGTTTACGAGTCTAAAAAATTATTTGTAAACTGCCTTCATGGTTTAAAAAAATTCAAATCCATGTTTCTGGATTTTAAATTGTTTTTTTTTAATTTTTATTTTTTTAACGTTTATTTATTTTTTGAGACAGAGAGAGACAGAGCATGAACGGGGGAGGGTCATAGAGAGGGAGACACAGAATCTGAAACAGGCTCCAGGCCCTGAGGTGTCCGCACAGAGCTTGACACGGGCTTGAACTCACTGACCGTGAGATCATGACCTGAGCCGAAGTCGGCCGCTTAACCGACTGAGCCACCCAGGAGCCCCTTAAATTGTTTTTTAAAGAATTTTTTTTGAGGGAGTGGGAACCATATTTTCAGTGAAGTTGTATTAAAAGAGTGGCCAACTTATTCCTTTAGTATTAACCAAAAGTAATAGAGTATGTGCAGTTTATAAGATGGAAAGAAAAGGCCCATTGTATTAGTTAAAATGAAGACCTCAATGATTTTAAACTTTCGTGTACTCTTTGTTATAATTGTAGAATTTGAATTTATAATATAATAGTTAATTTTAAGATACCTGTGAAATGGCTTATTCCTTGATAAGATTCTATATATTTTTTTGAGATACATATTTTTTTTTTTGCATTCTAACAAGATTTTAAAAGAAAACTAATAGTAAAGTAAATGAAACTGACTTACAGTCTTCTACCTGAGGAGGAAAACTTGGAAAGAACAAAATTTTTAGAAATGCAAAGGTTCGAGATATGTAATATAAAGAGTTTTATAAGTCAGTAAGAAAGATAGAAAGTTTAAGCCATGGCTTGACGGTTCACAAAAGAAAATAAAACTGTCAATACATCATGTGTTTTCCAAAGATGACCACAACAATATCTCCCAGCTGACTGCTCTTCTGCAATGTGATATTGTCACAGTGTCATCAGAAGGTGGTACTTCTCCACTTCCTTAATTTTGGGTAGGCCCTTTGACTGCTTAGACCAAGAGAATGTGGTAGAATGGATGATATGCCAGTTCCAGGTGTTGGTCTTACATGGCCTGACAATTTCTTCCTGCTTTTTGGAAGCCAGCCACTATGTGACAGATGCAATTACCCTGAAATCACTATGTTGTGAGAAAGCCAAAGTCATTTAATAAGGCCTGGAGGATACATCTATTGGAGAGGCCAAGGAGCATCAGGGGACCAGACCTATAAGTGAAGAAGCCATTTTGGAAATGGATCCTCCAGCCCCACCTGCCATGTCGGTTGCTGTGTCAATCGGATGAACCGTCCAGTAGAGCACTTCCCAATTTTTGACCCATAAAATCATGAGCAAATAAAATGGTTTGTTTTAAGCCTCTGTGGTTTTGGGTGCTTTGTTTTGTGTCAATAGATATGTGGGGAAATAGTGGGAAAAAATGATTTCATAATTTTAAAAATAGCAGTATAGGAGAATATATTCACTAAGACTGTCAAGGAATTAGTATTTACTAGTACAACAAGGAATGCCTAGATCATCAAACAAAACTAAGAGCCTCAATAGAAAAATGCACCAAGGATATGAACAGGCTAATGACATAGAAAGAAATGCTCAAACTCACCAGTAATGAGAGAGGTTCAGATTAAAGCCACAATAAAATATCTCTTTATACCCAATAGACTAACAAAAATTAGAAAGATGGATAATGTCATTGCTGATGGGGATGGGGATGGGTAGGAACTCTCATACACTGTTGCTTAGGGTAAAGTGTTAGAGCCATTCTGGAGAGCAGTCTGGCAAAATTTAATGTAGATATTAAATTGTTTCTGGGTATATGTCCTCAAGATGTCTTACACAGGTCTTTAAAGGAACAAATATGAGGATATTAGTCACATTGGTTTTTTGGTGGCAGAAATTTCAAGCTAATCTGGGTTTCTTAACCATTGATAAGAATAGGTAAAATACAGTGGAGGCATATACATACAGTTATGCATTAGACAGAAGCAAAGGACTACATATATCTACCACATATGCATATGTTTTAAAAATACAGTTTCATGAAAGTAACAAACGAGTCTATAACATAATTCCATTTGTATAAATTTAAGACACATGGGCACAAAAGTGTCTTGCAAGAAAATATTAAAAAACCTGTGTCAAACACATTGGAATGGTTTCCTAAGGAGAAGAAAAAAGTTGCCTATAGTGGGAGAAGGCATGGGGAATGATGTAAAAGAAATTAAAGGCCAATGATGATAGTGTGCCCTAAAGCAATGTGTATGAGCAAATGTTCTGTGCCTGAGGTCCAACAATACCTACTCTGCCCAAGAAGAGAAGATTATAATTCTCCGAGAGTCCAAAAGAGTAAACTGAAAGAGTAGAACTATATTAAATCTGCCACACTTAGGGGGAAAAACTTTAAATGAGAACAGTACATACAAAAGTGTGGTCAAACAGGCAATATCCTATTTGATTGGATATATAAATTGGTATGACCTTTTAAATGACAGTAGAAAGAGCCTTAAAGATGCTTATGTCCTAGCAACAACTGTAAGATGAAATTTAGAAAACAAAACCATTTAAATAGCAAACAAAATACCTAGGGATATATCTAACAAAGTATGTGTAAGACCCATAAGTGGAAACTAAAACATTGCTGGGAGAAACTAAAGAATATCAAAATAATGGGAGAAATACCATGTTCATGGATTGGGAGACTCAATATTGTTAAGATTTCACCTCTCTTCAAATTGATCTATAGATCCAAAGAAATCCCAATCAAAACACCAGTAGGCTTTTAAATTATTTTTACAGAGTTCAGCAGGCTAACTTTATAAGGAAATGCAAAGACTCTAAAGTAGCTAAGACAAGACAAAGAAGACCTACTCTATCTGATTTCAAGACTTACTTTATAGTAATGTACACAGTGTCATTTTAACAATGATAGAGATATAAATCAATGAGACAAAGTTGAGGTGTACACATATATCAAGTGATTTTCAATGAAATTGATGAGGTAAGTCAGTAGGGAAAAATAATTTTTCAATAAGTGGTGTAGGAACGGTTGGATATCCAGTATGTAAAATGATGAGCCTTATTCCTAGCCTCATACTATATACAAAAATTAACTTGAAATGGGTTACAAACGTAAACATAAGAGAGAAAAATTCTAGGCAAAACAAAAGGAAAATCTTGGTGATTTAGGTAATGCAAAGATTTCTTAGATAAGACAGAAAATAGGAAGCATTTTAAAAAGTTGATAAATACAGGTGCTGTGCAGGCTCAGTAGGTAAAGCATGTGACTCTTGATCTCAGGGTTGTGAGTTCTTGACCTATGTTGGGTGTAGAGATTACTTAAAAGTAAAATTTTTTAAAGTTGAAAAAAGTAGATAAATTGGGTTTCATTAAAATGAAAAAAACTTCCTTTTCAAAATACACTATTAAGAAATAAAATGACAATCCATAGACTGGGAAAAAATATTTGCAACACTTCTGATGAAGGATTCCTCTTCAGGATATATAAAGAACTCTTAGAACTCAGTAATGAGAAGACAGACGACCTTATTAAAAGAATGAGCAATCTGGGACACCTGGGTGGCTCAGTCAGTTGATTGTCTGACTTTGGCTTAGGTCATGATCTCATGGCTCATGGATTTGAGCCCCATGTTGGGCTCAACTCAGAGCCTGGAGCCTGCTTCAGATTCTGTGACTCCTCTTGGTGCCCCTCTCCTGCCCACGCTCACTCGCTCTTTCTCAAAAATAAACAAACATTAAAAAAAGAATGAACAATTAAAAGATGGTCTTTGTGTTGGCTCCAAGTTTATTTCTTTACTACAGTCTGAGACCTTTTAGCTAAACGCCCACTAATGTCAAACTCAAAATTTTACACATCTCATTATTTACAAAATAGCCCAAACAAGTTGATTTTTAGCCATTTAGAACCTGCCTGCTTTGCACACTCCAGGTAACCTCATTCTACTCTGCTGGCAATCAATAAGATAGGCTGTGGGCCATAAAGGCCCCAAACCATTGCTGCTGACTTTCCAAGCTCTGACACAGAGTTGCCCTACTATAGTGCTGGAGCATATCACCTAGATATGTAAGCTCCCTGTCCGATTTCCCTCTCCTCTAGGAGTTCCCTTGCCTTCCTCCCTTTTTGGATGGCGACCCCCTCACTGTCAGCCTCCAGACAGTCTCAAGCTGTGAGAGACTTCATTCAACCCTGAAGACTCATGCAACTCTGTCCAAGTGCTGCCCAATAAAGCTCATATGTTACTGCTTCTGTTCTTATCTTTTTCCTTGATCAGTCCCCAAGTCCCTCAAATCCCCTACAAGACTCTAACAGACACTTCACAAAAAAGAAATGACTATCCAATAAACACATGAAAAGATGCTCATTATCTTTACTCTTCAGAGAAATGCTAATTAAAGCCACATTGAGTTACCACTATATACCCACTAAATGAAAAAGACTGACAGTACTAAGTGGTGGTGAACACTCAGTGCAAAATGATATAGCCACTTTGGAAAACCTTGTCAATTTCTTATAAAATTAAACATTTACCATGTAATCCATAATTCCACTCCTCAATAGTATTTAGTCAAGGGAAATAAAGGCATATGTCCACACAAAGACTTGTATGTGAACATTCATAGCTGCTTTATTCATAATAGTAAAAAACTGGAAAGTCACATGTTCATCACCTGAAGAATGGAAAACCAAATGGAATACTACTCAGGAATGAAAAGGGATAGACTACCAATATTGCACCATGGCTCAATCTCAAGGACATTATGCTAATGGAGAAGCCAGACACAAAATATACTGTATTATTCCATTTATATGCATTTCTAGAAAAGGAAAAACTAAAGCAATAGTAAATAAAACCATTGGTTACAATGGATGAAGGATCAGGGAGGGGATTGACTATAAAGCATGAGGAAACGTGTATCTTGATCATGGTAGTTAATGCAACTCTACCTATTTATCAAAAGTCATCAAACACTTAAAATCTGTGAATTGCATTTAAATATGCCTCAATAAGGTGGACTGAGGAAAAAGCAAAGTGCTCATGCTTCTTAACTTAGTAATTGCATTTCTAAGAATTTAATATAAAGAAATAATCTGAGATGTGTTTAAAACATACTAGAGCGTTCATTTCAACATTTATAATAGCTAAACACTTGAAACAACCTAAATGCCCAGGAGTAGAATATTGTTTAGATCTGTCTGTGATTCATACAGGGAATCTATCAAGCCATTAAAAATTATATAGAAACTAGGAGTTGGAGAAATGTGTGCTATTTTACATAAAAAGGCATATTACAATACAGTATGTGCTCTAGTTTTTTACTTCTGTTTTTATTTTAAAACTGGAAGTTAATAGAGTGAAACATTTTTCACTATGTCATTGATAAATGAGGTGCGAGTGGGATTTTTGTGATATTATGCAAGTGAGATTTGAAAATCTGCTACCTCCATATATGTTTTCTTCTTCTCCTTGGAAATGGGAGAGATGAAACATTTAGACCAACGTTCTTTAGCAACAAGATAGGCCAAGTTCACTATTTCTTTTTATTATAAAACAGGGATTATATGCACCCTGAAGGATATTGACTAATATTTACAAATCCTCAAGCTGATACCCTTAGCTTTGATTTTATATAAAAAAAAAACAACAAACAAACTCCTTAAATTAGTTTATGAGGATAGTTATCCATCTGTATCTAAAATCAGAAGAGAGTTGAAATGAGATTAATTAGACACAGACCTACAATATATTTCCTGGGGAATGGCAAGGATCAGAATATCTCATCTTACCTATAGCCTGCAGGTAAAATGTCCCATATGCTGGTTGAGCAGCCCCAGAGCAGGAATTCAGGATGACTTGGAGTACTGAATATCCCCACCTTGAGGCAGGGAGGGAAGGTAAAACAGATAAAACTCAATAGTGTCTGAACAGATAAACTCAATAGGGAATAAAGGGCCTTTGAAATCCTTTGATTGGTCTCTCTCTTGGTGTCCTGAAATTTTCATTTCATAATTGAAAGAATAGATCAACTCAGAGATCTCCAGTTTTGTATCTCCAACTTTGACAGGCCCTAGAACATCAAGGAAATATCTAAAATTAGATGTATTTGGGGGTGCCTGGCTGTCTCGGTAGAGCATGCGCTTCTTGGGGTTGTAAATTCAAGCCCCACATTGGGTGTAGAGATTACTTAAGAAATAAAAATCTTTATTTTTTTAAGTTTATTTTATTTATTTATTTATTTATTTATTTATTTATTTAAAGAGAGAGAGAGAGAGAGAGAGAGAGAGAGAGAGCAGGAGGGGCAGAGAGAGGGGAAGAGAAAATCCCAAGCAGGCTCCACCCTGTTAGCACAGAGCCTGACGCAGGGCTTGAACCCACAAACTGTGAGATCATGACCTGAACCAAACCAAGGATTGGACACTTAACCGACTGAGCCACCCAGGTGCCCCAAGAAATAAAAATCTTAAAAAAAAAAAAATAAAACAAAATTGGATATATGTTTCAGTATCTATTCACTTTTTTAGAGTAAAGTAAGAAAATGTTAGTAGTAGCATTCAAACATTTCAAGCGTGTTTTGTATACACTTGTAACCCTGTACTCAAAAACTATAATCTTGTCCACAAATTTTTTTGTTTTGTTTTGTCTGTAAGTTTGCGATTCATTGGACTTTTTATAAACAGGATCTTCTTTTATGTTAAGCCCAGTTTGTTAAAATTTTGTGGGAATAAGAAATATTCTTGGTTTTAGAAAGCAAGTATTTTTTAACATTCCCATTTAAATGATTAAAATATCTCATTCATCAAATGATGAATGAGTACCTTTTTAAGAGGGACTTGCGAAAATATTACAAGTGGGCCCTTTGGTGTCTGTACAAATCTAGGCCAAAAAAGAGAACTACCTTAAGGAACTTACAAAGTGTCCATTCATATCTTCACCAAACACACATATACATATATAGTGAAATGTGGAATATAGTTAGAACTAAGGCAATTCGTACGGAGAAATATCTAAGACAATGTATGGATTGGTAACAGAAAACAGAGCCCCCAAACTGCTCATGTCTTGCGTAAAGGTCGTTTCTCCCTAATTTAAACTAGGGTGTCAGTGTGCTATTTCCAGATGATTGGTGTCAGAGAGCTATTGTCATTTATACCCGTGCATTTTCTTTCTCTCTGAATTTCATCTAAGACAGGTATGCCGGAACCACGAGTACTTGTTTGCATTGCATCCAGCTATAAATCGAGACCACAACCTTTGTGCTCTAAGAAGGAAGCCATTTCACCTTTACTGTATTCACATATTCTTTCTCTCTCTTTCTCTCTCTCTCTCTTTTTTACTCTTTGGTATTCAGAAAGTAGAATGCTGTTTCCTAAATAGACTGTTTGTATGTATTTCTGGTGATTGTTTGTGGTGAGTCTAGTTACTGATTTTCCATCTGTTTTTCACAACCCACTTTTCAGTGGTTCTTTGTATTGCTAAGCTAACTACTGATTTTTGCAGCTGGCTTAAAGCAAACATGTATTTCTTTTTCATGAATCCCACTTTCTCGCTAGCTTTTCTTGTCCATCATAATGTTCTCAACTTGATGAATCTTCCATGTATGTCACCTTTAAAAATAAAATGGCCAGTTGTTAACAAAATGAGTTTATTTGGGAATAGTCGAGGAATTGCATGCAATTCGGGACAAGGCACCTGGAAAAACCACGGGCAAGTCCAAAGAGACAAAGGGAAGGTAAGCTTTTATTAGGCTTTACAAAGAAATTGAGGAGGGTTGTTAGGGAGGAAAGGTCATTGGAGAAGAACACAAGTTTGAGGTTGTGGTGATTTCTCATTGGCTGTAAGGGGTGGGGAGTGTGTTGTTCCTGGGGCGGAAGGAGACCTTCCTTCTTGATGTTTGTGTAGGCAGCTACCAGCGGTGTGCATGGGAGCGCTCCCCCTTCATGGTGTCCCAACTCCATTGTCAATGAGGTTTCCTTTGTTCATTTTCTTTTTTTTTTTTATTAAAAATTTTTTTTAACGTTTATTTATTTTTGAGACAGAGAGAGACAGAGCATGAATGGGGGAGGGTCACAGAGAGGGAGACACAGAATCTGAAACAGGCTCCAGGCTCTGAGCTGTCAGCACAGAGCTTGACGTGGGGCTTGAACTCACGGACCGCGAGATCATGACCTGAGCCGAAGTCGGCTGCTCAACTGACTGAGCCACCCCCGGCGCCCCTCCTTTGTTCATTTTCACAGATATATGCGGGAAACTTTGAAAGAGTAAAAAAAGTATGTGGTGTGTGATTTCAGGAATATATGATTTAGAGGTACTTCAAACAAAAGCACATTAGTCATATTAACAATTGCCAACAGACCATTTTTTAAATAGTTTATTTATTTTGAGAGAGAGTGAGAGTGCAAGCAGGGAAGGGGCAGAGAGAGAGCGAGAGAGAGAGAATCCCAAGCAGGCTTCGCACAGTCAGCACAGAGCTCAATGTGGGGCTTGAACCCACAAACCGAGAGATAGTGACCTGAGCCGAAATCAAGAGCCGGACACTTAACTGACCTGAGCCACTCAGGCACCCCTTAATGTCTTTTTTTAAAAAAGGTCTATTTGTGGGGCACCTGGGTGGTTTAGTCGTTAAGTGTAACTCTTGATTTTGGCTCAGGGCATGATCTCAGGGTTGTAGGATCAAGCCCCACACCCTACTCTGCACTGAGCAAGAAGCCTGCTTGGGATTCTCTCTCCTCTCTCTGTTCCTCCCCTGCTCACGCTCTCTTGGTCTCTCTCAAAATAAATAAACAAACTTAAACAAATAAACAAAATAATTTTAAAAGACATTAATAAGACAAAAGTTGGGAATATAAGATGGTAAGAATACTGTTAATTTTTTTAAGTGGAATAATGGTATTACAGTTTTGTTTTTAAAAAAGATCCCCTTATGCTTGTTGGGATGAGTATCCGGTGTTATATGTAAGTGATGAATCACTGGGTTCTACTCTTGAAACCAATAATACACTATATGTTAACTAACTTGAATTTAAATAAATTAATTAAAAATAAATTTTTTAAAGAGCCCCTTATAATTTAAGAGATACATGCAGAAATATTTATAGGTAAAATGATTATGTTTTCTGTGATTTGGTTCAAAATAATTCAGGAGAGTGGGCATCCACCCCACTGGCTCAGTAGATGGAGCATGTGACTTTTTTTTTTTTAAGTTTATTTAATTTTGAGAGAGGGAGAGAGTGTGCCAGTGGGCGAGGGGCAGAGAAAGAGAGAATCCAAGCAGGCTCTACACTCACAGTGTGGGGCTTGAACTCATGAACCTTCGGATCACGACCTGAGCCGGAATCAAGAGTGGGACACTTAACTGACTGAGCCACCTAGGCACCCCAGAGCATGCGACTCTTGATCTCAGGGCCATGAGTTCGAACCCCACATTGGGCATAAGATTACTTTAAAACATAATAAAGGAAAGGAGAAGTGGATAGTTGTATAAACAAGATTGGGCATGAGTTGATAGTTATGAAAGTTCATTATACATAGGAGTTTATTATATTATCCCGGCTACATTTTTATATGTTTGAAATTATCTGCAACAAAAAGGTAAATGCATTTCTAAAAGGTTTAATAATCTTATACGAATAACCTTGTAATAGGCTTTTATAAATCACTAGGAAAAAGAGGAATATACTAAGTGAGCAAAAGATGTGAACAAGCAGTGTGCAAGAGAAATGTATAAATGGCAAAAAAGCATATGAAGAAAACTTCAGTCTCAAAAACATGCAAATTAGGACAATGTGTAATATTGTGATTTATGGTGAGAAACACATATTTGGTCTCTATCCACTCTTATTGGCTCAGAGCTCCCCAAGCCCTTGGAATTTCCTAAGGAAAAAGAGCAACGGGAGCATCTTTTGTCATAATATTTGGCCTTATGTGATCAGTTCCTGAAACAACACCATAGTCATAAAGGTGAAAGGAGTGTATTGTTGTTCATAACAGGCCCTTTCAGCCACGTCTAAGTTTATGTTAATGAAGTGAGTTTTGAAGAACCCTTAGGAATGGGGCTAGTTGTCAGGGGAGCCAACTGGCATTAGGGGGTTGGAACTTTCAGTCCCATCCCTCACCCTACCTCTGGAGAGAAGACAGGGGCTGGAGGTTGAATCAATTGCCAATGGCCAATGGTTTAATCAATTGTGCGTAAGTAATGAAACTTTCATAAGAAACCCACTAGTATGGGGTTCAGGGATCTTCCAGGTTGCTGACCATGTGGATGTGCTGGGAGGGTGGCATGTCTAGAGAGGGCACTGAAGCACCACGTCCCTTCCCACATATCTTGTCTTCCCCTATGTGTGTTTTCCACCTGGCTGTTCCTGACTTATATCCTTTCCTAATAAACCGGTAACCTAGTAAATAAACTGTTTTCCTGAGTTCTGTGAGCTGTTCTACAAATTAATAGAACCCCAGGAGGGAGTCTTAGGAACCTCCAGTTACAGCCAGTTGGTCAGAAGCACAGGGGACAACCTGGACTTGGAACTGGTATCTGAATGGGGAGTGGTCTCCTGGGACCTAATGCCATCACCACATAGCATCCAAATTGAGTTCATTTAATTGCTTGGTGGTGTTGGAAAACACATTTGGAAATGAGATAACTTTTTTTTTCACTTGTAGAATTGACAGAGAAAAAAGTTTAACAATAACTACTATTGATGAGGATGAGGTAAAGCAATAGTCCATTTACCACTCACTAGTAGACAGATAAATCCAGTAGGTTCCTAGGGATTTCTTGGTTGTCATCTCTACCTTCTCTGAAGGGTGGGCATTATTTGTCATTCCCATTTTACATGTGAGCTTACTAAATGCCAGAATTATCCAAGGTCACACAACTAAGGGCTTGTTTTTTTCCTTCTACTACTGGAAAAGAAGATTCTGTTGATGAAATATTTTGCAATATATATGATAATGAGTTCTCCAGAGTTATTTTCTGACCTGGGTGATCCCAGATGATTGAGAAACAGAGCAGACGTAAGCCCAGCCCATGGCTGGGAGCAAAGCCCAGCTGATGCCAGCCTGTATCAGCCAAACCCTAGTCTACCCACAGACTTGGGAGTGAGAAATAAAAGTAGTTCATTGTACACCAAGGAGGTTTTGTGGTTGCAAGCAGCCAGCAGCTGCCTGAGGCGTCACCTCCCTCCCCTCCCTACTGCTCTTACACAGCAGTCCAGCTAGTGCTTTAGCCCTACAACCACTAGGCATGCTTCTCCCTCAGTTCCCTCAATACTGGGGTGTTATGAAAGGCAGGCCGCTTATTTCTCCACCTTTTTACCTTGTTTCAAAGAAGATTTGAGGAAGCTTATTAAAATTCTCATAATGCAAAATAAAGAAAACTAGAAGGGCACTAGAGATAGGGAAATCTGTTTAGATCCCCTATATAGATAAAGTGAACATAGGCCGCTAACGATATCTATTTCACAGAAGTGTAACAGGTATTCTGATTTTTTCCCACGTCCTATATATAAACTGGGTAACATGAGATAGTTTTCCAAAGATCCCATCATTCTTAAGAGGTGGCAATGAAGTTGGAGACTTACTACATGGCCTACCTGGGATGACAAATAGTAACTAACTGATAGTTCACTACTTTTAACAGCTTGCTTTTCCCACTGCAGACAGCAAACAAACTAGTTTCGGGCAGCTGGGACAATAAAACGTGGCTTTTTCCATTGTTTCACAATTTCGGTTCTTGGTTCTATATAGGAAAACTCCATAAGTTATAACTGAAGAGAAAAATAGAGCCAACAGACAAGCTAGAAAGTTTAAAATTTTTTAATTATTATTATTATTATTTTAAGAGAGACAGACAGAGCATGAGCAGGGGGCGGGCAGAAAGAGAGAGAGGGAGACACTGAATCCGAAGCAGGCTCCAGACTCTGAGCTGTCAGCACAGAGCCCGACGCAGGGCTTGAACTAGTGATCTGCAAGATCATGACCTGAGCTGAAGTCAGATGCTTAACCAACTGAACCACCCAGGCACCCCAAGCTATATAGTTTTTTTAAGTGGTGACTGATTTTTTCAACTGGAAGTTATTGGTCCCTGCCACTAATTTTTACTCTTTTCTTCAACAATAATCCATTCGGGTGTGCCTGGGCGGCTCAGTCCATTGAGTGTCCAACTCTCAATTTCAGCTCAATTCATGATCCCAGG
The DNA here is from genome assembly GCF_018350215.1 of Panthera leo. NCBI lineage: Eukaryota > Metazoa > Chordata > Mammalia > Carnivora > Felidae > Panthera > Panthera leo. The sequence goes on from NC_056688.1 coordinate 95,969,748, forward strand.
GTTGTAGGACCAAGCCCTGTTTCAGGCTCCATGCTAAGTGTAGAGTGTGCTTAAGGTTCTCTCTCTCTCTCTCTCTCTCTCTCTCTCTCTCTGTTTCTCTCCCTCTGCCTCTCTATCCCCCCTCGCATGCCTCTCTTACTCTCTCTCTCAAAAAAAAACAAAACAAAACAAAACAAAACAAAAACAAAACAACCCAATAATCCATTGGTTCACTTAATGAATGCTTATTGAGAGCCTACTGTACATTTATCAGGACTACATTGGTGAATGAAAAAAATAGACCTTTATGGAGCTTTAAGTATAGATGCTGTAGGATGAACTTTGGTGCTTTTGAAGACCATAGGGTAGACCCTTATGGCTTTGAGCTCAGTAACAAGAGAGGGCAGGGGCCAGAGTCAGGTACGCTTCCTTAGGATACATCCATGCACAGTATTAGTTTTCTATTGTTGCTGTTACAAATTCCCACAAATTGGTGACTTAAAGCAACACATACTTAATATCTGACAATTCTTTAGGTTACGATTACCAGAAAGAACTCACTGGACTAAAGTTAAAACGTTCCTTTCAGAGATTGTAGGGAAGAGTTTGTCTCCTTGCTTCTTTTCAGCTTCTAGAGGCTGCCCACATTCTTTGGGTCACTGACCTCTTCCTCCTTCTTCCAGCCAGCATCACTGCAGGTCTCTGACCATTCTCCCATGGCTGTATCTCCTTTTCTGACCAAAGTTGTGACAGGTCCTCCAATTTTAAGAACCCATGTTCTTAGGTTAAGCTCACCTGGAAAATCTCCCTGTCTTGAGGTCCTTAACTTAGTCATATCATCACAATACGTTGTCCTATAAAGTAGCATTCACGGGTTCCAGTAGTTAGGATGTGGATCTCCTTAAGTGTGGGTAGTGTCAATGTTTTGCCTAACACACACTTACACATACAAAGGTAGTTATGTAATGAATATTAAAACTTATATAGAAATTATTTCAAAAAATGGAAATAAATAAAATGAACACAAACAAAAAGACTGGACCCTGAAACAGGGGCATACTCATTTTAGAAAGAATAGTTTTTCATGTATATATTATCAATATGTCTCTGATGAGATACTGCCACTGACATGGAAGAAAAAAGAAATCGAGAACTACAGCTATAGTAAACAACATGGATAATTCTTAGAAACGTGATGTTGAGTAAAAAAGCAAGTCCCAGATGACTACCCAAGTACAGTTCATAGGTCTATAGATGAGTTTCTTTAGGGCTACAATGCAGATTGATAAACTGGGTGGCTTTAAAGAATAAAAATTAATTCTCTCACAGTCTGTTGGCTAGAAGTCTAAAATCAAGGTATGGGTAGGGTCATACTCCTTATGAAGGCTCTAGGGAAGAATTCTTCCCTGCCTCTTCTGTTTTCTGGTGGTTGTTGGAAATCCTTAACATTTTTCAGTTTGTGGCTATACCACTACATTCTTCAGCTCATAGGACCTTCTTTCCTCTGTCTCTCTGTGTAACTCCAAATCTCCCTGTCCACATAAGGATACAGTCATTGGATGTAAGGCCCACCCTAGTTTAGTCTCACCTCATCTTAATTTGATTACATCTGCCAAGACCCTATTTCCAAATAAGGCCACATTCATAGGTGGGGGTGAGGGGAGTTAGGATTTCAGCATATCTTTTGGGGGACACAAACCCATATAGTCAGGTTTCCCAGGAAACAGACTCTGAGACTGAGATTTGCTTGCAGGGGATTTATTTATGGAGTACCCCGGGAAACAGCATCAGTAAGGGAGGGAGGGAATCGGGATTTGGCTGAGGGAGAAGTTGAACTGTGACGCAGGAGTAACAGAAGCCTGGGATGATGCCACACAGGGCTCTGAAGGTAGGATGGCCTCACAGATGTCCATAGTTGGGATAAGTGGGCCAGGCATTTGTATTTCTGCTTTAACTTGGCATTGGATGCAGCCTGCCCATGTGAAAGGGGAAAAGAAGCTCCCTTCAGCCAAGAACAATTCCATAGAGGAACACAACTGGAACTCAGCAACCAGAACTCTGCAAATAAATGTCTTGGTCCTGGAGGGGGTATCAAGATTGCATACCCTACTGTATTATGGTTTTCAATAGATCTCAAAAATCAGCAAAAGTGAACAATATATTATTAATTCATATAAATTTGTGATAAATTATTTACATGTATGTATATGTCTATATATGTTCTTAGTTTTTTGGTTCTTGAGTTGGATGGTGAATTTATAGTTTTTAATTATATTATGATTTATAACTAACTTATGTATTTCATGTAATCTTTTGCGTGTATCAAGTATGTAATCTCTGCACCCGATGTGGGACTTGAATTCATGACCCCAAGATCAAAAGTTGCATGCTCTACTGACAGGGCCAGCCAGGCGCCCCTGTGTCAAATATATTTACAAATATCATAAGAGGAAGAAAGAAAACTAGGCAAAGGTAATAAATATTAAAGTAGCTAGAAATTTTAGAAAAAACATGAGTAAAGATAGCAAATCCTGAGTCCATTGCTAAAGCATTCTGAGGAAGAAAAACTTCCCCTGAAATTCCCTAATGTTCTTTGCTTTAGTTTGCTTGTATTACTGTCTAATGTTATGTTATTTTTGGCTGAAAGTATGATATTGACGAAGTATATTGTTTATTTTCCTTTTCACTTAATTTTGAATTGATTTGTTCACCATGGCACTAATTTATTTTAAGTGAAAGAGGGGGTAAGGTTGTTGGAGTGATTAATAGATCTGTTGGTGGAATAAAGAAATCCAGTTAATGAACAATATTGATATGTCAAGTTTTCACCATGGTATTTTTTTTTAAGTGTATTTGTTTATTTAAGTAATCTCTACACCCAATGTGGGGATGGAACTCACAACTCCAAGAACAAGAGTTGCATGCTCATAGGACAACTGGGTGGCTCAGTGGGTTAAGCTTCAGATGCTTGAGTTTGGCTCAGGTCATCATCTCACAATTCATAAGATCGAGCCCTGCATAGGGCTCTTCTGGGTTCTATTGGGCTCTGCGCTGACAGTGCGGAGCCTGCTTGGAATTCGCTCTGTCTCTCTCTCTCTCTCTGCCTCCCCCTGCTCACACTTTCTCTCTCTGAAAATAAATAAATAAACATTAAAAAAAAAAGTCACATGCTTTTATGCCTGAGCCAGCTAGGCACCACTCACCATGGTAGTTTTGATGGTATATTGAGTGGAGAAAGAAAGTTGTTGGAGTATGTTTGTATGATCACAGTTTTTACTTTAAAAAACGTGTGTGCAGGGGCATGTAGGTGGCTCAGTTGGTTAAGCATCTGACTCTTGATTTGGGCTCAGGTCATGATCTCACCATTTGTGAATTTGAACCCCATGTCAGGCTCTGGGCTGAGAGTAAAGAGTTCACTTGGGATTCTCTCTCTTTCTCTCTCTCTCTCTCTCTCTCTCTGCCCTTTCTCTGCTCATGCTCTCTCTCGCTCAAAATAAATAAACTTAAAATTTTTTTAAAAAGTGTGTGTGTGTTGTATATATCATATAGCTTTATATTTACGTAGAAAAAGAAATGGAAGAATGCACTCCAAGTTGCCAGGTGCCATCTGTGGGGATCAGAAATGGAGTGGGCTACTTTTTCACTTTATATACTTCTGTGAGCTTTTGAAACTAAAAAATAACATTAAAACATATGTTTTAATCACTTGTTTCAAAATGACTGGCTTTAGTTTTTTTAGGCAAGAGTTCATCTTCATGCGTTCTTTTTCCTTGTTGGAAAAATGGCAGTGCTACCATGACATTCGAATGGGATAATAATGTATGTGAAGTCAAGTTTGAAAATGCTAATGCAGTATTGCGGCACAATTAATGTGAATGTGCATGTCTTATGGTAATATTATTTTTTAAAGAAATTAAATATTAACCTGTTGGAAATCTCCCAATTTCTCATGCCAAAAAATTTAGTTTCTTTTATCAAAATTTTAATGTTTATTTATTTTTGAGAGAGCAAGACAATACGAATGGGGGGAAGGGCAGAGAGAGGAGAGAGAGGGAGACACAGAATCTGAAACAGGCTCTAGGCTCTGAGCTGTCAGCACAGAGCCCGACGCAGGGCTTGAACTTGGGAATGGGGAGATCATGACTTAGGCCGAAGTCAGTCATCCAATCAACTGAGACACCCAGGTGCCCCCCAAAATTCAGTTTCTTTTAAATGTGTTAGTTCATCATGCACTATTTTTTTTTTTTTTAATTCTAGGATTGAACACCTTCTCACCTGAATTTAAAGGAGAGATTAAGTGCAATGTTTTGAGCTATGCTTAAATGAAGATGAAATAGAAGAAGACAGAACTGTTAAAAATATGTAAGTTTTATTACATGGCCAAATGAAGGATTCAGCTTTATTGTCATGGTATTCTTAAAAATTCCTAGCTTCTATGAAATTCCCTAATTATGGAATTTTCTTTCATTGTATTGAACTACTCCTGATTTCATCATGAAAATTTGATCTGAAACTCAATTTACAGAAATACTGAAAATGAATTTAAAATTAAATGGGACCATCTGTATACTAATATGATTCAATGTTGTTGATTCACATTTTCTCCAGATTAAAGACTGTTCTGAACTCTAAGTCTTTGAAATAAATGAGACTGAAATTTAAAGTGGTTGTGTCTGAGTATGTTACTTGTAAAATGGCCAATTATTTCTAGAAACTCTTCTACTCTCTGTTAATCATTTTTTTTATGTTGCCTTCTCTGAGCTAGTTATTGAGACACAATTTCATAACCATACCTTTTTAGCCGAAATCCCAATTCTGCCACTTACTCTCTATATGTCCATAGGAAAGTTACTGAAATGTTTTAAGCCTCATTTTCATCATCTGTAAAATGGGGTAAGAATAGTACCTACCTCACTGAACACTTAATGCCTCTCTGCCAATCACTGCTAAATGCTTATATGGTCCTGTCCCATTTTACTGTTGTAAAATTTTAATGCTTAATAGCTAAATCTGTACAAGATCATACAGCCAATAAGAGGTGGAGTTGGGATCTGGTCCCAGGTTTATCTGACACCAAAGCCTGAAGTTTTATAGTACTCCTTCCTCTTTGGAAAGTTATTAATGGTTCCATATGTTTGGTTAGGATGGCTCTGCAAATCTCTGGAAACCCTGGTCTGTACATTAAATTTTAGCATAGAATACTGCTGAATAGGAGTAGACCATCATTAAGGGTTCCTGTATGCATTAGAGTTTTTAAGTGGTTCATAAAATTTATCCATAGACAAAGGACTGCTGTTCAATTCCAAAAGTCTATAACCATCTGGAACCCAAAGGGCTTACTCTGGCATAGATCATTTCACTCTGTGGTGCTACTGTTCTTCTAGTCAATAGAATAGTTAATATTCATAAAAGGCTGAGGTGATCAGAATAAATGTGTGCATTTTTAATAAAGATTATTCCTGTTAATTGCTCAGACATTATAGGAAAAATAAATGGCTACCAAAATGAGGTGGTTTCAGTCTTCAACATTCCCTCAGTAAAAATACCATACTCAATATGAATTCTAACAACAGTAGAAAGTCAATTTCTTTTTTTACTTTTTTTTTCTTTTTTAAATTTATTTTTGAGAGAGAGACAGACAGAGTGTGAACAGTGGAGAGGCAGAGAGCAAGGGAGACATAGAATCCAAAGCAGGCTCCGGGCCCTGAGCTGTCAGCACAGAGCCCAACACGGGGCTCGAACTCACCAACTGTGAGATCATGACCCGAGCTCAAGTTGGACACCTAACTTATTGAGCAAGCCAGGTGCCCCAAAAGTCAATTTCTATGGTACTTGTCCTTGTTTATTAAAAAAATCCAAAATCAACAATTATTTTTTGTTGTCTGTTTATTTTTATGTCAGTTGCTGTGGTAGGTCCTGGAGGCACATGTGTGTGTTCTTCAAAATCACAACCAAACCCTTAGTGGGTATTTGTTGCTCTCTCCTTTCCTCTACCTGGCCTTCCTCTGCCGAGTTTATTTCTACTTAACCTTAGATCCTAGCTCAAAAGTCACTTCCTTAGACCTTTCTGGGCAGTCTTCTCTTCCCATGAAAATTAGGTCCTCCCTTTATCCTCTTTCCTTAAGCCCTATTCTTTTCTTCTTTGTACTCATTACAATTTTTATCATATAATCAATTGGAAATGTACTTAATGTCTGCCTCTCCAGCTGTTTTCATTTATTCATCATTCATTCACTCCATGGGTATTTATTGCATACCTACCAAGTGTCAGTTACTCTTAGATGCACATCTTAGGTGAACATACAGTGGTGAACAAGAAAAGGTTATTGTCTTCATGATCTTACGTTACTGGGAAGATGGACAAAACCCAAGTAATCAAACACTTTGAAAGCATTAAGTGTTATAAGGAAAATAAATTAGGGTAAAAAGATAAGTAGTGATGGGGCAAAGGAGAGGAGGCTATTTGGTCTATTCATGTAGGTCCATCAGAGAAAACCACTTTAAGTGGGAGATCGTGTGAACAGAAGCCCAAATAATATAAAGAAGTGAGCTTTAGGAGATAGAGGGTAAGAGGTTCTGGAAAGAGAACAGGAAATAGAACTGCTCTGAGACTGCAGTGAACTTGACTTATTTGAGGAAATGCAAGAGGTGTGGCTGGAATCAAGTGAACACAGGAGAGCGTGATCGATGCTGCTGGAGAGGTGAGGGCAGAGAAACGAGCCTTGGAGGATTTTGTTTTTAATCTGATTTATAAAGTCATTGAAGGGATTTGAGCAGAAGAAATGATATCTAATCTACTGGGGGAAAAAAACCCACTCAAGTTGCACAGAGAACAAACCCCACGACAGATTCAGGGAGACCAGTTAGGAGGAGGCTATTCCCATATTCCAGGCAAGAAATGCTTGTCGTTTGGATTAGGTTGTTAGTAGCAGAAGTGGGGAGTAGTGATCAGTCAAGATATATTTTGGAGATAATGTGAACAAGACTTGTTGAAGAATTGAAGATGGGAATGAAATGCAAAGAAAAAAAATCTAGGTTGACCCCTAGGTTTTACACCTTAGAAAGCCAGTAAATAGTGGTACCTTTAACAGATTGGAAGAAAAGACGACGTGTGTGTGTGTGTGTGTGTGTGTGTGTGTGTGTGTGTATGTGTGTGTATGTGTGTGTGTGTGTGTGTGTGTGTGTGTTTGATGGGGATGGATTCCGCTTTGAACACGTTTCCCTTGAGATGTTTATTTAAAAAATTTTTTTTCAATGTTTATTTATTTTTGAGAGAGAGAGAGAGAAAGAGACAGAGAATGGGTAGGGGAGGGGCGGAGAGAGAGACACACAAAGAATCCGAAGCAGGCTCCAGGCTCTCAGCTGTCAGCACAGAGCCCGACACAGGGTTTGAACTCACAAACTGTGAGATCATGACCTGAGCTGAAGTTGGATGCTTAACCAACTGAGCCAACCAGGCGCCCCTGAGGTGTCTATTCTTATTTTGCATCTGAATGAAGATGTTGAGTAGGCAGGTAGAGATTACA